>NC_089987.1:7385000-8813750 GCF_036417845.1 Apteryx mantelli
CTTCATCCCTGCAGCCCTCGGGAATGCATGAACAGATATCTACGGGTGCCCGGCCTCTGCCTCCGCACGTGCATCCCGAGTGCATTGGCAGCACGGGAGACACGACGGGGAAGCGCAGTGAGGCTCCTCACCAAAGCCTGTCCCGAGCACACGCTCTGTCGCCGAGCTGCGCGTGGGAAAGCAGGCCTCATCTTCCACGCTCTCCGGCCAACATCCTTCAGAAGAGATTCATGTTTCTGACACTAGCTCCCCCCAAAGCAGAGGGCCCTGGCTAAAGTCTCAGGCTGTCGCTTAGCTCTCACAGCTAAGAAACGCTATTGCAGCAAAAACCTGCTTTACTCTTCAGAAACTGTTTAAAGGCACCTCCTTCACACCATGTAGGAGGAACTGCAAACCTGATTTATTCAGCTTAAAACAAGCTGCCATAGACATGGTTTAGGAGTTTTGCCTCCCAGCCCTGATGGTATGACTAGGGGAAACGGGCCAGGGTGACCTATCACTGGTGTTGCCAGACCTGCCAACACTTTTGGGTCTGAAAGGAGTAGGTCCATCCTGGTTTGTGCATTGGACCCTCTGTTTACATGGTCATTGAGCATATGTGGAAAATAGTGCCTGCATTTCAGGATGCCTGGATGAGGTACATCACAGCCCAAAGCAGTAAAGTAGCAGGCTACTGCTTTAAAAAATAACCAACTGCCAGAACTGGTAAGTCTGCCCTGCCATCCCATCACCTAAAAGCCATGAGGGATGTCTTAAAAGCTCATGAGATTGACCCCAAGTACATAACATAATAAATGAATAGAAGTCAGCTGGTCTGAGCTCTAAACTCCTCTAACCCATGTTTAATGTGCTCAGGTGATACGTCTGCTGTTAACTCTCCTGAAGTTGAGTAAGAGTGTTTTGGCCTGCTCAGAGAGTCCTGGCAGGACTTCTGCCAGGAGCAGATCTGCCTGGTTGGTCCTTCCCCAACCTTGGTGAGATTGGTCCTGGTAAGATTTCTTCCCATGCAACCGGCTTCAGACCTCTCAAATTCATTATCCACAAAGAAATCACAAGAGTTGTCAAGAACAGCCAAGGCCATCCATCCCCTGCTGCTTAAAGGGCCTCCTGGGCTGTAGATGTCCAGGGGTCACTTCAAGGAGCCGTCCTCTTACTCTGTCTTATTAAGGCTGAATTAACAACTGGCTCGAGAATCAGGAAGTTGTAAAGTTGGGGTAAGAACATTTCTGCATTTCTCGTCCCGTTTCTGGAGGAAAGCCAGAGGCTCAGAAGCAGCTTGACTAGGACAAAGGCATCGTAGTGACAAGCGCTGTTAACAGAAGTCAGTGGCAAAGTGATTTTAGTGAGATGGGAACTGAGCTCTCTCTTAGGCCATACTTCAGCACGGAGCAGCCAGCCCAGGAACAGTAGCTGTCGTTCTCTGCATAGGCAATGGCACCAAGGACTTTTCGGGGCAGGAAGGAGAGTTGCTGCCTTTACACATGAGAATTAGAAATGGTCTATATACTAAAATCTGACCACAACGATCAGCAGCATTTCTTCTATTAGTACATAAATATATGATGTGAGCTTCCCGGAGACTTAATATCTGTGAAAGGAAATAGACCCCAGGTCTACTGAGAATAGGAAAGAATTTCTGAATTTGGCCCATGGCAAGTTACTGTATGATATTACTTATTTTACTTCCCTTTGTAACAGTTCACTAAAATTCTGCTGTGCGATCCATAATCGGCTTTGAAAAGTGTAATTCTGTTCAGGAAGCTAAGCCATGGGTAGCAGATAACAAAAAGAAAGAAAGAAAATTCACAAATTAGTTCCCAGTGTAAGTGGTGAACTCCCTCTTACTCAGGCTTGATTAATTTGAGATGTGCACCATCCCAGTCCTTGGAAGAGCAACCTTACAAATCTCCTCTCTCACAAAACAAAGGCTGCTCACTGAAGTGTTCAGGTACTCGGTTACATTCAACACAAGCTAATTCACTTATCTTCAACAAGTGGGCTATTGATTTTTTGCCTGATTTCTAAGCTGCCCGGGGCTTTCTGAACTACAACAATAGCATCCTGCATTAAAAAAAAAAGGGGGGGGGAGAGGAATGCAGTGGAAAATATCCCTTTGCTCATCAGTAATTAGGATGACTTCATGTTTGCTGAGTTCTGTCAGTATATTCAGCATAGACATGATCTAAGAAGCTTTCACAAACCTATTTCACCTGTCTCTGCTATATAACTTAATACCATAAACTGAATTCCACTTCTTTCTGGTCTGAAAATATTGCAGATCATTTTTCTCCATCACAAGAAACTGCACAGTTGCTAGGAGTCATTTGCTAATTGTGCCAGCAGCTACCAGCAGTCTCCCGGGGTCACGCCGACGGGCTCATGTGACTCTTACGCTTACCACGTACAGTCAAGAACGAAACGGCACGTGACTTAGGCAATTTCTGTAAAAATTAAATTAAAAAATAGATTTTAACACATAAGTCACATCTCCTATTAAATGCAAATGAACTCCACTACATTCTGTAATAAACAATTCAGTCTTTTACAAGTTTATGCATGAAAGTTGTGTTGTTGCTTTTGCCCCTGCCGGCGCTCAAAAAGGATGAAATGCATATTCGCAATTTCAGGGCTTACATACACATGAACTGTAGGAAAATTCACAGTTTTTGAATAAGCTAGATGAGCTTTGTGTATTTGAAAGATGAAATATGTTTGTGTGAGTATTTTTTGACCTTTTGGTATCTGAGCTTTAGGATACACTTCGCCTATATTTTAGTAAGCTGTTGTCAGTGCAGGTCATGTGCTGCTATTATAAAGCTCTTAATAGAAAATGAACTTAATTTGCAGAATAAAGCCTTAATAAAGTTGACTGGATATTGTATTGCTAAAAACAGATTTATAGATAAAGCTGGTCTTGTAAGCCAATATTCTGTAATTAAAGTAATTTTCCTTTAAGTAAGAATAACCTTAAACAGTAGATTATCATTTTGAGAGATGGGTTCCTACACAGGTGAAACAGAGTCATTTTAATCCGAATTCTGCCTGCCAAGGATGAAACCCCAAGCATAACCCTTAGTCATAAAGCACAGTGGACTAACTGGTGGAAGTGTCAGGGATCTTGCAAGCCGGGCTTTTCCTTACCCTTTCTCACTGACAGAATACCTTATTTTCTCCAATTTTTCCTCCCTTCAGTCCACCACCTAAAGTGCAATATTCCTGGGAATCTCTATACAAACGAGGCCAATTGTATATATTATATTATATATCAGGTGTGTGTGTGGGGGGGGTGTCTGGTTTTGTTCCTAGCTATATGCTCCCAGTCTCCAGATTGGGAATCTCCTGGTCCATCCACTGGGAACTGAGTGTGCTCTGCGGTGTCGCACGGAGACCACCGCACTGGTGAGGTCCATCTACTGCGGGGGCTGTCCCCACAGCTGTCCCCCACGGCATTTAGAGCCTTAAGGCACACGAAGGGGAGTGCAAAAAGGACAGTCTCTTCACTTGCACAGCTTTCCTGCCAGTTTGCTAGCTCTGCTCTGCGCCCACCTCCTTCCAATGCCTCTTAAAATGCACATTTTCCAAACAAGCAGCACAAAAGAAGAGCGTGTATACCCTGCTGGTCCGTGGGTGAAGATGCCAGGAACTCATGCCACTAATGCCACCACAAAGACAGGCTTGAGCTGCAGCAGGGCACGATCCCACCCCTGTCCAGGCAAGACCTGAAGGTGGGGGGAGGCCTCTGTCAACTGTAACGCAGTGCAGGTGAAGATATATCCCTTGCTCCCTTTGTCAAACTGACACACACGCATATTTCAATCTATACTTCATGGTTAAAATTGATCCTAGAGAGGGGATATGTGGCTTGATCAAACTTGTGTAGGGCTGAATCAAACAGGATTGATGACAAAAAAAAAAAGGAAGCTTTTCTTGTGATAAAGGAGATTGAAGACTTGAAGACATGAAGCCATGGCAAAAAAAAAAGCTGTAATGCAACCAGTTCGGCATAAATAAGCACAATATCCCTAAAAACAGCAAACAAATAAATAAACACACACACACACACACACACTGGAAATATGAACACATGTATTTTCAATTTCTGCCCTACTGTGCCAACTGTTAGCACACAACCCTGTGCCTGCAGAGGGAGGGGTGTGCGTGTGTGTGTGTACACGCATGTGCATGCACACTTGCATCTTTTAAGACCTAACAAGCTCTGCTCATTTAGAATAAAGTTCAGTAATAAACAGAACCTTATGTGTGATGGGTTTTTTGGAGTAGGGAGCCAAAATAAATGTGATTCAATGGTATTTGTTACATTTGATCAGGGATAAAAAGGTAAAATCCAATACCGTACAAGTACTACAATGGAAGTACTGTATTTAGATGAAATTTAATATAGAAAAATGACTGCTTTTATTTATCCCTGTGTAGTCATAACATGATGCTAACTGGATCATAATTTTGGCATTATAAAGGATCTGACCAGACAACCAGCAGGTTGTTAGCTTGGCAAATAATAATAAATCCAGTGAATATTTCAGAGCCAACATTCATATATTCCTGCTAGCAAAGACTCCCCTTCCCAAAAACCTTTTGCGTATCAAATCACACCTTTATATTATCACACATCTGAGCCTTAAAAGATAAGTTTAAGAATACATTCTATAACAAAGACTTATTCTGACAGCAATTTGAATAACTGCCATAAGTGAAAACCAGGGCTGCCAATCCAGTTTCACTACTCTTGCTGTCATAAATTTGCTTGCTTTAGCTTCTTCTGCCACCAAACTACACTTGGCTGTTTTTTGATGGTCATTTTGCATTTTCACAGCCAAAGAAAACGATTAGTCTAAATCATAAAAAGACCAAAACACTGGTGTAAAAAAGTCACCTCACACTGGTTCTGGACCTAAGAAAAGATGTGCTTGTCTGGGCTAGGATTCGGAAAGCGGAATCCTCTCCTTCGAAGATAAGGATGGGTTGCTCAACTACTGCTGAAAGTCTGCCCCGAGGAGTGGGTTGCAATGGGGCTAGTTTGCTGTCTACAAATTCATGGGGACGTTGCTCGAAGCCTGGCAGTGCCCGGCTCCTGCCTCCTTCAGCCAGGTTACAGTTTTGCCTCCATCTCGGTCAGAAAGCAGATGAGCACATTAGATGCTTGGCACAAGTGTAAATGTTATAGCACTATATATTATTTGTCCTTTTGTCGGGATCTCTTATCCTAGAAGTCTAAGTCTATTAATCAGCGGCCTGAGTTCTAATTGAGTTATAAAAATGTGAGTTAGACACGTGTGTCTAAACAGTATGGATTCTGGCAAAATAAAAAACATAAGATGCTCTTCGATCCATTATTGCCCACAAATGCAGGAAAAGACATTAAAAAGTCAACATTTGCCAACAATATACCACAGACATTTCCTGTAATATATATACAGAGAAAACTAGAGTAATCTGAGATTCTGATCTGTATAAACCATTGAAAAAATGTTTTATTAACGGCATCTATAGCGTGCCCCAAAAAAGACAAAAAAATGAGATGAAATAATGTCCCTTGAAGGGCTAAAAATGTTACACAGAGATAGTTTAGGCAATCATTGAAGACTAGATAGTAAAACTCAATGAGGAACCTTAGCACTCCTAATCTATCATTCAAAAAAAAAAAAAAAATCAAACCCAAATCACCCCCTTGCCAAAATCAAACCCAAATCAATCTCATGCAAGAATCTTTGCTCCAATTACATATGCAGTCAAATGAACCAGATTTGAACACTGGGCAGGCGAAGTGTTTGTGCAGTTTAAGGGAACAAATGATACTCTGATTCTGGAAATCGAGAACAAGGACTCACCGCTCTCTCCTCGTCCTTCCCTTCAGGGCAAACGCAAGCCCAGGCAACAAAGGTGCCACTGGGAAACGGTGCCACTTTGAAACCCATATCTCATTTTCAAAAGTGACTCAAGCATTTGGAAGTATCACTGAAATTTGGTAAGATTTAGGAATTTGGTTGTTAAACTAGGAGTTAGGCTCCTAACAGACTTAGGCGTTAGGTACCATTGGCTATATTTTCAAAGGTGTTTGGAAACTTCAAAAGGAAGATATGTGCCCACTGGGGTTTTCAAAAACATACAAGCAGCGCAGTGGCCCAACATCCTGGGCTGCTTGAATTTTGTTTTGAAAATCATGAGGTACTTATCTACAGCTTCAAATGCCTAAATCACTTATTTGATAACATAGTATCTAATAATTTTACTATACTCGCTCGTTCTGCTCTTTGAAAGAACAGTGAAAGCCCTACGAGAATCAGACTAGCAGACGACTGCTTTCTGGGTCTTGCACTGTAGTTCAAGGAACTGTCAAATAGACCCTCTTTATCCTTCCACCTATGCTAACATGCTGGTTATTTGTGCAAATTACAAAAACAGGCTGTTAAGTTAATAACAAGTTTTACAAAACAGTACTAACTTTAATGGTATGCTATAAAATGAAAACTCTGAGTTTCCTGGTATTAGAAAGATAAAGCCTCTAAACAGGCTTCCTCTCTGGCTCTTAATCAACGTTTAGTTAATGCAGCTAATGCTGCAAATTTATACAGCAAAGTGAAACATGCAATGTTTTTTTCTAATAAACGGCTGAATCACATGGCAAAGCACAGCATGGCAGCTCAAACACAGCAATATACCCAAGAGCTGATATCTGCATAGTCTAATACACCCAGCATTAATGTCACCTTTCTCTACTTTTCCACAGAGAAAATCACTTAACGTCAGTTAACAAAACCCTTACTATCTAGCTATCTCAGGCCTTTGTTCTTCCAAAGAAAGAACTGCTGCTGAGCATTATTCCAGTTTGCAACTTTCCTCATGATTTTTTCATCCTATTCTTATTAGAGTATTAATGCACCCCCGTGCTTTACATTACGCACGTCTACGCTATGAAGTCTGTGTAATGAATTGAGGATTTCTGTTTAACGCTCTACTTTTCCCCGCTCCCTAGTTACACAGATGTCAGGTAGTGCTATACTACAACCTTTGGACTGGCTGATCCACGGCTGTAGGATACAGGGAAATGGCAGATTTCCAACTCGCAGCTCCTCAGAACAAGGATGGGATTTTGTTTCTGATTCGTGCAGGGCATACATGCAGCCAGGATGCAACAGAACTCCTTAGCCCAACAGCAACCTTCATAATGTATGGTTAAAAATCATTTTTACCAGAGATAATTTATTGAATATTTTGGAAAGGAACAATATAAAAGCCAGCATTTAGTCTTTTTTTTCCCCTGCAAGTCATTTGGCTAAATGAGAATATCACATTGGTAGTGTAGTTGAACATATATATATATATATAAAACCAATGGGTATTACAGACAGAAAATACAATCCGCAAGCCCATCTCATGAGATGGAAAAACTCTACCCTCCCAAGAAGCACAAGGAATATTTAAAAAAACACAAGGACATTTTGAGTGAAAACCTATTAACAAAAACAATGCCAAGATCCCACACTCTTTAAGATTTACAAGGAGTCAGGGAAATTCTGTTTTCAGTAAGGTGACTTCATACTGAAGAAAAGAGATGGAGAAATGACTACTAAAAATGTTGACATGCACACATACGCACATACCCTCCACCTCACAACATAACTGTTTGTTGGGGGGAAAGGGACTGCCTTGATACCCCCCTTCGCTTAAAAGAAATCATTATTAAAGCGGAGCTATGTAGTATACCAACAGGTGACATTCTCCAGTGAGGTGAAAATTGTTTATAGTTCTCTCAAGTCTGAGTGATTGCTTGCAGGTCTTCCCCAAGATGACTAGCTCATGAATCATCTTTGAGCCTATATTCCACAAAAATCAAGATGATGAGCGTAACGGAGAAACAAAGGATAATTAAGGTCGCAAGTGGACACCTGGGGGTCGGACTGGATAGCTTCATGAATGCAGAATTTTGTATATTTTTCTTCATCATTTTATTTAATTTGGGCTTCACCTTCGGTGAAAGCTGAAGCACCAGACTAGATTTTGAACTCCGTGTTTCCATGTTCCAGCCCTGCTTTTTCTGCGACAGGCTTCCCAAAGGCAGGATCCGCCGTGCACGGATGGCGCGCAGGCAAAGCGGATGAACCGTCCATCACTGAGCAGGTTAATACTGCTAAAGTGATTCAACTTTAGTGTGACTTGTTTTTTAACCCACACTTCAGGAGGCGTCTACGTGGCATCTAATATGTATGAGGCACTATACACTATACAGCGCGCATTTTAAAAAGCTATTCCTTGTATAAGTTAAAACCTACAGTACATTTTTAACCAGTTCCTGAGTATTTCTAAAAGGAAATGTTTTCTGTTTCCAAGCCAGAACTGGTCATTTCTTCTACAGAATATGATGTTTGAAAATCAGTTCTTCCTATTATAGATTTCTCCCTCAGCTTGTAGAAAATCCATGATTCCCTAAACATTGGTCTTTGAAAGCACATTGACTAAAATCTTCATGCCTAATTCATGAAGTGTAGTCTGGAGATTAGTGGAGCTGGACATAGACCAGGAATACTTTATCATATTCTAATAAGCAGAGGCTGAAAATTGCATTTCTAAAGCTACAGTATTAAAGGGCACACTGCAAAACATGACCCAAACATAACTCGGTAGTTCTACACTGTCTGTAAAGGCTTTGATATGATAAAGTATGCTGACGAGGGGAATAAACACAACTAGAAATTTCTGTATTTAAGAAGAGGGTGAAAAAACAGCAAACACTCCATGTATATATCAAAGCATATATTGCATATTATAAACTCATATAATGTCATCTCAATGGAACAACCCCTGTACTATTATCGATTATTTGAACACACCATGGAACATCATTGCAGTAACATAAAATTAGGCTTTTGCAGCAAATGTAACAGTAAAAAAGGCTAGTAAAAATAGTCTACAAGGCTAATGTAATCATTACCATAAAACTCTTAATGACATCATATCATATAATACACCAGAAAAATGTGAAAATTAAAGCTACTGTAGGAGAAACATGAATATTTTGACTAATGGTGTTTCTGTCATTTAAAAAGTAAATTACTCACCATCCCTTTTTGTTTGATTGGACTTTTTTGTTATAACATACTAGATTTAAAAATGAATGCTAAATACCAAGGTTCCTAATTCCCCCACAGCAGGATCCGTGGGTGGTAGAAGACCCTGGAAAGGATCTTCTCACATAATAGATTTTTCTGCTCATGTAGGAGGGTGACAGTGTCCACCTCTCCATGGGAATATCTTTCCGCTCATCATGGGAGCACATTATAGTGTCAGAATCTGTTCTGGGAAAGAGACTGGCACTGAACAGCCCTGGGTCAGGGAAGTACCACAAAATGTACGGGAAAGAAAGACAATACCCTAGAGCAGTACACTATTTTCATATCTTTTCCACCTTCTGACGCAAGAGCAGAGCTAGCAGAACAATTCCACTCCTCCAAGAGGGAGGATGGTTTTCAAAATGAATCCATGGCCTACCACACTTGGAAAAACTCCATTCTTAACAAAAAGATACGGGATAATTACAAAAGTCAATTAAAAACTACTTGGTGCTACTAGTACCCAGCAATGGGAGAACAGCAGAAGAAGGTTTTATTTTAGGAAGCCATGGTTTGCTAATAGAGATTACTGAGCAACAACCATGGTTATTTCCCACCCTATGTAAAAGGGAGACCAATTATCTAGAAACCGAAGCTTGGTCGGTACAGTAAAACCACATATTGTTGAAGACAAAAGAGAGAAAGTTTTTTAAAGGCACTTAAGGACATGGCCGAGACTTTTTTTTTTTTTTTTTAAGTGGCTGCTATCACATAGAATAGTGAAAGAACGCATCGAAAATAATAGGAGCATAAAATGTTTAACAGTGAAATCATCTGACTATTTGGCATCACTGACATATGTCTGTTAGACAACAACGTCAATACTGCAAATCCTGCTATCAGGGCTATTGTTCAGGCAAGTACAATTTTTAGTAGTGTGTCATACAGAATGATTATGCAGGCTTACAATTGCCGCTTGCTTCCCCAGCCCCTTTTGTGGATATCCCAGACATGTATCATAACTCACTTTAGACAATGATTCAGTCTCTATTTGTTTCCCTGAAAAAAACAGTGAACTTCTGGTCACCCAGAGATACAGATCTTTTCATGTCCATTTACTTCATTACCTCTTTTCAAAGTAGTCATCAGTACTCATCGGGCTCTGATGCTTTGAAAGACGTACTAAATCCATTAGTGAATAAAGTAAGACTAAATTACAAAATAATAGAGGTCCTGGACACCTATATGAAAGCAATGTTTGAGATATGGAACAACAACAAAATCAGCAGAAATATACTTCACACAGTGGATAAATACTCCAGTTGCAAAGCTAGCTGGTCTTTCACAAAAATGCCTCTTGCAGCGTTCCATGAGTAATCTCTGATATTGCTAACCTCCATTTTCAGAAGAAGGTGCGTCTGCAGCTACCTTGGTGCTCAAAATATCAGCGAAATGCATGCAATTTTGTCTGCAAATCAGAAGCACGAGCTGCTCTTCCTGCTTGCCATACTTTGCGAGGGAAGACAATTGGCTCCCATCTGTTGTACTCACTGCTATGGGATTTTCTTCTGCTGCTCTGGTTTGCCTGGTCAGTACCAAATTTATTTTTGCTGCTTTTGGCATTGTGGAATGTATTGAAATCCAGAACTGCATAGCATACAAGTCTGCAGCATGTAAGGCTGCTTTTTAATGCCAGAACAGAATTTACACTCAAATGTACTACTGCTACTCTTTTGTTTCTTGCTGAAACCTTCCAGAAACTTTCTTTTTATAAACTGTGCAAGACAGGGAAAGAAACAGCAACCATTTAAGTAGAAATATTATTTTTCTTCCCTATTTTTCCATCTGAGATGATACTGGTATTTTTGTTCAAGTTGTCACATGAATTAATTCATATAAGAAAAAAAAATTTACATTTATTTAAGTAGGACAGAAGACTTTATGCTAGTGAAAAGCATGAAAAACAAAAAAACAGTCCTAATTTTACCACCCTTCTCTTGAATTTCATCTCAGGAGGTGCCTGCAAAGAGGCTAAAAATGACCACCATCTCCCAAGAATATTTTACTGAAACACTGAGAAAGTTCATAATGATCACTATTATGTATAAAAAAGTAAGGTTAAATAGTGTGAGGCTACCCACACTTCCTGAATATTTCTCTGGTATCCCTGCCAGAAAATTTATAATATTTCCAGTTCCTATGCCTTTTCCCTGTTTCTTCACATCTTAAAACTTCCATAGAAGTCCAGCCCTACTTAGAAACAAAGCACTGTCTCCAGATCTGGCCACTTGACCTGGTCCTGGGAAATTTAGAGATGAAGCAAGATGTTGCTGCCTGTTTCTGTTGAACAGGTGCCATTTTCTGTAATATTTGGTAGCTGCTCATAACACAGGAAATCAGGTTGGGCAAGGCATGAAAAATAACTCACCTATAAACCAATAACTAAGTAGCACAAACTGACAAAATAAGAAAATTATCAGTACCTATGTTCATAGCAGTTGGCTGTTGTTACCGACACCTAGTATCTGATTACCTTTTGCTCTTTATCTGTGGCTTTAAGATGGGATTTCAGCAAGTGACCCACTGAATTTTCCCAGAAATGAAGACCAACTTAAAAAAAAAAAAAAACAGATGTCCCTCTGGAGTGTAAGGCTTTGCTATATGACCTTTATTTTCCGTTTTAGCAGTGGTCACGGTACACACACAACCTGAAAAGGCAGGGCATCTGTATTAAGCAAAAATGAACAGAAAGAACAAAGGACTGTTTGGTCAGAGCTGCAAGACTTTGAATGAGTGAAAACCATCAGTCACAGTGACCAACAGACCCTGGCAGTATAAACAAGGTAGAAATGATAGTCAATAAAATCACAATTAGGTACATTGAGTGTCAGCATTCCTGTGTGCTCACAATCAAGGAAATCAATAACTAACACTGAAAATTCTCCACTACTTGCTTTCATTTTATATTTTCTACTTAATTTTTTATTTGGCTTCTCCAGCTGATTCCACTAAGAATATCTTTAATAAAAAGCAGGTCCGATTACCGACTACGGTGCAATTGCAACCAAGTGCAAGAGAACTAGGTGGGCCTGCTGGTTACTTTTCAAATTAATTTGGAAGGGGTTAAAAACAACAGGTTTGCAAATAAGCTAAAAGAGATTGGACACTCTTCCTCATGCCCGATCAGTTTACAGAAAGGATACTGTATAAGCTAGCAGCCATTACCACTCAAAAGCTCCTCCCCATTGAATAATCCTTGGCATTGGGAACTTGCAGAGAACAAATCTATCTGCTAAAAAGTCAGAAGTGACTGTTAAATGGCGTGTCTTATAGTTATTGATCCTCCACCAATGACAAAAATAGCTTGAATATATCATAGGAAGAACAGAATGTCCCCATTTAACTTAAAGAGTAATCTTTTCTTGCTTTATCGTCATGTGAAAATTATAAAAGCATGTCTAGAAACAACAACCAAAACCTAAGTCTCATGTGTATTTCCAGTTTCACATAATACTTGTCTCTTTCCAGGTTACCTTCTCATTTTGCCTCTATCATCCCTGCCATTTCAGCTTTTCTGGATATTTCACAACTTGCCCAGCCCTTAAGTTTGCACAGTTTTTATCCCAGTTGGCAACTACTCTGGGCTTTTATTATTATTATGAATTTATGGAATCATAGAAAGGCAAGAGACATAGATGAGGTTGCAAAGAGTTCACTGAAAAACAGCTGTAACTAACTCCTCCTTAAATTACAGCAACATCAACACAGCGATTCTGCTGGCATAATTTGCTTTAGTCCAAGGCCCAAGTTAATATTCAGGATGTAGGTTCAGAAGGGTTCCTCTGCTGTTCATCACTCTTACAGTCAAGCCACCTCTCATGACCAACAACAGCCGAAACTCACCCGAAAGGCAACAACAGTCACATTTCCAGGAAGACAATTCTCCCTTGGCTTTTTGCAGGCCAGCGCAGAGCTCCTCTCTGAACGCTCTCCAAGCATGCCTATATCCAAAAGAGCTCCAGCATCTCTGCAGTTCACCAGGAATGTGTACAACTGTATGGGGTAGTTTACTGAAAAACAGCTCTCTTAATAATTCCTCAATATGAACTTCTGGGCATTTTCATATAGACCCACACATGAATCACACTGATGATTTAGTTAGGGTAACAGTATGCCAACAAACACACGCTTTCTTACTGCATCTTTTAAATTTACTGGTTTCATTCCTATAATGATAGAGAGCACAAACTTCTCTATGTCTCCTAATTCTACACATCCATCATTCACAGATGTATCAAGGAACACTTCTCCCAGTGTACAAAGGTCTAAGTGTTGAAAATGGATTACTTTAGGTAGAATGCACCCTTCATCACCAAAGAATGAAAAATTGTCAGCTGCTTTGATACATATTCAGGTATATTAACAGTGTATATGTACCACCCACTTACAAAATACTGCTTCATATCTTTTGGAAATACATTATCCTAGTCAGTTCTGGAGAGAAATTGTACCTTATTTAAGCAAATGCAAGTAAATGTACATAAAAGACAGAAGGTAATAATTTGAATGGTGAGTTCCTCTACTTTAGGCTACTTTACACTTGTATGAGGAAGAGGCTTTGGCAGAAGTTTTGCAACGCAGTATAGACCAAGAAGTGCCCTGTGTTTTGCATGAAGATACAATCTTTAATCTTTATATAAACAGAAGATATCATCCATGATAAATGCCCTTCTTTATCTGTGACATTTTCCTCTTGCTGTTTTCCATACATAATAGGTTACGAATCACATAACATATGCAAAGAAAAAATAGTATTTTGTCTGTTCATAGTAATGAGACAAAGTGAATGATTCTTATAATGGCATTTTAGAGCTTACTTCCAGTATAATCAATAAGACAGTTATTTTGAAAGATTCACGTAAGGTTAGAATCAATTATGAATGGAAAGGAAAATGAGAAAGGGGGGAATATGGCGTTTGCGATGTGTTTGTTTGAGAGTTGTATTTTTTTCCATCTTACCAGACTCCCCCAAGTGATGCAGCATGGCTGAACTACGCAGTAAATGTTTCTGCACAATTATTCTCCATCCAAATGGGTCAGCCTGGTAACTTAAAAGTGAGCATACTTATTTCTAAAACACATCTACTGCGTTCTCTGTGAATCCTAGAAGTTAAGGATATTACTGTTTTTAAGCCGCTTTACATATTACACTACGGTGAAATATAGGTTTTGCTAAGGAGGAGCTTAACTTCTCTGATTTCACACTCCTGAAAAATATATTACTAAAACTTTGTGTACCAAAGTACACACAAATAAAAAAGGGGAATATATAGAGGGAAATAAAAACTTAGCAGAAATAAGAACTGAAACTCAAAACAACCACCAGAATAAAGAAATCTTAATTTTAAAAGCATTTCTTTATCCTGAGAGCATGCTGTGGTAGTGGAGGAGGGGGAAAAGGAGCTCCCACTGAACTGAGTGTAAATGAAACAACAGAGATGTCATTAAAAGTTTTCCAAATAGCAATTTATCCTTGGGGTGGCTGGCGGGAGAGAGACAAGGGGGAGAGCAAGTCATTTTATGTGGTTGTTCTCCACTCTCGAGCTCTGCTTTTACGGTCAGATCTGGTTTCTTTTTAGAACAATGAAGGAAAAGTGGGTACAAAGAAGGACGCAGGAAGTAAAAGCAAACCGTAGAAAAACGAAGCTCCTCTTTCAGGTTGCTGCCGTCCGTCTGTTACAAACGCCCCACATGAACCTCCTACCATGTGCAGTTACCGTTTGGCCACATGGCTCATGCTCCCTAGTAATTAAAGCAGACTTCGATCATACCATTGCTTGGGTCAAAATGGGTACATTTTGACACAAATTTCTAAATTTTATCCATCTGTTTCATCCATTTTGGATATTTTATGATTTCAAACAGGAGACGGTTCTGCATTTCCCAGTTCGGGCAGCCTTCCTTCTTCAGCCCCCAGTGCTCTCACAGTGTTAGAAATTGTATCTCCTCGAGTAGAGGGCCAAGTAGCTAATGCTTGCAGGAATTACTTTTCTAGACTATTCTTTTTTTCTTTCTTTCTTTTTCTTTTCTTTTTTCTGTAAGAAAATAACCTTAATTTTAATGACGACACATAAGGCGTTCATATCCAAATCACAGTTCTGTCTAAAATATTTGACCTGAAAAACTGCAGTTCCAGATTCCATCAGAGCCACACTGAGGAACTGACCTTCTACAATACTCTGAATTTTCTTACTTTTGCTAAGGATATTAGAAATAAGAATAGCAGCTGGAATTATGGTTCCTGAAAGAAAAAATTGAAAGTTCCCATTCCCATGTTTTCATGGAAAAATCTGTTTCACAAACCAACTGACATAGACCCAACGGCACTGGTGTAGCTTCACACAGTAAAGAACAACTAAAAACATGTTATGGACTTCCTATTATCTTTCATAAGAGTATCCACTTTGAAAACAGGATGGTTTCTGGACTAGTGCTAGATTTTAACTTTAACAGTGTTGCTCCCAGTCCAGAGCAACTCTTAACAAAACACAGAGGTACACAGGATCAACATAAGTGAGATCAAAATCTGGGCCTTATCTAACAATTTTTACATTGCATATTCAAATGATGAGTTAAAATGAATCCAACTGGGTACTTTTCGTCATGTCATAACAGCAAAATTTTGATTCAAATTTAGAACTATTTTACATCTCCCCAAAATTAATGAAGTATTTTGTAGGCAGAAAAAATAGCCAATGCCTTAGTTAAGTTCTGCATTAGCAAAATGTGCACTAAAATCTTCAGGATTACCACTAACTAAGGAAAAAATGCAGATGGAAGGACCAAATGATAATGCCTTCATCCCTCAATAAGTTTTATAATAAGACTAAAAAAGTACATGTCAGAGTAGAACATGACCATCTCTTTTGAACCCTTTCTACTTGACTCTTGTCCCTGAGCCTTTTACACATGCAAGATACTATCCACACTCGCAAGTGGGAGGACCTTTATTTGCAATGAGAATCACCCATAACTGCACAGCTATAAGAGCTGCTGTTTAATAAAAGTATCAAATATCACAATACCCACAATGCAGCTTTAAGACTTAGCAATATCAGAGTCATAAAACGTCGTCTGTTCACAGACATTTCAACACACTGTTTACGCTCAGACTTCTTCCTCTGCACAATTCTTTGCAACCCCAGAGATAGATTGTGATAGAAAATTTCTGGCAGTTTGGTCTCCTGATACATGTCTTTTTAGTAAATTATCTCCGTATGCCTCTTAAAGGAATATATGATCTATAATTCCAGTGTGAGTGGAAACATTTCTGCATTTTACCATGAGGTTTTATATCACATTAACAACACAAACATGCAAGATTTATTCCTTTCCTGATTCCTTTTCGTGCAACTTCTCACAATCCTTTAGCTGCTTTGGCATTAACTACTAAAATGCTAGAATGACAACCATGTCATGGAGCAACTTGGATGAAGTATAGTTTATCCTACGTTGCGCAAATGCCTCCCTGACAGCATTTCCAGGATGAACTGAGACCTCAGAGGACTTTCACCAATGTCAAAAGAACGCTTGTGTGGAGAAGACACAATACACCTCCTCTCTGCTGGGTGATGAGACACTAACCAGCTTTACTCCTGATAAGATGCTTTACCTGAGGTATTCAATTACATCTCTACAGACTGTGTTGAAGGAGTATTTAAAGTCTGCTTTGCCCTTGACTCTTGATTCTGCATGTCAAAAACACTTAACTCAAACCCTTTTGGATTACCAATACTGCATTAAGTTCATTGACTTCTGCACCAGATTATCAAGGACCAGAAGAACTGATATCACACACAGAGATATTGATGCCGTTTTAAAATTAGACAAAACCAGCACAGCTTTATACATTTTTCTAATTTGGGGAGGGCGGTGGGGGAGGGAATAAACAACTCTCTCATGCAACCTGCAATCAAATAGTTTATGGAACTCTCCCCTGAAACTACTATTAAAATTCAGAAATTTAGTGAAACAGATCTTCAAGAAGCTGCTCTTTTTTGAGAATTTCTGGTTTATGAAACCAGAGAGCTGTCCACACTAATCTACAGCTCCCCTTGCTGGGTCAGGTGCTGAACTGCATTCAAGCAGTGGCAGGAAATTAATTTCTACAACCTAATAAATTATTTGATGCATTTAGATTTACAAAACGCCATACACATCTGCTCTTCTGCACAATAAGCCCCTTTATTGCTCACACTGCTTAGAGGTGGGACTTCCCCAGTGTGAGACAAATTTCAGACGCTGCGACTGAAGAGATGATATCGTCAAAAGACAAAAACACCTACCAGTTTCCTTTGGCCTTATAAGCTTCTGCAGACCTTCTTGATTATCAAAGAGTATCCTCGCTTTTCTTCCTTCTCCCTCCCACTCTGAAAGATGTCAATGAACAGACTGTTATTCTGAACAGTGATGAATGAGGCTCAAAACCTGTTAACAGCGTTACCCCAAAGCATACCCAGTCCTTGCTCTCTTACTAGAAATGAGTATGCCATAGCACATTTTGTTCAGGCAACCTGCAAAATTATCATTTTAAGCTCTTTAAGAAAAGTACGTATCGTTACTGTTTGCCAACTCTATGGGCTTTTTTTATTTTAACAATACTTAGATATGTCAGTAAACCTGACTTGTCTGCCAAGTACCTTAATTCTTTCATCGGCTACTCAGATGTGTCCATAAACATGCTGTGAAGGCTTTTCTTTCTTGAAATGTCTTAATATTTTTCTGAATAAAGAATAAAATATACTCCATAACTCTGCCACCTGATCTCTAAAGCAACACCAATTCCTTAGATGATTCAACATATTTCTCATTGCAAACCCAAAAAACTGAGAGCAGTTACTTGAACACCATCCAATCATGTTTGGAGGGAATTCCATCCATAGAAATACCTTTTTTTCCCTTGATTTTTTGGTTGCAAGTTGCATTTTCAGGTAGTTCAGAGAGCCACCTATGCTTTTGTCCTCACAAGTTTACCTATGTTGTCTTGAGATCCCTGTGATGATACAACAGAGAATACTATGGCTGGAGTGTAAATCCTGCTGCAATGGTTTAACGGCTGCTCCCCGGGTTTGACGCAAGCATGAGAGCGCAATTTTATCAACAATCCCTTCAAGTCTCCTTACACAGTAAAACATGTTATGCAACATGTATTCATGGAAAGAACTTGCAGCTTATTTGTACCAACATGTTGTTCGGCCTTTGCATCAACCAGTATGGATACACACACGGACACGTGCACAATACACATTGCTACAGATGATTAAAAAAAAAAGAGTCTTACCAAGGGAAAATAAAAACATATGCAACCATATCTTCTAATGACTATTTTCATCTGAAAACCTGGAAGTATGATACAACTTTCTGGTTAAAAACTGTGCATACAAACTAGACATAATCATGATTAGTTGTTTGAAGAAAAAGCATTTCTGTTTTGCTTTCTCTTCAATCACTTTGTGCTCCTGTCATTGAAATAATTGTTACAACTGACTTCAAGAGAGATAGAAAAGCAAAAAGAAAACAAGTATACGTAAGTCGACGAATAACCAAATAAAAATATAGCTCTATTTTTTATATGCCTCTGACACTTTTGACCATGTATCGACCATTTCTGACCATTCTGCTCAGACTAAATCAATCAATAAGTCACTCACCCAGAATGTAAAACTGTAAATTTTTTACTCCTATGAAATTGATAATTCAGGATAGGATGAGAAGACGATGATACGGCTATAAACTCATAGTATTGATATCAACAAAGCAGTGTCACCTAATCACACTGGACCTATAACTACTAACTTAAGAATTATTACTGCTTCTAGCAAAATAAATATTTTTAAAATGTTTTCATACTCAAAGGTAAATTTGACATATTTGTCAATTTTCAAAGGCGTCTGGAGTGATTAGATTTAGGGGTCAGTCACGTTAAGGTCAATGTGAGACCACAGATTTTACTTTCAAATTAAGAAGAAGAAAAATGATAAGCAAAACTTCACCCCCCCACCCCCCACCCCCCAAAAGTGACTGCTTGGTATAGGGACTTGTGAAGTTAGTCTGTCACCCACTGAAACAGATCCCCATTTACCAGACATAATTCTTCTGACAAATAACCTTGACAGGTAAAGGTAAAGCACGTAGACAATTTACTGCTATTACAAACTTCTTCAAACTGTGTGCCAACACTCATCCTCTTCAAAATAAACCAGGGAGCACTAGGTCTCATGTTACAAAGCATCTACAATTACAGAACACTTTCCAAAATGCTAACAATAAATCTAAAACAAAAATCAATACTATTAATTTGTGAGATGGATGCTAAAAAAATCAAAGCTGCCATCATTCAAAAGTGTTAAGACATAAACACAATGAAAATCATAAATATGCTTTAAAACTCAATCAAAAAAATACCAGTTACAATTTTTTCTAATCTAGATTTAAAATCCATTTTGCTTATTTATTCCTATGAAAAAGGATACAGCAGTTGAATTCTGAATTATGTTAACGCATATTTTCCCTGACATAGAAAATGTTGGCTTAAAGCCCAATGAATACAATAGCCACATGTTCACAATCTTTAATTATCCAATTAATGTAGTGTCATTTTTGCAATTAGCTCAGATGACCATATGTAACTTTTTCCAAACAGCTCTTTCTTACTATGACCAGAATGCCGAATGTACCAAAATGTATTTATATTAAATGCCCAACTTGAACATTAAAAGGACTTGTGTAATTACCTATGTCGAACATAGCATGACTTGCACTAGTAGACTCTTTTCCACGACGGTTTTAGTTTCCTAAGTAAGGCCGATTTTGGTGGCTAGGTTTGATCCAAATGGCACGTTTTGTTTTCTCCTGCGACGTTAAGACAGCAAGGTCCTGACGAGGTCAGAGCACAGCTGTCAAAAACCAGTTGTGGTGGTTTCTCTAGCTAAAAAGTGAAAGCTACGCTCTGGAGGAAATGGGGACGAGGAGGCACATGACATCACACCTTCCTTTTTTGAAGCAAAATGTGTTGGCCGCTGTTGGAGAGAAATTGGCTCACATGGAGCCAGTAGGAAAATGGGCTTCCCTGGAAAAGTCTGATTCAGCGCGCAAGGGCTTCTGTATTTCTTACTCTTTTATAGTAAGAAGTTCTGTGTATTCTCACTGATTCAGGATCTGGTCCAAATACACCTCTCCTAGGTGCTCTGATCATACAAATAGCATAAAAAAACACTAACAGCAAACAGAGATTGGCAGAACTGATTCCTGAGTTCAGTAAAATGAAATGCAATGGAAAGCATGAGATGAAAGCAGAGTGTCTGCTGGAAATTAATACAAATTTTTTTCTTTATTATCTGGCCATCACTGTATTAGGCATAAAATAAATTCAGGGAAATTATTTTCTCCTTAGGACACTCAAATTATAATCACAAGTGTACAGATAACTGTTGAAGAAGGAAAAGGAAAAAAACAAGTGGTGCATAAGATACCTCAAATTTCTATTGTTTATATAGCTGTATTTAGATAAAGGTATACATACAGAACTAAACACAGGTCTTTAATTCTCCTTAATTAGCAAAAAAACACAAGCATTTTAATGTAAAATTCATATGAACCTAAATGAAACATTTTCTGTCACTATATTTTAGGAATATCAAAACTGCTGAATTATAAGACACATTGTTACAGATAAATTTATTGGTAATAAAAATATTATTTTGGCATCCTTTGTTCTGTCCTTCATTTTGACTATTTGTGCATATTTTACAGGGCCTGCTTTATACCAGGGCTTTTCAGGAAAAGAAATGCAGACCAAATACAGAGGCTGGCCTCTGGTCTGCGATACAAACTATAGCTTCTGAGACATGTTTGCTATCAGCCACAAATCTGCTGTAACAGTTGGACATGCTTTCTAACAAGACTTGTGAAGGGTCCTTCACATTACACCCCTACAGACTCGAAATGCTGGCGGAGCAGAGCTACCTCAAGTCACTCTTAAACAAGATAAGGTCTTCTGAAAAGAAGGGCAGTTATCAGCAATCCCCCAGGAGGGCTGGTGGTATCCTGAGGGACAGAACCCTTTTTTGGTGATAAAATAGCTTTTTAACTTGACTTCTACCATACATTCTCGGATAAAATTAATAAACCCTTCAAACTCTGGAGCCCTAGCGCCTCGGATTCCCACGGCAGAGATGCAAACGTGTCCCTCTGTGCAGGGGAGTGAAAAAGCGTTAGAAATGCCTGCCCGGGCACGTATTCTGGCCATAGCAACGAACTCCTGCATGCAGGTATGTCCCGGGAAAAGTGAAAAATGCCTGGATGCCCCCCTTGATGTTAAAATTCACTATAGCAGGGTCTTCTCTGCAGAAGTTTGTTTGAAGAACGAAAGGATAGAAGAAGGTGCATTTATAAGACTCTTGCAGATTACTCTGATTACTACCCTCCTTTCAAACACAGAGTATATTGAAGCCTCTTTAAAAAATTCATACAGTAGAATCATTCTATGCAACCGTAAGAAGAAAACTGTCAGACAACATTCCCAATTCAATATTACATTGTGCTTCAAGAAAAGATTTCCATATATTCTAGATTAAAAAAAGACTCATAAATAAATGATAATCCATTGCTTGCACTGAAAAATGAAAAATAATTTTCTGTTTGCATTTTACTCTGCAGAGTAAAATTTAATCTCTCTTTTAATATAGCCTTTGTATATACAGAGAAGTAAAAAGATGTAACCTTATGAAAATTGATTTTTTTTTACATGGTTAAAAATATTTCTATCAGTGTTTATCTAGAAATCTTACTTTTATGAGTGCTGGGATATATCACATATTGATAACTTAAACACGTTATTCCAAACAAATTATGATAATGTACTTTTTTTTTTTTAAGAGAAGGGAAAAAGAACTAAGTTTTTAACACTGAGCAGGACAGAGACAGTGATGAAGAAAAGGAAAGAGTTTATTGCATTTGGTCACAATTCAGCAGAAATCTTTTAGCAATTTTTAAGAATTTATTGTAAAAAAAGACTTCTATTTATTTTACATACATCTAAAGTAACATAAACATATTACTGTATATGTGTGTAAGTATGTGTGTGTATATTTATAATCAGTTTTAAGTGATGTGTTAGTATTGCACAGAATATAAATGCTACAGTACAAATGGCCTATAGCTCAGTTCACAGGCAAGATTAGAAGTATATGAACCTTTGGGGTTTCTTTTAGTTGATACCAAAACAAAATAAAATAAAATAAAATGCTGGTTCTTATTCAACAACTTTTTAAAGAACTTGAGCCTTTTTTAAGCAATGAAAGAAGTCTCCCTGGTAGTTTTTAAAGTGTCAGAAAAACGCTAGGCGATTCCCACCAAAGCAACCTGGTTTCAGCGCGGGCACAGAAGGCAACGGCACAGCAGGGCGAGAGCCCGCAGGGCGGCGGAGCGAGGCGGGCGAGCGGCCAGCCTTCCTCCCGCGCCGCCCGGCGTCGGCACGCGGCCGCCACGGCCGCCGCTCGCCCCGAGGCCGCTCCGCTTTCTCCGAGTGGCTCAGCTTCCGCTGAAGCGGGTGCCGGGCCGCCAGCGCCTAGGCAAAAGGCTGGCTCTCGCGCACCGCGCTCCTCCAGCAGCGCTTCTGCCGGCCGAGGTAGAACAAGAAACGCAGCGCCGTCGCTGTCTGCGCGGCAAATCCGGGGCACGGCCGCCCAGAGGCTCTTCCGGCGGGCTGCAAGGCAGAAAGCGTGAGCCGAGCGCGCCGCTGCGTTCGGTTTGGCAGGGAGCAGCCGAGCAGTCCTGGCGACGAGCAGGCGGAGCGCTGCCTGCCCGGCCAGCACGCTGGGCACAGGACGCCCTGCCTGCGGGGCTAAAGCTCAACCTCTTCCGCAAAGCAAACAGCGCCGAGGAAAGGCTGAAACCGTGAAACCCCGTCGCCCTGCTGACGAGGCACCGTAGGACGTGCGAGAGGTGAACTCCCATCCCTCCGGCTTGCGCCAGAGCTGGACGTCCCACGTGTGACCTCTGAGCAAGGACAGTATTCCTCCCTGCTTTAGGGGACTGCTGCAGCTACCACCACTTTTCTTCTCCAGCTTAATTTATTTGACAACCTACCTCTGATGTGTGAAGAGTTCTGGGGTCACTGAAAATATGGTGCTTCCTTCCCTCCTAGAATAATTTACTGTCTTTCTTAAATATACCCGCCTGCTTTAAGCCTCGCCATCGGTTACTTCCACCACTGAGTCCAGGACAGAATGGCGTTTTCCTGTAACCGTGACGTGGGGGCCCGCATCTGCCATCCTTCTGGGCCACAAACGTAAAGGCCGAGGAAGCTGCAAGTCTAAAAACGTTGAAGCTCTGTAATGACTATTCCCACGTCTGAGCTCTGGCCCTGCAAATGACTCCCTTTCAGTAAAATACCCAGGCAGGCAGGTGCATTTTACAAACTGTATTACATAAGCAGTTATCTGACCTGGAAGCATGTTAGGAAAAAAGCATAAGCAGCTCCTAACAGGATGTTGTCAACGCACATACGTTGCAGCAACGTACTGTTAGTTGAGCTTGCATCTATCTATAAGAGCATTTTCAAAAGTGTGAAAATTATTTTAAAATGGCACAGAACGGCAGCATTTTACACGGGGATGCTCACTAATGGAATTACTCTTATTATTGCAGGAAGTGCTAATTTTCCTGCTCACTGGGACCTTAACAAAAATGCTTTATTTTGTCCCTAATTGTGATTAATCAGTGTGGCACTGTGAATGGCAGCAATTCCTTTCCAAACACGGCGATTTTGAAAATTTGGCGAAGTGCAGACATTTTGCTTTGCAAATTACTTTGCAATGGTACTGTGTAGTAAAAGGAAGCAACAGAACTGCAAGCAGAAAAAAGACCTGCAGGAGCCCGAGCGTTGCGGCCAAGTTGGGCCTGGGCAAACCAGGCCGTCACCTGCAACGGCCTCAATTCTGCTGCCCATTGCAGCGCGGGAAAGCTGAGCACAGCTAACGCTGGCATTGCGTGAGGATGTAAGGGAGGTGGCGGTCGCTGTACGAGGTCGGGAGCCTTGGTGGAGCCGAGGGACCGCCACGCACCAGGTGTCACCAGCATCTCCTTGCACGGCGCAAGCTCTACCCGAATCTAAATTACTTTGGAGACATTTGAAAACGACCACTGCAATGTCTAAGCACAGCTAATTCCTTATAAACCCTGTATCAACACACGCATTGCTGATAAACAAAGTCTGCTGTAAAATAAAAGGCCAAAAAAGAGAAAAATCATTGCTTATATAATGAATATACCAAATGCAAACATTTCCACTGCTGCTATTAGACAAATTATATTCTTGTTTAATCTTACAAATTTCCAAAGCTGCACAAGTTGGAAAAGCTGCATGGTCACTGGGATATTAATTCTTTAAACAAAATTCAAAAGTCTTTATTATTATTAAAATATAAAACAATATTCAGAGATGTGATATATCTTCAGATATAGCAAAAGCATCGTTTTGTAACCCTTTTGGGTCTGTACAAAGATCCCGGTAATTTTAACGGGCCATATACGCTAGGAATAAGGCACAACGATCTCACTGCAATGGTGCGTACTAGATGACAATATTGTTCCGCGATCCAGCCTGGATTACTTGTCTGTTTGTGTAAGCCAGGATTTTTCCTAACCAATCAGAAGAACAATTTTCCTATTATTGCATAACTAATAGAGAATAATAATAATAATAATAATAACTGGACCTCAACAGTAAAAGCAATATTCTTGTTGCCAGGGCTTGTTCAAAACTGGCCCTTAAACTTAAAAAATGAAAGTAATAGAGAAAGTTTATGATACACTTACTGAATTCAGTGCCTGATAGTAACACCATTTACCTATTAGCTTTCTAGCGCTTGTTTCTAAGAACGTGGACATTCTCTTTTTGCCATATATATTCAGTAAGCATGCAGATACGATAGCCTCGTAGACAGGCAGCTTGTTCCCAGACAGAATTTCGGGTTTAGGAGCCAAGTTTAGAAACGTGGACTCCTGCAGGCCTGTATCTTGGGGCGCACTAGAAGACTGTACTCAAGCAATTCCTCCTATTTAGCATTTCTCGGAACACAAAACGTCCAGGCTCTGGCGTAGATGCTGCCAGCGTTTCGCGAAAGCGCGTTTCCGGCCACTACTCCAGGTGAAGAGGACTCACCGTCCGGCCATCTGGCCGCGCACATCGGCCCACGCTGCAGCGGCCCGCAAACAGGCGGCGACGGCGATGGCCGCGGCGCCCGACGTACCACTGCCGTGGCACGTGCCCCGTGCAGAATGTAAATAAGACAAGGACTAACGCCGCCCGCGAGCCGCGCAGCCCCGAGGCTGCCGTAGGCTGTAGCATAGCAACACATTTTCCATTACACCCGGAGATTAATAAGCCTCATGGAGACCTGGAAAATCTGACAGAAAACAAGGGCAATACGATGCTCATTTCTGTTCCATTAAACACGGGATGAGCTGATGGATCTCTCCACACTTTGTCCCTCCATACTGTTAATGGCTCTTTATTATTCACCACGGGTGAGACTGCGTAACCTCCGCTCACTCTGGCGAGCATTTGCAGAAGTAGTCCCACCGGCAACGGCTTCGGAGAGGTTACCCCAAGCATATGGCGCTTCTCGGCTCAAGTGAGAGTCGCTGAATCCGACCACGGAAAAGGCTCTCCAAAGGATTTTAGTAACACGCAGATAGTCAGAGAAGGGCACTTTAGTACTCTAGTTCTTCTAGTGCAGTTATAAAACACTCTCATACTACTTCTGTTTGTTTGTTTGTTTGTAACTTAGTAACTAATAAAGAAAAACTCCAGAAACATGCAGAAGTAATAAAACTTTAGAATAGACTAAGTGAATAGTGATAGCTATGTGGTACCACTACGTGTGCTGGGCTGCCAGTTTGCACACGCAAAGCTTCACGTTTGAACTCCGAGAGTCAGGTGGTTTTTCTGACCAACTGTAAGTGAACAGCAAAGATTGAGCATTTCATATAATAGGGATCAATACATAAGTTACAAAACAATAAGACATCCATCCAATAAATACAATTAATAAACCAGCTTGGGAAAATGACCATCTGCTTGTAGATATTACACAAATGGGAAAATGGGACAATACATAAAATAAATCACTGTGGATTATTTGTTCAACTATGGTTTAAGGCTAAAAAACCAAGATTAATAAGGCCAATCTTTCCAATTCATATCAGAAAACAGATTTTAAAGAAAGCTTTAGCAAAGTGATGTATAAATTATATGTTCAGAATTATAAATTATATTTCCCCAGGTAATCATGGTGATTACACAAATAGTTTCAGAAATAACATTGGCATCAGTTAGCTTTCTAAACACTCAACAGACAACTTTACAAGGGGAATTGTTGTAAACAATACAATGCATTATACGAGGACAGTGACATGTATCGCTAAATTGCAGTATACAAAACCACACAAGGCTCTAATTTTCAAGCAGAATCCAAGGCTAAAGTGGGCCCTATAATCACTGTGGGAGACTTAAACATTAGGCCTTTTGCTGCAGGACAGAGACATCTTTTAAGAAGCTGAGATGGGAGCAAAGCCTCAAAGGTTTACCTATGTCAGAAGCTTGAAACCTAGACCATCGATGGCAGCACACCAGGAAATTAAAGGTATGAAAGTAAAAATGTGACATACAGTAAAGTCAGTCAACTCCATATGCTGAAGATGTCTGGGATTCCTCAGATACGTATACAATAATTTGACTTTGGTGAGGAACAATATTAATCAAAATACATGAAAAGTTTCAGTTCAAACTGCATGAGATTGTCAGGTCACAAACACAACGTGCCTAAGCAGGCGGGCTGGAAATGTTTGGTCTTCCAGAGCCCTACGCTAGAAGACAGACACATCTGCCGAGGGATGCGAGAGAAGGGGTGCACATCAGTGCACTCTGTATCACAAAATCCTTTATCAACTAGGAAAACAAATAAGCAGAGGCCTAATAAGCCATCAGTCCAAGAAGTACCAAATCTCCAGTCCAAAGTGTTCAGCCATGAGACCAAATTCCCACATCGAAAATACAGAAAGGGGAAAAATTTTCCTTGCGTGCAGATCCCGAGTACAAACAGTGGGTGATAAGCAAAGCCGGTGCCAGTCTCAGCCTTAAACTACATTTAAAACGGAGAGTAAAGGTAACCAGCACATGTGTACAAGATAATCCATTAAAGATTCTTGAGGTAGTGCCAAAAATTTTTATGTCTGCACAGCTTGGCACAGTGAGCTCCAAAAACCGAATAGTAAAATAATGAAAAGCAGAAAAGCAGGAAGGTTTGGTTAAAAAAAAGTGATGAGGAATAAATTGATAAAAAGACATGCTTCTGTCCGTGAGTTAAAAACTGGCTACTTCCCCTGCAAAGAAGCTGAAAAGGAGAAAGGGGAATGTAAAAATCTGAGAGCAGCGCAAGAGCCTGGATGATATGGCCAGGGGATATCGGTGCTGTCGGCGTGCGGGCAAAACGCTCCCGGTATCGTCGCGGAGGAACCCCCGAAGCCAGCGCTCCCCGCCGCTCCCCGCGCGTGTGCGTGGGTGAAGCCATTTGCAGGCAAGCGCTCACATGTCTATCTTTGTCTTCAGCCTTTGCAAACACATTCCCCACGGACTATGAACAAGAACTGTAATTTCCCAAAGACAGGAAAAAAATGCTTTACAAGTGTCTCTGTTAGCAAGGCTACTTAAAGAAACACTTGTTTCAATGTCACTAATTTCTCTGAAGCACCACAGCAGCAAACTTCTGAAGACAGAATGATACCCAAAAAAAAAAAAAAAAAAGTAGATTCAAGTGACAGCTGAAGAATTGGGGTGATCTGCAAGAAACGGCACAAACTGAGCGAAGAGAAAAGCAGGTGGATTAGCATCGCCTTCCTGTACGCTTGGGGTCACCAAGATGAATGTGCGTGAGACTCTTTTGTCCGTTTGTGCTATAATTTCACACGCTAAGAACAAAATTGTGCTCTCTGATATGCTCGTGGAAGTCCCCCTGGAATCAATGTGAATTACACGCCTGCATCTAAGGGCAGAATTTGGTCCTAAGTCATTAGTTAGAAGTCTCTGCTGAAGCTCTGCAGAGAACAGGGGGTTTCGGAGGACGACGAGGATCAAACCGACGCAGCACACTCGGAGATTTACTCTCACGGGAGACCATCAAATAGGCAGACATTCCCAAAAACCCCATTTGTAAAGAAAAATCTTTACAAGACCAACGTACCACATTAATAGAGGCTGCTTTCAGTTAGAGCAGATATAAAAAGCATTGAAAACAGTGGTGATGTACGTTTAGAGGCGATGAATAAGCCAAGGCTTTCAGACCAACGCAGAGAGCAGGCCGACTACTAACAACCCTTTCTGATGAAAAACAAGACTCAGTGAAAGAAATAACTTGAGTACGGCTATTGTGTGTGTGATGCCCACGGTCATAGGAGTCTTAGATCCATTGAAGAAATGTTGCTAAATAAAAGGAAAACAAGCCAGCACTGTTTCCAGACTGTCCTAACACCAATTCTGTTCTTTGCTAAACTGTAAGTTAGTTGAGTTATTTCACCAAAATTTCCTGCTACATCAGAAGAGTTTTGAGGTCTCAGTTATTGGGAACTGTGCAGTGTTTTGACCTTTGAACAGTAAGCAGAAAATAAGACTAAACTACTGCCTAGGCATTAGTGAATGCCACTGTGGCTGTTTATAGTAAGATCCCACATCTATTTTTTATTCTGAGCTCTAAGCAAGCCATTGATACAAAAATGATTACAACAATATTTTGCTTCAAATGCTTTTACATTTTGAACACCAGTATTTTGGAGTATTATTTGTGTCTGCTGCTACCTTCAGACAAAGCATTCACTTCTGTGATAAGAACAGACTGTTTCCCCTTAGAAATTTCCTGATCGCTTGCAATGCTCGGACTCTAAAGAAGAAATCTTTGCTTCTCATCAATTATAGTGATAAAAATTTTCTTTTGTTTTGATCAAGGACTGACAATACTCCAAAACCATACTGGTTGCAAAGTAACAGCTTCAAAAAAAAAAAAAAAAATCCCCACTATTTAATTCTAAACTCTGCTGTATCTGTTGCAGGATAGGCTGGCATTTGCTGTTAAAGCAGAAAATTACAAGGAGGGCCTAATTGACCCTCTTGTGTCTTTGAAAAATCCTGTCTGTTGTCTCTAATTGACCCTCTAGATACCTTTATGGAACAATGAATGAATCCTCAGTAAATAATGGACGGTGATGATTAATAGCCATGGTTTGGCTGGACCTCTGGCTCACGGAGTTGTGCTACCGAACTTTTTTTTTTTTACCGTCACTGTTCTCTGTACTTGACAAACAAACTGTTTTCAAATAACAAATATACAGTTGTACATAATCTGAAAAGTTAAATAAAACTGAATGCCACCTTATATAATGGTTTAAAAATAAGAATTACTGGCATTACTCAAAATGGCTCTCCACCAGCTCTATTTTCATGTTTCATTTAAACATACAGTAATGTGTCATCATATATTATGTGCTTGATTTAGAAAGAAAAAAAAAATTGACCATAATGGACTCCCCTTACAAGACATCATTTATTTCTTTCCTATGCATAGTAGACCATAATAACAGAATAACACAATCTTGTTTCTTGACTCTTCACTGCAATAAAAATTGATGATACTAAAATACTTCTAGATTGGTTTGATTATAATGCTGCCAGGAAATACTAGGAAAACATCTCCAAATGTCTCTTCTCATATTTAATATCTCTAGTTAATGTTTTCAGGTTTGTCAAATTATAAATAACAACTTGTTAAGTTGCACCATTTCTTTGAAAGACCACAAAGAAATGTTGTTGTGTTTTGAAATTTCACAAAATTTACAATTCAGTAAAAGAATTGGCTCACGGCCAATCCAAGAAATCATATGCAACAACTAGGATTCACAATACATCATCTCTCCTCCTGCACAACAGCATTTTGTGATGCTACTTCTAGAAATTGAAAATCACTTCCTAAAATTGAACATCACATAGTGAATATGTCAATAAAATAATGAGCAAATCAAAATGTTATTGCAATATACATAATGAAAAAAAGGAAGTTCAAACAAATCCACTTTTTCCAGATTTTAGAAATACAGCAAAGATGACCCCTCTTTTTTTAAACGTGAAAAACACCAGTATGGGTTATGTAAGTTTATCCAGATAACTGACCTGACAAAGTAGTTTAGACTCGGCCTTTCAAAAACAGCCAGCGAGGAAGTTCCCACAAGATCTGGAACGCAAAGTACGATTCCAGGTCTCCTGGTGAAAAAACAGATCAACTTTATCTAATATTCTACATCCTAAACGCTCACGGATACAAGTTAGGGACTTGCTGGCCTATTTGTGAACCTTTGCTAATACTAAGTGTAGGACCTGAGGTTCATTAAGCAGCTTTGAACTGATCCGGACAACGCTCAGCGAACCTCAGTAAATACCAGCTAGTTTTATCGCGGGGAAACTGACTTGACCAAGGTCATCGAGAATGTTGTAAATTTAGCCCTTAACTAACCCCAGATTATCTAAAATAGATGAGTGCCTTAAATCCAACAGCAGCAGTTTTCACAGTGGATACTTCAGCTTATTGCAACTAAATTGAAATATAGGAAATGTTCCTTCTAATGCTAAGATTAATAAAATATAAATTTAATCCTGAAAGCAAATCTTACCTTCTCTTTAATGTATAGTTTCTTACAGGCATTATCCTGATCTCCCAGGAAAAGATACCTGTCACTGCTGCTTCACTGGCCATCGCTCTCAATCAAAATCTGAATGTTTTTAGGAAGATTATGCATTTTTGGCTAGCAAAGTTTGATGATGACTATATTAAATTGCCTGTAAATAAGCAATAGCTATGAGGAGAGGTTAACTGGGAAGAAAGAATATCTCATAAATTCATTGATTTAGTGTAGGTGTGGCATCCTTTGGAGAAAAATCTAAAAAAAGCAGTTTAAGTCAACCTATTACTGGAGTTGTAAAAGGTAGCAATGTGATACAACATTTTTTAAAGTAGTATATATACACCACTTTACCAATTTCACAGAATCACAGAATAGTTGGAGTTGGAAGGGACCTTTGGGGATCATCTAGTCCAGCTCCCCTGCTCAGGCAGGATCAGCTCAAGCGGGTTGCCCTGGACCATGTCCAGTTGGGTTTTGAATATCTCTACAGATGGAGACTCCAGAACCTCTCTGGGCAACCTCTCTCGTGTTTGATGACTTTTACAGTAAAAAAAAGTTTTGTCTTATGCTTACATGGAATCTCCTGTATTTCAATTTGTGCCCATTGCCTCTTGTCCTTTCACTGTGTACCATGAGAAGAGTCAGGCTCCATCTCCTTTACCATCCCCATCAGCATACACATATCAAATTTCATCCAGTATAAACCCAAGTGTAAGTTAAAGATGTGTTTATGATCTCACATCCAAGTAAGAGTCATTTATTTACACACAATTATCCAATTTGCATGTTTAAGAATAGTAGTCATTAACAGAAAATAAGTGTACAACTGTTACATGCAAATTGGTGAGGAACTTGCTTCAGACCCAGAAACCTAAATACCAAAACATCCTGCACCTCCGCACCTCCGTCACTGGGCTTGGGCGAATAGCAGAATGTGACTGTGTGCGCTCAGTACATAATACAAATACAAACAGTATGTTTGAATGTGCCACAATTATAAATTATACTAATTACTCACTCTCAGCAGGTGCACTGTGTTGCTGCGTTGTGCATGCTACGCACTTGGTGCGCAAAGCCTACCAGTTGCTTTTGTGATTACTATAAACCGTGCAAAAAAATAAGCAGAGAAGCTAATTTCCTTGCTTGACCTATAGTAAATATAGGAAGTGAATTTATGTAATAACAAACCAATAAACCAAAATATAAATATAATCATATAACTGTATTTACAACTACTTTAAAAGTTCTTATTTATTATGATTCAGATACAGTAGAAGATACATATACTCTGGTGGGAACTTTCATGACAATAGGTAAATTCATATAAATCATATTACAATTTACGGTAGGAAGTTGTTTGTCTAAACAGTAGAAAAATGTAGCCTTTGTACAACTGGGGTTAAACTAATTCTGCTTTAATGAAAAGCAAAATTTCCATACAGCTTTGTTATCACAATAAATATGGGTCTTAGGCTCTTTCATAGTCATTCCCATTGCGCCCCCACAGCCTCATCTGCTTCCACTAACATCACTGTATAAAGCACGTTTTTCATTTAATATGAGGAATAATATAGCAATTCAGTCATTAGGACTGTTTCAGTGCGCACAGATCACCGAGTATGATAGATGGTTACACTTCAACTAATTTTTGTTCTCAACAGCATAGACTGAGCCCAAACGTTAGAAACCTGATTCAATTAGAAACCTGACTGCTGAAATACCAAGTATTGTTTTAGTTATAAACCTGAACACAGAAATGAAAACTGGTTATTTCTCTTCAGCTTTTAAAAATATATATTTGGCCCCAACTATTCTCTCAGAAAAATAACACAGCATATGCACAAACATTTTCATCGTCAGTAAAGCTTTGCAAACTCCAGAACAGTCATAAATGGATTTCCAGGACTAAAGAGTTGAAAGTACAGTTTCCATCCATCTCTTAAATTAAAAGTTGTTACTTATGGTGCTGATAACGGAACAGGCTCGAGTTCACCTTGTCGGACACTTCCCCTTTCAAGGTTTCAGCCTAGCTGCTCATAGCTTGAGCAAACTCTAGTTGTTCTGACTGCAATTTCCTATTACAGAGGTCCGTGTGGAGCACAGCGACGTGGGAAAGTTTCAGCAAACGTGCTTTCATAATTTCCAAAAAGCCAGCAAGGGAAAAATACATTATTTTCAGAACCTAAAGAAACGTCTTGCAAGTGTTTTCTGGGAAACCTCCAGGTCCCCCCGGCTGCGAGGGACCTCGTAAGTCACCCGTTCCAGCCGAGGCTGGCTGCGGCAACACGACACCTCGCTGCTGCTGAGACGCAGCCTGCTAAAGCCCCGGCGTGAGTGCAATGCCAGGGGCCAGTCTGCAAAAGCCAGAAGCCCTCTCCCACTCTGGTAATACTAAATGCAGGAAATGAGAGCTTTGGTTAAGCCAAGAAGGAGGTAGAGTGAAAGAAAAGCAGAACAAAGTTTTACAGGAAAGTAGAGTGGAACAAAAGGTGTAAAAGACGAGCTGAAGCTGCAAGGGATGACTCAGGATGGGAAAGGCAGAGACAGAGAGCTGCGAAAGGGTAGGACAAAAGAAGAAAAGGTCAGAGGAACTGCTGGGAAAAGAAATCAGACTTTGGGAGGAAAAAAATAAAAAAATGGGAATATCAGAACACTTTATTTCAAAACCTGGATAGAATACACAATACAGTTAAGCATTTCTCTCATTTCACAAGTATTTTTTAAGTAAACGTATATATGTCTCTAGTCACTCTTTGGTGGTTTGTTGATACAAAGAAATGGAACCTACTATTACTGTTAGAAGTGATAAGTTTAGCTCAAAGGACAGTGTCAGTACTTCAAAGAAAGGAACCAAAACAGTAATACTAACAACTCCTGGAGGTTTTCTACCTTTCTCCCATCTTCCTAGCACCCATTATAAATTAAAATAATTTAGCAATAAAGCCCTTAAACTTTAGAAAATATCAAATGTAGATTGTTTATGAAGTTTTAATTCAGTCCCTTGGTGTGTGCAGATTCTTATAAAAATTTTAATTACATGAGAACACTTGACTACCTTGTTTTGTCTCTTTTTTTGTATTAGCCCAGGTGTTTTTAGATAATTATTCTACTAAATATATGCCATCATTTAATATACTTATCCATGCCTACGTTTCCAGCAGAAACACTTAAAGGATCATATTCAGTGATTATGTTAATATTTCTACCACTTTCTTTTCAGCATGCAGTACATTACATAAATCCGCATATACTTTAGCAAGAAACAAGTTTAATAAAAAAGGCCTCTTCAGTCAAACATCTTGGACTATCCCCAGATATCTGCTGCTGCCAGGTGACTGATTTAAGAGATGGACAAAAGCAGACACACAAAAGTAGAGATACTATGATTAATGGATGATCCACATTCCCCTGAACTGCATATCATGACTTAATGTGAAACCCTGAAGAGATTAAAGGCAGGAATTACATTATCATGAATAATATAAAAAAGTGATATTCTGTTTAAAAGCTTTTGAGTGCTAGTGAGTTGAACAAATATATTAACACAGCTTCCCAAGATGCAGTCAGGTTGAATGTTACCCAGAATTTATTTTGAAATAAGCTTTATGCATCTCACATGCGAAGTACAAGTCTATTTGTGACTGCCACCAAAGCTATTAGCATGTAGATTTTAATTCTTTCCTCACTTATATCAAGCTTACATTGTCTGCATTGTCCTTCTTTTAATAATGGGAACTTCTCCCAATTACATATGAAGCACATCTCGATGCTGCAGGTACAAGACACACACACAGATATATAGCTAAGCTTTATTCCCTCACTTCATTCTAACTTGAAAAACTCTGCCTCCTTGTTATAGTAGCATAGTAATATGGCTGTTGCATCGTATTTCTTAGTATTGAATTCATACACAGGGGTTTAGAGGGCATTTAGCTTTTCATATTATTTGAATCATATCAGTTGAAAATTTGTATTGGAATTATTCAGGCAGTATGTAAAGCTCTTCTATAAAAGATAGCTGTACATTAACTTACAATTAAATGACGGTTTTAATGAAGTTATAGTGTGTGACAGGTTAACGGACTGATGCTGAAAGGCAAATGCCGAAATGAAGCCAAGACGTTTATTTTCAAACTGACAAATCTTAACTCAACCATAACATATAGTTCCATTAACATTATAGTTATTACACAAAATAATTTAGTTGAAAAAAATAAGTAACAGACCAAGCTGCCAGACCACCAGGAGAGACCCTCACCTCACATGGTCCATGAAAGACAAACCGAGCCACCACGTCAGCCCCACGCAGGGCTGGTTTGAAGACTTGGAGAAAGGGCTACAAATGTAGAACCAGCCGCTCGAACCCCAGCTTTCTCCTCAATGACGGCACTGCTTTTAGGTGCCTTTCCCTGTATTAAGCTCAAGCCAACAGACTAGTCATTGCTTAAACATATCAAAAACTGCTAATGGAGACCTCAGCCCTTATCTCTGCTTATTTTTACCCATTCCTTTAGCACAAAGGAGCAGAGAGCTGCTCAGTGAGGGATTTCTCTTTTGGATGGCATTAAAGACATCATTCCTATGGCTGCCAGCAAGTTAGTACCTTAGACTGTGGTGAGATGATTTTGCAGCTCTATGTATTTTCACATAAGGGAATGAGATGTTTAGAAAAGCAAACCTTTCCCCCTCTGAAAAAGTCCTTCTGTCCATAAACTCGTTATAAGTGTTTATGCTAAACATTAGCAAACCAGAAAATCTGACAGGATGACCAGCAGGACACAGGGAGGCGAAACTAAGGATCTTCGGCTTGAAATGAATAACAACGCAGGAATAGGCTGATGTACTGCTTTTCTTCATGGCCAGGAAGACACAAAGAAATGACAGAGATGAGAAGTATACTCCTGTAGCAACAGAGTTTTTCAGTAATCGGAAATACAACAGAATGCCCGAAGGGGAAGTGACATACTGAAAAAACTGCCTAAATACATTAATATAATAATGATAATAAAAAATAATAGTAAACAAATAAAATGAACAGCTCCTGGGACCAGCCCTGGGACAGGGATGTCCTCCTCCATGTTACTAGCGCAACTATACTAGAGTGGCTAGCCACCATCAGTAATTACCATACAGCAGCTGTAATTTGGCTCCTGTGAAATGAGTTGTGGTCTCCGGCCGGTTCCTCGCGATCCGCTTTTCCCAACGCAGACTGCAGCCAGACCCAGGTTATTGGGGAGGCAGTGAATGGGCGCGGAGACTGTATCCTTTCACCACTTCGGGTCAGGATGAAATTGCAGTGCTGGGAAACTTGCGCTATGCTTCAAACATTTATAGCCATTAAGGCCAAAAGGGACTCTCTGATCATCTAATCTGACCTGCTGTATAACTCAGACCATAGAATTTCAGCTAGTTACTCCTCCATATTGCACTTTCTTTTTTCCCTTCTCTCCATCTCTTTCTCTCATTCTCTCTCTCTTTTTTTTTTTTTTTAATACAGAGGAAGCTTCAAATTCCCCAGCTGCCAATCCATCACCTTCTAAATATCTTTTTTTCCAAAATCCAAACAAAAGAAAAAGCTTGAAAGGAGGCAGCATCTGCATTTGGCCTGTTGCCCAAGTCTAGTTACCAAATCAATGTCATAGATATGGTAAAAGTAGTACAGATTATATGATCCAAAGTACACTGTAAATGCCTCGGAGTAGGTAAGGAGTTAAACACTAAAATGCAATTGTATTTTAAGGATTAACTTGAAGTAATTTCCAGTCTCCTGCCACCTGAGTTCTAAATGCCTCCTACATACGAAATAACTACAGACGGAGTGTCTCTCAGTACACTCACCCAGAGGTGCAATTTCTGGATTACTGATTGTCCATACATCGCCCAAAGGAAAGCGTGCCATTGTTCACTGAGCTGCTGAAAAGTCTAATAATGTTTCTACTGGATACAGAGATGAATCTCCCCACTCGTCCAAGTCCCGCCAATAATATATAAGAGATGTTTGATAAAAACAACAGAAGTCACATGAGATGTTTTGAGATTCTTATTTTGGAGGAAAGAAGAGAACTCCATCTATGTAATGACTTTTCCCCCCCACTGTTGAAACCAAGTATGTCTATCGCTGTTACCAGCGATAAAGAAAATGAAGGAATGCCAAGGGGTCCAGAGGTAGCCAAGAAATCCCTAATCCAAATATCTGATTTTGCACAATCTTCCCTTAAGACCTCTAAAAAGGCCTTATTCAGATTCATCCTCCCACTTTGTTTCACACTCTTAACTACTGCACAGGTGGGCTCAATCATCTTCTAGAGACTAACCAGGAAAAGAAGGAGTATAACTAAGGCAACTCAGTTAAGTCTCTAAAGATACACAGGATAAATCATCTCCACTGTTCCCATAAGTGAGAAGTGGATACCAGTACTCCCCTAGCTGAGAAGAGTTTTGAGAGTAAATACATCAGAGGCTATGGGATGGCACTAACAAAGGAGGTCATAGTAGAACATTTGAGATAAATAACATTTATGTTTTTTCCTCATAGCTTTTTCCCTCTTCTAATGCTGAATCTTCAATGAGGGAATCCGAACACCAGGAGAGTTCCCATGTAATTGTCACACCAGTGGTTACTCCTCTTTAACTAGTGTCTTTCTTTCCTCTATTACAAGACATTAAGAAGACATATCATCTTTTAAAGAGCAGTCACGAATGAAATGACAAAATACCAAAGAGCAATTGTGCACAAGTCTTTGCTCCAAGGTGGGAAGCGCACGGCAGAATTAGTGCAGTCTCTCCTACAGGAGAGCTCTTCCCTTCACGTTCTCTCCAGCTTCTTCCACGAGGCAGCTCTACCTTTGCTCTCAGCTCAGCACACCTTCTCAGGGAGTTGCTTAATTTTTTGCATCCTAAGACAGGACCCGTATTAGCTCTGTAGCAGCCTTTTCAAGCTAGGTACAGTTTCGGTAAGACCAAGCAGAACGTGGCTTGCAAGAACAAAGTGAAACCCTAAATAAAATGTGGCGTAATTCTAAAATGCACAAAGTATAATGATCCATATAAACTATTTAAATGTTATTAATGTCTCTTTATATTATTTCATCGCATGACAGCTGCTATTTCCTGAAAATTATTTGAAGAATTAAATAAAAACATACGATATGAACACCCACTGTGTGTTGTAACAAATCAAAACTAACTTCTTAGTGTGATGAAACTTTCCACAGTTCTCAGTATTGTAAATTAATGTCGGAGTGGTAAACTGCTTTGGAAACATTGCACGCTGCCTTGATGCCATTTAGTTTCATATTAGTAATATGAGAAGTCTCTACAGTATTTAGAACTGAAACATAAGTGTCTTCATGAAACCTGAATTTTGAGAAATACAATCGTAAAACACTATTATCAGCTGGGTTGATGGAAAAGCACAGTAGACAGTTAAAAAGTTTACATATTCAAAATAAACACGTCTGCCCCGACATAAGCAAGCAAATAGATAAGACGAATAGGACTCATCATAAGGATTCAACCATGAGCTACTTACTATGAAATGAACAGTATCTTCTCTGAGAGGGACTAGTTCTTGAAGCTTTAGGAAGAATGTTGTAGTACTCAGCTTAAGAACTATTTATCAAAAAGATATTTTAACAAATATTTTACATTATTTGGTACATTTTTGTTATGACTATTTCATTAATAATGAACTTACTAAATGCTTGGCCTTAAATGTAGCCATCAGTTTCACAGGCAGCTTTTTTTCCTCTGAACAGTTCTAAATCTGCCATTTCTCAATTTTTGTTGAAAATACAAAAATACAGGTAAAAGAGCTCAAATTATATCCTCTGCACCATTCATTATTTTGAAAATCATCATAATGTCCCAACTTATCAGTTGCTTCACAGATAAGCAACCCTACCATTTTCAGTCCCTCTTTGTTCAATATTTCCTCTTCCGTAACTGTTGCATTGGTTTGGTACGTTCATTTTTCCTCTGCACTCCGAACCTACTCTTATTAAGTGCTGAGAAAAATTTATCACCATTTAAAAATGATGAATATAACATATCAGCAAGTAATATGTTTCTCTACCTTAGCAGAGCATCAAATAGGTGGGGAGCCAAAGTACAAAGCGCCATAGGCCTGCGCTCGCACAGCGCTCCGGGCTGGAAGCGCTGTACGCTGGCCTCTAGCAGAGGCCGAAGGGGCTTCCGATACACACGGCACAGCGTATCCTCACCCAGGGAGACTTCATCTGTTCATTTGTTCTTCTTCTCCCCCTTTAACAGCTGCCAGTACTGATTTCTTGAAACACTGCTATGTTTGCTACTTTTTATAAGTGGCTATGTATACGTATGCCTGCATAAATATTTGTTATTGAAATTATAATCTGCTTCATGATATAAAGTAGAGCAAATTAAAGTTTTTTGGGGTGAGGCAGCGACAGTATTGAAACAAACAAACAAACCCAGAGGAAAAAAAGCCCAACAATGGTCAAATACTATTAAAATAATTTTCCAGCAGTTTCACTAGACAGAGCGTTAGATAAACCTAAGAGTTTTGGAAAATCTCACCCTTTATGTACGATACTAGTTGACATGAACTACACTTGAATAAAAAAAAAAAGGAAATGTCTAGCATCGAATGCAGGGTTTTATGACATTGGGATGAAGAATTACATCTCACCGCTCTCAGTGTCAAAGTTCAAGCCATTGATGGAGTTTAGGGACAGAGGGATCATAACAGAGGTCAAAGAACTCCTCAGGATTTTTCATCTTCTCTAACCTGTCTGACAATTCTGAACCTTCTGGAGAAATAAGGATAAATTGTTTATTTCTTAAATGAACAAATGTGTATGGCTTAAATATAAGCATTATATTCAAGTAATACACATTTTTAGCCTCATCTTATGCCTCATGTTTTATGCTTTCTGCATATTCTGAACTGGCTTTAACACCAGAACTCACAGATAGGCACCAAGATACTTTAGTATTTAAGGTATTTTGAAGACTTTGACACCACTATTTTAACGAAGAACATTCTTTGGACATCAGAAATTATTTTATGCTGTTTGGATTTATCAGACAGTTTATACTATATAATATTTTTCTTGCAGAAACTTGCTTTAAATGATTTTTAAAAGATTAGCTGCTGTGTTTCTACCACAGAACAAAATGCTCCAAAGTACTCCTAAAAATGTGTGGGGTTCTGTCCCCTTCCCACCCCCCCGGCACACTTTTTTTTATTACAAGTAGCTAATTGGTTAGTAAGTCGTACAGAAATTCTTGGCAGCGATATCTTCTGATACAGAAAGCAAAAGCTAAGCTATGACTAACACACCATAACAATTTTCTGCAAGTGGCAAGTCATTTTTTCCGATTTCCCTTCCCAGTGGCACAAGAAAAGCACACGTTCTTCTACTACCTATTCACTGACGCCCTTCTTATCTGATGATGCACTGGTTTGGGCCATTTTCAGGAGCTGCTGTTTAGACAGAAAGGAAGAAATAGTAATATGGGAAAAACATGATAAAACAACTTTTCAAGTGTACCTCTTAGGTACAATTCACTTTGAAATGAGTAGAAATAAATGATTTCACCAACACAGATTCTTATGGTGTATTTTAGAGGTTTTTTCCATTCTTGCAGATTGCAGAGCAACAAATAAAGAAATCCCTCTAAATTAGGGCTTTAAAAATCAGAGGCTACTATAAAGAAACAAGATTAACTTAATCCCCTAACAATACAATTTATGACTAGTAAAGGGTTATGAAAAATTCCATCTAGATGTCGAATATAAGGAAACACAAAGTCTTTGGAGACACATAATGATAAACTGCAGATTGAGCAATAAGCTCAGTGAACAGAATGAACAGTTCAAGAGTTCAGAACATGTTCATTTGAAAGGTGTTCAGCTAAAGAGAAGGGCACGGTCGAGACAAAGGCACCGAAAGGTCATCATTACAGTCATTTCATCTTCATTACAGCGGTGCGGTCGTAGCATTGGTGCACACGCTTACACCCACACTTGCATGTCAATGCACTCTTTTGGAGACGAAACACAAGGAATATTTTTAATACTTAAGTGAATGCTGGCAGGTATAGCCAGTTATAGAAGAACTTGTGTTTTTTAACTCAGTTTTGAAAAATAAGTAGGGCATGAAATATCCCTATTTTCCCATCATGCAAGATCAATTAAAAATTTTAATCTAACAAATATGGCCAACTTTCCCCTTCTTCATCAAATAAGCATAAAACAGAGCCAGAATGGAGTGATTCTGCCGGTCGGACAGGAGCCTGGAACGCACTTATTCATCCAGTTGTTATCTCAGATGCAGTAATCTATAACGAGTCCATGTTTGGACTCCTTGTCGGGAGTTTAAGAGGTCTCAATAACGTGATCAAGTCTGCCTTTTGAAATCAGGAATACCTACTCCAACTGAAACCTCAAGGGAAAACACTGGAAAGTTGCATTCAATAACCCAAAATAAGATTTTGGCTGGAATGTAGATTTGATAACCCTGCTCCTGAAAACAGATGAATAATAACCCATGCAGGAAGCCAAAACCTTGCTTTTATATCAGACCTCATTCAGCACCTGGCATTCTGTCAAAGCACCGGTACGGTATCAGCTCAGAAAGGATAAAATCACTTTAGCAACAAGCAATAGATATTTAGGTGTTCACGGGAGGTCTCCAAACCAAGGTCTTCAAACCTCCTAACCCAACCAACCTTACCTGTACATGTACAGCTGCAGGCTTAGAGATAAAAACATTAACAATTTTTTGCTTTGGTATTTGCACTGCATTTTTCATTAATAATTAACAACAACTGGGAGCTCTAGCACTGTCTTATTTCTAACTCTCTAGAATGCAAACAGACAGGATTTTTTCACAAGAGCATTAAAATAAAAAATAAACTAAAATATATATTTAATGTATATTTTACACCTTATAATTTAGCTACGTATTTTTAAATAAAGCAATCTAACATCAGCTTGCACCAATATATATGCATATTATGGATAAACCAACACATTTACCAAAAAATTAATCTCAGACAAAAACTCTGTTTTAGACAATGGCACTGAGAAGAAAAAAAGACTCATTTTGTATGATAATGGCATTAGAATTTGGCCCACAGTCACACATAATATACTTTACAGCTTTCAGCAGCACTTATTGAACTTTGTCCAATTAAGTGCAATTCCCACAGACTGCAGTATCAATTATAGATGATCTGCACTTTTCAAAATCTGATCAAAATTTGGTATGAAAAAAATTACATCTGCTATTTAGACAACATCAAGCAGCATAGTTGTTATGCCAGATTGATGTCCACTCTCCAGCTCACGCAAAAGAAACCTTTGACACCTCTAGGATGGCTTATGCAAATCCTAATCTTCCAACAGAAGTTAGGGAAATCCATGATATTTAAAATATGCAATTGCATGCCACAGAGAGTAAATATTTATATATTTCATTGTAAAATATCATTCTAGTAAAGGGGAATAGGAAAATTTTAAATGGTTAAAGGAAAAGGAGAAAGTACCTGTAATATACTCCCTAAATATCCCATGGAGCCCGGACGGTCCTTGGTGACAGGTTGGTGCACAGCCCCACAGCATAGCCCAGTTACGACCCAAGAAACACGCCAATTAACTACAACTAATCAACTCTCTCACAAAACAAAAAGTAATAATTCTTTTTCCACCTATTGTTCTTGTTAATTGTCCTTACAGTAATTGTGACAAACATAAGAGCTAAGGTGTAGTAAAAGGAAAAAAATAAAGGATTCTATAAAGAAGCAAACATTAAATTCATGAGTTATCTTGATTCATTTTCTTCATCATACCCAGTTCACGGCTGCAAGAGATCACATTATTTTTAAATATATAAATAAATCCAAAACTAAATCTAGACTTATCTAGATTATGACACACTAGGGAGAAAACAGAAGAGGTCATGAAATCTGAGACTGCTATTTTTTCTCATAATGTAATTACACTTTTGGCTAATGAAATTGCTGCAGTCTCAGAGTAAGGGCTTGCAAGTCAGAGCTCTCACGCTTGCGAGAGATGGGGTAGAGCAACGCTGTTAACCGTTCACAGCGGAGGGACCCACGCTAATCCCCAAGATCCAAACACAACTTACTTTGTTTCTGAACTCCAAGCAAGACTGCATTTGTGATCAAAGCGCCCTTCTAATTACTGTAATAAAAGGAAAATTAGTTTAAGAGAGAGGAAAGTTTGGTAGAGAGAGAAAATATCATTCTGCGCTGCCAGTACCCTCCAAACAGCTGAAAAGAGATAGCGCTTAGCTCAGTGAAGAGAGGCAGCAGCAGAGCAAAGCACTGTGAAAGGAGGGCTGAGCACCCCCGGCCTCTATCCGTACGACTGTATTTCAGTATTCACAGACCTAGCCCAAGCCTCACAGATGGTCTTAGGATCAGGGGAGTCGTTCAAGTAGAGATCTCTAACAAATTAGCCTTGAGAGGCTGAACCACGCTTGCAAGGGACAGGCACTTGAGTGTCTCCGTGGAGAAAGATGGCGGAAGCACTATATTCTGGTCAAAAATCACAAAATCCTAGTCTCGAGTCCTTTTAGAGCTACTATCCTAACATCCCAACTACGGCCTCCCTCAGATGCGGCTAACGCCTTTCACCATGCCACGTTTGCCACTAACTCGTCCTTCCTTTTAAGCAAATGAAGAATGGGATGCTGAAGATTTTCACCTATACCCACGGGAAAAGAATGGAAAACTAAGATTTCTCACTTGGATAAACCTGTCATCCTCTAATTTCACATTGAGAATTAGAGGAAGGGAAAATGTACTGTCTAGCTGCTGCTACTTGCCACTGGAATAAGCCCTTCTACTCCTTGGTAGCCAACAGCACATAGCTTGCAAACTCCCAAGGACAGCCAGCAATTCGGCTCCACGACTGCATCTGAACCGGACAGTAGCAATGTATATGGGGTAAGAGAATGATTTCTCTATTTGGCTAAATATTTAGAAAAAAAAATTCTTAGAGGACTTGGAGAGTCACATGTTAATTTTCAAAATAATTTGAGACACTAAAGAGATCCACCTGATAAATAGTCGAGGAAATGCTGTGTTGATTGGCAGCCTCGTTTCCTGCTTTAAACCCGGCTTTAGGAGACGGTTTCACATGTCAGCTCACGCGCAGGTTGATTTGGAGCATACCTGACTCCTGGCTCCTAAGCAGGAAAGTCGCATGACGATTAACTTAATGTGATTGTGTGTGAATAAAACGTACGCCCCATTAATATTTCAAACATGTGGAAGGACATGAAAAATAAACCCTTGACTTTTTTTGTCCAAGTTGTTCTCCAAAGCTTTCAGTGTGAATGTTAAACCCAATGAGCTTACAGAAATGAGACCAACTTACAAGCAAGGAGGCCATTAGCACTCATTGCATTAAATGAACCCATTTCATTTTCAAATCTAGTTGCAAAATTAGCTCTTGCCTATTAAATTATATTAAACAATTCTCAAGGAATTAATGGTAGAAGGTTTTGCTTTGACTGTCATAAGATCACCAAAAACACTTGTGTTTAAGATGCTAATTACAGGGGCTCAATGCCAAAAAAATAATTCTGGTAAATTAAATCCCATGATTAATTCATAAAGTCCATTTTAGCATTAATTCTGGCATGAAGATACAGAGTAGTCCCCATACACACAAACTCACACACACATCTCTCTCACTTTGGGGAATAAAGTAATAGTAACTCCTAGCTTTTTATAACTCTTCATATTTTATGTGCATTATTTAATTAATATAATTAGATAGTAAATCCATTACTTTGTATTTCCTGTTTGCTATCTCTGGTAAGTCCTGTAGATGTTAAAAACTCAAATAAATAACTTCTAATGCAATGTTTAGGCAGAACTATTCATGAAGCCACAAGGACTACTGGATTTACTGTAGTCCACCATGCTCCTGTCTCCTCTGCTGTTTTGGGGACAATATCAATTCTCGCTTGTCTATAATTTGATCTTTAAAAAGTAATACCTGGTTATAAATACCCAAAGTACTGCACCGAGAGTATATAAGGACAGTAACATCATATACCTGGAAGTTTCCTGTATAGTTTCAAATGAAAATAATTACTATTTGACAAAGCTCTTAAATCACTACACCTACATCATGACTCTACTGAGGTTCTCTACAATATCCTTTCCAAGAAGGATATAAGGGCTTATATTCCTACTGGGGGAAGTGGGAAGAAGTGCTGAATCTTAGATGTTTAAGACATTTTTTTCTTGCGCGTTCTCTTCACCCACCCCGACATAACACAATTCATCACGGACATATGAGTTTCTTCCGAAACATATCAATCAATACAAGTCTCATGAGGCAATGATGTGACAGGGCTCCCCAAATTCAGCTTTTCCATTCACGAAAAAGTGACCCACAAAAATATATTAAAATGAAACAAAACATTAAAAGAAGACTTTTCTGTCTAAGCCAGCAAAACAGACAGGTATGTCAACAGACCTGTCAAGTGCATTATTTACTGAAAAGACAACTAATCATACCACTAACTGTTTCCTTCTGTTCATAATACATAACTCCTGAGTAGCTAATAAGCGTTTAAAATCCTAGTCCTAAATATTTGTTGATAGTGTAATTACTGACATTTTCAACTAGCAGCTGAAAAAGCCTTTAAACAACTTCTTCATTAAACAACTATCAATTTTCACTGTCTGTTGTATGAGGTTTTCATTGACTCAGTTTAAATTTTATTTAAACCCTCGAATCAATCATTTCTGTGAAAATATATCCTGAGCACCAATTTGAATAAGATAGACTTTTACCATGTTTTTGACAAGCTATTGTTTAACAATGACATTACTACTGCTCATTTTCTGCTGATAATGTTACTGAATTTTCACTGCAGACAGCATCTTCTGATTTTTTTTTTTTTGCTTTATTATCCTAAGTCATATCTAAAGCTCTTCTTTTACAGCCTCTACATACTGCTTTACCAAAGTAGCAGGGGCATCTCATCTGCTCAATTACTTATTAGTGTTGCTAAAGAATACCATTTCCTCTCGTGGCTGATAAAATATTAATCAAAAACAGGAACAGAGTGATTTCCCAGTGTGGATGTCTTCTAATGGTAATACATGGAGTCTAAGAGAGATCTGGAGGTCACGTAATAGCTTCTGAAGGCAGGGAGGGGCTCAAAGATAGTAATGACATTGTATACCGAGTAATGAGATTGTATTCAAAGCACACTGGATAGCTTAATTACTGCTGTTCTATAGAAAAAAAATCACAAGTGTGATTACAAGGACGTATGCAAAGATTTACTGGAGATAACAGCATATAACTGAAAAAATTCTTTTGCAAACATTTTTGATCCAAAGATATAAAACCAACTTGCCAGTGCTCAGTATCCAACATGGTGTGATACAGAGGTGAACTTCCAAATTATTACTAACGTTTTTCATGTCAATGTATAAGTCAACCATAGTAATAAAATAGTAAATAATTATCTGTTCATTCTGTCAGGTTATTAAACACCCATCCCCATCCTGTCTTAAGGCATTCCTTTGCCTGATTTTTTAATAGGGCTTGAAAGAGAAGGGAGGAATTAGAATGAAGAACAGGGAGGCAACTGAAAAACGCATGGGAAGGCTGCGACAAAGCTAGGAAAAATATATATATATCCTTAAGTATAGTATTATGTCATCATCCTTCCTTCTCAAGTTTTGATGCACATAATCTCAAAAAACTTGGAAAAAAACAGCTACCACAAATAAATTCTAAGCAAATAAATACTGCAAAATCACAGTCTTTGTTGCTGGGGGAAGTGTTTCAACCAGGAATCAGTTAAGTACTTTTAACAAAACATCCGCAATACCAATAATAAGTTATATAATTTTTAAACATTATTTTACAGTGTGATTATTTAAAGACTCAGATAAAACATGGCCATACAGACTTATTAGCAAGTAAGACTTAGGACTAGTGGACTGCCTTTCGCGACATAACACCGAAAGCACACGAGGCGTTTTCATCGTGCGCTGCGTGCAGTCCCTGCATGGCTAGTCATTACAGACCGCCGGAGCAGGAAAGGCCACCGGGACCTCCTGGTGTGGCCTCCTTTATGTTCTTCTCTGGTGGCAGAGTGCCCACTACGCTGCCCCACGAGATGCTCCAGCGGTTCGTGATCCTTGCTGCTAACACAGCGCAAGTTACTTCCAGCCTGAATTTGTCCAGCTGAGGTTTTGCCACTCGATCGTGGTATAGACGGACCAGCTAAGCCACGATCACCCGCTGCACCCCTCAGGCAAACTCTGCAGGCGGACATCTCCGCCCAGGCGGGCGTCGGGAGCACGGCCGGTGTGCCGGCCCGCAGGCACAGCCCAGCCACGGGCCACGCTCGCATGGCCCCGCCGCCACCGCCGGCTCCGCCGCTCTGCTTCCTTCCGCGTGCCGCACCGCGCCGCGGCACTGCTGGCCCCGCTCCCGAAGGCCTGCGGCTCAAGGCTTCCAGCCGCACCTTCCCATCCCTCAGCAGCCCCGTTTGTTCTACCGTTTCCCCATCCGTAGGGTTTTCCCCCCGAAAGCGATAAACTACCTCCACTGATCTTTTAAAGAGTATCCTTACGATGTCAATGGATGCAGTAATAAATTTAAAACTATCGCAGTCTACAGAATGATTCTACTGAAGCGCAGAAACTTTGAACAGGCAAGGAAGGTAAAACGTTTGCATCTTATTGGCCTATTTAGCAAATATGCAGTTACTCCTTACAATTTTTTTTAAATAAACTTATGCAAGCTTGTGGAGGGTTGTTCTGGGGGGTTTTTTGTTTGGTTGGGTTTTGGGTTTTTTTGCTACAGACCAAAAAGAAAGATTTTTTTTTTTTATTATTAATCAAAACAGCTCTCTGCAAAGACTGGAACATCAGTCTTGCTTTGTCGTCTCAAATGTCAAAATCATATTACGTAGCCACGAAAGATGTGTTGCATTATCTGATTAATGCATCTCTAGTTAGTGAGGTTCAGGAAAAAAAATCCAATTTCGATATCTCCTAGAAATCGCTCCATCAAACACACACTGTTCAGCTGTGCCTGATGGTAGAGAAACCTACTCAGTATTCAGAAGTGCCAAATTCCATCACCCCAGAGGCACTAATCACGGCTGGTGGCAGGCATTCGCTCCAGCCTCCCCCGAAGAGCTGCCAGGCAACGTCCCGGGCCACGGGAAAGGAGGACGATGACATCTACAAAACTAAGGGTATTTTTACATCTAAAACATGTATATCATACTAGCGTCACCCTTTTGTCACACAACACAGTGATTTCTGGGAGTGCTCTAATACGGGACAAGGTGAAATCTGTGGCTTGCATCGAAGTGCAAGAACAAATACCTTCTCTTGGCACTTTGGTTCATAATTCTTTGAATACAAGGAAGCACAGAACAGTCCTGTCAGCAGTCAAAAAGAATAAATAAAAGAAAACTATTTTTCATTGCAGTATATATACAAGTTCACCTGGCAATAGGTGAGTTCACCTGAAAAAATCCTGCACTTTGAAAAAAAAGAGTATCACCAAATGGTGACTACAGCACATGAGCATTTAGAGCAAGCAGGTAAGATGGCTAAAAAAAATAAATAAATAAAAATAGCCATCAGTGAAAAAATATTGAATTACAAGTTCAAAATTAGTAGTAGTATTATCCAAACAGCACTTTTCAACTAAGACTCAAAAATCACTTTATAAAATATAGAAGTGTAATTAACTTACTTTCCAGACATATAGAGGTAAAAGTGAGAAATTAAGATATGAACTCACTTGTACAAAGTCACTCTCATAGGCCAAAGCCTGGGTGAGGAACAGGACAAAGGCTACTTTACACTGACTCCACTTTACAATCCATTGGAAATTAATTGTGTATGGGAACTGTATACTGCCCATTTAAGTGAACTTTCCTCCTTGAAAATGTGAGGAATAATTTTCTTGATTAAAAATTCGATGATGTCTCTGTGTGGTTTTCATGCTAATAATGTGGGATCCAATTCTGTTACATACATGACATCGCCACTAAGGTTTCCAGAGAACCTTCACGCAGCCTAAGTAAGGCTGCGGACTGCTCGGTATCTCGAAGCAATAGTCCTTAATGAGGAGAGGAGTGTGGGTGGCGAGCTGGCTTTGATAAGTAGTAATAGGATGAGCAAAAAGTAATATACCAACAGTTGATATATTACTTGACATGTCAATTGTTGGAGAGTTGCTGTATTGAATTTGTATCTACAGCAAACACAATACACAGGATTCTAATATACTGCAGTGTTTGCTACATATTTTCCAAGTGATTGTATTGACTTTGTAAACAAAGATTATATGAAAAAATAAAGACTCTTGTACCATATAATATTTACAATGTGAACAGATCTATCATCGCTGGAAATAAAAACACAATTTCACCAGTGTCAGGAAAGGAGGAAACAAACCGACCATTTGAGATGAGATCAGACGCTTCGCTGTGGATCTCGGGCACCGAGGAGTCGCATTCCAGTGCAACGCTTGAGTATTATTTTATTTTTAAATATTGCAGGGAGGAGAAGAGGAAGAAAGGACCATTAAATGCTTGGAGTGAACAATTTAGGCATTTCAAAAATCAAAATCAACCACGCTTGCCTATCTGCTATATTTCTACCTCTCACTACTTTCCCGCTGGTTTTCCCGCTCCCATTTTCCCTCTGCTATCACTTCAGCTGAGACTGCCCTTAACTGGGAGTCAAGGAAAGACCAAACCAAACTCACGGGCTTGTCCACGTTGCCGTCACCGCTGTGTCTGCACCTGCCTCGGCGGACCAGAGATCGCACCCGCGCAGTCAGGGCAGCGCCGCAGGGCTCCCGGCGCCCTGAAAAACCGCCCGGGAATCGTTCAGGGGAGCACGTGCTCGGAGCGCCCTGCTCTTGCGGCTACGCTGTCGGCAGCACCTGGGCTGAAAGACATCCTTAAGTGGTGGCCGGTGATTTTAAAATAGGAAAATAAAAGCAAAGACTTTAAAGTTAATATTAGGGTCCAAATAGCATGCGAAATTGATTATTTTAAAAAATTAAGATCGCTTCTGGAATAATCTTAATGAGGCAAAGTTACATTTCTGAGAGATAGTGCACTTTCCAAACAAATAACCATTTTCTTTATTTAGTGAACATAAACTGATGTTCAGATTTCGTAAAAGACTTTAAAATGACCAGCTCTTATCGTGAGATTGTTTCAAATACATATTAGAGCAGAAGACAACTGCTAAGAACACATCTGGGAAAATAACGGTCTATATTGGACTCACTGTAAGAGTCCAGCCTGACAGCATAAAGGTATTTTATATCTGCTCCAGGTACTTTTTCTATAAATGAAAGTATTTGAGGAAAAAAGTTCTTTCTTTTAAAAGAAGATTACTTTACATGGGATTCCCCCCTCTTCTCCTATTTTTTATCTACTGCTTTAGCACACCATATTTTCCTTTGTGCAGTTCAGTTTAATCTCAGGAACATTTATAGAATTTATAAATTTTGAAGACATATGTTTATGATTGAAGCTGATATTTTAAATCTACTCTTTAGTATGGGAAAATATTTGTAAGTAACATATTTTCTTAGGATCCCATCCTATACATTCTACACAATAAGACATATATAAAAAAGGCACATGTTAGTAGTAAGCAAACTGTCATAAGTGGAGCACTGTATTTAATATTCAGATCAAGGCATCTCTGTCTCATCCCAGCAAACCCTTTTGACAAAAGCCATCCAATGTCTGCCAGCAGTATCGAGTCCAGCTGAGGACAAATTTCAAGATGAACCTGAAATCAATTTGCCATCAAATTTTCATGCTTCTCCCAGACTATCTGTGGCATTTTAATTACAAGCACCCTAGGCGGGGGGTACTACAGATATTGACACTTAGCTCCTACAATAAACTTTATTGGCAACCTCTGTCTGAATGTAGGACTCAACTAGAATAACAAGAAATATATGAGGATATGTAAGCAATAAGGTGGCATAATCACTTTGGAGTCCTTTTGTTCCAAATGGTGGACATATCTACTAAAGAAAGTTTTCTAGATTAAAAGAAACATCTGTTTGATAAAAAAAAAATCGCTTTTGTAAAGAACCTGGACAAGATCACCAAGCCTTTCAAAAAGATAAGCAACATTTAGTTTCTTCCCCTTCCAATTTAATTCAGTGGTGTTCTTATCTAACATTTATAAATTTCTTAAGTAGTTCCTCTTAGCAACTGGGTTCAAATTAGATCAGCGACAGACTACAGAATCAGGGAATGTCTTTACATCCATTTCCATTTCTACTTTTTAAGCTTTTGCTGAGCAGGTTATAAGAGCTACATATCTTAGCAATTAAGGATCTAAACTGGAGACGAACCCCAGCGATTTGCAAGTTCTGCAATATGAGATGTGGAGCTTTTTTAGCATAGACATTCAGGAACAGTATGCATACATGCAGTGTCTTACTGAGCACTGCGAGGGCAAGGTTGCTTGCAAGCCAATTTTCCTCACTATGAAACGTTTAGGAGAATGAAAGATTTATAAAAGAGACATTTAGAGAGGTTACCATGCCAAGAGGAGGGTGGTTTGCTATACATGGTTAAGGGAGATGTAGAGAGAAGAAACAGAAGACAAGGTCACTCAGGACTGATTACAAAATTGAAATTTATAAAGGCTGCCTGTAGTTGCAACAAGAGGCTGAATAACAAAAAAGCAGGGAAGAAGAAAGAAAATAAAACATTATCACACAATGTTATACCCTTATACGGGAAGAGAAGTGTGCAGCAGATGGAAAGACTGTCACAGCTGAAAAAGATTCAATAATTAAAAACTGCAGAGTGTTTGATTCAGGTGAGGTTTGATATTTCCTAAGCTGCCGGGTAGGAAACATCAGCAGTGGACAAGCTGCTTTATGGGGATATTAGGGAGCCTGGATTATTGTTACACTGGAACCCTAACACAAAATGAATGAAGCTGAAAGATAGAGATTTGTAATATTAGGAAATTTTACAAACTAAAGAACAGGACTACTAGAAGTGTCAGTTTGTCTCCCGGATCCAGTTTATTATATGGAAGTAGTATTCTCTACTTATGTCTTTTGTCAGTATATGAAATCCAGGATCTAACTGAAACCTATTAGCTTGAAACATAGACTGACACCTATATCACTGGATAAAAGCTGGTGGTTTTACACAGAACAATAAAAAAATAAAAATTAGGTTTCATTGTACATGTTTCTTGTGACATTAAAACTCAGCTATGTTCTTCACTGTTGACTGTAAAACTAAAAATTGAAAAATAAACAACAAATCATACATAAATATTGATGAAAACATTTGCTTTTACACACTGTAGTGACTAGCATGGTCTCTCAAATTACTCATTTTTCAGAGTTCTCAAGTGCTTTAAAAACATTCTGCCTAATGAGATAAGTATTGCTATTAAAGCTAAGCGTGTGTGTCACTTTTCTGAACTGTAACACCGCAGTCCAAGGCTGACAGAAGGGAAGGGCGCAGTCGGGGTCCCGGGGCTACCTCCCCTGCACGCGCACCTCCCTACGCCCCAACCTGTACAGGGGTGTAACACTGCTACCTCCATCGAAAAAAAGCTTGTCGAATCTAAATAAAGGTCCTTGAGAAAATCACATAAAAGGTGCCGTTGTCTAGGACAGTGATACCATTTATTTGATTTTTTTTTTTGTGAAGTGCATTTGTTTTTTTTTTTTACTGTGAAAGACCTACCGAGGCTATTAAAGCCTGCTAAATATTGAAGTCAGTGAAAGGTTTTCCTTAAAAACCGGAGAGCGTGCAACGGCCCAAAGTTTCAAGGCATTGCCAGCGCAGCATTACCTACAGATAAGGCTATACTGTTACCTGTCCAGGCGAGCGGCGCGCAAGGTGCGCAAGGTGCGCAAGGTGCGCAAGGTGCGCGGCGCCCCGCAGCGCTCCCGGCGGCGGCGGCGGCGGCGGCGGCGCGGCGCCCCCTGGTGGCCGGCTCGCAGGGGCAGCGCTCCGGCGAGCAGGGCGCACCGCACCCTTCTGCGAACAGCTCACCCACGCCCGAGCGTCCCGGCGTGTCATCCAGAGGACGGGCGCGGACACGCCATTCCGGGTGTGTGTGTGTGTGGGGGGGGGGGGGGATACCTGTTTCTATATGCATTCTCACAGGGTTTTATTACTGAACACATGAAAGCATGTCATACGGAGGTCATTTTTTATCCCACTCCTGGTAGCTGATACAAAGACTGAAATATTTACATCATTCATATAACCTAAAAATAAACACATGAGCGAAAGTCAAAGTTGGCTACTAACCCCATAAAGAGAAATTATACATGGAAATATAACCAGGAAATTAATTACTTTCTTTTAAAGACATGGTGCTTTTCCTCAATCCATTTTTTTGTAAGTGAATTCTGAAAAGCAAATACATGGAACAAAAAGGGTATGAAGTTAACCCATATTGAGCATTTTTCAGCTAATAACGCATTGGCATAAGTTGGTCTAGTGGCTTAAAAAAAGACTGAAGACTTCATCAGAGGTTTGCTGTGGATTGCGCACAGCTTCTTAAATGAAGCTCTAACCCGACTGGCAAAGAACAAAGGAGAGTTCTCAGGATGCAGTTAAAAACTCTTGGGATGCATATGCTCCTTCAACGGCCAAACTAATAGATTTCAAATGTGAACATGGTTTGACCTATATATTCTTTTGATTATTTTTATTTCAGTATAACTATGCCAGCAATACGAAATCTAATGTCACATTGGAGTTATCCTGAAATGGATGCTACTATTGAAGTTCTCCAACTGTAGCTGCGGGAGTTACACAGAGCACGAGCTTCCCGTTTGGGAGTGACGAAGTCCCACCTGCAGATAACAGCACCCAGGCACAGTCAAGCCACTCCCTGAACCATAAAAAGCTCAAACACCTTAAAAAAAACCGTGTGTGAAAGACAATTCACCCATACATCATTTTACACACCCATACGTATTACACAACCAGAGTTAATACTTGTGATGCACTTTGACAATGTAAGGTGTGAATGCTTTTATACCAATAAACTGTGTTTTTCAGAGGTCAGCACTAACTTTGATGAACCTCTGGATATTGAAATACACATTACAAATCATTTAATGATACTGTTTTTAACTTCAGACTCCTACATGAGAAAAGAAGGGTTTGGTTTACACTTGTTGTGAGATGCCATGTTGAAAAAACTGTTTGAAACAGTTTATTTCAGGTACTTCAGTCATACATTAAGCTGACGTATAATGGGGATATATGTACATAGACTGCATTGAAAACCAGATTGTAATGCTAATATATTTAGTTTTGTGCACTGGGAAAATCTGGTGCCTAAAGGAAACTCATTAGCTGGCTGTGGGTCAGTCTCCCCTCCTGAGCAAGTCATTAGAAACTTTAACATTTTAGGCCCCAAATAAACTAAATGCAACAGAACTGGTGCGTTCAATCCCCTCAGAATAAAGAAGAAATTGCAGAAATATTGCAAATTCTATGAAATAATATAAGACAGAAAAAATGTGTTTTTTTATGTTTCCTAGGAAAAAACTAAAAAAAAACTAGGAAACACCAACAGGAAATGATGACAAAATTTCTGCTCTTTCTGTTTTTCCTCCCCAAAGAAATTCAGTTTAACAAACTGGTCTATCACAAAGCACATCAGATATTTAATTTGACAGAGTTAGTAATGGAAGAGCTTCAAGTAGCATGTTCCCCCACTTTTTTGAGAGTTCAGTCATCCAATATCTTGTACAATGTATTCATACTTGTTTTGTACATTCAGTAAAGACTAAAATGAATTTTGCATGCCAGGCTATGCATTTTCATTGTCATCAAGAAAAGTTAATTACCGAATAAATTGCAAGTTCAGAAATATAATGCATTAGGACAGAACCTATCGTTTGTGCCTGAAGAACCTATTAAACTTCATCTCTTTGTTAGCAGACTAAAAATCTTAATTAGCATTTTGTTTTGGACAAACTTTGCCAAGCCTGCATTGTCTGTTGCAAATATAAAAAGAGAGGGATTCAGCAGATAAGGATTTACTTGTGAAAACAGCATCATTTTGAGTATTCCAAAAAATCTGACAACATAATCTTAGACTAAAGAAAGCAGCAACTGTGGGCAGTTTTCCTACCTGTCCGTATTGCACTCAACTCCGAACTCCTTTCCATTTATAAGTCATTGAGTTGTTTAAAGAGCTACATATAAAATCTTATAACTACATGGTCAACTGTGGAACTTGAAGACACTCTCCAAAAACAACCCAAAACCAAAAAACCCCCCCCAAAAACAGCATTTGGGTGTTTTGCTTTCATATATGCATAAATTCCATTAAGTCTCATTGCCATAGGTTCCTAGTGTAACTGTCACCAAATACACAGAAGTCAGCATCAAAAACAATCCAACAACTAATCAAGTACTAACATTAAACTTGATGAACTTTCAAATGAGTTTGTCTTTTAGGGTTTTTTTTCACTGAAAGCAGCAAGCACAAAACTTTGGAGAAGATATATATTAGGAAATACGTAATTCACCATTTCACTTAGCATTTCCAAAGAACCATTATTTTCTAGATTTTGGGAGTCAGCTTTTTCAAACAATGAATACTGCATGGGAGGAACTGTGCGTCTGCAGTCCCACTAGCAGTTAGTGCTGGTCAAGATCAAGCCCTTCTGTCACCAAACCACCAAATTAACTCCCTGCTCAGACCCAGCTTTTTGCATGATTTCTTCCCAGCTGTATTATACACACTTTTATGTGTAGACCTTCCACTTTCGGATCTGGTTAAGTTTTGACAAAGGCATAACTCCACGCGGTAAGTATCGCTGGCTTTTTCTATCCATAATGTATAGCAGAAATAACTGTTCTTAAAAGAATTTAATCCTTGCAGATACTCAAAGAGAAGGAACATTACATGGACCTACAGGTCAAATCACCAGGCTGGGGCAGAAGTTTATTCCTGCTTCTTCATTTGATGTGTGATATAACTTGAACAAATCACTTTGTTCCTCCACAGCACCATTTCCAACATCGTCTGCCTTCTCAGCTAAGACTAGCTTATTGCTCTTCAGCATGGCACCCAAATCACATCTGACGCGTCCAAGTATCCCCGTAATTGAGATAATGCAGAAGAAAAAGGGGTCACAATGAGAGTCATCTATAAAGATCACTTTAAAGTGCTTTAGAAAAACTGGGAAGGACAAAATTAACCCGGCCAAAACAGGGGATTGCCAAATAGAAAAGGGCGGAAAACAGAAATATTTTATTAAAACCATCTCTCTCCTGGTGCCTCCTAGTTAAGAGCCAGGTACAGGAACAGGCAGGTCCTCCTTCCCACTCCTTCAGGGATACACAGGATCTGAAGGAAGAGCAAAGCAAAGGAGCCGTTCGCTTAGCTTCCCACCAACTGGAGCATGACGAGGGGCAGCAGGCATAGCGAGTGCAAAAGACGTACATCCAAAGCATTTCTTCAAGATGCCAATTAAAGTACAGCAGGAGCTCAAGAGAGAATGTATTTCAAATGAAAGTACAGAAGAGGCTTACAAAGAACATTAAAAACAGCCTGACTTTCAAAGACAAATGATTAAATAAATACCTGTGCCACCCAACGCGCATACAAGCAATGCGCACTGCAGCTCATGGGCAGAGGACATGCATCTCTCAGACCAATTTTACTCCGCTTGTTGCACAGCCACAGAGCAGGAGCAGGTCAGTGGAGCTGAGCCTCACATCCCAGGGAAGACGAACCAGCAAGAATAACTAAATGTCCTCCTTCTTCGCTGAATAGGCACGATCTAAAGGGGGCAGGAAAATGGGCCATCTCGGGTAAAATAATTGTTTAGGAAACAGCACAAGCAGAAATACCTTTCATTTAGGTCCAACCGTGCATCTGTCTTGCTGCGTGTAACGCACGTTGGTACGCTGGACAAGGCAAGAGCCTTCGCTGTGGAGGAGGAGTTCTTTCTGACCAAGAAATGGCAACAGATTCGGGGTGGAGAAGGACAGAGAGCATGGCTAGGCACATAGGCTATAAAACACATTTCTGAGGCAAGGAGAAATGTTATCTGAATTAAATTCTATTTCTGCATGCCTTGAAAGACATCATGGGAATAAGGAGTATCTCCAGCTGAAGCGAGATCTTCTCCTTTATGTATTTGGGCTAGAGACAACAGGACTGGAACAGAACTACCTTCAGCTACATTGAAAATCTTATTCCTCTTTCAGACAAGGAAGCTATATTTTTCTGAAGGAAATTAGGATATCTAGTTACTGCTATTTACAGAGATTAGACCAATGACTGCAATAGTATGAATGGGTGATAAATTAATCCTGGAAAAACAATATCAAGATAGTATCAGCACATGCATGTCTGAGCATGAGACTTTTTTTTTTTAATTCAAGGCAGGATTAAAAAAAAATAGATCAGAAAAAAATCCCACTTTGAAACTGTTCTTCATTTCTTGATAAAAAAATATTCAAAAGACATTCAGTTAAATTGTTGGATCTTTTTGCACTAGGTTCTTCAGTGAAAAAGCCTACTCCTTTTTTTCTTTGCTTTTATATTTTACATTTTTGAAGGTGTTCCAAGGTAGAATGAGTAGCTGAACAAACTAATAAAAACCAGCGTCCTTAGAGTGAGCTGATCACCGTGGGTTTTTTTTATTCCTAAATCATTTTGGAAATTAAGAGAAGCATGTAAAGAAAGAGCAGCATGAAACAAGAGATAGTTTATGAAAAAACATCGCAAAAACGAAAGAGGGAATCTGTAAGTAGGCTCAAAATCTTTAAGAAAGGCCAAAGGTAATGAATGCAGTCATATTCGTTGTAAGAATATTTCTGAAAGTGTAAAAGGAGAGGAAGCTAATTCCAGTGCAATACAGAGTGGAGTTGACAGTAGTTTAAGACCTGTTTATAGGTAGCTGATTTCAGTTTTTGGATGAGGAAGAGAAAGAAAAAGGGGCAACTATTGAAAAAGAACAGTTCGGCTGAGCGCGCCTTGGCAAGAAAGACAAGTTTAGAAAACTGAAGCATTTCTGAAGTGAGGGTCTTCAGCAGCACGGTTAGGACTTCTGATCGCCAGAAAGTTAGGAGGAGCGTGCATGTGTTTTGTTTTTAATACACTCTTCTCCCCAGAGTCCCTCCATATGGGCAGATGAAAGCTGCAATGACCCAATGCATAAATTCAATCTCTCAAAGACTAAATACAAAACAAGATTCATGCATAAGACAGAAGTGGGCATAAAATAGCCAGGTAACTCCAAGGCCACAGCCACAACTTGATAGAGATTACAGGCTTGGGGAGTTTAACATCTTGTTTTGAAGATATGGCTCAAGAAAAGATTTTTAAACCTCTATATTAAAACTAATGAGCTAAATAGGCCATGCATTAAAAAACTGAAATCTGGTGTCATTCTTGGAAGAGTGAAGACAAGCAAGATCATTTTTTGCTCCCCTGAATGTTGAATTACAGTGATTAGATTCCTCTACAAGCTGCCTTAATTTGTTATTTGCATGGAGACAGTGTAATAGGAAAACATTTTCCACATTAGTGCAACAGACAGCTTTTATGCCTGAGCTCTATAAAGAATAAATTTGCAATTTTCCAGAAAGAAATAAGGTAATGAATAACTGGAATTCCAGGGTGGGAATATTGCTTCTCTGTACAGTAGCCATTTCAATTAAATATACTATGATGCAGTGGTTTTGCTTCAGCCACGTGTCAGATATTTTCAAATCATGTAAGAAAACTTAAATTTTGATAATGAGAAAAGAAAATGAGGTCCCAAAAGAAGACTTAGTAAAAACAGACTCACATACAGAAATATGTTAAAATAGGCATAAATGACTTGTGACTTATCTTCCACAGTCTTAAACATGTTAAGCCCTAAACTGTAGATATAAGATTTTCTTGATGTAATCCAGCACTACTTTTGCCATTCTTATTTAGCAAGAGCATTTATAAGGGCTCTTTCTTCCTCCGAGATAAAGTGCTACAAAAGCCCACCTCAATTCCATACCCTCAAGAAAGAGGCAGAGGCAGCTTAAAGCCAAAATTAACAACAAACCCTTGGCTCCAGTTAGCCTAACACACTATTTCATTGACTTCAGGGGGCTGAATTTCACCCTCTCCCTTTTTTTTTTGCATCTTGTAAACAAACCAACAGGCAGACCACCGCTGGCTTAGCTGGCTACCAGGAAAACATGCAGAAGTGATTACACTAAGTATTGTTTAGAGTTATCTGCTGCTTCTTTAGATGATTAAACCCAGAACATATTATCAGGGTTTTTTTCATATTTTCTTAGATACTCCAAATCTGTTTTCTTATATACTCCATATGTTTACTCCAATTCCCTTTACAGAAACTTCTGTTTTTCCAAATAATTTTAGTAATTTTAATATCAACCGGCTCTTAAAAAGATAACAGAATAGCCTAATGGTTCAATACTGAGATACAAAAAGAGCTGTCTGCAAACACAGATGTCCTACAAAATCGTATAAAACAGTTTCTCACAATTCTTCTGGCTTATTGTTGTTGTTGAAGACAATCACACCACCCCTGCCATGGGACTGTCTTTGTTCCTGTTAGCCTTCTTTTTCAATTAACATCAATGGAATATAGTTAATATTTTTATTGTTTTAGTTCAACTGCTTATTCTGAATCTAGAATTGTATATTAAATGCAAAATGGTACTAAAAAAGAAAAACAATCAACTTGAAAAGGCTACAGAATACCAAGATAAAGCAAAATACAAATGGCTTCTAGAAAACTAATATTTGTATCCCTATAGTGTTAATTATACCCTGGATTTTAAGGAGATTTTAAATTGCCTGTTTCAACAGATGTTCTCTTAAAAGAATGGCTTATTTGGGAAATGATAGGTCTTTGTCAAAGCTTACCCAATGGAATACAAAAATTAGTACCAACTAACTATAGCCCCAAGTATTACAAACCCTTTCTTCGCAGCAACAATATGCTGCCCCAGTTACCAGCTAGCTCACTAATTGCAGAAGATATCTAGAGCCACCAGAACTATACAGCTGGTTCAGTTCCACTAGTTAAGTTTATGTGCTTCCCTCTTCAGAGCTGGTCATAGTGAAATCAGTCTTAGACACAAGTGGCTTGTTTGCCCCCACTAAAGGTATATTATTTGTTGATCACCGAAAAACAGCTGGATTTCTATTTAGTCTTCCTTTGCCCTTTACTTCATAGCTCTCACTGCCTCCCTTTCGCAGGTTGTACCTTTTCACTTGAAACCTATAAGGCATGCCAACGGGCACCACAGCATAGGAAATTTTACTAGAGCTGCTCTAAATATAGCTCTAGCTTTATATTGCAGGTTTGGTTTTAGACAACTGGAGATTTATTTTGATGACATCAACTGAAAACAAAACAAAAACTCTAAAAAAAGCCCTAAACCCTCAAAAGATACACCGAAAAGGAAATCTTTCCCCAGGCTGCCCCTTCCCTCCCTTCATCTTCCAAACCATAGAACAGACCATAACAAGTGATCAGAGATCAATATACTTTTGATAACAATGAATATTTTACAAAAAATAAAGCCTCAAAATAAAATAAAAAAGCAAACTCTACATAAAAAAATTTTTGCAATAACATAGTTTGAATGTTTTAACCAATAATACAAAATATCCCTTAAAGCAGATTTCAGACAAGCAGATATTCTCAATAAAATCCTGATTCCAAGAGCTAGACTCAAACAACCAGGAATGCAAAGTTTACCATTTTGCCATAAATCAAATTTAATCAAAACAATGAGAATCTTGGATACTAATTTTAACAACTCATTTCTCATTATTCTACCAGATACATTTGAATACAGTCTTTTTTAGTCTCCATGTAACATAACCCACCTAGAATTAATCCAGGTTGCTATTGCTAGGGACTGCATGTCTTCCTGCATTTAGCTGGTTACTGGTTTCCTGTTAAAACAAGTAACTATGTCCCGAGAACACTGTAACATGATGGCAAGATAAAAGACCTCCCCCACAAAGAGACTATGAATTCACACTATCATAATTCAAAATTTAAATAGCAAAAGAAGAAAATAAGCCTAATATTAAAACACACACTTTCTGGCAAAAAAATATTTTGTTAAAAATTGGGATTTTAGGTGAACTGCAATTTAAAAAGATGAATATTTGGGGTCCTCTAATGTCAGTGGCAGAACTCCCCCAACCTCCAAAGCACCAGGTTTTCAGCCTGTATTTATGCTGATATGCCTCTGGGTTATTTTACTGCATTGAACTAAATTGGTGGGATCTGTCTGCTTCTTTTTAATGACACTGTAGTCAGTTCCTACCTATCTGGCACTCCTCCTTACAATATAATAGGTTTGGTACTGCCTTTTTCATTTTCAAATTCATGGTTGCTTGGTGGTCTTAATTTGCTCAGAGTATTCAAAGATGACAGATTAATAGGTGGTTGCCTGCAACTATGTGGGCAGATCTTTAATGGATCTCATTAGTTTGTATTAGCAAATAGTGCACAGATGCTCCTAGAGGACAACATCTCTACTTCCAAATAAAAAGAATAAACAAAAACTAAAATCCCTACTTCTGTGATGAAATAAACACCAATTCGGTCAGTTTACGTGAAGAAGAAAGAAAGCAGACTATTTATTCAGTATAAACATTAAAGGAAAATCCAAAACGTGTTTTGGCGATACCGCGTTGCTGCTACAAAGCCACCGAGTTGTAGCTTCTGGCAGAACTCAGCCGTCCTCAACACTGGTGAGCGGGGACCTTCCGGGACCTACCGGGCACCCCTGGGATGGCTGTTTACTTAGTAGCGTAGCGGGCTGCTAGTCGACCCACCCGCAAATTCAGTGGCATCTCCTATCATAATAAGCCTTGAGCTAGGAGCAGATTAGGGAGAAAAATAATAATCACAGCATCAAATACTAGTCAGGCTTGGCACTCCACCAAAAACCCCTCTACATTTATATTAACATGGCACACATAAAAGGATTTTGTGTTACACAAAACATTCCTGATTTAACTTTATTGGACTTTTTTTCAGCACCTGCTTAGGTTTCCAGGTAACCATGAAGTTTAATAAATCTGTACGACGATAATTAAACACTGTAAATAATTTATCTGCTTAATCTTCCTAACTGGCCTTTTATTCCTTTGCAGGAAGGTGATCCTTGCTGACTCTCTGAATAAGGTCGGCAAAATAAGTGCGGCGAGGAGCGGCGGCAGAAAGTGGATTTGCTCTCAATAATGTATGAAGCCCCACGCTGGGCCGAGGAATCCTCACAAAAGCGGGACCGCGGCAATCTGTTCCTTTCATCTGCCGCCAGCATTTAGAGCGAAGGTGCTGCTCCGAATCAAGAGCACAATCCTTCATTTGCGAGCAGATGTCCTTCACACGGCAGGCAGCGCTTTTTCAGAACAGAGCCGAACAAACGCACTGCTGCGAGACAAGTTCCCCTACCCATTAAAGAAAGAACACAGTATATATTAATTTAGCAGGGTGTTCAGTGTTTTAAAGTAGAATTTATGAAGCAGAAAAATCATGTGGCGAAACAAAACGGCTTTCAAACGCAGAGATGAAAAAGCTCCAGCAGCCTTCGGTGGCGAAGCGCAGGGCACGACGGCTGGTGGCAGGACCGGAGGCAGGACACCAGCCGGCAGGCGAGGTGCCCGCTGCCCCTCGATGTATTCCCACCACGGACTGAAGGGAGCCATCCGCTCCAGCACGCACCTCTGGCAGTGAGGCTGCATGCGCATGTGCTCCGTGTTCCCAGCTGTCCACAGGATTAAATCAAAGTGAAAGTTATTTAAAGCCCTTGGACTCTCCACCACTTAGCCAAGTAAACCCGAGAGCCGCTGAGAAAGCAGCTTTGGATGCAGCTGGGTCAGGAGATGTTGCTAGCTCCTGCCACACACACACACACACTTTTTGGAGACTCTTTCTTGTAAAAACTTTCGGGTGTGATCCATCTTCACCCTGGTAGACAGATTCACACCCACTTCTGTGTGAGCCAGACTACAATCGTTGTTATTAAAATCACGGTGGTTGCTCCTTTGTTTTTTTAGAGCACATTACTATTACACACATTAAAACGCATCTTACAGAACAGCATATAGGACTTTACTCTTTACTCACAATAATTCGAAGCACCACATTCAAAAGGCTCCCCTCCACCACCTTACAGCGATTGTATATTCATATACTGATAGCAACAGAGACATTTGAAAAGCCTAACGTTATCAAGTGAGGGCATACAACTGAAATCCTCCTGCAAAGATGAGAAAAAGGCAGCTAAATCCCTATATATATATATATATTTATATATACACACACCCGTTGGGTAGCTTCTCCGGGCCCTGCCCGCAGTCTCTTTGGGGGAGGCGGCGCGAGCGGAGGCGGCGATGCCGCGGCGGGGCAGCAGACCAGCGGCACCATTGCAGCCAGGGTCTCGGCAGCCCCACCAGCCACCCCGGGACGCCTCCTCCACCGTCCCACCGGCCGTCGTGGGCCGGCCGCGCAGCATCCCCCCAGCCGGCACCGTGCAGATTTCTCTTACGCACGCCAATATTTACAATTGTTTTAGCCACACTAAATAAACACACAGTTTTTTGCTGTCCACACAGAAAAAGGTTGATTCCCTCTGCAGAAACATACTATTACTAGCAGTACAATAAGGCATGTTGTAATTTAAAACTGAATCTGTTTATATATGCATGATTATTACACTAGGAGTCATTTGTGGATAGCACACAGATAAAAATGCAGCTAATAACTCTTACTGTAATGATTAATCAATTTATGAATATATTATTTAAACTAATAGTTCAGGTAGGGTATCTTAAACAAGTTACTGAGTACATCGACCAATTCAAATACCAGCTACCAGATCAATAAGAAACTATAAGTAACTCTAGGGAATAGGTACACTTGCATAAGAAACTGTGAATTTTTAAAATGTCCCTATTGGGAGAAAAGCCACATCAAAAATAATTGCTTTAGGCCATTATGTTTGCATTTTGGCAAACTGTATGGTAAACAAAAAAATGAAATAAGAATTTTATACTGTGTAACAAACTGGTTTTTACATTCTTAGCACTATTTTACACTATTCAACACCATTATACACTATTCAAAGGAAAACTATAGCTGATACTTTTGTTTAGTTTTTCAATACATTAGTATTTAAAACATAACATGGTTTACCTAAGAACACACCATCAAGAGCTTGTGCTAGACTCAATATAAATGAAATACACTTGTTTATAAACATAAAATATTTTTCTCCTGATATTTACATGGGAAACAAAAGAAAGGACTTTAAACTGAGTACTTTAAAGGCAAAAATTAAGAAAACACAGCAAAACAAAAGGAAAAATCTTATTTTCTAATAACACATTGCAGTTACAGAAATTGCTAATCCTAGTACAAAAGAAGTTTAACACAATAATAAACAGACGTCTAAATGTCATCATAAAAATAAGTTCCTTATATGCATGTTCTAGGCATAAATATACATATTGAAAAGTCAAATTGGGCCCATAAATGACACACAATACTGCAGGTTTCTAGCTCAACCTGGCAAGTCAGATCATTGGCAACCACCGTGAAAAGGTCTCTGCACTTGATTTTACACTTTTTAAAATCTGAACATGTAACTTTAATCTTTCAAAGCAGGATTTTCAATTAAAGGCACCGAGTGCAAATTCGCAGAGTAAACCATGAGCCCTCCACCCGCTCGGACGCTAAAGGTGTGCTTTATCTCGGTTTCAAGTGATGCTGCATTTTAAAAATTAATTAGTAGCCTGCAAGAACAGCCACACATTATTGAGCAAGTAACAGCATTTAAGTGAAACAGATGAAATATTGGTAAGCAATGCAGACCACAGTATAAGTATGTGAAGGGGGTCATAGGCTAATCCCTATTGATTTTCCAAGTACGCGTACAGCACCGTTGGGAAAGGCCAGTTCTGTTGGCAATCAGCTAGCACAAATACATTATAAATCTTACTGTCCACCTTCACTGATCAGTGTCACTTACTTCCTCCACTAAAGACCATTAGGAAACTATAACAAATCCACTGACAAACAACCAGAACAGAATTTTAAAAACTTTTTTCCTAAAGCATAATTTCAGAACGCTGGCAATGCACTTAACGTACAACAGAAACACGTTTCGAAGAGAAATACGCTGCCTGTGATACCAACTCAAAGAAGTCATCCACAAGAAAACTGCTGAAAGACAGAGAAGGAAACACAAGTCATCGTAATGACGAACAAGTCATCCTCATTAATCTCACAAACCGACACAAAAATCTGGAGCTAACACTTCGTTTTGGCTATTTGTTTGAGCATTGGTGGAGGAAACAGAAACACATGAAGCTCTCCCCCCCTAAATCCTTGAAAATCTTTTCATGTATTTGACGTTGTTATGAATTTCCCCAAGCTGAAGACAATATTGCACTAGTAGAGACTGAGCAAGCAGACAGCTGTCTAGAACTATGCACAATAACCATCATTTATTGCCCAATTCCCAACGCCACTCCAGGAATAAACAGATCCGCTGCAGTGGCTACCGCCTTCTCTTGCTTATGCATGGACCACTGCAGCTACCCTCGCTCAGCTGAGCACAGCTTACTCAGAAGCAAACTGCTGATATCAGCCCAGCCTCATGTTGATCTATTAAGAAGGCTGCAAGTCAACATAGCTTTTCTAAGTAACTTCCAGACAGCTGAAAGAGGACCAATTCCCTTCCTTCCCTAGTTGCGTCCACCGTCTCTTCTTCTCCCAGTAAACAAGACTAGAAAGATTGTGTTCACTCTGGAACACTGAATATAATTTGATGGGTGGGGGGAAGCCACTCAAGAATACTTTTCTAAAAAGAATGAGTTCAGGAAGACTTTGGGGTAAAATTCTGCACCACAGGAGCCAAATGTTGTGCCACACCCAAGATTCAACGATTCAAAGCTGTGAGATTCAACCTCCACAAGGCAGAAAACGGAACAACAAAGCCATTTCCTTGGTCCACAACCTACATCCGTCATCTCCTTTCTTTTCTGTCCTTTAGCTGTATGATGACATTTCTTATACAGGAATGGTAACAACACAGAGAAACACCCAGAGAAGCATCCAGGTTTTCAGTCGGTACAAAAATGCTTGTATAGACTGCGTTTGTATCCAGACATCTAGCGGGCACAACTTACCCCAGTGATAGCACTTCTTATTGAAGGGTTTACCTATGCAATATCACAAATCGCACAGATTCAGATATTTTGGAGTTCGGGGGGGGGGGGGGGAAGAGGGTGTTTATTTTGTTTTTAAGAAATGTTGCTCGATGCTCTATAATCTTATATGCTGTATGAAAGATAAAGTGATCCATGGGTCCAGCCTGGCCCCAGCTATAGCAGAGTCCCCATGGCCATGAAGTTCAGCCCATATGAAGCTCACTGCCAGTGCAAGGCTTAACCAGCTGCCCTGCAGGAGAAACAGGAGCAGGGTTGTGAAATGCACATATTGAAAACAGAGCAAAATGCAGTTTATATTATAGTTATCAGCTCACTGCTACATGAAACAAGTATGCAAAATCATTTCCTTGCAGACTGGTGGGTTGATTTTGAGAAAGGTAGTGTTTATGTAAAAGCCATACAGGAGCTTTAAAGCAAATACATAATACATTTAAGCAGCTAACAGAGTTAAACTTTAGCTTCAGAGGAGCAAGGAAGCAGCATTTAAACTGGTTCTGTATTAACTAGGCAAAGTGCAAAACACAGGTTGCACTAATTACTCCACAGAGGAGATGTTCTGAGACAAGCACTTCCCCCGAGGAAGGAGGCTGCGCCACTGGCAGCTCCAGCCTAGCATCGCTGGCACCCCGGCATGCAAGTCACCGCTTTCCTAAACATGGCAGATTCAGTGGTCCTCTCTGCTAAGAGTGGACAAAATTACTGTTTTCCCCCTACAAACGCGGAATGCTCCTGAACATAACTTCTACGGCTTCAGCTTCTGCTGGAAGCCCAGTTTACATTCACTTTCAGTACAGCATGTGTTTAGAGAAAGAAACATAGGGAATGAGCTCAATATTTCCATTTAAAAATATCATTTAATGGAATATTAAATGGTCTAAGAAGATGGATACACTGTGTTCATTTTCCTACATTAATGATCTATAAAAAGAATGGAATAGACCATAAATACAGTATTTTTTGCAAAAGCCTTTACTAAAAATGCTACTACTTGTGTTTATCATTTATATCCTCATATGCAACCTCAAAATTGATTACACTTTAAACCATACATAACTTGCTGTGTTCTTCATTTTGAGTCATATTACAAACACTTTTATAACTGTTAATATATTCCATATTTTGTATTCTTATTGATTAGGAATATTTGTTTAGGGGATTTTATTGCCTTTAAAATAACAAATGTTAGATATTTAAAAAAACAGAAAATAGTATTGCAGTTTATATACTTTTCTTTCTTATGATAATTCTAATATATAAATTGTTAGCAAGAATATTTGCAGACTATCATTTTTCACGTTTTAAACTCAAGTAGCAAAATGAAAATAGCTATTAATATAAGATATCGTATAAGTTACAGATTTCTTTTTTAGCTAAAGTCTCTACTTAATCTGTTTGGCTGAACCCATGGACATTTTGAACAACACTTAAAAAAAAATTAAAACACCAAAGGATCGTTTATATATAACAGGATGGTTTTATATCAAGTATACATTATCTTTCCTAATTACCACTGCATTTTGCAGACTGAAATATGATTTATGTTTAGGATATGATTTTGCTATTAATTATCAAACTGAAAAAATAAAATCTTGCATTATAAATTCTCTCTTGGAAATTAATGTTATTCTTTTTTCCATAATCCTATCACACAAGCAATAAGTGCATTGCAGCATGAACACTTTAATTTTTCCAGTTAGTTTTGAGCAAGCCCAGAGGTGAGGTTTAATAAGGATCAATGGCACTTTATCTGGGACAGGGCCACTTCACAGCATGCAAATTACACAGTAACACTTAAAAAAAGAAATAGATTTAATTAAAAAAAAGTAGAACCACAGGCTCTGGAAATTCAATTAAAGGATTTATGCAAAGGTTTGCTAGGTTTTTATATGCAGTTACTGCTTATATAATGAGCTTTTCATATTAAAAATCAATAGGTAATCTAGAGTAGAAGATCATCCCCTTAAATACATTTTTGAAATCAATTTGAAAAATAGTCCATCAACTGCTGTGACTACTCTTGCTGCTTCGATTAGACTAAGAGCAATATTTAGATTGTAAGACGTGCTACGGAATATCTATGCTTGGATTTTGCTTTCAAGTGTTGTTATACTTTTAAGTGCCCATGCTAACCGTACAGTAATTCAGGATTGTGTACAATGGATAAATAATTAATTTAATTACTAGCAAGGGCATAAAAGTCCTGAAATATGTCAAAAACCTAGGCATCTAATGGCACAATCTGACAACATTCTGAACAAATATATGCAAAAACCTACTTCTATGAATGTCTTTGCTATCTTTCTTCTCAGCCTACTGTCTTGCAGCCACTTAGCACGCTGGGATAAATATTTCTAACTTATTAAAGTCACCAGCTAAGGAAGCAATTAGCCTAACACTTGTCTGAAGTGCAACTTTCACACATCATGAATTTAAAGATGGATCAGGTCCCATGTCCTTCAGGTCTAATCTAATTTGCCAAGACGCTGTGGTGATATAAGATCATTATATTAAAGTCCAAATATCCTAGTTAATATTCAGCACTTATCACAAACTCACAGCTCATGCGAGCAAGTACACCTTCGAAACGCATGGAGATGGACCCATTGCATCAGCACTTAATTTGCATCCACCTAAGCCGTCGCACAGAGTTTGTAAATATTCCCAGGTTAACGTTACAAAGCGGTCACGCAACTGTCCTTTTGCTCAGCCACCAAAGGAAGCAGGGAGAGCAACCAAATAGCACGAATCCGAGAGATCAGCTCACAGCACAGGCTCCCGACGCTGCTGTGGCAGCAGGACAGTCTCAGCGCAGGAGGTGACAAGCACAAGCCTCCTTCCTCGCACAGGGAGAAGGTTCCCATCTGTTTCCATACGTGGAAACACCACTCTTCTCATTTCACTCCTTAACGTAGCACCAGACTGTTGAACGTGCGTTTTTGCCACTGTCTGAGAAACTCTTCAGTTAGGACGTTTCCCTGTTCCGTACTTGCGTGTGACGCCCAGGCGCAGTGCTTTGGGATGCTAGCGAAACGCAGAGTCTGAGCAATAAAATGCAAAAGGGAAAAACAGCAAGCAGTTTTTGTATTATCTCACATGCTTGTAAGAGAGGGATGAAGAAACAAAGTCTTATTTCTGCTATGCAGAAAAAAGTCTTCTTCCATCTATGACAACCAGTTGGGGCCTGTCTATGCATTCATGTATGTATGCACATATATGTTTTGTTACCTTAATTCAGTACTTCAGAAGAAACATAATTCCTTTACGAGAGGTCTGAAAAATGCTTCTGGTATATAGCTCCTATACATGAAACAAAGCTAAATGACAACCGTGAGAGTCGGAGATTAGACAAAATTTTCTCTATCTGTAACACGCTCTGTCAAGCAAAGCATTCCACTATTTCAACTATAAAGTATCCTCGGAGGCAAACACATTATACAAAAGTTCCAGGGGAAGAAGTAAAACGGTAACTGAAAAGTAAATAATAGTCAGTTTTCAGTTAAAATGATTAAATTTAACAACAAAACTACACTGCTCGGGAAACTAATTTACCAAGAGAGCTGCCTGTTAAAAGCTGATGTTGTTTAAATCTGTATCACCAATAATACCCCCAATTTCTGCATCAGTGCTTCATTTTTTACACTCATTCTATGTGGATCATTGCAGAACCCTTTTGAGTTGAAGCAAAGTACAGACTGCAGGAACAAATATCCGTGCTGTCATTTCAGCTAAACGTCTTCATAAGCATTCTCTGAAATATATTTTTGTACCGGACTTCAATAACTTGTTTCTTAAAATAAAAATCTCAAAGGAATCAAAGAAAAATGTTTGTTTACTCTCATTTCAAAAAAAACACGTTGATATGGACTAATGCTATAGTTTCCAATAGGTTCGAAACAAAGACATTAATGAACAGTAGCTTTATTTAATCTTTCTTCCTACTAGCTGAATTTCTCATGCACACCATATTTTTCTACACCTTTGCATTTTAAACACAGTGCAAGTACACGAGGGGATCAAAGAGTTTCAGATGAATCTGAAGAGTTATAGCAAGGGTAACGAGGGTCCTTCATTTCTAATGACAGAAGCATATGCTCTCAACTTTCTAAACTGCATCCAACTGAGCCATTTATCAAGGCCTGAAACTTTTTCATTATTTAAAGCACTACGACAGCTTTCCACTTGATGCCTTGGAAGTACACAATAATAGAGACTCTATAGTCATTAATTATAATATCAGCTGGTTGATGAAGTTACTGTACTTGCTGCTTGGTGATTTCATTTTTAATTGCAGCAGGTGGTGTGGAAATAAAGTGATGTACTGACACACACGGTCACCTCAATAGTTTTTTCTTTTTTATGTATAGATAAATGCAACTCTTTTTTTTTTTTAATTCCTTCTGTTTTATATCCCCTAGCATTTACTAGATGTGAGGAAAAATGAGCGCACAGAGCACAGTGAAAATTAGATGCTTAGAAATGAAATGATAGGAGAAACATTGTCCCCATTTTTTTTCCTTTCAAAATATTTAAGATACTGTTTTTTCCAGTGGAAAGATTCATGGTCTCCAAACACAGCTGTCATAAATAACAGTCATAGTTACATATAATGTACAAGTTCTTTCTTCTGATTTTTGGTCTTACTGATGTATTGGAAAAAATAGCCACTATTGAGCTCTACAAATCTGAAAATAAAGACACATACTTGAACAAAATTCAAATTAAAACTGCACCAAATTCTAAGAACAACCTAAAAATGATTGTTTGATATTCTAAACGTTGTGTTCTATTTCTTCTTCTGCTTTGAATCTGTCTTATATGCTCCATTACTCTATTAATTTACTAACCAATATATCCATGCAGGTTTTTGCAGTTTAAAACCCATAAGCAATACTGAAAGCAAGAAATGGATTAAGACGACACTTGTGTGTACTGATTTATGATTCTGTTGTCCTGAGACTGCTGTTGTATATGTTTTCAAACAGTCTGTATTGTTCTTCTGATACTGTCCACTTTATAAAAATGTATTTTCCTCCTCTGCAATGTTTTCATTTCATTAATCTCTAATTTAACAGATTAGATAACTATTACAGGAGATTTTGCTGCCATAGGTTTTCCATGAGATTGATAGGAAATAAAAACTGGTGTTTCCTAATGGCCACAGACATCCGTTTTCTACATAAATCAGCAAACTCCCTTAAGAATCCCTTTTATCCAAGTCATAGATCAATTGTACTCAAGCCTCATTACAACACACACACGTGCCCTGTTCTCTGAAATAAGGTTATGCTACCTTAGCTCAAAACTACATTAAATGTAATTAATACAACTGTGATGTAAATGGACACAGCATTAAAACGCATATCCCTGGGGAGAACAGACTGGGAAGGCAGCTTATCCGCACTGTCACGTGCGGCATACATGACTAGGGAAAATCGTAGCCATCTTTCTCTCCTAGGATCTCCTTGGGTAGGACGTGCACCGCGGAAGGGAGGAGCTGCAGCGGCAGGGACGGGAGGCAGCCACCCCCGCCGAGACGCAGCCACCCCCGCCAAGCCAGGCGCACGCCGCCACGGTGCGGCAGCGACGACAGAGCACGGGCTCCGTGTCATCGCCCCTTTCCTACAGAACCAGGCTGCAGCCTCGGAAATCTGCTCCACGCTGGTGCTGCCGCCGATCTCCCTCCAAAGAAGTGACACCAGCATTGTTAGAAATCCAAAAGTTACACGGAAGGGACATTTGCCGTAAATAGGAGTGTTAACGGGTATAGGGAAAAGTCTGTGATGCGAAATATTTGGCTGTAAATTTAGGGAAATATAGGTACAAATTAGTGCTTTATACGTGTACAACTACTAAGTAATTTGGAAGAGGATGCTGTAGAAAGAAAGGGAGAAATCAGCTGAGCACAAAGGAGAGTGTGGAAGTACCCCAAGATGCCCAAACCAGGCAAACAAAAATATAGCAGTTCTTCCACGGGCAGGTCTCCAGTGCTCGCTCGATGTTATCACAGCTCATTTTAGGCAAGAGTTTTGCTGAAGAGCCAACAGGCAAACAGGGCCCACGTCCATGAATACCTTCTTTGCCTCGGACAGCTCACATGTTATGCTCACACACGCCGTCTATGAACAGGACTGTATCGGCGTACACTAGGTCTTGCTTCCGACCCAGAAGAAAGCACACTGCCTGAATCCCCCGACTCTCTTTCCAGTCTTCTCATCTCCCCCCTCCTAACAAGGCCCCTGTTCCTACACACACCAGTTAACCGCGAGTTAGATGTCATAACAAGACAGCTCAAGTCATCTTGGAGAGGGGAGTACAGGCCGTAATATCTCTTTCAAATAGTTCTCAAGAAAAAGCCGAAATGGTTAAATAAGGTACTGCACCTCCTGCCGGGGTTTCCAGACTGGGTTAGTACGCCTGCTGGAAAACAGGTCCCGCAAACGGGGCTAAGGATCAGAAGCATTAAACCCACAAAGAAGTTTTGGAATCATTGCTATGAGGTATTTATTATATGAAATACATAGCTACTGAAATAAACTTTCTTGAAATGCTCTAATTTTGCTGAACTTACCTTCTCAGTAAGGTATGTTCTGCAACCTCCTTTGAATTTTAAATCACAACTTTTCTTTCACTTTTTTCATTACTGCTACAGTGGGCTTTCTGTAGGTACAAGGCAGGAAACCAGGTGTGGGTTGGTTGTTTGGGTTTTGCTTTGAAGGCAGGAAGACGTGCAGAAGCCAGTGACATTTCCTCACAGCTTCACCTTCTGAAACATTTCCTACACTCATACTACTACATCTGTAATCAAAGCATCCAAAAATGCAAACAAACCCTTGGGCCAAACTCTGCCTTTATATGCGTCAAGACTCACAGCAGTGAAAAGGGAATAAAGTTTGGCTCCTTCGCTTGCAAACACTGGGCACAGAAGTCAGCTGCAGTGCAAAGGATTAAGCTCTCTGTATCACAGGTGCCCACTGTTTCCTATGGCAAGAAGATCCGAATCTACAACACGCAGAACTACCACATTTCCCACGTTGTACAGCCACCACGTGTTATTTCCTACCACAACATCAATGCGAAAATAATTGCAAGAAAGAGCTTGGAATTTGGAGGTATTTACTCATTCATCATTTTGTTTTCTTTGTTCTTTTCTCTCCCTTTTATTTATAGTTTTGGTTACTTTCTGTTACTAGCTCCTTTCATGTCCATAATGTGGATGGGCAACACAACCTAAACAGCATCATCCATATGTATAATATACAAGCAAATTTCAATAGTCTTCACATTAACTAGTCAATCGATTAAGTGGGATTATACATTATTTTAATTTTATCTGCTAATTATCACTTTCTTTGTCCCAGCTTACTTTTCTGCTATCTTCTAAAATAAATAAATAAATAAATAAATAAGCAAACTTGGATTTTTCTGCAACAGCACCGGAGGTAACACTGCACTACATTTTCAAAGGCTGACCAGCCTCACTTGCTGGTGTACACTGCGCAGCTGTAAGAATTATTAACAATTAGCTGAGACCCACAAAGTCATAAGGCCCAAATGCAAATCCTCAAGAGCATTTATTTCCTCCATTTCAGTGGGTAAGCAATCCTCTAAACCACACACAAAGATTACACCTGTAAAAATAGTTAAGCATTTGAGCCATAAGGATGTTTGCATTGCAGAATTATAATCGGATCTAATACATATCTAATAAGATACTGCACAAGATGGAACAACTGCATATTTAACTGCCAAATCCAAAACATGGTTGCCCACACCAAAACAAGGTAAATGAAAACTACAACCCAACCCCTATGTGAGTAAAATTACTGTCAGTGGATCTCAACTACAGAAAGACCAGGAGCCAACCAAAAAACAGGGCTGCAGCTCAACCAACTGTGGCAAGAATTCAACCAAAAGACAGCCGATCACTCATCTGTGTAACAGAATATGTTTCTGTTACGAGGAATGACTTAGCTTGCCATCCATGCAGCTTCTTACAACAGATGGCACGCACTTCACGAAACCCAAGAAAACTCCCTTTCCACTTAAATGCAACATGTCTCACAGTAGCATGTGCAAAAGAGAGAACAGTGGAAAGGAGAAGGTCAGGGTAGTCCTCTTCCCCAAGCGCATTTTTAAATCTCAGTATACCGGGGAAAATAAACAGTACTCCACGGAGAAATCTGTGCCAAAGACCTTGCCTTAATTATTCAGCATAGCTTTCCAAATCTATCAATTTACCTCTGTACATTTATGATCTTTATTGCTGTAAGCACACTGTCATTATTAATATACGCATTAACATAATCCAAAGACATCAAGGCATCAGGGGATTGGTGAGAAAAGCACAGTCATTTGGGAATAGGAGGAGAGAAGGAACTATCTAAAATTACATTCCCAACAACAACAAAGTCCATGCTTTATTTTAGAATTAAGTAACAGCTTAATAGAATTTGAATATGTTTTTGGATTTGTATTTTTATTTTGTTTCCTAAAATAGCCAGTATACGCAAGAAGACATTCTGATTAACTAATTAACAAATATAGACAGAGAACTCACATTACGGTACTTCTTGGGAAAACTAAGAGTTTCAGTTTAGCAATGTCTACTTCAAGCATTTATCAGCACTAATTTCAAGCAAAAAAAATTGTTGCAAAATCCAGAACAGAGGGAAAACAGACCTTAATTAAGCAAAGCATTATCTCTTTCTATTATAATGAAAGCAAAGTTACAGTTGTATTTTTACCAAGATTTTTCCCCACTTAATGAAGACATTATCCGTGAGTTTTCAAAGTCACTTTACAAAAGAGCATTCAAGAGACATTAAAGTCAGCTTAAACTAAAAAGTCTTTTTGAAGTCAATAAACAATAAAAAGAACAATGAAAAGACAGCCTTTGATCTCTTCTTACTCAAAAGTCTTTAATTTCTGTTTTAATCTAGTAGATGCATTAAGTCTTGTTTTCAAATATTTCTCATCTACAGAGTACTGTAAGCTTGCCTTGATTTTTTTATTTATATATATTTTTTTACTGTATTAATGTACAGTTCTCATTACCATGGATGGGTGTTGTCTGGAAGTTCTCCCACCAAAATAAACAGAAAAGTTTTTAAATGATTTTCCATTCGGCTCTCTTTTAAAATTTGTTTAAACGAAAAAAAGAAAAAAATGGAAAAGGAAAGAAAATAGCATCTTCAGCTTTAAAATTTGTGAGAAGATCAAAGACTATAATGCATATAGATTTTTCAAAGGATAAATTATTAACAACATGGGCGAACACATACTGGTCAATAACATGGTCAAGGAATGATAAGTTGAGAATGTCTCTCTACAGCCAATTACAGTTAATCTGACTTTATTGCTTGCAAGAAATCCCAAGCTCTTCACTAGATTTGGAATATAGCTTTCAAAGCCCCTGTTAGGCAATCTGTGAATTGTGACAAGATCTCGACCAAATTCAGCTGCTTGGCATTTTAGCATTTCCTAACTTCTATTTATCCTTTCTGTGGCTGCTGGGGCCCTGGAAGCAAACAGGAAAATACAATATTGCTCTGAACCAAAAAGTGTACGGAGAGTCTAAAGACCGAGACAGCCATTATTTCCCACGGTGCCACCTACTTCTTCGAGGCACCCAACATAACCCCACCTAGAAGGGATGCAAACTCTCCGTATCTGTGTATATCACATGGGCGCATCCGCACATATCAACGTGCATATCCTTGGGGTGTCTGTGTACCCGCAGGAACACAGAGGCATCCACGGAGTAATACAGAAAGGAGAACCAGATCCTCCATTTCAGATCCACATTACCGGCGCAACCTGCTAATTTGCTCTTCACAAGTGTGAGAGAATTTCAAAACCAGAACACACTCCCCATAGTATGGGGAAAGCTGGACTGAGCAGAGCGAAGCTGTACAGGCGAACACAACACGCTCTGCAGGCATTTCTCTACAACAGCATTTTATGTGCTATTTCAGTTAAACTGTGAAAAGGAACAGATCCTTGTCTCTTGTGGTTGCAAAGATACCTTTTCAAATAGGAGGGACAGATGAAAGCCATATCTGTCACAGAAGCAATTTTCCCCTTCCACTGCTCTGCCCTGTTAACCTGGAAACCTACAGATAACAAATTAAGTGCTAGTATTGCTTACTATTATTTCACAGATCAGCCTTTAACTTAAACACAGAGTGCTTGTAGGATTATAGGTGAATCCAGGCCCTCTACTAGCCTTGATTACCACCACTGTTGGTATTTAAACGTTCATGCTGTCCCCAAAACATTTCATTCATTGTTCTCCCAAATGAAAGTATTTTCCACCTTCATCTGTTGCTCAAGTTGCCAATTTTTGGTGATCAAGAATTTTGTAAGAGAAGGTCTTATTTCCCAGAGACCACAGAGGAGCCAATAAATATGAGTTCTTAGTGATTCATTTCTAGAGCGGGATATGAATGGGAGCATTGAAGCATTGGGCTCTGAATTTTACTTACAGAAGAATTTTATCACTTTTCATATAATTTCTTTCTTTTTGATTTAAATAAAACAGATTTCTATGGGATAGATCTTCTTTCAGAAAGAAAATAAACTTACCTGAAATCAAAATGACCATGCAGAAATTTAAGCAAAGCCTTTTTCTGACATGAAGTTAAGCAAAAAGATTAAAATTTTCACTTTGCTCATGGCAGATGTACTTACGAAAAAGAATCAGACTGAGAGCACTTTACTACATTCAGACTAGCCTTTTATTGATCTGGATGTGCTATGAACCACATTATCTAATCTACAATAAGCCATTTACCAAGTGCAAGGATCTATGGGCTAAAAGGCTTAGATTTTTAGTTCCATTGTAGACTTTTTGATGAAATGGTAGAGCAGTAGAGAATAATATTATAATAAGATTGTAAGGGACACAAGTGTCAATATTAGTAAATTAGAAAGTTTGGTTTACAGTTCTAAATCCTCTTGCTATTCATTTAAAAGCCCAGTATCTCTTTTTGTAGACTAATTGCAGCTGTATATTTAACAGAGGGGCCAGGTGACATCCCACTGGGTGTCAAGCTCAGAGGGATTCAGGGGTTCATCCAACTGAAAGTATTTTTATTTTGCAAAAACAAAATCATCCAACTGAGCAGGTGACAGCTATTTGGTGATCTACATGCTGTAATAATATCAGGATGCAAGATATCATGCTACTGTCTTCTTGATTTTGCTGCTTGACCTACCCAAGTTTCATCTGCTGCACAGAAAGGCCAGCAAGGATCACCAATACGCAGCAACAATCACATGCTAGCTTGACATTCACCTCCTCTGCTCCTTTTTAGCAGTTTGTCTTAAATCAGATTTGATGCATTTTGCAGCAGAAACTTTTTCTCTACCTCTATGCAGAGAACCTAGAAGGAGAGGCTGTGCCCCCAGGCAGGCTTGTGGGTTATCACTGGCACACGTATAAGCACGCTTGGACTAGTGCCCTAGCATTCTCACCTCCGATTGTCGTATTTCTAATTGGCAGCTTTCACCACTTTTGCACATGGATGTTCTCCAGCTGCCATCAGGAAATGCCACAGAAATCTCAAGCCAATTCATTTATCTACTGTTCTAGGTTAATCTAGCAAGGAACCACATATAAGAGATTATCTTCTTTATTCTGCAATATTGCTTTTTGATTGAAATAGGTAACACTGAAATTTCTGGCAATGCATTGCATAATTGACTTTTGCACATTATCAAGCAATTCAGCCAAAGATAACTTCTTCTGAAAGTAGCTGATTTTGCCTAACTTGAACTCAGAGCTTTCTGAAAAATATAATAGTGCAAAACAGATTTGCAGCACCATAGGGATCACCAAAATTAACATCTCATTTTAGCAAAGACAAACAGAACCAAAGGTCAGTGCCCTTCCGCAGGTAGAAATAAAAGCCACTATTAAGTGAAAACCAAAGCATATTTATGAGATTATTTTATCTATAGTTCTATGGCAAATTTTACAGCATCATTTCTGTAAGACAGACAGGTTACATGCCCAAGTAAATGTACTAAAGACGCACTAATGTCACTTTAAAGCAACACAAGTTTCAATGTTCTTATTTTTTTCTGCACTGCAACTATTAGGATGCATTGCCTCATTTTTTGAGAATGAAAGAAGGAAATGTAACTAGTTCAGGCTAACAAGTAACTTTACAACAACTGACACTAACTATAATATACGCCAGTTTGTATTAAGATGTTATTGCACCTTTCCAGTTCTAATCGCCAATTATGACTCTATTAGTCCTGCTTGGCAGTTCATCTGCTCCTGCATCAGCTAAGGGGGACTTGGAGACGGACCTCTGATCTTCACGTTTCCGCTTCAGTGAGTGCTCAGCGCAGCGGCTGTCATCGTGAGACATTGAGGAGGTAAGGCATTGCCTTTTCTAAGATAACTACACCTGACCTTACAACAATTTACTAAGGAAATACCTGCCTAATGGCAGGGTGAGTGCAGTTTCTTTTACACTCACAACGGCACTGCAAATTAGAGACAACAGGATAAATCTATGACCAGCTCACTAGACACTTCATTAAATCACTGTTCCCCTGCCTTGTAGAGCACTAATAGAATCACAGCCCTCGTTAGCTACTGAATAAAAGATCAATCACATTCTTTGAGAGCTCTTGCTACCAGCTTCCAGAGGAAACAAGGAAAAAAAAAGACATATTTAGGATCATCAGTAAGATTCTGAATGGCCTCACTGCAAGTTGGTTAAATTACCTTTTCCACAACTGACTCCGACTGTAATACTCTGAGGAACTTGTTAAGTCTGCTTTCAAAAGCTGCTATCTAATATATGACTACCAGGCCCTGGTCAAAAGTTCATAATGTGCATATGTAAAAAGGTACTAAATTGCCTGAGGGCTAAAACCAGAGGAGTTTAATTGCAGCAAAATGCTGAAAATGGTCTGCTGAGGGTCCTTCTATTGGGATACTGCTGGCACTAGCTGATTGAAGTACAGCACATAAAAGCCTTACAACAATATTTCCTTAAATGCAGCTGAAACTGCCAGCAGTTGCTAGTGCATGTATGGTGTGCCAAGAGGGGGAAAAAAAAGAACCTTCTCTAAAACAAACAAAGATTTAAGGACTGATATAATTCATAATTCAAAAGCATGTGGATACAAGGAAGAACTGAGGAACAGTGAACACCTGTCAGTTTAATTCATGCTATAGGCTCCATATGCAGTTATGGTGGTAAATGTGAGCACATATGTAAACCTATTTAACTGGCATCCATTAAGATCCACTATAATTAAAATTGGAAGACAGTTTGCACCAAAGTATGTATGGCCCCACTTTGAAATTTTGGAAACAGTCACCTGTGAGACTGAAGATGGCTATACGTGGCCTGTAATCCAAGGATTTTTCGCTTCTAAGAATTTGAGAATCATTCCTCTAGCTATTTACAAGTTGAAGGAAAAAAGGACAGGAATGAAAAAAGACAACATTTTTCCTTGAAGACTTTCAAAATATATTTTTTCTACTTCAAAAGAAAATTCCAGCAACAAACAGACATAGGAAAAATGGACATCATCTGAAATTTGGGAAGAAACTGCACATTTCACACTGAAGCCTATTACATTTGCTTGTCTCAAAGAAAAGTAATTTTTATCTAAACAAAAACTGTGAGCATTTTATCTCTTCATACAGCAAACACAGGCTGGATTTTTTTTCCTTCTGCGTGTGCATTCACAAGCGTGTTGACTGGGTATTTGGTCTGTTGACCATAAACAGTCATCTTAAAAAATAACAGTCAACTGTCTTCAAATTTGGCTCTTATCACAGAACTCTATGATTTACTCATTGATGTAATCTTGGCCAATATATAGTTACATATATTTAAAATTCTTATGGTGAAACCTTTCTCTTATTTTTTTTTCCTTATTGAAAGCCGCATTCACATGGAATAGCATGTCCCTTATTATTGGACACGATACAGATTCTCTCCCACGTTAAATTTTTAAGTCAAAGTTCATTGCCTCTCTGCCAGCTATTCTGCAGCTCAAGCAGGGCTTGCTGCAGAAGTTCCTGCACGTACCACGCAGGAGACGACATTAGGTCAACGTAACCACTCAGCTTTGCAAACCTGGCAAGAGCAGCACTGCAAGGCCTCCCTAACAGGATCAAGAGGAGGGAACACGAGAGATCTTTTCAAAATAGCTTTTAACAGCTAACCATAAACGCTGGCTCTATTGACAGTCTAACTCTGACTGTCTATTTTTCAAGTCTTTGCCATTTCAAGGCAAGTTTACCTAATCACAGCACGTATTGCTGTTCCTGCAGGCTGAGCAAACTGCCAGGATGTTTTGTACTGGCGTACGTAGGCACCGCGCTTGGTTTTCCAAGGTAAGCACCCGTCTAGACTGCGTTCTGAAGAGCATAACCAGGCCTTAGCTAAAGGCCATTTCAGATGTCACATTAAGGTCTTTTGAATAAAAATACATGTAATGGAATAATGTTCAATTTCACTTAGCCACCAAAAATAAGGCCAGATGTTGTTTTGATAAAAAGACTCTTTACATAAAATATTTCCTTTAGAGACGTAAACAGCCAAAAGGAGACAAAAAGTATTATATCACAAGTGGAACTGCCAGCTGTGTTGATACTTTGTTTTAATCCATTTAAAAGTTGGAAATTCACCTACATTTATCATCAAAGGGCTGGAAGAACCCGGCCCATAAACATTTCTCACGAACACAGGGCCATTGCTTTCTGTGCAAATGCAGAGATATTTCAGCTCGCTTTACGGAAAGTGGAATCGGTCCAGCTCTATGACCGTGGAGCTTTGGGTAATACCTTGCTTCTTAGCAGAGCAAGTTAACTCATTTTCAATTTACTTATGGTATCCTGACAAAAATCAAAACAAATGTGTTTCTCAGAAAGCCTTTCTTTTGCAGCAGGGAAGGATATGGAAAATAATCATAAGTTTTTACACTCAGGCCACCAGATTATCAGCCAAATGCTAACACACGCATGCCTGGAGCCACAAGAGGAAGCGTGGAGGTACTTTTTGGGTGCCCCGCTGCTCCGAGACCTGCCCACCTGCTCGTGATCTCCGATACACAAAGGTTTTTCCTAGGGAAACTCCGTGGGGAAACTCCTTCGCTGCACAGGTGTGACACTGTGGCCCGCAGACGGGAGCCTCGCTGGTGCGGGCAAGGAGCACGGCATGGCATGCCTGGCATCCCTGGGCAGCTCCGGCTTTCGCATCTTAATTCAACGCAGCTCAGCAGCACTCTTTGGGCTGGGATGCGCTATTCAGCGTGAGCAGACAAGCAGCTTCTAAGTGACGCTGTTACCAAATCTTTATCATAAAAAATTGCCAAGACAGTTGTTTTATTTGAAGTGCTAAATTAGTTTTCTTGTACTAGTAGTATTCATCATAATGTAAGTTTGACATTTCAGGACAACATTTTAATAGTAATGTAGTTCAGCGTAAAGAAATAGTGTTTCCAATTTTCCAACAAAATGAAAAAAAAAAGGTACATTCATTAATAGATTACAGTGACAGACAAAGTAACCCTAAGGAAAAAAAAAAAAGCCTAGATTCAAAGGGTTAAATTCAAGTGAAAACTTTAATCCCAACACTTGCAAGTATTCTTATGCTTCAGTTTGTAAACTTGATATTCTTCAGTGTATTTTCCTATGGCTATGTATAGCATTCAAACCAAAATCAGTAACAGACAACGTGCCAGTTCAGAAGAAGGATTTTCAGATCTCTTTGTAAACAAAATTTGGTGCTCAACATATGAGTAAATACTTTCACAACCAGTTAGGTGTCTAGCCAGCCATTCATATCTGCACAGTCATCTAGGGGAAACAAAAGAAAAAGCACAGTAGCAATGACGTGATCCAACATTAAAAATATCTGGACATGAATGTCTAAACACATTTATAACACTGAAGCTATGTCTGCAAACATACGTTTTACAGCAAGAGGAAAGCACCTCTCCAGTAACAGCCCAATATTTGATTCCTTATAGTTTAGGGGTGCTTTGAAATCGACCGTTTGAGATGAGATCCAAGAGACCGTAAATGAAGTCTCAAGTTCTTGTTGTAAATAGGGGATTTCCCATTTAAGCACATATTACTACTAATTGATATTCATGCTATACTTCAATATATACAAGCAGTATTACGTGACTGGTGCGGAGCCAAACAGTTTCAGTGAATTTCAGGCAATAGGTACCCTACAGGAACAGGTATGTCTGAAAGCTCACAGCAAGGTTCAGCTCCTATACCTCCCTATCAATTCTTCTGGGCTGACAGCAATATCCATCTTAAACAAATTAAAGTTGAAAGTACAGCCCACAGAAGTAGTACATTTATGAGAACACCATTTTTTGGAAATACCAGCTCTTAAGACAGAAGTGCTATAAGAGATGGAGGTCCACGGCATTATCAAATCAATCCTGCACACTCGGGACAAGTAGGTCCTGTTTTTCAAGATAAACAATTCTATCTACCAAAAATGACTTTACTTTTAAATAAGATGCATCATCCAACAGTGTTATCTTTATCTCATTTCAATGTAATGCTTTTGCAATTAATAAAATTCCTCAAATATACCCTCTATAGATTTTTTTTGGCATGCATAGAAGATGGTGCCATATCCATAGTGATATTTAATAACTGCAAAAACATGGTGTCACTAAAATAATGAATGGAATTTGACTATGATGTTTCTATTTACTGTCATCCTGCTTGCCAAAAGCAAATTGATGCTACCAGTCTAAATATTTCCTAGAAACAACAAAATAAAGTGACTGAAAAATCCAAACAACTCAAGTCTTGTAAGTCTCCAAGGAAACTTTAACAGATAAGTAAATCTACAAATTCTCTGATTACAAATCCTCATACAGATTACTGTGAAGTGAGTAAGTACTGACTCGTTTGCTGTGCATTTGTACACTGAACTGAGCACGATAAACTCAGTATTATAGTCACTTTTCCCCCTGAAGTGAATGAGTGCATTCTGCCACTTTATCATAAGTAAATCATACAAAATCAGGCCATATAACATGCATAACAAAATATTTTCATATTTCAACTGACAAATGGATTCAATACGAGCAACTTTTTTTGTCAAATCTTCCTCCTTTATTCTTAAAAAAAAAAAAACTCAATCATATAAACAATAAAAAAACTTTAAGATATTACATTCTAGATATTTAACATATAATCATGCATTCATACTTCGTTCATCTTTAGAGAAAGGTGAGAAAGCAAGGACCTAAGGATTATCGCAGTAGGTTAAGAAAAAGAAGGGCAGAGGCAGGACACACATCAGCTCACACTGATGCTGGTTGTAAAACCCACATAAAATTAAAGACAATTTTTTGGCTTCATTAACTGTTCTGGAGCAATACACCCGCTTTCTTCCCTTCCCTTACTCATACACACTTTCCTAGAAAGGAGGCACAAAACCAGTAAAAACATTAGGAATATAGGAGAAAGAAGCTCCAGATCTTAACACGATCCAACTCTAGTTTTGGCAGTAAACCTCAGAGAATGATATATAGTGGAAGCTACTGAACTACAAAATACTAACGAATATCCAGTGGAAAAATTAAACACCCTCCCTAAGACAGTCTCATCAACCACACACCTACTTCCCTCCATGTGGGAATCTAGTCAATGCACCAAGCTGGCCCAGGGACATCCTGCAGCTTGCGTCTTGCCTCTAGAAAAAAGAACATCATCACACTCATATCCATAACACACACAATCTGCAGTAAACTCCCTCACATTTTCATCAAGAGAGAAAAAGATATCAACATTTACTAAATTCTGGAAGAAAGAACCAACACGAACTAGGAACACTACCATTATCACAGCTGGATACCCCCCAAAAGCCTAGAAATGCAAACAAATAAATATATATAAATATATATACACATGCACATACACATACGCGTGCATACACACATTTTTAATAACTTTCTCGCAAGAAAGCTTTTAGGACTGTTAATTCAGTTATGTAGTTATCATGCCTGGGGAATGCCAACATGATGATGAATGACATGTCAAATGCAAAAAAACAAACAGATGAATCACTTTTGCAGGAAAACAGCCTTCTATTGTGCTCACCTATCCAGGAATATTAAATATATTAAAAACCCAAGTATATTTTTTGTTTATATAGATAGATACACACACATACATATATGTAAAAGAAGTGAGAATACTAAAAAAACATTATGTAGTACTCTGCATTTGATATACTGTATTTTCTTTGGACCTTGCAAATATACTTTTTTAATGACTTTGCTCTAAAAGAAGGGACTTTCTAGCTCAGATTACTTGGACACTCTTACTGTTTACTCTTCCATCTTTTCTGTAAAGTCAGAAGAGATTTCCCTGAGAACTTCAAATAAATAAGATATCCAGCTGCACAAACACTATACATTCTGCTAGATTACTTTGGCTTCATAAGGAATATTTGACTTTCTCTGAATGTAAGTGATTAAAGAGAACCCATCACATGAGACTGATTGGTGAACTGTTTAAAGTGGTATGGCACCTCTTCAAAGATGACAGAGAAACGAAAAGACCACATTATGGCAAAGCATCTCAGATATCCAACGAGATCTAGGGAAATATTAATGTCACTAAGCACTGCATCTCCCAATTAAGAAATAGTATTTAAATAATCATTCTGTAAAATAGGGTCTACACTGTCTTCGGTATTTTATGTATTGTAAACACAGCCAATGAAAGCTTGGGGTTTCCTGAACATCTGTTCATTCATAAATAGCAGCTCCAAAAAATGTAAGGAAAGATAAATCATGTTCTGCAATCTACAAGATTTATATTGCTCTGTGATTTATGCTCCCTAAGTGATACAGGCTAACAATGTTTGATTATGCAATTTCATCATTTTTACCATTTACCGTTTTCAATTTGGGCATAGGATTATTCCTTTCAGAAGATACAGAGACAAAAAAATGAACTTTGTCCAAAAATGAATTTGAGACGTGTGGATCAGCACTTTACTTTCTAAAGGGCTAGAAGACCTAGTAAAAGTAATGTAGAAGCCTTAGAATCACAGAGGAGTGTGTGTACGTGTGTGCGCGCGCACGTCACAGCAGACAGACAATACAAAGAAAAAAAACAGCCATCATGCCTAAGGAGTCAAGTAGCGTGGACAAGAAGGTCCTAGTTCAAAGTTTAGTGACACACGAGGACTTGAAATATTCTTCCTCATTTAAGGAATAAACAGAAGATTTACATTAAAAAAATCATAGCCAAAAATGATCCAGTTGTTGGATGCTAAACTTAATACGAACCTTGATTTAAAAGAAGAAAACTGAGAAAGTGAAAGCACACTAATGAAGCACAACTACTTATTACAGCCCTTAGTTCATAACCCCCTCTCCCCCATCATTAAGATGCTCTCCTGTCTTCTACAATATGATAGATGGCAACAGCTTTAACTGAAACTCAAACCTGCCATTGTACATCTTAACCCCTATAGGCTTTGTTTTTCACATTTTTTGTCACTTACAGTCTAGTAATTTCAATAGGTGAAAATGCCTAAACTGAATCATCTTGTATACTTCACGTTTGGCTGCATTGAATTTTTTTGCTAGCTATACAGCATAGTAGCCATAAGTCTGTCCAAAAAGTTAAAAGTCATATTGATTTAAAACAGTTTTTAAAGTCCACCTTTTATAAAAAGTGATTTATAAAAAGCAACTCACTGCTAGCTAAAAGTCAAGTTTTATTGCGGTGAATATTTGAGATGATAATCTTTTCAGAATGCAAGCAACAGATCATTGGATCATTATAAATGAACTGCAATGCATCGACTCTGCTTTTGATTATAGATATCTCATTCATAAAAATGTTATCTTTATTACTCTCTTCTTATTAAAGAAAATGAATAATCCTGTGGTTTATGCCCTAGCCTGTAACTAAGGAGGTCTGGATCCAAGTCTGTTATTTACAACAAACTGTCTAAGCGACCTTCCTCGGGCACCCAAACGAGGACCGCAGGGTAACAAGTGGTGCCGAGCGGCCCGATGCGCAGGACCGGGAATCCCTGCGAGCGGCGGGACGCGCCGGAGGCAGAGGGAGGGCGCCGGGCACCGTCGCGGTTAGTCTGCGGCGAACACAAAGTCATTTGAGCTAGCAGCTTCCACTGTTAGCTAGGCTACCAAATGATCAAAGATTAAATCCTTTTTAAGCAGAAGTGCAGAATTATTTCTATTAAAAAAATCCTTCTGTTTATTGGACTAAAAAATCATTAATATAACACGTACTAGCACAATCTGAAGGCTGTTAAAGGGTGGGCCAACAAATAGCAGTTGAAAAGTGAGGATTACTTGTCTAGTTCGACAAAACATTAAAAAGACCTGGGCCTGGGTATATCATAAAATTTTTAAGGAATAGCTGCTTTTTTCCTAAGGTAACAGCCACATGCTTGCATTAGCATCAAATTAATGCACGAAAAAAAAGCAGAGGCAATCTGTTTCAATCTTTAAAAAGGTCTTCAAGACATTTAAGTTCACTTGCCAATTTATATAGGATATTGTTAGATTTTAACCTAGATTATTCCCAGCAAAAGTTACTGTTGCTAGCTAAAGATACTAAAAGAAATGAACATGTACATTTAGGGATTTATACAACTCATACGTAACACATTCAGAAATGTTTCTCACTGTTTCCCTTACAGTCTTTCCCAAACATTTTTAGCAAAGCTAAATGCTTTCCTGTTTTCTGAGTGATTCTTGTCAGAAAATACTAGATCAGTATAAGCTACAAAAGAAAAAACATTGTGTTTGACATTCCACAAAACCCAAAATGTTGCAAAATAGTCCCAAACCAGAGTTTTAACATGCTATCCTGTGGCAAAGTAGCATACATCCACTTCTGAGAGACCAGAATGTAATTCTAATCAGGCAGGAGGAGAAGGGCAGGCCAAGAGGTTGTACATATAAATCCAGAATATTATCTAGTGCTATTATTAGCTATTTGCTTCCCTGGCAAACAGTATAAAAACACGAAAATACTGTTTCAGAGAGCACTGTGAAAATGCGAAGTCCCATAAGGAGAACCTTTCCTTTTACAGACTTTTTAATCTTCATTCTACTCCCATACCTCTCTGTAATATTTGAAAAAAAGAATAAACATACAGAAATATGCAAAATAAATCAGGAAACCCTCTGAATTTAAAGTATTTTGAAAGTATTGAATTGCACTACCTATGTAGATAAAAACTCTTTATTACAGTCTCTTCCAAGTTACAGTTCTAAATTTTAGTTGTCATTGCCCATGGAAAATTGATACCTTGCTGGTTTTCAGTTACTGCAGTAGATAGGCAATTTTTGTAGCAAATAAAGTAAATGACGATATTTCAGTATGAGAAACCTCTCAAGAACTCTACTGCAAGGACAAGGCAAATTCCTCTTAGCTAGTACACTAATGACATAAAAAAAAACAGAAACAAAAGTGAGTGCAGAAAAAGCGAAAGACTAAATATCCTGTGTTCAGCTGCTTTTGCCAGACTGCAACATCTTGCCTGGTACCCAAACACCTCAACACTCAAATACGACTGAAACTTCCTTTCTTAAGGTTTCTCAACTACATTCTGAGCAGCCCAATGCTGCATAACAGAGCAGAGACACCACGGCAGCTCAGCTGCAGTTCAGATCTGCGCATGAAGCTGAGTAAAAAAGAAGGAATAAGGAAAAAATGGAGACTAAATCTTTGGCAAACTGCAAAAGAACACAGTAAAAAAAAAAACTACAGAGAAGGAAAGTTGAGCAAAGGCAGGAGAAAGTCTGGGACTTTCAAACAAGAAAGAAATTACAGATTAATCATACCAGAGTGCAGAAATAAAAAGGATTTACTTTTAAAATCTTTTGTTAAGCACTCATTATTTCATTTTCAATGCTACTTAAACCCATAAATCCTCCCCCCCCCCTTATTATTAAATAAGAAGGTTTGTTTCTAGATGATGTAAAAATCTGAACAAGAAAGGAAAATAACTGAATGTAAAACTGATTTTCTACAAGTTTCAAAAAGAAATAATTCTCTTCTATGGTACTAATCAACTATGAGGCCCATCCTTGCCAGCGCTCAAACAGGAGACAGTAAGGTAGCAGAAAGGGCTGGATGCGAGGCTGCGCAAAAGATTACCATTTCTGGGAAACACAAACCTGTATGCAGATGTTCCACAAGGTATATATACCTTTCTAATCCAATAAGGCTTTTTCAGGCTGAAAAATAGGGAAATATGTTTAACTTCCAATTCTAACGTCATTACTTGTAGTATAAAACATTATGGACCAAATGTGTCCCTACCTTGCAGCCTACACCCTTGGTGGGACATCCTGAAATTCTGCAAGGATCTAGGGAGGGAGGAAGAAATTTCTTAATTCCCCTCCACAACTGTGGGACGTAACGGAGCTGCTCCGCAAAGAGCTCTGGGGGCATGCGGGACACCGCAAATCCCCAGGCCGGGGCTCCCTCGCCAGGGAGCTGCTCTGCACACTGATGCCCTCAGCTCTTCTGCTGGGTGCGCGGAGAGGTTTCCATGAAGACTCTCCCTTCCTGTGGTGAGGGTTATGAAGGACTGATTGAATTTGCCCTCATATTTCATGCCATACTTATTTAAACAGGGACTTAAAATACATATCAGTTAAATGCAAGTTTGAGAATAGGCTAGCTTATAGTACATTTTATTACTAGGTAGGATACAGAAATTCTAAATGCATAGAAGAATTTTGCCACCGTCCTTCCAAAATTATTAACAACTACTTTTGAGCCATTTCTTTACCATCTGCATGTGTCTCCTTTCCTCTTATTTGACTCAGTCAATTTGATAGGATGTCTGTTCTGCAAGGAGGTGTACGTTGTCAGCATTCGAGGAAATAACTGTCCTTCTGCCTTACTAGAGATAGAACCCATGAACCTGTATGTGATGGAAGACAGCTATTGCTCAGCATGGCTCTAACACTTACACTCTAGACATTAATCCATAAAACAAGAGAACTGCATATGCAATCTATATCCTCTCCAAAGGAAATAATACACCCTACAACAAATGCTAATATTCAGCAGCTATTTAGTTTCCTTTCGCTCTCTCTTTCTCTTTCACTCCCTGCCTAAACCTCAATTTGAGAAAAGAAACTGCCATTTTGATCAAATCTAACCTGGGAGGCCCTTTTCAAGAAGAACTGCCTGCAGCTTTTCAAGAAACCCCAGGGCATTTTCAGCAATGTTGTAAGGAGGAAACACAGGCGAAATTTTAGTCTGAAATATGCACATACCCATACTGCCCATGACTCTTCTTGAAGTTGCTCGTGCCCAGCTGAGGGCAGAGTTGGGCCCAAACTGTGAAGTCAGTTATGGAAGCCAACATCAACTCAACACAGCCCACGCAGATCTCTGGAGAGCAAAATCCGTTTGTTTAAAGAGGGAATGCTATCTCCAACTCTAAGGGTTATTCCAGATTCTCTACAGGCAAACAGAGCTGGTGAGACTTTAAGGCCTCTTTCAGGCTTCTATCAAGGGCAGGCAGAGGTGATCGTTAGGTAGAAGCAAGTCGCTCCTAAAGGTACAGATCCACTCCTTGCCAGACCTGTATTTCTGAGCGAGTGTCAGGCATGAGCGCAAACCATCACATGAAATTTAAATTCACTCCTGTGGTTAGAGCAGAATCACAAGAGTTCATTGTTTTACCTAAAATTAAGACATTCAGAAGATTTGTGGGGCCCTTAAAAATGTTCCTTGTAATTCTCAATAGTAAATGTTTTAAGTACAACTTCTGATGCTAAAAAGCTACTATCTTATGGGAGGGGATCGAAAAGCAGTTCAAATATCAGCCTCTTAAACATTGAAAAACAAAAGGCAGAATGGTCTTACTATGGCTAACTGGGGTTTAAGAGTGTGACAGGTTGAGCTTTTCTCGTTGTAATTTATACCTCAGCTACAGAACCAATGTTTTATTCCCAACCATTAAAAGGGGGTAACACATCTGCTAAAACTCCAGCACAATGGTTGGCTTTGCACTGCAACAGGAAACGTAACCCAATAGTCTCAGAACTTCTACAAACCCTGGCCATTTCTTAATGCAAAGGATTTGAAAATTTAGTTCACTGAAACATCTGTTAAGTTCTCGCTACTCTAACACATGATATTCTTTCTGCTGTGTTACCTGCCAACAAAAATATTTGGTTCTATGTAAGACTATCGCGAGTGTGTGATAATAGCACTGCTTCTAATTTTATATGCCATTGTACCCTGACAAAATCATCTGGGGGTGACACTAGATAATATATTCAGTTTAAGCTAGGAACTTTAAATAAATTCATTTAATTTTAATTTTGCACATAACTAGTAACAAATCAGATGGGTTCTGAATGACTAGCATTAATTTAAAACAAAACAAGCCACATAGTTGTACTGGTCTTGAGTTAACTCACAAGCCTTGGGGATGTCTTAAAAACATCCCCTCCCATCCAAGATCTCGAATCAAGCCAGCTGGGCGTATACCTGGCCTACACGGCTACCTGCAGAGGCCCTCTCCCAGGCTGTTATTTACGGTGGGCACTTGCTCCAATTTACCTTTAATTATATTGTAAGCTCCTCCAATTTACTGGGTAACTGTGTAGTGGTAAGTAAAACAGAGGCCCTTTGAACGTGATTAGGCTACAGTTACTACTATAATAAAATGCTAATTTATTTGCAACTATTCCATCTATCAAAAATTACTTGTTCTCCAGTTCTGTTCAACAAATTCTTGTAGCTTTGAGATATTGAAGGGGGTGCGGAATACTCATTCAGTCTCCAGCGCTCTACTTACTATAAGTATTTGCTGCCTACCTGTAACCATCAGTAACATAAATATTGCATTATGTTTCAAAAGCTGACCAGACAATTCCCTGTGATTCCAAAGGAAGGTTTGCTATAATCAGCACAAATATACCATAATTTTTATGATGTAGGCAATCATAAAACAGGTTTGGAAGATGAAGTTGCATTTTTTCCTTTCAATAAGGTATGAACCATTTACAGAAACAACTATAATTATATACCTAAAAGCCTAACACTTCAAAGGGAGAGCAGGTTTTTCTTTTTTTTCCCCTTGAAATCCAGATTATAAAAGTGGTGATCCGCAACACTATTCCTTACGCAGAAGCTTAAAATAGCCTGACTTCATGAAGAGTGTCCTAATTACTGAAATCGAGTCACTGTAGTCACAGCAAATAACAGCAAATAAGAAAATAAGGAGTGTGATACCAGCATACTGCTTCTCCGAGCTTCAGGGAATCAGCTAAAGCTAAACGGCTACAGGCAGTGTTTCCTGAGCTCAACCCTGTCATGCCGAGTACTCCAAGTGCCGTGTGCCAGAGGCTGCAGGACCTCTCCCAAAAATGGAGATTCACAGTATGCAGTAACATGCATTTCTGAAGAAAATGCTGCATTGTCATCTACCAGACCAGAGCTATTTAACGTGCATGAACTGAATAACGACATTAAGAAACGGTTTTCAAACACAGTGTATGTTTGCTCATTGTTTGGAATAAAGCAAAATAATGTTTTGATTTATAGTAAATGACCTTTAGACATGATTTCTAGAAAATGAACTTTAGATAGACAGTTTAGTAACTGCCACAGAGAATGACGCCAACTAAGTCAAAGCTGTGAAAACTAATGCTCTCAGAAGTAGCAGCAGCCAAGGCAGACGTCCGAAGAACTATATTGTCCTGAATAAACTAGTAGGGAAACAATAGTATGCTCCGACTTTCTCCTGCATTTAGCCTCAAAGTTCCCAAAAGAGCTGTAACTGTGAACATTATTCTGCGTTATCCCACCACTCCCAGAACACCAAGTAAGTCCAGCTTTGTGAAATACAAATTAAAGGTATGAATATTTTTTATTAGCAGCTTTTACTACAAAAAGGCCCCAGTTAGGTATGTGCAGTCGCAGCCCATTTGCATGTGTGTCCGTATATCCATACGCATACACAAGTGCAGCTGCGTGCGCGTAGGTGCAAAGCCGCAGGAGCCGGCGCAGGCAGGAGCGGCAGGCTGCCTCCAGCGGGGTCAGGCTCTCCGCGCGGCACAAGCGGCAGCGGGTAGAGCTACCACCTCGGAGCGCAACGCTGGCACAGGCATATCTGCCTGGCACCTCGCCTGAACTAATAATACCTTACTTCTCTCCACATAACCTTGGCATGGGTAGCTCGCTCCCAGTTAGAGCGCCAGCTCCGCTGCCGAGAGCTGAAACGTTGCTGCCTCACATTGCACTGTGCAACACGGGCATCCTTGCAGGACACATGGACATACAGTTCACAACCTCAGGACAGCAGCTTTCAACTCCGAGCCGTGCACTCAGTATCCTGACCCAAAAATTCCTCTAAGCTCTGGGGAGAGCTGCCATAGAGAAGTGACATGAAGCCTACAGAAAGATGCTCCACAAAGTCCATTGCAGGTTAGTGATAGCACAATCCCTAAAAAGGGGGAACCAGCAGTTCATTTGCTCCCTACTAATCTTACAACAGAAAAACTCTGACACTGGCCCTATTGAGAAATTCAGCTTAGCTTGTCTGCGTACCCAGCAAGAGCCACTATTCTTTCTCAGGTTTATTGGCAGTGGAAGCATTGATAAGCTGCAGGGGAACACGACAATTCATACCAGAATATGAGCCGCAAGACCCATGCTTACCCTCACCCCCCCGCCCCGGTAACTTTCAAATAGCCTCAGTGAAATAAATGCGAACACAAAAGGACCTCCTGAAGCAATCAGTCTTGGACTAGGGTGCACGGTTATTCAGTACGGATATATTTTGTGTTCCTTTTTACACACCACAATTAAATAAACAGATGCTATCGAAAGAATCCATCAGTTGATTTAAAGAATTCAAAATGAACTCTGCTGGTTTAATTTTTTCTTGAAGTCTGACTTTACCTGAGTAACAAACACAAGAGGTTCCTTTGTGAAACCAGAGTGAATAAAACTAAGTTAATTCGCAGAAGTGCCACAGACTGGATCCCTTCCACTGTAGGTCGATACCGTACACTTAAAGAATTTGTTGTATAAACTCTCCCTAACACAGCACAGACATTATTTTAACGTATTATTTAACGATTTCAACGTACAAGCAATCCCTTTTTTTGCACCACTCTGATTTGCTAACTACCGGAGGTTATGCTGCAGATTAAACTACTTACAAATGGATCCTCCCTCTCTGAACAATTCCTTCCCTGCTCTTTTTTCAAATGAAGACAATTAATTTTGTCTGTACCACTGACTCAGGGAGACGATAAGGTACGTTAACAGCACTCACATCAGTCATTGAATCCTCTGCAAGAGGGGCCTGGTCTGGGCCTGAACAAATTGCCACAGCTAGATGAGCCTTACAGGAGTATTAGTCTCTCATTTCCCTGGTTCCTAGCTGCAAACATTCAAGGGAGTCTCCCCCCGCCCCGTCCTTTGGGAATACCAATCTCTGTCAATGAATAAGGAATAAGAAACAGTCAATAAGGTGAAAAGAAAACCAGTTCTCCATGAAGTAGTAGTCATCCTATGCCCAGCAAATGACTTCGGACTCCTTATAAATAACCTGGGTGAGAGGTTCAAGAGATAAGTGTAACCCCCTCCAAGCACTGGAGTTGCTGCAAATTCCTGTATACGAAGCCTCCTAATACCACCTATGCAAGAATTGCGTAGCCTTTCCTTGCATCCCGGTGCCAATCCAAAGTCCAGGGGAGACAAAGGAAAAACTCTCATTGCCTTGCTTCATAAGAAAAAGACCCATTTAGAAAATTGAGACACATGATACAGGTAACACTAAAAATCCATTCAAGCCATGACATCTACACACTAACTTATGATTCTAGCAATACTATTGTCAGATTGTAATCATCAACCTATTTCAGTAGTCATTTGCTTGAAAACGAATATAGAAAGAGAAGGATTGCTCTCTAAAACTGTGTGCTATTGACACTTGGAGGTAGGCAGCTGTTGACGCATCTCTAAAACCCATTACAGACTCACTCTCCAGAGGCTCCGATGGGCAAATCTGGCTTCACAGACCACATTTATCTTCACCCACTTTCTTCCAACATAGCCCAAGAATTTGCCTTCTTCAAGCACTGGATATTTTAAAACCAAGACAGTTGGGAATTGTCTTAGAAGAAACAAGTGTGTTTTAAAGGTGAATTTAAAACTCAAGTGTTTAAAAGTTTTAAAAGTGAAGCATTTTAAAAGTGAACATTAACTTACTTCAAGTGCTGGAATTTAAAACTGCCAATATATAAATCTGCCAAATACAGATGCACAAAGTATAAAAAGAATCAAGAAAATCATTGCTTTTTTTCCAAATAACAGTGAGGATGCTTTTTCCATCCACTGAAGGCACTCCCCTCAGCCATTACTAATGCCTGTAGTATCTTTTCTAACTAGGGCATCTGTTTACACTAAAAAAAACTCAGTTAGGCATACTCCACTTAAAAACCAAATTTTTTGATGGTTTACATATACTGAGCACTCTAAACTATCCCACACCTAAATATAAAACTACCTTAACCACAGCGAGCTAAAATCATACATTCCAAGGAAGTCACATACTCCATCTAACATGGCACTTTTACTGAAGATCGACAAAGTTGATCTAAAATTGTTTAAGCGTCCTTTTCTAGAGTGCTCACTATCTTGACACTACATTTGCCATTAAAGTCAGGTTGCGGTTATAAAAGGCAAAAGGTTAAAGCAAATACATACATCTGGATTTTTATAACTTCACTCCCCTGACTTGAAAACTAAAGATGTGTAAAACACTGTAAATCATTCACTTACCATGGATTTGGTGAAAGGTCGAGCCAAGGTAAACAACAGGGTATACACCCACCAGTTCCGATGAATCGAGGAGTACATCATGTTTCCAGGATGGACGGCGTTAGACGTCACCCCGTGGGGAGAAAGGCGTCGGTTCAGCTCGTTGGAGAACAGTATATTGCAAAGCTTGGAACGGTTGTAGGCCAGCATAGCCCAATACTCCTTCTTAGGTGGAGAAAGCAGGCTGAAGTCAAGTTTTCCAGAGGAGTCTTTAATTTCTGTAAATCTAAAAAACAGTAAACATGCCTCAGATACCCCCCCCAGTTAATTTTGCTGTCATTTAGAAAACATAAGATGTAGAAAATAGAGTAGAGCTTGGCCAGAATCAACAAAAAACAACAGCTTATTTTGGAGTTGCAAGTATCTATTGGAAATTGTTTGAGGCCAAAGGAATAGTCCCATAAACCATGGCAGAAGAAGTATTGAAATACCAGAAATAAATGATACCTAAAACAAGTCAGAAAAGGTTTTAATGATATAAAGACATTGTACATTGTTTATGAATCATTCTTTTAAATCCAGAAAAAAGATTTTGCCATAGACCCACAAAAGCACAATTACCTTACAGTAAATAATGTGAGGTAAAATAACTCTGCATTATAAGCACAGAAAATCAGCATTCTTTCTTTTATTTCCCCTTCTTCCCTTCCCCTGATTATTTCATCCAGTGCTCATGTACTGCACACTTTCATTTAAGTGTTCAAGTAACTATGGATGAGTCTCACTGCCTCTTAGACTCTTTTTTAGATTAAAAATTGATGAATATAAAGGGGTTATAACCTTGGTAACTTGCCATCAATAGTCTTATATGTTTAAAAGATAAATGTAAACAAAGCCAAAATGAGTTCTGGCAGAGTATAATGTTTTTAAGTATACCCATGGCATGGTTGAACACAAATCAAAGTAACTAGTTGATGTTTTTTAATTGGGTCTGACAGAGTCATTAAACACCAGCTGTTTGTTTCTCCCCCCCCACACCTTTTTTAATAACAAAGTAGTGAATGTTCTGAAGACATTTAGATGAAGAAAAGGAATTTTCTAGATAACATTTTTTTCCAAATCTTACAAATTTGATTTATCAAGTTCCTCATATATCTTAATATTAGGAAATAATACTACATTTAGTTACAGACCTGTGTTCCACTCAGAAGTGCTTCTAAAAATAAAAAGGATTTAGCAAGCTCTTTTTAATACTCAGAGTTTTCAGAATCAGCTGGAGAGCACAGGGATAAACATAATTATAGTACACACTAGAAAAATGTTTTAAAATATCTTTACTAATTTTGCATCTCACGCCCAGAAATGAAGAGATCAGCTGGAATTTCTACATTCACTCTGTGAGCAGAATTATAATACACCCAGAGAAAAGCAACTACGGTATTTGAACTCAAGAGGAATCCAGGATGTTCTGTATCTTGCAGAATTAGCACTTCAATTTCAACAACAAATTCCTCTTTCATAATTTTCACAGTTAGATAAAATACATTTCTGAAATTAACAGGCCTATTCTGGGAGGAATTTCATATATTCATATCCCCAGTAACCTTTCAGAACACCCAACAATACTCTATAAATAAACTACTTTGTGTGTACTGTACAATGGAAACACAGTGGTGTATTTTGAGCCCAGTCCTGCAAGTGTGCTTCTGTGAGTCAATCTTACTTAGGTCGGCAATCTCATTGAATTCACTGGGATAAGGGCTGCACAATCAAATTAACTGCACAGAAATAAAGACAGGAGGAAAGTCAACCTACTTATTATTCTGATTTTAATATGATGTGCTTAAACTACCTAAAAGCTTAATTTAAAAAGAATTCATTTGCACTGAATCCAGAGAAGTAACTAAAAGAGAATGAAGAACCAGAGAGGCAAATAAATACTTTGCCTTGCAGCAGTCTAGTATAATATTTTCTGCAAAAACAGGACTTTATTTTTCCCCTAACAGGGGGTCTTGACTCCAACGAAAAGATCCAGCCAAGGTTTATGGAAGTAATTAGATACCAACACTTCTGTTTTACAACACAGTTTAAGGCTCAGAGCTCTCAAGTAGGTCAGAAAGTACTACCACACAATAATACCTAATGTCTAAACTAACTCCTTACATCAGTTTCTTGCCATTAAACAGATGGGAGGAAAAAAAAAAAAACATTTACAATGATCATTTAAAATGTTAAGATATGGCATTTGTACATGAACTGGACCTCCTGAAAAAAAGAAAATCAACTAGTGGCATTCATTACTCTATTCAAACAGAGATTGCTACTTATTTTTTTGATGGGCTTCTATAAACCTCGGCTGAGCACTTTAAAAAATGTTTTTAGCAATGAGCACTTTAAAAAATGTTTTTAAAAACAAGATAAAGATGTGCAGAGATATGAGCTCTAGTTATACATAGCACTTAATACAGTGAAAAACAAAGATGTCATTTAAAATACTATCTGAGATAGAAGCTTACAAAGGGGAACAAGCAGCTGACAATTCAACATAATCTCCCATTAAATAACAGCTCATTTATACGTATCCCATTGTGCCCTCCACATCTGGCAAGTGATTGGAGTTGGCAGATTTATTTCTAGAGCTATCTTGCCTGCCCCGCAGTAGTCTCCCTCACCCCTAACAGGACTCTGCTACTTGCTTTCACAAACCTGGTGTGATTTGCAAAGATAAGGGTGTCCAGATTTTGTTACCACCTAATTACTACACATTTCATGTCTTTTAACACCAGGGAGGATTATTACTGCCATTTTCTATTGCTTCCTTTCATTTCAGCCATCATAAATTTAAAATGGTAAAAGTAAATCTATCTGCAGTGTGTCATTTATACCATAAGCCCCTGTGTTTGGAAGTGATAAAGGTTTCAGCCTGACCCTTGGCTGGTCTCTCTCTACCAGGTCCCTAGGGTTACATTTTACGGAAACATGATTAAAAAAAATAAGCTTCATTCTGGGTCACTAAAACATTTCAGAAATATTGGGGAGGGAGAGGGGGAAGGAGCACTCACACATTTTTCCTTTTGGTTTGCTAAAGCTCTTACACACAAGCAAAAGTGAAATAGAAATCAACAGTAATGTTTAAAAGTGGACATTATGGGTCTAATCCTGCAGTCCCTGAACTAAATCAGAAACCAATAAGTGGTTCGTACCTACTAAAATTCAGAATTGGGGTCATTCATTTTGCATAAACAGCTTTCTTATTTAAATCAAGTCTTCTTTTCAGTTATTAATACAGTTCTAAACAAACACCATGAGCGTGTCTGAAATAAGGCAAAACCTCATACTGCCTTTTTTGGCAACTCTACTTCTCATTGCAATGGAAAAGATGGGCATCTAGCACTTTAATTGAAATTTTAACCAAAAGAGGTATGGCCAGATTTCTAATATGTTATTAACTACAGTATTTCCCATTTTACAATTATACAGCTAATGTCTGCATTGAATTCCCTAATTTCTCATTATAAAACAATTGGATTTCATCTAACAGTTTTTAATTGCATTGTTTCTCCTGCTAAAATAACTGCACATGCTTCTTGGTAAGATGTTGAAGTTGTTGAATGACAAATCAATATAGGTCATGCCATTGAGATTTAATCAATTATTATTCCATCTTCTAGCAAAATCAATGAGTGGTCTGAAATGAAGTGAAAATCTGCATTCATACAAAGAATGATCAAAAAATACCTACATAATATTATAAAACTAGAGCACACTTTATACAGCAATAGAGCCAGATCCGGTAATATCCACAAACATTAGTGAACCTTCTATTTTCAAACAGATTATTCAAACAAAAATGCTTTAGACCAGGGCCTTTCATTTTTAAAAAGTTCTGTATTTCCAGTGAAGTTCTGCCATAACAGTTTTCAGCCCCAAAGATTGCAAATTTCAGATAAATCAAAAATGTACTGTAACATTAACCAACCTGTGTGATTCTGAGGATACCACAACTACTCTTGCAGGAGATGAATGGCGTAGAACGTCTTCAAGGAGCTGAACAAGATAAAAATGCCCCAAGTGATTCACCTGGAAGGTAGACTCCAGGTCATCTTCTGTCAAGCACCAGGGAGCACCAAAAATGGCAGCATTGCAGATCAGTATGTGAAGAGGCCTGAATAATCAAAGTATTAAAGAATAAAATTAAAACAAGGAAAAGAAAGCTCAATGGAATATATTAATTACATTTTTGTGTGAATTGGGTCAACATGTCATCTCAAGATGCCCACCAGGGCAAGGCCACACAGCTTTTCCACTTCTCCAAAAATAGCAACTAGAATTGTAACACTTGGCATCTCTAGAACCAAGCACTGGAGGACTATCGCAATCTCCCTAAGTTCGGACCATTCAGAACAACAGCGATCACTGAATGGAGAGCTGATATGCATGGCCAGACCAGATTCTTAAATATATATAAGGCCCAGGAATACCCCAGGTCCTATCCATTCATCCAGATGTTACTAAACCATTGCAGCAGTTGAAGTAGAAAGGCAAAGTTTTGGTCTATGAGAGTAAAGCAAAGTAACTTTGCTACAGATATTGTAGAAAATCACTAGTCCTCTCAGTGAACAACAGGAAAAGGAAATAAGAAGCCAGAATGCAATAATGCTTTTGCCCACACATTTTATACCTTTGAGGCCTGCAAAGTACTCTTAAAATACAAGTAGTTTAAAAAGACTGGGTTGGAAAATAAAAACATCCTCCTTGGAAAACCCCAGAAGGTGTAATTTTTGTGGACTGCAAACAGTACATATGAGTTCTATGAAACAGAGTCCTGCACTGAAGTCACCTAATGCAGTTTCTACAGAAATGCCATGATTAAGGCATCTCAAAATGAAGTGTTCCTAATCTGCCTTGTAAAAGGTATGATCCTGCCATTCTAACTATGCTGGAAGAGAACCTGCTATATACGTCTCAAAATCAAAATTCAAATCCAGAAAACTTGAACTTCTTTGACAACTCTGCTGTAATGTCAGGATGCTGAACACCTTGCAGCCTTCTCAATCTCCAGCCACGATCAAGGACAAACACCTTGGCTGGTTTTTCTCATCTTTTATTGAATACTTATGAAACACAGCAAAGGCTCTGGTTCTCAGACCTCAGGTGGATCACACAAAGTAATGACTGTCAAACAAATACTTTTCACCCCTGCAGTAACCATGCACCAATATCTGGAATGTCCTAATACCACAATAATAAAACCTGTCACATGTTTGTTTTGCTTCTGCCGGCCTACTATGTCTTTACCCCAATTGGCCAAATCTCATGACAAAAACAAAACCAGCCATGTCTCCTTACCCAATTCTAGAGACTCCCAACAAACCCCAATGTGAAGGAAAAAGAACTGCTTGCCTTCTTTTCAAGTACTTCTTCACAGCCCAACCACACAAAAGAAAACAAGAGACACAAAGCCAGGATCATTTTCCTACATGGTTGAAAGGCACATTTATCTCAAATCTGAGCATCTGCAAAAGCAATTCTGGAAAAGAATGTGAAAAATGAAGCCTCAGGCTGTCAAACAACTCTAAGTGAGTTAGATTCCTTCAGGTATGTTTGAAAAACCCAGATTTTGATAGCCTAGTTTTCAAAAACATTTCTGTTTTATGCATTTTAGTTAAATACTGAGTGTTGCATGATCATTGATCTAAACAGTAGGCTACATTTCCTTATTAAAATAAATTTCAACTTCAAGCCCATGCAGAAGTTACCAATAGAGTGTTGTTTAATAAGAAGTTAACAATCTAGTATCTGTATCTGTGCCAATCTGAAAAAAATTAATAAAAAGCCTCAGAAGCAGTATGAAACATCTGTGTACTTTGGGTAGCTCGTTTTCTGAAGGGCTGAATTTCTGATTTTCTTTTAGGTCAGTGAAATTTAGACTCATAATATCTACTCATACATTCTACACCTGGGAAAAGACACTGAAGATAAGGGGAGTGCCCTTTTAAAGGCTAGGGTTGCTGTTTCTATTCAAACTGACTTGCACAAAGTCATTGCTTTTTTCATCTTTGCAACCCCACTCAGCGTAGCACACTTGAATGAAGGGAATAAAATTCAGGCAGATTGAACTAAGAGACTCGAGATTGCATTTTTAAAGAGGTATCAGACCATTTGTGACATATTTTATCAAAAATACGTTTGCCAGTATTCTGCCAAATATTGTTTTGCCAGTATTCATCTCTAACCTCAGTTCATGTTGCCTATTCAAGATGCACCTGCCAGGAGGAAAACAAAGCCTCATGAAGACTGAGAGTACATGCATGCAAATTTTGCATGATTCAGCATCTCTTCTGAAAGTTTCTGAAAAGCTCTGGCAAGAATCAATTTACAGATTTGTAAATTTGCTGGGAAAAGGCACAAGCTTCTTCTACGTAGATGCAGTTGCTGATATAAGAGCCTCCCGTTTGAGAACTGAGGCACATTAGCACTTCCGTAACACAAAAAATACTACCACAATTCCCTCTAAAAGCAAATATGGCACTTTTAAAGAGATTACTATTCCATTTGGTAATTGTGATATAGCATATAACTAATATAAAGCAGAATGTGTTAATCTGATTGCTGCCTTATAACTGCCTCTTTTGTGAAATACGCAGATCCATAAAGGGCGATACGCACATGGATCCCACCTAAGTGAAAGACAGGAAAGTGGGTCACAAAGGAGACACGTAGAAATCTCCCCATCTCCCTCAACTACAAAACTATTTTAATTTTTTTATTTTTGTGGTTGTTACTGTACAATGACATTATCACATGATGCCGCACTGTGAATTCCAAATACAATATGGATAATAAGTATAATGTTATTACTTTCAGTTGTCCTTCGGTTTGATGGGTAAGCCAAACCGCATGGAACAACACACTCAAAAGTAACAGGCCACAGTGAGACAGAAAGGACCCACATATGAACCAACAGTGTGTTCCACCTACCCAGATTGTAATAGCCCTCATTAATACTAAGTCCACAAAAACTACTAGAGGCAAAATATGCACTCAATACCTAAATCTGCCAGCTCGATTAATTAAAAAGACGATTCAAGAATTATAAAACTATAAAATGCGGTCGATTTTAAATTGTAAGTCCATTTAATTCAGTTTTATAAAAGAAAGAAAAGTACGCTTCAGTCTCTTTCATGAGATTTGTGTTTCTCAAACAACATCTTTGTTCTAATTTTTTTTTTTTACATAAAAGTAATTAGAACTCAAGAGACAGTAAAGTTACAAATATTTACAATGTTCTATAAAAATGATCTGTGAAGAAATATAAAATCAGAAACATTTTAAACTGATATCCTAGTGAGAAGGTAACGTCGGATTCCCTTTTAGAATGACTTTATTTCTAATTGGCGTTTGTGCTTTTAAATGGTCTAAAACTGTCTCCAGGCAAACGCGGCAGAGCAGAGACCTCAAGGGCAGCAGAGCGCGTTGCCGAGGGGCTGCTGGGCCGGGGCGCCGTGCCGAAAGCGGCAGCTCGCGCACCGGCCCCGCACCCAGGCCCGTTAACCCCCGCGGTCCCCCAGGCAGGCCGCTAGCGAGGCCCCCTTACTGGAAACGGGCAGGTGGGCTTTTGTGACCTGGACATCTTCCTGCCAGGAAACGAATGAGATTACCTATGTAACAGCCGTCATCGAGCTACGAATTTTAGCCACAGATGACAGATTCTAATCTCAGTGGTGCCGAGCTCCGGATGAGTGAACATATCATTATGCAGGAGCAAGATTTTTAAGATACATGACAATTCACACCACACATCTGGCACTACAGCTTTGCTTTATGACAGGAGTATTTGAAGTGATAACAGAACAACGACCTTGATTTCACAAGTTCATTAAAAACACTGCTGTGATCTGCATTAGGCTTCCTCCTGAGCCCAAGAAAAAACCTCCCCTCATTTTAAAAGTTTGTAATTCTACTTCCAAAGCACAACTAGAACCAACAAAAAAATGTCAGCAGCATTTTCTGTAGTGTTTACTCCTGGCATTGACATTAGCAAGCTGCTCCCTTTAACCATGACTCCTATCTGGTATTTCTGGAAACACTGTACGGTTAAAACCTTGCAGTGTTTTGAAAATTTACCCCTATGCCTCCTTAAAATGTCTTCAGTCAGTGACTTACATCACACCAAGTGAGCTAATGTGTTCTACCATTACAATTTAAGTATGTACTGGGACTCGAACATAAGCTGCTCCATCATAGCATACAGTCACTGTTTCTTATCATTCACAGCATGACTGAGACTCAAGAACACAGTGCTTTAACTGCAAGCTATACAGCAATTGTAGAAAAATCTCACTATCTCGGTAAGTGCAGCTTGGATTTAGTGAAAGTTAAAAAGCAAGTGGAATTAACAGGGACATCCTTAACAGTAGATGTTTTCAGCTGAGATATTCACTGTCTTGTGCACTTCACAAGCGTGTGATGCATCACTAACTCCTGCATTGGGCAAGTCATTCAGATCTCACGTGCTGTGCTAAATTTGCCATTAGAAGCAACAAAGCAATCCAACTGCTCTGCACTATTTGAAAATACAATAAGTGAATACATTAGAGAGATACAGAAATTAAGTTGTTGATATAAATCAGTTAGTTATGAAATTTAATAATCAATTTGTTAGCACCTGATGTAAAACTATGATCTGTCAGCATCCTCCCAAGCCGGCTGTGTGCAGCAGTAGATATTTCCAAGGGAATTAATTACTGATGATTTGCAAAGGTAAGAATAATATTTTTCAACAAATGTAGCCTGTGCACTAGGAGGTTAAACAAACACCACCAAAATGTCAACAGAGTTCTTGGCTTTGCTGTTCTCCCATTTCAAATGTAATGAAATAGTTAACCAGAAATTATGCAAAGGGAATACTTTCAAATCTTCCCATGAAGCAGAATGTCACACCATCTGGGGCACTTCTCAAGTGATTTGAAAAGTTCACACTGTTTGGAATTACACAGAAATTCAACAGAAAAGGCCTTGCAATATCCCCAAAGTCCCATAAGCAACTGTAGACCTATGTCACGGCCAGTAAAGAAGGCAGAGAGATGTGACTTCTCCTCCATAAAGAAGCAAAGTCACAGCCCACCAAACTTTTCTATCCCATAACTCCAAAAATCCAGGTTGCTTTCTCTCCATGTTAGAAAATGGTGCTTCTTTCTGTGAGGAAATGTCTGGATTCACAAAGAAGATAACCAGCATCCAGGCTAGTCTTATGGATTTCCAGAAAAAATGAGTTAAACAAGCATCTCCAGAAATACCATTCAATCACACAAGTAGCAATGACGGGAACCTGAGCAACGACAAAGTCGCCGAGTGTCACGCAGCAGCAGGAAATCTCAGTGCCGTGCGTAAGGAATCCAACACCTCCTCCAAAACATGTGCTAGTTTGACAGAAACTCAAACACAGAAAAGCCCTGCTCAACTCCGTGATTTTGGAAATGAACGCTTAGTGCCTAACTTCTCTTTTTCTAAGAACATTGATTGAAAGGCTGGTACAAATATTCTCTGTTGCCACCTGTCAGCTGACAGACTCACGGATACTTGTCAGACAGGCTTCATTTTCAGGCAAGCTACTAACACTGAGCATGGAGCCCTGACGGATGACCTCTTGCTCTAAGCAAGGAAAATTCTTTCAAATTCATCCTACTGGGTTTCTTTGCAGAATTTGACAGTGGTGATCAGCAAAGTTTTCTGCCCCACTTCCAAGTGATTAATGAAAATGGACTGAACTTGTCCTGCTTCTTTCCTCATACCAAATACACAGGAATTGTTACGAGCACCTGCCTCTGTGCCTTCATAAAATACCATCTGCATACTGCCATACAGGTCACCCATCTCTCAGTCATTATTCATTACCTCCATAAAATCTTGGGTATAGAATTTCATAAAAGTTTGAAGAAGGAGCAAAGGTCTCAATAGGTTTAGAAGTAAACAGAAGACATCCATTAGTCCTGGTTTTCCCTTTATTAGCTTTTCTTACACATAAAGGAAAAAATGGCTTCTTATATCTCTAGAAATTAATAAGCAATCTTCCTTTGAAGAAACACTGGCCTTTTAGCTCTACAGGGATAGAAGAGTTTGAAAGAAGCCTACTTTTCCTTTTAATGGGGTGCTGAAGCAATTTCCGCCATTGTGAAAATTTTGAAGTTCAGCTTCTGAAGAGAAATTCAGATCCCATATTAGCTAAAGAAACAGTTCTTAAAACATTTGTAATATTGCCCTCCAGCTGACCTTGATAATACCTACACCACCCAGAGAAATCTTCCTCAGAAAATGACCCAAAATGGGATTTTCCCTTCTTCCACTCCTGTGAGAGTTTCACAGAAACTACATATGAAATAAGAGAAGCAGGGATGAGGTTTAGTTTGTTGACATGACCTGTCTCCCACACTTGGCTATTTCATATACTGAAAATATGGTATGTGATACTAGAAATCCCAGGAACAGGGAACTTTTTAATCTATGTTTGGCCACCTGAGATCTTTACATCAGTAAATCACCTTCTTTAGATAGCAAACTAATTTTAAAAAATGAAGGTCAAGATTATAATTTTTGCTTGCTTTTTAGCTGATTACTCTAAGGCAGATGCCTTCCCTACTGTCCCAATGACTAGCTCCATTTGGTATATATGCCATTCCTCTTCTACTATTTTTCTGCAGGTCTGAAGAAGAAAATCTCTGAGAAAGGATCACTGAACTCAACCCACAACTTTAGAGTCTTCTCTTCCTGTTCAGATATACCCCATCTTTTATCAATTTACAGAGTGAGAGCAAGAGAGAGCATTACATTTAACAAGCATGTGGTGGGTTCTTTTTTCCCCGTAAGGTTCATACTAGGGACACTTTCTCCTTTTTAGGGTCCATTATCCACAGCTTTGAATTTCCTTTTGCATAGCTATAATCTAACTCTAAATTACATTTGACTCTGACAACAAACATTATACTCAGTGTATTGAAATTTATGACAAGTGTCAGTGCCGATCTTCGCTTTCCCCAGTCTGCCTCCTGAGGACAGCATTTCAAACCAAAATCCAATCCAGGAAACCACATTTTCCTTTGTCAAAGTGATGCATCTTTGCTATTTCTATATCCCTGAGCAAACAAAATGCCTCGATACACATGGATTTTGAAAGTCCAAGGGTGAGGTTGAGGTAGAATTGGGATAGGATAGGGCTCTTCAATTGAATTTTTATATCCATTCCACCTTTGATCATTTCCATTCTGGTTCCTGAAAAAGAAACACAAGTTTTTCTTTTTCTTCTTCCTTTTCTCTAGGCCTAGCACATTAAGAGGAGCACTTTTTCTGTTCTTTTCCACACCTTGCTCTTTTGGGGGAACTTTTTAAATCTCCTTGGTGCTTAGAAGACAGCAGCAATGAAAATGTTCAGAATCTGCTAAATTTCATTCAGCAGGATGAAGGACATTTGCTACCTCAAAGTGGACACGCATATCTTTTTTCAAAATCCCAACAGCAATTCATTATTTGCACATATACACAAGCAGTTACTAATAAGAATAAATCTGCTGTAAGGGAGCATTCATTTTTGCAATAACCATGGAATGATTTGGTTTTTTGGCATGCATTTCTAAATATATGAGTTTCATTTGTACACACTAACTTCTTGTTAAAAAAAAAAGTACAACTCACAAGAAAGGTCAATTACTACTTTTATTATATATTTGTGATATTTCCCATGGAAAACAGCTAACTCCTTGGAAAATGTTTTCAAGACCACAGTTGATCATTCACACAATAAAACACTTCATGCATTTTGAACATTTCACTTGCCAATGACAACTCCTTCCTCTGTTTTGCCTAGAGAAATATAGAGCTGTAATAGAGTTCAGAAAGCCCCCAGCAGCTGCATGCTGCCATTCAGACCTGAAAGATTCCATGTTGTGATAAAAATTAATGTACTTTGACATCCTCTGGGATTTTTGGTGCCTTGGGAACAGCTAATGAAGAAATACTACCTTTTCAGACTATAACGCAAATTTTTGGATTCTAAGATTAAGACACATGTGGCATATGCATGACCTGTCTAACGTCAGCAGTAAACTATCCATACCCAAGTGCCAAAAGACTCTGCCTCTGTGTTTTAATTATCTCCCATAGAAAGCCTTTAACCAAATAGACTAAATACATTTTAATGCATATGTAATTAAACAGCTAATTTTGCCTTGTATTTCAGAATTTTTAAAAGACAACATCAATTAAAAATACAGATCCTTTAAAAATCCATTATGCTATAAAGCTGTAAAACCCTTGTTTTATTTGAAACATAATATATTTTAATCGTGCACATTAAATCATAAGTATCTTACGTCTTTAAATACTCAAAACAGCTTTCATGCCTGCTGCATCTGGTGGAAAATTTTCAGGAATACAGGGCCTACAGACTTTGAAAAGTGGAATCCAGAATATCTTATGAGCCCCGCCAGACTTCTACGGGGCCGCTGGGCAGGCAGACGTGCGCGGGAGTGGGCTCCAGAACCAGCACGCCGAGCGCAAGCCCCCACCGGTTCGGCCTCATCGCGCACCTCGCTACAGCAAGCGCGGCAGACACCCCCCAGGGACACGGGAAATCTGAAATCCCTCCAGGCACCCGATTCAGCGCTGTTGCAAGATGCCTCCTTCCATTTGGGATCCTCGCAGGCCTCTTTTAAAGGGTCTAAGGAATTAAGTCAAGCTCAGTTGTTTAGAAAATACTATCATAAAAATATCCTAATACTACACCCTAATACTACACCCTAATACTACATAAAAGTATCTAATGAAGACCTAACAACACCAATTTTATTAGTATTATGTAAAAACAATAAATATTTTTGCAGATGCAATCACAGCTAATATTATAATAATCTGTCAATTCTACCTATATTTTAATGCAGACTTTTACTTTAAAAAACACGAACATCTCTCTGAGCAAGGAAGTATTTCTTGTGTTCCAAGAATAATTTCCAGATACAGCAGATGAAATTAAAGGTGATCTGGTGAAAACTTCATGATCTCTGCCTCCAGTAAAAGGTGGGGAGGGGTTAAGCTTGAGAGGTTTTTAATTTAAAAAATACTGGAAACAGTTTCTGGATCCACATGACTTGACACATGCAACCAAAATGGGGTAATTGTGTGAAAGAGCTTAAAAAGAGAAGGAAAGAAAGAAAAAAGAAAGAAAGGAAGAAAGAAGAAATATTTATACAGAAAGCCAATCCCTAGGCTTTAAATAAGGCACAATACCACTACATGGAAAAAAAAGAAATGTTTCACCCTAATATTAGTATGTATGTTTCAAATCCAGTCAACCTTTGATCTTATTTAAATTTATCATACATGCTGTCTGCAATAGTAACTTCTCAACTACGCATTTGTTTCCATATTTAATTCAATGTGGATTTTTTTGGACATCTCTTAAAATGTGCTATTGATTCAGAGTTTGTGTCTGAGCGGCACTGTCAGAATGCCCATAGTATTCAAAGCTCAAAAGACAAATTTAATAGCTCAACTGTTACTCGTTTTAATTCACAGAAAGTATTTCTATAAATGCCAAAAGGTTTAACAGATCTGTACAGTCTTAGAGAGAAAATATATTCAAATTTTGAAAGACAATATGCGGTGGCAATGATTGTCTCTGACAAAGATATAATCCACTGCAGAACTATTAAGCACATTGGCATAATGTCACCACTTACAATTTCTTTAAATCATATATTTATTTTTTCTTGATTTTACAAGTTATCTATGCAATGACTTGCTAAACAGATCATATTTTTGCAAAGGTATTTATATGAATGAATATAATTTATTATACAATTTCTATAATGGTGGTTAAATCAGAATTAAAAACAATTCAACAAGCATGCAATATGTCAGTTATAATACATGAAAAGCCAGCACACAAAGAGAAATAGTATTCTGGGGTGAACTTTCAGCAGCTCTGAAATCTTAATTGCACCCACAAGGTTTCAGAGAGCTTCTGCTTGCAGCATGAAAAATGAATGTACTCATAGAGTTTGAGGCCTCAGTTAAGGAGGCTAACTAAAAATCTGGCCCTCTCCATTTTGGTCTGGTTAGGGAAATAATAAGAGACATTCCAAATGGAGAATCATAATTCATAACTGCTGTCTTTTCCATATTTCTATACACAGCATAAATGAATAAACTGTTAGCATACGCCAATTCTTACCACAAAGATATACTGTTTTAAAGTATAGGAAAGTAACTGCAGTGAAAACCTACATGTGGAAGTCCTGTATAATTGTGAAGTGTTGCTACCAGTTCAGAAAAGTCTAAGTATTAACTGCTGGCAAATACTGTATAAAGTATACACGCTCTCTCTCTCGCTCTCTCTCTATATGTATAAATATATGTATACACACACACACACACAATACCATATACTACGAATAAATACCAAAGTACCAGATCCACAAATCCGCACTCGTACACAACTACCAAATCCTACAGACCCTGAACTACAAAACACTGAAAGAGGCTTGATTTAAATGCTACGCTGCATACAGGCAGAGGAGGGCAGTCATTCTGACTATACAGGAGGATTAATAGCAACCATAATTCCTCACGATTTGCCCACTCAACAAAGAGGAGATTCAATTCAATATTTTTCAGTTCCAAAAGCCTAATATGAAAGATTGGATGGTCTGGCCCTTCCAATTGCACAAAAAAAATCAGCTAATGCCAAATCCTCATTTATAAACAGATTATTTATTTGACTTTGCATAACTGAGATATTCAATCAACTGCCTGGGTTGGAAACTAGCAGGTGGAAGACTAGGTGTATATAAAAGTAGTAACAAGTTTATCCAGTTAGGTGCGTTGAGACCTCTTTTCCTGTGAAGGTCACCCACTGCTGTTGGAAATGTCAAGCGGGGAACGTATCTCCAGCTAACAAGTCAGGGCAACTACAGGAGTGCCAGAAATCACCCTACCAATCAGAGGAATAACAGTGCAGCACTTCAACCCATAAGAGAGCCTAAAATAAATCACTATTACTATAACATTACTAATTGGCCTTCTATAAAGAATTGGCTTTGTGAATCCTTCAGTCCCATTTTTTATCAAGTTGAACTAGTATTTTATGTATTTTTCATTTGTTGTTCTGATTGTGCTACAACCTCACAATGAAGTAAGGGATAGATCAGATATTTCCCAGCAATATTGTTTTATTCTGCCAGAAGACCTCAGGAGATCCAACTTCAGTGACTGCATTTAGCTTATTTTGTCCACAGAACTGTTTTAACTGGGGCAGCTAGAAAAACTGGAGAACACTGTTCTTCTCCTGAAGAAAGCTGAGACTCTGCTGTGATCACAAAACTCCAGGATCTAGATAATCTACAAAACCTTATCTCTCAAAGCTTCATTTGAGACTGCATGGATAAAAGAAAAGTTTCATAGAGAGAAAAAAGCTGTATCAACTCAAGGGTATAGATAATGGAAACAAAAAAAACCCACATTTTTTTCTATGAGGATGAAGGGTTTTCCAGAATATATTTACAGGAATATTGCATAATCTACCAGTGTATGCATACCACTGAAAATCGTGAGTCCAAATTGTATCTGTGGGCAAGGATGCAACATCTAACAAATCCAAATAGGAATAAAAGCTACCGACTCTTTTAGAAGCCTGATAACTTGAAGATGAATCATCTGATTTTTACTTTCAAACAGGAAAGCCTTCTTAGCTTTTAAATATTAAGTAGTGCTCCAATTTGTATTAAATGTTTCTTTCCAGAGTAGCTCTTTCCTCCTGCTTTTTATCTATGTTTCAAAAGGTCTCTTCCTCTGTTGCATCATTTGTTTTCTTTAGGTAACCAGCCCGTTAAATTCTCGCTTAGCAAAGGATGCAATTTCTTCATTCTTCAAGTAGTTTCCGGAATCTCTCAGATTCTCAAACACGTACAAGAAGGCAATTCTCTCTCTGCAAGTGATTTGATCAATGCAGGAGATTAACCACCTTAGCAATTCTATTCTCCCCACCCCCATCCCAAGGCTATGATAGGTTTTTGATATATTAAGTATATGAAATTTAGGGACTTTTTCCGGAGTAGTTGCATTTTAATTTTCTCATCCAGAAAAAGATCTGCAAAACACACAGTCCTTTAAGACTCTTCCAAATTGCTGTCAGCCAGGGAAGAACTTGCTCCCAGAGATGTGACTATAAGAGTACATCCTTATAGCTGCCATCAAAAATATTATCTAGAGCCACAAAGTGTCCCAGAAGAGCAGAATTTCAATACACAAGCAAATCTACTTTCTGTTTTATAAAGTTTCAATTATTAGGCCAAGACCAACAGATTCTGGAGAATACTGTATCAAAGTGCCCAGGAAGCAATAGTGGGTTGGGGAAGTTAAACAGACAAGAAAACTGTCTACATCCAGAAGTTTAAGAAGTTGATCGCATAAGGCCTCTTCACATAGTGTGTAGAAATAAATGTATAGACTTGTATTAAGAAGTGTGTGTGTGTGTGTGTATATAAAATTTCTCCTTCATATTTTAAAATTACTGCATTTTTGTCCCAGAAACCAAGTTCTATAAAACTCAGAACTCACCTAATCATTTTGCTTAGGAAAAACAAAACAAAGCAAAAAAAACTTTCTTATTCTCTTTTTCTACTACTTTATTGTTAAAGGATTAGGAATTTTTTAAGCATGAAAACTCTGTGCTGACATCACGTGTCTCCTGCGTTCATCGACATGACTTACAGGTAGCACACCGAACTGGGGAGAATGCGATCAAGGTACGCCTGAAATCAGAGATACCAAAGCCCTGCGAAAGCCAGGCTACCCGCTTACAGACTTGCCAAAGCATACAGAACAAGACTCCATCTGTCACTGAATGCATAAGATTTCTTTCTATTGCTCATAAAGCTACTAATACAAAGGAATCTGACAAAAGCTTCTGGACACTACTGCAAAACAAATAAAGAGACAAAAGTAGTTAGTGTATATTAGAGCCAGAAAACATACAAAGCTGGCATTGCACTAACAACATGCTATTGCTGTATAATTGCTTTTTGACCTTATCCAGACATAGTTAAATCACAAAAAATCAGAGCTAGAAAGACCTAGTAGATATTCTAGTCCATAGTCCCGCCAGGGCAGATGATTGCAAGGTAACTCTTCTGTATCTGTATCAGATAAAAGATTTACTGGTACAGGCAGTGTGTGGGGCCTGGTTTCCATCCAACCTCAGAGTTTAAACAAAATATAGCTGGAAATTCATTTTGGTCAAAATCCCACAAGCCTCACAATAGATACAGGCCTTAATCTTTCCTGCAATGCTTCAAGAAGTCCTGCCAGACACACACACACAAGCACAGACTCAAGATACAAATACCTGAAGGCAAGACAGAGGCTAAAACATTGCCTACCACATTTTCCAAAATAAAATAAGAGTGAAACATTAATAAAACGTTTCCATTACTGAGAACATAATGTAGCTAAACAGACATACATTGGTAAAATAATGTATGACAACAAAAGTAAAACAGGGTTTACTTATTCTATATTTTCTGTATCTTATCATTTTCTAAGTGTCATTCAATAAAAGGTTTTCATTTTCTAATTTCTCCAGCAAAATTTGATTGTTTACTTCTAATGATTTACAAGATGCATGCCAAATGGACTCGAGAGGATGACCATGATATGATCTGCAACACACAAATCAATTTAAGAGCCGCATTTGGAAGAAGGGTGTTTTAACTTTTAGCTGTACCATATCCTATTTTTAAATAAATGTAGCATACCAAAAAGCATGCAGAAGCACAATTAAAACTCTTGCCTGTTCTCATATTATGACACTGAGTCAGTAATAAAGCAGCAATGCTGCAAGCATTTGTCTTAATATTTTAAGAAAGTTTTAATATATGAAAATGCTATATGGTAAAAAAAATATTGTTACCAAGGATTTTTGGCAGTAAAGGAACTGGTCTTAGAACTCAGTTTTGACAACTCCTTGAATCTAAAAGACCTGTAAGTACTAAAATGTCATCTGTCTATCCATGGGAGATTTAGCTTTGGCAGTATTTCAAAAGTGAAAAATCATTCTTTTTTTTATATATTTTCCCTACTACAATATATTTTCAAAGCTGTCTAAGAGGCTTTATTCTCTTGAGAAGTATAGTATGAAGTACATGTGTTACAGAAATATTTGCAGAAAAAAACTACTAAGTTTGAATAGTCACAAAAATCAGATACAATGGGTCCAACTGTGGATAAAGCACAAAGTGTGGAATTTATTGCCAAGAGTTGGCACTTAAAGATTCCAAATCATTTCTTCAATTTAGTGATTCATTGTTCTTTTCAAGCTAAATTAAACAGAACATTTGGAAAGAATATAATCTTTCAATGCAAAGTGGCCAATTGTTAAGTGATGCCATTACTTCTCTTCTCCCTCCCCCCCCCCTTTTTTTTTTTTTAAATTACAAACTATTCCAGAGACAGGTCTGTGACCCCAGGCTTTTTTCAAACCACTGGAAAAAAGTTATCTGAGCGGCTTTTGATAGTTTAGCTTTGGCCCTTTTCAGTAGCCACCAGGGGTACTAATGCCCCTATTAAAGGTGGGGCTACACAGGAAATAATCAGAGATTGGTAATTATTTTTTAAGATAAAAACAAATAGTCTTCAATTTATGTAAAAATATGCACATAAAAAAGCAATTCCTGAGAAATGCTTATTCACCTACTGTAGTTTCTGAGCAGTCCAACTGTGGTAAATTCTGGCAGTTGTGCTCAGCTGATTAAGACATTAAAATAACAAGAAATTATTATATGTAATCTTCTGAGTACTTACACATTCTTGGACTTGAATGCTTCAGCGAAGTGCTGCACACTGTGAAGAGAAGCAAGGTCTAAGGTCATTGCTTCTACCTTGGCTTTATGCTGGAGCAAGAGAAAAATAAAGATAAATAATAGCAAGTTTAGTTCACAGTATCATGTTACAGAAAGTGTGTTATGAAACATGTCAGATTCCCTTGTTTAACATTATAAGCCCTCAGTGAATACAAATCATCAAAAAGAACGGACAAGCACAACATTCAGTGCCAAAAGTAGCATTGTAACTTCGTAGTTCTGCTAAAAACATACACTACGCAACGCACAGCTTCATATAACACAGGGAATTGACACAAGCTAGTTTTGGTTAATGTATCTTTTTCTTTCCGTTTAGCTGGTGAAACTTGTATGTAACTCGTGAAATAAAAAGTTGAGTAAGTATTATTCGTAATACATGCATTTTTTAAATACTATACCGGTAGAAAAATACTCAGTAAATATTCTTTAAAAATCAGCTGAATTCATAGTCATCCTAAAACAAGCTACTATCCATAGCAGCTGATATATAAGACACTATAATATGAGTATAGAAAACATCTGATCAGCCTATTATTTTTCATACAATAAAAGTTTACCAGGGCAGAATATCCTCTAAAAAATTGCTTATGCTCTTAAAGCCAACTTTTCACCTAGAAGAGGACATGCAATCCCACAAAAAGACAGGTCACCCTGGAAGGGCTAAGCTGAAGCACCACCCAGCCAACGCTTCTCAGTATGCTCAGCCTGAAGGTCCCTGTCTGCAGATCCTCTGAAATGCTTACATTCCAAATCTTGGAACAAAATGAACCAAAAATCTATTTTCATTGCAAACCACCGAAGCGGAGAGCCAGCCAGTACACAGAATGAGGTGGACCATGGCTCTTTCAAGCCGCAGCTTGGAACTGGCTCTCGTCTGACCGCGGCTGTACGAATGCATTGCCTCTCGGCACTGCAGTGTTCCCTGCTCAAGTCAACAGTCAACTTCAGTTCTTCCACACAAGCTATACTTTAAGACATCTGTGATCTTCTGCAAAATACCAAACATTACGACATACAAGTCACACATTCCCTAAGAAATTATAAACACCTATGCTTGTCCTTGTCATTGCTTTTAGAGTCACTGCTGCCCAACACCATATAAACTCTCTGGCACCTGAAGGAAGCTGCTAAGTGCCTTGTACTCTCCCCAAACTTAAATTTTTCTGCATAAATTATGTAACACTATTTATGCCTACTTGCAGCCCAATCTGCTTAGCTCATCCAGGAAAAAAGAAATTAGAGGGACACTTCATGCAATTCCAACATGCTACATACGACTCTGCAGAACTGTAATGGTTTAGACTGGACGTTAGCACTGCTAGAAGAAAACAAAGGAAAAAGATGCAGCAGATACAGCGGTACTGTGCAGTCACAAGCAGCATCTGAGGTTAGGCAACAGCAGCTTTGCAAGCACCATGCTGCAATGGGACCTACTGGGATTACAAGGTTAGAGGGTAGGCATATTTGGAGAGACCAAAAGGAAGCAGTGCAGGCATCAGCACAGGAAGACGACAAGAAGTGCTCCCTTGTCTCTCAAATTCAACCACTTCACGGATCTCCCTGCTTCATCGCATTTGATGTTTTTCTCCCCACATCTGCTTTTTTTCTCGCTAGCACCCCTTCTGCCCACTACAATTGTATTACAGGTTGTGATTAAACAGAATGTCACTCAAATTACTTTCTTCCTACTCCAGCCAGTCTTAACAGGACAGCACAACAAATACAACTAAAATTGACAGGTTCAGCTTCCATCAGGAAATATCAATTGATGGTGTCTGAAAGGGCTAAACCCAACTCACCCTCACAAGATACACATCATTAGAGTATCTGGATTTACTTTGCCCCCCTACATAAATATATTCTTCTGTCTGACGGTCAGAGACTTCAGAAAGGCAATGCTGGCTAGTTTACACAACTGTGCTCCATAACAACTTCTCTTCAACTCTGCAGTCCAAGGCTGTTTACCTAAGAGATGTAGTGTGCATAGCTGCTTTTATTTTGCTTCTGTTCTCCTCAGTTGAAACATTTTACTGACTTTTCCAAGGGGAAAAGGACAAGAAAGCTACAAATACAAGGGCATAAGGGGGTCCAAAAAAACCCTCCCAAAAAAACAAGAAAACCTAAGTAGTTCAACAGACTAAAGCAAAAGCTGCTGGTTACTACCCTCCTGGGGACACTGATTCAAGTCCACACGGTATATCACCACTCAGGTAATGCTTTTGCTCTTGGTGTCAGCTTTCAGGTTTCTGCTACCGATTCCAAGAATGGAAAAAAAAGTCTTTGTATTTCAAGGCCAAAAGAAAAAAAATTGTGATGCCCCCAAAATACTTTCAGCAATTAAGCAGACAAAAATGGCCTGGTTTTGTGGATGAATATACTAAAGATGTGAAAACTAGAAATTTAAAAATCATAAATAAATTACTGAAAGGGATAAATGGTTGCCTGTTAGCGAAAGCAAACTGCTACTATAGGTTTCTTCTGTATCAATTCAAAGAAATGAGACCACCATTCCAATTATACATTATTTTACTGGCTAAAGAAAATGGAGTATCTCAAACAATTTAACACTACTTCCCCTTTTTTTCCTTTTAGCTTTTAGCTTTGATACACATGCAGTTACAGAAGAAGATAAAGATGACATTTGGTAAGAAATTCAACAAGCTGCATCTAAAATAACCTGAAAAAAGAAAAAAGGAGGAGGAAAAAAAAGCATTCATGTGCACAAGAATTGGGAACAATATAAAATGGATATTTACTTCCTCCTATGAGATAGCGATTGCTACTGACAACGCCACAAAGCTGACTTCAAAACGTTCAGGACCAAAGCCCAAGTGTACTGAGCTCGCCCTGCTCTGCATGCTCGGAGCACGTTTCCATCGCCTGGGCAGAGGCGGCGCACGGCAGCAGGGAAGGGCTCTAAGGCAGGGAAGGGCTCTAAGGCTGCCCAGCAAGGCAGGTCCTCAGCCTGCTCCTCCTGCACAGACGGACCGTGGCACATGTCCCTGAGTATTTTATACTGGCTGTGGGATCGCTCTTTTGAGCTTAGGTCTTAAGTCACAGTCCATGCTTTGAGCTGGTATTATGACAGATCACAGAGAGAACAGATATAATCTTGATTATCAAATTAAAAATGTTTCAATGAAGAGTCAAAGAAAGCTTTAACAGTTAGGACAAGGCAGTGCATAAATCAACTAAACCATGAAGCCTAGTCAAAAGCTTGGTTTAATAAAAGGTTTACTTTAAAGGTAAAATACTCCCCTTTGGTTTCCAGAAAAAGCAGTAGCCGTACACAGGGTACTGGGTGCGCAGCATTAGTCTCTCCTGCCAGTTATTTACTTCACTGTTTCCACATCAAATCTCAATTCTAATAGCTGTAGTGTGCTGATTAATAGTCTTGGGACATCTTCCCTTGCCTACATGCACCTCTTCCACCTTCTGCTTCCCCCTTGCTGCCTATGGCTTTTCTATCAAGTAGGTCAGCAGAGGCAAACAGCAAATACAAAGTTTTCTTTTCAACATTCTCCCTGCCTTTGCTTATGGAAAAACTGATGCTAAAAGTGTCTCCTTCATTAATACACAAGATACATGTTGAGCACAAGGGACACCATTTGCTCTACGCCCTCACAGAAGAGCCAGAGCATGCGACCCCAATCCACTCAGATCACATCTTGCCACACTGGTTTAAAAAGGCCTGCAAAATAACAAGCATGAGAGTTTTCTCCAAGCAGTAACTGAGGAACCAATAAATTTATACATTGTGGGCTTAGGCAAGTCCCACAGCTTTTCTTTCTCAGCTTCTCCCCTGCAAACCGGGATTGAAGCCCTTCCCACTCCACAGAGGTGCTCTGCATTTCACCCGTTCCTCCTCCTGTAGTTCGAGGAGGGCACGTGCCTTCAGTACGAACCTATTTTCGCTCCAAAATTTTCCACACTTTCTTCTTCTAAGTTACAAATAAGTAAAAAAAAGCTATGAATAAGGCAACATGTTTGCAAGGTAGGTTCCTATCAATGTAAGGATATTAGCAGTGACAAGTATATAAAAAATAAACCCCAAAAAGAAACGTTTTTGCTAAAAGGCATCAAAACTGTAATTGTAATTCACAGTCACAACTGATTGTTAATGATATGCTGCAAATCCTGATCTAATGTGTCATAATTGTATTATGCTGATGTCTCTCACCATTTCGCTTCACATATTTTCCGTACTGAATTATGCCTCATTTTATGCTGTGAAATCTTAAATGGGACTTGTCACTTCCCCAAACACAAAGGAGACGGGAGCTTAACACTTCCGTCATGATACCAACACACTAAAACAGAAAACTGCAGAATGTCTTAAACTGTAACAATAAATGATATTAATGCTCCCTCTACTACTTTATTTGCAGTTACATCAGTTAAAGGGATACTAAATAAGAGAAGGTATTTAGGAGCATTTGGAGAGCTCACTTGTAAGCGCAGGATCGCTGCTACGTGCTGCCTGCCGACAGCCTGGGCCACATGAGCTGCTGCCCTAACCGCGGCTGCCCTGCACAAACGGCCGCCGCAGCCCGAAACGTCTCCCCAGCTCGACTCGGGCAGACGTAGCAAACTGGCCAAAAGGAGAACGGACAAGACAGGGTACGGCAGGCGCGCTGAGCCTTGTGAAAACGGTCAGCCACAGCCAGCCGAAAAACTGCTGCGGGGATGAGGAGTATTTGCGTTTCATGAGGTCCGAAGAGCAGCCCGTGGCTAACAACGTCTGGTCACCGGCACCCTGCCTCTGAAGAGGCAGCCAAACACGAACCACCCTCCAGTTCCTGACAAGCCCTTGTTCAAACACAGTCCAATAACATTTTGAAAAGATGCAAAGAAAACTGTTCATCTTGTTTGATGGTTTTATACCCAGTTCTAAAAGCACTTTATCAATATTTCTAGATAACTTGCATTTTCATTGCTCTGAACAGAAATAGCACCAGAAAGCAGTTTGCGTAATTTTGTATGTAAGCTGCTGCCCATGTGGAGCAAAACTATTAAAAATGCTTAAATGTAATTGGTAATATTTTGCACACATGCTAGAAAAATGCTTATTGAGCCAGAAACTAACAAGAAAGTGAAAACATCCAGAAAGCAAGCAATTTCACTGCATGCACTGTATTCACTTTACAGCTTAAAAACTGTTTAAAAATGAACACTGCATGGTAGAGTAGTTTGGCAGTAAACATGATTGTGCATTTGTGTCTTGCTATTGAAGAAGGAGTCTTTTTTCATAGTGAATTTTTCATTCAAATGTAAGTGATGATTTACGTTAAATATAGGTAAAGCATAGCTACATTTTCCTGAAGGATTGCAAGGAAGTGAAGAGCAGTACAATAAGTTGAAGCATAAAAGCTTTCTCTGTCATAATATTTATTATAATGGCATATAAAATAGCTGAAATAAATAATAGATGACTAAAAGTAAATTCATATGATAAAGAATCTTTCAGCAGACACCATTACTTCTGACTGCTCTAGTTTTATACAGAGTTGAAGGCTCTTAATAAATATGCTGCAGTCCCTTATCTTATGCAAGTACCAGACATCTTTTGAGGACCTACTTAAACTGTAACATAGTGGACACTGGCTGGTTTACTTTATAATTTTACTTTCAAAAGATACAGTGTATATATCTTAGATATTTAAAAGCCCTTTTCTCAAAACTGAATACATAGCACAACAGTAAAAACACCCAACTCTGAGGGACTGAAAATATAATAAATTGCAAAAAAACACTTTGATAAAGAAAAAACTTGATGACATCTTGGAATGCAAATACTTCTGATAGATGCAGAGCGAGAAACAGATAATCTTCAGGAAAAAAGAATTCAACATTAAAACTGATGAAAAGTCTGTAGAATTATGTTAAAATGGGTAAAATAAACAAATAATCAAAACTCAGCATATGACAAGCAATGCCCAAATAAACCCATATTTCCATGTTGAGAACAAAGTAAAGGATGTGTTAGAAGCACATCTGACAATTTGACACATAGCTTATGACACTCAATAGTCACTATGCACTATTTATGGAGGAACATAATAAGGAAAAAGGCTTTCACTCAGGATTAGGACTGTAAATATTATTGTCTCTAATGTATTCAACATTTGGTACTTCATGCAAAACTGTATTTATGTAATGCTAGCTTCATACTGTTGTGTGCTTTGAATGCTACGAAGCTACTTCTCGTGGAAATGAATGGGACAAGTGAATCATACTGCTTTAAGAGTAACCTAAGATACATACTAGATGCTTTAATAATAAGTTTTTTTGTTACATTTGAGTTAACTTAATAAAGTCCACTAGAAGACATTGGGGTAGAACAATTTTACAGTCATTCTTCCAATTTTTTCTGTTTTCTCCCCCATATCTACGCAGTACTTTTCAAATTTTCACTAATTAATGAAGGAAGACATGGTACACATGACAAAACAATTTCCTGCATATTACAGTTTATGTTATTAACCCTTACCTACAGTGGAATGACTGGGATTGATTGTGATTCTTTATGAAAATCAGAGATGAAAAGGATTTTTCTTTCCTTAGAAAGAAAATCTATTTAGTAATACTTAGCTTCACTGCTTTTCCAACTTACTTGTTTTACCTTTATTTTCTTTATAATTTACTGATATTTAATTCCAATTTCAATGGTTAGGAGAACAGCTGTCTTTGCTAAATATTCAGTACCACTCCCTTGCACATCAGAAAGCTCGAAAAACCACAATTCAGTTTCAGCAAGTTTTACAGCAGCTCCAAGGAACACTTCTTTTCTCAGTCTACACTTGAAGTGTTATTTGTTTGTGTGAGTTCAGTCCACATCTTTCCTCTCCCACATCAACTTCAAAGGAAACTTCAAGAATCATAAGTGAAATAGCTTGTTTTCAATATCTGCAATCTTAAAGTTTCTGCAGCACAGAAACGACGACTCTAACCCTCCAAGTTTATAGATTTCAAAATACTGCAATTGCTGGTATTGTATTGGTACTTTCAATGTATGCATTATTATGGACACAGTCTACATGTCCAGTTTCACCTTACTCAATCTCGTTGAATGCACTTTAATGCTCTGAGTGAGCCTTCCCCAAACCTGATTTTATACAGCCTGGGTCCTTCCTGTTTCAAGTAACTAGATTCTCATTTTCTTCACAAAAATGGAATTTTGGTATGGGTTGCCTTCATCCAAGTAAAGTGAATAAAGACCTACTGGGTCAAAATCAGTCTGCAAATTGTTAGGATTACTGATCATCCTTGAACTTACACTTTATCATGAAAAATGTATTATTTTCCTTTCCTGTAACCCTTCTCCAGAACATTTACAGATATTTGACAGCGAACACTATCTCTGTGGCAGCCTCTGTAGCTTGGAGGAATAAGCAACTGCTTTAGGAACACTTCAAGCCATGAAGCTCTCTCAGGCCTGTTCTCCAGCCCAGTGTCCTCACCTTGCTAGGGCAGTTCCCCACCCATGATACTCTAGGATGAAGACATGAATCTGAGATTATCCTACTAAGCTTAATAAGGTTATAAAAACAACAGAGAAATCCAGATCCTCCTTTGGCCAGAGAGTAAACATAAAGACAACAAATGAACAGTTCACATTTAAAGGCCAGAAGGACAAAAGTGATAAAAAAGACCCGACATGAAGCAGTCCAATTTCTGAGAATGCCAGGTGCCGACGAGGTATTTGGTCCTCACCTTTAAACAAACCACTGTTCACTACAATGTTTTCCCACCTTCCAGCTTCTTAATTTATCTTAGATAAATTTTATATCACAAATATAGCTATATGACTGACTAGCTATATTTTCTGTATTTGAGTTGGACATGCTTTCCCAGGTCATCAGTCATTTTAGATCACCAATATTTTAAAACTGTGTATGTATTTCTGTTAGTAAATGTCTTCATATATAAAGAAATACAAAATACACTTACTCATTTCGCTGTGGTCACTCAGTTTCTCAGGTTTCAATTTCATTATTTTTTTCTAAATGTTCAGAAATGAATACCACTACTATGAAGAATGCTATGCTATTTCACAATCTTTAAGTTAGTTTACTTTTAGAACAGATCAGTATCTCTGAAAATTACAGCCTGCAATATCTTCAAAAGACAATTATGAAGGAAAAAAAGAAAAATATCTGCATTTCTTTTTGAAACTAGTATCTTCAGAGAAGCAAATTATACCACAGCAATTCTAAATCATACTTAAAAAGAGAATAAGAGAAATCAGCCTCCTCAGGTAATTTCTTAAATTATTTATTCCTTAACCAGAGAGAAGAGAAAAACACACATACGCACACAAAATTTACTGGACCATAATTTCAGAATACTTAAATTTGCAGGCTCCAAATACGTCTGTTTTTTCCTGTATGCACACAGTTCCATTGCACACACTGCACATCTGCTTCAATTACAAGAAATGCTTTTTTTTTTTTTTTTTAATATCTACCATAGGTTTTGGCAGTAGGAATTTGTTTAGTTCTTAATGTACATAAACTGTTGGTATTTACTTGGGAGCCTACTTTTTAGCTGAACTTTTTCTTTCCTGGGATATAGATCATTTCTCTCCATCTCCAAAACCCCATTCCTCAAAAGCTCATTTGAATTTATCTTGGGGAATCTCAAATAATCTTGGCAATACATTACGTGCATATGGTTTACTATTCTAATAAACATATCTTCTTGTTTACAGGATAATAGAGCGAGCCTGGGAACATGCAACAGGATCTTCACTGGGTGGAGAGCCTCCCATTCAAATGCTTTCAATTCTTCTCATTCTGAAAGATTTGAGCTGATAGCAGAATGTATTTTTAAAAAAAGGCAGCAAAAGCTAACAGCATTTCAATAATTTAGAAACTACAGACTTTGTGTCCTTTTAGAAACTTGCTCAGTTTGAAATTTTAAGACTAAATAAACCTAGTTTATTGTTTGCTGAGAAATATGCAGTACAGAAATAAATAGGGTAATGGATTTTTTTGGAAATGGTAGAGGCTGGAGGAAGAATGAGTATTTCTAAACAGATATTAAAACAGGATCATCACCACTGCAATAAAAATATTATCACTATTAATTATCAAAAAAATTAAAGATGTTAACTTACAGGTACAGCTACACATACACTGATATATAAAATTTGCAGTAGGGTTTCAGATAGAGATCTTACGCATACAGGAAGAGTTAGCATCCTTAGTACAGATGACAAGCACGACAAGAAAAGCATGATGGTCAAAAGGGCAACAATGTTGAAGTAAATACAAAATGAACCCTTTTTCCCTGTTCTCCCATGATCCATAATCATAAGCTATGTTGTTGCCTGAAAGTGCAGACATGCACTGTGCAGTGCATTAATCCTTCAAACACTAACAGATGCTGGCAGGGATTTAGGCTGGAATGTATTTACAAAGTGACAAATTATGTTCTGTATTATACAGAGAGAGAAAGAGCACCCACAAATAGGCTGATAAATGTCAGCTGCAGTCACGACAAACGGTTTATTTTTATTATACTGTAACCACAAATGTTTTTTGCAGGGAGGCCCAAAGATTTATTTGTTGCAGGAAAAAACAAGATTATATATGACACAAAGTAATAACTGTGAGATCACTGATGTTCTGGGCAGCTCGCCCTCCTGGAAGCTATGTTCAGATTGAAAAAATGTTGCTTAAAAATGGTATGTTATATGACACAAAATAAATAGTTCATAAATCTGTACTGAAACAACAATAACTAATAATTAAAGACAGTCTTTGGCCAAGGCTTATACAAGTTAAAAGGAAAGCACAGTATTTCCTTTATTGGAATGCTGAAAATGAACTAAGAGTATTAAAATAAGTCTGCTAATTGTTTCAGATTGAAAACAAACTGCTATAATTGCCAGATGTAAGCAACATACATTTTAAATGTGGTCATAGTGCTATATGAACATTTAGTGTAGCACAATTAATTGGCAGAATAGTGACGTCTGCAGGTCCAAAAATGCATTGCAGCCATTATGAAGTACAAAGCTTGCCAACAGATTGAAGGTGTAGTCCTTTCCTCCTCTTAGTACTACAAGAATACAAACACGGATATTTTTACAAGGCATTGCTTCTTTAAACATGAGTGATTTTAGGAGGTTTCAACACGAGTAGGAATGAATACATAAGACAAGCACGGAAATGAAAGAACTGAATAATTAGCTAATTAGGACATTTTAATTGGCAGATTATGGTTTATAATCTGCTAGGTTTAAACGATATAACAAAAATGTCTTACAGGACAGTATCATCAAAAAATAACTGCATATACAAATTATTTCTTTTGTTTCCACAACTGTTCACATGCCCTAGCTAGGAGGAACGATACCATTTCAGGTCACATTTTTATGTATGTAATTTTGGAAAGTGAAATAAATGGACTGAATCACATTAGTAAAGATTTCTTGTACAAATAAGGGTTGGCAGGATCAGGTTCTTAATATTCACTCAATATACGCAATACATACTTTGAAGAAAAGTATTAAGTCTTTCTGCATGCACAAGAAAATTTCAGGCACATTCGAACAATCCTAGAGCACAGCAACCTGGCATTAAGCCACCTGATTTGTGATGACAAAAAGAGCAAGTTTTTCCTGTGTTTTCTTTCAGTATAAAAATTGTGTTACAAAGAAAATACAAACAAAATAACCAGATGTGAAAACACAAAAGTTGAAATTAAATTTGTGTGAAAACGTGACCCATTACAGGAATCATATTGTTCTACTGGTAATCAACAAAATAGATATAAAACTAAACACGTCGTTATAAATCTAATGTAATTCTAGGGTTGTCTAAAAATGTGAGATCAAAGTCTAGACCATGTATTTTACAGATGCATAAAACTGATTGCATTCAGACACACGCAGAAGGGGTCATCAGGCCATATCGCATTGTTCGAATAATTAAGAAAGTTTAAATTGGCTTTAGTGTAAATGTGGATGAAGACCAAAATTAAGTGTCTCATTTGTAAGCATCTTCAATATGAAAAGCTCTGAAATTTTCTTTTACTAAATATATGATTTTTCAGATCCAATTTTGATCTATAGATAACAAAAGGACTTCAGGGAAAAATGTCTCATGCAGCAATACAGTGCGAGAGTTGATTCTTACCTTTGTTAAACTTAGGTTTCCTATATAACTTCCTAAATACAAGTTGCCAATGAACAATATAGTGACAAGGATGGAGCATATACATTATGGATCATATTCTTACAGCATTTGTACATACAAAATAAGGGAGGGCTGCCACTACAGCAAGTAGAGCAGCAAGAAAAGCATGATACAAACCTACTTTCAGTGAAAATATCTGCTGGAAGAAGAGGTGCGCAAGACTGATATAAATGCTTTACAGGCAGATCAGTGGGGGAAAGAAAAGAAAAAGAAAACCTCAACCATTCCCTTTCCCCTTAATTAAAAAAAAAAAAGCAAAACTGAAAACAAATAACTGTACATTAAGAGAATCATCATGCTAAGTTTGTAATACTCTCTGTACTTGACAGAAAGGCTTTCAGATCCTTCTGCAGCTCTGCAACCGTAAGGGTTAATGCCACTTTTTTATGTAGTCATTCAATTATTAATTTCTTTTTAATTTAACATACTGTTACATAGTTAAATAATAGGCACACAATCTTAAAATTTTGCTTTTTAAGCAAATAACTTAGGCTTTTCCCATATTTTAAGTTAAATACTAGCTGTACCTACCTGAACACCTGAAAAAATAGCAGCTACTGTATATCTTACCCATACGCCACATGCAAAAATGTAAAACATATTAAAAAAAATTCAAAAAGAAAATTTCCAAGCAGATGTTTATAAACAGAAGGTAACGGATAAAAACCCAAACACAATGCTGCATTATGTTACATGATTCACTGATGAACCCATTGGAACTACAGCAAAAAGCCCTTCTGGAAAACTTCCAGAAATTAAAAGGTGCAAACAAGCTGCCTAATACCCTTGCGTAGACTGAATTCTTATGAAGAAAATAAAGTTTATTGTCTGGAAACAGAGAAAGCATGAGGAAAGCACTAAAGCAATGGAGGTGAACAATTAGACAGATGTTCACTTAAGGAAATAAAGAGAACAGAAGAAGCCATCACTGAGGAATTTTATGAGAATACTGACAACTCTGCACCTCATCAAGGGCACTGGTAAAGTTAAAGCCACTGAAGCCATTTCTACTCAACTCCACTATAACTGCTGACCTTGCAAAAGTCTGCATTTAGCAAATGTGGCTTAGGAAAATAGCATTATACTTCTCATTTTAGTATTTTTTCCCAAACTCTATCCATATACTGTACACTTCAAGAAATTAGCTTTATTTTCTTGTATAATATTACTTACATATACTCAGTATTTTTTCCTAACCATGCTTGCATATCAGGAAAATCTATCTTTAAAAAGCATATGTTATTTAAGTAAATTAAATACCAATTACATCTGATTTTCATAAAGTTGTACACGTGAATGGCTGGAAGGGCTTTTGCTTAATATATTTTTAACATAGTCAGGAATTTGCATAAAACGCAGTATTGCAATCTGGACATGTTTATGAACACATGACATTTGACATTTACCTACTGAAATAAAAGTGACCAAAAAACCAATATTTTGTTGATAACCTGCCTTACAGTGCAAAAAAATATATAGACAAACATGCAGGGAGAAGGAGAAGAAATTATTAATAAGAGGCAATATTTTTTTGCCGAGGACAAAAGTCTTCTTTTCTATGCTCATGCAGGCTGCGGTACAAATGTAATTTGCTCCATAAACACATCTTATTTATTTAAAATATCATTTCAAAACTTTATTTGGTTTCAGAGAATACTTTCATTGCGGTATTTCAGAAAAAAGTATCCTCCAAATTTCAAATGCATTAATGATTTCTCCTCTTATGCACCCATGTATTTTTAAAAATGACCCAGTGTTTTCTCTCAAAGTAATCTCAAACTGTAGTTCAGTATCTGTTTATAGTGGATTACCTCCTACTACATTCACAAAATGGTTTTGAACTGTAAATATAAACATGGCACGTATCAGTTATGTAGCACAGGCTACAGCATAAATACATAAAAGATCTGGTTATCCAACTGCCCAATAGTTCTCATCAGCTTTAAAACCCGGACATGTCAAACTTGGTCTTTAACAACATTAGTGTAATTTATTGGAGTATGAAGCTGCAGAGATATGAAGGAATTATTAATTGTTATGTACATATCTAAATGTTACCCATATACAAAGAAAAAAAAAATCTAAGAAGTAAGTTTGTATAAAACACTGCTAGTTTTTAACAGCACCAGCCTGCCTGTCTTGAGTATCAGCCACCAGCTCCACGTAGAAACAGGGATAGCTCTGCCATTCCAAGCATTTTTGCACTTTTTGCAATACGATCAGTTGTCCACGCAGGTCTGCAGAGCTCGTATTTCCTACACACACACTGTCTGAAAGTCCCTAGCAACTGAGGAGAAACGCACAAGAAAATCTCATCGTTCACATTCTAAATAATATAAAAGATGTGGAATATGATTGATTTCACACTAGAGAGAATTGAAATTACAGTTATGGGATAGGTCTTTTCCTGTACTGTAAGGTCAAGTAACAGTAAATAATTAATGAATTATGAAACAAATTTTCTATAAGGCAACATATAAATTATATCTAATAAGAACTAAAAATGCAGTTACACTAAAAAGCCATATAATATATCATAAGAGAGAAAATAGATGTTGCTGAGAAATAGAGGGTTTTTCTGGCATTATACGGGGATAACTGTACTATTCAAGAACAACAGATTTACAGACATGTTATTTAGGTTACTCCTACTGAATATAAATATTTCTACACCTCTGCATAATTTTCTTAAGTTTTAAATAGCATATTCTACAAGAAAAAGAGAATTCTCAAAATATTTTGCTCTTTTTTGTAGTAAGATTATTTACTCATCTCTTCAGCAGTAAAGGTACTGTCACATGCATCTGAGAGTAGAAGAATCAAGTGGATCATGGCCTAGATAAAACCACAGTTCATCTCTGGGCCCTTTCTCTGGTCTTACTATTGATTTAGTCTTGGCTATAACATTGCTTATCCATATTTGCTCTTCACCAATCTAAATTTTACATTCTTGGATGCTGAGGCTGTCTCTTGCAATTTAGTATAGTGCATGATGCAATACAGTAGCGATCTTGGTCAGGCCTCTGTGGGCCACTGACATACAATTAATACAATGAATGGGAATCAAGGAGTCAAAAAGGAAGCCACGAAAACACCTAAAGTTACCCAATATTTTTTGTCTAGACACCTTAAAATTAATAGAATTGGATTAGTAAGCAGGAAACTTGCTTCTTCAACTGCATAAAATTATGTTTTGACTTGCAAGACCATGAGATAATGGATTATCTCTTTTATAATCAAAAAAAAACAGATTTTGGTTTAGAAATGAATCTAAACTATTCTGTTTTTTGGCAGGTTCAACTATGGGGAAATATGCCATTGGGAAAAGGACTAAGGGTAGGAGAAAAAATAATCAGCTTTTCAGGAATGTCTCTCTCACATATGGCAGCTGCTTAAAGTCATTCAGAACTTCGAAAGAGTCCCAGGGCTAATAAATGAGAAAAGAATAAATGTGGCAAAGTTCCTGCCGAACTTTTGTATCAAGTGCATACAACTCATCACACTGATTTCTCCATATAAGACATGTTCATAAATGCCAACACAGCATACACTTAAGTATTTACTTTTACTGTTGTGAGTATCCTGCTGGAATCCTGTCCTGTGAACCATGAGTATCCCACAAGACACAGTTGCATCTCTATCATTCGGATCAATGTGAAGTTTATATCCTAACCAGTTTGGTTTCACATGAGGAGGACAGGTTGTGGGTGCATCAATGTTATCATTTTATTCCAGATTAGGAACTTTAAAAGTTAAATTCCTGATCATCTCACTTGCCTTGCTTTGCTGACCTTGTGCAGTGGGTCCTAGGACATATACACTGGACTCCTTTCAAGTGAAACTATACCAGAAAATGCTCTTCAATCACTTACTGCTGTTCAGTCCATGGACCAAACCCCAGACAGTTCAAACTAAAGCTCCTGCAGTAAATACAGGGTGGATGTCTGGTCTTCACCAGCAAAGGTTTCACTCTACGGATCTACTTGCTTTAGGTCACGCTACTTGCCAGTGAGGACATAGCAAGCGACAGTACATACAGTTAAAACAGAGAATATGTTATGAGATAAATTATGAACAGCACAATTTGCATAGCTATAAATTTAGCTCAACATCCTGCAATAGGATACACATAAGCAGCTTGAACACAGTGCTACTGAAATCCATCAAGTTCCATTTAGACATAATTATTCAGCCGTGAAAACCCCATGACAATATTGTGGTTTCTCCTACAAGACTGAAAAATAAAATAAGAAATCACAAATTAGAGGCTCGTGATTTTTTATTCTTCTGATGGTATACATTTTTTTGGCAACTTTTGAAGATACACACAAAGAAAGTAAAAAAGAAACTTGCCATAAAAAAAAATCTAGAACAAGTTTTAACCTTTTGCTCTAGAAGAAATGTAAAATTTCAGAAGGTTATTATAGCTTTCTTTTCAAAGAGGCTTATATTAGTAATATCTTTCAAAAAAATGTAATTGTCAAAAAGTATCAGTTACAAAGACTCCAAATGCAAAGGCAAATTCTTTCTCTAGAAATTAAAAAGAAAGTTAATTTTCAATAAAACAAGTCAGTTTTATAGTTTTATAATAACTATGATCTCAGTACGCAGTGTAATGCTACAAGCAGTGAGAGAGGTATGCAGTTTTGCATATTAAACCCGTGGTTCCTATGCTGTGCTCCACAGGCTGTGGTAAAGGGTTTACAGAACCCTCTTGTCCTCACAGTATTTTCAAGTAGAAGTTTCATAGCCATGATGTACCTTATAAAAAGTCTTCAGAACTGACAGTGATACACAATGGCTGTGAACTTTTGAATTAGACTGTTTTTCTCATGTACACTAGCTTGAAAAGCCTATGACCACTGCCAATTTCTATTTTTAACTGCACGACTTAGTGTTCACTGAAAATAGCCGCCTTCTCTCTGCCCATTGAAACATTCAGCACAATTCTCGGGGTCCTTTTTCTTTTACTTCATTCTGTCTTCTAATCTAGACAGTAAATTTGACCACTTACAGAGCACAGAGAATTGCCTGCAGTACAATACAGCACTTCAGGGCACGATTCACTAATTCTCTCAGGCTCTTCTAGAAAGGATATGGCAAGATGATAAGGCAGAGAAAGTTTTTATTTATAAGACTTTGATTAAGTAGGCAATTTTAGGAGGACAGAAGCAAGGAAAGGAAAAATGAAAAGGCTTGAATAGTACAAAATTTTGTGCAAAAAAAAGACAGCACTCCTATAATCAACTAAATCCATGGATTATTAAATAAGTAAAATTATCCATCAATGAAAAAAAGGCATCAATGAAGGAGAAGGAGATGAGGCAATGAGTGTATATATATAAGCCAACCATTTGGATAGCTTTTAGCACTTGCAAGCATTTGGTTTTAATTTAGATTTAAAAAAAAAGTTCCACTAAGTAACCATCAGCATTGTAAAGTACAGAGTACCTTTTCAGATCTGGTTCCTATCTTAATTTAGCAAGCTTAAACAAGGACCGATTTTCATCTTTAAAGATAAATAGCTTCGCATATCTGACCCCTGTAAACTTTTGAAGGGTTTATTAGTGCACTCAGTTCCCATTAAAATTGACAGGAACCAAAGTCAACTGAAAATGTCATCTTTCCTTTAGAAAAGGGGGGAGAAGGGCATTGCTTTAAATAAGTAAATATTTTTTAAGATCAAGAAACCAACCAGAAAAATCATTATACCACAAGCAGCGGAGGATAACAGCTGAAGTAAAAGCCAGAATCGAGTCACTTCTAGCAGACCATTTTTTCATTTCAGTTTGCTGACGTGTTTCCAAGCTACATGACGTTTCAAAGTTGCCACAAGCTGCAGGACCCAGCACTGACCAGACCACATGAAACTGCTCAAAATTAGGCTCCAAAGCTAGAAATGTTAATTCATCATCCTGTCAAAATAATGACATTCATTCATACATACCATCCAATCTCCTCCACAGCTGGCCGAGCGCTCTGTTCAGCCCAGCGAAACGCACTAATTACCCACTTTCGCCGCCTGCCCTTTGGACGATGTACCTCACGGTATTTGAAAGGAGTAATAGTATAAAACTAAAAACTGGGCAAACGCCCTTAAACTTGACAGCAAAACAGGCAGGTCAGAGAACGCAGGTCTGTTCGTTGCCATACTCAGTTGATGAGATGCCAATCCCACCTCTTTGAGGACCTTATAGAAAAGGCTCTTCTGTAAAGCCTTTTAGCTATATCTGTCCATGCAAAACTAATTAAAGTGTTTCAGGCTACCGATTTAACGTGATCTCAGTCAGAGAATTTAGCTTGTATTCATGGTCCCCGTCAAAACTACAGGGTCAAATTATGACTGGTTCTTGTACACTGTCACTTGGGCAAGTGAAAAGATGGACACAAGAAACAGGATTTTCTTTCCAAACCCCTGCATGGTGACCTACCACAGCTGCAGACTTTTCTGCTCCTTGCTAGAGCCAGGTCTAGAACATCACATCCCTGATCCCAGACGAATGGCATAATCCTCCAGCCTCTCCAGCTAGATGAATAGTTAACTGTTTTAGGTAAAGGAATAGGGAGAACATTACTTCAAGACCAAGTTCCCTTGTGCTTAAAACACTCACCTCTAAAACTGGGGATGCAGATCACCCATTACACATTATGAATAAAAACAAGAGGAGATACAACTACATTATCACCTGGCAAAATCTGATGAGAATCCTGATCCAGTAGGCAATATCTAAGAGCATTCACCAATTAAGGCTCAGATGAACAAAACACACCTCATATGTGCAACTCAATAAGGTTTGTGTATTCAGCAGTATTAGGACTAAGGCAATTCTAAATGCAGCCAAAAACAAGCATTTTAAGTTACCGAGGAAAAAATTAGGTGCTTAAGAATTTTAGGCTCTTTCAGAGTTTAAGCAAAGATTGTGGGGATTTACATTCTGAAGCGATGTGCTTAGCGAAGCAAGAATGCAAAATTAGGTCCCAAGATTTTAAGTGGAACTAGTCCCAAGTATCGAGAGGTCAGCCCCTTCCTGAAGATTTCTTCATGAAACTTCTCCTGTTAAACTCAGAAAGGGCATAAACATTAATACATGCCAAAACCACCATTCTGTCAGCTATGGAGATTGTCGCCTCTTTCTAGATGGACAACTGGCCTGATCTATTAGGTCCATGTTTTAGATGATGCTCAAATAGTCTTTCTTCCTTTCACTTGAATTTTACTTGTTTACAAACCTGCAAGAGATCTGCATTCATCTGTTACAACCTTTGCTGTAGCCTCTTTGCAAGGAACAGTTAAACCATGCAGCAAGAAAGCTTTGTTCTGAAACGAGCAGTGTGCAGCCGAGCCAGGCTTTAAGCAGTAATTCTGAATGCATTCCTGAATTTCAAAGCATTAAGAACCTTAAGTATGATCAAGTCTCCACTGCGCTATACACTGTGCAAACAGACGGCACATCCCCAAAATAAACAAACAAAATATCTCAACAGGTGAGGCCAAAAGCAGACTTACAAAATAATTTCTCAAGGTTACATGGCAGATCAGAGAGAATCTAACCAGAGTCATCCAAGTCTCACAATACCGTTAAAATCTTCCTAACATCAGCTTTCATAAGTGTCCCTCTTAATAAGGTGTAGGAAAAAGAGAATTTAGACCCAACCTTTAAAAATATTCTTGTTATGCTTTTCAACCATTGTGTTGATAAGCGGGAAATGTTTTTCTGAATGAGTATACTGTACCTTTAACAGTTCATTTATAGTTCAGAATAAAAGCTGAACTATTTGTTGTTCATTGTTGTTATATTCTGTTCCAAGGTTCATAATCTGAAAATTGACTTTGGGGACTTTTTGCTTGGTCTATTAAAATGATTCATGTTGCATTCAACATAAATTGTGCATACACAGAGGAGGTTTAGTACACGTATTCACAGTATAATAACTAAAGTGAATTTTGTACAAGCTGCAGTTTGTGGCAAGGATGCAGTATCATTTGTCTTAATTTTTCTTCAGCATTACATTAGGCTAGTGCATTTACATTTTCAGGTATGGCTAAACACTTTAAAACTTTCTTTTTACAGCATGAGTAAAGAGAGAATCAAATCCGAATGTTTATATGATGTAACAAAGTAATGTGTTTTTACTGTCTGAAGTACACATGGATTTACTTTCCATTTACCTTCCTGCACAAAGGCAACTGCAAAGTGCATGAAATATTTACCATCTATGAATCATGTAATGCTCCTATTAAAAAGATGATAATGTTCTGTTCTACCTTTCAAAAACATGATATGGTAACAGTCAAGGAGTCTAAGTGGTTTTGTCACTCAAAACAACCAATGTAATATACAGTAAGGTATGGGAACGTTTAGTGTTTCATAAAACTTTAGGACAATTTAGTGTCAATTAGCTATCAAAAAGCTTGCATATGATTTCAGACACTATCTTCTGAAATACTTATTTTGCAAAATCTGAGTAAGTGGATTTCCCAGGAAAGTGTGTGGAATCACACTAAATATGGGGGGGAAAAAAAAGAGAAACCAAGACCGCAATCTAATTTTTACTCACTGTCTTCAGTGAGTCTAAAAAAAATTGTTACATATATTTAAAAATTATTTTAACATTTCTAATATGGAATCTTTTAGGAGATATTTCAGCTGTACTGAGTTTGATTTTTCACTGTAGTTGTACTCTGGTCTTCACTTTTGCAATGCAATTTTCTGCTCACACAGATTTTTAGTATACAAATGCCAATGCTTGAGGCTAAAAAGCATTCAGAACCACATAGGGGCAGACAAAATGTGTGAAAAATGAGTAGACTGAGCAAGGAAAAGCCTGATGGATTTCACCTGAATCCATCCATGGGGAAATTTGCTAATGTTGTGGCAGGGCAAACCACGTTTTTGGAGCTTGCAACTTTTTAAGACTGGAAGTACTTTATTTGCAATAGGTTAGCCTGTTCACACATCCAAGATCAGAGAAAAGGCATTCTTACACTGGAATAAAAAAATGTAAGAGTTCACACGCTATCAGATAGTTTATAGCAATCTGGTCTATCTTCCCTTTGTAGGAAAGGTTTAAGAGAACTAATCCTTATGGATCAGGTTCCACACAACATTCCAAGAACACCCATCTACAGAGACCAGCTCAGGTAGAAAACACCTCGTTTCACTATATTTGTTGCACTTCTGTTAAGCAAAATTTTCCTATAAACTTGGTTAATAATTTCTATTTTAACTATAAGCAGAAAGATCAATATTCTGAAAGATTTTTGCTAAAGAACAATCAAGATAAAAAAAGGCTTATAAAGACAAAAATAAGCAGCACAAAGAAATTAAGATTCTTGAATTAAAGATGGAATGTAGAAAACTGAAGTCAAATCACATCTTTCTCCAGTATTTATATAGAGTAATTCTCAAACTCTACCACCTGTAATTTTTTAATAGCTCTGCTTTCTTAAGGAGCATCAGTTTCCCATCATATTTTGAAATTACAGAAACATTGATTAATGCCTTGCAAATAGAGTAAATAGAGCTTTATTGACTTTATTAATTAAAACGCAGAAAATTCAAGTAAAAAAATGCAATGCAGAAAATGAAGTGCAGAAATTCATGTAGAAGCAGTTAATTCCAAAATACATTCAGAAGACTGAATCAGAGAGATGCAGGTACTGTATGTGTTAAATCATAGAGGGGGGAAAAAAATCTATATTTTAATCTTTTTGGGTGGAAACAAATTATCTTATTTACTACATGAATGGTTTCCTCAATTTGACGCCAATCTTTGGAGGCAACTTCAACCTGTCTGAATTAAACAGCCTGCAGAAGAAAAGACTAGATTATTTATATTATAGAATACTGCTTAAAAAAATAAAATTGAAAGATTACTATACATTGAAAATAAGAACATGCACATCACTCCAGCTTACAAAAATCTAATTTTACTTTTTTTGTTCTCTGAGAGAAGTTTGATAAGTATGATCCATTGTTATACATACATATATAAATACACACACACACATATATATGCATATATTCCCCCTCCCCCAATAAAGACAGTGCTAAAAGAAAAGGAGAAATTCACAAAATTTCTTGTCTGTGCGCCACAAACATTGTGATGCAATAAATAATGTTGCAATCAGAAGATCCTTCAGTATTTGGTCTTTATATATGCACTGCATTATATACAACACATTCTTTATATTTCATCCTATACATCATGAGTAATATCATAACAGCATGGTCTTGGCTTACATTTGAGTCACAAACAGAAGAGTCACATTTCTTCTTAATACATACAACTTGCAGCACATTTGAAAACAATCAGAATCATAATAAATTGAAAATAATTCACTGAAAACATGACAGAGGCCAGATGAAAATATCTGTGACAGATGAACATTGCCTACCGTCTAATATTCAGAGATGTGGGCAAAGCAGATGAAAGGTTTTAATTAAAGCCAAACTTGCATTGTCTGCTGATGTAAATTGACAATTCACTGGTATACAAATTTTATTAAGTCAAGGCCTAATTACACAAATACTTACAGTAGACCGTAATGCTTCCTCATAGAAAGAAGGCCATCGTGCATCATACCATGTGCACTACAGTATACGTGACCTCTAGCACAGAACGTCTGCACAAGCAGGTCTTGTGGCCAAGAAAGCTTGACAGAATAGACAAAACTATCTGTACTTCACCGAAACTCAGTCTGCTTTCCTATTTGGTGTAAACTTCATCTCAAAAGGCTTAGCAGCCCCAGACAAATTCTGAAAAAGAAATATATTCCTGCTGGGACAAAAAGCAGGATGACAAACTGTCTCAAAATAGCAGATACCCTCTGCACTGTGCCAACCAGTCCAGCTGAACTGCCAAGCAGCGCCCGCAGCCACATCGGCAGCCCTCTGCCCTCTTCACCCTCTGCCCACAGCTGCCTAGCAAGGTGGATTTTCCAGGTGATTTCATGAATCACAACTTAAATTTATTCCATGATTCCTGTAAGAATTTTCTTAATTCACTTCCTGTTTTGATAGCAACAACTACTGAACTACTGAACTTATAAACTAAGAAAACTTTACAAAAAAAAGGCAAGAAAGCAAAGGAGAAAGGATGGTTTGGGGGGGGGGGTGTTTTGGGTTTTTTGGTTGGTTTTTTTTTTTGGTGGCCTTCAGGACTTGTTTTACCCCTTCCTACTATGAGGCCTTACAGTCTGACAACTGTTCACTTACAATGAGACATACCATCAATAGATATGTTCTTCCACTAACCCCTTACAGACATTAAACTAGCTTAATAATAACATTCTGGACTAAGAGGCGTTATCCTGTTTAACAGGCAGAAAAATGAAGGCATAAAGAGGCTGCAACCCCAGATGAACTCCCATAATGTTTCTGTGGCAGAGCTGGAAGGAGAACCACCTGAATGCCCGCTCCTCGTGCTAAGTGGTCATCCACACGCTCTCTTAAGATGACATTCACCCAAACGCCCGGACTGCAGAGGTATTCAGCAACCAGAGAGGAGCATGTGTCATACTTAATGGGGCATAGCAAATGGACCACATTCATCGCCGGCTTAACTCAAAGGCCTTATACCAGTGATGAATTTAGGCCAATATTTCAGGACACGTTCTGTATCATACTACCCAAATATTCTTTTATTCTGCGGATTTGTAGAGCTAGTCTATTAAACTTGTTGCTCAGAAGCCTGGACAGCACTGTAGCAAAAAAGAAGTTACATCACAAATACAAAAAATCATTTCATGTTCTATTTGATTCGAAGTATATTTATTGTCAAAACACCATAGCGATGATTGCGAACATCCATGAAATGACTATTGCATAGACTGTATGAGCGAGTAACAAAACTCACAGAAAATGTTACCCTCAAAGCCAAAAATAACAGTTGCATGAGTATCTTGACCGCAAGCTGAGATAAACCCGACACAGCTAACTTTTAGGTAGCACTGTACTGTTGCTGCCACACATGCAAAGAAGAGAACGTCATATTAAATTAGCATCTACTGCTCCACTACTGTCATGTTACTTCACATAGAAAAACTGAGTTTATATCAAAATTAAAGCTCTACTAATGTATTCAATTATTTGCAGAGGAAAAATGATAGGTGCCCAAATATCTAAAGCTGGAGAAAAAGGTTGAGAAAACACTACTGGCATTTCAGTTTTGTAGAAAAGCTATACTTAAAAAGTGAATTACTACTGAAAATAAATTAAACATGGAGGTGACACTACTCATGGCTTAGAGAACTGGTAGACTGAGGAAGCTGCATGGATACAACAACTCAGGTTTCTGATTACCATTATGAAATAGCCCATTATTTCTTGAAGCAAAACTTCTACACATCAAGTAAGAAAGGAAATTCCAGGAAAGAGCACATGAAGTATGCATAAAATACTACACGCATCAAGTACAAACCTTTCAAGAAGATATTGTGGGAAAAGCACCTCTACTGCACTTTCATACTCTTAGCACATTCTTCCTCTTTTTCCTTTGACCTAAGTATATCTCACCTCAGAAAGATATAGGCTGCATTGTACCCCAGTATTACGTTCAGCCATTTACTTTTTCTTCTTCCAAAGAAAACACATGGAAGTGTCAAAGATTTTTTTTTTTTTCCAAAAAAATTTCCTTCTCAGACCATCAATGAGCATTTGTACTAAAGATCAAATCTGAACCATTCAAAAACCTTCAACGCCAAGTGGATGAACACTGCCTGACGCAAAAAGGCTAATCTAAGCAGTCACTTGGACTCGAGTCCCATGAAAAACACTGGGTGACAAAAGCCCCTTACAGCAATCTGCAAGTAGGAGAAATAAATTAATCAAGCTGCCAAACGAAGAAGGCTGGGTTTGACCTCCTTCTGATCTCATTACTTCTCTATTACCCTTTTGAAAAACATCCTCTTACAAAGATCACTAATTGAAGATTATGTGGAGGGGAATCGCACCTCTCCATCACCGTGGTAACTTTAACTCATTTGTCATTCTAATAATTCACTTCTTTTCTTTTCTGAACAGACAGAGACACTAATAGACTATCATCAGTTAAAAAGGCAATTTTTCCATTTAATTGCACTCATTAAATACTGCAGTAGAACAATTGGAAAAGCAATACTCTCAATATTTAATCATACTATAGCAGTAATGAAACATTACTTCAAAATAAACCTGGTAACATGTAAGATGACATAAAATGCTTGTTATAACTTCTAGAGCATCAACATATTTTCTGGTAATGATATTTGAGTCTTTTTTTCTTTATACTTTTTTGGCAATTGAGTGTATGAACAGAGTGGACTAACAGCATTGACTATAGCTAGGCAGGACACAGAAACCAAGGGGCAAACTCCTTAATAATTACCTCCTCTCTCTTCCCACTGAACCACAGCAAAACACAGGATTTCATAAAGCAAAACAGTGAGTCAGCTTATTTGTGGAAAACATTGAACAAGACTGGATTTACTGTTTTACTGGAACCAATTGTATCATTTAGGAAAGTAATTTTTAAAGAAGTGTTTAATCATATGTACAGTCACTGCAATGGTCACAATCATCACGTGTCTATTTGCCTCGAATATCTTAATTTTCTATCTGATACAGAAACTGGGCATCTTGCTTCAGTGTACCTGCATTCCCATTATAGAAAATTCACTTTAACTACACTAACAGAGTAGCAGCTACAATAAAATCTTTGTTTGGAGGAGATCTGTGTAGAAAATGTAGAACTGCTTGTTTCAGTTTCACATGTCAGAACACAACTGCTGTCAAAATGTTTTTATTTTGACTGCAATTCTACCTATGAGCATAAATACACAAGACCTAGCCAAGCAGTCAAGCTAACTTCACTGGAATTATTCATGTCAATAAATACCAGTTCATCTGTCATTTCCTATCTAACTTTCCTACAGCACCAACTTATTTAAATATTTCATTTAGGATTTTGATGAACACAGTAATCAGGGTTGATGACTGAGTTCCAAGCATGTTTCCCCATTCTAGATCAGTCTGTAAAAGTCAGCAGGTGAAACACATTAGAAGGGACAGAGAGAAATGTAAGAAAGCAGATTGGTTTGAACTACATATTTGCAGGATATCTGTTTCTCCCAATTATTACATACAGTGCATCGTAACATTACTTTACAAATATTTTACAAATATTCCAGTTGAAATCAATCAGGCAATTTGGCAGATGCGAGGGGCCAATTGTTCAGTGGAACAAGCGAGGAGCAAACAGGAAAATGAAAGAGCAGAAGTTTTAAAAAACAGTAATCTGGACCACTCTTGCTAGGAAAAGATGCACCAAGTGTAGTATCTCCTTAATCAATTATTTATTCAACGCTTGTCTGTGAGCAACCTTATTGATTCCAGCGAGACTAAGTGCTAGAGCAATATGAAAGAAAATGACAGCAGGACAGGAAGTCAAGAAGCATCATGCAAGGCCAGGTCGGAAAGGCTAGGACATAAGATAGGGGCATATGCAATTTAGGAAGAACTGTAATTTAGTTTTATATTTCTAACTACAAAGCTTAATATCATGAAGGTTTCAGTGACAAATCTCTACATGCAACATTTTACAGTCAGGGAACAGTCACTGAATGGCTATAGCATAGGAATTAAGTATACAGTGAGAGCAAGGATCTTACTCATAACTTGTTTGAATCAGAATTAGAATGTGTATTGTTTCATATGTGACAGCAGTAGCAGTGTAAGCAAATGGGAAAAAATATGTTAAGTAGGAAGAAACAGTAGAGATTTCATGTAAACAAGGCTAATGTTTCACAAAACCTTTCCAAAACACAAAACAAGTGTTTAATCCACTTAATACAGTAGATGAACAGTTTCCTCCACATATTAAAAACTGCTGGTTTGGGCTTGTATTACAGAGATAAGTCAAACTTTACATGTTCTAACCTTTAAAATACTTTACCCCTCTGGCCCTTATAATTCAGCTAACGGTGAACTCATTCTGTACACCCTTTGCTATTTTTAAATACAATTTCATACCCATTTTAAGCTGAACTTGACTATGGTTAAACTAGCAGCTGTGGTCCACATCAGGAGTTCATGAACATCACAAGAGCACGTACAGCAACAAAAGAGGAAATCTGAGGAGCAAGTAATAAGGCAGCTGGGATAAACATGCTACTGCTCTAAAATGCCCCATCAACAAATATGCAACTTTATCATTTATAGGTTCAAGAGCAAAAGCATAAAATGTCTTCACAGATTCTGTGATCAAAAAGTATTTGAAAAATCTTTCTTTTCATTCACTACAAAGTCTTTCTAGCCAGGCAGCTGAACAACAGTAAGCAACATCAAATATATTTCACAGTGTTAGTAAAGCAACATTAGCAGTTCAAGTCATGCACAGGACCTGTAATAAGCTTGAATATTAGGCAAAAGCACAGAGCAAGGCTAGACTAGGCTAACCTAGACACATCTCCGAATTTTCCAAACATGATTACATTTAAACAGTGTTCTCTTCAGAGCTCCGAGATGTGTTTTTCATAACCTTTACTGTTCAGCACTCAAGCTGACTAGCTAGACGTAGAGAGTCAGAAATCGTTTGCATAAAAACAATTAGTAGATATAATATGCAAATGAATGCTACACAATGAGTATGCAGTAAGAGAGTATCATTTGGGGTGTGGGGCACAGTAGAAAAGGAGAATGACTGTGTAGAAAATAACGAAGTGTAACAAAATACCGTAGAGTTTGATGCTTAAAGTGCAACTAAAGAATCCCCCATTAAGCTACAAAATACCATTACACACATTTAGAAGAGAAGTGTTCATTTTCACTCCAGTTCAGATGTAAAACTGTCTGTAAGCACAACACTTCAAGCCATGTTTTTTCCTTTAGAACATGTTCTGGCACAAATTCCAGCTGCGAGGGTACGAGCCACCTTGTAAAGGGGTGCAGAGAGAAGCCAGGAGCATCTCCCCCCCCCCCCCCACAGGCTTCCCAGAGGCATCGCTGTACCCTGCCTCTGCCCAGTTCTCAGCACGACAATAAACGGTATGCCAAGACTATCATGGGGTTCTTTAAATAGGACTGAAAGTAGTTTTCTGACCAACCCCCCCATCCTCAATACATTTTTGCATAAATTAAAACTGTTTTTTAAACCTGGAATCCAGGTTAAAATACAATGCAATATACTAGGCAGTTGTCCAGACTGTGCCAAGTCCCAGTTGCTAAAAAGAACAGGCATTAAAACAACAACAAAACAATTCTCAGCAATGCAGTATGGCATTATAAAACATTCTTCAATTTTATGTGCTTATTCTTAATAATATAGCACTAGTCTCATCTTCATTGAATTCAACTTATTTATCCACACTGATTGTTGTTTGGTGTTAAGACATGAAAACATCAAGAAAAAAATTATTACTGATAGACTTGCTGTATCAGTAGCCTCATCTTCATTCTCAGATGTTTCTTGTTGCGAGCCAAAGGGTAGTAGAAGCGTCCTGTGTTTTCACAGGTCTAAACATTCTCACCATGAGCAAGCAAGTCAAGACAAAAGGAGTGGCGATCCTTAAGCTTTTCATCCTAAAAAAGCACTTAGTGAGAAAGAGATGTAGAACAAACAGAATATTTCCTTTACCCATCCATTCCTACATGCATAAGGCTTTTTTTGCCCAGGGTATTTGTGAGCCTTAGTCGTGAGAGCAAAAATAAAGACAGGTTGAAAACGAGAACCAAATTCATGCAAGACAAGTCCAGCTATGAATATTAAATTCATTAAGCAGGTGCAGTCTCTAGCTCTGCAAGCACCCAAACTGCCAACTGCTGAAGGCCAGAAGGGTATTCCAAAGGAAAAATCCTTCTGTACTCATCCCGCCATTTCCTCTCCCTCTTCAACCATCTGCCATTGACCACTGTTTGAGACAGGGCACAGGACTTGATGAATTTTCGACTCAAATGCTTTTCTTAGATTTTTAAGACTTAACCTCAAATCATGAGTGCAGATAAATGGTTTTATACAAGCCATTACAAGACTTCTATTCTAATGGTTTAGTTTCAATCACCTCAGTTTTGCACAGGCAGCCCAGAGAAATTGAGTCAATATACCTGTATGCACATAACATGATTTATTGTCTTCTCACTAGAGACATCAAGTGTAACCTTAGGTTGATGTTTTATCGATTCAGTATCTATCATGTAAAGGATATAGAATTGGTTTCCTGTTTTTAAGACAAGAAGTCCACAAACGTACAAACTTCCTTTCCAGCACCAAAAGTGCCTATTCTGGCCACAGTGTGAGCAGTGACAGGGGCTAGGAACAGGTAGCTTTTGAAAATCCTGGTCCAAGCATGCAGAAATGTGAAAATTAATAGTCTGGGCATAGGAATTTTACCCTTTCAAAGAAACTCGGGGAAAAAAAAAAGTGAAATAAAATCAAGCCTATTCTTTGCTACTCAGTTACTGTTGTGAAATAATATGGTTTCTACAATTTCTATGCAATCTGGTACAGGCCATAGCATTTAGATACTACTGCTTCACACACAAAGATCATCTTTCCCATCTGTGGCAAACTATCAAGTCTATGAAGAACACTAAGCAACTGTACCAGCTGATGAAATGGTTGAACATACCAGTTTGCATGCAATCTGAGCGCCTTCAATAGCTACACATGTTCTGATATATGGCACATGAGATGTTCTTAAGGCATTTGCAAAATCTCTCTCATTTATCTATCTTTCTCCAAAGGAGTTCAACATTTAAAAAGCATAGGTTGCTGTTCTTTAGATGCTCTATGTACATTACAGTCATTTTGAAGTCAGTAAAATCATGGCAAAGATGAATGAAGTAATTTCAGTGGAGGCTAAAATAGCAGCACATGAAGGGATAAAACCTGGCTCCAAGAAGCCATAAATCCAGTCCCGATTCCTGTGTTCTCATCACTCTGTATGCTTACTTGGCTAGAAGGAAGAAAAAAAAAGAAGAAAAAAACCCCAACTTTTCAGAAGTGCTAGTAGTAAACATTGATAACATCAGCAGGCAGGGGGGGAAGAAAGAAGAAAATGAGAGCGTTGAAAGAAAATGCAAACTAGCTCACATGTATAAACTAAGCAAATTTTACTATATGCAAAAAGTAGGTCATATAATTTAAATAAATAAAATACAACATTCTTTTTAAAGCATGGGTTTAAAAAACAAAACACACTGCTGGAAAAAAAAAAAACACTACCTTGCATTGTTAAATGTTGTAACAGAGAAGACTTCAAACAAGTCATCTGCTGTCAGAAACATGTAACCACACTGCAGCCCTGCTGGTATTCTTACTCATTCTGAGACAGAGGCAGGAAATAATGCAAGGAGGGGAAAAAAATAAAAAATAAAAACCATCACAGGAAGAATAAACAGAAACAGTGAAATAGTGTGTTCTGTGTACAAAAACCTCACTAGTACTCCAAAAGTCCTAGGAACTTGTGTAAAAACACTAAGAAAACATGGCAATAAGTACTAGAGAAAGCTACAGGCTGTACATCAACTGTTTGCAAGCGCAGTAAGAGAAATATTTATTGTGTTCCCTCCCTTTTGAGTCCGCTCAGGCAAATGGGCATTGAGATCCACTAAGCAGATATCTAACCGTGTGAAAAGAACCACTTTTTTCCCCAGGAAGTTTCCTGACATCTCAGCTGTGCTGTACATAAAATATTCAGATTGCATGACCACTTATTGAAAAAGGAATTAAATAGAAAACTCTGCCCTTTCATCAGCACAAAAAAGGAGGGAATAGGGAAGACTACTTCTCCATATTCCTGTGTAAAAGAGAAACTACTGGGCAAAAGAGAAGGGGAAAGCTTGCTGAGGCAAGCTTTGTCCCAGCTCCCCATCAAAACACTAGCTCAGTAGTTAAGAAGCCTCTTTACTAGGTATCCCTCCCCAGAAGGTCCACCAATTCTCTCAGAAAAGGTATAGCTTTTCTAATGTCCCAAAGAAAAACTGCTATTAGAGCAACAGATTTTCTAAGTTAATGGCCAATGTCTATATAAAAAGCGGCAATATAATGGCCAAGGACTATATAAAAAGCAAGGAATATATAAATAAAAACACATTCAGATCAAATGAGATGTGGCATTCAAGAGTTTTCCAGCTGAAAGCATGGAATAGTAGAATTGCAACAAAATTCGTAAGCAATTATCTGTGTAAAAAAAAAAAATACAAGAAATCAGACCACATTTTCCATCTCTAATATTACAGAAATGAGAAAATACGAATAGCACTTCTACTTTAGCCTTTCCAATAAAAACAGCTGCTTTACAAACATTTATTGTCATAAAATTCATTTAAATTAAATTGACTTTATGCCCATTGCATAAATTGATAAATCAAGTATAGCAAAATAAAACTGTTTCCTTGGAGTAATTATATAGACCAACACAAAGGCAAAATTAAAGCCTGAAATGCTCCAAACTTTCAGCTCACATTGCACAGCTGGAGTAGGATGTCGTAACTACACAGCCTGAAAGGAGGACTCTGAGGTTGGCATACCCGGGCTCTCCACGAGAAACCATTCTTTTCCCACTTTACAAATGCAGAAAGTGAGATACAAATATAAAAAGGTCTTAACACACAAGATGCTGAATTCCTAGTTATTTCTAAATAAAGAATTATGGGAATTCAGCTTTTTACACAAATGAGACCTAAGAGATCGCTTAAGATCACAACCTCTTTAGCAACAGAAACTGGAGGTAGAATCCTGGAAATCCCAGTTTCCAGTCCTAGGCTCAACTTCTACGCAGGCTTATCTCAACTTAGATTTTACAACGTAGGCAAATACTTTTATCACTTGGAAGAACAAAAAAGCAAGTTCAGTGTTCAGACAAACTGTATTGAGCTGATAATAAATAAATCAATTTTGAGGTTTTTAGCTTCTTTATCAATAGCACACTTACAGATCAAGAACTTTCTAACAAGAAGCTCTGATTGCTGACTATACAATTTCCACATTTTCTTCAAGAGTGCGCCAGGCAGATTATGCTTACTGGTATAAAGACAGCATAAATTCTCTTCCTCTGCATTTACACTGGTATATCTAAAATGTGTTTTTTCTGAAGTCAATAAAACCAATTTAATGAAAAATGAATTTAAAAAGTTATAATAAAAAGAAATGACTTTCACATAAAACTACAGTGATACATTTCAAAGTACTACAATTGAGGCTACAGACAGAAACGAGGTATTACTGTGAAGTCAGGAAGACTAAATATAATATTCTACTAAATGCAAGTAAGGCCAGAGTTTATCGCTGCTATGGGGCTAGAGATCTGCCTTGAGTGCCTTAATGGACTTAAGCAGCCTTACCAGGAACCTCCACCCATGACCCCTCTTTTCAGTGGCCCAGGAGCTCCATCCCTGCTCCTGACAGCTTTGCCCTTCAGTCCCTCCCTGAGCTATGTCGCGAGTGTCCCTGTCTTCAGCCCTGTCTCCTGCATGGACCTCGGACCTACACTGTGGCCTCATCTTCAGTCCTGTCTCTGGCCCCCATCTCCTCTCGCTCCTGCCTGGACTCCCTGGATCTGACTTGTCGCCGTGCTTCTTCTGGGACTGTCAGTGGAGCTCAACACCACCACCCTGCCCAGGAGGTCCCGCAGGGCTGCACCCTGGTCAGTGAGGGCACCGCCTGTGCTTGCCGTCACCCTCGGCTCCTGGCTTGTCCTCCCTCACGAAGCAGGCCCGCTCTTGCTGCACCCTGCAGCCTTGGTGTATCTTCCAAACATTGACATAATACACTATCAATTTAGCTCTTTTTCTGCAAAACCTTTTATGGATTTTAGTTTTCATTACTGGCTGTTCTGTTTTTCCCACTATTTTCCAGGAATTCCCAGTTCTTCTGAGAGGTTAAACTGAAGGTTAAAAAAAGCAAAAAGAACACTTACATAAGCATATGTTTATATTTTCAAAACTTTTCAAACATAGACAGCAGATAACTATACCTGTCAATCACATGACATTTGGGGGAATTTTAAGCCATGTAAACCAGGCTGAACTTGTCCTGAAAAATACTCTCCTGCAAAGTAGATAGCCTACTCCATGTCACACATCCATAAGCCTGCTTAACAGAGACTGAGTATCTTTGCATAGCCTACATGTCCATTCCTGGCCTGATTCCTTCAGCAGTGTAGCATGAACAGTTTACTGAGGGTTTTTCTCATTTCCATTAGAGTAAGAATGCTTGAAAGATAACATACAGAGAGCGTACAGAGAACAGAGAGCTGCCAATTCCAACATACGCACCACTCAGTTTCACAGAAGTTCAGGTGCTCAGATGACCTCTTGATAAATCAGCAACACAAGGGCATTATTATTGAACTGTACTTACTACAATACTTACTCTCCTCCAATGTTAAAACATGTATTTATGCTTCCCTCTGAGATAGTTCAAAATATTGGACACATTTTACATTTTTTTGTACTTAAAAGTCCAATCCTTTCAAACCTTCCCCACAAGGAAATGGAATTAGTTCATGCTGTAACACAGAACTTAGAAGTTATTTTAAAGGCTGCTTCCATCACACCAGAATCAGTCACGAGCGCTCCAAAGCCTTCTAAGCTTAAGACAGTTTTTGAAAATTGCTGATAGATTTTGTGTTTTGCAGTATAATTAACACAGAATGTAAAACTGCCAAAATATCAGAAAGAGAGAGTCGGATATATCAAGTGCTTCAGGAGGCAGCACAATAAAGCTGTTGATCTATCAAAAGATCAAACTGGTGCTGAAAGCATCCTCCAGTTTACACAATTGTAAATCGAAGGCATGAGCCATACAACAAACGCAATTTAGATAGTAGATAATCGCTCTGATTTGGAGTGAAGGGGCATTGATAATTCTGCAATAGATAAAGTGAATTAAGTCAATGCTCACAGAAAATATATATAGAATGGGGTCAAAGGAAATTTGATATTTAGTGGCCTTGATTCCAATGTGATCTGCCATCACAGAATTCACACTGAAAAGGGGACACTTCTGCAAATTGACATAATAAATAGAAATCAGCATGTCTTTTCTTTGCTAAGTCTTTTTCCACACTGAATAATCAAGTTTACTCTATATAGCTGAGAAGAAAGCCATCCGAAGAGATACTGAAGTTTAATGAATGGGAAAAAGAGGGGGTTAGTCAAATTTTAATCTGACCAACCATGCAAAATCTCTATTGAATCTGATAATGTTCACGAAAAGTCTACTGAGACTTGTAGGCTGTATGAATTACACCCAAGGCTCTTAAATTCATTTGAATGCATTAATTTCTGAACTAAATCATAGCATACTGTTATTGTATTTTCAAAAGTATACTATAGCGCCATGTACAAGCAGAAGAGTGGCTCATTTATATAATTTAGATTCATTAAAAATAAAATCACCTCCTAAGTCTGTGTGTGCTGATTTCTGAGTTGCAAACATTCATATTTCCCATGTGTAGAAAAGGAATAATTTTATACTTAGGTGTATTCAAGGCTTTGAACTTGATATACACGTAATATTAGAGAAGAAAAATAAAAATATAATGAAATATTCTCTATTTCATGTGTTAGAAAACAGTATGTTTTCCTCATTAAACCCTCAGATATAAGTTCTATAAACCATGAAATTACCTTTGAGGCCTTACTGAAATAACCAGTTCACAAATAAATGATCCATGCAGGAAGAAAAGCAAAGATTAAAATAATAAGAGAAAGTAACATTTTTATATCAGCATTCTAAAATAAATATACACCAAAAAATAATTACTAGTATAGACTTACCTACACAACAGATTATATTTGAACAGATAACCCTGAACAATTTAATCCAGTCATGTTCTGAGATAGCCATTAGTCCTTTTTTCCAATATTATGAGGAATTAGCTCTCACAAGAAATTAAGACTGTAATTAGGTCATGGGAAATGCTAGCATAACTTTTGCTCCATCAGAGTTGCCCTAACACCCATGCTTTTGTATCCTATTGCAGAATCAGTACCTAAGCAATTAAACATTCCTATCCAAATTAAACATTCGTTCTGTCCCTCTCTGATCGCCTGTTTTAGTTCTGTGAAAGAGTCCCAGCTCTTGCTTTGGAAAAGTGGAAGAGTAATTCCCGAGCTAACAGGGGAGCTACAGGACTGACTTCCCTGAAGACAGTCAGGCCAACTTTCCAAAAAGTATCTAGCTCACGAGCACCAAATGCCATTTTCCAAAACCAGTCCTACCAAAAAAGCGCCTTTTTCGGTTCTCTGGGGAAGAGCTACCTACTGGGATAATGTGGCTTCCATAGCTCACCATCAACAGCGTTTCCTTCACACATAAAACAAAAAAAGCAAATAAAGATAAAAACAAACCGGGAGGTGGGGCAGGGGGAGAAAACAAAACAAAAACAAAAAAGCCAAAGGCGTCCTTCCCTGCTCCACGCGAGCGAGCACCGGGGCCTGCTCACGTAAGCGGTGCCCTCAGAGGCCAGACCTCAGGCCAAGGACGCCCACTTCACGGGCACGTCCTCTCCTTGCTCCTGCCGACGCAGCCCTCTGCGCTGCCGCAGCTCGAGTCTCACGCGGCTGCACGGTGTGGATTTCCCTCACAGCCATCCTGCCGGTCACTCAAAGCAGCCCCAACCCAGGGCTTTTCCTTACGTCCTTCCCCAGCATTTCGTTACCGTGGGCACTTTGGGCCCGCTGGGTATCGCGCTGTTAGGGCAGGCTGCCCTCCCCCACGTACACCTCTGGTGGGTCCGTGGGCCTGCAGCTCCTCCTGCCCAGCAATGGCATCCATCTACCCGGCATGAACTTGTCTTGCTGTCACAAGCTACCAGGGAGGAAGAGGGGAACTCCAGATTCACTTTAGAGCTATGGAAACTCGGGAACAGAAAGATGAAAATACTGCTTTACTCATTTGGTTTTCCATGGGCAAGCTGTAGGTCATCAGAGAATAGATATGCGTATAAGAAACCTATGCCCTAAGTATCTTTCAATTAAAAAAAAGGCAAAAGATGAGAAAATAAAACATTTAGCATGCGAGCATATGAAGAGAATACATAAGACTGCTTCATAATGTGATACTAAACAAGGAGGGGAACTACTGAGGTGGAAAAACATAAGAAGGGAAGGAGTCGAGAGGGAACCCGACGGTTGCAGCACACTGCCAGCCGGCACAAGAGGCAAAACACGCAAGGGGAACAGAAAGGAGGTTGGTTACATCATCGGTGACAGCGCTTGTACTGCTCCTTGCTTCCTGCCGTGCCAGCTCCAGCCTCTGGCTGGCCTCCTCATTCACCGACTTTCCCAAAACACGTGTGTTGGGAAGGGGTATGCTGTGGGTCCCTCGAGAGTCTCTCATGTGTGGCTTTGAGTCCACACAACAGTATAGAAGTCATCATGCCTCACTCAATTCAAACAAGGGGCTGCAAGCATAATTGCCTCTATTTTTTAAAGCTGCAGGTATCATCCAGACAAAACAAGGGTGCTGCTTCAGGTAACCAAGTGCCAAAGCTTTTAAATCAAAACTGGCACTAAAAATAACCTACCCTAAAATAATAACAAGCTTCCAGTTTTCGAGCAACTTGAGATTGTGACTTCTACTTGGGAGGTTAAAAAAGACACAAAAAAGCAATTATGCACTCAAAATGCATTGAAGATCCATCAGACTGCACACCTAATTACATTAGTATTCTAAGAATTTAATTTCTAACTTTTTATATTCATTATGTACTCAGCCTATTGCCAACCCCTTGAAGTGCAGTAGCAAATATAAATTGCATACTTTGGACTTAAAACACACAAAGTGGATAAGCTTCCAATTCTTTATTTCATTTGGAAGGGCAAACTAGTACTCCTGAAAATTTACTTAACAAAAATAATACTGACTCCTATTTCTTTTCAGTAACGCTGAAAGTTTAGATACCTAATTCCAGGACAATAGGAAATTTTAAGGCTAAATTACAAATCCCTAAGAACAAGGGCGTACATATAGGTCACTGACAAACTCTTAAGCAGACTGGTACTATTAGGTGCCTTTTTATACATTTGCCTTTTAAACTTTGCACAGATTCTTTTGATGAAAGCCAGCTCCAAACCAACTCCAGTCATAAAGAGAGACATTTAAGTTAGCACTTATTAGCAGCCTGCAGTGGGCAAATGTTCAAACACATTACAGCTTTAATATAATTATAATTGTTGAACATGTTCAACCAATTAACCACAAATATTCTGTTTATCTGAGAAGCTGCCAAAAATTGTGAACTGCAGTCAAAATAACATGACACTGTACTCCTTCAGCAAAGAATATCACTAAATCAAAGGACCAACCATATGGAAAAAGTCAAAGCAAATATCTTATCTGATATCAAAATTGTCAAATACCATATTTAAAAATTTATACTAGCACAAATATAAACTTCCACATATATTTGATAAATTCACATTTTAAATGTTCATGTCACCTACTAAAAACAAGAGCTTCAGCATAAGTTTGTGTATGTTTCTTTTTTTGTCCAGCTCTCAGTCATCCAGATTCCACGAAATACAAACATAACACAAATAACTGGAAAACACTAGTTAAAAGTTTTTGTGCCTTTAAGAACCACATTATTTTGTGTTGCCTACTTTTGTGCCTTAGCTGTACAAGTACACAAATATTTTAAAACACACAAGTTTCATCTTACTAAAAAAAAACAACTATAATTTGTCTTTAAGAAAGAATTATTAAAAAATCCTGGTTGTACAACTCTTATTCAGACAATTTGCAATGCTGCAAAAGCACTTTTTTCAACAGTGCCCCCTAAATAATTAAGTTGTTCCTTTTACCATACTTCCTATATTACAGAAGTCATTTTCCTACAACAAATCAATAACTCATTCCTTATGTCAGTCATTTTTCTCCATTTAACTGAATGGACTTAAGTCCAACACTGAAAGTTACATTACCTTTGAATTATGTGTGTGATTTAAAATTCAAAGTACTACACTAAGGAGCTTTTTAGACTGACCACTCTACAGTCTCTTCAATAGCCAATCCCTTACAGACCTGCCTGACAGATTTAAAGCACAACAGTAACTCTGAAACAGTTAAAAATGTAAACATTAACAGGAAGGTCTGTCATGGAATATAGTCAGCCCTTTCTGTTTTTTAACGAGATAGAAAGCCAAGCAACACTCAAGACCGTCCCTCAATACCCCCCCATTCTTTTAGATTAAGTAATAATTACATCCGATGGCATAATTTAATCATACAGTTCAAGCAGCTTCAAGCAACTTCTGCAGACATTAGCAATTAAAAATTCAGATCCACTATTAAAATATTTGAAAATCCTATTTATTTCTTAAAGAACTGTATAAAAACTGAGAGCAAAGAAAATTAGATACTAAAATATCAATTTCTCCACATTTTGATGAGTATATAACAAAATATCTGAACATAAGCACTTAGTTTAGTCACAGGTTAAGGGAAACACTGGTATATTTTACAGGAATTTATACCATAAAATGTGTTTTCATTAGAAATAAATCACTGACAAGAGAATCACTGATATACACACAAAATAGATAAAATATGGAAAATATCCTAATAAAAATGTTCATATACTTTGTACAAAGTTTAATAAATTTGATAATGTTAACAAAAAAGAATACGAGAGCCAGTCTTCAAACAGTGCAAGTCTGGGAAGCTCATATCAATTTAATTAACTGTCCTATCTCAAAAGGATAAAACAATTCAATCAGTCCTTCTGTGTTAAGGGTATGGGTTTGGTCACATTGCTTTGTCATCTGTTAGCTGTCTATTAATCCAAAGCACAAGTCATTGTGACATTTGTATTTTCCAGAAGTAATAATCTATAATTTCACTATCTCAGATATGCTACATTCTAATTTTTTCCAAATTAAAAAAACACACTTTATAGTTGATTTCCTACCTTTGATGTTTAACAGTAAGTAACATAACTGGACACCACCTACTGTCATGCACTACCTTGTTTGTCAATGGCAAAAATTCTTCTTTCAAAACAACTGATGACTTACTTTTATTCAGCTTTATTTCACTGTTAGGTTTGAGTTCTCCCTCCCTCCCATGAAATTAGAAATATAAGTACTTTGAGCCAACATCTTTGATTTGGGGATATGTACAACCAGTCTAACCAGTTTTTTTTCATGTCAACACACCCTTACGATCAATCAGCAATTTCTACTATGATACAACTGTAAAAACTGCAAAAAAGGTATCTTTTTAAATTCAGAAATTCTCATGTATTCAGCCTCAGCATCTCCCCATCTGAACCTCAGCGTTACCTGAAGCAGTGGGAAGAAAGCAACGTGGCCCAGCAGCGCCAGGCACTGCCTTCTCGGCAGCGTTCTGGAGGCTCAGCAAGACTCCGCGCAAAGCTGCTCTCCACTCCACTGCGCCTCAGCACCCTGAATCTGCTCTTCACCAGCTGCTGATGTTCCTTGTATTAAACTGAGAATTTGTGAGAAAAGCAAAACTTCCTGCTGTGTGTTAGCTTTGCATGAGAGCACTTAATCCCATGTAGTGGTATTCTTATAATGCATTTTTAAAATATTTTTCATTACAGGCAAACATTGGGGGGGGGGGAAGGGGAGAAGGGCAAATCAATACATTAAGTTTTAACTGCAATTACCCCAATAACTCTTAAAAGTAAAATGAATACATTGTGCAGTTTTGTTAACAAAAATTTATTTAAAATTATATTTTACTGAAGTAACCACATACTATTTTTTTGTGACAGTGTATCTGCAAACTACTAAACTTTGATTTTTTACATGAGGAAGTAAAAAGGAAACTGGAACTACAAAATACACTAAACTAAACCATTAACTAAACCATTAACTTTGTTAAAAATTTATTTGAGGGAGGGAGGTTTGTTTGTTTTAAATTAAAAAAACCCCACACATTGGTACTGCTATCTTAAACCAATCAACATATGAAAAAAGAGATTAAACAAAATTTTAAACCATTATTGGCCAAATTATAAACAAGCTACAGGGTCTGTTCTTTATACAGCAAAACTGTAATTCTTTTTGCATGTAAAGTTTCATGAGATCAAAACATTACTTAGCTTTAAATCAAAGGATCTGTTACTTTAGTTAAGTCTAACAATACTAGAAAGTAAAATTCTTCATCTGGAGCTGTAATATTTGCTGAAAAAAATCTACTTCAAAACATTAATCAAATTTTTCGCCTACTGGGCAGCCATATGGTAAAGCAGCATGTGAATCTCACAAACTTGCTGATCTTCTGTAACTGGGTGCTATTAATTACGCTTGCTGCATCCATCTCTTAGATTTTTGCTTTGTGAAAAAAGTATTTATTGCAACAGCTTTTACAAAACAAGGGAATGAAAATCACAATTGATTAATGAGCTGAATGGAAATATTTCCGTTAGCAGGTTTTTAAAATGAATAAGAATGAATAACATGGGTAAAAACGAACCCTACTTGTGTTCCCCACACACTACTGGGGGGGGGGGGGATTGGGGGGAGGGTATAACGTGCTTTATTCACTGGGTAGGCTTTAGGTGACGAACAATAAGACTTAAACTAGTTAGTTGAATAATAAAAAGGCTGAGTACTTTAATATGTGTTTCAAGTGCTAAATTCCTTAGTATGAAACTGAATTGATTGCTTCACAACTGCAAAACAAATAGTTTTTTTTTCAAATGTAACTAGGGCTTTTCCTTAAATTCACAGAAGCAAACAATTCAGAATGATAGTCTCCATTTTGTCTTCAATTCCTCAGGCCACAGTACTGAAGCTGTTTTGGGATCTCAGCCATAAATCTAGTTAATCATAAATTATAGCTAGAATATAATCCTTGACTCTCCAGCCTCGTGTGCCAGTGAAACTGGCTCTCAGGAATTACTGAAAGAAGATTGTAGGGGTTGGCTGGAAAAGCTAGCAAATAAGGTAAAATTGTGTTAGCGCACATACAAAAATCCCAGCCTGGGGAAGGGCGATGTGATGCAATTAGCCACTGTACAAGCCCAGAGCAGCAGAAGTCAGGGCACACCTGTGAAGATTTGCCATATCGTATCAAGTTAGAAAGGATGATTTTTTTTTCCCCTCTAATCTTCACATTAGTCTCCTATACAAAACTAGCTTATTTCACTTGGCAGAGTGCACAGACTTCATCCGAAGTAACAGAGGCAACAGCTACATGAAAGATGCTGCTCAGTTCTCGAGAGGGGCCAGGGGTGTTACCAGCAACGCGAATAACCGCCCGCTCCTGGTGCCCACCCAGGGAAACAGCGAGAGATGGACTGAGAAAACGGAGCAGCTTACGCCCAGCGTATCCTGCCTGGGTGACTTGTCACCTCCTCAGGGCACAGATTTCTGAAACACAATACACAGAGAGGCAAAGGAGTCGCTCCTGTCCTGCCAAGTTACCTTCTGGAAATACGGTTCAAGAACAGTAATTCCCTTGCCTCCCTGCAGTCCACATGCCTCTTAGATGTAATAATCAAATGTTAAAATATTTAATTGCCAGACACTTCAACCTACATAGTCACCCACTGGATGACATTTCATTCATCCTAATGTATATATCTGTATGTCTAATAAAGAATAGCAAGAAAAAAAATAACTGAGCGCTAAATCAAGGTAAAATTTGCATTAAGAACACAATTTAAAACAAAGGAAACTTTATATAAACATATATAGCTGGAGAGATTTTTAAAACAAACTATTCTGAGTATGATTCTTGTTCTAGAATAGAAACTTAAATGAAATAATGCCTTGTTTTTAAATTATGACAATTTCCTATTTTCATTACTCCTTGTTATTTCTTATTTGATTCTAACTCTACAACAAATTACTATCCACATGAACAGTGAGCAATTATAAGCCAATTCTTGCCATTAAATAAGCTTGTAAGTGCCACACCTTTATGAAGAAAAAGCATTTTAAAAATTAGTATGAAACCTTTTTAAACAAGTTTTAATTAGTGACCCAAAATGTATGCCATAACTTTTCATCACCTCTTGGGTGATCTCGAAACCTCTCCTGCATACATTGACTGTCTGCTTAAAAGTTTAAAGAGCTAACAAAATGTTTTAACGAGATACAAATCTCAGAGATCATTAATCAATATGTTCAATGTTATTTGTGATAATTCATCATGACATGATATTAATGGGTTACTGTACCCTTCAGAGGTGAGATTAATGCAAATGAGCAGCCACAATTAACTTTACTGCTCCCAACTCGCAGGAATGGACAGATGATTATAAATGACAACTATATGTCAATTACAATATCCAATAAAGTGAAGCTTAGAGGGCAATCTATCTACTTTTATAGTTCTTGCTTGACATAGCTGAATTTAGCTCAACCCACTGTTGTCACAGTGTAACCACTGCTTTGAAGGAGGGGTCAGATTTTTAATTTTCTATTTCCTAGGAAGGAATTCAAATTGTGCATCTGAATGCGTTGTCAGAAGAAGGACAGCTGCAGGAAACCAAGAACAGATGTTGCTTTCTTCACCAGCTAAAGAAAACTGTATCTGTTCTCAAATTGCAACAACAAGGCCACAAAGAAAATAATCTGTCCTGCTGTGTAATATATTTATTCAACTAAAAAAAGAAAAAATGCAGCATTCTGAAAAAATTTATATTTGGTAAACTGCTTTGTCACAGTTAGTGCTTTCAGTTCACTGAGGTTTAAAAGCTTAGTTATGTGTACATTGGTATGTGCACTTTTGCATACAAACGCATACTCGTACGATCACCTCTTAAGCACTAATACTTTCGTAACGAAGTGATAAGGCTGCACAGGAAAAAAGCAAAATTTCTAGAGACTTCAAAGGAGCTACAAGCAGAGATTCAGACATTCATAACCTTAACAGCTGGCCAGATTCAGGAAATTCTGAAAACATGGCAGACAAAATCATAAAATAATATGTAAATCATATCTACAGAAAAATGGACAGATTCCATGGTTATGGCATATAGCTCTGATAACATGCCCAGATGCTAGGCTTACTGCCATCTTCGCAGGAAAGCAAGTTCCCTTCCTACTGCATATTAGACACCACAATGCACTTGGACACCTCCTCTGCCGCATGGGTTAAAGTTATGCCCTTCCTTTGAGGATGGGCCTCAGCGCACAAAAAAATATTACCACTGCATTTTGCATTTGGAAGTTAAGCTTATTCATTGAGCCACCTGAAGGTACAGTTTGAGCTCTTTAACACATCTGTAAACTGCAGCACATACTCGGTTTCTCACAAGGATGCATCAGCAGCTCCATTTGGAAACCACTCAATAAAAATCAGTAGGGGATTTGGCGAAGTAATTTTTCAGCAAATTATACAAACATACCAGTAAGTTTTAAACATGTGAGTAATAAGATCATGCAAGTAGGCTCATATCAATGCTTTACTGAAGTAAAGCAGGAGAGTTCCCGATTTTCTTCGGACCAATTTTCCCCCAAAGTTCACCCACGCCCATTTCATCCAACCTAATCATCAAGAAACAAGGTATTTTTCAAATGAATAAAACTGTTGATATCACTATCATCATCTTCAGCGTGGGAATGCAAGAAAAACTCTTTACTGCTTCTAATATGGAAAATAAACATTTTTGTGACAATATTTTGTAGAAGTCTTGACGCATCCTGAAAAACAGTACTTTGGGGAAGATACAGTTTCCATGCCAGACCTTTAAAAACTGAAGTCAGTAACCATCCCTTAAAATATATAATTTCCTGACAGATAATTAGCCATAGCACTAAGATTTTGACTAAAATCAGTGTGTCCTGTACATCCTCAGCAATCATAAAATCAATCAACAAAAATAAAGTATATCTGATAAAACTAACACACTTATTTGAGCATGGAAAAATAAATTCCCAATTTAATCTATATTCATATATGAGTAGCATCTCATTTGGATTTTTTTTTGGTTTTAACTAATTAATCAACAAATTTGAGTTGGTTAAATAAAACCTCTTCCAACGCCTCCTTATTTAATTGCAGTTTGGCACCAACAAATATATATCAAAATTATAGTATCTCCCTTGACAGGAAGCTCCTTGCTTCCACACACAGTTATGGCTCTCTGCAGAGTAACCAAGAACTGCTGACAACCTTGAACACTGCTACAACAATATTACTATACTTGGCAGAGAAGTACCCTTGCGGCAAGAGAAAAGCTGTAATTTTGACTGTCACTTCACATTACACTAGATATTATTCCACTGTATACACACGCACACACTCACAAACTCTTAATAGACTACAGTTTTCTCACTGCCCAGCTCTTCTATTATAAATGACAATATAATACTTTTGACCTACCAGTAGGATCCCTATTAAAGCTAACATTTAGCATCACTGAAAGTCTTCTGTTAAAATACAGCCATCATAAATTGTCTTGTCCTAGTCACCTCAAAATGCTTATGTGACTTAAAGTTATTTAGCGTAATTTTATTATTTGCAAAAGAATGGAAACATTTGAAAACAAGGAGAATTTGTAACTGGATTTTGAGAATATGCTCTTAAACGTTTGAATAATTGCTAATATCTTGAATATTAATATCTTCATTCACAAGCTCTTTTGTTAAGAAATGGATTCATCTTTAGTATAGCCAAAAAAGCTGTCTCTAAATTTCCAACAATAACCTAAGCACACAGGTAATAACATGTCATAAATGGGAGTAACAAGCATAGTCAACTTAGACTTCCTCCCTCAGCCCATTTCTGTATCTAGCAAAAATGAGCATGCAAACATTTAAATAGAGAAGTTTTCATTTTGACCACATTAAATATATACAGGACATAGCCTCTGTTTCCGAATTCTAGAAGGTACCTTCCTGCTTTGAAGACAAGTATCCTTGCGTCCCTGGAAAAAAGCATATTTGTGTCTCCTAAAACAGATCCAATTCTAGGATTGTAAAGTAGGAGTTTACACCGAACTTCACCTCCTTAATTTTTATTATATATGTTCCATATGTTCAATACACAGATTGTCTACTGATTTCAGACAAAATTTTGCATGCATATATGCAGAAGTTGCACTGCAGAGCTAGGCATTAACAAGAGAATCTCAGTGAGACATGGCCAGGATGAGCCACTACAGGTAACTTGCTAGAAATCAAGTTACACATTTTGGAATACTCTGATGACAATTCACTATACTGCAAGCAAGTCTTACGATTTTTGTGAAATATGCAACAATATTTAATTAAATAAACTGGATTTAAACAGACTTTAACCCCAAATGGCACTTGTAAAAAGTCATAAAAAGAAAATGCATTGTTATTTTTAATGTTGTTCAAGCATATTTTGCTTCTACCCTTCTGTTATTCATACAGGGTTTCAAATGCATTTAGAAAGACACTATCTTGTGTTGTTTAGATAAGGAAGCATCACTGAACCTCTTTACCCTTCTCCAATAAAATGTATCAAAAATTTCAGCACTGTCTGCTGACCGTACCACATTTAACAAGATTCGCAAATGAACCCAGAGTAAGTTTCCCACTGTGACACATTAATAATAAGTTCCTTATCCCATCTATCCCAAGCCATGAATATGTAATGTTATAAAATGAGTCCTTTTCACACAACAGAACCTCAGACGTGAATAAATAAAAACTATCCATCACAAGCCTGTGAAAAATTAATGAGAGTTCTGAGACATAAGAAAAAATTGGTTACTGAGAAGATAAGGTCCAGTATGTAAAAACTATGTTCCTCACCAGCTGTAAATTTTATTTCTTTTAAAACTTTACAAAAAGAGTTCAAAAAAATCTTTCTATAACACATTTACCATAGGAAACAGAAAACGGAAAATGCTTCAATGGCAAGACATATACTCATATGGGATATATTCCAGATAGCATTCAGAAATCAGCAAATGGATCAAGTATTACCATAACAGAGAGTTACGTTTCCAGTTACAGAAAGTTGTAACCTTAGATATTTAGAAACAGGAGGTCTTGTTCCATTTCTTTTCCCTTCAGAATGAAAATTCCTGACAAAATAAGGCAGCATATCTCCCTAAACTTCATTTACTTGGATAAAAGAAGAATTCACAGAAAGAAATTATTCTCATTCATGTGAGTGTCTCTTCACTTTATCACTGAAGGCTTTAATCTCTGGATATACAGCAATCTGTTTTGCAATATAAAGAGAAATAAGAAAAACCATAATTTTTCAAAAGAGTCAAGCTGCCACTACGTTTATTAATCCATTTTCCTAATCTTGCCTGAAAGACACTGTTGCTGGCTGACGAGCGCAAGGGCTGCGCCACTGTCAGCGTGACAGCACCACGCAAACTGCCTTATCAGAGCAAATACCGGGACTGCGCCCCGAGAGGGGCACGGGCAGCGCGGCGGCAAGAGGGGCGGCCCAGTCCTCGAAAGGCTTTCCACGAGACAGGGAGCACTTCTGAAACTATTCCACTGACGGACTTCAGAAACGACTGCACAACCCACAGTCAGTTCTGTGAAGCGTTAGACATTTTAATGTCTAACAGCTTAAATGAAACTCATGCCTTGTGAGGTGAAACTACAGCGCTGTTATTTTTTCTCCAAAACCTCTCTGCTCACTCAGCCCTTTCCCATTGCTGTTTTTCTCTCTACACCTGGAACCTGCAGGCCGCTGCAACTCCCTCCAGGCTTGACCATAAACTGTTTCCTGTTTGGTTCCTAATTCTCACAAATATGGGAGAAAGCGTCCGACTCCTCTTTGTTTACGCCAGTGACCTTTACCTGTTGTTAACATATCCCACGGCCCATCTGGGGGATGGGAAGCTGCCAGGCATTCGGTCCTCCTCCTTTCCCAGGCGGTGCTTGTACGAGCACCGACAAGACAGGCACCACGTTACTGGCCGTTTCCTCAGGTAACGGCCTTCAGACACAAACAAGACAGGAAACCATAGCGCAAAAAGAAAGTATCGCAGCACCCCTCCCTCCCAGCGCACTGACTAGATCTCCCCATCGAGGGGCGGCTTCATCCCATCCAAACCTGACCGAGCAGCATGCCTTCTCCAAAGTGGTGTCTGCAAGGATCGCCTCCGAGTGCTGCCAGAGGTGCCTAGCTGTAAAATAAATGATCTTTTGAAGTCTGTACTGAGAGTGATTGAGTGACTGCGAGGAATTATTTATTAATCTTAAAATGCCAATGGATACTGTTAAGGAACTATTTTTCTATAAAACTATCGTGGTCTCAAAGAAGAAAGGGAAACAGGGCACAATCGCCTTAGAGCAATCCGACCTCCCGTTCTGTTTGAGGGAGGAGCCCGTTCCCTCCACAAGGCTCCTGCTCCACCAGGCAGAGTTCAGCCCCTGTTCAATAACCCCCGTCTTCTAGACAGATCGCTTGACTTTCTTCTCATATGCTTTTGGTCATATTTGTTATCACCATTTCTCTTTCACCTATTTAATGTTACAAAAGCAGTAACTCTCCAGGAAAAACAACCAACCCAGCACAGTCTCATTACCATAAAGCTTTTCTTTCCATGACAAAAAATTGTACCCTAATCACATCTATTATAGTCCTGCTTTTTTGCGTGCTATTTTTTGGGGAGCAACACCTAAGGAACATCAGCTAACTCCCCTGTTTGAGAAGATCTGACATTTAAGTCCTTCAGCTTACATTCAGGACCAAGGATTCTTCCACATTTTCAACAAAACTACTTACTAACGTTTTTCTCTCCCCTTTTTACTCAGGAAATTTCACAGTCTTCTGAATATATTCACCAGACTTCTTGTAAGACCTTACTGCTTAAACAGGTATTAGATTTCCAAGTGTGCCAATGCAGCTGAAGCTTTCTTTCTTAAATACCCTTATTGCAGGCTGACCTTCCTTGACTTGATGCACATATTTTGCAGGGAAAGAGCCTTCAGGTCCATAATCAGTCCAGTCACATGCTCACCATATCTATATAGGTACTCGTGGCAAAAGCCTGCTAAATATCTTTGACATATATTATTAGTACACCTCAAGGTCAACTTACATATCACAACTCCAGTGAAGAAAGGCCGACTGAGGTTGATTAATTTTCAGACATATTTTAACCCTCACAATATCCATCACCATATACGAGCAACAGACATTGAAATATGCTTTTTAAATTAAGTTAAAAAAAAGATACCACTGTATTTTTTTTTTTTTAAGTTTCTTCGGTTGTCTTAGTCACATTGGACAGCAGCTAAAGACCACCAGAGAGGATTTCAATATGCTATTTCCATCTGAAGAGCAGCAGCTGCAGTAATGCACTTCCTATGCTGCTGCAGCACCAACATTGCTCTATATTTTCATATGATCTATATTTTTACTTGTTTGGCACCACAGTAGTTGCAATTGGCAGTGTAATAGATGAGTAAGCAAAGCATGAAATTAAAAGATATTCTTCGTATATAGAGCTGACTGTGCAAAATCTCAGCCAAAACCAGCCAAACTCTAGAATGCTTATTTTTAAGCCACAGTAATATATAATATACCACTAGTTCACAAGCATAATACAACTCATTTTCAAACAAGAAACAGTAATAAAATTAGCGCATACACAGGACAACTCTTCAGCAACGGATTAGAGGCCTATAGCAAATAACAAATCTTACACACTAAGTCTCCCCCATCAGACAACTCCACTGTGCAATGCCCAGGCAGATCTCCACAAAAATGATTCTGGGGCCAAAAGGAGTTCCCTGCTTCATCACTCCAGCAAAGATGGAGCCAGATTCCACGACCTTCTGAAAAAAAGCCCATATATAATTTTTGCTGAATAGGCCCTCAGTTAACAGCAGAAACCAATTTGTAATTTAGCCTTAAATGCACACTCCACAAAAAGCTATCAGGTAAGGAAAAAAAAACCACACACAACCCTGACATGTAGATATAAATTTTTTTTGACAAACGTAAGTAAAAACTAATACTATGACATTTCTCAAAGTAGCCATTTGAACTGCACAAACACTGAAAAAAGTTTCAGAGTATAAGCATTTATTTTGTTTTATGATTTTGGACCAGGAAAATATTTATGAAAAGAATAATAAATAATTAATTTTTCTGGCTGCAAGCTGGTGATTCTTTCCTGGTTAAACTATATGCAGTGAAATGGCATTTAAATTATATGAGAGAATTGATTCAAATGGCTTCCATTAGTAATTTGGCAGGCTGCTGTGAATTGCTACTAATCAATTTTAAATAATGCTATCCTATTTGAGAATGGAGGCATCCTCATGTTAAATATCTACACGTTGCAGAACTGTAAATCAGTGGCTAAAATACAAATTTGTTCATATCTTCTAACTCATTGTGTTTAACAATGTGCCATCAGTGAAACTAATGCAGAATAAAATAATCACATGTGCCTTCAGAGAAGTGTTCTGGGTTCTAGAGATTCTCTTTTATTTTAGGCTAATGAATATTTCAAACTAATGTTATTCTAGGCCATTTTACAGTACAATTGTATCCATTTTGCTTGAGATTTTATCTATCAAGAGTAATTAGACCCATTTGTGCTGTAAATATTCAACATATATGTAGCATAACCATATGAAGCAGATGTGTGCATTATGAGAATTTTCACTGGAAATAATGAAAATTGCAAAAATGTCAGCAGACATTGAGGCTTTTCTGGTTGTTGTGTTTCTTATTTTAGAGGAGACATTTACAATTTCAAATCAAACTTTCTTCCCACAAAATCTTTGCACAACATGAGACACCAAATTGTACTTGTGAGGATCTAACATCATCTTTAAGTAACATGAAGAGCACACTTTAATGGTGGACATAGATATATTCAGAAATTACACCATAGCACTTTCCATTAATCTGGACACATGGTCAAAACTGATCTGCAAATACATTTATAAAAATATTAGGTATGAAGTATGTTACCTAACTTATTTTAACATGGACTTTTCAGTTTGAGCTCATCTTCTGGACAAAGAAACATGGCTGGTTTAGACAACACAAAACCATGAGATATAAACTCAGTAACATAGTTTTAGCAGGCCATAATCTTCATTTGTTTAATATGGTAAACTACATAAAAATATGTGAATGAGTGTGTGTGCCTGTCTTTGGAACACAATCTCTGTTCTGGTGTTTTCAATGATACTGGTATTCCAGAAAATCTCCTTCCTTAATCTGATGTCCTTGGAACTTTCAGCTCTTATAAGAGATCACATTTAATAGTGAGCCTTTTAAAGAAAAAAAAAAAAATGCATTCATCTCATACACAGATGATTGAACCTTGGTTCAGAAAACTTTTTTAAAAACAAGAAACAATTAACATTAATGGTAACAGGGACATTATAACAAGACAACAGTAATGAAGTAAAATTGAATCATAGTTTAAAAAGCATTGTTTAAATGCAGTCTATTTATATTTTAAATTATCTTCACTAGAATGGAAAAATATATAATAAAATATCTTAATTAAAGCAGTGAAAAATGCAGCTTCCAGAACAAACAAAGAAACCACATTCTTGCTGGCTGGGGAGATCTGGGGAGGGAAAATATGAAGTGCTATTTTAACATGGAAAAAAAAGTTCTTTAGCAGACTGTGACTGCTTAAGTAAGTCAAAGACTTACTTTACCAAAGCAGTAAATATGTTGATGAGGAACTGCTTAAAAAAAGACTGTAAAGCAAAGTGCTGTAGTAAATGAAGCCTTCCCACACACATCCGCTGTTCTGTTTTCAACGTTAAAGTGTGGCTTTCAAGAAATAGAAAAGTTAACTCAAGTCATTGCATAGAATACCTTTATATACCTACACTTTACCACCTCCCTCCCTTTCTGAACTCTTCCAAAAGAAAGTGTGGAGAAATTGAAGATGAATACCTAGATGGAAGTATTCAGGCAAACAGATAATATTAAGTAATGCTCAATGCTACTATGCTCCATTTTTAACCGTACATACAACCTGCCCACTGAAGAGATGCTACTGTGTACTGAGGTTGTGGAACGCTGATTATATGCCTAAAATGCTCAAACTCCACAGCGCCTATACCACAACATAACATGATGGCTTCCCAGACGACACCAACGGTGCGTGCCCTGGAAAGAAAACGGCACCCTTCCAGCTCCTAGGCTGCAGAGATACGGCTGTTATGCCAGGCCAGAAGCCTGGAGATTAAATGAGGACAAGTAGATAGGGCTATTTCCTGTCAGGACTAAACCACCCCACTCCTAATTTGAAGCTAATTCCGATTTTAAAACCAAAAAGTAGGTATTACTGTACTCTGGCATTTTCAGGCACCCAATCTCATCCCTAAAGCACACCAAAACAAACCAACTGGATAATACACCTCAGCCAACAAAGCTACAGACATCCATTCTCAAAAATATCATAGGAGGAGTAGGGAACGGTGTTGATTTCCTTCTACTTAGTGGTTTAAATACTCAGGATCCATGCTCAGGTCTCTCCTCTATCTGAGAGGGCTAGTATCTCCAACAACTCACAGGCATCTACTCAAACCACCTGGCTCTAGGTCATTCTGGATGTGGTAGTATTTCACCTCTCTTGCTGAAGTTTAGCTAGTATGAGAGGAAAAAATATATACTTCAAATAAAAGATAGCACACACAAAGCAGCTTATTTCCAAACCTACCTTGCTCAGATCCTGCAATGAGCAGCAAGGATAGCCCTTCACTTCGTATTAGGACTTGAGATGTACAGAAGGCCGTACTCAACTGTTGACAGAGTTCATTCAGGGCTTGGAAGTGGCTTGTGATACCACACATGCCACTACTGATGTCCACAGGAAAATTTGAGGATCTGTGTCTTACTATTTGACCTAAGTTCTGAAAATTCCTTTTTGTCACCAGGAACGCTTCTATATTTTACTTAAACCAGCCAGCAGATAAAACAGTCTAGACACTTAGTACAAAAAAGAGACTGACATCATCCCTTCTTCCAATTTAGTGGAAAAAAAGTCTTTTGTTCATTTTAACAGTCTTTGCATCCTTAAGTTAGGTACCTAGAAGCAGAATATCAGACTCACTTTTGTGCCGTTTTCCTCTTTAGCTAGTTAGCTCCACATGCCTCCGCCACCCTGAGGCAGTTACCTCCTACATACCCTGCCCGAGCCTCAGTGCCCAACGCAAAGGTCTGCCTTCCTTCCCGAGAGCTGTGCAGTACAGTTTCTGGATCTTGCCTTTTGTGCTTCAGTATCTGCAGAGCAGAAGGAGCTGTACAGAGAATATAACTTAATTCTGACACTTACTTCTGTGCCAATATTAAAATATGAGTACAAATCATGTAGCCACATTCCCAAGCTAGCTTTAACCTAGTTTTCAAATCAGTAACAGCAGAGTCACAGCAGATCAAGGCAAGCTAGCTACCAGACATTTTGAAGAGTCCCATGCAAGTTTTGCAGCCTCCATTGGACCCACACTGCTGTGAGTACATGACATAAGCCCCTCTTGAATTTAATTTAAAACAGAGTTCAGGTATGTCTACATTGCATGCAATCACACTATGTACTGTACACATAGCTTAAGAGAAGCTCTATGGAGGAATCTACAGAACCACTACAGCCACAACATGCTGCTAAGTTGGATTCATGCCAGGGTTTGTTTTATCTTTTAAAATATGCCATCTCTGAAATACTTTCCCCTCTCATTTCTTCACAATTTAAACTTCAATTCTACTAGACATGTATTAATTGCATCAGTTATGTGAATCCTGAGCTATCACCTACTCTCAGAAATTCTTTTATCTGACAGCAGGAAAGATACTGTATTATTGTAAATTAAGATGACAGTTTTAGTGTAGCATGAATATGCTCGAAAATAGTACTCACTATTATAAGAAAAAATAAGTTTAATCCCAATTCAATTATATTTAATATATTATATTCAAGAATATTTACATAAAACTAGTATATTTTCAAAAGCATATTACTGATATAGTAAAATAATTTTAATACCAATAACAACTAGATCATATTAGCAGATGCTAACTTTAAATATATATATATATATATATATATACACACACACACACACACACACCTTTTTCTTTCCACAATGAATGCAGACACTTAAGGAAAACCTCTCTTTGGCCTTCCTTGTGAAATCTACTTAAATCATTACCTCCCCAAAAATGAATTTGAAAATACCCTCTGATACGAGAAACTGAATATTAAATTTTGTCTTGCAAAAGATTTTTGTGGTATGCTAACTACCTGAAAACAGAGGTCTATAGAGAAAACAATTAACAACCATAATGCTAAACAATCTTTGAACTCAGCACATTTGGACTAGACTACTTATTAAAAAATTACTGTTCTTATTTCTGTGGGTTGCTAAACAAGGTAATGCAGCAATACTTACCACAACAGTATTATGCAATGATCCAGTTTTAATGCACAACAACATTGAAGAAATTAGATATAGAGAAAATCTCTCATGACTACTTAAATTTTAATCGCTTTTTTATTGTTATATTGCAGGAGTCGAGAGTAGAGTAAACAACGTTCTGGGCCCCACTGGGCCTCAAGCAGGTACTTCTTACAGAAATGCAAAGATGCTAGCAATCTGTACCATTCGGAGATGCTAAAAAAGTCTGCTGTCATTCAATACTCCCTTATATCACTAAAATAAAGATTCTTACACAACTCCAATCATTCACTGTCAGTTCAGATACTTTAAATCCATCAAAAGTATTGGGGAAAAAAAAGCTAGATGATCAAAATAACATTTAAAAAAAACCTCAGAGGCAAAAGTTTTGTTTGAAGATGTTTCACAAACCTGTACAAGAAAAGAAGCAGCATCCAAAAATCACATTTCATAAATTTGCTGAAGTAATCTGGGCTTTCTATTGAACATGAGTGCTAGGGAAATAAACAATGTTACTTGGCTGGCCAATTAGGAGAACTAGTAAATTAAAGCATTCATATTTTCTCTAAAAAAATGTATTCTATGAACAGGTTCGTATCTCTCCCAGAAATAAAATCCTGGAGGTTCTAAGTGACAGTATTCTACACTAGTTATCCCCACGTTCTTAACCAATTTCCTCCTCAAAACACAAAATCATACAGATGTACATTCAACCTAATAATGTGCTGTGACGGTGTGCTCCTTTCCGCCCTGCAACGTGCTCTCTCCCCCTCAACCTGACCTCCCTGTAAACAGCACATATGCAGGGGCTAATTGAGCACGCACCAACTAAGGCCCATCTAGCATGCAAATACGACTATGAGTCAATCATCTCCCCCCCCATAAATAGGGGGCAGCCCAGAGCCCATTGAGTTCTCCTGCACAGCGGCGGGCTGCGCTGCAGAACCTCCCCTTGAGCAGGGACGCCTCTCAAGGTCACTCCTCGAGGTTGAGAGATTCCTTACCTGCAACAGATCCTCGGTAAGTGATTAATAGCATGCTGAATTTTTGTGAACTTCGCAAAACTTTGCTGAGTTATACCTCTGATTAATTGTGCACATAATCCCTTAGACATAAACCGCTGACCAAGTCTGAGACTAGGATCTCATCCAGCCACACCTAGGCTCCTCTCAGAAGGAGCACAGAAAGCAAGGGGGTCCTTTCCGAACCTCATGACTCAATGGGAGGGTCTCCTTCGCACACACTCCTTTAGACATAAACCATTGACCAAGTCTGGGACTAAGACTGGATCCAGCCGCACCTAGGCTCCTCTCAGAAGGAGTTTAGAAAGCAAGGGGGTCCTTTCTGAACCTCGTGACTCTACGAGAGGGTCTCCATTGCGCATGCATCTGACCCTGTCCTTCATGCAGTAAATAACTGAGTGAACCTTGCCAACTGAACCTCGTTAAATCATTCCTATTTATGATTGAACTTTGTTAAGTTGCTATCTTACCACAATAAACATAGTGCTGCTTCTCTCTTATAAGCAAAGTGCATCACTCCTCCACGACATGTGCATGCAAACTGCAGATTTAAGTCATAGGTACATCTTCATTAAGACTAGAATACATCCACTTTGCAATGTTGATGCAGGCAAGTTCACTCAGATACAATTCATACCCAGGGCCTGACTCACCATTACTTCAAATGAACAGAAGAGTTTTCTCACCATTGCTACACAACTGACTACAAAAAATCCTAGAATATTTCAGAAAAAAAATAAAAAAAGAGGGTGAACCTATAGAATAGGCAAAAGTAGGTGTAACAAAGGCAGAGAATGCTGTATGTAAAGGAAGATAATCCAGTACTCAAGTCAGAATCAGTCACCATCAGGCTCTACACCAGTATCCATGTCTCTGCTCTCTTGCTCTGCTAGCAAAGAGTTAGAGTAAAGGAGTTAGAGCTAGAACATTTTTAACAGTCCTGGAATACATTTGAACATAGTTTACTTAATATCATATTTAGAAGGTCAAAAATCTACATAAGCTTCTTTCATACTGTCTCCTATTGGCTGGCTTCAGGCAACTTCCCACAGGACCCAATATTTACAATATTTACAAAATTATGACTCTCCAGTAGTGCAATAGCTACAGGATTGCAAATCATGATCACTGGTAATTTTCAGAAAGCCATATTAGAAATATTTGAACCATCTTTTAAATGAAGTAGGTCTCCTTCTGCTACTGCAGATAATATGGAACATTAAACTGGGTCTGTCTAAAAGATCAAAAATTCATTTTTGCTTAGGAAAACAGTTCCATTACATGGGGTTTTTTGGTCTGCTTTTCTTCATTTGTAGTTTAGATATCTTGCTGGGCTACTTCAGTAGTAACTTAAAGCATTTTCCATTACTACGCTATATCATCCACCAGCCATCATCATGGAATTTTGAGTAAACTATGTAAATAAACTGTATGAAAAGTTTGGACCTTCAATACTTGCATTAACCTATCCTGACCTCCACTAGCATTTGTAATGCATTTTTCAATTTAGAAAGTAAAGAAAAAAAATCAGCACATTTGGCAAAATACACCTTTTCTGTTCTTAAATAGTGTCTCATAAACATAAATATCAGCTTTACATACATGGCTCATGACATCTTATGACATTTTAAAGTGTATTTAATAGCTTAAAAAAAACCTCCAAATGGATTTAGTCATTTACTGTAAATGTCCACTATAGGTCACATGCTCATCAGATGGAGTACATTTAGAATATATTTACGGGCTTGATGTTGCTTTTCAAAACAAAAAGATATAAATCTTAATACTCTCAGTTCTAATGTATGGATACAAGCCATTAATCACTCTGACAAACATATGTAGGATGTAACCCTGCATATGCTTTAAGAATGAAAAGCAGACGAACACAGCTTACACCTTCAGGTACATTTGTATACTCACTAGCTCTCATCATTTGAAAACTGGAAAACAAGCTATGGGATATGCTCTTCCTTCTAATCTTCCTGTAAATGTCACAGATCAGATCAGAGAGTCAACCGCAGGCCACCACCTTTAAGGGATTTTTGTTCTGATTTTTGAATGAACCAAAACAGATAGTGCGCAAATTCTCTGCACAGATCAAAAAAAGTCTTTATTTTTTTTTTTTTTAATCCTACAAGCAGAAAAGGACACTTAAAACATCAGAACATAAGCAGCAGTCTTAGAAAATCCAGTTCTATTTCTACTCAAATCACTGGAGAACTCCATTTGATTTCAGCAATCACAAAGTCATTTCATATACTACTGTCTCATGTGTTATCCATTTGGCTTTCTTCTCTTATCCTACTACTAGAAAAATTCCTATTCTAGAAAAAAATGCAAGAAAGTGTTTTAAATTAAAACATATTATCTAAAGAAAAATTCCCAAATCCTGCACATTCATTTCTAGACTGAGCAAATACGAAGATTGATATATAATAATCTGCTAAAAGAATCACCATAGCACATCTCAACTTTAAACTTCGCTAGGGGAAAATTACTAAGAATATTTGATGCAGTTGATACATAGTTGAAAAAAGTTTGCAAGCAGTCAAAGGAGTTATCTGATGATAAGAAGATAAAATTAAACTGCCACAATTATCTCGCTAACCTAAACAAAACAGGATGAAAACAAATAATTGCTAGTATTGACAAGTGTTATTTCTACCTGGAAACCTTGCAATGCATTCTCTGACAGCATTCACCAGAGAAGCCAATGCTTCCTGTATAGATTTGAGGTCTAATTCTTAGGCTAAAAACTCTCTAAATTCTATTTATAATTCTGGAAAATGGGTTAAGTGAAAGAAACCAAACCCAGTCTGATTGTTAGAAAAAGGAATGGACAGATGTCAAAAATTTTTCCCCCTAAAGGCAAAGGAAGGAAAGAGAAATAATAGAAATAAAAATACTTTGTCAAATATCTTGTCTAAGTCTTCTTTACATATAGACTAATGGATATTTAGTAGGGAAAAAAAAAGCCATCTAAAGAAGCACAGCAAAGGTAGGTAGTTTAGTAGAAAGCCTAATTATTTTGAGTCTTTTGAGGAGATTAAGACTGAATAAGGATCTTTCAGTCACTGAGATATAAAATAGGGGGAACAATTGTACTACAAAATTTATAAAATGAAGAAAAACTGAAAAGTCTAAGCTATCTAAATACTCAGAAAAAGCAATTCCGTAATAAAATCAAATAGGCATTTTCTCACCAAGGTATAGTCCAATTATACTTTTGCTAAATATTATTGTGTATCTCACTGTTGGTAATTTTGCTATGAAAGAATAATTAACTTTCAATGGGCTTGTTTCCTTATACTTACTTGTGAGTCTCTCAGAACCTGTGACCTAGTACTTACACTGTAAGCTCAGAAGTGTGAAAATCATCCTTTTCCCCTGAGTTCCTATACTATGTGTCTGCAGCAGAATTCTGGTTCAAAATTGTAAGATTTAGGCACTTCAGGAATCTAAAAAAATGCTATTTAAAAGACATACAGAGCCAAAAGAAAGATCAATATTGCTTAGTCAGATTTAGGTAACAATTTCAGTTACACTTTAGCATCTCACCAGCATTTAGAACTCAAACCATCTATTTTTTTTTATTTATTCCACATCAGGCCTTGCTGAAAAAATCTGGAACATGGTGGGAAGTAACTATCTTCCCCTTCCTGTCTTTTTTGCAGGAAACCTACACACAATCTCTCTTTCCATCTCTCAGTGTATCTTTGCTATTGGATGATTTCCCCCTCTCCCTTCCCAACTCTTGACTCTTTGTACTCTTTCATGTCAACCTGTACTCTTGAAATAGCTTCCTATTCATTCTCCTTGTTTAAATATCCCTTTAGAAGTCCCACCTCTTTCACAAAGTGTCTACAAGGAAGACAACTTGGGAGAAAGTCCCATGCCCTAGTATTTATCCCATTTATACTTGTATGACTTGGGCTCTGAGCTCAGACAAGGGCTGTCTTTTAAATACCTTGAGAAACATGTGGCTGAAATATTTAAATGTGCGTGCTTTATGTTTAGCAATTTTGTTTATATTAAATGCATACATAAGTTGCCAATTTTCAAAGCTACCGAGGAGCCAAAGCTTTCAATGATTACCAAAGTACTCTGATTCTGCTAGGAATTTTGTTATCAGACACTTAGGGTATCTTAACATGAAAATCTGTTCGTTCCTCTTCTCATTTATCACTCTGTACTCCAAAACACCAGTACTTTTACAGCCTGGCAGTACTTAAGGTGCTGGACAGGGAGGACAATGGAGAAAAGAGACCACAAGAAACATGTCAGATTAACAGTTAAAGATTAAAAAGAAAGAAAAAAAAAATCCTGAGATAAAGATGAGCTGAGTCAGGAAGGACTACCCAGACAGAAGGAAGAGCATGGAAAGAAGACAACAACAGGCAAGCCAGACAGCCATCAACGGAACGTGTTTTGCACTGTCTCCAAGGAGTGGAGCAATTTGCTGTAATGCACGGGTAAGGATATTTTACCTTGAAGGCCAGATTTCAATCTGCAATGCAACATACACTGCCACGTATCTTACAAGGTCTGCTGCTATCTAGGGTAGGAGTTTATGATTCTGGCAGGAACAAATAATGGTGAATTAGGAGGGGGGGGAGTGGGGATGCATATAACAGTAAAAAAATTCTAACATACTAGGAAAGGAAATAGAAAAAAGTTTAGAGTATATTGCATACATTCTTTTTTTTTTTAATTTGATCTGTAGTTACAAATTTGAAACAAATTATGAAATTAAAGTTTCTGACACCCATTTCCTTAGAGATGATACACGTAAAACGCTAAAAACAATTTGCCTACATTCCCATGGAAAATATAAGCTATATCAAGAGTCTCTACACATTTCAAAACAAAACCGGCCCTCTCTTGAAAGTCATAAATAGTAGAACTCTTACTAATATTGCAACTAACCATATTGCCCTAGTTACCTGGGTAGTACAATAATGTATTCTCCCTTGAGTCAAACCTTTCCAAAGATATTCACTGAAAGAATTTTCTGCTTTAGGACCATAAACCTCAGTGCTCAGCTGAGTTGCAACTCCCGAGCCAACCTATGACTTTGGGAATTAAAATGCAATTTCTGAAAAACAACGTGCTATACACAAAAACCTTCCTGGCATTATGCCTGTTTAAGACTTTATATTTAACTGATACTGCAAAAAGATGGCTTTCCATAGACAGTATCTCAAAAATGATGAACTAGATTGCTAAAACTTTAGAATCTTTCAGTTTGAAAATGAGCAATAACATGTTCACTACAATAAAGAATGGAATTCAAAGGAACATTACATGCTAAATGGTTTGCGTACAAATGGATTTGTGCTCTATTTTTACTGGAACTTCATAGTGTTTTGTGAAACCACTAATAAAAATATGTTCATTACAGCTTAGGAAATGTGCGGAAAGAGACCTCTTTATCCAAAGCAGGGCTCAGTGTTAGCTGAATATCTATTTAGACCACACACAGTGGTTAATATTTGCCAAAGAATGTAGCTTTTTACAGCAACCAGGTCAAAAAGGCAGTATATCAACTTTCAACTAAGTTAAAAATAATGCAAAAATGTTTAAGTTACATTGCCAAGACCTCATCAGCTTTTAATTTAAATGGCTGCTGGAAACAATATACAAAAATGATACTTTATGAAGTTTTGAAGTCTCAGGTCATCTTTCATAACAAATAATCCAATAAAACTGAAGTTAACCTCTGAGTGATTTTCACCTACATTAAAAAACTGAAATAGTAGTTTAGAGACACAAGCCAAATATACTGAAACTTTGAATACTTTTGAAACTTAAACAGATTTACAAAAGAGCTGGGCCTCATATCTATCACTTAAACATCTACAAGAAATTATCAGGTTTGCAACAGCGTAATCTCTGGCTCATTATTGCGCCTCCATTCTAACTACAGAATAGTTGCTTCGTATTTGCACACTTACGTCTTTCATCACGGTAAGCAGCCAACTCTGATTACTTTCCTACTGACAGGACGAGGTTTTCTTTAAATACTTTCTCCTCCACAACCCCCCCACTTGTTATAGCTGTGCACATTTATTACTACACTATACAGATAAACACACACATATTTTCTGCCGTGTTTTACAAAAACATTGTAATGTTATTTAAAGTGCTTAGTATATTTTTATGAATGTTTGACAGCTTCTTGACAAGCGATGAGGAATATTTCTCAGCCCGCACAATCCCACGATCATCTTAGAAGGAAAGAACCACTAGAGAAAAGGAAAATAACATTTGTCTTAAACGAGTGTTTTCTTTAAAAGTTTTTCGTTTGGATGTGAAGGAAGAAACTAGCGACCCGCAAATGTGGTGGGCTTTACTGGCAAAGTTTGTGAACTTGTAGGGTCAAGAAAAATACAATCCTCAGTCATGACAGAAAGCGAGCAAACTGGATATAGATAACATGTAGCCTTCATGCACAGGCATCTAAATTACAGGTCTCTTATCTGTATAATATTAAACTATAATCTAACAATATGCATATATCTTCAGAGACTAACTCTCTCTATATATATACATATATAATATATATATAAATATATAAACACTAATTAAAGCTTTGAATCAGACATATTCAAAACAGTCTACGAGTCTCCAAAAGAAACCAGTTCTCTTAATATTACCTTTGCAGGTTAAATTCTTAGAGGAAGACAAAACAAGACTGCAATAAGGAACAAGCTAAATGTTCAAGGGGAAGGGAATAAGAGGAGAAAGAGAGATGGGAACTCAGGAAGGTGTGGTAGAGGGGGTCTCCCCCTTCAGAAGGGGGAACTGAACCCAAGATTTCAAAGTTGCTGATATCCTATCACCAACAAGTAGGTGGCAAAGTCAGTACTATGTTTTTCCATACTCGTGCATTAGCTGGCCATCACAGGGTCTCCCATTCTGCTACTAATGCATCTTGTCCACCACAACACAGACCACTGATGTTCCTCGAGTCTTCAAATCCTGCCTACACAAGCGATGGCGGAGATCCTGAGGCAAAAACAAATATAGCATGTATAACTAAAGACTATATCTATATATCTCCAGAAGCAGGATTCTCGCTCCCTAAAGCTTAAGGAGGCATACAAAAACATGACATTGCCTTGGGATACTCTCCTACTCTCTAACAAGTTTTAAGCTCAGGACATCCAGAGTCAGAGATGGTGCCTTTGTGCTCAACAATTTTTTTTTAAACAACTTTTCTTTAATTTGTCTAATTGCTCTTGGAGCTATATAAACTTCAGCAGCCACAAGGTCCAAAAAGTTTCAGCTTTGCTACTTCCCTGTGAAGAAGTGTTCAAATACAACTTTGAAAGACAAGATAAATTTGAACTGTTCTTATATAAGAAAGAAAAGGCATTCCATTCAAATAAATTCAGAATCAAAAAAAGGCAGGGGAAGACTGAAGTTTAACTAAGAAAGTAATCACATTCATTCAATTAAAATACAGAAGCCTAAGCCTTTACAGAGAATGAAGTTCCATCAGCTTCAACAGAAATTTCAGTAAAAATGCTTCATAAACCTGAGCAGGAAATTTAGGAATTAACTCATTGTTGCTACTCATTCTCAATTTTCAAACATCTCCGAAGTATTCTTATACTAACAAACAGATCCTCATCACAATTCACATTATTTGCAGATTCAGAAATAAGTACAACTGCACAGCATAGTATACTTTTTTAAGCAGAGGAACACAATAAAATCTCATGAGTGACTCTTAATTCGCCAGCAAATCAACTATATAACACAGCTTCAGTAAAAAGCATCTGAAAATCTGCTTCCAGTCAAGGCAACTTAGCCATCTGGTTCTCACAGATACCTGCCAGGAATGAGTTGCAAAACCAAATTAGCAGAGATTACACAAAAATATTTAACATGTAATTTAAGCATGCCAATCACTTTCATAGTCCTTCACGTGCATGTGGAAAGAATCCTCCCCCCACTCCTTTGAAGTTATTGACGTGTTTAAAACCTGCTGGAATATGGCTACAAATACATTTAGCAGATTTGTTTTGTTTTAGTTTAGCTTTGTCAACTTCACTGCAAAGTGTCCGGAAGCGCATACTGCCTATGTGGTCTTCACACATTCTTCAGTTAAAGCACAAAGGATGTTTTCCTTTGGTAATCATTTTAGTAGAAATTCAACTTGCTTTAAAGCTGAGTAACAGTTCTACCTTATCCGAGTTATTAATACTGAATGAACACAATTTTGAACAACATCAAAGGTGTCAGTTTACCTACCAAAAACTATTTGTTATGGTTCTATCCACCAACTGTTCCATCACACCTGTTGCCAGTAGCCCAAGCCTCCTCTGGAAGCTACCTGTGCAACCAGACATTGCAATACTCATTCTCATTTTCCCAGTCTCCCAAGCACCTCATTTAGGAAAATTCTTACTGTTTAATGCCTACCAATACAAAGTTAATTTTGCAAGGTGTCACTCATCTAGTCCTATTTCAGTATGTACAATGAAGGATGCCAATAACCACACGCAGGAGATACTAACCTTAAAATAATGCATAAATAACCCTTTCACATGGAAGCGATGTCATAATTTTATCCATCTATGTATTTTTAAACCAGGAACAAAAGTTCAGGAAAATCCCATAAACAATTTTGTATTTCTTATTGGAAGACCCCCAATGAATTAGAACACAAGGTGTAAATACTTCTTTTTTATAATCACCAGATACAGAATCTTTTCATCCCATGGTTTAAAAAAACAACAACAACAACCAAACAAACAAGAAAATTAAAAAAAAAAAGGAAAAAAGTTCTAAGAAAGACTAGGGGGAGAACTACGAGAAGCACCTAGATCACTTAGAAGCCAAAGTCTCATCATTCCAATAATGTCATAAATTCCTTTAATTTCTGTAGTAATCTTGAATTTCAGACTACATAGAAAATTATATACATTTATAGCAGGAATCTAAGGCATTACTTCTCTTATCAGAACCAGATTTTAAGGTACTTTAGATCCCACATTTTTATTAAGTTTAGTGGTAAAGAAAATTCAAATAAATAAACAAGATTTTTTTTTATAGCTTTTGTTTTAAACACTGATTTTCAAAAGTATTTAAGTAAAAGACTTGAATTCCCGTTTGAAAACTAAAATGTTACCTTTAATTTTAGAGGAAAATACACATGTAAAATCTCCTAGCATACTTGCAAAATTTAAAACTGCAAAATTGTATTAATAATTTCTAATATCCCAGTTCTGATCAAAGTAAAATAAGAGCGCTCCTATAATGCAAACAGATAATTCCATCAGAATAGATAGAAAATTACTTTTGAGACACCGACTTAAAAAAACAAAAAAACACACCACACACACAATCATGTGGGATAAATCCAAGCAAAATCGAGGACTCCAGAAGTTTTGGGGGTTTGCTTTGTTTTAAAGCTTTCCCACGGGGCATCACTATTGCTCCATCAGTATGGAGCGCAAGACTGATATTGGGTAGTCGGGAACTCTTACTCTCCACGAGGAAATAAGAGGATACGTAAATATCTGAGTCAGCTTTTGTAAATAAGGTTACAGTAAAGACTTATCCCTGTCAGCTGCCATATTACAAGCCCAAATATTTGTGGACCTATGGAAGAGCTAAAACCTGTTAAAGCCCTTCTAGCTAGGAAAACTAGAATACTAACAAATCTGGAAATACTAGTGTTAATGCCAGTATATCATATTTAAGAAAGACAAGCTGAGACTAAAGACATTAAAGCATTGTCTTCCATAGCTTCCTACATTTTCACCTTTTAGGGCTATATAATTTATTTTCCAGATACTAGTGCCATCGCATAGACTTTTTTCTAACAAAAGAGTGACATCTGGTGGCAATACTCAGAAATCCTAGCTTTATGCATCAGATTTCTTTGGCATGAAGTAGGTAAAAAACTTACCACTCTTTAAAAAGTTACAATTAAAACCCTGCCAACATCTGCCGCTGCGGTAAAGTATTAGCTCTGTAAGAGATGGTGTTCAGAGACCCCACATGGATTCAAGATGTTGCAGTCATCCCGTTAGAGACAAGAGATCTCCGCATTTCCCAACCTTTAGCCAACCAACCACCCACCCACCCACCACTACTTCTACTTGGCAGTCAAGTATATAATTACAGTTGTAGGTTTGGAATTGACTTCAGAATCACACACTTCTAGCAGAAGTCCTTGTAAGAAAGAGAATCAACATGAAAAAAAGATTTTCTAAAATACAGCGGGCCAAATTTAGCTTTGGCATGCTAAAGTTGAATTCTTATTGGTACTCAACTCACTTAGCCACAACTAGATTTGAGTCAATATACATTTAATTATACTTTCACTGCTCACTTTTTTAAAGAGAGGTTTTTCAGTGCTTCCTTTCTGTTTAGCTAGTACATTGCACAAGATACACTTTTTCAAAATTTTTCTTGGAATTTGTTTATGCTTTTTTATTGTAAATACATTTGCCTCAGTAAGGTAAAACAAGAATGTTCACATTGTTGACAGGTTTAAAAAGTCAAAGTTTTTTTTTTCAAGCATATTATAATAAAATTTTGTTATGAAAATAATAAGAATATTTTGTACAGTCCTTTTGCCTGTTAGTGCTGCTTAATAGATAGTGACATTTAATGAACAATATATTTGTAAAGTGCTGTACCAAAAACAAGGCGTCATCAGCAGAAATCACAAAAGGAAATTTCCCATTCTGCCATTACCATATATGCAATGTAACAATAATGAAGACCAGGTGCACACATGTGTGAGCTATTTTATACGAGAACAGCAAAACTGTCACTGTGGTCAGCAGTCTGTGAAGAATATAAACTAGAAAAATTACAGTGTTGCACAGGAAAACCCCCTCAAGTAATTACTGAAGTTTATTTAGCAGAATATGCACCTTTGCTACTCTTAAGGTATTAGTGTTACAGTTGCGTTGCCCAGTATTTCAAATAACCTGCCATTTTCATCCTCACAGTTTAAACCAATTATGCTAGTTTTTATTGTGCTCTAGAATGAATTTAAATCCAACAGGAAAATACCACATGTCAACAACCCACTGATCCCCAAAACACCACCTCAGTTGTTCTGTTCTACGTGTTCCAAAATAACCAAAATGACGCCTGATGGATCTGACATTCAAAGTTACGGAAATCGATTTCCACACCAGAAACGATGGAAGTAATAATGCATCTGCAATTTTATTGAGAAAACTGAATCTTGCAATACTTAATGAGTTTTCATGGTTGCAAGGCAGAGCTTAAAACTGAGATGAATAAAATCCATACGGCAAATGATTACACCTTTCTTCTAAAATGCCTCAAGATACTAAAGCGTATCTGATAATTTTTGGCACTCGGGGTTGGTACAGAGAGCTCTTTTCATTGAACACTAAGAAGTATGTAACAAGCAAGATTAGAAATGCTGAGAGGTCAACACCCAAAAAATCATCTTGTTACAGAATAATGTATTCTGAGGTTTGGCTGAGAGATCCACCAACAAGCTTTATTTCCTCATTCTTTTTCACTGGAATAGTAATCTTTCTCCAAGAGAAAGTGACCTTTACCATTTCTTTAACTCTCTGTATTTGTTATTGTCAAAGCTATTGTTATACTGTAACACTAGTAAAAATACTGTAAAACTGCTACTAGTAACAACCTGTCTGAACTCCTGGCATGCTTCAAATGACTGAAGGGATTAGCTTGTTGCCTTATGGTTTTCCACACGTTTTCATATATCTTGCTATAGTTTAATCATCACTACCTACCAAAAATTCATATTCAGTCTAATGAGTCTAAAAACAACCAGATCTGGAATTTTTAGAGAGCCTAAGGAAGTGTCAGGGCCAACTGTCCCTGAAGTGCCTGGGAAAAATCAACCCACCTCTTTGGCAATTAAGGGAAAATAAAGACACAGACATAAACTTACGATGTCAGAGCCTGAAATCAAAAGAAAACATGACAAAAACAGCTGGAAAAACAGTCAGAATAGTGGTCATGCAGGAGTTAAAAAAACCTACACAAATTATAAAGCATACGTTATTATGGCTTCTCATTTCAGGCCTGATACCACAAATCTTAATCATGCAAAGAACTGCTTTGTTTCCTCATCAAAAGATAGGGAACTAGAGGGAAGTTTTAGCTCATTTAACTCATTGTTAATGACAGTGCAAGAATTCTTTCATCAAAATAATTTAAAGTAATGTATTCATTCCTTTATATCTAATTAAAAATATACTGTAGGGCAAATCCAGACAAACCCACAGTCACCTTGGTAAAGATAGGTTAGGTTAGGCCACAAACTGCAAACCTCTGAATCAAGGAGAAGAGAGAGGACACTAAACCTGTGCAGAAGAATCTGCACCCACTTGCACAGAACACAGCTCTGCCATGGCATGTTCTGTGCAAGTGGGGGGGAATTAGCGGTAAGAGCACAGGCTGGAGTCATGACTACTCAAACTCCCCGACCACTTCTCTTCTCTACAAGTCGGCAGGAAAAGGGAACGAAATAAAACTGCGAGTAATTTCAGTGCTCACCATTGGAAAAAAAAAATAGCAATAATAATTCCTTCCAGCTCCACATGAGACTTCAGGAGCCCAATCCAGTGAGTGAATAACTGAACTGAACGCATTTGGAATCAGCCTCCAAAGACGTGGCTGAGCTACCTGAGACGCAATGTCGATTCTCCAGCTTTGTATATACCAGAACAGCCCTTTCAACACACTAGCAGTAGGCAGAGAACAGCTTACTGAAATACAACATAAGTTGCAGAGATAAAGGAAGAGTCTAGTAATAAACACTAAGTTCTCAAATTTCTCAAAAAGATAAAATGCAATAGAACATTAAATATTTACTTTCCTCCAATTAAAGAGAGAAAAGTAATTCTGAAAATCATTCTCTTAACAGCAAAGATTTCACTGGATTCTTACAAACAAATTATTTTTGGATAACACATTTTTTAAGACTTATAAATACTAGGCCTGCAGATCTAAACAGCTGAAATAGCTCAACTAGTTTAAAATACAGATATGTATTCTGATATATTTACACGTATATAATTTTCAGGGGGGGTTTGTAGGTGACTGTCAGGAAGGGTCTAGAAACATGTTTATACTGGCCAATGACCTGCTCATATTGGCAAGACAACCACCTTCCTGGTGCTACTGAGCTGTTAATTACGTGTAGATGTATCATGAAAACATACTCTTACTAGTAGGTTATGCAGACTAAACTAGAGGAGGGAATAGAAAGCAGCTCCTGGACACCAGATTGAAGGGGGGCGGGGGGAAGAATCAGATAGTGCTATCTGAGATGTAGATTACAAAATGCTAAGTTTTGTATTAAAGCAATGAAAGAACCAAATGAAATGCATGGCAGCTACAGCTTATGAGACGGATAATACTAGTTATCTTAAATTGCTAATACATTTTCATCTAGTTTACTTACTACTGCAGAGTTCTAAGAATTTGACATTTTAGTGTAATTGTCATTCCATTTTTCTTCTCCAGCCCCTCCAAACTTTATCATTTTTAATCAAGACAGCTGAAACGTACCTAAGGACTACAACGTTCACCTCACTGCTTCCTCCTTCAAGAGGAATTATGTAAGTGTGCCTATTAGCTGTCTGACATATTGTTCACTATTTTATGGATTAAATCCATGGTCTTCTGAATCCCTGACTGTTCTACCATGGTTTAAGTTAGACACTCAGACACACAGTCGGACAAGTAACTACAACATGCATCACTGACAAAACACTGCTACTACATTCCACTTGTTTCTTTTAATTTCCAACTGATATCAGCGAATTACTGTACCTACCCACAGGCAGGAGGAGTGGCGGATACACCAGAGGGCTGTGCTGCCATTCAGAGAGACTTGGACAGGCTGGAGAGGTGGGCGGAGAGGAACCTCATGAAGTTCAACAAAGGCAAGTGCAGGGTCCTGCACCTGGGGGAATAACCCCAGGCACCAGTACAGGTTGGGGGTTGACCTGCTGGAAAGCAGCTCTGCCGAGAAGGACCTGGGAGTGCTGGTGGACACCAAGTTAAGCATGAGGCAGCAATGTGCCCTTGTGGCCAAGAAGGCCAATGGTATCCTGGGGTGCATCAGGAAGAGTGTTGCCAGTAGGTCGAGGGAGGTGATTCTCCCCCTCTACTCAGCCCTGGTGAGGCCCCATCTAGAGTACTGCGTCCAGTTCTGGGCTCCCCAGTACAAGAGGGATGTGGCACTACTGGAGCAAGTCCAGCGAAGGGCCACAAAGATGATTAGGGGACTGGAGCATCTCTCTTATGAGGAAAGGCTGAGAGAGCTTGGCCTGTTTAGCTTGGAGAAGAGAAGGCTGAGAGGGGATCTTGTCAACGTGTACAAGTATCTGAAGGGAGGGTGTCGAGAGGATGGGACCAGACTCTTTTCAGTGGTGCCGAGCAACAGGACGTGAGGCAATGGGCACAAACTGAAACACAGACACTTCCATCTTAACATGAGGAAAAACTTTTTCACTGTGAGGGTGACAGAGCACTGGCACAGGTTGCCCAGAGAGGTTGTGGAGTCTCCTTCTCTGGAGATATTCAAAAGCTGCCTGGACGCAATCCTGTGCAATGTGCTCTAGGTGACCCTGCTTGAGCAGGGGGGTTGGACTAGATGATCTCCAGAGGTCCCTTCCAACCTCAGCGATTCTGTGATTCTGCACCATTTTTTTCTTCTGAGGGTGGCAATATAGAAATTAGCAGATTTTTAGAATTTGTCCAATTACAAAACTGACCACAGGCCATTTCTTCTTACACATTCTTCTGCACATGGTTCTAAAAGGTGGCCACAGAAGCAGTTATAGTAATATTTTGTAATAAATATAAATCAATCATTTGTCAGGCTGCATACATTTTAAATGGTAAATGAAAGTGAAAATTTATGTGTACTAGAAAAATACCAAGAGAAAGCTCAAATAAAACCAAGCTAATTTGAAAAATGAATTTTCAATTTAGTTGATTTTAAAAGCTACAAGTCAATTCTTGGTTTTCCTACTATATTCTAAAGAAAGACTGCAGCAAAGTCTTTAATAATCTTCTCTGTCCTTTCCACTTACCTGTGGACACTTCCCTCCTCTTCCACCTTCCTCCGCTTTCAACATGCCCACATTCACAACCCAAGCGTGAATGCTTCATTCCCCTCCCATTTGGGGCTTCCGTTCAGCCCCAGTATTTACCCTGCAGGTACTGTATCATCCCAATAGCTCAGAGGCTGGGATCTGGAGTAAATGGGGAGAGGAGAATACAAGAAAATATCCTTGAGTAAGAGAGCTGTGCTCCCATCCCACTTGATAACTGGTTCTGTTAATTTAAAACTTACTATTACCTAAATTATAACCAGAAATCCAAATGTCAGTCAATGGCCACAGATTCACATACAATCAAGGAATAACAATCAAAAAATATTATAATTTTACCCTTCATAATCTATCTGTAAAATACGTACACATACTGTTTCAATTCATTATTAAATTTGAAGTGACTTGCTTCATAATAAAGTTTTTCATGAACTCTAACAGTTTTGGGGGGTTTTTTTTGGGGGGGGGTGTTTTAATAGGCAGTGCATAACAGATATCCTATTTCAATAAAACTCAAAAAAAACTGAAACAATTTCCAAGATAGAGAGACCCTTAAGTAAATTTAAAAAGCTTTAACAATGATATTTGGGAAGGGAGAAGGTTAGCTAAGGTTTGACTACTCTTGATTCAACTCTATGTTAATTTAACAGTAAATTTACTAGATCAGTATAAACCAGCATTCAATAAAATGCCAGCCTTATCCACTAGGCAACTTTGATATCTTTCGGATGAAGAATAGATGCATATTGACCAGGATCACTGTCAGGAATATTCCTTTTTGCAGTATTACAATTCCATTGCCTTTGCATCAGTGAAACCGTCCCTCTTAAACATAAACAAACTGCTCATTCGCAAAAGTAGGATTCACCCAGTTAAAAAATTAAGTTGTACAGATCAGAAATGTAATCATGGGAGACAAGCTCTGAGAGTTTTTCAATCACTGTGGGGCTGCATCAATTTAAAGTCATGTTACATTAAAGAGAAAAATGTCTGGGAAAGTCTCCCAGTTGTCACTTTAGATTAGATTTGTTGTTGTTATCAGGCTGTGCATTTCGTAGGCTTTTCTACATTTTAAAGATATTGCCCCATGCAGCCACACTGCATAAAGAAACATCTAACATACAACTTTTTAAACAGATTGCCTAGAGATTAGGGGTCTGCACAAATTAACTCTTAGCCAAAAAAGAAAAAAAAAAAAAAGAAAAAAGAAAACACCTCTTGAAGCCTATTAACATTTAAACTTTAACTACCTTAGAGGCAGAGGGAAGTAATCCAACTTTTCTTTTTTCTTAAGTCCAGGGTCCAAGTGAAGTCCTGCCATTTATGTTCACAGCAAGGTCTTTTCATTAACTATTTTTTAAAACAGAAAGCTCCATAAATACAACACTTGGCAAACTCAAGAGATTTTTTTCAAAACTAGAAGCACTTATTTCTGCTTAGCAAGATATTATATACTTAAGTACTGCTCCAAACACTAAAATATACTAGCAATTTTTTTTTTATTATTTCTGAGCTGAAAGATATCAAACAATAATAATTGTTCTACAAAGTAGCAAGTGGCACACAAAACAGAAAGCTCCAACTCTTACAATAACAAAACTGAATACAGTATCAAGACTTGATGCTGCTAGTCATCTACATTGCATTATTGGTTGCATAAGTAAATTTCCATCTACTTTACTAGAATTACTTGTATGTAACCTACATTATTTTGTTATAATTGCTCTCAGAATTAGGCTCTCACATCAGACAGCCACCTGGTATGCTACAGACAAGCAGAAAATACAAGACCTACCTTCAAATAAAACAAGAATTTTAGTTCATTTCCCCCGGTTTCAAGCTGACCTCTGTTTTATTGCATTTATCAGAGCCTCAGACAATTCTCTTAATTACACTGACTGTCAAGCTGCCATGTAAATGGATTCTTGAACATTATTGTATGTAGTCACATTGTCAAATACTACATCTCCCACAGACAAATGTAGCAAAATCAAAAATGAATATGTTGCTACACATTATTTTAAGCAAATATTCAAACTGTAAGAGATTCAAATAGCATAATGATTTTGACTTGAACTGCATTAAATTTTTTAGGAATATTAGCTTCTAATAAGAATTAGGCTCAATACAACTTTTAAGTATAATAATTCAGTAATTATAAAATCTTTCTGAAGAATAAAGTTAGTTGCACAAAAGTCTAAGTTCAAATATTTACAAATTGCTTTAAAAAAAAAAAATCAACAAGCACCTTTTACTTAGACCCAAACTTTTGAAATCTGGAAGAAAATAATATATTCGCAGAGGGTCCATAATACAGAATATCTCCCTTGTTGCAATTTCCTACACTGTAGGAAACTTTAAAATACTTTATTAAGGGAAATAAATAATTTGGGAAACGCACCAATAAACTGATAGTAAATAAGGAGCAACACTGACTTCAGCAGCTGCCTTTCATCAGCCTGCCAGAGTGAACAGCCAAGGGATGCTGTCCCTTTTAAAAGCTGCATCTCCCCAGTCTCCTCTGTCCATCCCAGTCCAGCCTTCCCTGGATCCGAGAGCAGGGTCAAGCACATCCCTTTGCAGCTCCTAAAGAACACTCTTAATGTGCCACAGGCGCTTTGCTGGCCACTGCGCCCCTCCGTCGGTACAGCTTACGGTTCCTGCCACAGTTCCCACAGCACCCACTCTTTTCTGTATCATATCTCACAATACTACTGGCCAAAATACCAAGCTTACATCTCCTTTTTAACTATCTGCCGTAGGAGCAAAAGCTATTACAGCTCCAGGAGCGCAGGGAAATGGATGCTCTACCTCCACGCTGCCACAACCAGTATCTAACCAGAACTCACCCAAGAGAGAGTTAGACTGTTGCGAACATACTCTGTCACCTGGGATTCACTCTTCATCACAACATAAAAGTCCCTTTCTTGTCTTCATCCAGTGCATACCTGAGGAAATCCGAGTTACTGGTGAAGCTGATTCATTTGGAACATATTAAAAAACATAACTCCGCTGCCTTTTGATGATAGCGTTTCATTGACTCTACAAACCAAATAAAAGCAATCAGTGTTTATACTATTATCTGTATATTTATTAGAGATCACATTTTCAGGGTTGAACAGTTGCTTCCTACTCTCCAGTACTGGGCTGAAAAGAGCATCCTTCCTCCTGAACTGCAGCAGTCCTGCACAGCTGCTGCTGGGCCGCAAGTTCCCTTGGTTTGAGCATTCAGTTCCAGAGTAGTTCATCAACAAAAGTCATGACAAATATTAAAGAAAGAAAAACATCTTGCTGTCTGACAACTTCGAGAAACAGTGTGCTATAAAATCAAAAGCTGAAATCCGTTCAAATAGCTTTCAAGTTCGTACGCAGTTGTCACCTCTGCGGAAAGCGGTGTGGCCATAGAACACAAGCCCGTTGCGTTGGAGGTAGCGAGTCCCTTGACACAGCTGCGCGCATACCTGCTTTTTGCAGAAAGCTAGGAATTAATACAGCAAAGTCAGGTAGTTACTCCCAGTGCTGCCTTTTTTGTTTGTTTTTGAAGTTATAGGACATTTACCATTCTGGGGAAACTATGGGGTAAGAACCATTTGAAGCCACTCAAGTTTTCACTCATACTAGTGAAGACCGTCTTCCCATTCTTAAACGTATTTTCAGGTCACTGCTGTCATCAGAACTACTATTACAACTTGTTACGTGGCCTGCATACAGCCGGGCTGGAACTCTTTTCTACCACGTAATAGTTGGGTTTTGGCATAAAACAGCCACTCCCACTTCTCTCAGTTGCAACAGAGGTGCCTGGATTGGCAAAACTAAATCCAGCCTCTAAGTAAGAGCTTCCCGCTCCCAGATAAGGCGATGCACCAGCAACATATGCCATTATTAAGTTTACCACTCACTTGAGACCTACCACACATACGGAAAAGTAGTCCAGAAATGGACAACCAAAAATAGTTAAGCTAACAAGCAAGTTTCAAACTTGCTGTGGCTATTTTTAAGGTGGACTTTAGGCAATGTAAGACCACCACAAGTAAGAAGAATCTTATCCTGAAGCGTGACAGCAGTAATAAGCTGTGTCTTAGAATAGTATATCTTTAATCTAACACTATAGCCCTAAATCTGTTCTGGCTCTACAAAATGCCTCTGGTTATTTCATTTTTATCAGCACAGAAAATGAAATAAAAAGTATTTCGTACTTAACACCAAACAGACCATGTAATCCCAAAGAGATGTGTTTAAATAATTTAGCTGTTAAAAGAATCTTTAACTATAAATGCACTAAATTCCAGTGCAAAAGATTAACTACAAAAGAAATTAACACTGCCTTAGGAAAGGGAGATAATATTTTTCTAAAGCTTTTTGATATGCTATTTTTTAGAATTAGATCTGGAGAGAACTAATATTTTTAAATGAGACTTTCACAGCTACTCAAATTGTAAAGTAACATTTATGCAAGTTCCAGAATTCCGTGGAACTTAGACTGTCCAACATTAAAAAAAGATACAATCTTTATACATTTAAAGAACGAATACCTAGCAATCGGATTTTTTTCAATTAAAAAAAGACACTCAAACAAAATTCACCTAAAAAGTATTGCTTCTGGTTCTACCAACAACTTTGTCACAACACATCAAAGCAAAATAACATTTTCTCCCCTCAACAACTTAAAAGTTTCCAGGGCTTTATCACCAGTCAAAGCAGTCTCTCTGCATTCTCCAATACAAGCTGACAATCTAGTGATACAGTACATTAAAAATTCTCTGTAGTATTGACTGCCTGAAGCTGATGCTCCCTTGCTAAATGCAGTGCAGTTCAATTAACAGCTCTTCAATATACAATTTAATTTTTCTTTCATCTTGATCCACAGCCGAGCTTGAAGTGAGCAATGCTGGAATAGATGTACTTCAAATATCGAAGCAAGTCTTTAAAAATAAATCTATCAAAGTTGCAATGATTTCTGCCATAACATGACCAAATAGATGAACTTGAGTGTCTGGGACATTCAGGTTTGTGCATTGTTTTTCTCGGCCTTACCGGTGCTGTGAATTGCTGGTGCAGGAAGGGGGGAGGCGGGGGCCCTCCATATACTCCCCCAAGAAGTTGGCGAGCTTTTCCCGTACTTCATCATTCTCAGGAAGTAGAGGGAAAACATTTTTTTCACTGACACTTCATAATACAAAGCATTTACGGTATGAAAATCCAACTTATCACTGGTTTCACACCAACAGACTCCAGAACTTGTAACTCCACATTTCTCATATTTTTTTCAAACAGAGAAGTGTGTGTCACCAATCTCCATTACAGAATCTGCACTCATCTGTGAGAACACCAATTCTGGACTGAAAAGTAAACATTTAATGCATAAATCTATCCAGGATATTTTTTCGCCTACAGTACAAACATATAAAATACAGTTCAAATCTTTTCTAGCTATTCATGCCATTGCACAAGAAAAACATAAGCTTAATTTAACCAGGACAGAATGAAATATTGCATTTCAAAGTGAGTCTAAGTGGGACACTGCTAAAGGAAGCTATTAATATCTCTTACAGTGTACACGCTCAAGGAAACATTGTGAATCAGCTCATTTCTCATAGGTATACTACACAGCTTTCAAAATGGTAGGATTTACTACTGTTCATCAGAAAGGAAAACATTCTACTTTAAGCTAGAGGCATTTTCTACTCTTTAAACATATTCACAAAAACAAACTTGACAACACGTAGTGCCTCAGGTACCAGAGCAGCGCTACTGCCACGGAGGGCTCCCCATCAGCAGAAGCTGAGTCACCAAGGAACAGCGGCTTCCTTGAGCGAACAGAAGCAGCACTGGAGGTACAGTAATCAGCTCCAGATGAATTCAGTCAAACTGCCTTTTCCCAAGCGATACATTCATGCATAGTGAAATATATAGGTTTACTTCATTTATGTCTACGTTTCTAACGGTATGAGTCAAGATCCTGAGGTTTTATTCTTGTTATACTTCATTCTCCCTCTTGTATTTTTAGTCGCCTTATCTATGTTATCACTTTGAATGCTGAAAAAGCCTTTAGAACACTAACTGGTCTCATTATTGTCACCATCTCCTTTTTCCACATTATTTCTAGCCCTACTTTTTTTTTTTTTAATGTAACTCAGTACCATATTTTAAATTGTCAGAGAAATAACATTTAGCATTTACAGTAATTAACTCATCATTACTTCGAATAACTACACTAATTGGTACGCTCTGCAAACCTGCAACACTGCAGAATTAAAAATAAACATAACAAAGATATAATTTACAACTAATCTATACTTACAATTAAAGTTAGTTTCAAGATTTATTTCATTCTATTATTTTTTATTAGCTACAGCAGACAGTAAATGGGGTGTACCATGTTCTGCTTTGCAAACACCTAGATTATAAAACATAATTACACAAATTAATTAGAAATGAATACATACATTCATGTCTTTGTTTGCAACCATAACATATTAAACATGACTATACTAATGAGCAGCTCCCTAAAAATGATACAATAATGTAACCATTTTTATATAATATTTTAGTGGCACAGCACTTCATTTTACTCAATGTGCATGGGATCTTCTTAGTACATATCAGATCACTTAACCAATGCCAACACATGAACCCCTACAAAAAAAAAAAATTCCAGCTGACACCGGTTCAGTCTTTCACACTATCATCTAGCACAAAAAACCTCAAGCGCCATTTAAAAGCTCCCTGACCATACGAGGTATAAATGTCACCCTGGCACAGAGAGGCTCACCACCACTTAAATTCTCCTGATACACTATTTTGAGGTTGCAAAGGAGTACACCAGCTTGTTTTCTACACAGCAAACTAGCAGTTCCGTGAGAACTATTAAAACCTGATTTGTCACAGCTGAATACAAGTCCTGAAATTTTCCCTGCAAGTGGGCCCTGTACTCTTACCCATCCCTTCACAAGGGTTCTCTAATGCCTAACAGAGCCTAAAGCCACTTCAGTTCTGCCCACTGACAGGATACTTACCCTTTCACTAACCTCAGTGCTTATAGGAACATACCTAGCCTACAGATCTTTAGTCTTCTAATAAATTTGCTTCTGAACACTCAGTGGGACCAAAAGTTATCAGCAAGGGAAGGACATGATACAATGACAGAGCATGCCTGTTTCCCTGGGAAATCAGACTGAAGATGACTCTTCAGAAAGCAAAGAAAGGAATAAAATAATTTGCCTTTTTTTAAAACCAAATAAAAAGAGTGTTTATTCAATTGGTTAGACCAGATCAGTACTCACTGCACTTTCCTAGCAATGTCTACTGTTATAATTGCACTGCTATTGCATTTCAAGTATGCATAAAGCTTGCATTAGCAAAAACATTTATTTTGTCTCTACCTTGGTAAAATAAGGAATATTGGCTATGAGCTTGTTTTATCAATTTATTTGCATCCACATAAAGAGTGTCTACCAGGACAATTAAGTTGGATCAGATATGCCTCACCAGTCCATTGATCAACATCTATCATGTCAACAGGAACTTGTAGCACAAAACCGATCTAAGGTCCCTTCTGAAGGAGCATAACATGGTGTGGTTAGGACCTTTAAGTACAATTGGTTATGTGTCATCATGGCCCACAAACATCTGAAGTCTAAGAGATCTAACAATGCTCCAGTCAAAACAAAACTGCATTCAGATCATAATACGCCCCTCATAAGAATTAGGAAAACCAAAAGACCAGATCTATGCTACAAATTTGCAGAGCTGGCATTGCCATATTAGCAAGAATTTTGAGGACCTGAAAGAGGCATCTGTAAAGTAAAAGTCTAAGGTAAAGACAGTTATCTTGATGTTTGTCTTTTTTTACCCAAAATGAAAATAAGAATCATTTTTATGAAAATAGAAAAATATTTATTTATACATTTTATGCTATTTCTTTTACTCTTTACACACTAGGACCAGCTATTCAGGATTAATTTAGGTGGTTCAAGGCTTGTATTACACGTCCCCACCAAAAAACAAAACAAAACAAAAAAAACACCAAAACCAAAACCAGTATCCTCAAGCATCTCCTCTGCTCCTTAAAAACAAGAGCTTCCCCCAAATCAAACACATCTTGGTCCTTTTATAGCAATACATTCCTTTCATTCCATGAATTCAATACTTTGATTTGATGAGTAAAAGTTTATTTTTGAAGTCAATGCTGTATTATCTCAGTTATCTCAAATGAAATACTGAAAAGAACAAGTTCAGCACACTGTTACTTATTTTTACCACTGTCTTAGAAAGTTATACACTGAGTAATAAAGTTGCTTTGCAAAGTGATGCATTGAGTATCTTTGTTGAGACTAAATTAATAGAGGCTTCATGCAGAAATTGGAACAGTTTGATTGTATTTGCAATCTATTTTTTCCTTATAAATATCCCTTCATGAAAAGGATACTACTGAAGGAACAAGAGTTGCTGTTTAGAAAACACAAAGTGCTTACCTCCTAATTGTAAGGTAGCATCATAGTCAATCTATTCTGGTTCAGAGCTGTCACGTGGCAAGTCACAGGTAAACTCAAAATGAGTTTTTAACAGTATGAATTGCATTCAAATGTAATGCATGCATTCCCCTTTAGCACAATTGTGAAAACACATATGTGAAGTTCCTCCTTCCAAGACATAAAATAGAAAGGAGCAACATAAAGATTTTTAAATTACCTTGCTTCATAATGAAAGGGTAGCTTATATCTTGCATAGGCCTTCAACACAGCTCTAATAAATCTAGCTCAGTAAAAGTTCTAGATTTTAAAAAAAAATGAAAAAAAATCAAAAACAAAGAACAACCACACACAAGCACAAGAAAGTGCAATCGCCTTTTCATGTTCAGCATTTAGTAATAACACAAATTATGCCAGATATCTCAACACTCGTAATTTAAGTGTGGACAAATGCATGCAGATATATACTTAAAATTTTGGCCCTTAAAAACAATCTTCATTCATATGGGATATTTAGGGTTGGATCTAAAACTCTTCAAGAAAACAGAAAATCAGTATTTCCAGTGGGCTTTGGAAAGTGACCTTCTAATGAATAAAACAAATACATGTTCTTCTGAACAGCAGCACAGCTTTGATACACCTTAGGCTTACAGACTCTCATTAAATGAATCAACATACATATTTTCAGTACAATGACAATAATTAATCTTACTCTTACGACAACAAGGATATCTGTACTGGGTCAGACAAAAGGTTTCAGCACTTACGTTGCTACATCACCTAAAAACCCTGACTATTTTGGATCCCGCTTGGATCATTTTGTTCTTGGACATGTGATAAATGATAGTTCTCATCATGCACTGCTGAAAGAAAGCTTTTCAAAGAAAACAGTGTAATTTCTTGCAGCTAGCAGTAAGTATCACAAAATGAGATAAAAAATAAAGTAACAGGCTACTAAAAAGAAGTCCAGGCGTCCACATCCAGTACTCTTCTTTCTCCCCAAGAAAATCATCAGGAATAAAGAGAGCAAAAGGTTTAGCAGAAATGAGAGATGACGGCAAATTGAGCAAACATGTAATACTTTGACTTCATAATAAAAGGTTTAGAAATATCATTGACAAGCAAACAAATCAATAGTGCCTTTTGAGCATTCTATTTAGCAAGTCTACTTTTCCATATATTTTCTGTATTCTTCTTGAACCGTGTCTATGGTTGTTTTATGTCACTTATGCTGCTCTGTAGTCATATAACCCAGATCAATTATATTCAATCTTACAAGCTGCTGTGGACCATGAACCAAGTCAGTGCTTCTGTTCATGCCCTCACACTAGTCCCTGCTAAAGAACTATTGATGATCCAGCAATTACCATCCTTTCTTTTTCAGTGCATAACAATTATGCAGAGTCATAACACACTCTGGGGGAGTTAGTACATCCCTATTTTACTTTGTGGCATAGTCTTTATATTCAGTGCTACAGTAGAACGGATAGAGACCTTAATATTTTTGTCTTCATCAGTAAGTAGTCTTTAAACTTCAGCACAGTCTCATCAGCACTGCAGATATATGCTGTATAGTTTCAAAGATGGGAAGCGAATAACTTCTCTGCTTTTTTCTTCCCCACACTCAACTCAACCAAAAAAGTATATCTACTTGAAAAGACTAATTTAACATATTCACAATTTGGTTAAAACCCTAAGAAAAACAGATAAATCTTATGGGACCAAGTTCTTCACGTCCCAGATTGCATGACCCATCAAACTAAACTCTTTGGGATCTGAACAACATTTAAAACTCCAAACAAATGAACATTGAGACATCTGTTCTGGTTTTAATTTAATTTGGAGCAACTTTGAGTGTCCACACAAGTAAAGGCCTTTTTCACATTCATTAGTAACAAGGAAAAACAAGAAAAAAAAGCCACCACATATACTAGGTTATCAACAGGTGTTTGCATTTCAGTTTATAAATAAGACTACCTTTTGCTATGAAGCATTCAGTTTCTCCAGCAAAGCGTTCAAAGACTGATGAGCATTCAGTTACCACCAGCTAAACATACTGTTTACAACTAATACTAACAGATATCCCATCCTTTACACTTAGCATAATGAAATAAGCTAATAGAGTTCTTTTTTTTCCACTGTGAAAATCAATTACACAGAAATCTATGAGATCTTCAACATAAGCGTTAGGTTTTTGTTTACTTTTCATAAAAATAAATCCAATCTGGGGACAAAATGACCCACTAGATTTCACCACGACTTCCATAAGAATTACCACAGTACATATTAAATCATTAGCAAGAAACAATGCTGCCTGTTAGTTTAAAAATGCAGAGAATGAAATTCATTGCAGAAGCAAAAGAGGGCCAATAATATAATTACAACACTATGCCTGTGTAGTCTGAGTTAATGTTATTATTTGACATTGCAAGGCTATGCTTTTTCCCAGGAGCCTCAATGGAGACAAGGTTCACTCTAATTGGTTCCAAAGCACAACCTACCAACAACAGTCTTTCCTCAGGACCAGTAATGGTAATTTCCACATGACTGTAAATAGTGTTTGCAAACAATACAAACATGGTAATAAGAGGCTAGGTGGGTAATTAATGTGGTTACAAAGCAGCTTATTTGCATTTTTATTTAAAACTGCCTTCTTTAAAAAGCAGCTCAGATTTCTTTTTGCAAAAGGAGCCTTGGTTAAGGAATAGAGCAGTAATTACTCTCTTTAGGGGTTCTTTTATATATCCTTTAGGGAATTAGAATGAAAAGATAAGCAGAATTATAAAGGGAATCATGTAAAATATGAAATGCACTACAAACACTTAGTACTGTATTTACCATAAGCTAAGCTTGTCTTCTTCATTAACGGAATATATTACAAGCTTATGTTACAATCAGATTAATTGTGAAGATGGTTTAAAAAAAAAAAATTACAACCAGACACTTTAATACCCCCTCTCCACCCCCAGAACTTGATACTAGAAATCCAATGCCAGTAGAACTCAGTTTATGTAAGAAGAATGCATCTACCTGGACTATATTAAACAAGAGAGTTTAAAGTCAACAGTGCAAAATAGTTTTAAAAACAGATTCTGGAATGGAAAGGTTTGGAAAAGGATCAAACCAAGTCACACTAGTAGAGGTAAAGTATCAGTGAAAAAACAAGAACTTCTCTGCACTCTATAAGCTAAACACAGTCAATGTACAAAGGCTACAATGTTTTTGATACAAGCATCTACAGCCTGACTTTTAATATTGTTGAGTAACCAATATTTCCTAGTGTCATTTAACAGGTGTCTAAGTACAAAGAGCAGTTTTAAAGGGGCTATTGTGCTTTTTGCTTTTTGCTTTTAAAAAAGCTCATGCTGCATTTAAGCAGCATTATTACAACACTTCAAGCATGGTAGGGCTTTTGTAACTCACGATTTCGAGATTAAGAACAGCAGGGCTGTGCTAAAGAAACAAATCACAAAAAAATCATCTCAACACTTCCACGTATCAAATTCTGCTGACTGGAGGAAAAAATTAAGAAATGATGAGATACTGCAACTTCCCTCAAAATTATATGTGTGTGTGTGTGTGTGTGTGTGTGTGTGTGTGTGTGTCTTGCAGATTTTGGAAGGTGAATGGAATTATAAAATCAGAAGTAATTTAATCTACTCAAAAGACAACTTTGTCTTTACTGCAGGAAATCGTGCTTCATTCACAAACTACCTTAAAATCCTTGCAACCTCACAGCTATGAGAGCACTCTCTTGGTTTCTATCAGCTGTCCACAGCACTGTGAATTTATATATTATCACAAAATTCCAATCCAGTCTAGAAATCCAAAACTAAAGGAGGAACATAGGGTAAACTGTACGCTCCAGACCATTTATTCACCACATTATTCAATTATCTTTTCAGGAACAGTAAATCTCTTGTACAATGCATGAGAACAACCTACTAAGAGGACATTCAGTGACCAGACTGTACTGGCCAATTCTTTCCAAACTGAAAAATTTCTCCACAACTAATAAACTTTCTGTCCATTTTCAAGGAAAGATTACCTTCTGCAGACTAAATAACAGCCACTATTGTAACAAAAAGTCTATGATTTATAGGTCTGCAGGGTCTTGTGGAACTGAAATCTATGTGAAATTCTATAATCTGTGGCTCTGCAGGATTTTTTGGAAACCGTCCTCATGTGCTTCTTGCACTCCTTCTGGAATCTTGGCTTGTATCAAGGGATGCATGGATGAGGCAGGCAGTAACAACTCCAAAAGCTCTTCCATGTTTTGATGGGGCTTCAGTAAAGTGCACAAGGGAACGATCAGAATGGCTTACAAGCAGCAAAGGATACCCCTCTCCCTCTGCCAAAAGGATATCATATCCTTATTCCTAGCACTGCCATAAAAGCAATCTTCACTTATCCATCCACCCTACATACCATCATCTCTCCTACCTATGAAGCTAATCTGTTGCACCGTTGTTCTTCTCCAGCACCCAATTTTTCATCATTAGGAGAAGTCTTTCTGCTCATCTTATCGCTTTTTGTAAGGAAGTCCCAATATATTTCAACATTCCACATTACAGTGGTTTTCCTCATATCTGAGGAAAAGATGAAGGAAAACAGAGACTTCTGCCTTTTACAGAATAGTTGTTCCTTCATTCGTATTACCAGATTTCTCTTTTTGAAGTGTTATTTCCTACACCTGTAAAAACTCCACTGTGCTAACCACTTCAAATTCTCCTCCCCCTTGCTAGATACCACTAAACTTTTTCTCCTGCACTTATTACCTATGTTATCACCATAAGAAATATTTTACCACTTAAATACGTACCAATAACACAAACCAGGAACTTAAGATCTTAACTAGTCAATGCTTAAAAAAAAAAAAAAAAAAGACAATGACCCCCCTGCCCCCAAAAAAACACAACAATTTTTATGTCTACATTTTTAATCTTTTTTCATTAAATAAGAGGCAAATTCTGAAAACATTTAGTTCTGAAGTTACTGCTTGCTACCAGTACAATGAAAGTTGATGTGACGATACAGGGTAGTAAGCATAAAGAAGTATCATGAAAAGCAAGTATTTGCAGAATCCAGAATAGAAAGACCTTGGCAGGGACATGAGCTATTTTTCCTATATATTTTTGCCATAAATTATCACACTCACCCAAAGAATTAATACCAACCTAACCAAAAAAAGGATTTGTTTCATTTTGAGTACAGGGTAGCAAAGATCAAAAACTATCTGATTCAATATTTTCTATAGATATTTTCAAGTAGATAAGAGTATGGTTATATTTTATCTTTTAACAAACACTTTCCATTTTTATCCACTTTCAAAATAATGTGGATGCTAAATATGAATCACAGCTCTACCAACTGAGCCAGAATCAAAATATTTCCAAGCTCTTATAACCCTACTGAGAAATTAAACAGACATTATATTAACCATTTTGAATTATCCATAATGTTTAATGGAAATAGAAGCCATATGAGGTCTTAAATGCTTGGAAAATGCCTTCCAAATCCTTTAAAGCCTCCTGCATTCACTCACACTGACTAGTGGTCTGCTTTATATTTCATAAGTGTAATTACTTTAAAATATCACTGTATTTATCTGGACAATAAAACTTTATCTTTAGTACAGTAATGGTGCAGGGCTAACCATAGATGAAGACGTAGGTATGAAAGAGTTCAGCTGTAGAGAGAACAGCAACTCTTGTATCAATGACATTAGGATTCAGAAGGATGCCCAACCCTCAAAGTTAGGGGCTTAACACATCTGCTATATAATTCAGACTCTGTTTTACAGTGGTTTCATTACTAACCATAAAAACTGTAACAGTGGAACTGTATAAACAAACTGAACAGTGTTTTTACTGTAAAACATGAATGTAATATAAATATTTGTCTTTCCCTTTTCTCAGCATCTGTAATGAGAGCAAATTCATGCCATATGTTTATAGTGTACAAAAAAATAGATCTTAACAATTCATCCATGTAAATGTTGGCTAAACTGTTTAATGTTTTTAACTTTGTGGGTGTTTCCCCCATCCCCAGAAGTTTCCTTACAAATCATTAAAAAGCTTCCTGCTCTTGTCAGTGACTACCTTCACTGGCTTGTGGCTGTTTGCAGAGGAATCTCGCAGAAGAGCTTGAAGATCACAGATTTCTCACTGATAACAAGATCAATAGCTCTGACAGGTTGAGACATGTCCATGTGGATAGTTACAATCCCAATATACAAGTCTGCAAACTGAAAAAAACTGCCACCTCAGAACATGTCAGAAGACTTCAAAATACAAAAGCTACTGCTTACTGGCTCCTTATATTAGCAGACTGGATTACATTCAATTTTTCTTAGTGCTGCGTATGCATTTTAACGCTGCTTGAAATTATGTTTATCATCATGTAACAATTCATTTTCTAGCTGTACTTGGAAGACAACTTTGCAGCCCACATCACTGTCTTAGGTTGTCTCAACTGGGCAGATTACTCCTACAGGAACTTACTAAATTATATAGTATTATGGCCAAGGTCTTTCATAGTGCTCTCAGCCAGTATCAGTGCTAATAACGTCTGATTAATGCTCATATCATCAATTCTGCTAGTAACATGAGGTCTGATTCAATTCACATTAGAATCAATTGAAAGACTGCTTCACTTCAGAAAGGTTTGGATCAGATCCTTAAAAAGAAAAAAGCATTATATTCAGCAATAGCAATAATGTTTTAGTTTGAGTACCTATGGATGTAAGTGAGACAAGGTGGTCAGAGGTTGGGGGGGTTTTTTTGTTTGTTTTTATTACACTACCATTTACCTTAGTAAAAGCACTGCCTCTCCCTACAGGGCCTTTTCTCCACAGCAAGGTTTGAATAACTACTTTTATCTGGATCCTTCAGCATGGTCACCTACTCTGCTGTACACGGCAGGCTTTTACAACTTGGTACGTTACACTGATGAGGGTTTCTGCACCAACAGCATGCAGCTTCGGAATGTCACGCTTAGAAACAACACAATCCTGTGCTACAAAATGATGACACAACATTAGAAATATTTTCACAGAAATGTGCATGCTCTACAGTACAATATTCTGAAATATCTTCTGTTTGAAGAGATTACTTCTTAAAAGCTTTTATTTAGTACCACTTTGGAAACTCCATTAGTATCAAGAGACAAAGCCTAAAATTGTTTTTGTTGCGTAGAACAATGTTTTACAGAGCTATCCTGCATTCAAAGCACATACACCAAAACCAGTAAACCAAGGGCATCAGTGGAGGCTAAACAAATTAGTCCTCCTTCCTTCAAGGAGGAAACAAATATTTTAAAAATAAATAAATAAATAAATTGTTGTCCATATTCTGCGTAAACACGCACGAATTTGCATGTAGTCTATCCATGCTTTGCAAGATTACAACTGGAATACAAAGACTCATTTATCAGGTTTTAATTTCATTCAGTTACTTGATCAGCAAGAATATAAATCACTCCTTAGGTGGAGAATACTTTGGGGAAGGAAAACAGTAAAGAGTCAGGCTTATTTTGTTGGGGGTTTTTTCATAGGTATTCTCTCTTCTGTTGTCATATCTATACTTTATAAGCTTCCATAAATAAAGGAAACCAAATTTTTTTTAAAGCAGTTTAATCTTTCTTTGATGTAGCTAAAGGCTTAATCCTGAGGAATAATTACACAAGAAACATTACACTTTTTATGAAGTATTAAACTTACAATTTATCTTTTAATATCTACTTCAAAGACTATTTGACAGGAATAAATAAATGAGAGCTCCTTGGCAATAAAAGCTGCGATTCATGAAATATTTTATTCACTCATACTCTTAAGAATTTTCTTGAGAATACTGCTAACATCTGGAGCTGTATCTGTATCTGTAGTCCTATCCAACCATTATGCTTATACTCAATTAGAAAATTATATCAATAATAACGTAAAATAAATTACCTAGTTTCTCTTCCCAGAGCATAGATTTCAATGTTCGTCAGAGCAACTATGTGTACAAACAGCACTGTAGTGTTTTTCATTAAGCCTTAAAGTCAATTAAGCTACGAATTGGAACAATCTTTCCTCCTTTGCAAAGTATTGATATTTTTTCTTGGCTGCTTTCAGGCCTTTTCACTACTCAAGGAGAGATTTATGTCTGACAATTTCTTTCTGATTAAAATGAATCATAACTCTAGAATTCTAATTTCCTCTTTTCTGAGCAAGAAATTATCAAACAGTTTTAAATTGATATTGAATGTCATCGTGCATGAACAACATTCATTTTCAGGATATCAAATGTAAAGCTATACTGATCTCTCTTTTTGTCTGCTTCTTTTACATTCTCTCTCTATGTATATAAAGAATATCAGATTCTACCAATATAATCAACTACATCTCTCTATAAAAATTATATTTGACAGACTAGCTAGACCAGTCACATTAAAACCTGTCACAGTGCTTTACACGAGGCAATTCCCTCTCTATCTGCAACGTTACCAAAAATTTTGCTGTACTTTAGAAAGAAAATATCTGAAATACTGCAGGCTGCAAATAAATGTCATAGTTATCAAAAACAATTAGCAAGTTTGTAAGGGTAATCCCTACCCAACTGACTCAAACTCTCTATAAAGCAGCTCTTTAGACAAACTGCTGAAAACAAACTTTTCTGGATTTGTCTCCCACAGCCAATTAAGATCAATATGAATTTGATTTTTAAATGTCTAGAACAACAGCTGATCTGCCAAATCTTGTTTTCTCTGGTTATTCCTCCTGTTTTCTAAAAGCCTTAACAAATGGACTTTTTCATGCCATTTAGCTGTCCCAGTTTCTCTTTAGAAACTTGAATTTCAGCATTCAGTAAAAGCAGACTATTCTGAAACTTTTTTTTAACGTAAGTACAACAGGGCCAAAGAAGGAAAGCTCTACTGCTGCATACACTTTCTTTATGGCACTCCAGACTGATCTCACAAATAAACTCACTAACGGAACCAGCTGGATGGTTTTCCTAAGTACTGGTATGCATCCCATACTTTATTTTTGAATACTGCATTACAGTAGTTTTTTTTTTTTTTTTTTTAAGAATTATTTTTTTCCATATATATTTCAGGCTTCAGTTTAATACAGACCATCGATTAGATAATTGTGTCAAAACTTGAAATAATGATTGTTTCTTTCTTTAAGTACTTTTAATTGTTTATTTTGTATTCTTCCCAAATAACCACAACTCTTTTCTGCTTCCTTCATAAGTAATTGCAAATGCTCCATATCAAATAACAAAAGGATGGAAAAGTTTGAGTTTTAGAGCACACTGCCCCACATAAAAGGCAGCATAGGATATACATTGCTTCTGGTAATATACGTTTGTTATTATAAAACCACAGATTTCATTATCATGGTACACTTTTGATATTCAAACACTCTAGAATTCAAAATGGCAAACATTTGAGTTATAAAAAAAGTATAGTTCGTGTAAGTTATAAAAACACAATTTTTGGACAAACAGTTGATCAGGCATTTATCTACCTCAGAATTCCTTCCCCCCCCCACACACACACAAACACTGGATGCAGAAGCTATTGCTAGCACAACTCAGACTCAGTCTCAGAAACACTCACGAGAAAACAAAGCAAGCAGATAGTGCTCCCGATGCCAAAACACTACCCAGGTAGTGCGTACACGAGGCTCTGTAAGGCTGCACTTTTAAGAAACAGTTCTAAATTGAAAAGTAAAGATCAAGTGAGCCAATCTTCTTTCAATCATTTTACTTTCCCTAGGAATAAGGAAGATAAAAATCGTGGATGTTTTAAAGCTCTGTACAACAGGATACAATGGTTACAGCTACCAATCAAGAATTCAGTTAAACTACATTAAGGAGGTGTTATTTTTCTTTAACACTAATTTTAGCAAAGAATTTTTTAATTAAAGACTGCCTACTCTGCAGTTATATAGCTATAATTCACAAAAATTTTTTTTGTATCAATATTTTAATTTTATTATCAATCAATCAAATTAATCTTTGTCTTTCTGTTTTCAGGAACTGACTTTGGGGCAGGTTTTTGTGTGTTTGTTTTCCTCAAGATTGCTTACAATTTAATGTAAATTTTAAGCATCTTGTAATTCATCAACTAATTCTCTCCTGGTTACATACTCCAAGTAATTAAAGTTCAGTAATAACTTATTCTTTCTGCTCCAGCACCTGCATTTCATTTGTTTATTTTCCCAGAGTCATAAATCTGAGGGACTGTCAAAGTGCCATAATATTAGTGCAATAATCAAAGTTAATTAGTCCCCCTCAATAAACAACAACAACAAAGCTATTACAAAGATGCATTGAAGGTTTTCCAGCTACCCGGTTTACAGATGAGATTCTTTTCTGAACAATTAGAATTTGAAAACTGTTAGTAAATAAATGTAGTGTTTCTGAAGTAATTTGAACTTCAGTGATTTTCATTCAATTACCAATTCATTAACTTTTGGTGAGATAATATATGTACTAACACAAGTAATCCTGAACTCCCATTGCCTTCAAATGCTCAAAAAGAGCTTAGAAATAAGTGGATGATGTGATATTTCTAAATAAAAGGTAGTCAGTACTGCCCTATTTTACTCATGTAAAGAAAAATGTTTATATATGTATATATATTAAAAATTAAAAAATTTACACAAGCATATATAAATATACAAATATATGTTTTAATATATATACATATATGTATATATATTACATTTTTTTTATATATAGCTATAAATAACTAAATATATATATATAGCTATATTTAGTTGGGTTGGAACTACAAAATTCTAAAGACAGAATACCTCCAAATCCAGCTCTGTTGCAAGAGAACGGACAGGTAAATTTTAAGCAACAAGCCCTACACTTGCCACTATTGGAATTCTCTGGGAATTCCATGTTATTGAAACAGAAACAAAAGAAAACACCTTTAAAGTGAATAATCAAAGGGGAAAAGTAAGATGTGGTGAGGGGTAAGGAGGGGAAAATAAAGTCATTAAGTTCACCTGAACAAGAGAAAACAGCTTAAATCCAAAGACTTAGTTTCTTGAAGAAGCTTGTGGTTCCAAAAATTAGCAATATTACAAGCATCACTTATTTGGAAATAATTGCTTGTAAATAAGCACTATGTTTGTCTTTCACTAGTAAACAATTGTCTTCAGACTATTTATGTGGATATACTGATATTACTGAGTGCTCTCCCATATGACTTGGGAGCAGTTGAAATATTTTCAAAGCCTGGGAAATAAAGCTAAAACACTCATCACTAATTTTAACAGGACATAAAGAAAATTCCAATAATATGACCCTGTGGTTTATTATTCAAGTAAAGCATATAGGACTGTGTCAACAGATCATCTCGTGGAAGTCAGCGGTCACAGCAAGCTTAGACAGAACTTCCTGCAATCCTTACTAGTGAGTGAGTGATTGTGGGAGGAGTAAATTAAGATGCTGCATAAATTTTAATAAGGACCACAGAAGACCTAAAAAGAGGGGGGCAAGAGGAGTTAGGAGTGAAAGAGGAACAAGGGAATAGAAAATACAGAGGAGCTTGTATTTGCATGACAAAGTGGAAGGAAAAAAAAAGAAACAGAAGGAAGAAACAGGAAGGAAAAAATGTTAAGGCAGACTGCCTAGTAGCAACAGTGTCGGGGCTGCAGGATCGAGAAAGAAAGAGAAGTGTTTTTAGTTTTGAAAAGTATAAGAATTATCCCCTGAAATCTCCCATAGTACAAAAACTATAGGCAAAATAATGGCTGTTGCTAATATCTGAGAGTCTACACTCCGCTCCAGTTAGTTATGCATTTTGGTACTTGAATTGTCCTGCCCTATTAACTATGAAACATGCCTCAGTGGTTCTTTCAAACTTCTTAGCCCTTACAAAGCATTTACATATAATATGGATAACAGGATGTCAAGCCTTGCAGTCTAACACGGTTATAAAAAATGAAATATCTCTATTGTTCTGATATACCAGTGACTGGTATAGAGTATAACAGAGTATTACCAAAAAAGAGAAAAGGCTTCTTCCTCAAATTCTTGCGCAGAAACCAAGTATCTATGTAACTGCTTGTACTGCACAGAAGTTTTCATGCCTGTGCTTTATTTTGAAACTAGAAAAATATAGCTTAATGTTGGACACTATAGATATTTACTTACCCATTCCATAAGAATGCGTTGTACAGCATCATTGCCTCTTGACATATTTCTGCAGGCCAGGATAACATAAGCCCCATGCAGTGCAAAAGACTTTGCAGTTTCAAAACCTATGATAAAACATTTTGCTAGTCAGACATAGATCTTAATAACAAATCAGAGTTATAAAATTACCTGAAAAGAGGACCCAAACACTTCAGTATTCTAACCCTATCTGCAGTCTGACTACCTGTTTGCTAGTTACTTGGACCCATCTTTTAAGTGCACATATGGAAAAAGATACAGACCTCACTTCAAGCAGGTCTTTGAGACAATAATTATGTTTTGTGCAAAATAGGCACAAAATCTTTAAAAAGTAGACCTCAATTTCTCTGTCTCAGTGTCTTCAGCTGTTAGAATAGCAGAAATATACTTCCTCCTTTCCTGTTTTACTGTGAAGAATGAGCCATAAACTGAGGTCGTAGACCTGTTACGTGTGACCGCACTGAAAGCGATAGGACTGTAAGTCTGAGCTCTGGGTAGTTAGCCTTTGCTCAATCAGTCTGAGGGCCACCTGGGGCAGGAGGGATCATCCAGTGGGAAGTGTGAGGGAATAAGAAGCAGAATCACTTGGAGATAACTGCTCCGGATCTGAACACCATCCCACCTCTAGGACACTTGCATGCAAGAAAAGGGGACCACAGACACAACCAAGCCTTAATCCACTCCCAGCAGGGGGTTATCAAACTCATTCTTAGAAAACAAAACTCTACTTGGGGAGATTATAATCTATTACAGTATATGTCATTATCCGTGCACTTGAAAATCTTTGCTAAAAATGTGCCTGAATAATCTGAGTAAATTCAACTCATGTTTTTGTCTTATCATTACTTGATACGGAGAACAACTTTTCATGACTGTTCTCATTATAAATAAGTGATCAAATACCAGAAGCCTTGCAAGTAGTTTCAATACATCAGATATAGTATCACGAGGCTAAATGGGTCACTGGATAAACCAGATGATCCAATGAAAAAACAAGTCCATAAAAAAAATTCTCTTTTTTGTAACTTACTGATCTAACAACCTGCAAACACATTCCTTCCAAGTCCAAAACAAAGGAGGACAGATAGTTCACACTCTACTGCAGTTTAAGCGTAGCATGAATCTATATCCCCAGCTTTTTCTTTCATACAAACTTTCACAGTTAATTTCTAGACCACTGTACACTCTCAGTCTTTTTTACAATACTGCTAATCAATTCTTTCCCATTCTGTATTTGGGCTCTTCAGTCCTCCTTCCTAAAAGGAGGCTTTAGACTTGTCTTTACTGAATTTCAGCTCGTTAATTTTGGACTGCACTGCAATGCAATCAGTTCAAATTATGAAGCTGTTACCAAGAGCTACAACTCTTTCCGCCTTGACATCATTTGTAAGCGTACTCTATTTCATTGTCCAACTCATTAACAAAAAGCTGAATAGAAGTTGGTCCTAGGTAAACTCATTTAATTGGAAATATCTGTGACAATTTACAGTAGGAGATGATGAGTCCTTGAGAGTGCAGAATGCCCATACCAAAGTGCAAAGGGTTAAGTCAGAAACCAGGTTCCTGTTGGGGCGAGCTACTATGCATTTGTGGTGTATTCAAGATTAGCATTGGGCTTCCCTCTCCATGGAGGACAGTAACCATGAAAGACATTTCCATCCAGCTGAAAGAGGTGTAACACGGCTTAATGAGTTTCAATTAGACAAGCTTAAACTAGAAAATGAAGAATCAAATTGAAATGCCCAACAATTTGAGTATGTGCAGAATAGGAAGATATCTGTTCTAGCTTTATGACATTTCAAGCATGTTCATGTTTTCCTTTTAGAAACTGTTTACCTAAAAAGCCTATTAAGATAGGCTGTCTCACTTTCAAAAAGCCCTGGAGCAACAAAATTCAGTTACAGCACGAGACATAACTTACATTATAGAAACAACAGACATCAAGACAAATTTATACCATTCTCTGCAGTTACATACTTATGGTATTTAAGTCCAAGCAATTTTCTTGTATCTCTTTTAAAGTCATTCATTGTACCAAGCAATTTTAATTACCTAGGTAATTCATTGCATGCACATGAATTCAGCTACAGCATATGCAAGGATCTCCCCTGTTCCTAATTCCACTTCAAATGTATTTAACCATGATTTTTCATGTAACTAATGTAAGACATGTTGTACCAGAGCACTATTAGCTAGCTGTATGTGCCTTGTTTTGCACAGTAACACTTATTTTTTACCAGCCTACCACATTATTAAAAACTGGATAGAACCTCTGGGAATACCATTCTTTTCTACTGTTATACAGAGATATGGAGCTGACAACCAGCCTCATTAGCTAAATGTGATGATGTTTAGCTAACTCTACCCCACGTCACACTTTGTACAGAATAATAAATTCCATGTCTCTCTGTTACAGTTAATAACTTGATTCTCATTATGAATGAAACTGAGGAAGATTAAAATCAAATCAAGTAAATTACATGCTGCAAATTTAGGTTATTTTAATACCACCTTGATTCTTCCCTGCAAACTTGCTGATCTATGTTAAACACCCCTCTTTAGGACTTACTCTTCTCTGGGCTACCAAAGGATTATTTTTTCACCTTTAGACAGACACTTTCTGAATCCTTCCATGCAACTGTGCTCAAAAAACCTTCTCTTCTGAGGATTTTAAAGAATCAGTCCATCCTTTCATTCAAAATATAATCACAGGTCAAGTGGTGATGCTTCTTCCCATCAAACATATTTTAAGCTGCTAGCTCATTCGTTAGCACACTTGCACTGTATTTAGGACAGCCAGACTTATGCAAAAGGAGATCCAGGTATCCACACGACAGTGCAATCTACTACTGACGAAAACTATTGTCACCTACATTCTACCTAGCTGTACAACTGGCAAAAGGTGTACGACTGAAATTGTGTGTAGCTACAACGTATTGTTGTTCTGTTCTTCAGTTTCAACTATTCATGTCCCTGGGACTTCAAAGCAGGCTGCTAGGAAAAAAAAAAAAACAATAAAAAAAACAAACTTGAATATTCTCATATAGAGAATATACCGCACTATCATGCATTATATATTAATTGCGAGTTTGTTGTTTGTTTGTTTAATTGGAACAACTGCATTAGAAAAAAAACAGTACAGGATAACACACTTGAGCACAAAGGATAGCCAGTTATAAAGATTAAGACAGATACCCCCCAAAATGTGATAGGAGAACATCATGCTCAAATAATATATACTTTGGAAAAGCCACCATACTACATGCCTCTATAAAACAGTTACATGGAATTCATTGAGTGGAAAAGTAATTCAACAATTTCTTGTTTCTTTGAAGTAGACAGTATAGAATCCATTTACAAAGTCTCCCACAAGCCTGTAGTAAAGAATGTGTATCAGGCATTTACATGCTTTAAAACTTCTCTTTATTCCAAATGCAGGTAAGAAAGTTTGAACACACAAGTAGAAACTCAAAAAACATTTCAGACAGTTCCAAATTTTTTTCAGCTTCTTTTGAATAGTAGTGATGCCATCTTTCTTTCCAACAGCTTAGGGCTCAATTTAAAAGCTTCTAGTTTCTTCAAAATCATTTCTTCCTTTCTCTCCATTGATAGAAGAGCTTTAGAGGCCCTGAGTTTCTAAAGTTTCTTCACATATGCTTCAGTAATGATATAAAGCCATCATGAGTCCAGCCTTCCTTGAGCTCTACATCACAGGCAGTGTAAACCTAAACTAAAGGGCATCCAGAAGAAAAACTTCTTTCATTTCACTTCAGTAAATGCAGCAAGATCAAATAAGTTAACAAAAGTGGTCTGTGAAAAAGCGAAAAGCGTTAGCCTGTTTGTGTTGTGTTGTTCTGGCCTTTCGTACACTGACAGATTACTTAAGGACTCTAGAAAAGCAGAAACAAACCCCGATTTTGTAAGCATACAAAACGTACAAGTCAAGAGAGAACTATTTCTTCTCTGCAGAGGTGATACAGAAGAGAGCGTAACAAGGATGCTGTTCCCTTAGGGTTTTCTGGTCTCCTTGCTCCGAGTTCTTTTCGGAAAAAGGCCCGTGCCTCTGACACTCCCTCTCGAACTCAGCATAGATCAGCATGCAGCACTTAATTTTACTTCAGTTTTAAGATCTTTGGGAGAAGGAAAGTATTCTTATTGTGTTTGGCCAGTGTGTTTCTACAACACAAGTTCAACACCTTACCTCAGAAATCTCCTTACGGTATGCGCAGAACCAACAAAACCTTGGCAGTTTTAAGCCATCAAATAGCATTCAGTATGCATGCAAAACCTTTTAAAACCTTTTTCTTTTTAAACCCTTAACATTTTGGTAAGGCACAACAATTATTAACCATCAAACAGTACATCTGCAATATGTAATAATTACCTACCCAAATCTCTTTTTTTTTTTTTAATGCAGAAGTAATCAAAACTCCACAAAAGTATTTTTCCAGATAGAGAATGTTACTCCCTTCCACTAGCCTTTGTTTTGAAAGCAAAACTTTACAGAACAGAATTTTTCCTGTATCAATAGCAGACTGAGTTTTAGTTTGGGGATGTAAGGGGGGAAGCTTGAAGAGCAGAACCCTTCCATAATATATACTACCCAATACTTTCAAAAAACATAACATGCAATATAAACAAAAGGTAATTTAAATCCAGTTTTACTGCAGATGAGAGTGAATTGTGAAAGGTTAAACACTTACTTAAGAACTTGCAACAAATCATCTTTATAATCCAAACCAGACTCTCATCCCCACTATAGATATCTAAGCAAACAGACTAGATGATCAGGTCCCAAAAGTCAAAAACTAAGAGCACTACATAGAAATGGTAGAGACACTCACATGCATCACTAGATTTATTTCAACATGGAAGAACTAAGCACCAGTGACAATGAATCAGACCTTCTCATTCAACTGTTCTTCAAAAAAAGGAAGAAAGATTCAAATGGTGTAAGAAAAAGCTATAAAGAATTTTGAGTTACATAAACTTATTTTCAGATTGAATATTTTAACAATGATGTGTTATTTAGGGGAAGATAATCTTTCGTAACTAAGATTTTCTTTGCTTGCACTGGTGATTCAAGGATACAACATTCAACAGATCTTTCATTTGGAGTGATTGTAGCCATAAGCGAATGAAAGTGGCTATGTTCTGAGTGAGAATTTATTTTATATAATTAAAATAAGCACCCTAAAGAGATAGGGGTCTACAAGGACGACCAATTTTCCACTGCTTCTTTGCAATCCCAAGATTCCCCGCATAATCAGAATGAATTTCTACTTTCCATGGATGTCTAAGTCTTTCCTGTGATGATGCTGATATAACCCAAAAAATATTTTCCATATAAATTCTTGAACTACAATCCACACATCATTGATATATAGAAACTCACTTTTCAGACCCCAGAAGCACCAAGCATATCATACCAGGACAAAGAACAAAATTCTTGGCTACGATCATTGTTTCAACATGAGTGTTTAAGATAAAATCTTCCAGAGGCATCATTCAAGTTGCTCCAAATGCAAGTTTTCAAACAAACGTAACACGTAATTGCTCTTTAAAAAGAGCAATTCACATAAAATATACTAAGGCTACCTTTGTTTCTGTGTGTTTATAGGTACATGGTAAAACATACTGATTGTCACTGAAAAGTTTGATGTTAAATGAAAGATACATCCTGCCTCTCCCTTTGTGTGCAGATTGGACAGATGTGTTTTTCTTGGATTCATGAGGTGCAGAAAAAGCCAACCAAAATGAATTAGGATGACTAATGCATTGGTTCTGTTTTCAGTCCAACCAACTTTAAAATATGCACTCACTTCATATGTTACACTTCTTTATAAGACACTGTTCTGGGCAAGGCAAAGTTATTCTTAATAATAAAAGTACACTGACATCGACACTGACAAAACTCAGTATTTGTTTGATTTTAAGGGACCAGAACATCAGACAAATATTTAAAAATTCCCTTAAATTAAATTGACTGGATTATAAAGATCTACATGACCCATCATTCCTGTAAGAAAATTTTAAAAAAAAATGCATCATTCAAGGCAAAGAAAGCTAAATGCATAACTGAAAATACTGGAAGCAAATGAGAACATAAAAGGTTGGCTACATCAGATACATACAATACCAAGATGCTGCGACTCACAGCCACAAAGTCGCAGCGAGATTTGGTATATACTCTAGTTGTACTTCCAAAAACCCCTACCAACTCACTTTAGATGATGCCTCTTGTTACTTGCGATTAACTTTATGCAATTACAAGATACACAACACAGCTCAGGCCTCAATCACTTCAGCTCTCTTAAAATCTAACACAGACAACTATTTCAGATATCCAAAGGCACAGTCTAGCAGCAGATTCAAAACTGCATTTCCTATCCACTATGCTGTAAGCTGCTATTACCCACTATAAATATTGCAATAGCAGTCAGAGGTTCCAGTCTGGAATGAACCCTATTGTGAAATGCAGTATATTAAAAACAGAACCGAACTACTTAACATTTCCTGTGATAAGACCCGGTTTTAGTTGTCTAAAGCAATTCCACCAACCACGAAGCTTGTCTGCCTCAAAATACAAGATGTCCACCTATAAAAACCTGCTGTTTAAGAACATTCAAAAAAGTTATTTCAAAAGAAGCCTAATTAAAACATAGCAGGAGAAAAAGCTAAAACTGGAGTCAAATACTAAACTGCACAGATATCCCAGTCAGGATTTTTTCAATTGCTAACAAATAGGTCCTATTAGGTGTCTGAAGATACCAACAGTGGCCAGGGATTGGAGAGAGGGGAAGAAAAGTAGAGTCTGCTTGAGATAAGAACAGAATTTTCAGTGCAATCCCCAGAGGTTTTTTTGTTATCTACTCCTTGCACTAAATATATATCACTATGAAAAAAATCCCACTCAAAAAGGATTCAGACATGCCTCTTCCATTTCAGCTAACCCCAAAGCTCCGTTTAAATAATTTACATTGCTCTAAGAAGGGGAAAAAAAGTCTCTGCCTTCATGTCTCATCTTGCCCTTCTTCATCTGTTGAATGACAGATGCATGCACCTACCAAACCCCCCAAATTTTTTTCCCTGAACATTTCTTAAAGTGCATTGCATCAGTCCCACAGAAGCTACCAGAGTAGCATTTTACCAATCCTAAAATCATTTGCAGACATTTATACAAGCTGTCACATCTGATCTGCAAGTAAAGAATGGTCTATTTGAACTTTTTTATTCTCAGTGTTTCTTCAAGCATTGAAGAAGTTTGTGCTTTCTTTTGATTATCCTCAAATATGACAGTGTGGCTTCCTGCAAGCAAATCAGCCAGTTTTTTATAACACAAATCATTTGTTGCATTTAAAAGAAAGATATCAGAATTTAGCATTTGGCTTTATAATTTAATGTATAATGAGAATTTATTAGAGCTAGTCTCTTTTTCTGCCTTTATACAATTTTTTCCTCTGTAACAGACACCATAGCATGGCAGAAGACAGGCAACTGAATATGAGCAACTCAGCACACACTTCACATTGTCTAGACATAAATGATAACCTTTATCTAAAAGTGCATCTACATGTACGATTACCAAGATAAGTCAAACAATCATGAAAAGGTTACATACATTTAAAAAGAGACCTGAGCTAGCAACTGTTTCAAAACAAGTGAGACTCACTTTAGTGCGACTTGTATTACTTATTTGGGGGGTGGGAAGCATAGCTAAAATTATTTATTCAGATTGACATAAGCTTACATTCATAAAGGACAAAGGAAATATTTTGTTAGACTACAGTTATGTTAATACACTCTTTTTAATTATATTTCAAAATAAACTCTTCCCAACCTTAACCAAGATCTAGAGTAGAGGAATATGATAAACCTGCTCACAGTGCAAGTCAAGGTCAAAACTACCATCTCAATGAAATCTAGATTAGATCTCAATAGCCAAACTTGACATGTCACTTAGGGCATGCAATTTCCCATTAGCTAACCATTCTAAATGTTTAGTCACTAAGGGATAGTGATCAGGGCTTTTTGCTTATTTAACTAAAACCAGTATTTGTAAGTACCATTGCTTGAATATATCATTAATGAAACAAAAAACAACTTTTCTGTGCATGCTATTGTAGCTTCATAGACATTCTATAGCAAAGCTGAATCAAGCTAAAGAGCAGCAGTGACAACAAAACTCACAATGGCCATATGTAAAAAAAAAAAAAAAGAAAAAGAAAAATTAAGGATTTACCTAATGTTAGTAGTAAGTATCAAAGGCCAACCATAAAGAGACTCCAGTTTCCAGGGAATCCACATATCCTGAGGGGCTTTTGTTCCAGACAAGTGCCAGACTAACTGCATTCATAACTAGGTTTATAAAAATATTTGATCAGATATCCAGGAGTAGCTTCAAAAAGGCTTCAAAAGCTGTTTTGAGGGGCATGTATTTTTTTAAATCCATTCCCAACAAGGGTCTTTGGATTTTCTTCCTGTTGTTGCTGTTTTTAAAACACCTTCCTACACAAGCTTTTTCAGATGACCTAAGCAAAGCGCAGAGAATTTTGAATTTTAAATTTATCTTTGACAATGTCTCTCGGGGTGTTTTTTTTTTTTTAAATGAGATTTTAAAAAAATGTTCCAAGTTAAGAGAAATGGGATTGGCGCTCTCCTTCTCTAAAGCTGCTTTTTGCATCTGCAGTAGCTTTAGGCAACACAACTTTCCCCACCAAAGCAAACAGAAAAAAGCCAGAAGTTGTCTAGTTTGAGTACACTTTTGTTCTTCCATAAACCAGCAATATTATACTGCAGAGTCAAATCCTAATTAAACATACCAAAAAAAGTCACATGTTTTAAGTCTCCTTTTGGCAAGTACAACAGTGCAAAGTTAATATAAGAAGTAAATTTAATAAAGTTAAAGAGGAATATTTCATCCAAGGCAAAATAATTAAGACATACTGAGCTGTCAGCTAGAGTGTTAGATCGTCCAAACATTAATCTGCAAGTTATTTCATGAGAAATACTCAATTTTATGTAAAGAAACCGAAAAAGTACTACAGCATAAATTGAACCAAACTATTTTTCTTTAAAAAAATTTGATTATTTATTTATAATCAGTCAGTTACATAAGTAATGAAATAGACCAAAATGTATACTAGGCATTTTTTAGATAAATGATAAAACAGGATTCTGTCCCGAACAGCACGCAATTTACTTTACAAAAAAGCTATCACTGAGAGAATCAAACATACACAGCTAGGTCCCATTCTAAAGAGCTCACAATCCATGTTGTGGAAAAAAGGAACAGACTGAACATTACAACAACACTACTTGATTTCTGGCAGCCACTGCCCACCTCTGTTTCAGGAACGTGAGGCGAGAACTTGTTTAGTTAAGCAGCAAAAGATATTAAAATACAAAAGTCATTTCAGGATCCTGTGAAAAGAATTTAATACAGGATGCAGTTCATCGTTCCAGAATTCGTTCTGGTGCAAGCAAATAGAGATGACAGATAGGAGGTAGCTAGCAATGGGCAAGACAACTGATGTGGAGATTTGGGAATTGGGTTACCTTCTTAAATTCCAGTTTTTCTGGATTAGATGGAATCCATTTAAACAGAATGGGTACCAACCTCCCCAGTTCAAAACTGGCAAACCTTTTAGGCGTGCTTTAAACTACGAAGGAAAGAGGGAGATGGGAAGTTGTTATGTAACTCAAATGATCCATCATGTGGTTCCGACATACAAAGTAAGGCAGGAGATGGAGTTGTTCTGAAACAAAAGATGAAGAATAAGAAGAGTATTAACAAAACGTGTCTATACACAAAAGCAAGGAGAACGGAAAACAAGTAAGAATTAGAAGTCATTAAATTATTATACAAGGCCACAGGCAAAAATTAAAGCCTTCTTTGCCCCAGTTTCAATTAGGGCATTCAAACATACAATACATCTTCTAACTCTAAAACTAGTGCATAACATTTGTTTATATGACCACATCTAAGGCCTACCTGCTAACAGCCGGAATGTGGGCAACCCACCAGAGAGCTGAACAGCAATAATCTTCCAAAGGGAATGGCTGATTACAGCTGTGTGTGTTTGATGTCAGCTTTTTCATCTTCCAAAAAAGTTAGGCCTTGCCAATTTGGGGGGGGGGGGGGGGGAAGGAGCGGTGTATTCAAGCCAAAAATAGTTATGCCTACAAAAAATTTACATCTGCAAAACAAGAAAAACTGCCAGGGGAACACACATACTAGACATTTTCTAAAAACTATGGTTTCTTGTGACAACAGTACTGTACTCAAGGTTTGAGTCATACTTTGCAATACTACTGTAAAGTAGGCAAAAAGCATTACTCCCACTGATAACCAGGAAAACAAGACTAAGTGTTGAACAGTTCTCTCAAGATCACACGGAGTTCAAGCTGTTCAACTCCTGCTCTCATAGTCAGTCCGCCTAGTCCATGACAAGTTCCCCAGGGAAGTGACTAAATTTCAACTTAGGTGTGTAAAGCCTAGTAAGTGATATTATTCATCAAATTACACCACATACCATTATGAAGCATCCATCTGCTTTGCATTCTAGATACAAAACCATCATTTTGTTTCCCCAGAGATAAATGTTTAAAATGTCATATATAAAGAACAGAATCAGGAAGCTTAGGTCTCTGTTCCTTTCACCACAGATTAGATTCAGAAAGGGATACAATAAAAGAGATCTTCTCCCAAAGTTATGTCACAACTTTCATTCACTCAGGACACCAAAAACGTGCTGCCAAATAGGTCATGCACATTTTCAGGTAGTCTTCATCGCATATTTCCGTAAAGCACAAAATAGTCCAAATTTAGCTTCAGAGTTAAAATCCTGCAATAGTAATACTCACACCTCTCAGCAACTGCTTATGGCTGGATACAGACCCAAGCAAGTAAAAGTCTTTCTTGAAAAAGCTTTCTTTACTCATTTCTAGTTGCCTTAATTTCTACTCTAATATATCTTAATTATTCCTTCTGTTAAACAATTTTACTGGTTCTCAATTGAGTATTCTTTTTATCCCATAAAAGAACAATCGAATTCCCATTTTAAATGAGAATATGGACATGGATATAATCCATAAACTTAGGTCAATACCTGTAGCCATATGCTGCTCCATCTGTAAAGCAAGGGTAATCATACATTTCCCAAAATCCTAAGTAGCATAGCTAATGTCTGGAAAATACAAATGTACAGAAGCAACAAATACTGCTCACGATAGCCAACGGCAGGAGAATAGAAACAGAACCTTTCATGGCTCCTGGATCTCTGAATACACAATATACTAATGTTTTCATGAATTTGGTTGTCTTGGATTAGAGATCCTCTTAGCAAACTTTTAAACACTCAGGGATTTCTTACACAAAGACAGCTTTTTGACCAATCACAAGAAGAAGATGCCCCACAAGTTTTATGAACTTGAGTTTTTAGACATCAAAAATAGGGGAATCCCAATTAAAGAATATGCTATAAAGCTGTTTGGATAAAGAACAAATAATGAGGAGGCAAACATCATACTTTCTACAAAGATAACATATGGGGGGGGGAAGGGGGGGGATTTCTAAGCAACACTCATTTCTGTGAACCTCAGACCAAAGTACATGTGGAAGATTTTAAATAAACATACCCAAAACTGATCTGTGACAGTCCTTGTTCACACAGATACTACTATGCAGAAAGTAGAATAACAGCCAGATAATTTAACTTTACTTTTTAACTAGTATGAAGGGGACACTAAGAAAGAATAGGACCCTAAAGAACAGAGGAAATGTAAAATATTGAAATCTGAATGTGTTCGTTTAAAATAAAGTCAGTTCAGAGGGAGTTATCTGAAGAAACAAAAAGGTCTAAAAGCCAATGAGAAGTCCAGCAAGAAATCAAAGCCAGCCAAAAGTTATATGAACACAAAAACTAAGACTGAGGCTATGCAGCTGAACAGAGGGCTCCAAAGATCTCACATTTTAAAAAGAAAAGTTTATAGAAGAAGTGGAAAAGGAGGGAAAAATTATCTTTCACTTACAGAAGAAAAATAGAAAAAGAATGCGAAGGAGTTATTTAAACAGTAAGACTTAGGGTGTGGTCAACAACAGAACCACAAACTGCAAATATCATTAATTTATAAAACATGTTGCAGAAGATGAAACTACTTTTGTTTTTAGGGATCCTCCTAGCTAGGTTAGGAGGTAAAAACTAGGAATTAAGAGATATGAAAATGAATGCAGCAAATGTCTCAAGTCACACACTGCCTTTTAGAAATGTTTCCCTATCTTAGACTTTAAGATGGATATAACATCAGGATCTTCCTCACAGTACAATTCTATTCATATTCTGTAATTTGGGTAAAATTCTGGTCTCACTAATTTTAATAGGAGCTTTGCTACTGACTTCAATGAGGTCAGGATTTCAGTCTTTAGCATCCCAAGTTCTTATCTGCTTCCTTTCACTTCCTTTTCAGTGGGGATTTACTGCTTCAGATTTGACTTTCTAAAGCTTATAAATCCTTGTCACAATCAATTTTGAAGAGCTCAAAAGGGACACAAGATGCTGAAAGCCTTTCTTCTTGTGACCTTACAGCTTGGCATAGATATTGATATTAAGAATTTTTCAGGTGATAAGCCAAAAACAACATATCTATTAGTGTACACATAAATGCTATAACTAGAGTTGACAGTATCTAGAAAACAGTCACTAGATGTCTCACAAGATACTGTCATTAGAAAACAGTATTCACTTATTAACCACTTCTGTCCCCACCATCTACAAGCATTCTAAAAAAATACAAATGTACACCTAAGATTATTCAAACAATACTTGCAGTGCAATCGGCTTTCAAAACATGAAGGCACAAGATCATGTAGTTTTGTGTTGTCAAAGAGATAGACTGAATCATGCAAAAGTTCTTTTCATCTCTGGGCTATGAAGCGTGCAATATTATAACTTTGTTTATAATGAGAAAAGCCTTCCCGAAATTAAATATTTCTGAAGACATTTAGAAAAGCGATCAAGTTATTTTAAGTCCCATGGAGAAGTCTTAACGGTTACATAATAGATAAGAAAACATGCATCACACATGAAGGCTCCTGTTCTACAGATATATTATTCCAGTGTTAAATAAATACCAGAAGGTACAGCACAGGCAAATAGCTAAATCCCATCCTTTTTGAAAAGATTCCATTACAAGGAGTAATCACTATTGAACCTCTTAGCCCAGATGTAATTTCTTACATGTTACAACAAGTTTCACATGCATTGTGAATTTCAGCCAAGGTTGATGAAGTTCAATAACTCGGCTAACCAACCATGTGTACTCCTCATTACAGAAGTAATAAATAGATTCATCAAAATGGACATGAAAAAGCAATATGAAGATCTGACACCATTTCCAGCTTACTCAATAAGAAAAATAAATTACATAAGTCCAAGAGGACCTTTTAATATTTACAATATGTAACCAGTAGACAGTAGGTGCCTTATGTAAAAATTGAGCAATACTCATATTTAATAACATTAAGCCAGAATAAACTGAGTGATGGCACTCATGAAACACACTGTATCACTATATTCTATTGTAAAAATTCCAAGAAACAGCAATGTAAATTAAAGCCACAAAGAGAGCTCCCCCTATCTGTTAAGATTATTCAAAGTTTGAAAAATTACAGCTTTTTGCAGTTGTTCAGTTTTTCAAAATACATCAGTACAGGTCCATGACCGAGAGCTACTAACATCCAGCAAAAGAATAAGTTATAAGTTCCATCAAAACAGGCACTTTCCCCTCAAAGCCCTCCCTAAACAGTGCTTTTGTATCCTGACTACCCACACAATGTACTCTGGCCAAAAATACACTGCTTTGCAAGATCCAGCCTCTTCTGTAGAAGAACTGTACTCCCGCTCCCCCAAGATTTCGGTACAACAACATTCTTGCCTGCTACAAAGCCTTGAACTTCTGTGAGGAAAATGTCTGAAAAAGTTAGGAAAGTAAGTTTGTATTTTTAAAATGTGTTTAAGTAACAAACAACCAGCAACAGAACTCCTATACAGACACTGACACTTTATCGTAGGGGTATTTATGTGGTTTAGAATAATTTACATCGAGTTCGGCCCATGCATGAGAATCACTACTTTAAAAATACACCCTTTAATTATTCTGTGTTATTTTTCCCATGAATTCTTCATTAAACAAAGTAGTTTTCATCGACAGAATTAATCAGATCTGTTGAAATCAGAGTAACAATATGAAACTAAAAAACACAGCTGCGTGTCCAACAGCGAACTGTATTAAGCTAAAGGATGCTTCCTCCCCACCATCCTCCCCACCCAAACCCCATTTAAAAGGGCTTATAACCAGGAAACACTACTAACTTTCATTGCCACTGTTTTGTTGGTCAAGGATGGCAAAAGTACAGTCCCTAAACACAGCTGTGCTGGCAGAAGACCCTACTGTAAAAGTTACATCTGCAAAACTATTCTTTTATTGGGTAACTTCTTTTTCTCATGAGAGGCGATTTTATCCTACTAGGGCAAAGCATTCACATGCTAGCTGCACACATGCCAGCAGTCCTTTTTTCAGTTAATATACTGTGCTGCTTACAGTAGTGAAACACTTGGTAGATGGAGCCTAGAATTCACAAAAAACTAAAGTACGTTCATTAAGGAACAACCCATGCTTTTGAAAGCCCAATACATACAAAATTATCCAATGAAAGAAATCTCTGGGACAGCTAGGACTTGGTCAAGAAAATAATCAATCTAAGGTTTATATCTGCTAGTCTTTCTGTCTGCCTCACAATAAGCTTAGAACCCAAACTTCGACAAATAATATCCACTTCAATCCTCCACATGTGAAACACTCCCCGCATGAAAACATACGACCATGCAAAGGCTACAATAGTTCTCTTACCACAAGAAGTTACACTGGTTAAGCAAGGAGTTTCCCAACGAAGACACAAGATGCATCTCCTTACTAAAACCCTACTGCTTCCCTTCTCTCCAGCTTCCTTCCAGCTACAACAGAAATAACTACAGAAATTCTTCTTAATAAAAATGGGCAGAGGTTTCAACTTACTAATCCAATGGAATTCAGGCATTTATAAAAGCCAACTTTGCTTCAAAGGATGAGCTCTTTGCATTGAATTGGGAAAAAGATCTAGTTATCAGGACAGGACTTTTCAGGAAGTATTGCCACAAGTTTGGTCCCACCTGTCCCACCCCTTTTTTCTGCTCTCCATGAGAGAAAGGGATGAAAATAATAGGCAGCCACTGGAAAGCAAACTTCCTGGCCATTTACACACTACATAATATACAAAAAAGGTTTACATTTAGAGATCTTTGTACAAAGTTTGCATGTGAATAGAACTCAGAAAAATAACAAAAACAAAACCAGAGAGATGTATTTTCTCTTAAAGATTAGTTTTTTTAACACAAACTATCTAAACAAAAACAGACTGAATTTTTAAAGATTGGTAAAATTCAGATACTACAGCATAAGAAAAATTCCAAAACCATACAAGAAATCATGAAGTGAATCTGAAACAAGCAGTATCTTGAGCAATTCATTTGTACAAGTTCTGCCAGTTGTATAGCTTTAAATACTACTTCATCTGGAAACAGAGCAGAGAAATCAGAAAGTAAGCCTTGTACTTTCAAAGAAAAATATTCATGTATTTTAAAGGAGAGTTGGTGATCCAGCTCTAAAATAGAGCTGAAAATTCCTTATTGACAGATTCAGACAAACATCTGTGGGCTTAGTCCTCTAAACTCCATGCAGTACAGTGAAAGACAATGAACATATTTAGGACTGTCAGACTAATACTATTAAAATGAGAGTCCTCAATGGTATTTGCAAGGGTCTGTTTTATTCCTCCCATATGATCCGTATTTGACTCAAATGAGACCATTCATTGGTCTAATTAGGATTCAGCAAATGTTACCTTCTTTGTGTGAAGACTGATAAAGCCAGCCTCAGTAAAAATGTTCTGTCATCCACAAATAATCTCGGGAACTTGTGCGACTAGGATGGTTCCCATATTCAGAAAATTTTATTCTCTGCAGGTACAGAACAGTCAATTTTTGATTTCTTAAAAAATAAAGGCGTTCCTTTCCATCTTTTTTTGTCTCTTTATGTTGCCAGTAAATTTAAGGCATATTAGTAAAAGCTAACCAGCATGTATTGGAGACCTCACAGGGTCTTCACAGTAAATTTAAAGAAAAATCTTTAAAAGCTTAATTTTCCTCCTCTTAGGGGCAGCATATAGCTCTTCCTCATTTGGCATAAGAAATGCAACAACAGTTCACCACATCTGCCTTTAACAAGGCTTCTTAAATCTAGATTCAGAACAATACTAATACAGGAAGTGCTCAAACAGTACTATGCTACATAGAAAAATAGATAGATTTGTGGAATTCAGAAAATTTGAAATTATACAATATCACATCAATAAAACAAACTTTCATTGGCTTCTACCTGTATGAAGCATGAAAGCAAACAAACAAACGCACTTTGTCCATGTGCATTGCGTCATTTAATTACAGCCTTAACTACCACATATAGTTTGATACAGTTATAGTTTGATAAACAAAATAAGGGTAAAAAGCTACTGAAAACAACATTTTTTGTACAACAGAATTATGACAGAAAAACCAAATATCTTAGGACTTTCCTGAATTAACATAACCACCATGTGCTTTCTCAAGAGAGATTCCTGGCTTTCCAGTAGTTTAAGAGTTCTATTCCCACTCTGATGGTATCAGATCTTAGATGTCGTTGGTCCAGGAATTAACACTCCTACATCCCAGATTGCCGAAACCTTACTCTTATTTTTCCAGAAAAAGAGAGACAAAGATTTCTAGTATTTTCAAAGCAGAATGATTTAAGAGAGGCAGCCATTCTACATTATTTGAACACTATGCATCTGTGAGCAACGTCCCATATGAGGTAAATTTCTGAATTAGGTACAGGTGATGCAGTGAAAGGCACATGATAAATTGCAGAGCTACATAGTTTGTATTTATCACAAAAGCACCACCATGTGTGAACAAAATCTAATCATCTATATGTTACTACGATGAATAATACTGAGCAAATTATCAAGTTACCCACTGTCAAAATGTTACCTTCTACGGTTTCACAATGTTCAGTTACGTTTGCGTATATATACAAGCCCTTACTGCAATCAACTATGATATCCGATAGTGGGAATACAGACTACTACAGCTCAGTTCTGATAAAGCTAAACCTCTGTTCTGAACATAACTGAATCTGCTTCCCTGATTTCATATAACTGATCCTCAAGTATTGGTCACATTTGTTTAAGGCAACTTAAGTCAGCAGTAAGTATAGCATAAGTCAATTTAAAAGGAAGGACAAAAGAACATAGCTGCTAACTGTATTTTAGTGGTGAAGAAAGATCAGGTTGCTTTGTGTTTCCTTTGTTTGTAAAAGCAAGTTTTAGTAAAGGATGGCATCTTCTCCTGAAAGTTACTAACCATTTTTAACTGTAACGTAATCAGACTTTTCGATTTTAAAAAACTAAGCGCTATGCTACAATCTGACTTGCAGAAGTTTTGCAGTAACTACTTTTTATTATTAACTATGTCAAGCCAGCTTTCCACACCTAAACATAATGCACCAATAGATTCATCAGGAGAAAAAAGCTATGGGAGAGGAATAAAGCAGAAAAACTCATGTGTTTATCATTTATGAATTAGAGGGCCAGTTATCCAAAACAGCTTGTTAAGTCATAAAACAGATGTTTAATTCTGACAAATTATAAGCACATTTTCCAACCTTTGGCATCAGTATGACAGCACTTGCTAATACTTAAGCTCTGTACAAGAAATAAAAGACATATAATAATTTCTCATGCCAGAAGTATATGTAGAGTTAGAGATCACTGGAACAGTGACTCTTGTCTTTTAAGTACTGATTAATAGTATCTACTATACAAATTTTCTCCTCAGATCCTTCTACATTACACAGCAACAAAAAATACCAGATAAAATAGAACTACATTTAACCAAAACATAACAGACAATAATTTTGAAGAACAACCTAAAAATATCTCCATGATTATAAAGTTGCAATATCTCTTGTAAAGCATAATCAAGAAAAGTAGTACAGTAACTCATATCATGGTTAAAGTTTCTGGATTTTCTTCAGTATTTGAACAAATTAAGCTGCTCAAAGCCAAATGTTTTTCATTTTCTTCAGATAATTTGTGTTTGATCCAAGCATCCCTTACAAAAGCAATTAACAGATTTCTTCTGACCTTCATATAGCAAAAAATGAGACTTGCAGTTTGAGCAATAGGTTGATTGTGATTAATACAGCATTGTGATAAAACCTTGGAAATGCATTAAAAAAAATACTTTGTAGAATCTGCCCGACTGCACAGAACATGCATACTTTGTCCCTTCATAATATACTGCAATACTAGTTACATTTTACTACTCATGCATACTCTAGCAGTCACAATAGGTTAGATGCAACTGCAGCCAGCACAGAACATAAAGCTCATGGACATATAGTTTCAAGGTCATGTAGCTATGTGAACCTTAAAGAACAGACAGCAATATTTATATAACTCATACAAAATCACATTAGCTACACTACTGTCTCCCTGATATTAAAAAGAAATAATATTCAAAAAATGTCAGATTTGAGAAGATTGCTTACAAGTGCAGTTGAAAATACATCATCTTTTACAAAACAGAACCTAGAGAAACAGATAACATGCTTTTTAAAATTTTGACTCCTAGCACTAATAATTAAGAATACATAAACAACAAAAATTTCAGGAGCTATTACCAAAAACAGGAAAAAAAACCCACCAAGCCTCTTTTGTTTAAGATTTTCAAAGAGCAACACAGCCCTCTAGTGGAAAATTATAAAGTATGATTTGTCCATACAAAAACACAGCACAGACTTGCATAGAGAAGCATCTTATTTGTAGCTGAACTGATGTTCAGAAAACTTTTCACTTTTTAAGCAGTATCACTTTATACGTTAAGAACTGAGCAATTCATTAACCTTTTCCAAGTTACTAATGAAAACTAATGAAGTGTTCAAAAAAGTACTAAAAAATTAAATATATTAACACTTTTTGCAGCAATTTTAAGGACTAAGTGAAGAAAGTGGATATGTGATCTAGGAAATTCTTACTGTCCAATTCCTTAATGGATAGGAATAAATGGAAGCAAAGGGAGAAACATGGCTAGCTGTGCATCAGAAGCTAAACATTAAAAAGGACCTAACTGGGAGGAAAATATCAGACAGAGAATTACAGAAAGCACCACTTTGTTTCCACATCCAGTTCTCTGAAATAGACTGCCTGAATTCTTCATCATTTTCTAATAGCATAAAGTAATAAAACTAAGAACTGAACAGATTTTCTGATCTATCCAGAACCATCACAGAGTAGAGAGCATCACCCTATTTTACAGAAATGATAGAGAAGTTAATGGCAATAAAGTAACATTTGAGAAGTCAGTATGTGTGATGCCATTAAAATCCTACCTCTGTTGAAATCATCCAATGTTTTTCCTCAATAATAAAGCAAGCCTCTCTATTTTCAGAACATGGGGAGATTTTTCAACTCCTAAGAGAAAAAAATTTCTGGCAAGCTACACTGGATTCCTTTTATTAAGTTCACAAATTAAGTCAGTTGAAATATCATTTTAGAATCTGTTGATCTATTTCAAATTTTTCAAAGCAGTGCATTTGGATTAATTAAAAAAATAAAATATTTTCTATGTTCATCTATCTTTAAAAGGATCCTCATTGTCCAAACTTTGTTTTGGGCATCCAGCAATGTGGTAATTCAAAATGCACTTTTCTGCATTTTGATAGACTACTGCCTAACCACTTATATCTTGATATTTTTCTACCCGTCTCGAAACTAAAAATTTCTCAGCAACATATGTAAAAGACCCATTTACAGAGACTATAAAATCAGTTTCAAATACACCTTTGAAATGAGTTTTGACCATAATGAAACAGCTTACTGATTTTTTTTTTTTTTTACATTATTAGGTGCAAATGTTCAACAAGCAAGCCATTTTGTTTTAATCACTTTTTGCTTAATGAATAGCATTTTTTCCTCAGCAATATTTCCTTGAAAACATTCACACTTCCCACTTAGAGCATGTTAGTGTTCTGAAAACACAGTAATTGCTTACTCCTCAAAATATTCAGGGAGGGGAATAGTCTCTCTCCAACATACACAAAGAGTTTAAAAGGAAGATCTACAATACAAAACGGAGCACAACATAGGATTTCCAAGCTAACTGGGAATAAGCTCCAAAACTGGAAGTGCTCTGCTTGAGTTAATCAGTATTTCCACATGGAGAACCAAAGAATTGTGTAGACATACTAAAACTCATAGGGATCACTACACTGTGATCCATTACATGACACAGACATGTTCACAGCATTTTGCCAAAAGTTACAAAGCATGGTTCAGAGTTAAGCTAAGACTCTTATTTTAATGACTCTGACAAACCAGTTTCAACAAAACTTCAAATTCTGCCAAGTATGTCAAAATTAATTGCACGAGAACACCATTAGCCAAACCCAAAAGGAGAGTGCTCTCTTCACACAACACCAAGGCATCTGAACCTTGTTCTTCCTCTAAACAGGTCTACCAGAAGTCACATTTAGCACAAGTCTTTCTCAAACTGTCTCCTTTCTCTGAAGTTTAAGAGCTAGTTTAGACTTAGGAAAAAAAGAATGTAGAATACATAAGAAGCCTAAATCCTAGAACTGCTTTCTCCTTAATCCTTGCTCCATGGCAATTGGTAAATAATATCAGGCACAGAGCCTGGAATGACAGCAATATTAAATGCAACATGGTATGCACAAGAGTTTTGAGTTACACAGGTCATAACACTATCTTAACCACATGTCCTTCCTACCTCAACTTGGTAGCTCGGGACTCCTTATGTCCTAATCTCAGGTTGCTGCAGAGGCCCAAGGCTTACCTCACTAATGCTTCAGCTGTCGTTGGTACGCTTCTGACCAGAGGCAATATCCTGCCCTCACCTACTTATAGGGACCAAAAAATTTTTACGTACAGTTGAATTGTACATAAACTTCACACACACTCTAAAGTGTATGTTTTGTAACATGAGATAGAAGAAAAGACCAGGCCAACACTGCAGCATATATGCTACCCAGACAGCTGATTAGTTTGCTCAAACAGGTACCAATAAATGGCAGTCCTCTGTCATTTCAGATGCTCTTGACATGCAATAGCTTGTTCTTATAGTCAATAGTCACAGGCAACAAAGATCTGGCGCAAAGACATGTTTACTTCCTTCTGACTAACACGGATTATAAACTAAGGGGGAAAACAGGAAAAAAGAAGTTTTGACAAAAGCATCATACATCTTGGATTAATCTTTCACTGTATATGAAACACTTTCATTCAGCAAGTCTGAATGGTAGCTCTTGCTGAAGGCAAATCATATTTGAGCCCAGGTAATTCTTAAATGTTCTGAGACTGAACAGTCGCATACAGAGCAAGTTCTACTGCTGGATGCAATTTAAAGACATGCTGTACTAAAAATCTGGAATGTAAAGCTTACCAGAAAAAAAAAACGAATTCCTCATTGAGGCAGGTAAGTACACTTGCTACACTAAGTGCAATACCAATCTATAGTAGCATATCAAGCAACGGTTGCAGGACATGTGCTGATAAGGCATAAAATTGTAAGCTACAATAAAACTCTAAATTTTTTTATCTGACTCCTGTTAGATAACACTTCCCTTCAAATAATTAAAGGGTAAAAAACAAGATGATTCAATGATAAGTCCTGCTATTAACCCATTGCACAGGCAATCTTCAGGCTCTTCCAGCATCCTCACAGACACATTTAAGTCAAGATCCTGCTCTTAAAAGACACCAAATTATAATCTGCATAAGGACTATTTCAGTATTAATGAAGTCCCTCCACAAAATAAAACTATGAACAGTAAACGGAATGAAGATTAACAATTATTTATTATTTAGGTAGATCGCGGGGTTTGCCAGAAAAGTTCATATCTGACATCAAATCACACCTGTATTTTAATATTTGTGGCTCCTTCCTGGACTTAGGCCACAGAAATAGAAAACAGCTATCCTGTGCAATTTGCAGAGAGAAAATTCAAACAGCCTAGCAAATTCAATTGGAGAAGAAATCCTGTCTTCTGAGAAGAAAAACAGCAAAGCCCCTAAGCACCAAAGCTTCATTATAAAACTGAAACAAAAGCAGCTAATAAGAATCACTCAACTACTTACCAGCTATGGAAAAAATATTATGAACAGATACCTTGACTAGATAAGTGTCTAAAAGGATTTTTATGAACAAGCTTGAAACTGTCATAGAAAATGGAATTAAAAGGGATTTTAAAAGGACATCAACACTATTTTTTGCCCCAAAGCAGCAATCATGCCATTCTGACACAAGTTCATCATCAATTCGACTTGTAAATACTTTCAGAGATGAGGATTCCATAGCCTGCTTGTGAAATCTTTTCCCACATTTACCTGTTGCCATTAGAAAGCTTTTCTGAACACTATCTGAACACTCTTGTAGCAGTACAAGGCTTCCGCCCTGTCCTAACCACCAAGGTCATAAAATGACACTATTCTATTTCCCTTCACAGCAGGCTTTTACATATTTATATAGCATAAAATGCCTCTAAATGTATTTTCTAGACAAAATTTGTTGTTTCAAAACCTGATGTTATTTCTATGGCTCTCCTCTGGACTCCACTTTCTCCACATTTTTAAAATAGTAGTACACAAACCTGAAAAAAGTTTTCTAGCTCGAGGTTCTATAAGAACCTCTATATAGAACAAGTTTGAATTCTACAAGTACAGATCCAGAAACAATTCATTATGTCAGAGTTGCCTGTAAGATAAAAATCGCCATATTTTACCTTATGTGTAATGTTAACCTACCTATTCCTGAATTTGCTCCAGTGATTATAACCACTTTTCCACTCAAGTCACGACCCTGAAGTATTTCCATTGCAGTACTGTTTCCATCATATTTTTGTCTAGTAGTAGGTTTTACTGGATTATCTTCAACTGTAAATGCCAGTCTTGGGTCAAGGTAAGTAGTCCTTTTGTTTATGTGGCTGTAAAAGAACAGAAAATTCAACTGTTTTGACCCTCTGTACTCTTCATTTAGACTTTAAATGTTCTATTTCGACCACTGTTGCATACAATTCCAGTGAATTATTTACATTCCCAAAAATCAAAATTTTTTTCCTCAGTTTTGCTAAAATGATCTGGATTACTTATTAATCATTCTTCTGATTGTAATAGTGTTCATTAAGATTTGTATTCAAGTGCTTCACAGCCCCATTCTGAAATTCGTATAAGCCCCTGATTTATAAAGCAGAATTCTGTCACAGGAAAATTTGCATTGCATTAGGGAAGATCATGTTCTCTAAGGAGCTCTATGAAAGGGGCCTGTACCACTCTCTTGAAGCAAGATACTGATAAGAAATGTAGTTCAGTACCCTTTTGAAACAACTGAAAACAAATAGCTTCAAATCAGCTCAGCAAGTGGCATAACTGGGGTCAGGATGATGCTCCCGTAATGGAATTTTAGTTTTCTTCAGAAAATTTCTAGGAAGAGACACTTTGCAGCAACTTTCAGTCTTCAACCCTTACTTATAGGACAGAGAGGCTACACTTAAAAATTTTGGACTGTGAATATTCTTCATTTTTACAATTCAGTTTGAGATAATCATCCCATTTTGACCTTTTAATTGAAAAGGTACAGAAAGGAAGTGCTCCCATACAGAAAAGAAATGTTTCCAGAAACATCCTTCTGCTTCTGTGAAGTCCCTCCTCCTTAGTTTTCTAAAAATCTCTAGTTCAATCTTTGCTCTCTCTTTTCCTTCTGTGCTTTAGATTGCAAGCCAGTCAGTGCTATAGCAATTTTTTTTTCAATCTTGTATCTTTTAAGCTCTATTGCAATGTCAACAATCATCCATAGAGTTCTGGGTAACTTTTAAAGTTATATGTACAGTGTTTACATGTGAAGTCATATAAACAAAATGAACCTACATAAACATTGCCTGAAGATAGTCAACATTTTGAAAATGTTGACATGTAAGTCACTAATCTGTCACCCAACTAATATTTCTGTGCCTGTCAAAGAATTCAATAAACTACAAGTGGGTGTTTAGACATTACTGCATCTGTAAAATTTACATTTGAATTCTAATGTTTTGATTATGAGTTTCTTTGTAATACTAGCTGATATTATCACAGTATCGTAACTCAAAAAGGCTACCAAATGTGAAATATAGTTGGCCCACCTACTTGTCTATATCCTACATTTTCACATACTTACTCCACAAAATAGACTTGTCCACTTTCATCAGTCTCCTGCTCCCATCCGTATGGCAGATCTAGAAAACACAGAAAAAAATGTCTTTTTGCAGGAATTAAAGCACAGTCAGATTTGAGGTTTAAGCAATTTCTCAGACAAAAGTTGGCAAAAGTCTGCACTATTTCTATGTGTAATGTACCTACCTGCTGCATTTGAATATTGGAACTTGAAAGGAGGACTGCTTCCCTAATCACCATGCAATTGCTCTCTACTAAAACTACCATATACAAGACATCCGGAACAACTGTAAAGACCAGTCTATTAATTATAAAGGTACCCTAAAAATTATTTTGAAGATTAGTTCATGTTATAGCACAAAGCAGCAAAATGTGACCCTGCTTCCTAGTATGTCACATATACAAATCTCTATATTCCATGAAGTTCAGTATCTATCCTGATAAAGTAAACAGACAAAATACTGAACTAAACAGCATAGGAAGAGTTATAGATATCACATACCAAAAGTTGGAAGACCAAAACACTGAAATGAGGATGGGATACATTAATTGGAGGTTGGAAGGACAGGTAAGAGAACAAAAATAACAAATTTTCAGAAAATAAGTCTTTTTGTAAAACATCCCAAGGAAGTATGTAACAGATAGTATCCCCAGTATTTTTAAGTCTGCCTGAAAAGTATTGTATTTTAGATGACTCAAAATCTACTGAGAACATTCCAGTTAGTTATACTCACATTACCAATGCCAAAAGTAGTATGTCTCATCAACAAAACAGTTTTTCCTTAAGGGCTTTAATTCTTTGCCAGAGTAAGACAAATAAAGAAGGAGATCAAAAAAGTCAACTGTGTATTAATACCTGGCATACCCTCCTATAATATCCACTTCTGTTTTCATGATCCAAACCGAGCATAACAGTCACTTCTGTATTATTAATATCCATGTAGTATCATCTTATTTAAAATGTTAAAATTTTTTCACCATTTATCCTTTTACACAAAGCCCTTCAGATGTAACAACTTCCTTTGCTATCCATGTTTTTCTTCACATTCAGTTAAGCTTTCTCCTCAAATATCCTGTTGGTTAAGCTATTTAAAATCATATTAATGAAGACTTATTTTCTCCAAAAATCACTCTCCAGCTCAGATTAGGTAGAGTAACGTAAGTTATTCAGCTTCATTTTTCTACTTTTCAGAAATAACCCCAAGTACACCATAGAAAAACTTCTGGGAAGATCTAATTTAAGGCAAGATCCTTAACAAGTCATATGCCTTTGGAAGAATCCTGCAACCCCATGCTCTCTCCTGTCCTGACACAGAGGTTCAATAGGATTAGGAAAAATGAGTAAGATGGCAACTAATGGAAGTTCTCTTTGTGTTATTCTTCGATGGGCAGTTACAAGGAATATAATCCAACTATAAACACTGTCTGATGGGCATTGAGAGATCATAACCCAGTCGAAGAATTCCACCCTGCAAGTATGCTTTACAAGCCACAGTAAAAGAAACTCTTTATCCCAGAATTGGTACTTTGGCTTTATGCAGCACTACCAGAAAGTCAGAAATCCACAAACTGATCACTGTACACAGACATGGGTAAAGCCCCACTGAAATCAGCTACGCTTTGCAAGCTGGGTTTAACTATGTGCCTAGGGCCAATTAAGGAGATCAAGGTGAAATCTAGTTCCTGCAAAGACTCTGACTGTTGCTTGTAACATAATTTCACTACATTACAAAAGCTTAACACAAACCTCCTGCAACACGTTTCCTCCTTCCAGATTTAGGATGCTCCCACTGTGTTTTTTCTTCAAGATGACTGGAAAAAAAAAAAAAAGTTTAAGAAAGATTAAAAGCAGCCTAACAATGCTCATTCTGATGCACTTCAATCAGGCTTTTTTTTTTTTTTTTTTTAAATACAGTACAGAACATGGCTTGTCTCCCACAAAGAAAAGAAACATGTCAATCCCTTATTTAAGGGACTTCAAAGGTGCTGCTAGAAGTTAACAGATCTTCATTTTGCCACATTTCTGAGGGAAAAATAACTAGCCAGACAGTAAAGGTTTGACTTCCAACCTAAGTCTTGCTGCTTACAATGAGAATAAAGAAACCCCTCCGAGTAATTAAAGACAGACTCAGACAACTTCTCTTAAAGACGCTGGCCCTTGCAAGAAAAGAGGAAGAAAGAAGAAGCAACAAAATACTTTATCAAAACCTAATCAAAATAATATTAGAAGTTTTTAAACAAGAAAAGCCCCTTCCTAAAACTCGTTTCTAATCATGTTGGCTTGCAAGCTGTTAGGTAAACAAGTTTAGATCTTTACATGAGCAGCTTTTAATACACTTTCCTGTCTAAAGCTGAAGGCCCATTTATTTAATATGGATGATAATGATATCACATCTTATCTTCTAATTCAGAGACCATTTTTTCCACTGAAATCACTGTAACTGAATGAACTATTTATTAACTGTACCGTAAGATTTTCTGCACTGCACACTAGTAAGCAAAGTGATGCGCATACAAACAAGGTTAAGGTCTTAACAGATCCAAAGTGCTGAAATCAGTCTGGATATTAAAATTTTATCTTCCATCAGTTATTTTAAACAATAACCAAGTGTTTAAGAGTCAGGCAGGGATTATTTGAAAGAGCATCACAACTGATAGCTGCCTGAGTATGAAATAAAGATAGCCAGAGCTACTGAACGCATACACAGGCAAGCACTAAACTCCAGATTTGGTACCAAAAGCAAAGTATATACAACAAAAGCGATTTTTTTCAGCCTGAGAAAATAACAGGCAGTTGGGCCACAGTAAGCAGCACACAAACTCTATTATAGAAATCAGCACTAGATGGTCTAAGATTAAAGGGGTGCATATGTATGACCTGCAGTAGCACTTCAATTTCAGGACACTCACATTCTAAAGATAAATAAGATCCTGAGTTCCTCCTGTAAAATAAAAATCGTCATATTTTACTTTATGCGTAGTGTTCCTGACTCCTGTCTGATGTGAGCTACATAACCAGATTCTCATATCTTCACAAACAAATGCACGCCCACTGAGGTTTGGTAACTAACCACGTGCACACCCGGCTCATCACAAAGACCTTTAAAAGTCTTAAATGAAAGTAACTCCATTATAGCTCAGTCTAAAGTTCATATTGCTGATGAGGTTTAAAAACACATTTTCAGAATCTGCAAAGGTAACATACAGGTGCAGAGCTTATATTAAAGGCAGCAATAGCATAACACCGTTTCATCTGAACTGTATTTACACACACTGGCAAGACTCTTAGTTGCTAAAGACTGACCTTGTTATTAATTTAAATGGAGTTAATTCAGATTCACAACAGCTAACAATCAGGCCTATTGAATTAATTGTTTGTATAAAAACAATCCCAAGAAGTGAAACCTCACTATTTTGCAAGCTTTCTAAGATCACCCAGTGATTCCCTTTTGAAAGGGCTTCTAAAGGGAAAGGGCATATAAGGAAACTTGACCTAAGATCAATAATTGACTAGACAGAATTAGCAGTGCTTATAAACCAAATATCAGATAAAATAAAAAGCATTTTGTCTACTGTTTGCGGAACAGAGCTTGGGAGAAAGATGCCAACTCACTACAGATAAGGCGGGCTGTCTGCACTATACCTTTCCCCCTTTTTATGGAAGGGAGTAAACCTTATAGCTTTAAACAAACTGAAACACAGACTCCAGGATCAGCATGGTTATAGGAAACCATATGAGAGGAGAAAATACACAAACGTATATTCCACTGAGTTAATCCTGTAGCACTCTTTCGCAATGGGTGGGTACACGACAGCTTTCGAAGTGGCACAGTAGATGATGCCAAAGGCAAATTTGTATCTCTTGTCAAAACTGTGGTATACTGCGGAGCTGGGGGCGAGTACTTACTGCTTTTAACCTCTACTGCGCGTATCTCTTCTCTATTCCTGCAAGGAGGAAAACTGAGAAAACCGCAGCACCGTGTAAGGCTCAACTACCTGTACTGCGTCCCACAGCACATAAAAGCCACGCTCTGAGCCACCAAGTGCCTCGCAACACCGCCACAGCCGCGCTCCAGCTCGCTCCGGCAGCCGGGCGCCTCTCGGTGCGCTCCGCACAAGGCGCAGGCTGCGGTGGGCGCCGCGCTCGCCCGTCCCCCGCGCACCAGGCAGGACCGACCTCCCGGCCCGCCTCCTTCGGCCCGCAGCGCGCTGAGGGCTCGGCGCGGCGCAGACCCCGCCGCGGGGGACCGAGCCCACCTCGGCCACGCTTTCATCGCCCGCCCCCAGGCGCCAGGGGCGGCACCAAACGCGGCAACGGAGCCGCAGAGGGACGGTCCCGCCGCAACGACCCCCGGCGCGGGCCCCGCCGCCGCCGCCGGCAGCTCCGCCCTGCGCAGGGCGGGCGGCAAATGGCGGCTCCCGCCTCCCCCGCGCCGCGGCGAAGAGCGGGGCAGCCCCCGCTCCCCGCTCCCTGCTCCCCGCCCCCAGGGGAGCCGGCTCGCCCCCCCGCTCCCTTACTTGGCGTAGTAAACCCAGCCGTCCTTGGTGGTCCGCTCCTCCCAGCCGGGCGGCAGCTCCTCCTCGCTGTCCGTGTCCTCCAGCCCCGCGTACTTCAGCGCCGCCATTAGGACGGGGGCACCACGCAGCCCCGCCGCCGCCTCGCCGCCAGCCAGCGGGCGCGCGCGACACCGCCCCTTCCGGCCGGGGCGGCCAATCGCGCGGCGCGGCGGACCGCGGGCACGCTGGGAAGTGTAGTCCGGTGGGCGGTGCCGCGGGGCGGCTGCCGGGGTGCGGGGGCGGCTCCCCGCGGCGCCACCGCGCGGCGGCGGCCGGAGCTGCGTCACGCGGGGGTCGCGGCCCAGCGGCGGCTTCGCTCGGAATCGTGCGGTTTTTACGTGTGTTACCGAGGTTTCCCCCCTAGGGAGCCCCGGAGCGAGTCGAAACCTTCGCGGGTGGCTCGAGAATCTGAGGTTTCGGGGGGGTTAAGCACTCCCTTTTCCAGAGACAAGTGTGGAAACAAGGTGGCGGGCCAAGCCCCAGAAAGCAACGGAAAATGAACCGTTGCTAACGCTTTTTGACACTAGCCATAGGGGGGAAAGGTCGACGGGCGCGGCCTAGGGAAGGAGGACACTAGCCTCGGGCTCCGGCCCGGCGGCAGGGCGGCCTGCACCCTGCTCCGGGAGCACCCGGGGCCAGTCGCCTCCTGTCCTCCCCGCACCAGGCCTCCTGTCGGAGCGGCATCGGAGCGGCTCGACATCCTTTGCCTGGCGAGGAAGTCCTGGCCGGTGTGTAAGTATCAGAGCGCCATCATGGAGCGCGGGGCGGGGAGAGACTCGTGCCCCTGGGGGCTGCAGGCCAGGCCGCCCCACCAGCTCCGAAGGCTGCTCTTCCAAACCCAGGTCATCCAGTGACACGAATCGGAGGGTCATTTCCAAGGACTGAGGCGCTACAGGTTAACAAGTTAACAGCAAAGTAGAGAAACTTCGGTCACGGTAGTTAAAGCAAAGGCATCCTACTTTGCGGCTGGGACGGAAGTACATCGTGCGCTAACGTTACAGGGCTGACATGATTTACTTGGCTTGACCACTGATAACGCTTTTATCACACACCCATGGGCCAACATCCCCATATATATTTGCGTAACTAAACCCGATTGTTAGCATTTGTAACAGCATCTTCCTATTGTAGCCCTTTGGCAGGTTTTTTAAGCAAAAAAAGAAAAAGCAAACCCCACTGTTGGACAGTGACTGTAATCACTGGAGACTGCACCAGATGGCAGTGCAGCCACACAAATGCAGTAAAGTGCCCTAACTCCTTTGGGTAACATTTTTATGCACTGTTTGAAGCACTGACCTATATGGCTCATTCACTCCCCGATAATGGCATGCATGTCTGTCTAGAAAAATAACCCGAACTTTTTTCTGCCCTGCTGCTCCCATCACTTTGCCTGTTCCTCTGAGAAATTTCACTTACTGAACTATCTCCTGTTGGAGATAAATACTCGTGCTTCCTCAGGCACCAGTTTTCATGGGGCTATTTCTGGGAGTATTGAAAAACACTGTAACCATACTCTCTTGGGAAGGGAAACTTCAGTGACGTGTTCACTTCTAATGCAGGAAGCAGCTGAAATACTTTGTAGGTGACTGAATGGAGGGATGTGCCAGGTCTCAAGAAACTTGAAAAATAATTCCACTCAAGAAACATGGAAATAATTGGTCTAACAGTCATCCTATCCTAACCATCTGTATTACATAAAGTATACATTTTGTCCTAGATGTAAACAGCAGTATTACAGTATCTGAATGCAAAGAAGGTATAGCACACTTCAGATTAGATAGAAAAAGAGCATCTTAGTAGCAGGCGTGTGTATGTATATATGTACATTACACACTAAATAGAAACACTACCTTTCATGTAAAAATACATATGCTGTAAATGAAAAAGCAAAGACATTGTTTGACGAGCAACATGGAGAGTAAGAAATTCTCTTGAAGCTCTACCCTAGTACATGAGTAATATGCCATAGAAGTCCTATGGCTTATAGTGTTTTCAGTGAAATTTCAGTTTCTATGAAAAAAAAAAGAAATCCCACACTTCCCTCTTTGAAACTTAAGAATCAACAGACTCCAGCAGTTATGATACTTTTCACAAAAGTTTCTTCCCCTGTACTTTTAACCACCTCCTACTTTTCAGAATATTTTCATTGGAAAAAAGTCACAAGTTTTGATAATTTGGCCACTCGTGTTATTTACTGAATTATTTCAAAGCATGCTGAAATTCAACCATGTTTTTCAAATGGAAATTGTGGCAAATGGAAGATACATTCCCTTTCAAAGGGTCAAAGATGTCCTTTGCCATTTTCTCCAGAGTGTGCGTGTGTGTGTGTGTGTAAAATTACTACCCATTTTTTTGCACTGCAGAAAAAGAATGGGTCTGTGTGTTAGTTACTACAGTGATCTCACTCATAATGTTCATTCAGGCAGGGTAGTAAATAATCCATTCTTCTTAAAATCTTCTGTTGCTTGCTTTGGGTGTTATATTTTAGCAGAAAGTGCTTCAAAGATATTCTGATCCATTGCTGTAGCAATCCTCTAAATTAATTCTTCTGATGATTCTAAGGCTCTCAGACCAAGATTAATTCCACAGCCTGCCAGAAAGTGGATAAATTAAAACAAGACGACATTTAGAAGTGATTGTTGTTTTCACAATAACATAAATGTCAATTAGAATCTTAATCTCATTTTCTGTTAGCTGTACTTTAAACCATCAAAATTAAATATATTTGGCTGGTTTCTCCCTTAGAAACATAGACGTAAATTTGGTCATATAATTCCGCTGGCAAGCCTGAGGCAGCAAAAATTTTAACGTTTCCTTAATGGCAGTCTCAGGCTTATCTGCTTTGCTGAGTCATGGCCATTGCTTGTCAAAGATTTGGGTACTGGTTTATCTGACAAAGATTTTGGTGCTGGTTATCTGGACAAGAGAGAAATAATCATGACATATTGTAAAAGCATCCAGATGTACAGCAAAATGTTGATTCACCCCTTTGATAGAGTATGTGTCTATTTGTCAGAAATCACAATTTAGGAGTATGACAAAATTCTGAACAGCTATCAGGTCATAATTTTTCAGCAGCTGTCAGAACATGTTTGCATAGGCTACAGCTGTTTCTTTTCAGGTGAAAATCCTGCCTGCATGATTCATGCCCTTCTTACCTCAGCATTAGATTAAATCAGTGTACTCTGCTTGAGGCTATGGTTTTAATCCACTAGGATATGATAAATGAGTATTTGAGCTACTGCCGACTGTGAATGGACCAGATCCTTCAAGTGAACAAATGAATATTTATTTTTCTGGTGTCATTAAGCACAGATCTCCATAAAAATGTTCTGTAGATCACTTTCATACAAGTTATGAGAATGGTTTAAAATTCTGAAATCCCTAAGTTTTTAACCAAGATTATTTTTAGAAAATTCAAGGATTTCATCTGCCTTCCTTACACACAATAATACCATTTTCAACAACATTTCAAAGTTCAATAGGATTTAAATAGATAATGTTTTTGAGGATCTTCCAATTTCCTTTGAAAACAATCTAAAGGACATTTTACCTGTAAAACCTCCATGAAAACTGAACAGTTGGAACACAGTCATAAGGTAAACCTAAAATAGTTGTTCTTATTTATTTTTGTGGTTCTGTGATTGTATTCCCAGAGGAAGCTGTATTTCCAGAGAAAATGATATACTAGTGAGATGAAAAAAACTGTGGGATACAAGTGTGCCTTGACGTGCTTGTGACATCAGTAACCTGAGATAGGCCACATCTGAATATTGTAAAGTCTACATTTTATTAGTGTAATAGTTTAATATATATTTGTTCTCGAATGTGCACAATGTGGAAATGAAAGTGCAGGATCATATTAGATGTCCTTACATGCAAACTGTGCTATGTGACTAATAGAAATATTAGTTCAATTCAAAATGACAAGAAAATTCATGGTAGGAAGTAGTGTCTAATAAATAGTTTTTGGACAGACATCAAAAAGGACATAACTTTATCTTCTTTTCATTCATATTTCAGTAAGAACTTTCTGTTGCCCTCCACTATCTTTAGGCTGCAGCAAACATTACCCACTGCAGAAAACTGAAAGTCAAATAATCCAAAAGATGAGGCAGTGTTCAGCTATATTTTCAGCCTATATATGTGTTATTTCCAAGAGCTTTAGACTGTTTTGCCTCATATACTAGTAATTCTTTGTGGTATTTGTTTATTTTAAGCTTAAGTTAAAATATATTTGGCCTTGAGTGCCCCAACGCACTGACAGTAATGCATTTCCTTTCTTTTTGTGTTGCATGACCAAAAGATTTCTTTATGTACCAGATCTTAAGATGTATCAGTATGCACAAAAGCCTGTAAGACAAATTCCAAACTTACCAGTGTCAAAATTCAGCGTTCTGGCAACAACTTCTTCCATAATGACAACGTAGTCCCCCTCGATGACGGCTGCTGTGATCTTAAAGAGTCTCCTGCTACACTGGATGTGATGCAGTCAGTTCATTCACTCTGGATTCTATATCCATCTTGTAGACGCTGAAAGACTGATGGAATATATTCTTCATGATCTGTTTTAAAAAAAAAAAAAAAAGGCAAGCCTCTCTACCTACAGAACTATACTTGGACATATAGAGAAGTACTTGCTCACACCTATCAAGTAATTATTTATCTACAAAGATGCAAAATTGGAAACTGAGAAGCGAGGGAAAAAAAGAATTGAAAGTTGGATATCTAAATGCCTTTAAATGTTTGGCTATAATTGCTTTACACAGACAAGAAAGGGAGAGGTGAATAAAATTAATCAGTGAAAAAATAGATTAGTGGTATACCTCAGTGCAACAAACACTTTTGTTCTTTCATAGTTTTACAAACAATTTCTCTCCTTGAGTTCAGTGAGACCACTCACACACTGAAAGTGAAATGTGGAAATATTTGCAGCATCAAACCTCAGGGGTGGAGGAGAATGTCCGGTTCATTTTTCCTTATTAGTCCAGCTCCTGAGGCTACAGTGAGGATGCTAGACTATATATGTGCAACATTGCTGACAGTGGGAGAAGGCAAATGATTTTGACCACAGACATGAAGAAGATTAAGTTTTCATTGCAAGGTATTTAAAAGCATTCAAATGATTTGTGTGTAACTACTCAGGAGAAATCAAAAAGATGGAGCAAAACTAAAAGAAAGTAGAACAGTCATTATAACTGTTTATATCTTAATCACCAGAACCCTTTCTTAATCAAATGAGCTATCACTCCTGATTAATCTCATCTTTAATGAGCTTCCTCATATTAATAACAATGGATGCAGTCCATGGACAATGGATACAGTCCAAAGCACAGATGTTTGTTGTTTAGATTAAACTCTAGCATTTTTCTTTGAAAAAAATCTTCTGTCCTAAAAAATATTCTCTCCTAAAATTCATTCAATGCAACAGCTCCTTATCATCTTTTAAGAGGTAACGAAGTAACCACATGCTCCTTTCCTTGAACTGGCAGGTTAGTGACCAGGACAACCTGATGATATGCCATCAATTTACTACACCACAGAGCAAAAGGTATTATTTAGATACAGGAGTGAGAAGATCAAAGGAAAAGACCTTAACTCTCAAAAGAAAGCCTAATGCTAATCTGTATCAAACTGCTCAGAAAAAATAGAACTGCTACCCCCAAAAAAAAAGATGTTTCTGATAAATATCACAGAGCATTGTAGTGGACATGGTTGAGTCTTTTCATAGGCTGACTGCTGGAATATGTCAAGGAAAAATAGGGCTAATACACCAGAGATGTTAATGAAAAGGGGTTAGAGAATTAACTGGATTTTGAAATTTCAAGAAGGAAGACCTTGACTAGAGTAGTTTCTTTTCAGTACTCAGTCTATCCCTCCCTTTTTATTCAGGGGGCAGGAGGGTAGTAGAAATAAGAAGTGTAGCAATTAGTATTATCTGATCCAGAGACCCGGTAGGGTTAAGTCTGAAAGAAATCCGTGCGGTTTTAAATGTGTAGACACCCATTTAGCGTATTGGCTAGATATTATTTAATACTAAGTATTATGAACGTGGATAGGCAGACGGACAGCTATCTACATTTTGTGTATTTTCAGAATGATTGCATTCTGTATGGTCTGGACTGCAGTAAATTTATTTTGGAAATACTTGGAAAATCTTGAGCTGATTCTGATCTTGCTTAAGCTATTGATAATTGACATCAGTGAAATTTTACTTGCAAGAGATTTGGATCAAGCCTATATTTTAAAGGTTCGTGAGCATGTAATACATTTGCAGAGAAAAGCATCATTAATCCTTCTACATCCTCCTCTCAGTTACCTTTGGATACCAGTACACTGTTTATCTGTTTAAAAATCCTGTTTCTGTTTCCTTCTCCCTCTGAATCTGTAATAGTCATCTCAGTGAAGCATATCACATCTGGTCTGTGGTAATAGCTTTATTTCACTAGTAAGACTGTCTGAATGCTTCCTCAATGCATGTTACACACAACCATGTAACAGCATTTAAGCTGTCCAATAGAACTTTGTTTGAAAGCGCCTTCATCAACCAGTTCAGGATATCCATATGCTTGCAGTGAGCGATTCGGTGCCTTTTAGAGAATATCCACAAATGCGGGGGAAAGGGACCAACTATCTGAAATCAACTGGCTTTCATTCATAGTGCACTTGGCCTTCTGTGACAAGACATGTCATGCAAATCTTTATTTAAGGCAAATCTTTATGTAAGGCTATAACAAAGTAAAGGCTGAACAGTCTTTAGGGCATTACCACAAGCTAGGCAGTAGGTTTAGACAGAATAGCCCAGACTCCTCTATAAGGCTCCCTGGAGGTGAGAAGGGGTAGGGAGAAGCATGGCAGCTCAGACTAATGACAAATACCTTATTTTTGTAAAATAGCCATGTAAGTCATTAGTCATGTTTCTTCGTTTGAAGTTAAATGGTCTACAGTCTTGCAGAGCTGAAAATGTGTCTTGTAGAGTCAGCCTTGTCATCTAAATAAAATAAATTGAATAGCATGAGGCCTAACGTATGTCCCTGAGGCATTTCACTTGGTAATTCTCCTCAGTGGTCTATTATCTTCTGTTTATGGTCCTTCAGCCAATTTTCATTCTGCCTGAAAATCAATTTGAATTCAGTAAGAGGCTAGCAGTACATTCATTTACATTCCTGACATCCACTGATTCTGTAATTCAATAACAAAAAAGCAGTCACAGTTGCTTAGTCTACTAACTTAGTGTTAAGATGATCTAATGAGAATGAAAGCATTTATGGAAGTGCAAATTAGGAATACATTGGATTTAATTTCAAATGTTACATAATGACCTGGAAAACACAGTGCATTTCACTGAATGGTTCATCCATATAGGGAAAAAAAAAAAAATCAAATGGCTAAATTCTCATGTTGGCACCATGTAACAAGATTTTCAGAAGGGCTTAAGGTATTGAGTGCTAAATCTTGTTGAACCTTGGGTCCTGATTCTGAACATTGTACTCTTAAAAAGCTGCTCATGAGTTCCCTTGAAAGTCTAGCTTTTATTGTACAAGATGCTTGAATTAAGGTATTCACCTTTCCTTACTGAATAAGAATGTGTGTTCTGTGATTTTGAAGAGGGACCAAGGGAGAAGTTACTTCCAAAAATAACCTGTGCTTGTGCAACCTTTAAAAATGAAAAATAGATCTTTAAAGAGTAATGGCTAACAATGGGCCCTCATTACTCATGTTTCAGTTGCTTTTCTTGGCACGAAAGAATTCTGTACTGGAGCCTCTATTCCATAGTTGAACAGAATCCAGCATTTTAAACCTCCAGTCAAACTCACAAAACTCTTCACATTTACTCTGTTTTTGTTGGTAAAATGAAACCCTCAAAATGTGTTAACAAAAAAATCTTCAAATACACACTTTCATATCCCTAAGCCAGATACGACTCTAATGGACATTTTCTGCTATAAACATTTGACTAATGTTCTGAATATTCAAATACTACATATGACAGTGATAAAAAGCAGATCTCAGTCCTCTCATCTAAAGGTCATATTGCTGAACATTTTTCACATTATTCATTACCTTCTAATAAGTGTGATTTCTTTGGGAGCACAGCTTAATAACAGACTATTTCTCTTTTTACTCAAAGAAAGTCAATTGTTTCTTGATCTTACAGAAGAATGTGAAGAACCTTCCTAGTTTCTGACACAAAAGAAGGAGCAGAGATGCTTACCTCATGCCACTGTTGAGCAAGAAGGTAGATAGAAGTAAGCGTAGGAGAAGTAAAGGTTCTTACAACTCCAAGGCATTTCCAGCAAAGCTTACTGATCTATGTAGAATACTGTATCAAGGCAAAAAGATACAGTAAACATCACCTCCTAATACTGCCTGATTAGTATGGCAGCTAATGAAGACCTGTGACATAGTCACAAGTTGTGACAGCTGTATGCTGTTGCTTTCTCAGTGTTGAGTTGAAAGAAAAAAAGGCACATCTGTAGCACCTGAGGCAGACACCTGTTCTCAGGAGAGCTTCATAGCTCAGACTCGGGTCCATGCTGAGTGATTACATAGCTTCCAAAAAGGATACTTATGTCTGGCTATCTCAGGACATGACTAGAATGAACACGCAACTTCATGCGTCTGACTCCATAGACATACCCTATTCATTTTAGCCTGAAGAATATCTTTTCTCATCAGTTGTTTCGAAGAGGATAACTTGTCCAATTGCTACCAGGCAGAGCTGATTAGAGCTCAGCTTTTCATTTTTAGTTCCGTTCCCCCTACCCCTCTTCCCCCCACCCAATCTCTCTCTTTTTCCTCCAGGGGAAAAAAAAACCCTCAAAATCTTCTGCTTAATTTGATCATTTTTCCCCTCCTGTTTTTTTTTTTTTTTTGGTTTGACCACAGAACAAGACAAGCCATTATTCACCCAGTTCTACTAATGAGCTCCTTTCTCAGAGTCTTTGTACCCTGCATAATGAAGAACATCTGCATCTTGCATAAAGCCTGACATTTCCCTGCCTATTCACCAACAGCTTTTTTCTCTTTTCTTTCAATGACTGAATGTGATTAACAGTGCAATACTAATAATGTAGTGCATGGAAAAGGAAACTGGCAGAGTCTCCGGAACATTCTATTCTTATCACCTTCCCTTAATATTTTAGTAGAATTACTCAATTCATGTGGTAATCATTTCCTTCTAATCAATATTTCATATATAACCTTGTTTATTCACTCCCACTTATTCTACTTGCCAAGAAAGCTGAATGAGACCATTGGGGGTATCCGTCTTCCATGATACTGAGAATAGATTAATAACACTGGCAGCATGCTTACAAAAAGATGCAATTCATTAATTAACACATAAATAATTTGCTAAAGGTTAAGAAGTCATTAATATATGCCTTAATAAACAGCTATTACAAGGACTAGCCAACCAGTAAATTGCTTATAACTATAAAACCTGTTTTGATGTGCTTAGAGTAGTTCTCAAAATTTCTAAAGACAAATGGGCCACCTAGCACCCACCACCTAGCTCTTTGGAAATACTTCCATGGACTATTTTGTGCATCGTTGCCAGAATGGGTTTCATATGAATTTATTGTATTATTAATGTTAACACTTTTTATTTTTCCATAGTGGTTTGGTCGTATGGGTAGGATTGTTTGGGAGACTTTTCTGGAGGGAGGAGAGAGACCATTTTGCAAGCTACCTTGTGATGTCTGACAAACTACCAGTGATCCAGGTTGAGACATAGTGATGTATGGTACACACTACTCTTGTAAGGTGTTATTAACAATTTATTTATTAACTCTTATTAGAAGTGTGCTTATGCAATTATAGTTCAAGATTCCAGTCATTGACATTATCGAGCATCTGCACACACACATGCACACCTGCACGCAAGCACAGATACAGTTTTTATACCCTACAAACCCATCTGGTTTTACTTTAACACTAGAAGAATATCTAGTTTCAGTGGAACATCTCACAAAGAATGAAAAATTTGGATTTGAAGATCTAAAAATAACAGCAAACCCTGTCTTCTGGTGGATGACTTCATTAAGTCTCCTAATGTCCCTGTTATGTCAGTAAGATCCGGTGGATGTTAGTTAATTGCTACATATTGGCAAAAATATTGTAGGAAAAAACAGTGCTGTGCAAACAAGGTTTAGGAAGATTCACATAGTTATATAAACCCTAAGATCCCATCGTCTTCCATTTAGCACGGTGTCCTCATAGTAGAAGAGAGTGCATAACAGCAGAAGCTGTTTACTTCATTACCTGTCTCTGATCTCAATAGCTGCATTTGCTCCATATGCATTACAGGATTCCATAATGTAATCTGGGCTGATCCCAAGAACTGAACTGGGCTCTCTACAGGATCCATCCGCTACCACAGTTACTTTTGGCCAATCTGAAGGTAAGTGCTTCCATATAAAGTAATCTGAAAACTAATTAAAGGATATTTGTATGTCACTATTGTGAATTTGCTAGGGAAAATGCATCAAGTAGTTCACATTCTTTCAATTATGGGTATACCAGCAAAACACCTATGAAAATGAAGTCCTATCTCAGTTAAATTTATAGGAATATGTTACAACAAAACATAAAATGTCACACCTAGTTTGAAAGGTTCCTTATCCAGAGTAAACACACTTGCCAATTCTTTAGAAAAATCTCAAAGTACTTCAGCAGTATTAATACAATTTAGCACCTTGTAACATCACTTTGAAATAGCTGTATATATTCCCATTTTACAGACATGGGACAGACTCTAGGAGATTAAGCAGTTAGAATTTAATCTTATTTAAAGCAGTGGAGAAATTCCACTGAGATCTTGGCATGGAATTAGTACCAAAGTTTGCATAAACTTAACTTTACATAACAGATTTAATGAAATGTAGGATTTACTGTGGCCAAAGTGCTTTTTAGCAACTGCCTTTCAACTAGCTTTTGTAATGATCCAAAATGGTTACAGTGATTTTTAGTAAGCAATATTCTCAGCAAACACTATGTTTTAATCAGCAAAGACCATATTACATTGTTGCAGGTAATATCTATGATGATACCACATACATTTCTCAATGCTTACTCCTCTAGTTCACCTGTATACATGTATATTGTTGTACTAATAAAAGAGTTTAAATAGAAGAGTTGTATTAGAAAGCACATGTGGAAACCTCAGATATAATACTATGAGAAAAAATTGCAAGGATATGTTAAAAATATTCCATTTCACACCACTGTAAAATGTTGAACAACTAAGAATAACAGTTAAGCGATTTTGAAAGCTGTATGTATACACTAGTGTGAAAGAAACAGAAGTAAAAACAGTTTATGTCATTCAGCAAATTAAATTAGATTATCATGATGATCCCTCCGGATCTTCAGGCTCATTCCTCAGCTGGTATAAATCAGTGTAGTTCCAGTGAGGTTTGTCACATCATAACCTAATAAAGTGCAAACCACACTTAGCTTTACAGATTCAACAGAGAGATAAAAATGAAACAAAGGACAAGATAATGTGATAATGTCTATCCTTAATATATATCCAGAACCTCTCAAATTACAGTAGGACAAGTTGCCGTCCAAAAGGGTATGTTCAACTCCTTTCCTCTGATTTCTGTTTTTAGTCTACTGGTATTTCATAGATTTACTTCTGTACCATATTTTTTTCTTCACTGAAAGCTAGTAATTCCTTTTGCAATTACTCCTTACTCCTTTTGGTGAGCACTTGCCTGCCTTAATAATGCTATTAGATATGACCAGAGTGTATTCCACTGCAGGGCCAAGCCTATTCTTTGCTGAATTTGCAATGTTACGTGATAGACCTGGAATAAACCAGTGACAGGCTGCTTCCTAGAATTCCCAGACTTTATTTCAGCAACAGACTATGGGGTAGGCAGGGTGCATAGACTTAAGCTTTCCTAGAATCATCTCATTTGTATCACAAATGTCCTAGAGCAGCACTGTGGCTGCATGGAGGGTAAATGATGGAGAATGCCAACCTTTCATTTCTCTTGGATTGCTGTCCACCGAGTGATCTAGACTCTGCCGTTGAGGCCAGTGGGACAACTTATGCTCATGTCCATCAAAATGATTTATCAGCTCAGAGACTTTCTAGCAAAAACTATATTATATTTCAGGAACAAATAACTTGATACCTCCATTGCTGAAACACCTTTATAGTTCTATTTAATTTTTTTATAGCTGAAGGTTCAAAAAAATTACTGGTGATACATTTTATTTTCAACTTTGTACTGTAGAGCTGTGGCATATGTTTTACCTGTTAGGTCTGATGTGACTTTAACTCAGCTATAACTCTTAATCAGATAGGGTGAAAGTAGCAAAGAAATCTATTTGCTTAACTCATGTCATTTATTAACTGAAAATCTTACTCTATGGTACCTGACACTGCTAAAGGTCAGAAACAATCTATTTACATTTTTAACTATAACAATAAAAATGGGCTGATAATGTCAATGATATCAGAGCTGAGATAAAGTTAGGCATGAGTAAACATCTCAGAAGATAATGTTCAAACCTCTGACCTTGGTGCTTGGAACAGAGGAAGCTGTTCCTCATCCACTGCATCCACATAGTTATGCCAAAAGACTACACAGTCTTAAATCTTTGCATTAGCCATATATTTTGTATGAAGCAGTAGTTTACCTTTGTGTGGTATGTGTGAAATATATATACATTTGCATTAGAAACAGAAAGTTTGTTCTCTTCTTTCCATTTCTCTAGCCAGTTAAAATTCTACCCAGTTAAAATTCTAACATTGTGAATATACAATACCTATTTGAACCAAGACAGATATCTCAGTCTTCAATGGAGTACAATGAAATTCACTGAAATAGGACCTTGTCAAATTTGGACAGGCTTCCTAGAATAACTTCATATGAACTGTCCACATTTGCATTTCACCATATTGTTCTCTGCTTAATTAGATACTAGCCACAGTTTGTTTTATGCTTTTAATCTCAGTATTTTTCACTTCACTTTAGCTAGCTCAGACTGATTGCTTTACAAAATATGTAAGATAGTAATTAGTTTAGCAGCATGTTAGATTTATAGGGCAGTGCAACAATAACTCATTACTGGCTAAGCTAATCATGTAGTGCACACAACCATAATTACTCCAGACATACTGGAGTAAACATGAAATAGAACATTTGACAGTTGAATGCTTGGTTGCAGCATCATCTGACCCAAGAATCAAGAAAATGTTTCTTGGGCCAAATCTAAAAACAAGGTTTAGAATTCAAAACAGTAAAGTTAATTTAATATGTGCTTTTTCATAGGAGGGAAATTCAGGGTCTCTGTCAGAGAATAGCGTGGTATTGGCAAGAACAGTCCTTGCCCTCCTCACTCTCCCAGCTGCCACCTTTGTAGTCTGGCACCCGGGTCCTTCAGCCTGGTCACTCCTAGCACCAGTCCCTCAGGATGGAAGTATCTGTTATAATTCTTCTTAGGTACTGGATCTGACTCTTGGGAAAGAAAAAAAACTAGAAGATTTCCTTCTCCTTAATTTTTTGATGCTTCAGCTTCTGATTGGTAAAATCGGGTAACGATCTTCCTTTTGTTTATCTAGACTGTAAGCTTTTTGGAGCAAGCACTTTGTTTTACCATGTTTTACTTTTGTTTTACACAAAAAAGTCCTGAACTCAGGACATGATAATATTTTAAGTCAGAATAAACTCTGATTACTTAAAGGGAAAAGTTAAACAAATTGGTCATCTTTCAAAAGGTCTAATCCTGCAGCACTCAGGCACTTCTAGTTAAAGCTCTTTCAATTCTGCCCTCAGAAAATAGCTTTATAGTTCTTCCTCTCTGCTTTCTTAAGACTCCCACAACTCCTCTTTTTCTTCTTCTTACTCTTTTTCATCCCACTCCTCCAAAAGCAAGCAGAGGGATTAACAGGAATACCAACATGCTTCATAGATGGTAAATATCTTTTTGTCTAAGCAAAAGCTGTGATCAAAAACACCAGTTTCAATTGATTTTCTAGATGTCTTGAACAACATATCCCAGAATAGCAACACCACTGATATACACACTAACCCCAGCTCAACAAAATATCAGCAAAAATCACCACAAAAACTTAGAAAAATTCCTAAAATCCTACATATTTCTAAAAGTCAGAAGTAGCTTTTGCAAAACACATGAGAAAAAACGCATCTGTGATCAGCTTCAATGATCAGCCCTTCCCTTAGCCCCCTCCCTGGAACATCTTTGTTCCACAGACACCTTTTCCAGACACAGGAAGAGGGACTAAGTGTCTGATGCCCCATAATGCACGATACCTGTCGTAGGAGGGGTTCTGACCCCCAGGAGAAATAACTCTGGTCCCCAAGACCAGAAGCACAGCTCTTCAAAGGTTGTTCAGGGAGCGCAGCAGGTGCGGCGCCAGAGCTCCAGCCCTCCCTCAGGAGCAGAGGCTGGAGGGCAGAGAGTCTCGGGGGAAAGTTTAACAGCCCTGCTCCCAGCTGGGATTGAGGAGCGCCCCTTGGGCCGGGCACAGGGACAGGGACAGGGGCCCTCAGCCGGGTCCCCAGCAGGGTCCGGCTCTCCCTCCGCGGGGCCCCTGAAGGCTGCGGGCGCCTTCAGCACCGCGCCGGGCGGACAGCGCCCGCCGCGCCCGGGGGCCGCCGCCGCCCGGCCCCGCCGCTGCCGCCCGGGGGCCGCCGCTGCCGCCCGGCGCGCTCTGCTCGCCGCTGCCCGGGGACCCCACCAGCGCTCCCCGGGGAAAACAAACAGACAAACCCAGCTGGTACTCGGCTGGCCAAACCTCCGCGTCTCCCGGACCAGCAGGTCCCGGTGTCCCTGGATGCGGCTCTGGGACCCGGGAGCCGCCGGCAGGTGCCGCGCCGACCTCGGGCGGGCGCTGAGTGCTGGCTGCTGGCACAGAGGGAGCACGGAAGCGGCGCCGACACAGCTCCTTCAGCGCGCAGCAGCTTCCTCCAAAAATCCCCTTCCTCCGGCCCACCCACTGCTCCCTCTGGGTCCTAATATAACGGGCGGGGAGACTGCTCTCACATGGGGGTTTCTGGGCAGGGACCGTCGAGGGCAGTGATGATGTAGGGGATGGCCTCGGTATTTAGGGCAGTCAGCACTCATGGTCACTGCTATGCAGGAGGACAAAAACCTTCCAACCTGGAAGTTTGGAAATTTCTTGACAGTGAGATACTTCCTCCGTCTATTCAGGTTTCACCCCCCTTCAGGGCTGGGAAAGCAGAGGAGAAAATCAGCCTTCCCTTCTTAAGCTGATGTCTGCTTTTGCTGCTTTCAACACCTCCAGAAATGAAACCAGGGCAGTAGCTAGTAAAAATAGAAGAGGAATGACCACAATTTCCTGTTTTGACCCAAAGTCTGTTGATGTGAATTAAAATTCCTTTCCCTGCAATAATTTGCAGATCAGGCCTTTGCATCCTGAATGGACTGTAGAATTTCACTAGGGAGTGTATCTCCAAAGCAAACAACTCTGAAGACCGATTTCTGTTTCTCTCTTTCCTTTACTGAGACAGGATCAGGATATAAGAAAAATAAGCTGCTGTTGAGGGAGCAGTAAGTCTTTTCACTTGCAGCTGGATTTCCCGGAAAAGCAAAAGAAACTTGCAACTCCACATTTTTAACAGCTGTCTGCTGCTAGAGTACTTGAGAATGCTTGTCTTGAATAGTACTGCATTGTAACATTTCTGTAGTAAGAGTTTGGAAGAATCTGGTTGAAAACCCATTGTTTTCAATAGAAGTCTTACCATTCACTTTACAGAACTTTAGATCATGTCCTAATAATGCAATGTTAAGCAGACCTCTGCTCCATTTTTCCTAATGATGTACATTTTATTTTCACAAAATGATTACCTTTAGCTGGGCAAATAACACAGTACTTTAGTAGAATGATAAGAGATGCCACCATGCTTCATTCCCTTCACTGTGAAGGCTGAGTATCCCTGAAAAAGCTATTTTTCGTGATGTTGGTTTAAATTAAAGAGACAGATTATTTCAAATTCAAAGAGTTTATTAATTATTTGCAGCTTGGTAGCTTTGATACAGAGAAAAGGTGGCTCATTTAAGAGTATGTTATTTACTTAAACAACTGAAACATCTTTAGAGTCTTGTCAATACTGTGTTGCTGCTTTTCTTTTTAACTCTGCCTATATTCTTCTTTGGCTGCCCTGACAGACATGATCTATGTTTGTGGAATTTCCCACACTGCTTCTCCATGAGCATATAAGAATAAATCATGGTAAATGTAGCATGTTCTCATGTTTTAGGTCTGAATATATCTGTCTTCTAGGTAGCCTATCAACTGTGATCATATATGTAACTGTATTGACTAAGTTTTGGTGATTAAGAACGGACTTCAGCACATGATTGTATTTATTATGAGAACAGGGTGTTTGTTGTGAACACTGAAAATAGATGGTCCTTCATGGTCTTGGGCAGTTTAGTCTCTCTGGGATTTGCCCTCTGTATGTGGAAGGTCGCTTAATCTGCCATTAGTTACAGCAGCACACTTATGCTATTTCCTCTGGTCCTGCTACATGATCTTTACCTTCCCTCTCTCTTTTTCCCTCTTTTTGACACCTTTTAAAGGGTAAAGTTCACTGCATTTTTTCATCCCAGAGTAAGGATGGCTGCTGTGGGGGATCCACAGGCAATCACACAAGGAGGCTACATGGTATCTCACTTGCATCTTGCCCAGGTCTGGCAGTAAAAGGACAAGCTCTGCATGTGTGCGCGTACACCTGAACTTTCTGTACAGCAGCTTTGGCAGTGTTATTTTTTGCTGTGCAATGGTAACATGAAACCTCATAGTACAACACCATATTTCGTTTCTCCTTTAAATGTTTCTCTTTTTCACTCAAAGTGAAGCACCTCAAACTCGAACAAAACTCATCCAAAGCCTCCAGCTTTTTCCTCACTCAGTTTGAGCACTGAATTTGGCTGTGGCCCTGTCATTAATTTTCTAATGATCAGTTTAACAAAGAATAAGTAGTTTTGCATAAAGTCCTGACTGGGACATCACCCTCTCCCTGGCCCAGGGAGTGAGGGAGTCTCTAGGAATGTCCTGGCAAGAGGTCAGAGAATATGTCTTGGGAGTATGGAAATACGGAGGCAATATGTGGGAATGTGTCTTGCGCTGAAACAAAGGGGTAAGCAACTGTGGCTGCAGTACATCCTGCTCTCCTCTTTCTAGGTGAAAGCAGGTTAGCCTCCAAGCTCAGAGGGCACAGGGAAACCAGACAGGCCAACTAAGAGGGGGAGGAAAGGTCCAGACCTGCCTGGGAAGGGAAAGTTTGGAGACAACGTCTGGAAATAGGCAACAAGGAGAGACAGAGAAAGGCCAGAAGTTTCAAGTAATCCTTCTCAGTCTGGTCTTTTAAGCAACAAAAGATAAGCTAGCAAGTTCATCTTCATGCCCCTGGCCCCACTGCGTCAGTAACAGGCTTTATTCATTATTAAAAAAGGTTTTAAACTTTTTTCTATTTAGTTGACTGCAAGTACAAGCCAAAGTAATACTCTGAATGTCATAGGTGTCTCAGGAGAAACCACAAAGTTTGCTCAGACTAGATTATTTGCATTTGAACCTCTGTACCTGAGATTCCCTCTCTTTACCACGTAGGCAGTGTGGAGAGGTGGAAGTAATGCTCTGAGTGCACGCCAGCCTCTGGTGTTCTTCCTCCCTTGCGTATGAGAGTTTTGTCACCTGTACCCTCATCTCAGGTGCTGCTGACTGAAGAGAAGAGGCTGCCTGGTGTTCAGAGCAATACAGTTTCTCTCTATTTCTCTGGGCTTATGACAGCTGCAACTAACACTAGGCAGAGCTAATCCCCACCGCAGCCACTTGAAAGCATGGAGAAAGCAAAGATACCTTTAAAATACTCTCAACCCACTGTTTCCTGCCTAAAACATTGCAGGGGGGAGGGAAAGAAATGCTGTATCAAGACCATCACTCCAGTGAAAGCTGCTTCTGCTGAAATCCACAACACACAATTAATCCCTCAGGCAGCTTGTGTCTCAAGCATAGCTGAGAAGTACTTTCCAGGGAAACATAAGTGCTCAGATGGGAATGGGTGCTTGACGCGTGATAACAAGCTTGGGCAGAGTTAAAATATGAGCACAGGTTCTAGCTGAGATGCTCTATTCCTGTACAGGAATCCCCTGTGCTGGTCACCCTTGCACTTTCCCAACATTATTTATCCTGATTGCTATTCAAAGGTCAGGCTCCCTGATGCTCTGTTTCATGGCGTTCATACATAGCATTGATGTCCTTCAGTAATCACTCAAATTTAAGGAATTTAGTTCAGCGGGTGGTTCTGACAAATCATAAGCCTCTGTGACACAGTAGCAGGTGACATAACAACGAGTGACGTAATAACTGTCCTACCTGACTGGGACAAGATCAGTGCCTCAGAAACACACAGTGCCCTGCAAGGGATTAGGATGTTGCCGGGGTGCTCCCAGACAGCAGGGGTTTAACAGGGTTGAATTTTGCACTAGCACTGTATTAGGGTGAGCACTCAAGAATAGATCTTTAAAGTATTTTAAATTATGGATCTGGCTACAGCAGCAAGCTTTTATGTTCCTAGACAGCTTTCCTTCCCAGAGGGTTGATACACATGCATGAAGTTTATGAAAAAAAATAACATATGGAGAAAAATAAATGGAAGGAAGAAAAGCCAAGAGAGAAAAGTGAAAAAAGGTGAAAAGCACTATGTTTACCTTTTTGTTTGTAAGGCCAGGACTGGGCTTGGCTTTGAATTGTAACTTGCCTCCCCTTCATACTGTTCTGCTTTTAGTGTTGTACTCCTCACTAACTCTCTAATGAAGGTCAGAGGCAAATCAGCAAGCCCTGGGCTCTGCTGTGTGGTTTGAAAAGGCTCCTGAGCATCTCTCAACTAATATCAGAGCTTCCCTTTGAGGAGCAGGCCAAGGATGGGAACTTTGCAGCCAGGACCAGCTCTCAGCTGGACATTGGTGCTGGCAGTCTTTCCTCCACCTGAGACTCTCCCCTTGCTGGGGAGGTGGTAGCTGCAGGCTGGCAGGCTTGCTCCAATGAAGGGCAGCACTCACACAGGCAGGGGTGAAGGAGTCAGAAGCAGAGAGGGAGGAGTGAAGCCAAGTGAGTTGTTTAAAATCCTGTGAGTCGCCTGTGGGATGTCACCCAGCTGGATCCAGACCAAAGGATACTGGGTATATTTCACCTGTGTAATGAAAGGATTCAAGTGTTTTCCCTTCTGAAAACCTGTTGTAACTACTAGCTTTTGTGCTGGAAACATAATACTGCTAAAATACATAACAAGGCAGAAACCAAGTGAGTACTGCAAGCCTTGTTCAGTCTCGTGTGGCTGCAAGGGGCAACCTCTTGCTCTTATATGAGATGAGTTGTCCCTGTCACAGGGGATTGTGACCTGGTCCTGTGCCACCCTAATATGGCAACCTGACTGCAACATTTTCCGCTATTGAGTCATAAAGGCTGGGGAGGCAAAGGCACATATATAAGTGTCCATCCCCAGCTGTTGGCTTCTGCTGTGGGTAGGAAGGTGGATCGAGTGAGACCTCCCTTGGGGTGGAACAAAGGAGCAGCAAAATCCTTGGACAGATCAGATGTGAGGTAGGGAGGAAGTGGTTTCAGGGTTTTTTAATTGTTGTATAACCAGGGCACCGTTCCTGACGTGTCTATCGCAATGCCTGCTTGGAACTTTGTAACTGTCAAGAGAGAATCCAGGAAACATTTTGAGTTTAAAAAAATCTTATTTTTTCTGTCTATAATCAAAATTTGCTAACATTTGTCATCAAAAATATAAAGAATCTAACTTTAACTGATGAGTGTTAGGCACTTTTGAAAGTTAGGTATTTATATAAACTTTCAAAAAGTTTTATTTTGTATTTTTTTCCAAACAGTGTACGTCTGAAAGTGTTATACTGGTCTTTTCCTTTAGCAAACAATTAGAAGGAACTAAAAGCAATATTTGTTATGATAAAATGACACTTAAAATTTAGTATATTCTGCATTCTTCTGTCACACCACTAGGTGTGAGTGTTGGAGCTTTTTCTGTTGTTGGTTTTACAGTAAAGTATCTAAAAGTTGCTAATCATGTCCCGCTGAATTCCTTGTCACCCAGGCATTAATAACTATCCATCATGGAAATGCGAAATGACTAAGTGACCAACCACCCATCAGCAGAGCTGAATACCTAAGCTGTACTTAGTGGAGACCATCCTTTAATCAAGCCTGTTAAGTCTCAGGAATAACATGCAAGCCTCCCAGCTCTTATTTCCTTTTTATTCCATGTGCATCCATGTACTTGGGAGTAGGGATCCCTGGTGCACAGCTGTGTACAACCATTGCAGAGATGAGGAATACTCAGAACCCAGAGCTGGAATTTGAAGGGAAAACATTGCTAGGAGACCTCAGGGATTTTAGAAACTAATCACTGGAGATGGAGGTACAGAAAGGAGCCTAATCTGTTTAAATCGAAAAGATAGGAGGAAAGAAAGATAGGGAGCATAAGATCTTGGGATAAGTAGCACAGAAAAAGGTCCGAGCAGGCTTTCCTTCAATCTGTGTCAGACTGGCCGTCCAACAGGCAGCAAATATTCATCCCCTCTCTGAGCTCACTTTCCACAGTTGCAGTCATTGAGAGGAAAGACAGAGTGACAGTTAACTTGACAGGATAAAGTTTAGCTCCCTGCCCTCTTGATTTTCTGTCTGTCCTCTTGCCATTGCAGGCCTTTCTGTTGTTTTCTCTCCCACTACCATCTTTTTCACCTCCATCCATCCCATTTTTTCAATCATTTTTTGTCTTTTCTTCAGGTCTCTCTTTGTTATTACTTAACTAAGCATTCTGCTGGGAATCTTAAATTTTTATTACTGATTTCTTTATGGTGGGTTTTGTCTTTGTGAAGTAATTACTACTAAACAAATAGTTATTTATGTCTATGGTATCTGTACTCACTGGATGATGAACGTCCACCAGTAATATCTATAACCTTTTTCAATTCCTGCCTATAACTTTAGAAATTTGGCTAAAGTAGATTGAAGAAAATAATAAACTACTCATTTTGATAATTGTTTGTGTAAATAGGTTCTTGAATTTGTGGTGAATTTGCAGTTTGACTGTAGCTTTAGGGATGTGCTCAAATACCAAACTATTTCAGACAAGCCAGAGATAAAAAAGCCACACCAAATTCCTGCAGACTTTTAATCATGTTAAAATGTAGATAAAAGGAGTGTCACTTCCCAACCTTAGTAACGGTTGGTAGATTTTGAAAGAAAGTTGGAGATATTTGGGGACTTTTTTTGCTCCTTTATTTTAACTCAGGAGATAGGTAAGAGAATTCAGAATCAGGCCTATTTGAGAAATTCGTAAAGTGCTGGGAAGTGGAATGACTTACAACATATACTACAATGCATAGAATGGTTGCATCTCATACACCACTTACACAAGCTGGGATCCAAATTTTGTCCTGTGGCATGTAAGTACACTAGTCTTAAGAAAATAACCCTTAAGAAAAGCACTAGGAAAGATTGGTCTTCACATGCATGCTCGAACTCTCAAAAATGCTGCTACACTTAAATACCAGCAATTGCAAATTTATTGCACAGTTTAAGGATATCCTGCATAATTAAAAGAGAAGGATTAAGAGCTAGCTTCCAAGCAAAAATATATTTAAATAGTTAACTGAAATTCCATTACACAAGAAAGAAAATGCAGTTTATAACATGAAGGTAAAGCAGTATTGTGAGGCTAAGAACAACAAAAAATAACCAGCACATTTTACTTCACTTTCAAATGTCAGGTGTTAAATTGGAAATTTGCATGTGGGCAAACAAGCGATGGTGCGGCCCACTCCTTTGTGCCACTTGGGAGTGCTGCCTGCCATGTGGGAAGATGTGAATGGGGGGTGATACCATGCCCAAAAAGGGGATCGTGCCTCTCTGTTCATGCGTGCTGTGGCTCAGCAGGACAGTGTTGATAAGCCTCTTTCTGCTCCTGCTGGAGAAAGGGCTTTTGCACATCTTGCTGAGCATAGTAAGTGCCATACAGTAAAGGTATGATTTAGTCCCGCATTGATTTCTTCTATGGGAACATTCCAGATGGCTTTTAATATTCAATAGTTAATATTGAGACAATCTTGTTAGAAACAATCACATTTAGACTAACTGATGTTTTAGAGCCACTACTTCCCCCATTTTCTACCAGTGTATCATTTTTAACTCCCAAGTATTTTAAAAAATTTACATCTCGGTCACAGATCCATCCTGTTAAACTCTATAGGATGATGGCCATTTTTTTGCAGGAGCTTACACAACCCAAAAGTCCTTTTTAAGCACTGAACTAAAACGCTAGGATGCCTAGGAATCCTAGGATCCCGAGGCTTTGTGTTAGCACATGCCACCATACAGCAATATGTTTGTAAACTTTATAATATAAAATTTATAAATAAATTCACTAGAGGTCTGAGATCAAGCAAACACTATCCTACCAAGGAGATGTGAAGTACAGAATTAGAAGGTGAATTCCAGCAACCCGAACATCAGGCTGAGAGAATATGGCAAGATACGATGCAGTTTAGATCAAAACATAATGTATATTCCTGTATGTGGTGAGAGCACTCGCTAAATATAACATTTTTAGCATCTGAATAGAAAATAAATTAATAAAGAAAATGTCTGTCTCAAGGAAGACTGAGTACAATGCAGGAGATGGATATTTTTAACTCACCACTGTCTAAGTGGGAGGGGCAACTAACATGCAAAACTGCATGTTTGTAACCCATAACATGGTCATAATAATTTGTATATGGAATTACGGGATCAGAAATTCACAAATATATCTTTTGGCAGTACGGCAGACTTCATCCACCCACTTGCCTTGTGATGGCTGAGAAAAAAAGACACAGTTTTCACGCTTCCCCCCATTTGGTTGGGAGCGATCCCAGTTGAAGTACTGTAGAACCATGCCATTGACATCAACAAATTTCCCTTCATTTATCATGTCATTGACACCCAACCAAAACTCAGACACTCTAGGCATGCTTTTCTTGCCATAGTCTCGAAGAATATTTGTTTCGTCACTATTCCTTGGGATAGCCAGCGTCCCTCCCTTGGCTATGCAGTCTTCATTGGCATCATGAAAATGTTTGGTGCCTTCAGACACAAGGTAGCACTTCTTATGGGCCTTTGTCCCACGGAGACAGACTGTGAACAGATATGCATGTTTAGTAAAAGCTTTGGCTATATCTTTAATAATATTTCCTAAAAAGATAATTTTCTAATGGTATGCTGAGGATTAAGCAGACAAATCTTTCAGCGAATGAATGGCTCTGTTTATACTGTCTCTAGAGGGTGGTGCTGAAAGTAGTAGTGGGACCAGTCAGGGACTGCCATTCCTCCTGTTCACATAGGACCTTGTACACAGCCAGTGCGTTGCATGTCCTGGGTGAGCCTGGACAGGGTGTCCAAAGGCACTCTGCAAAGCACCCTTGGGTGCAAGGGCGGTCGAAGCACAGCGTGCTGTTCTTATGGCTGCTCCAGAGAAGAGTCACTTAAGAAGGATAGACGTAGCTGTGGTCTTAACATCATAAAGTGCTTTGGAAAATCTTTCCCGTGTTTATGCTAATGAACCTGAGACATGATTTCAAGCCCCAGATTCCTTCCAGCAATTTAATTATCTGAAGAATTTTTGTATTCTGCTGTTCCAGAACAGTAAAATATAACTCAGGTCTGCTGTCAGTATATCTTATGACTTTTGTAAATGGTTCTGCTTTCACACATTTTACCTTACTTCATCAGTCTCTTAAAACTGATGGAGTAGATGAGGAATGGATGTTCGTACTGTTGGCAGATGTTTGTTAGTCATCAGGAAATCTGTACTTGGCTTTATACTAAAGAGATAGATCTAAAGGTCTTTCCATACTTATGATATTTAAGTGCCAAAGTAAAGTGTTATGCATTAGCTACGCCTAGCTCCTTGCAGACAAATGAAGGACAGAAAATATGAAAATGATATTTTAAATGTATCCTGCTCACCAGAAAAATACTGATTTGAAATTCATAATGCAATTCTCTGTCTGGACAATTGATAAAAGTATATTGCCACCTGCAGAAGAGTATGCATTTACGTCTTTATTTCTTAATTTCTAGACTTTCCAGCAAAGTCTTTCCCTTCAAAATCTAAATTCAAATGAGGTAAAGTGACTTAAGTCTATAAACCTTTTTTAAAAAGCAAGAGTACACTCATTACTGAGCTTGCGTGACAGTCTGAAGCAAATAATGTAAACATTTTCATTTATAAATCTGTTTGCTTTTAGTTTTACAACCACATGTGGTAACCACAGGTATGCCAGTGTGTCCCTTCCCAAGTCCTTTCCCTGCGCTTATGATCCACTGGAACATGTCAGAGAAGTTTTCATGTAAAGTACAAATGTATTAGAACATGACTTTGGCATTTGCTCTGTATTTGGAATTGCCTCTGACAGTCTGTGTGGGTAAGCTTGCAGGAATGAATCTTTAAACTTTGCTTTCCAGCTCTTCTAATGCAGATGCGTGAAAAACTGGTTCTCCTAAGAAAAATACATACAAGAAGAGAATTCTCCTTGAAGGAGTGTTCCTTCTGAGTTCACGAAGGTAGAAAAGGGCTCAAATAAACTCCTGTAGCCATTATTTTTAGAATCCTGCATCTGACTACTTCCAGCCCATTTCATTTATTGCTTAAATTCATCTTGTATTTATATTACAAATACGTTGTGAAACAATATGAACATCTTCTGTCCTGATGTTTTCTATAATCTGTTTCTAATTCCTGTCATCTGTTCTGGTAAAAAATAATCATTTCATCAATAGGATATGGAAATCCACTTTGGATCACATTTTATATGTCTCAGTTCTTTAGTATTTCCAGTTGTAGTATTCATTGTATTCTTTAGCTGCATTGTCAAGATCATCATTTTACTACAGGGCTTACCCTTCAAACTTTTCATCCTTTGCAGCTGCTAAAGTTGACAATGGCCAAAGAAAAGTAATGAAGGTATTTGCCATATTTCAAACCCTTTAACAAATTTTATGTTTGTAGGAAAGATCAGAAAGGCTTTGCCTACTTTACTTCAGTAATGCCGCAATAAAGATGAGATTTGTTCTCTTTTGGGAAAAAGTACATACTGCTAAATGGCAGGATACATACATTTCACAATATAGAGAAAGAAGACATGGGAATTCAGACAAAAGAAGTCAGATTGTAACATATGTGTTTTGGAAATGCCTTTAAACCAAAAAATCAGCTACTTCTTGAAGTTTCATGAGGCCATGAATAAATGCAAGTAGTCAGAGCTAGAGGGTGATAGATCTCTTTTACCAAGTTTGGAATCCAGTTGAACAGTATAGGTTCTGGATTTAGAATATAGCTCAAAATAAGTTTTGAGGACAGAAGTTCTCCTGGCTCTGGTTTCATTTCTAAGCAACTGCATGATTACTCTCAAGCTTCTTCTGGAGGCAGTACAAGAACTACTTTTAAACAAAAGTTACTTGTCTAGCACAGGCTTCCTCTTATAAGAAATTTCTTAAGTCTGACTTTTTAATTTAAAAGAAAAATATTTTCTATAGCTCAAAAAGCTCTGTGTAACTGAACACATAAAACAGGATAACCCAGATACTACCATCCATAAGCAAAATATGTTCTGTTTCATGTGAATGATGTCATTTCCTCTGTAATGTCCTCTTGTACGTGTTTAATTGCCAAGTTTTGTGTCAACAGCTGCGCAAAAACAGAACTGTCTAGTAGGTGTATGTATATTTAACCTTCTTATTTTGTCTGGAAATTTCCAACTCTGCATATTGATTCAGGATACTTCTCAACTCACAGTGGCATTTTTGAATGTAGCAAATTACACACAATTATTTTAGCTTCTCTTTTCCAGGTATTCTCAGCCTTCTCCCCAAATGTTTTGCCTTCATGGTTAGCCCGTGTTTATATCCGAGCTGGGAACCTAACTTGTTGACTGTCTGCTCTCAGAAACCCAGCATTCCTCATGTTGCCTTTTGTCTGATTATACCTAAAATGCATGAGAATCACAGTGTAGGGCTGTGCATAGCAAAGGCAAAAATAATTCTTGCTCCAGAGGGCTTTGCTGGAGAACCATCACTTTTATACCAATAGATCATTCAAATGCATCGTACTTGATTTTGCTTGCATGCTTCCTTCAGCACTTTTCTCCTCATTACAGCTGCGGCGTACCATGTTCTTAAGGACATGTATTTCTCAGAGTCACAAGTCCCCATCAGAGATACGGGTGAGAGTGAGGAGTGGGAGAAAGGGAAAGCAGTGATTCAGTGTGAGCTGATTTACCTGTCTGAAGTGCTTGCATTTCTTTCAGAGCATTTACCTCTTGCCACAGCTTGTCAATCTGGGTCTTTAGGTCATCCTTTTCTTAAATAAAATAAACACACAGAGAGATGAGCAGATACATATGCAAAAAATTGATACTTTTTATGTCAAAAGCTGTTTCAAAATATCATGGGTTTCTGCATTGCTGAGATACCTTCTGAAATAAGGGGTTTTCCTTAATGAAAGGATTAATTTCAGAACCAACAGTGTACAGGTGCAAAAGTAAATAGGCAAATTTTGCTGTAAATTAGATCCTGGCCTACTAAATAGCAATTAGCAGCATCAAGAATCCATGTTTTTCAAACAATTACTGGGATATGGTCCAACTGAAAATGAGATTTAAACAACAAAGGTGAAAGGTAAAGATGCTTTCCTCCTATTTTTACAGGAAGCCTAATAAGAGCAGGACACAAGTTTTGTCTATTCAAAGAAATGTTAATTTGGGGAGCATAAAAGTTCCTCACAACTCTTGCTTTGAGGCAGTGAGGGACAGACAAGCTTGCTGAGCTGCACGGTCTCCCTCCCCTCCCAACGGAGGTGCTGGAGGAGCCTGCCCCTCTCTGCCAGCACAGAGTGGGCCTGGGAAGCTCGGACAGGGCCTCCACTTGAGTCACCCAGATTCGCCCTGAGTCACCATTTTCTGGCACAAAAGCACCAACAAAATGGTGGGACAAGAAAAGGTGCTGATTTACACATATGAGCTCCATTTTCATGTCCTCCTAAATTTCTTTTTTCTTAATAATTGTAATAATCCACTACCATCAAACAACTAGCAGGCACGTTTCCATTGCACAAGAATACAAGTTGATTGCAGCAGTAATGAGACCTTCCAGGAGCCATAGTAACAAGCACAAGGAATAAATAAGCTCTTTCACAAGTAGCTGAACTAACAAAACCACAGTTCCTGTAGATCTGTGTTACATCACCTAATCATCCAGTTGCACTGGATTTGGATAGCTAATCTGGAGCTATAACCCTCGGTCTGGCCAGATAGGAGGTCAAAACAAGAAAAAAGCATCTGAGCTCATGCTATAACATTTTTCATAGTGGGACACTAATGCAGATCTCATTTCTCCACCCACATTCTGAATTTCACAAAATCTCGGAGAACTTGAATGTCATTAGTGAAAGGTTGACAGACAAATATGTGAGCAGCACAAATATATAAGGACATCCTTAGGACACCAAGCTAAAAAGTAGATAGAGAGAGTCAAAAGAAGAAATAAATATATACAACTGTATAGCTCCAGAGCAGTATAATCATCTTGTAAAATGGCTTTTTCAAGGCTGCATTTTTTACATTGACTAGGAGTTTAAATATTTGCCAGCAGTATAGCCTCCATCATACTCTCTTTTATTAGAAATAAGCTTTTAAATTAAATACACAGACATTTCCAAACAACATTCAAGGGTTTTTTTTGTTTTTGGGGGTTTTTTTTTTTGCCCTGTAAGCTTTGCTTGGGGAATTTATCTTTTTCTACTAATTCTTTTTTTATTAGTTTGACTTGGCATTTCACAGTGCTTCTCACCCAGGTAAAATTATATTCCACAAATACTGGACAGACATTCTATTAAAATTAGGAAATAGTACAAAAATCTGAACAATAATCTATGGAGATTTACTATTTTATTCTGCTCTTTTCCACCATGTGTACATGAATTTCCATTTGTCTGATCTTAGTCAATATATACTAAGTAACTAAGAATCATTGGCCAGAATCCTCTCTCAGCTATACCTGTGAGTCCTAAATTATGTCAACAGAGTTGAGTAAGCATAGCAGAGCAATATATTTACAACTGTTATACAGCTCTATTTATGTAACTCATTTTGGCACATTATTCTTGGCTTAACTAACCCTCATAAAAATATTTTAAAGACAGACATAATATAGACTTATTAACTTTCCTATGTTAATAAGCATTTGTATCATATTAGTTTCTGATTCATGGGGTATTATTTAAGTACATAGTAAGCTCTGTAAAGTCCATAAGACTCTCTCCCTCCTCCCAGTTAAAGCCCAATACCTTTCACTCTACGTTTGCTGTGCTTCCTGGCTTTGAATTTTGAAGCCTGGCTGATAGTCTGATCCAGCAGTAGTATGCATATAAGTAGAAAAATCGTAATTCCAGTTTGTGCCATGTCTCTTTCAAAGAATAAGAAACTTCAAGAGCTTCTCTTCAGTGGCTATGTGAGCAAGTCACATAGACACATCTCGGTAGGAACTGACTGAGGTCAGTTTTAAAAAGTGTAGTGATAGGGTTGGCTGTACTCCTTGCTTACGAAATGTGTTTAATACTTAAGCTGGCTCCGCATAAGGTACCCCCTTGTTCTCATGTCTCATCTGAAATTCTTATTTCCTTGTTGAGTTCAGCTGAGACAGGTTGCTTTATGGAGGAAATACGAGCACTGAACAGAGGCCTGATTGCCATTAATGAATGCCATTTCTTCAAAGATAATGTTTTATCTTTGAAGCTGAAAGGAGTGGACAAGCAGATGGATGCTCAAGAATGCCCTGAGCAATGGCAACTTCAAAGGAGGTAGACACAGGACTTTTACAAGGGGTAGTTTCCCCCAGCATGGATCTCTCCCAAGCTGATTAAGCATAAGCAATGGCCATGATTTTATTCACATTGAAACAAAGAAAATATCATCCCTGAGTTCGATGGCAGCAGGCCATTAAGTACATGCATGGAGTTTGTATAAATATACACGCACACACACGCACACACACGCATAGAGTATATGTATGCTTTGATCACATGTTACGTTAGGAGTGCGTTTATTAATTTATGAGGAGTTAATAATACTTAGTAGATACTACTGCATTTTTGATTAAGTACGGTACGTGCTATCAGCAGGGTCTAGTTAGGGAGACAAAAGATTGCTTCCTCCACAAAGTCCTGACTGCATGAGTCAGAGGAAGGATGCTGCTCTCAGTAAAGCACAAGATACTCAAAGCAGGACTGTGTCTCTGGACTCTGGAGAGCTCTTTGCATTTGGATCCCAGATTGCCAGGTTTTTAACTGTAAGAGCAAGGACTTACTACTTTATTAAATGAAAGCTGAGATTTAGGAGCATGCTGTTATACTATATGAATGCATACTTGCTGTTTCCAACCCCCACATACAGTCCAAAATCACTTCAGTACTTAGAATGTAAAAGCACAACTACAGCGTCTGTTTCCGATACCTTCAGACAACTAGCTGGATTCTAGTTACTTCTAGTTCCAGTAAACTTCTACTAATCATTAGTTAATACATGCATCCTTATGTGATGAAACGTGGTTTCAGTGGTTCCTCATCAAAATATTGAAGTATGTTACATTATATAGGGAAACTTCTGGATCAGTAATTCTAAGTTCTCAGTGCTATTACAGAGCATGGGACATCAGGGAGAGTTATCATGGGTCCTATCAACCCAAGATCTTCTAACAACCACTCACCAATTACAAGCAGCACATTTCAGTACACATTTACACATGGAAAAAGCTGCCATTCTAACTAGCACACCAAAAACTGAAATGTGAGCTTTCAGAGAGGAAAACAAGGATCTTTGCAAGGAGCTAGTTCAAGATTTAATCTGTCATTTAGAACTAACCAGAAGTTCAGAGTCGATCTATATTTTATCCCAGTGATATTGGGACATCAATGTAAGTTAATTAATGAGAGCGGAATTAATAAATGCCTCCAGTTAAGTTTTTCACTCGGTCCTTCCTGAGAGGCTGTTGAATTGTAGGTGAGGCTGATCCTGAACCACTGCAATTTATAGCCTGACATATTAAACTAGTACTGATTTTGGGTTACCTCAGTAAGACAGGCAAACCATGGTACCTCTGGAGCTGTTTCACATGGGGCTTAGCTGTCCTGGCTGCAGGGACAGTAGTCTTTGAGAGAGGCAGGACATGCAGCAGGGGTCAGTGAGCATTTTAGTGTGCCTGTTTAAGGACTCAGCACCCTAATTTACTTGTTCCTGCTCTTAGGAACATAATTTTTCTAACACAGGCTTTCTTTTCTTTACATGAAGTGAGTCTGATGGAAAAAGATTTGTACTCTACCTAGGCAAGCACACAACTCACTAGAAACGGAGGTATAAAGAAAACACAGATTTGGTGTTCTGAGAGTTCTGGGCCAAGAGCCCAAGTAAAAACCTGTACTTTTTGGAGTATGCCATGTAACATCCTTTTAAGAACAGACTGATACCTTGTTTTGAAAGCTTCACCCAAAGCAGCACCTCATTCAGTAGTCTCAGAGAATTTTGGCAGTATGCGACTGGCTCAGCTGGATTTCAGTCCTGAAACCTGAATCACAAAGTTGTCCTTGTAGCTGCTGTAAGAAACTGCAAGGGTATACGGGATTGTTTGTCTAGAATTTGTCCAGAGTGCCTGAGAAATATGTTTCGCTTTTACTTATGGTACTCTAGAGCAAGTGAGGAAGCAAGTTTAACTTCTTGTATACAGTGTATGGGCAGGAGAAGCAGAGAAAAGTCAAAATATGTTGCTGAGAACATGTAATTTCCCAGTGCTACTGTGAGGTAGCAGGAAATGGGACCTAGCAGGAGGCCAGGAGCCTTGCTGAAGTAAACACCTGGTCTATATGTGGTTTGAAACCAGCATTACAATGTCGTTTAGAGTTGTGATTTTTCTTTTACTACTGTAGGTACAGTGATATAATACAGCCCAAAGACTGAACAGTTATATACGTATAGAAGTAACTTTTCTTCTGACACATTATTCCTCTTCCTATATCAGATCATACTATACAGATATAAATAGCTTCATGCTGTTATAGCTGCATCTGGACTAGGATGGGATTGCACTTTTTGTTTTTTATAGCAATACAGTAGAACTTCTCCATATAGACAAAATCTTCATTTCTCTAGAGGTGCTTAGTTTGATAAGAAACATCTTGCAAAAGCCATAGTTGCTGTATTGCTCAGGCACCTATGTGGTTTTACAGCTCTCGTCTCCCCATCTCATTGCTTTTGCTTTCGGACAACCGACCCATTCAGAGCATAAGCAGCCTTCGTTAAAGGGTTATTTCAGTTTCTCCACAAGAGGCTCTTCAAGGTAAAAAGTCTATTCCCTTTAGAGACAGTTCCACCTTTATATGCTCCTGTAAACTGTCTCAGAAAAACTCTTTATAAAACTGTTTTTTCCTCTCCATTCTCAGCCATCACTGGGTTTGTGGAAACAACATGCAACTGGGCACAGAGTGTGAGAAGTCAGTGTGAGATGAGGACTCGATGCCAGGCTGAGATCCTGAAATAGGTCTGGCTGCAGAAGTCATTTTCTGCTGGGTGGAATAAGAAGGTCCTGTGTAGGGGGACTGTGTCATTTACTTATCTCCTGAGCTAGTAAAGCTAAAAATAAAACACTTATAAAAAAAAATCTTTTAAGAAAGTTAATGCTTCACTCTGTAGAAAAGCAAACTACTCAAATATTGCTATTACGCTAGCTCTGTTTTTCTGAGGTCTACAGTCCTCTCCAGACTTTAGAGCTAATTGTGTTGTGGCATGTTTGACCAAATGTGCCACTGATGGGCTGTTGCTGTATCTTTTACGGAAACCATAGCAAGCTTTTTGCTGCATTTCAGTTGTGGAAAATTCAGCTCAACATAGGACTTGAAAGAAAAGCTTGGTTTTTGGTAACTCTTTCCCTTTTGTACTCAGAACGTAAAGGGAAATTGTAAACCAGTCAGGGCTATTGCAAGGCTAAGGAATTTCAAGTGGTACAAACCAAAGTGCCTATATAGCCAATAGAAGCAGGTAATACAAAGCTTAGTAAAAGGGTTCTCATCATCACTTTCCAAGTATGAGTTTATGACTATCTGAAGTGGTAAATGTGGGATCCACTGCTTGCTTTTTATTTATTTCAATTAAATGTAACAAATTTTGCAATTCTTATGGTCACTCATTATGTTGTGCTTGGAAAATTACTGTATGTTTGGTTTCTTCGGCTTTGAAAAGCCTTGCAAAGCCTTTTTTAAGGATTTGATCTCAGACCAACCAGGTATGAGGCAGGATTATGGCTGAAATCCCAAAACCAAAGTTATTTGGGGAGAATGTGTACAAATGAAGTTGTGTGTTAGGAAAAGGGAAGGGCTAGTCTCATGGTATGTGAGGTTCTGTGAGTATTCTTAATGATATTTTGGGTTTGTGCAACCAGTTAGTTTTAGAACTGTTTTCCTGTTGTGCTAATTTGCTCTTTTCAAAGGAAACTTTCTAGTTACAAGTGATCATGCTCTGTCTGTTAGAGCGAGAGGAGATTCTAGTTTTTCTGCAAACAGGCTGCCCACCAGCAATCAGTTCAGTCTTGCACTGAAGGACATTGAGTGTTGAAATGAGAGCAGTCATGTCTTTAGGTATTTGAAGCTCCTGTCCCAAATGTATGCCTCATCTTGGCACTATGGCACTGATAACGGGACTGATCATTAAATAGGCTTCTCTAATATCACTCACTTCCTGAGATGCCTCATTTCAGTTCCAAAGTGAGTTGTATTGCAGCCAGGTTTGGTGCGTTTCGCTTCCGTGCTGTAATCCAAGCTTCTTTACTTCCAAAAATGAAGAAATTGAAGGTACAAATAAGCTATGTGTACTGAAAAGATGAATCAGGACAGTCTTTTGAGCATCCTGAATAAATGCTTTTTGTATCTCTTCCGTGGGGTCTTTGTCACAATAGCATGTCACAGCTGGGCTTTAGCAAGCAGAGAGGAGGGTAAATAGTAGGTAAGAGGCAACACAATGACCTGTCTTATACCTATCCCACACATGTAAGGCAAATATCATTATCTTGTCTTTGTTACCAAGCAATCCTATCCATACTCCTTTCATTCTCCTGCAATGGCAGTGAGTATAGATTATAGGTTGTGGGGGGACTGGGTACGTAACCAATGCCGTGCTACAAAGCTGCTTTCTTACAATGTGCGGATATCTCAAAGGAATGGCACAGCCTGCCAACCCCTTTCTGCTTCCGGGCTTTAGCTGCAACAGTAAGTGGTGCTGAGCATTTTGCTGGCTGCCCTTGCCTATTTCTTTGGACAGGAAGGACCCCCCAAAATAGGCTATTTATCAATAGCTGTGTGAAATGAGCAAAGAGAGCTGAATATCAACATAATCCCCCTCAAAATAGACTTCTGCACAGATTAGGTGACTCTGTCATCTCTAAAAATAAGGGAATTTGGGAGAAAAATTAAAGCTTTAGTTTCTTTGCAGTCCAGGTGCAAAGAAAAGAGCTGAATGGGGTCTTTTAAAATGCTACTCCTGCCGACATGGCAGAGTTTCCATGTTGGGAATTGCTGGCAGCAGCTCAATTCGTTTAGCCCTCGGGGTGTGTGTGAGAATGTGTCTCTCTCTTCCTCTTTTGTAAATATAAATTACCTGTTGTGTTAACTTTCCTCCTGTAATGTGTGCTGCCTTTTTTCCTTCCAGGAAATGGTCTGAGAACATCATAAGCGTTTAATTCTCCCTTTAAATATTTTATTTTTGATCTCCACTATGAGGTTTTTCCAGCCTCACATTAACATGATCCGAACAGGTTCCACAGTCCGGACAAAGCCTTGCGGAGGTGCTCTGAAGCTCAGCAGAGCCTCTGGCTCACACAGTCGCCGGTTCGCAGCAGGTCACTAACAGCGAGTGCAGCTTTGCTTACCACCAGCAGGGCCAGCTGGCGTTAGGGTACCGTTGTGGCTTGTGCAGATGTTTGTATGCTTTTCCTATACCGGATGGAAAATCAGACCTCCTCAAGAATGCAGGCATTTCTCCCTTTGGTGCTTGCACTTTCCAGAGGACACAAGCGCTCTGCTCAGGGGCTGTAGCCCTGTGTTTTAGGAACATGGGAACTCGAGTGCCCACCTTGTGTATGGTTGTGCCACCTCCCCAACCACTGATGCCCTAACTCCCGGCCACGGCCCTGTTGCAGAGGTCCCTCCAGAGTCCCCACCACCTCTGGGCCTGTGCAAGCAACTGCTGATGAAGAGATGCTTTGGGGGGGGCGCCTGAACTGCCTGTGCAGGAGCCAAACCCCAGCACTGCAGTCCAGGTCCCTCACAGCGTCTGCACACAGCCGACCTTGCTTTACCATGTCTTAGAAGCAGCACTTTCTTTTAAAATGTAAAGGAAGTTTTTAGCTGCCTGGTCAGGAAGGAGAAACAGCACCTAAACTTAACTGCTGTGGGGATGGTTGCTCCTCTTTGCAGGCAGACTCAAGCTGTCAGTGTGAGAAGTGGGAACTGGCCCCTGCCTTGCTAGGTGAAGGGGTAGCTGGAGGCAATGACAAATAACAAAGCAAGCCCCACCGCTGCACACTGTGCACACACGTGCCCCGCTCCCCGGGATGGGGTGGAAGAGTCAAATCACACACCATTTGCTGGGAGATGCTCGCACAAGGACGGAGGGTGAAAGTGTGGAAAAGAAAACAACCTGTATGCAGTTCTCACCAACAACCCAATACGTCTATTCAGAAACAACTTCTGTTTTTAGGAATGCTGCCATCTTGTGAAAGGTCAACAGTATAACATTCCCTCTAATTTCCAGCTCTGTTACACTTTAGGCTTTGTTGAGACTTTGATGATATACAAAGGATTTACGTCCTGTTACTGTATTAGATGCCATTTCAAAGGCTGTCCCTGAAAACTTCCTCATTATGACACACAAAACTTTGAGGGCTTTTCCAAAGTCTTTTTGGCTTTCCCCTGCTCAATTCTAGCTCGAGCCAAAAAAGCAAGATTAGGTAGAATGGCACCCACCTAATGGTAAGAGAGACCTTTCCCGTTAACTACTAGCTTTCAGGATTGGAAACCGTAGTATTGAGCCAAGCTAGCATGACACTCAGTGCACGTTACCAAACCACGTATTTACCCGCCTTTTCTGATCTGCTCAGTAGCTTCATTGCTAATAGCACTCGAGCTATCTGGTGTAAAGCCAGCTTGGTAATGTCTATGTGAGATGCACTCACTGCACTGTCTGTGGCGTAGACAGACCCTGGTTGAGATACAGGCAATATAATAATGAGCAAGATTGGTCCGTTTCAGAAACTGCAGGATGTTCCAGCTCCTCACTACATATTTAGGACAACCTCAGAGTCTTTAAATGAAAAGCTGGAGGAATCAGCAGGAAAGTGGCTGCAATTACACCTGAGAGGATGTGTTCATCTCAGTTTAGGGACACTTCAGAAGTGGGAAGCATGGGTCTGGACACAGCATCTTTTGGGATTCATAACTGAGGGAATCCACGTGATGATAACTAGGTAAAAGAGGCTGCTGGTCATGAAAAGGGGGACATAAACCCCCACTTTTCCTCATCTTCCTGAAAAATGAGAATCCTCTAGTAGAATTGGGTGAAAGCCACAGGACTTGTACCTCTCTAAGCCCTGCTTGAGCGCTGTATGAACCGTACTGACCTGGTCCCCACGGCACACTCCCGAGCCACTGCCCTGTCTCCCGTGCATTTTGAGTCCTGTGCCAGGCGCCACTGGGCAGCCTGAGCTGTGGGTTCATGGCGCGGGATCCAGGCTGCTGCAGCTGTGCGAGGTGGTGGGGCCACGCGCCCTGGCAGAAAATACAGTGTTCTGGGAAGCTGTTTAAAGAGGACCTGCAGTCAAAATGTGATTCATAACCAAGGCTGTAAGGGAGGGAGAGAGGTTTGTGTGACTCCTTTTGTCCAAAGCAGCTGACACTTGCATCAATCTGCTTCAGTCCAGAGAGCCTGAAACCTGACCTCTTTCTAATTGTACTTTAATGTCACACCGTCTCCCCTAGCCCTTGATGCTACATGTCATGCATGCATGCCTGTCTCATGACCTTACACATTGGGGAAGAAGAGAGTTCAAGGACTGCTCTCAGATTTGCAGATTTTGAAAACTGAAATTTGATTCCTCAGGGGCTACTAGAAGAGAAGCAATAAACAGGCTGTTTATTCAAATATTTTCAAATAATGCTTTCAAATGGAATGTATTCTGGTCAAGTAAGTTAGACACTGTGTAAATGTAAACCTCACAGAATTGTTCATTATTACATTTCTCGTTCTGTCATGTGCTTTTTCACTGCAGTTTGTTATCATTTCCAGCAGATGTCTTAAGTGCCCTAGGAATGACTATGAAACTCTGATTTTGTATTGCTTATCCATCAAACTAAAGAGAAAAAAGACCAAGCTCTCTTCTCTCTGCTTAATTCTCAGCGTAAATCCCTTGTGTTTTATGGCTTCACACCTGCGCCTCTGAGCAGAGGATCAGGCTCGGTCTGATTATGCATTTTCTAGATGCTTCATTACTGTAGGATGAGTGGTTGCGGAGACAGACACCCACAGGGTCAGGTGTGTTCTTACAACTGGCATTTCAGAAGGAATGGGAGATTGTTTATACTTGTTTTGCCAATATTGTTTGTTAAAATAATGCTCTAGGTTCAGTGCTGAGTAAATCACCTTCACCTAACAAGGCGATATGATTGCACAAGTTACATGAACATCTGGCTGATTAAATTCACTAACTCTTTGGCTCTCAGGATCACGTTTGGTAGCATTTGATTGCAGCGGGAGAATGAACAAGTTACACTTGCCTGATTTGCACTCACTACCCATGTTTATACTTGGTGCCTCCCTGTCCAAGGGTCAAGTCTTCTTTGCAGTACTCAGACCCCTCTCTGCAGGGCCAGGTTCCCCACTGACATGGAGGCCTGCAGCTAAGGTGGACCCACCTTGCTCCATGCCCTGTGCTTCTCCTCTTGCAGTGTTGGCAACTGTGCGCTGCTGCAGTGTGGTGCTGGCAAGCCCAGGCTCAGGTTGCAGCACGGTTCCTCCCCTCCCACACGCACTGGGCAATCACATAGTTGAGAGAGTTGCTATTTTATGGCTTTCTCAAGCCCTGGGCTCTCCCTTGCTCAACAGAATTACACGTTATTAGAGGGCTCTCAGCCCGCAGAAATGGGGAAGGGGAAGTTCCTGTGAGCTAAACCCTCACTAGAGTCAACGGAGTTTTGCCTGGGTGAGACCAACAGTCTTTCTTCTTCTCTGATGATTAATGGCGTAACAGTTGGGGCCCATCTCCCCAGGCAGTGGAAAAGGGATGCCAGGTTGCCAGAGCTGGACATGTGTAAGCAAGCCTGGGGGCAGAAATGAGCCAGCAGTATTTGTGCAGCGCTAGGTCTGAGCTAGTCCAGCCTGCTGAGATGGCAAGGTGGCTTCCAGATTTGAGCTGGCAGATTTGCACAGCACTGCATGCTGCTATGGAGACTTAACAGCTTGGGTCTCCGTTAGTTTGAGGAACTTGGCAACTGTGCATTGCTGCATGGTGTAGATGCTCCCCAGGTTTTAAGCAATGAATGGTCTCTATCAAGGCAGTCTCTTTGCAGGCATCTAACGTGGCCAGGAAATAAAACAGCTGCTCTAAAGAAAGGCTAGCAAATTCATCCTCTCAATGCTGGACCTATCAGACAAGTGCTTGCTTTACGTATCCAAGCTCTTTACACAGTCTGGTGCTGGGTGCAGGGGCTTGGCTGGCCTTTGCGCAGTGCTTCTGGTAGAGCAGTGCCGTGGGTCCCCCTAGAACATAAGAGCTGACACAGCTGTGGATGCAGAGTAACAGCTGTATTCTCTGTGCAGGAATTTTCCATTTCATACTTCATTTACTTGCTCCAGTGGTTCCATAAAGCCGGTATAAGCCAAGATTGTGTCTTCAAAAAAGATAATTGGGTTTGACAATGCACATATTTTATTAATATGGAGAATTGAGTGAGGATTAAAAAAATGAATGTTGCACTTTTTCCCCCCACCAAGGAAATTATAACATGAACATAAATATTACTCCCTGAATTATTATTACTGGAGCTATGATTAGGTTTATTTAGAAGACCAACCAACGTGGTGCTGTCCCTATCAAAGCCAGTGATAAAACTCCTATGAGATTCAAGTTTGAGTACAATTTAACATCTTAATGGGATTAAGGAAGGAAGATTATAATAATTATCCTTTTATTAACCTTGTTTTGCTTGATGCTTAGCAAACAGAACACTATGTAATAACCTTATACATTGCTGACATGTTGAACAAAGATGCAGATCAAAAACCTCATATGAATCACTGTATGCAAACTTTATTAAATTAACCTGCAATGCTAGCGAATGTGCTGCAAGACAATGTTGAAATGAAACTAATATTTTAATATGTGAACTGTGAGAATTTGTAAGAGCAGTATCACACAGTATCACCAATGGCATCTAACACACATCGGTGACTGGTTGCAGATTGATCTTTCAAGTGAGACTTTAAAGACTCTTTCTCTGCTTAACATTTGCTTGTAAATCTCCCATGCCCATGGGGCAGGTGGAGTCTGAGAGTCTCAGACAGAGTACTGCTTCTCTCTAGTGATACGCTGCGTAAACACAGCACTGATGCAAGTCTCCAGCATCACTTGGCAGTCAGACTTTTTAATGACATTAATTCTTGCAGCCCAGAATGCAAAATCATTTTCCATCTGATCCTCAGATGGAATAGTCACATCACAACCCATGACATGAGGATGAGCCAGGATGGCTGGATCTGCTTTCTGATCTGAATCCAAACACTGCTCGTCTGAAAAGGCTGGGATCGGGGATCCAGATTTGTCCTTCGTCTGTAATTCCCCACCAGAGGAGAGTACTCAGATGTACGAGGACAGAGTGATCAGGAAGACAGAAGAAAATGATTATAAAGGCCAATCTCCGCTGTTTGTAAAGGCGCAACTCAAACTCACAGGCTCTGGAGCTGTCTCGTTTGATGAGAGAAAGGAAGGAAAATTTAGATTACTGGCTCTTAAGTACATGCAACCGTTACCTCTGTAGGGCCTTGGTGAGAGGGTCTCAGCTGAGGGTGTTCAGCACAATGTCCTGTGCCCCTCCTGTGCTTCAGAGCAGGTATGATTTGAGACACAGCTTTCAGCCAGGGAGGCAGAACTCCCTGCTCAGCTGCTGACCTTATGAAAATTCCTTCAGTGAGTGGAGAACTAAATCCCAGGGAACCTTAAGCCCTGAAACCAAATGGCAATAAGATGGCATTGGACGAGTCACCTGATTTCATTTACCCTGTCTGCAGTAGAAATGGCCCTCGAACTCCAAGGCACTCTTGATGGGATGCTTTTATAAAGCCAATAAGACACTTGGTGAGTCACAGAAGACCTGGGGGGTTTTTTGTGTTTTTTTTTTTTTTTTTACAGTTGGAAAATATAATATAAAATGCAGACACTACAGGGAAAAAGCAGCAGGAAAAAAAAAACAGAAAAATAATCCGCCAAAGCAAACTGACATAGAGAAGAAAAACCACTTCATTTGTCATCAGCTCTCTTCTGTGTTAGCAACAAAAGGAAAGTCTCTTCCTAGTGGCCTCTGGAAAACATCAGAGATCTCACATGTCCCCAGGGCCACACGGTGCCCGTGTCACCAAAAGACACTCCGGCCACTATTCAGCCAGCTGCACTCAGGCCTTGGCAAATACTGATTAGTTACTAGCTCATCTCCTGCCCAGCCCAAGGATAACCATTTCAGGGAAAGTCCAGAAATCCTTATATGAAATAATGCATCCAGCCTATCTGCGGTCTCACTCTGCTCTTCTAGTACAGTTAAGAAGCTGCATCGTTTGCTGCTGCGCTATATAGTGACACATAGCTCTCTCCAGGGGGGAAATGTATTTATAAAAATCACCCAGTGGAGGAGCACAAAATGATTTGTACTGCAACCTGCAGCTTATCAGGAAAATGATGTTTGGCAGGGACACAGCCAACGTCTGGCAGAAAGTAGCACGTTTCCAGCTCTGGCCTTTGCAGAGGCAAAGTTGCTCCCAGCAGGACTGCAGGTGGCAGGAGGCTGATTGATTGCGGCCAGGCCCCGGTCCTGGAAACAGGGGCGCGCAGGAGTGCATCTGAAGGGCAAGGCAGCTTGCAGGCACCGAGGACACGGGCAGTGTAAGCACTTTGCAGCTGCTGCTTTCAGAGCAGATCTGCCCCTGAGAGCAGCAATTGCCTCTTTTCCCCCAACCTCAGTCCTTGAAGCAGAACAGTTTCTTCTGCTGCAATTTTTCCCAGTCCAGCTGCTTTTTCAGGCTAGTTGTAACACCTCAGCAAGGGCACTAAGCAAGAAGAGCAAGCTCCTCCAGGCAGGCCTGAGCCCACCTAATCTCACCATGAAAACCAACCCCTCCCCAGCAGCCCTCTAGCAGCACTAACCCTCTTCCCCTTTTAATAGCTGACAGCTGGTAGCAGTAACCTACTGAGGGCCAGTGGCATCAGTTGGCCCACTTGGCTCATCCTGCCTGGCTCCCTCACTTGCAACTCTGGGGGGCTGCTGGAAGGCTCAGTGGTGCCAGTGCCAAGCATTAAAATGCCATGGAGGTTCGGAAGTCACAAGCCTGAAGAGTCTTCTGTTGTTTTTTTAGGTTATGGGGGGGGGGGACTCCAGTCAATTTTGAAGATTCTACCAACAGCTGTGAAGACTGTTTCTTTCTAAATGAAAGCTGATCTCATATGACAGCAGGTATTTAAGTTTTTAAGAGAAACACCAATCACTGTGAAGGCTGGCAATGCTTTTTTCTGGCCTTTTTATCTTATCTTGTCCAAAATGCCTGGGGAAGAGAAGAAAGAAAGGTCCTTATGTGTAAAAGGTTAGTCTAACCTTGTTAAGTTTGCTGGGAGTTTGTGTGCCACTCTGTGGGGGATAAAGGTGGACATGACCTGGCATTTTTCAGGGAGTAGGAAATTCTCTGGTAGCTCCTAGGAAAAAAATGATCATCCAGTACTGCAAGGTTTCTAGAAACCATGCAGAGAAAGGCTGTGACTGCTGCATAAGCCCCCGTAACACACTGGTGAGAAGGGTACGTGGAGATGGGGGTGGTGTTAGAGTAGCCCCAGGGAGAAGAGTAACTTCAGCAGCAGCCTTAGTGTCAGGCACCTTTTCATACTGTAAAGAGCAGCATTTTTGAGTGTTCTCTGTGTGGCCCATTTATTCAGCTTTTTACAGGACTGGCTCTCTGGACTGGGTAGCAATGGTCCAACCACCCGTTTGCCTCCTTTGGCTGTTCTGCGGTCTGGTAAACATGAAGGTCCTGATGTACGGAGAGGGGAGTTAAACTGAGCTCTGAGCTGAATGCTTTCCCTGAAGTGAGTCAGATTTGCAGTGATGTGGGGAAAAAAGCAAGAGCAGAGCGCCCCGGAGGCCGCCGCACAGCAGCCTAAGAGCTGGCGCAGTGACTAAACCCCGCACACTTAACAAACCAGCCCAGAGCCTCCCCTTCCTGCTGGCTCTGCTTTGTGCATGCACGGGCTGCTTTAGCTAACATCTCCCTGGGGCGCAAATTGGCATTTTCGAGCTTCAGCCTTTTTTTAAAGCAGTGAATGTGCTGTCATTTATGAGCTGCAGACAGCTCTTGAGATGAAGAGCCCTATTATCCCCCATTACTAGCTTCGAACAACAGAAGCTCCCAAATAATACCAGCTTAGCTATGGGTATTGCATTCTTACCTGTTTCTTTGCAGCTGAGACCTTCAGTGCAAAAAAGCCCTCTGTTCTCCAAAGCATGCTTATCTGTACAAATCTAAGGAGACACCAAGTGTTTTTCAACCCTCTTTCCTTAACTGGGGATGTAAACTTGCTACCAGAATGTGAAGTTACTGCTGCTGGAAGGGATTCTGACTGGGCTAGCAGCCTACACAGTTTCTTGTAAATGCTTCTTAGTAAAGAATAAAAGGGGGAGGAATCAGACTGGATGCAGAAAATATGCATGTTTACAACAGCTTTTTTTCTTTGGTTACCCTGAAAACCAGTGGAGAGAGTGCTGAATGTTTGACTGACAAAGAGCTTCGTTCATCCTGAAAGAATACAAATATGGTCTTTAAATACTGCTAAAAGAGTCTGTGCCTCCTTAGAAGAGAAATATAAGTGACACAAATACCTATTAATCAGGCATATGGTGAATATATGCAAAACATACAAATAAATCAACAAATAACACTGCAAATTCTACTCCTTTGTCTCTCTTGGGCAGAGATGCATAATTAATTTCTCTTCATGTGTTCATCCTCTAGCTCCATCATCTGCATTGTTCTCCCAGCGCCTTCCAATTTCTGAGCAACTCCCTGGAGGTGGGGTGCCCAACACAGCATTGCTACAAGCGGCAGCGATCCAGCCAGTGTTTGGAAAACCACAGCATTTACGGCAGGAGTAATTGACAGCAATAGCCCAGGTAAACATGAAAGGAATGGCTTAGGATCAAGGAAGGGGAGTCAGCACAGCAGCTCAGACTAAGGAGATAAAACTATGTTTGCATTTGTACTCTAACCTGTTCTCTCAAAGGAGAACATTTGCCTAAGGATATCAGCCTAGATGTTAAGAGTTACTTGGAGAAAAGATGCCTTGTTTGATTAGTGGGGCTGCAGGTATCAGTTACAGCCTGTTGATAGTTTTGGCTCTTTTCATGGTAAAAAGGTTGATTATTAATACCAGGAGGAATGCTAGCTCGCACTGAGGGACTTAGGGGTTGCCAGAAACTCCCTCACGATTTGCTAGGAGCTGGAGGTGTTCTGGGTGTTGTGTGCTGCCAATCACGTCAACAACTAGAAGGATCTGTTCTGGGAAAATCCACTCGGCTTAATCACTAAGCTCACGGAAAATGAGAAGCACGTAAAGCAGGATGAGGTGAGGACCGAGGATGCTTAACTATCCTAAGATGATTTTTGCGTTTCCTCTGGCCAGACATTACAGGAAAACAGCCTGCTGCATCTCTGCTTGCGTGGCAGCAGCCCCTGCGTGTTAGGCTGTATGATAACCTAGTCTGGATGGCCCGGTGGGAAAGCTGGTGAAAGGCAGAGCTTTGTTAGTAATCACAGAGAGTTTGCAAAAGGCTACAGCTGTTTGCTTCCAGCCTTATCCTTACCCTATGATCAGTGATGCACTGATCATTATTTGCTTAATAAGATTGGAAAACAGAGCGCAGAGATATACTCTCCTCCTCTTCACAACCAGCAAGCGTTCGTATGTGCTTTTAGATTACAGGGCAGATCCACCAAGTACTTAAGTAAGATTTTCCAGGGACTTAACAGGCTTTATAACAAGTCCTGCAAAATTGGAATTAACCAAAGCTAACATTTCCTCTTTGTTTAGATATTAAACTGAAGTTTATTGAACCATTTCTTCCTTTCATGAAGGGAGACCTTTAAAGCCACATACTCAAGTACAAACATGACCTGTGAGGTTTGGCTCAGGTCTTTGACAGGAAAGCATAAGAATTCCCTTCAGGAGAGGTAATCCTGGGTCCCATGTGAATGGAACCACCTCCTTGCAGCCCTAAGCAAAAAGTCTAAGACCAGGGATAGCTGGATTTCAGAGTCAGTCATGTTGTCATGCTGTTACCTAATTTGGTGGCGGTTGTTTTGGATTCTGTTTTGAGGTTATTCCCTTAGGGTATCTTCATTTCTGAAAGGAACCTTCTCTATGAGGATAACTTATGTGTCAGGCTATCTCCCAGTGCTAAAATTCTGGAAACTGGTGTTTATGCATTTCAAAATAAACTTCCTTAAACACTTCACAAACCGTGCTTACATAATGTTTTGAATTTTCTTAGATCATTAAAATGGTATCTTTTAAAACAGAATTATAACATTTAACATTTTATGTCTAAATTGTTAATGTTCTGTGAAATAGCCTATTCAGCCATTTCAATAACCCCAATGTACTCCATAATAAAAAAAAAATTCTTTCTATATCCCTCCATGACAAAAATGGAAAATGAAGCCTTCACATTTTTGTCTTAGCCAATTCCAAGTCCGTTCACTAATGGAGGTATCATACTAGAATGAAACATGTAAGCCAAGGATAATGCTATGCTCAATATTTTATTTATATTTTTATGTAAACATAATTTGCTTTGTAGGCACAATATAACAAAAGCTCTAAAGCAACAAATACAATTAAACAGTGTTTCAGTTCACTTAATCAGGCTTAAGTTAAAGAAATACTGTCACAGTTCCTTTAAGGCAAATTGAGAAATAATTTGTTGCACTTGAAGAAACTAACCAATTGTCTAAGAGTTGGTTAAACAACAGTGTTAGTAAGTGGTAAAAGCAAACCTTCATTCTACTGCAATAAGACCTGTTCAGTAATAATCATCTCACCACCATCATTTTGTATAGCATGCCCTCTACCACTTCAAACCTAAGTGATACTAGTCCGTGGTATTCTGAAAAGTATTTAGGGCTTGTGGGCCAAACTCTGCTAACATAAATCCGGCTGCCATTACAGATACCTGAAAATTTTCCATTCATTTCAGGAGTAACCTTCAGGTACACCATATTAATACCGGTAAAACTGAGCAGAATTCAGCTTAGTGCTTGCAATTCTCATCTGTGGTGCTGTAATTAGGTAGATCCAGAAGTACTCCTTTGTACTCACTGCAATTACCTCAAGTCTCTGCACTGATGTGCTGCTGATTAGAAAATGGCCCTAAAATTGTTATGAAATAGCATGAAGAGTATTTTTGCCTTGCTAGCAAAACCAGAAAGAACTAGCCAAAATGGTTTCATTGGATTGTTGTCCCTGTGGTGTCGGTGGCCATGACCAAGATCACCCATCTGTATTTGTCCCAAAGGAAAATTTAGGGCCACCCATACTGTGGTTTTTAACAGAAGAACCGATTTGTTGTTCTGCTTGCTCTACTAATTTAAGGCCTTGAGAATGCCACTTTACTGCCAGCTCGAAGGTTACCAGCAATATTGCTCACTTTGGCGTCAAATTAAAATTCCTAGTTATGTTAAGGTTTGTTGCAGGACAACATTGTTACACTAACTGCAAAACAAAATTGGGCACATTTCCTACTGTTGTCAGCTTCCGAGTGGTGAAAACTTAATGGCCTTACTTTTAAAGGCCTAATTGGCAATTGCAATACATGGAAAACTCACTGAATACATTGTTTTCTGTGGACAGAGTCCCTGTTTGGGCCTGATATGGCACTGGAAGTATAGATAAATCCAGCATGAAAATAAAATCAACTATAATGAAGTTCTGCATCAAAATCTAGAGAAAACTGAAGTTCTGTTTTAACAGATATTTCAACAAAAGCTTTTTTTGGCATTTTTCTCAACAGTTACTAATTTTCATTATTTTTGAATTGTTTAACCCAAGGGAAATTCATTCAGAATGAACATTCTACACAATTAACTAGTATTAGAACAGCAACTTCAAGAGCACAGTGTAAAGAGATGGACATTAATACTCAGGCAACAAAGATTAAACAAACAGAAAAAACAAGAGAATCCTCTAAAACCACACATAAAAGTCATCTGGATCCACCATTCCTTTCGCATTGAGAAAAGTCTGAGAAACCTTCCCTCCCCAGTTTTCTATATTATTTTTCAACTTCTATTGCTACATGATACTCACAGATTTAGGTGAATGGGGTATGCCTGGAGAAATACTTTCTTTTGCAAAAAATATATTAATTCAAAGATATATGGCATTATACAAGGTCTCTGATGTTCCTTTAGTGCTTCTACTGTAGGTGGTTGCACTCATTTCAAAATAATTATTTTAACAAGACCATTGAGGACCTGAGTAGCTGCTGCTTGGGTAGGTGAAAGGTAAGGAAAAAAGAATTCTTTTCATGTCATGTTCAGATATAGTTTCCATTAGTGGGAGGTAGATAGTCCAGCTGGTCTTTGAATGCCTGATCCTGCAAATAATCACATATGTAAAACTGTACATATGGGAGCAGAGCTTTTTATAGAACTGCTCACCTATCCCCATGCATAACTTCTGATGGGATTAAGGCCTAAAAGTAATTTTTAAAAGGGTTAACCGCTGTACGAGTTCAGCTCTAGCTTGATAGCTGATCAACCCATTAGTGATTTCAGAGCTGTAAACTCTGCCTACAAAATAATTTCTTTCCACATACTGAAGAGTGATTCTTGCTGATAGGATTTAAAAATCACTGAATTTACAATTGTTTTGGATTACAGACACAGCTGACTCAAATGTGTCCTTAGCAGAAGATGTTGTTGAATTGTCAGTAACAATGCTAATGGTTACAGGCAATTAAAGTTCTGGGTCTAAAAAAGTGATTCACTGACTTTTCTTTGCCTGTAGCATAGGGGGTGATAGCTCAGAAGATCAACAGGGAAGCACGATAGTTAGCACTTTGAATGAATGTGTTTAATTACAAGTGCTGATGACTAGTATGATTATACAGTACTAATCAAAGTCCCTCAGTTAACAATTTCTTGCACAATTCCAGACTCTAAGCTACAAATGAGGTATTTCTGAAAATGAAGATAGGATTGTTTATAAGATGAGGAAGCGTGATTGAGGAAAATAAACTCATCTTCTTTGCAACTTTTATCTGTGGTTCATAAAAGGAAAACTATGTTAACACTGAAAATCCAAACTTAAAATCCTCCCTGCAGTTACTAGAATCTGCCAGGTGCCGAATGGGGAATTCTTTTTGTTGGTGTCATTGTTGTCAACTTGCAACCCCCCCCCCCCAAATAATTTTATGCAAAATGTTGGAATTTGCATGAGAAAGATGCCCATCTAAAATTACACAGTAAGTTAATAAGGCTTTTAAATTGGAACAGAAAAATCCATGGGACTCCTACAGGGTATCACACAGGAATGTCATAATACTGCACTGCATGAGAATGGCACTTGAGTTCAAAACAACAATGACCAACAGCTCATAGCTCAGCTGACTGCAGACAAATACAACACACACTGTACTACAGCATTTGTTCACTGATGCACAGAATAGATTTCGCAGTCTTGTTCCCTTCTACTTGATCAATCCTTCTGCTTTTCTTCCGCCACCTCTGGCTGTTACTGGATGAATGGCATGCGCTCTTTATTCTCATTGTCCCCTTCATGGTCTTCTTCCTCCTCCCCAGCCTCACTTGTCTCTGTGCTGTCATTGGCCATCTGCAGGATGAAAAATGAAGGAAATTAAAGTGCCTATCACATCGTTTTTTCTATTTTTATTTCAATTTGATTCTTCTGATAGAGTGATTTTAAAAATGAAAGCAGACATGGTTGTACCATGAAAATACATATTCTGTCTGTACAAAAAAATTGTTGGCTCTATACCACTTTCAGCTAAAATCGTAAGCTGTTCTCTCAAGAATCACAGCTGAATTACATAACAGAAAGCTGCTTTGCAGGACAGTTGCACAAGTGGAGTCTTGTGTGTGTTTATAGCAAAATGATATTAAGGTTCTCAGATAGGAAACACAACTGTGTAGGAAGTTCACAGTGTGTATGAGCCCCCTGGTTTATGAATCCTTCTGTATCTTCTCTTCCAAAAAACAGATAAGATGATTCTTTAATGCATGCTAATGGATGGGATCTGGTCCCACATGAGGCATGGTGTCATGAAAACTCAGAGAGCAGCTGTTTTTTATAAAAAATAATGAATTGGAAACCTTTATAAAGCAGTGGATATGTAAATGTTGGTAGAATAAACCTGTGACCAGATGAGCATAACCAGAGTGCAACTCTTGGATAATGCAGGAGTGGGGAGAAACTGCATTGCCATATGTTACTGAAGATGCCTGTACAGCTGGTAGGCAACTGGAGAAATTAGTAATTCATGACAGCATTTTAGGAGCACATGATGTTTTTTCACATGGGAATCTTTATTACAAACTGTAAAGGTGCCAGACCCGCCTGTACTCCACCTATACCTCACCTTGTCTGTTTGACTTGTCTCCGGAGGCACAAGAAGAGTCTGGTTAACTGGACAAGTGACAGTGCTTAACTGCATAGATTAACAAGACTGAATTTTCCTCTACGCCAACATTAGCTCTCTCAGGACACAAGAAGGTTCTTTTATTAGCCTACAGCTATCTCAAAACCAACATAACAAGGGATCCATTAATTTTTTTAAAGAGAAATGCAGTGAAGTTGTGCCTTCCTTGTTTGATTACTGCTAGCCCCTGCTGGAAATAAAAATAAAGAGTTCAAACACAACCCGATTTTAATGGAGAAAAGCAATGCTCTGAAATTACCCGTATTTTTGAATGAACTCTTTTCATGAAAGTATAACAGAGTTGTTCTCACCTTCTAACTAATGGCTATTGTCAATGTACACTATCAAGAGAACAGATGAAGTAAATGTATTAATTCTGTGTTAGGCATTCTGCTTTACAGTTTTGACATGCAATTCAGCTACAAAACAATCTCCAATTTCCATGTATGGGATCCCAAAAGCTTTCCTTTTCCTTGCAGGAATTTTGTAAGTGATTTGAGGCCAATTTTAGAGTTAAAGCTTAACTGTAATTCCAAATTCTTTTCTCTTCCTTCAAAACAAGAGCTATTTCAGGTCTGAAAGCAAACTTCATACTTCAGTGTCCATCTTAAGTCAACTTTTCATCGTCTTTTTTACTGTTCTTTCCCACATAATCAGCCAAGGTTTAGGTGTGAGCCTCTGTCTTCCATTTACTACCGCTCTCTATAATGTTTCACTAGCATGGTAAGTACTCCAAATCCAGTGGAGCACAGACCTCCATTGCAACTATCTTCCTTCAGAACACTTCCAGGAGGAAGTATTTAGGTACTGTACTTCATATTTCATAATAGAAGTAAAAGAAATCCCTACCAAAGGTGTATCCTGACTTTTGCATGGGAATCAGAAAGCACTTCTTTACTGGCATGCTGAAGTCATACTGACGGCGTCTTTTTCTATTCAGTCCACTCACTTATCCTTATTAATACAGGACCTTTGTATTACATGACACATCTATTAGTTTTCCATCACAGGGACAGAAACAGACCTGCAGTTTTATCGTGATCACAAAAATCCAGTAAGACTTAGACACATTTTTGGAGAGGCAGATGGCCATTCTGCATAGAAAATTAACTGCTGGGACACAATTTACATTTCACCTTAGGCTAAAAGTATAAATTATGATTACTGGTGCTATTTAGATGCTATCGATTTAGAAGAAAACAGTATGCAAAAAAAGTTTTAAGTGACATTTCTCCAAAGGTCATTAACATGTGTTAACTTGTGTGACTACATGCCATGTATGTAGTGGTTTGAACTCACCAGGGGAGTGGGTGCTTTCTCCACATCCAGAATAAGTTTTCCTATATTTCCTCGGTCGTGGATTCTCTGCATGGCCTCCTTCACCTGTAAGAAAGATAATCTACTGATAAATTACAGGGATACACTGATACAGAAGCTTGACGTTCCTTTCTTCCAATGAAAGCAATATGTTTAAGGCATGCTGTGTGCAATGTCACTCAAACTGCTTCTTGAAAGGAAATTAATATAGTTAAACATTTTCTAATGAATTTGTAAAGCCCGATTTTTATACAGTATTTGCCAAAATGGGATCTGAGTCTTGATGATGGTTTTTGAATAGCGTAATACATACATAATGCTAGCATAATACATAAGTAATGGTTAGCAGAGGTGCAGAGTGAAATACAGGCTCAGGGAATTAATCCTAATAGGATGCTCATTAGATTAATTTCTTTTTCTCTTTGCAGAATATTTGTGAAAACACTCTTTCACTGAAAGTATGAAGTATTTTTAATTGACCTGTGATGGTCTTCAATTAATATCTTTTGTCTTCCTATAGGGAGAATGCCATATCCAGAGAATGGTTGTGATTGATGCAGTGCTTCGGTTCTCAGTTGCGTAAGTGAGCGTTTATTTCTGTTTATTAAAAAAGAGTCCTACAGATACCACTAAAACTAGACATTTAACAGCTGGCTGCAATTAGCACATGTGAGAAAGGAACAGAAAAACCTCATCTCACCAGTGCATTGCAGAAGAGCTTATTTTGACATATGAGGTTTCAGAACTTAAGGGAGTTCGGTGTTGATGAATTGAAATGCTGCATGTGTGTTTCACTGAACGTTCAATTTGCAGAATGCAGACCACTATTTAATTACTGAAAATTGGAAGATGTAGAGTTTCCTCACTTTCATAGTGGAAAACTTCAGGAACTGAGAATGTACACATAAAGACTGTTTCATATCCTCATCACACTATTTTTTGCCAGCATAACAGGATATGTTGAGACAAGAAAGTGAACCGGAGAGTTTTATGTTAATAAGATCTACCATCTGTGACATAGTTTTATTGAATATTTTAAGAATAATGGCATGGAAGTTTGAGACAAAATGCTGACTTGGGAACATGTGGCTCCCACAGCATATTTTTAAGCCTGAATTGAGGTCCAGGCACCTAATGTCATTACTGAATGCCTAATACACAGGGAGGTGTTTGTATTGAGTTTCTAAAGATACTAAGAGAATAAGGCTCTCAACTTCCAGCTGAATTTAATGGATGTTCAGCACAAAATGTCTTTACCATCTGTCAGCCTTATTTTGAAAGGTGGCAGCAGTGAATTCAGTATTACAACCTTAATTCTGCCAAGTGGTTCCCTCAACTAGTAAATACCAGACTTAAAAAAATCTGTTAGAACAAAAGAAAAATTGCACTGCAAAGCTAAATGACTTTCCAATTTCAGACATGACTGTAAATTAACCTTGGAAAACACTGTCTTATGAATCCCACTGGAGACTGGAAACTTTTATGAAGTTAGCTTACAGCATAAACTCTACTTAACTATAACAAAAAAACTTACAATAATATTAACAATTTGTTCTGCAATATGGTCAATATTACTTTAAGAATATCCAACAAAGACTCTGAAGAAGCAGCAGCTATATTATTTTTTAATTATTAGCCAAATCAAGCTTTTAGAAGTCTATAGTATGGCATAGATACATAGATGGGATGGAATTGGAGAAATCAGCAGACACATTTGCCCATCCATTGAAATGTATTACCAGAAACATCATGTGGAAATCAGGGCATGCAACATTTATTTTAATCTGTACCATAACACATTAATCTGTACCATATCACATTTAGCAAGGCAATTTTCAGAAAATGTGCTTTTCCTACATTTTTCACATGTACAGTATCAAGTTTAAGACTCTGGAGAAAGGTTCAGGTGTTGCTTCAAGAATGCTCGTAAGCAGCTTGCAAATGCAAACAACAGGCAGAGGCAAAAAGAATAATAAAATTTATAACAATAATAGTGGCTATGGGATCCAGATGGAGCTATTACAATATATAAAAAAAACTGAAAAGAAGTTTGAAGAGCTGATACAACATCTGTATATTTTAATGTCATTTGCAATTTGCTTACCCAGTTAGTCAAATTCTGCACTAGTGCAATGCCATTCAGTACACTGTATCTGAATTAAGACACCATGAGATATTTTATAAATACGGAATTTTTCAGTTTATGGCTGCTAACAGTCCATGTCCATTCAACCAAGACTGCAACTACTTGTTTCCTAAAGTGCTTGAATATTTAAACCACTCCCTGTACACTACAGAGAAAGTGGGTGTTAAAAACCTTCTTCGCTATGCAAGTATGATTAAGTTGTTCAGTGCAGATCATAGAAAGCATTTACTTCTTAATTTGAACATTTAAGTGCTGAGTATGGTCTGTCTGAGTGTGTTACAGAGCTTAAGCTAAGTTTGTGCTTGAAGGCTTACATGTTACCAATGAGAATGATGGATCACCCTGCACTTGAGAAAAGGTTTAGACACGGATTTAAATGGTAGTACAGTGATGCATATGGAAGTCCTGGAATCTAATGGAGTTTCTCTGAATAGTGGTTCAAGTTTGATTTGAAATAAGTGTCCTTTCCCGTAGCAAGGATCAAAAGGGGCTTCCATCTACTTACAAAAGTTCCTCCGTAAATTACTTTTCATCAGTTGTTCTATATTGTTTGCTACCTTCGTTTGTCAGCTCAAGTCAAAGTAAATGAATCAAACTTCCTTTCGTTTATATGTACCAGTTAATTCAATTTCTTGAAGCAGTATCATCAGAGAGGGCTCTTGGTTTGAAAATAGTGCAGAGGAATGTTTACTAACTTAAAAAGAGTTTCCACTGGAATAAAGGACATAAAAATTCTGTTGGCTTTTGTCTGCTTTCAGTATAGCTCAGCCCTTATGGGGTTTGTGTCTAAGCTAATGCTGATCAACAGATTTTAGCCTTGAGAGGCTCCACACTGACACAGTATGTTTCACAGTGCTCTGCACTGGAATCAAGAACTATTTTTACACATTAGTGGACAACTGGAAAATGCTTCCACTGTCCATGTTATTTGTCTAAGGAAAGTTATCAAAACCACTACTGAAAAACAAGATAAAACCTAAAACCTAGAATGCTGCACAGTCGTACACTGTCTGATGAATCCAACATGGGCCCTCCTAGGCAGCAATAGAGGAACCGATTAATAGTGAAGGAGCATTAAAAGGAATCCCAAGTTTGCCTTTTCCCTCAAGCACACTTTTGCATCAATACATATTTTAGTTTGACATAATGTTTTTTTAAATACGCTCTAGAGCAGAATTCTCTTTCAGTATCTGTTCAGTCTAATAGAAAATGATAATAAACACAGGCAAAGAAACTTTCTAACCTAGTTTGAAACAATTTGCAGCTGCTTTAGGGAATACCATTTTATAATTGGAGAAGGAATTTTGAACAATTATATACTCCTATCCCTATCCAGCTCTACAAATGGTATAGTCCTGGATATGTTATCATATCCCCACATCCAGGTATTTTTTTAGCAATGACAATAAATCTGGAAATTAAGACAACCTATGTGATAATGTAGTCATCCATAACACAAAAACTATGGCCTCAAAAGACAAAAGCAATGTACCTCAATGTCCTTTACAAGTCATGCTTACCATGCCCTGTGAGGAACATTTAAAATTCTTCTTTTCCATCAAAACTCCCCAAGTGCTGCATGTTTTCTTAGCCTTCTACAAGCTCTCCTTCTGCCCCTTACTCATACCACTCTGCTGGACCCAAGCAGAGAGACAATGAATATAAAAAGAGAGCTTAATCAGGAACGCACAGAACAAGCATTGCATTGTGTTGGCATTACAGGAAATTTTCTAGCCTTAACTGGTCTTAGCAAATTTTAATCTATTAACACACACCTGCACACTTAAAGATGTATTATGCTACCAATACCCAAACAGAATTCTTCAAAGAAGTCTTAATACAAACACAGGAAGAAAAAAAAAAAATCACAAAGCCGGCAAAGAGAGCCTGCTGTGAGAGAGCTTATTCAAGTATGTTTTCCTGAGGGGATGTTATGGTTGGGATCTCAGAGCTACTCTTGGATCAGAGCCACTTTTGTCCATCTGTATTGTGTACTAGACTGAGAAGAGCAACAATTACTGTCAATAGATCTTGATAGGAGAGGAAGGGCAGAAATGCCTTCATGTTACAGGTCAGAGAATGTTCTAAAACAGGTTTCATGACTTTGGAAGTATAAAGTTTGCCAGCTGTATTGAATCCTCTCCAAGACCACCATGTTGTCTCTTTTAGGGTACTCCTCAAAAATATCAAGAACTTTGGATATAGTATCCTCTTTAAAATTTCCTATTCTGCTTCAAACAGACTCATCTTCTCCAGCTTCAAATCTTTTCCAAATCAAGCTGAGGCACTTATTTTAGCCAAAACTGGTAATTTTCCGAATACTATTTAATACTTTCATCTCCCACCATATTAGATTTTCTCTTTCTTTAAAACCAACTTGTAATAATGAGGTGTCCCCCCTAACTATTTTTATAGAGAGAAGTATTGTGAAAAGTTAATAACTAGAAGAGTCATCATACAATCTAAAAGTAAAAAAGAAAAAATGCAAGGAAAAAGCAGGCTAATCAGGCAAAAATCTAGTTTTAAGGAAGCGATCATCTGGCCTTGTCTTTTTACTTTCAAACATCTGGGCTCTAGAGGTTTCCGAAGACAATGTGGATAATATTTCTCAATGTAATCTGTCACACTGACCAGTCGTTCTGACACTGCAGTATCCTGTGCTGTTAAGAGGGCAATCAGCATGCAAATAAATAGAATGTCCCTCACTTCCAGATGGGCACAGAGGAACACACCATCTATTTAGTTTGTGATCTATAACTATAATCTGTCATGTGTCCCTCTCATTAGTTCCACCCTTTAGGTTCAATATCAACTTTTCCTCCTCACGCACCATCTCAAAGAATCGCCTTTTGTCCTCTGTTTACATATTGAAAACATCCAAGCCTTCCAGCATGTCATGGGAAGACTGTTCCTCTCTAGCCTTGAAAAAATCCCCTCATCCATTGAAATATGGGCTGCAAATATCACCCTGAAGTCTTACTCTTCCAGCTATGTCCCCTCCCCCTTTAATCCTCTGGGTGACGCTTGTGACTAAAAGTTAAGACCTGAGTAGTGCCATTTACACTCTGCATCCAGCCATCAACCCAACTCTATTCTGCCCATCTGACCTCCTCTGAACACTTTTAACCAGTATTACGTTAAACACCCGCACAATTTTCCCCATGCTGCATTTATGCATAGGAGATAGTCTGTCACAACAATGAAATCTCCAAAGCTGCTTCTTTAGGGGTTATTAATAGTTTTCCCCAAAATGGCAGTATCATTCTATTCCTCAAATTTCTCCTAAGTCTCCTCTTTTGGTGTGCATATGGGAGGCTGAAAACAGCAACACTTGAGAAATAGCTTGTAACTGCCATAGCCATGTTAGGGTTACCCAGTGCTCCCTCACTGCTTAGCACAGCTACTTATTGTCTCCCACCACATGATGCTCTTGGACAGTTTTTGAAGCAGGGACTGTGCCGCCTTAGAGGTGTGTATATCTTGTCAACAGGACCCCCAACTGATCAGCCAATTTCATATATAAATAAAAGAGGTGGAATAAAGTATTTTGCAAAAACAAAATACCTATATCCTGAGGCTCTCTTAATTCTGTTCTCAAAAGGATATGGGGAGAAAAGAGTGTACCACTAGCCTGTTTAACCACTATAAACTGAATCATGTCATTTCTCAAAAAAATCCTTTTTTTTTTTTTAACTCTATTGTCAACAAATGAACTTTTAACTTCAGGAGAGAAAGACAGAGCAGTAATGTAGGGGCCAAATAGAAAAAATGCAGAAATTAGAGTGAAGGGATTTTGATAAACATCTAAACATACATGCATGTGCTTGAACTTAAAATTAGAAGCCTTTGTTGAGAAATAAGTTGGTAGTACACCCAGGAAAAGTGAAAAAATAGATTATCTCATGGGATTGTTCTAACACTCAGCATGGTCCTTGATCTGCTAATGAGGGTGTGCCATACCTTCTCGGAAAGTAGAGCAATTTCTCCATGGATACATACGGTTCTGCAGAATAGGCCCCAAATCTACTTCAGAGTGCTACTGCACATTGAAAACATACAGAAAGGAGATGATAGCTGCTTTGGGGGGAGAATTCCAGATATTCTGTGTACGGGAACAAGGTTTATTTCTAACTTCCCTGACATCACTGGGTTCCATGTGAATGAGAAGAGCAGGTATTGGAAGGGGATACAACTGATACAGAGGGAATATCAACTGATATAGAAATACTACTAGTGTTTAATAGGTTCAATTACTTGGACATGCATTCTGTAAATGAGTATTATCCTTCAAATATTGTTTTCACAGGGGACAGTGTTTGCTGACCACTTGTCCAATCTCAATGGAAAATGAACTTTCCATTCAGAGAATCCAGAATTGTTCCTGTGAAAGCAAGAGCACTTCCTCCCATTACCCTCTCCCTGATCCCCCTTACACAGCTCAAACAATATGGAGAACAAGTTTGGCTTCTGCAGTCCGTCTGTGCAGGCTCCCTCTGACAGAAAGGAGAACTGCCTGCAAGCACATTCCTCACCAATAATTAATTCCTCTCCTGCCCACTGCCATGCGTCTGAGGAGCCTGCAACTGCATCATGTCTGCAAAATCCCATGGACAGGATCTCCATGGTGACAGGGTCATGTGCTATGCAAATATCAGCTGGCTAGTCGAGGTTACTTTGGCAACCCAAGTGTCACAGGTAATGATCCAGATCTCGTTCAGATTTATGAAAGAATAATCTGAATAAAAACTTGCCCATTTTTCATTCTAAGGTTGGTTCTATTCTGCTGCTGTTAATAACAGCTACTGTTTCAATGAGCCCTGAGCTATCTCCATTAGAATTACAAACACTAATATCAATAATATTTATTTAGACATCATTTGTATGCAGTAATGAAGAAAAAGATGCCTGCTGCAGTCTATTCTAGCTGAGATACCCTGTAAGCAAAGCTTTAATACTCCAGCTTTCTTTAGTGCCATAAGGCAACATGGTTTTTATTATCAGACTCACTGCTGTGGTCTATTACAAGGCTATGTTGTCTTTAATATGAATTGTGAGTTGCATTATAATTGCAGATACTCTTCTCAGACCAGGAGAATATTTTGCTTTCTCATCATTGGCCTATATGGCTTTTAATATTGAAGTAGCACTTCATACAAAGAAAAATCACATGTAGTTTCTGTCTTTTAGATTATGTCTGTTTAGTTTTGGGTGTCTGTGGAAGGGAGGAAATTCAAGAAGCCAAGGACAATAGTTTGGCAGCTCTGAAGAAAGTGAACTGGTACGCTGTTGCACGCAGATATTGCCTGTGTGAGGGCACGGGATGTAGAGAGCAGAAGTAAGTCTTCCTTTTAGGCTACATTTGCCACAGCCCTGCTTACATGGCTTGGGCTGAGAGAAGGGACGGCACATTGGCTCCCTGGATACAGCCTTGCTGTGACACACACATGATAAGCAGTCACAGAGCTCCCTGGACTAATTGCTGTGTCTTTCTAGTCCCAAAACTGACGTGTGTCAAAATGTAGTCCTATTGCTTTTCTGGCATATTTCCTCATTAATTTTGAAATGTCTCTTCCATGTTTATGCAACATGATAGAGTGGAGTAGTATTTCACTGGGAAACGTGCTGACTTTTTTTAAGCTTTCTTTTTTTTCTTACAAGTTTACAATGCTTTGCTTTCTCAGGCTAAGTCTTGTCTACAAGCTTTTTCAGAAAAGCTGTTTGCCTGTGTGTGATTACTGACAATTGCCCTACCATAGACACAGTTATATGGAGGAAACCATGCTTTTGCTGGTAGGGATTATTTTACTTGGGACCAAATGGAATAAACTGTTCTGACTGCAATGCACTTCTGTGGGAATAATCTGCATTTATGATAACAATATTCTATTTGCACTGTGTAGCAGAATAGCTAGTAGAAAAAAAAGTGCTTCTAGTGTTCAGCTGCCCCTAACTGTGACAAAATCCTCTCTTTCAACAACATTGTGCCAGTCTTCTGTTTGCAGGGCAGCCAGGTATATAGGAGACTGGCAAACCCATATCTGAAATTGGCCTGGATTATCCTCTTTCCCAGGCAAATTCTCCTCTCTTACCTACACCATTAATTCTAATGAGACCTCTCAAATCCTTTGTTTGCCTGGCAGCTGAGGGTATGCAGCATCTTGCAAGACAGATGGAAAAGAAGAAGAAAAAGAAACCCAAGGCAAAATATTTGAAGGGGGTCTGAATATGCTCCATTCCTGCCCATGGCAAATACAGTCAGTCTGTAGCATGCAGAAATCAAGGACTGAGCATATGTAAAAAGACACGTGAATGTTAGGGTATTTGGAGCCAAATTTACATAAACACCTACTGAAAAAGAAACATGGGGAAAACATGAATACAATCAAAATTTACTGCTAAAGTGTTAGGAAGTTAGTATAGTTAGCCATGATTTTGAGCCCATTAGAGAATTTTAGACACAGGAGTAGGAAGATAACTTGGGTAATGAAGTCCAGTTCCTTAGTATGAAGCTAACACGTCATCCTGCTGGTATCCGTCTGAAACCAAAAATGATTTTATCTGACTCACCTGTTTTATGTTCTGTTATGCTGAACTTCTGCACCAATGGTTTTGCAGGTGTACATGCAAATAGAAAGTAATTTTTAAATCCCTTTCATTCCTCCACTGCTATTCACAGCTACGAAGAGCAGCTCTGGCCTCTACTCCCTTCTGCTGCCTGTCAGTGAAGAGAGACCTTTTCTCTGGAATACCTTTTAGCCTCACTATTATGTTGCCATGGAAGCAAGACTAAAACCAGACCCAAGATGAGAAAAATGTCAAAGGAATATAAACTGACGCTACAGGCAAATTCTGACTCTTGGAGTCCTCCCTTGGCTACTGAAGATATCTATTAAGTTATACATCTTTTAGATGGAGAACTACATCTGCAGAACCGTACTGTTTTTACTCTTTTCTTATTCCTATAAGCTCCTGCTGACATCAATGAGTATTTGTTTTTGCCTGAGTAAAATTCAAAGAAAAAGAGACTTAAAACCTTGTAATTATTCAATAACTGAGCCAAATCTTGCCAGCTTTTACTTATGAAATCATTGGAATAAAGCATAAAAAAGGTAGAACCAACATCAAATTAACTATTTAGAACTTCTAAACAGTAGGGCCTAGACCATCAATTTGGTGGAAACTTTCCTACAAAAAAGACCTTGAAAGTTGATCTGCCAACATAGAGAATTCCAACCAGTTAGGACAGCTCAGAGGGCATTCAGCACTTGACAGTTCAAGGCTAGCATTTTGGTTGTAAATGAAGTGCTATAGAAAGAACGTCTCAATGAGGCTATATGCGTTACCTTGGAAAATCCTGCACAGAGCAAGAAGGAAAGCTAATTTTGATCTAACCTTCAAACTAACACAGCATAGCCTTTCTCTTTATCAGTTATTAACGTAAGCTTGGAGAAAAGGGAAAAAAGACTTTTTTCTATTACCAATTACTACAGTAAATAATTACCTTATTACTTTCAAAGTCAAGAGAGTAGCAAAAAAAGCCAAAATTCCTGAACTCAAATCTTCCGCCGCAGTCTGTCTAGTTGATAGCACAACACAAGTATACCAGCTCTACACTGGGATTAATCAATCTGAAGATCAGCACAGTGCTGTGGAGAAGGAGTACAGAACTATCATGTTAAAGTTAAAAAGTTCCTCAAACCCACTGACCACAGGGGGATCCCTCCTACATCACACTTCCAGTTGCCACTGTATCCCTGTAGGCTCCAAGCAACTAAGTCTTTGGGATCGCCGGTAGAAATTAAGATAGCATGGTCCCAATTTATATTAGGCTTTAAGTACATCAAAGCCACGAGCAGGGGAGCTCAGAACTGGTCACCTTTATGGTACATTTCTCCATTCTGAGCAGTGATGTACTTTATACTTAGTTGCAGCCAACCGTGCACACAGAGATGCCTCAGATGCTCATAACTTTGGGATATTCAAAAGCAAAGTGGTCCAGGTGCTGTGGTTCAGATTCCTCTCCAAAAAAAGTCTATTTTTGTCTGCAGCAGTACCTCTTACATTAGGGAGAAGTCTTTTGGCTGCAAAGGAGTTTTGGCAGTTTGCAGACAGAAGAGACAGACCCTTTGTATTTGGTTAAGATGCAGCAAGTCTCCCGCCTGAACTGAATGCATATATGAAGTTCAATTTAGTGTATTCCTGTATTCCATCACAATCTATTATAAGGATTTATGTCAGGAAATAAAAGTTTATGACATTCATCACTATGTAATTAAAAAAAAGACACTTTAAGTTATTATTGTTTATCAAGCTCCATAACATCAGTTTTTAAAATCTTGCCTCAGCAAAAAAAATATTTGGAAAAACACTGTACCAACCCACAAATACGTCTCATTTGTTCTCTTTCACATAAGCATGTTCTAATAGTTAAAGAGTCATTAAATTCTCCCCCTCTTCCACCCCCAAAACATGCACACTTAATTATAAGCATACTGCTTTGCATATTGTTGTCTTTCTAATTGTAACGCCTAGACTGTAGAAGGTGAATGCTGTTGATTTCCTCTGCACAGCCTTGCAGCAGCAATGCTGTCCAGTTATGTCCCTGTGGGAGTCTGGCAAACAGAGATTCCTCTTCACACACAAGTGAAGGATCAGAGACAGCCTTTCTGGAATGATATTGTTTCACAGCCGTACAAGAGCTCCAAGCCTGAAATGCTTCCAGAACCACAGCTTTTCACACAGACTGTCTAGACGCTTGCAGGGCACTATTTAAAGACAGAAGAATCTTTTGTTTGACACCATATTCTGAATTGCCTCTGAGAGCTAACTAGCTGCAAGGTGTTCCAAGTCAATGCATGTCTTAACTCTGCCTCTGGGCAAACGGGCACAAACATTCTCACTTGGAAAAAAACAGCTTACTAAATGTGAGGTGAATCTTCAATGTGCCTTTATCAAGAACCAGTGCTAATTCTACCAGGTTTTTTGTATGTGTACCCCGTTACAGCAGAATATAAATGAAATACCAAAGACTAGAGCTCTGTTGTAGCAGGGACTCTGCTTCCTGTTTGAGCAGCACTTAGGCATGTGGGGTCCCAATTCCTGAGGTTGCCAGGCACAGCAAACTTTACATTAATGGCAGTGTTAAACCTTCACAGTGAGAGCACTTGTCATTCCAGGCTCATGGGTTTTATTCGTGGGTTTAACGCTACTTCACTAAATGGCTGTAAAGAAAACATTTGAACTACATGCCTTGGTTTCTTTAAGATGGCACACAATATTCACACAGTTCACAGGAATACTGCTGTGTGCTGGAGCATTAGTTAGGTATGAGTAGTCAGGTGGCTTTTTAAGCAAGACTAATGCCTCAGTGTATAGGCTATTATTATTTTCAGTGTTCAGATCCAAATAACATCAGAAACTTACTCTAAAATGTTCAATGAGTAAAATGCCTACTCTATATGCTGTTTCTTATGTTCTCTCTAACCAAAAGTTCTTGCCATGTTAGAAGCTGGATTTTGGCATAGATGAAACCCCATTCTGACTTCATGTGAAGTTCATATGCTCCAAGGGCAATAAATTAGGGTATATAACGCAACCTGAGCTCCCCCAGCTACACTGAAGTTTGAGTTGAGAACACAGATGGACATTTAACTTGTGTTATTCATACTAGTTACTGAGCCTCACTCCAGGATTCAAACCTACACACATCATTTGGGTTCATGTGTGTAGGCAAAAGAGAATTTCTGCTATTACTATTTTGCCACTATGATGAAAAAGAACAGCTGTTTGTCTTTTTACAATTGCATATTCAGACTATAAGCCCTTCCAAGTGCCTTTGGGGTAAGACAAAACAAGAATTCTCATGCAGCTAATTTCTTGCTCTTTCCCAAGCTTTTATCAGTACCTGTTTATTCAAATTTCTGTTTACTGGCAGCAAAACAATGTATTTTATATAAATGAGATAGTTCTTTGCGCGTTTCTCACTAGAGAGAATTTGCTTTATTTTAGGAAGCTGCAAAACTACAGAAAGCTTTCCAAAAGAAAGGCCCTTTCTCCATCTCATATTATTTGACCAGTACTCCATGCTGATGGCTTGTATGATCCCTTAGCAAAATATCTTATTGTTCTCATCTCTTCAGTTGTCTTTCAGTCTTCAGTTCTCCCCTCTGCCAAAACTGTTGTTCAAGTGACTTTATCTTTACAAAAGACTAATTTCTACAGTGTCTATTACACAGTTCTCCACAGCTTACCAGCACCACAGATTCTTTCAGTATTTCTCACCAAGACTATAAACCCACACTTAAAGCATTACAACTCGCCTGACAGTAGTTTCCTTTTTTTCCTCAACCTTCTATGTCCTGGCCTCTCTTCCTTGTCTTGTAGCAAAAGGGGCTGTTGACTGTCCATGCCTCACTTTCTTCTACTTCTTGGATCTTGTGATGAGGGAAAAGGATGTCAAAATGCAAACTCCTGCCACAAAAAAAACATGTGTTTCCTCTCCTACCCTTCTTGAAGGACAGAAGGTTTTTTGGAAGTCAGGCAGAAAACCTGTGATCAATACGACTTCTGCCACTAAATTCTGTCATCATCTTATCTAAACAATTCAAGGGAGTTCAATATTTTCACTCCCAAACACTTTTTATTACTTACTCCTCAGACTCTTCCCTTCTTAATGTTCTGTTTTATTTCACAATATGGGATCTTAAAAAACAGTGTTAAAAATTTAGAAATGTCTGTACTACCTCTATCTGCTTGTCTGAAGGAAGTTTAAGTCTTCTTTTATTACTGCTACAGAGAAGAAATGAGGTTCTATTCCAGTATTACAGTGTCAATTATTCCAAACCATAGGAACTAAACTTACTGATTACAAAATATAATACACACTCAGTCTTCTAGACAGTAGAGATGCAATTGTAAAAAGCCTTGACACTAATGTTTCCAACGTCTGGGAAGGCTCATATCCAAATCCCACCAACTAAGATCAGATTACAAGAGCACATTACTATTGTGTCTGAAAAAATCTCTATCTTCTTTCGCAACAATAGATTCCGTTTTACAAAGTCTACTCTTAATCAGTAGAACAATTAAGTACATGCTTGACTCTCATCAAGGTAAATCCCAAAGGTCTCTAAAGATCCAAATGAGAAAATATTTCTCCTTTAATTTCTTGTATAAACCTTTTGGTTTCATAAAATAGTACCATGAGGATTGAGAATCTAATTATTCTTAAGAAGTTGCCATATTTTCCCATTACCCAAGAAGCTCTCTAAGCCAGAACCTACCACTGGGTGTTACCAGGTATCTTCATTAAAATTCTTCTTGAAAGCAAAAAAAGAAAAACAAAAAAACAAAACCCATGGATAAATTATAATACAGTTGTAATGCTAGAGAATATGACTCAGGTTTATCCTTAGTATGAGCTTTATTGGTTTACAATAAGATTGAAGTCATTCACGTAGGAGAGAGAAAAGATATTTGAATTTATCTTGTTCACTAGTTGACAGTTTTGCAGTATATTTTCCAGTTCTATTTGTTTTATTACTTAATATTTTTTCTGGCATAGTTAGAAAATGTCTCATTCTAAACTGATGTTAAAGATCATAACTGCACATAAGTACTGTACCAACATGACATAAACATAACCTACAACAGGGTAAGACTCAGATTCTTCTGAATATGGGTGTTTTTTGGTGATGGTAGAGAATTTACTTGTACATGACCTTTACTCTGTTAAACAAAATGCATATAAACAAAGATTTGAAACTGCCTGTGATGAGCTAGGCCTTATTTTCTACACATATGGTCTACATTTTCAAATGCATGCACTTTAATACTACATCCAAAACCTGAACTTTAATATTCAAAACAGTATATTCAGTAAAATCAGAACAGCTGAAAATCAGTTGCTCAGTTGAAACTCTTAAATTACTTCCTTTTTGTATTATTTTCTGTAATTCAGTGATGGCAATATACTGGTTTGCCCTATAAAATATTTTTGTGTTCAATCACTCACAGCAGGCTATACATAGAGAAATCTTTTAGTATTGACATCAATACCTTGGTGTTAATTTAAATCATTATCTCTAATGAGCAATATCATCATTCCTAAACTGCAGTACCATATAAAAATCTCAATTATCATATTAAAGTTGGATTACATTACTCTAAGAGATGTCAAACTAATGTGTGCATAAAATGATTGGAAGGAATATATGAGCCATCTTCATTAGGTTAGAACATTCATCTTGAATAATGATTATTATACACTAAAGTGTTACGTTGCATCGGGTACAATCAAAAAAGCTGTATTGCATTTTGTTCAGGGCAAAACTACCAGAAAAGTAAACTGAGTTCCAGCTGAAGTTCCACACTATTCTTAGACAAGGAGAATTTAATCACAGTATTCTTTAATGTTGTAAAATGATAAAATTTTAAAGTTTTAAAATTGCATGATAGGGAATCTTCAATAATTGAAAAAAAGCCAAATCAGGTCAGCCTAATAATAATCAGATAGCATCAGAACAGGCTTGTACATAGTGCATGCTGCTGCTACTGAGTAAGTGTCCGTGACCAACTTTCATAGCCTTTGGAAAAATTTCACAAGTGTTTTGGTGAATCCTAAGTTGGGCTTAAAGCAGGACCTGGAAGACATTAGTTTCCACTGACTGGCTTTCCAGAGTGTAATGAATTTTTGTTTTACAGTACAATTATTACATGAGGGTATTTTGAAGTCTCATGCGTTATTTCCACTGTAAGCAACATAACTTCCCTTGTTTAGTAGGTTTTCAAGACATTGTTTTCCTTAGAGCAACTGGCCCTGCAGCCATAATACCATTCACTGGACCTACCGGGAACAGTCTGAGAGGGGAAGAGGTCACAGTGAGCTTCAAAAGACAGCATCTGGAATCAGATGTGGAGGTGGAGTACTAAGAAATCTGACTGCAAAAGATGGCCAGGTTTGCATATTCTTCCTCAGTTGCATCTCCTTCTGCCACTGCTGGAGACAGTGTACTGGGCTAGATGGAGCATTGTTCTGACCTGCTAGGGCATTTTATGTTAAGCATGATTGCTCAGTACTGCATTAGGGGGATCTTCTGGGTCTTTGACAGAGTTCTGCTCTATGCACTATAAATGATGCTCCTCATAAATACTCCTAATGCATTTAGGAGAGGTCCATCTCATCTCCAGAAATACCACAGTTTTCTTATTACAGTCATGTCACTGGTGTTTCTAACCTTTAGGAACTCTAGGTCCAGGTTGTGATGATCCAATTTGAATCTTAAAGTGTGTGAGGTAGGACTCAAACATTGGAATGCATTGACTCCCAACAGCTAATATTCAACTGTCCTTCCTAATTACAATCAATACCTGCAATAGAATATCTGGTTAATATGTAGAAGATTATACATCAAAATTTTGAATATAATACAGATAGTATTAAGTATATTTTTGTGATGTCAGCAAAGTTATATTAAGAAGGCACAAAGCTTTTCTGTTGTGTCTTTTTTTGCAATGAAGAGACTCTAGTAACTTCATTAGTCTTCATTAGTATGAAAATCCAAAAATCAGGAGATGAATTTTGCACTACTGCTCCTGAGATTTCCATCAGCTTCTACCAGTCTGCCAAAACTAGCTATCAGTATGATGAGCTGATGAGACACAAACTCGGTTTTGCTGATGGAACTAATAATTTACTTTTGCTTTGGCTATTGTTGCATAGATACACTGACAACCAGATCCTAGAAGAAGAGCTACAATGTTCATTTTAGAAAGTCATTTCTAAAAGCAAAAAGGCCCAATGCATTTCATTTACCAGAGATCTATATCTCTGCTGACAAAACTAAGCATTTAAGCTGTAGCAGAAGGATGTTTATGTGAACCTTATCTCAGTATAAGCTGAGCATATGGAATCCAAAAAGCAAAGAAATGTGAGCTAGAATATACAGAAAAAAAATGTTGAAGGCTTGCTATCTACTGATGTTTTTCCACCACAGTGATTTTGCAGTCTCAGAAATCATCTGATTCCCTTCTGCTCTGTTAACCTTTTTGCTCATTTTCAGCCATGGAGGATTGCCACAAGGACCAATATTGCTGAGGTAGCATCTTTTAGATAAAACAGATCTAGCACATTTAAATACAGAGAGATATTTTCCTTATTCTTATCTCCCACTCCCTTTTGAGTCTTTTCAGTGACTCCCTGGATAGCATTCTAGGCATTCTTTGATTAGTGAAGTATTAGACTCACAGGCTAGAGCCAGTAAAAAACAACTAGCTTGATCTTTTGCAAATTAGAGGCCAAAAACCTCATCCAAAAATCATCAGGGATTTACTTCCCAGTCTGAAAATGGGAAGGTTTCAAAGGCAGAAGATTGAATTATTTGTATCCTATATTGTGCCAGATATATAAAGATGGCATTTCTCAGCTCTCTCAGTATCCCCAGTTAGACTTCAGTAATTCAGACTCAGTTTTTCAAAAATCCTTACCACCTGGCAAAATACATCTTTTAAAATTTGAACTGGGACCAAAAGGTTTCTCAGTAAATGAAAACAATCACTAACAAACCTTAACATGAACCTCAGATTTCTCCTCCATGATACCCTGGGAGAAAAGGTGAATTTGTCACATTAGCAGTCCCTGCCAGTTCAACTTGAACAACTGAGGGCTTTCTTCCTGAACCGGTCAACTAATTAACAAAGAAGCGTGAGTGGAATTTTTTGACACAGAAAAATCCTAGGTTCCATTCACAGGCTGTGTGGCTTAAACTGAACACACTAATACTGCATAGCACAAGCATGAAATGGTATCTAAATGTGACCCTGATAACTTAAATTTAGCTTCTAATATTTTCCCGTTTACTCCTGCTATTTATCTAGTGTTCTTAATTTATGGTAGCCTATAGTTATTTGAGTGATAGAAAGCACACATTGTTCTCAATCTTAAGAATTCCTTGCAAGTCAGTGGTACTACCAGTTCAGTAGAACAGGAGATATGGACACTTTCTGCAAAACTCCTTTTTAAAATTCTTTGTACTGGTGGATATAGTGAAGTTACATGTATGTAATCAATCTGTATGTAAGATGCAAGACTGGGAGAAGACAGACAGATGATACATTGCATTAACAGGTAGAAAAAAATAAAAATCAAAGCAATGGACTGAAGTATATTTGAACCAAAGGTATAAAACAAGTAGGTTTTGGTCTCTAATACTTCAAAAAATAAAACATCCAGAAATTGTTTTCAAATCGGAAAATTACTCCATGAAACACTGTTTCCTGGAGTCCTGAGAAAAGCTTAAATTCTTTGACGTAAATAGTAAAATTTAAGTGTAAAACAGAGTCAAACATTCAAGATTAATGTAGAACAAATATACTCAATCTCCCATAGTTCTGCATTCATGTTGGCATTTTTAAAGGTGTCCTTTGCATCTCAGAAACAGCCACTCTACCTTGGTAAAACTTTCCATAGCTAGGTCTCTGGCTATTTTCCTGCAAGGGTACTGTATCACATGTCAGTTTAATACATTGAGGATCTGTGCCAATTTATTACTTAAAAGCCAGCTAATATATTCCAGTAAGCAGACTCCTCTTATAAAATACTGTTTCTCTGCAATAATTAATCAGCAGCTTGCTCCATGTAGCAAGTTTGTTCTTATTTTTCTAATAAATGACAAACTGGTCTAACCCATATACAATCTCCTTTTGCTAATTTAATTAACTGGAAGTATGTGACTAGTTTATCTCTAACAGAACACATTTTCTTCAGTGGAATCCATCAATGCTTCCTGTATTATTTTCCTCCCTATGTTTTTTTTTCTCCCTCACATTATCCATCAGGAACTGAGTCTACCTGTTGTTTTCCTTTGGCCTGCAGTTACAGAAAGCTATTATCTCTGTGGCACACAAGGACAAATAGAAATGACAACCTGTCATAACCCTAAAACATATCGTAACTCACCACTGTACTTTCAACTTCTAGTGTTTCATGCCTTCTAGAAAAGTATTTTCTGTCTGCAATGTCTCCATAACTAATGAATTCTTAGCAGAGTGTTTACTAAGTAGATTAGAAAAGTGCTGTAGCTGTGGGCTGTATTTATGTTAATTCAGAGTTTTAGTCTCACGCTAGTCAGCTTCTAACCTTTTAACAGGTTACAAATCTGAACACAGAATTAATGTTCATCAGACATATTGCCAAAATACTTTTCCATGCTTGCTACTTCCTTTCAGTACGTTAAGATTTTGTTCCCCTGCTGCTCTACAGCTTACTGAAATTTGGTGGAATATGTGCAGTTCTGAGATCAGAGCTCCCAGTGAACACTTGGAATCACAAAGGCTCTCAAGTGCTGAGACGCAGCCCCGGGGGCTTAGCTGCTGGAAGCTCAAACTGGAAATTAGAGTTCTTCAGGCTCATCCATGATCCTACAGCTAACATGCTGCATGGCGTTAGAACAGTGAAGATACTCACTGTCTCTTTTTTTAATCTAGCTATTAAATATTACAGTATGGATATTCTCAGCATGCAATAAGGGATGCTCTGTAGACTCTAGATGACAAAATTATTTGTTTATACACACAGGTAATTAGCTGGCAGGTTAGACAAAGCAAGCTAAATTTCAGAAGCTATAAAAAAAGAAAGAAAAGGAAACAGAGCTGAAATTAATTACATTCCATTCATGCAGTTTGAAATTCATGCAGTATTTTTGAATAATATATAATATATAGCAATTAAAAATAATTGACTTCTGCTTATATATTTAACAGACTTAACAAGTGAAGTCTGAGCTTTTTAAAACAGCTCATTTACCCAACCTAATTCTGTGGTAATCACAACTAATGTTACATATCTGAGGCCTTATTGTGTGCCCACAGTGTCTAAATCTAAGTCTTGCCCTGCTTCTGTCTCACTCATTTAATAAAGTCATAATCACATTCCACTGCTATCCATAGTGTGTGAAGCCAAAAAACCTACTGGACTGTGCCATCACTTAGCAATACAGGTAGGAGGAGTAGAATGGATTATGAAGTAATATGAAGTCCTGTTGAACAGTGTTAAAGGGGGGGAAAAAATGTAAACAAAATGATACAGGCATTTAGTGGGAACTTAATAATTCATTTGACAGCAGCAAGGAGTCCATAAGCAAGTGTGAACTACGCTTTGCCGGAAAAAAAATGCAGTAGCTAATTAATCCCCAGTACTTTCAAGATATGTTTTATTCCTCTAAACATATAGTACTGAAATTATTTGGAATTTTAATTAATTTTTACTTCAGGTAAGCATCTTGGGAAGCATTCTTTGCAAAGTCTTTATTAAAAATCAACTTACTCATGGCTCAGTTTTCATTCATTTAGAACTTGTGTGCATTATACTTAATGTTATTGACAAACTTTAAATAGAATAGCTTTCTCCTTACTCTTACCAAAATCTAAAAATGTTTTTTCCTTTAACTGTGTATAATTAGATCACAAACACAGAAGGAAGCTACCTAGAAATAATCCAGTTTTGTTTCTCAGTCTGCTCTTCCCACATTGCTGTTTTGAAACCTGTTACATCAGTAGACATAGCTTCTTGGATTTTTGTAAGCTTTGATATCTGCACAAGGCTTGTATAAAACTTGTTATGCTAGACTTGGTTGTACACAGAGAAACAACAGTGATGAACAGATAAAACATTTTAATACACTTTGAACTACTGATGTTTATTTTATACAGTCAAAGTGAACAGAATCTCACACTTAGGAAGAACAGAAAGAGAATCCCATAGCAGTGTCACAGGGCAGCACATCTGCACGCCTGAGACCTGTTGAGCAGCAAAACTGTGCAGGAACGACTGCACATGAAGTACTGTCAAGGAAACATTGCTCGTATCACAACAAGCAGAGTCTGCATTCTTAGGCTGGAGGAGCAGTCACAGCAAAAGAAACACTGATGTGTTCATGGGAGTTTTTGCAGATGAGTTATACTTTCCTCTTTTTATAATATAACACTGCAAAGTAAACTGTTTTATGCTTAAGGGAAAATTATTCTTCTAGGTATTCCATGCTGGGTTTTTACTTTGTCTATTAATGAACTTTCTTCATGTTACTCTAAATCACTTTGCATAATTTGAAGAACAAATATAGGATCCAAACCAGATGGTATGGTAGTCACTTCTCTTCAAATATTGGCAGAAAAAAATATATAATTTCTTTGCCCAAGTAAGCTGGTTTTATACACCAGGAGAAAAAGAGAAAAAAAAAAAAAAAAACTGCACATGCCATTTTTGGCATTGCCACTACAGTACATTGTCACTACAAAAAAAAAAAATGAGATCACATTTAGTATCCATAACAAGGCCTGATGTTCTAATATTATCAGATTATCCTCTCACTATGTTAAAAGTTAGTAATGGGTCAGTTTTCTCTGTTTTACTGTAATGATATATGAATACCTTTTTGCCTTAAACCAAGATCAACAAAAGACATGAATAGCTTCTGATGGAATTAAAGTTGCTGATTTAGAGGGTTACTCTTTTAGAGGGTCACTCTTACTATTCCGCTGGCATGCGTTACAGAGGTTTTTTTCATAGAACAGTGTTGATATCTAAAAGCATGCTCTGAAAAGGTAATTTATGTCAAAGGATGCTTTCAGTAGAAAGAACAGATTTAGAAACATGAATCCTTTGAAGCCACAGAGCAGTGCTAAAACAGACATGCTGTGACGGCTTTACCCTCCCCAAAATGTAGTATATGGTCTGTATGGAAAGTGTTCCTTTGCCTCTTTCTCATCACTGGATTACAGCTTTGAATGTTTAAGGCTTCTACCATTTTCCTTTGCATGCTAATAACATTGAAGCTTAATGCAAAGAATGGGAAGTACATGAGAACAGGAGCACATGAGAAATTGATTCTTTTAAAGGAAATTACAGAATACCTGCTGATACCGTGATGATACTAAAATGTGATCAGTTGCATTGCATTCCTTTCAGGTTTAGGTTCTTAAACACAGCTTGTTTTTTCCTTAGCAATTGACTGGAGAAAAGCTCTGGCTTAGAATCTCACTTATATAAAAATTGTATTTGCAGCTAGACCTGCAACATAACGAGTCTCAAAGAAAGGAAACTGACGTTGCAGTGACGCTTACAAACTGAATTATGGTGCTAGGCTCTTACCACCCAGAAACATGCTATGCCCTGACCATGAGACACAGTAATTAGAATGCTCTGATGCGCGTTTCAAGAACCACAGGGCTTGACCCACAAATCTGTTTAGTGCCTTGATTCCACTGATTTCAATCACAGCTAAGTGCTGAAGTATATTCTTGGATCTGGGCTACAGTTCTTGCATCGCTATTTGCTAAGTAACAAGTTGCTAAAGGCATTATTACATTATTACTACAAAACAGTGGCATGGGATTTCATTCAGTGCCCACTATAAGGTACCAGCCTGACATTCTAATATTACCAGATTATCCTCTTACTTTGTTAAGAGTAAGTAATAACTCTACTCCACAGGTTTCAGCATTTTCATCATTCTTATTGGCCCTAAGGCAGTAGAGGTCTTTGATGCCGTTGAGACATACGAATGGGATTAATACCTTTGGTATACAGAACAGATCTGTAATGAAGATGTCTTCCCATAACCTTGCTGGTCATCCATATGGCCCAAAATAGTCCAGATCTGATAACTTTCTGACATGCTGAAAGAGTCCTTTTTTAAACAGCCTAATGTGAGGGAAAGGAGCCTACAGATATTATGATGACATGGACCATGTTTTGAACTGCCACTTTCCTGACTGGCTGTTCATGTGCAAAAGTTTGTGACAGTTTTGTTTTACTTGCCATCAGTGGTACTTTAAACTGCTATAAGTCACCTACAGAAACTGCTTATAAATCCTATGCCCATAACACGTTCTACTTCGAGTATGTATTTGGTTTTCTTTTGCAATTATAAAAAGCTGAAGAAAACAGAATTTTAATGGAAAAGTGCAACCAGTAGGTAGTTATTCAACACATTGGATTTTATGAGAACCTCCTGCTTTCATCCTGGATAATAATCTGGAATCATCCACTGTGTACAGCCAAAGATTCACAGACCCTCAAGAGAATGCTAACTCACTAAATGCACACAACAAATTAATCAGAATGAAGAAGATTGACTAACTGCAAATCAAGGATTAGATAATTAGTTACTGACAAAGAAACAACCACAGAGCTCAACAAGTATCCACTGAATACAAATTCTGTTTTAAACACTACTATCTGTAATGAAATGCATCTTACCAGACAGTCAGCTCTTTACTACACAACAGTATTTTAAGCATGTACCATCTACAAATTATCTGGTCTTTTAAACACTTCACTGCATAAACAAATAGCTGCACAACAGCGAGACATTTCAACAGCAGCTAATTTATTGTATGACTTCTCTTACCTCATGATGAATAATTTCCCAGTATTTTAAAATATCTGCAGATTTTATTACTGTCTCTCTTAGCGAAATCTTTCTTGCATTTAAATCATAAAAAGGCCGTAATAGCCCACTTGAGAACAGACTTTTAACTAGGATTTATGGATGTAAGTTTGAGATTAAAAAATTAACCTTCTTGAGCCAACACCAACAGATAAACACATCAATACAAGTAGGACTAGTCAACAGCAGTAGTCAGTAGTCTAGATCCTGATCTCCCTTGTATCCGCAATAACCTGTTGCACTGAACAACATTAAGTCACTTTTAAGTTTCCATCCAGAACAAAATCTGTCCGACTGTCTCTTCGGTCATTTGTTGAATTCATTTAAGCAGGCTGTACTGAAAAGGTGGGGTTACCCTGACCCTAAAACAAATGCCAGTGAAACTAGGAGTCCTTCTATTGACTTCCACAGCCTTTGGATGAGGACTTAAAACAGAGAAATCAGAACGCTGAGAAATATTATATCCTAATTAGAATGGTCTCATTGGCCTGTCCCAGCCTTAGAAACCCTTATTGTTCAAAAGGAATAGTATCAAGCTAAGTCTATGTAACAATTCCTGAACATTGCTATCTTGATATTATTTAGCAGTCAACTAGACATCACTTCATGTACTCCACAACATGACAGAGAAATGGAAGTCTAATAACTTCCTCTATATCCTAAGTTATTGCCACTTGAAATATTTTAAAATGCAAAAATCTCACTGTGATTACAATATTCTATAATTAACATATTCTTTTAAATACAAATTATGGACTTATGCAGAAAGTATAAAGAAATAGATGCTGTTCAAAGACCCATAACCAGGCTTTTAGAGCAATAAAATTCCTCTTACGGTTCACGGGAACCTATTAGAACAGCCACATAACCTTTCTCTGGCTGTTCTTACAAGCACTAGAAGATAAAAAGTTCTTGGCTCAGCAAGAGGTCCTGCAGCAAGCGGCCTTACACAGCAAAGGGGAATACTACTGTTGGTATACCTCAGCCTCTTCAAGGACTGCAAAGATGCTTTTCAGCTCTGACGCACAGATGGCCATTGCAACTGATACAGGACTGAACAGAAGAATTCTTGCACTGTAATACAGTTTTGGAAGAACATAAAAACACAGGGGTTTTGTGCTGGCTTTACAGAATCTGTGCTAATTTGTGAATTAATATTTGTAGAAAGAAGGAATACATGAAAACAAATGCAGATACAGAGCAAGTGAAACAAGCTGAAGGGATCTGCTGGGGATATGCCTTTCATACATAAAATCAAACCCTTTATGTATGAGATGATACATTTAGTTATTTAACATCAAACATTTGGAAATGTGCCCCATGGTTAAGGGTCTTCTGAGCATTCTCCTTAAAAATATTTTCATTTTGAATTTCACTTACTGGATTTAAGCTCATCTCTATGAGAGAATTACTAGTCAGAGGACAAACGGATTGTCCTGTGAGCCTTTGGAGAGGGTGACATTTTTCCATAGACAACTATTCAGATCATTCATTTTCAAATGCAATGCAGGGAGTCCATATTTTTGCCACTCTCTAGTTAAACATGCATATTCTCAAGGCTCATATGGGTCAGGAAATTCCTCAAACAGCAGCTGGTCATATTGGTTAGTCTCTAATCAACAAGACTGACAGCAATCAGATGGAAGCGGACATTTCAAGAAAATCAGATTACTCAATAGGAAATGAAAAGCAATCAAATGTCAACCTCTGGGGATGGAGGGAGTTTGGAGCTATGGAGTTAAACCAAGAAACCTCCCAAAACAGAACAAAAATACACACCAACATTTCTTAATCTGGTTGCATTTAGTCCTCAACTATGACACATCTTTCTGTGCATCGTATTACCTTTATTCTGAGAATCTGAACTGAAGGTATTTATAAACCCACAAAAATACCCCACAAATAAAACGATAATGCCCAGAATGAACAGTAATACTTTGCAATCAATTAAGAACACCTCTAGCACTGTTATATTCCTGAAGATACTAGCCAGTAATTTCCTTTGTAATTTGCCAGATAGATGATGAAAAGCGAGCAGGCTCGATAAATGAGCTGTAGTTTTCTAGACTGCAGTCTTTAACAGATGTATTTACACATTTCGCAGTCTAACAGTAGAAATGCTGCATGTTACTAACAAATGTTATATGAAGTGTTACCAAACAAAAATCTCCCAACAAATTCCCATCATGTTGACTATTAAAATTAGCCTGCAACATGCAATTTTTCTCTTTTTACTTTTCTCTTCTTGATCAAGACATGTTAGGCTATTGTTACTGTTTTAACTACCCTTTTCTTACCAATACAGGAAAAGTACATGTGCACGCGCACAAAGAAATTGCAGAATGCCTGTCTAGAGAACTATGTCAGTTAATTTTTTAAATACTTTGTGAGGTCATTTAATAAATGAAACAAAACAGGTCAAAAACCTAACTCTGATCTTGGTTCTATTTTACACTGCTCTTTAAAGCACTTCCCCTTTCAGACAAGGCCAGGGCAATTTTGTCTTGCCTGACCTCAGCCTGAGCCTGCTGCTCTTTATCCAACACCTGATTTCCCTTAAGCAGTTTGACATTTCAGTTCATTTAGTCAAAATTAGCGACAGAGCCAAATGCCACTCCCATGCCACTGGCTGGTAAGCCCAAGGTGTTATGGAGTTGCTAATGGTGAGAGTGTGGACTCAAACAGACCTTATAGAGAAGCAGGAACAGATTCCTTGGGGAAGATACAGACGAAGGCTTCCTGGTGATGTTATTGTTCCCGCTTCACATTTTGCTGGAGAGGAACAAATGGAGCCCATGTAGGGCTGGACCATTTGTATCTGCTGTATCAAATAAAGAAGTTCCCACACTGGTGTAGACTAGGGACAGATGCAGTGAGAGGATGATGAGACACACAGTTTCCACATTAGCATGACCTGAGGCAGTACACACCTTGACACACAACCTGGCAAAGGCGAGCACAACCCCCAGTGAACACTGCAGCATATCCTGCTCCCATGGAATCTGTTGCGCTACTATAATTGTGTCATTTCCTTATATGTTAATATCTGTTTATACTTCTAAGAATACTGAAGTTCATGTATTGGTATTTTAGGTATAAAGTTTTCAGAAAACAGTGCTTTGGCCAAGGGCTTATATCTAATGAGTCTATTATGATCAGATTAGCTCATTCACATTCCTTTAAGGAGAGCTGAACAATTAGAAGGAAAAAAAATATCCTCCATGAATTTAACATACATTAAAAGAGAATTCTGATTTGACTGTATCTGCAACACGTTTTCAGTAACTTCCCCAAAACCTTCAAGCTTCTAAGATTTGCTAGTGTAAATATAAAACTGAAACTTAAGCTTATGTATTTGATCTTTCACTCAGAGTAATTTTAAGTTCCTTTCAATTATAATATCTGCATTTCATGCTGCATTCGCTAGCTACAAATTTCATGCATTTAAGAAACAATTTTCTGAGATTCAAAAACCACATTTATTATTAGTGTTTTCAAGAAAGTAGCACAGAGCATTTGAAACTCCAGATATATTTACTAAAAAAAATGTGTGAATAGTTCGGGATCATGCAGGTTCTGAATGGCATGTGTTTCAGAGACAATTTTTGCACAAACTGAAAAACAAATACATTAATAACTAGAAATCCATTATTTAAATATAATTTTACAGCTAGAAATGTAAATTTTGAAATGCAAAAAGAAATTTTGCTCCTACCTCTTCCAAGGCCCATAAGGAATCAACCACAGGCTTGATCTTCTTATTATTGTATAGATTTATGAGTTTGTCCATTACACTCTTGATCAAGCTACCTCGATTCTGTTTGAAAAGTAGATTCAACAGAGAAAATCCAGCAATGACTTTGTTCTCCTCATACAGCTTGATAGGATTTACCTTCTCAACCTGCCACCACTGGAAAGAAAGAAATGACAGCAGGGTTAGAACCACACTCTTCAAGACATGCACAGAAAAGTTCACAAGACTGTCTGTGCAAACACGATACACTAATCAAAGTGAGAGATCAGATTTCCATGACTCATCCATCTGTTCTGACATAACAGCCAGAGAAGCAGGAAGGATGGCTTGATCTCCAAATTACATTTGTAGAGCTGGCTCTCCTGTTTACAAGCATTTTATTTGAGAAAAAGGTAATAAAGGATGCAGTTGCTGAATAATGTGGAAACAAACTACAGATTTTTATGCATGACCGTAGGCTATTATAAGAATGATGAACAGCTCTGTTTTTAGGACATGGAATTAGAAATAAGGGATCTGGACCTCCCTTCTTAGTTCTGCTGCTATCCTTTTTTGTGACCTCAAGAGAGCCACGTAAGCATCTAACCTTTGCGAGCAGCTCTCTACTATTGCTCTTCTCTCAAAAGAGCAAAGAAACGACATACGGCTTAGCTAGCTTCCATTCCACCCATTAGTATGTTTGTGGTTTGTGAGCATGCCTCATAAGATCTAATGAAATTATTTTATCTCATTTAGTCCAGGAGCATCCTGAAGACAGACTCCTCTTCCCAGTAAGTTTTATCTGAATGGGTCAATTTTTAATTAAAATTTTCATACAATTTTGATGAGTTAATTTTACAGTATTAATTACATTACTATAGAAACTAGTTATACTTTTCTAAACAATCTGATACACTACTTAAAACTTTATTATATATTGCCTTGGTTTTCTTACTAATCTTTGGAAGTAGCATTGGAAAGAGCATTTGGAGAAAAGAACCATTTTACAGTAAAAATATTCTATTGTTTTAAGGGTTTTTTCATAGTTCTGAACTTGAAATCAACAGTTTTATTTAATTTTTATGTTAGGGTAGTCAAACACCATGCTGGCAGCAAGGAATTCCAGAGAGCCCCCACAAAACTGAGTGGGCAGGCAACAAGGTGGCATAGAAACTTCAATATAGACAAATACAAGGTTGGGGGGAAAATTATCTCAATCGTGCCACGGATGCTGATACTGGAAATGGCAGCTGCAATTCAAGAAATAAGTCTGGCAGATGAGGGGTGGAAATCAAATAAATTGTTCTATTCTTCTTAAAAAAAATAAATAAATACCAGTACTATCCGAAAAATATTTCGGTTGAACCTGCCTGCTGTCAATGGACCAATCTACCTTACAGGTTTTACAATGTGTGGCAATCACATGCCGGACACAGTTATATTATTAGTAAAAAGGACCCTTAATAAATATTATCTTGTTTTATTTCAAAAAGGCATGACAACAACAAAGATTGTGTCACTATAACTGTCGAGAAAAGTTAGGAGGCAAAGCATATTCATGCTTCTTGTTAGAGTCTTTGTTTCATCTTGATTTGACTTCCACAGAGGCTTTTGAAGTTAATTTCTCTTGGGAAGGGGCTGTTGCTGGAAGCTGTTAATGAGCTCTTGGTAGAAAGATTTTATGATCTGTCTTTAGTCAGGACTTCTCCCCTCTGTCTCATCTGAAGGAATCGCTTTCACACCTGGTTATTTCTCACTAGCAGTTTATTTGATGTATTTGTCCTTTTTTGTCTTTAAGTTTTCTGACCAGATTTTGTTGCTGTAGTAAGCTGAAGAACAATTTTTTAACATTTGAGTTCCGATTTTGTTGACATCAGTGAGAAAAAAATGTAACAGCACAATCTCTTTGATGTCATTTGAAAGGGAAGTGAAGGAGAACTGAAAAATGCATTTCTGTATGGAACTAATCTCTGAAAAGCTGGAAATAACTAGACACAGCCCAGTCTTAAGAGATAAAGATCTCCTTTAATTCATTGCACTGTACTGACAATTTTTTCAGAAATAAGGAACCTACAAGGCAGTTATCCTTATCCATGGATATGACATTCTACCATCAATGATAAACAATGCACTCTGATTTTAAACATAGCTGTACAAGTGATATATGTCTGTTAGCTAACAATTTAAATACACATTGCACATAGATCCAGTTCCTGTCTAGCTGTTACATCAAAAGAAAACATGTCAGATCACATTGCATTCACAAAAATCTTCATTTTAGCAACATGAGATCTAACAACTTAATGGAGATGAAAGAATGATAAAGATGAGAATGTTTCAAAAAAAAAAAAACAAAAAAAACAAAAAAACACCCGAGGTTAGAGGAGAGTGGAGCAGAATAACAACAGTGTAACACTTACCGATTTTGCAAAACTGAAGAAGCTTTTTGTTTCCCCAGTAACCATGTTAGATGAACCTGTAAAAGATGAGTACATTTACAGACAACTTATTACATGCTGACAAGCAGACCATTTACTATATGTAAAATGGTTTCTGTGATTCATACTTTAGAAAAAATTTTCTCCACAGGTTTAAAATGGATTAGTAGATGTCCTTTTACTTTGGGAATAAACAACGAAGAAGCCAAGGTGACAAAGCCCTACAAGTTAATAGATATTCTGAGATCACAAAAACATAATTTCTTAAATCTTCCAAAAACAAAAAACAGGTTAAGTGTCACAAAGCATTTTGACACCAAATCTCTTCTATAGCTCTCTACTTCTCTGCAGTAAAATGCTATCCGCCTCTAACACACTATCATTTAGGAGCTATCACTACATTGATGTTCTTTCTCTCTCATCAGCAGATACCATCAGAGGTCTGACTAATACATGGGTGATTGTACATACACAGAACACTTAAACCTGCTAACAAGAGTAATGACGATTCACTTGGCTTGAACTTCATTACAGACAGGCAGCCAGGTTGGCTTCTACAGTCCAAGCAGATGTTTGAGTGACAATGTATTCAGTGTTATTGCTACTCGGCTAGCTAGACGAAAGCACAAGAAAGCAGCTATGCTTATCCATGACATCATTCCACCTTCCACTGCAATATAGATATAGTCTTCATTTCAAAAGCTAAGCAATCCCTTCAGCTGTCTTTCTACAGAACCTGGCCAACTGTGGTTTCATCATCAACAAACACCAAAGCAGGCAGGCAAAGCTGCAGGAGAGAGATGTCTACTCTGTATGCATAGCAGCCAATGTACATAGTCTTGTCAAATGAAGACTAGAAATTTCTTCTTCAAAGCTTCTTCCAAGTTTCCTTCCCACAAGAACAGAATTCTGTTTTATTACAATTTCCTTGGCCATACTATTTGATCCCTGTGGTCCATAAAATTAGAGAACCAAGCATTCTCCTACACGTTTTTTTTTGTGTGCCTCATTTTAACAAATGATGGTAACAATCTGAAACAAACATACAGTTTCAGTTTGGGATTTTTTTTAAGAGTTTTTTTTATAAGCCTTTGTGTCTCAGTAATTTAGTCTATGCTCAGCCTCACTAAAATTCTCAACTGGAAATGGCCAAATTGAGAAAATCAGCCACACAGATAAGCCTCAAGTTCTGGAGGGGGTAGCACGGATGATTTTAAAAGAGCTTTTGTGCTTAGCAAAGCCATAGTTTTGAAATATGTACCTGGACTTTTCCACTCACCATATAAAATGTAAGTCCCAAGTGGTTTGAGAAGACTGAGGCCTTTCCCAGTATTTTCTCCACACAGACAGTCCAAAACAATATCTACTCCTTCTGTTGAGATTCTAAAATGCAAGCAAGAAATCTCATTTTTCAGTAGGATCCAAGGTATCATTTAAAGAGCATGATACAGGCTGATTATTACATTTCAGCAACCCAAGCCTTTCAGGCTTAGAAGAAGGGGAAAACATTTTGTTCCCCCTTTGTGAGGACTTACAGTAAAATTATATTATCACAAAGCAGCCTATGGACAAAAAGCTCTTTAATGTGAATGAGTGTCAGAGAGAGAAAGGAAGACATTTTTGTTATTCCCATCTCTTGATGTTCTTTTACTGAATTCATAAGGAAATAGCTCTTCTTATCCCAGTTCATCTCAGACAGAAGACTTTTTAAATAACTTTACCAGGCATATCGTTTTGCTTCAAATTTTGTATCAGCTAGGCCCCAGCAGAAAGTTAATTTAAGCACAAAGAGAAGTCAACAGTAGCTAACTACCTAGCTCTAAGGATACAATTGGGCTATATTATAGAAAGTAGAAAATATTTATAATGTTTCCATAAAGAGCTTGAATATTTATAATGCTTCAATGAACAGCTCTGTGAATGCAATGTCAAAATCTTGTTGAAGAGAAAAATATGCTCAAATATCCTGATTTGGGTTTTCTTTCTGGCAAAACACGAACTTGCCAAATCTTGTCACTAGTTTGACCCAAGCCTAATATTCTACCTCCTAACCATGTAGATAGCCCAAGCAGTAGTAAATTCTTGATTAATAAACTTTAATTTAACAATTATGCAAATCACTAGTGCAGACACTATCATAAAATTGCAACCCTGAGACTATCAAAGATTTAAGGGGCAGACAATAGCGTCTAATTACCAGGAACATCAATTATCTCTTGATGACCATACCTTCTGCAGTGGTATAATTACAATTAGAAGCGAGGAAAGAAGCTTTGTAACTTGTAAGGCATCTTTCTGTTTCCTCACAAAACAAAGGTGATACTCATACATCCACTGGTAACAAAGGGCAACAAAATTGGACAAGTTTACTCTTGGGTACTGTTGCCTTGTGTAGAGTAATCATTTATACTCAGGCCACTGGATGAGGTTTCACTGTAAATGCATAATGACTTGCAATCCAACAGCTTTCAGTGGCTTCCACGGTTGCACTGGTTCCTCACCCCTATAAGTATTTCCATGTTTGTATCACTCTGATGTTTGGTTTTTGACTTTGCTCCCTGTTGAAAGCTCCTCCCTGGAGTATTTCAGTCACCTGCAACAGAGCAAGTTCCTACCACCACCTTTTCTCAAGCCACCCTCTCCTGCTCACAACCCCTCCACAAAGGAAGAGCTTCCCCTTCCCTTAAAAGGGTTCCACCTAAACCTGTGTGCAGCAGACAGGCAAAGGCAAATGAGCAATCTTCCCTGTTAGCCAGCCAAACCTTTTAAACAGAATATAGCATACAGCTAATATCCAGCAAAGCAAAACTGGATCAAATGGCTACGTCATCCATCTCACCGCCACTTTCAAAAGGCAACCAGACATTCAATTTGTCTTTATAGTGGTCTCAAAATTATCACTGTACTTGCTTTTTCAATGGAAAGTGAAAATACACCATATCCAGATTTGAGAAACAAACCAGAGTATTGGCATATTTTTGTAGTGCCAGTTCTGTCTTTTAATTAGCATCGTCAGATGTGCCAATACTTCACACCTCCATTCTGTTAAGAGGAGAGAAGCATGAACCAATGCATTGCATCTCCATTTCATGTTTTGTACCCACTGGTTCTCTGTCCTTTTGGCCTAATTGCAAGGTGCAAAAGTGTGTGAAAATCCAAGACCACTAAAAAGCATTTTAACAGATGCCACATAGTATCTGTTTTGATTTCACTAGTTACTGTCTGATACAAAGAGTCGGGGGTGGTGCCAGGGAACTGTTCTGAAAAGAACTATCCTGATGAAGAGCAGAAGCAGCCAATGTTATCTGCAGTCATGAAGTCACCAGAAGTTAAAGGGGCTTTTAACGCTGATTTCTCTTGTACGTGCTCCCACATCACATACCTGCTTACATCAGGTCTTCTGTTGCTCCTGCCAAGAGTTAGGATTAAGGTTGGTTTTGAATTCTGATTAACAATTTCAAGGAAATTCAAGTGTTCCCTTTTGCTGAGTCAATGTTTATAAAGTGGGGCATGCTAGAATTCAGCCTTCACCTCACTACAGCAACTTCCCAGGGGCGTAGGTATGTATACTTCCGCAAAAGAAAAGCTATTAAAGAAAATGTGCTACAATTCTTCTGAGCTGTAAGAAAATGGCAGAGATGTCACCTGTTGGACAATGCCTATCTTTCATGATGAAATTTCCTATGGAAAATTTCAGGATTTTCAGGGTTTTTTTCCCCTGTGTTATAAAATGCCCTTTGTAATAGATCACTTCAGTAGTTCTCTTCAGTCCTTGGGAGTGGTCCAGAAACAGTGGCAGGGCACCCTGGTTCAACACTCCTTCCACACCAGTCTGGACTGACAGCAGCTCAGACAAAGCCGACTGTACACAAAAGGCCCTCTGAGGGCCTCATATCAAAGGACCTTCTAAGGCTTCGCATATAATTCTGAGGAATGCATCAGTTTGACAGGAAGCCTGTAAACTGCACTGCGTTGGGGTGGCCCTTGAAGAAGTTTCTTGTGTTTTTTTCCCAGCTACATAATGTAGTATTTTGACAGATTCAAGATGCAAGGAAAACATTCTTATTTGTCTGACAAGTAAAATTAAAAAGACATTTTTTTCCTAAGACCTTCCTATTAATTCTGAAGGTTTGCCACCTATATCAATATCTAAAAATAGATATAGTTAGACAAACTGAAAAACAAAGTACTTGAAAGCTTCTAAATGGAAATGGAAGCACACACACGACAACTTCAGAAGGCAATGGAATGATTATAATCTGAAAGCAAACAAGCAAACAAAATCTAAGGATCTGAAATTAAAACAGACTTCATGGTGCTCTGATATCAGTGCCTTGCAGAACATAAAATCCCAGGCAGATGGAATCACACCAGAGAATTCCTCCAAAACCTGGGTAACTTATAAATCCACTGAAAATTACTTACTCTGTGAACTACAGTGAACTACTACATATATGCCAATAACAGGAAATTAGATCCCTCCATTGAGATCTTCATTATTTTTCACTTAATTTACTTGGCTTGCAACAGATGAACATGAGATGAGATAAGACGAGCTTACATTGCTTGTAAGGAAAGAGAGAGATGCTTGCTATCTTGTCCCTTGTAGTGGGCAGGCGAAATATCTAGAATAAACTATAGTTCCCAAACTCACAAATTTAATCTCTTCCCATAGAAATGATCTCCCGAGTATTTTTCTTAGTATTTTGCTAGGTAGTACATAACTCTTACTTGGGAAAATAAAAATATACCTTTTTACTTCTTGAACATAGTCTGAATTTCTGTCAAACAGGTGAGTTACTGAATCTTTGATTGCTTCATGTTTGAAAGACGAAGCTGTTCCAAAAACAGTAACATTGGGAATAGTTGAACAGAGCTGAGCAACAGCTTGACCCTGCAAATATATTATTATATTAGTTCACAGACATGGACTTGGCTGAAAAACTTTGCAACTGCCAATTCACTCATGATACAGCAAAATCAAAGGCTGACCATATGCAAGCAATTCCCGGAATAATTTCATACCAGTACAATGCAATTCAGTAACAGGAAAAAGAGTACACTTAAAGCAAAAGTATATCCTGGAAAAAAAGTAACTGGAGGAATAAACTGAGTTTAATCTATCAGAAAATGTATCAGAAAAGAGTTGTTCTTGTTCTTTTTAACAAAGGCAGTGTAATTTAAGGGAAATGGTGTTAATCTACAAGGAATGCCCAAAATTATTACTGAAGGAGTGCACGAAGAATATTTCTAGTTTTCTACTTTGCATCCTATGTGCATTTTTGAACAGCATTAAACAAGCAGGATCTTTCATACAGCAAAAGAGCACAAAAAGCGGTTATTATCAGACTAGAAAATTTTGATGTAAATTTAGTGTCTGAAATGACAACTCATATAGTAATTGTTGTTTTTACAATTAACATCATCCCTTTAATGAAGAGGGAAAAGCTAAGAAGGACACAGAGCTGCTTCAAATGTTTCTTATGTCATTTTCTAAATCTAGCAATATTCTTAAAAATGCTTTTTAGGATTTTATTTGGCTTTGCACAGTATGTTTCACTATTTCCTAGCTGAAGCTTTGCATTGGTTTATTTACCACTACTATTATGACTTTTTTACTTATAGAAAGCCATACTTCCTCTAGAAACTGATAAACAAAGCAATTGAAAAGAAACTAGAAAACTCTCATAGCTACATCTTCCAAAATTTTGAATTCTACAAACCAGAAAATTAAAACACAGATTTTTTTGCACAATTGTTTCTTCATTTTAATAGCTCTAAAATTTAATATTTTTGTTACAACACTGGCATCTAAGTATTCATCTTAGTACCATGCATATCACTTAATGTCCTGTGGAAAAGTGATTATTTACTTCCGCCTTCACCACTTCCATTTTAAGGCAACTTTGAGGACAGTACAATCATTCTCCCTTCAAAACTACTGTGATATGAATTAAAGCATAGGGTAAGATCATTTTTTGAGCTATGAAATTTGAACACAGAGACTTTACATAGTATTTCCCCCACTATATATTGTTTCTATGTGAATATTCACTGCACTTGCAATTGTCCTCACTAGTCTTTTCATGAGAGCCCCATGAGTAACACTAACTCTTTGCACTTCGTACCTCAGTACAACTTTGATAGATTCCACACACAATTCCAGCCCTCTTTTAGCAGGGAACACCTTGCAGCACATTATGCCAGAACAGAATTACTGGCAGATAATATAAACGTACATGTTTCCTCTGGTACTTAGATACAGCTTTTATTCTTAATGTTTCTGTGGTCCTAATAAGGAAGGTGTAGTGGAACCAGTCCCAATACAGCATCTAGTCTACCATTCCTGAGAAGTCACGTTTTCTTACTGTCGCAGTAGGCGTTAGGGAAACCGACTGTTAGGGAAACTGTCCAATCCAGTGTCCCTAACAGAAGGGGACAGCAGGTTGGTGAGAGAAATAAAGCACATTAAAGCAAATCTGTTTTACCTCTTATTATTTCCCAAAACAATCATTACTGATGATTTAGAAGGCAGGACTAGCCATGAGTCACATTAACAGGTCCATCCAGTCCCGTACCTCATCTTCAAAAGTGATCAATAGCAAAGGGCAGAAAATGGCCTAGAGCATGTACACGGAAATCGTTCTCCTAGTATAACCTCTCAGCTTCTGGAAATAAACAATTTAGAGGCTTTCTGAGCTGAAGGCAGCATCTAACAGCTCTGACTTCTGCTGAATTTCTCTTAATTCATATTTGAAATCCTGTGTACTTTTGGCCCACACAGCTTCCAGTGTAAGATTTTTTTCTCTACTGATTTTTAAATGAGCTTGTAGGAAGTATGCCATTTCTTGCAGCAGATAACGTGCAAATTTCATGTCATATTTTCAAATTCTGGATTTTCAAACAGAACCATGGTTCTTTTCTAATGCAATGCTGAAAATTACAGTACTGAAAAGGAGAACTCATCTTGCCCTGTGACAGGCAGGCCCGATTTCTTCTCATCTACACACACGTGTACATGCATCCACTCACACACACAGGTATTAAATTTATATAATTACTCCCAATCTAGAGTAACTGGAACAAAAGCAAAAGCTTGTCGGACTAGAGAAGAAGCTGTGCAAAATATCTGTACAAAGCTTGTTTTTGCCCTCTGTCATGCAGGTATTTGCCTAAATTCATGCAGGTGTCCCTTAGGATTTCAAACTGATCTGGATCAAATTCTGAGTGAAAGTATATTCTCTGGCTGTAGCCACAGAGGCAAAGGATTCTGCTTTCATGAGATACTCATTTCCAGCCCATGGTTTTCACAAGAAACCAGACAACACTGAAATGCCTCCTTCTTTTCTTCCCCAAGGCAAGAGGCCATGAACAATCCCAATCTTGCACGTAGATCCCTCACAGACACCAACTGGAACAGCATGCTCCTGTGGGCTCACTGGATCCGGTCTCCTGGAGGCCTTCTGCAGAGGAATACATGGTGGCCTCTGCAAGCGCCTCCCACAGGATGAAGATCCTGTGTCTGGGCAGAATACCACTGGAGGAAATCAGGTGCCATGCTACTATTTGGGTAGGACTTGGGCAGGATTTCTGCTTTCAAGTATCTGTAACTTCTAATTTCATGAGGCTGAGAGAAGGGAGGCATTGCATAAACACCGAGATATCCAATTTCAAAGAAGGTCCCAACAGACCATCCTTTTACAATTCCAGTTTTTGTTGTTGCTGCTTTGTTAACACACTAACAAATAGAAGACAGATTTTTGGTAGACAAATTCCACCTCTTGTTGCAACTGCATTATTCCATGGGAACCAGCATGGTTACATGAATATGCCCAGAAGCAAGAACTGGCACTGTGATTCTAAAAATAACGTCTGACTGAATTTAGCAGATTCGTATTTATATTTACAGGCAAAAGATCGTCATTTGTAAACTATATGCATGACTAGTAAAATCATCCATGGAGAAACATATTTCTTTTCATTCCAACCAGAAACACCGATTATTTGTATGTAAATACCAGTAATCAGTGCTTGGGTTTTATTTACAATAGGATAATTAGATAACTCTGCTTACCCTGGGGGTCTTGGCATCCTCCCATATAATGCTGAATGTAATTGCTAGTGACAATCCTCTAAGTTGAGCCTCTCAAGAGAGGACAACATTATTATTTATATAGGGTGCCACCCAGGAGTTTCAGACTGTTTTTTTACTGGGTTAGTCAGTAAACAGCTACACAGCAAGGCACAGATAATGCGATCCTTTGCACAGGTACCAATAGACAAATGGAAGAGAGCAAAAAGGATGCATTATCATTCTTACTTTACAGATGAGAAATGCAACAGCACAGCAAATCAAACTACCTGTCCAATGACTCGGAGGAACTCATAGCAGGACCCAGATCTGAATGCTGACTTGTAGCACCAATATCAATTTGTAATCTAATATCAAACATAAACCACCTTTTCTTTTTAAAATCATCCATTGTTTTCTTAGGTTGGAATCCCTCATTTCTTAAAAATCATAGGAAAATCCACTCCTGAGGGTCCTTACCTCACAGGATGCAATGAATTTCAGGAGCGGAAGAGGCTTCACTCTTCTCATACTTCATTTCTCTGTTACTTACCTTCTCAATCTGAAGCCCAGATTTTAGCCTCCAAAAATATTGTAACACAAAATTACAAAATTCAGATTAATTTTTCTTGTATCTTTCTTATTACTAGTTATTTTTACAACCAATCTTCTTTTGCCATTTTCTATGCCTCCCTGAAAACTAATGCCCACAGTGATTTAGATAAGTCAATATTTCATAATGTATGCTAGTAGAGTGAAATTCTGCCCTATTGATCTATGCTCTAACTAGTTTTCTGCATTTTCTATCTAACTTCAAAGGAGAGGGATAATAAGTATGTCCTGAATCAAAAGCAATAAATGTTTAAAAGGTCTAATATTAGAGTAGAAAACATCTTGTTTTTTATCCTGCGAAGGAAGATTAACATTTGACTAAGTGACTGTCAGACAAATAGCAGAAATGCACAAAATGCCCAAGATGTGCATAAACTCCTGACTCAAACTGGTTAGTACATCCTCTGTAAAGATAAGCATATCTAAAACCCCAGATCAGAATACTTTTGAGCTTTCTGTGGATATTTAAAGCCTAAAACTGACTCATATGACCAGTATTTTCGTAATTGGATGAACAAGAACACTGAAGTATTTTGAGGCAATTCCACAGAACATTCTTCTAAAGCTTTTTGAAGATCTTAATTTGACATTAATTTGTACATATTTTTGTGGAATGTATTCTTAATATTCATACTTCAGAGGTCTAGGAATAAAGGCTGATATGGGACTCTTCATGTTTTCACCACTGAAATGGTAGAACTGAACTCAACCTATGAATTCAAATATTTTGCTAATTTCTGCGCAATTTGATTAAGCTCCAGAACAGCAGTATGGCTCCACAGGTCACTCTGAAGTCTCTTTTCTAATCCCTTAAGTCATTTAGCTACCTCGGGATTAATAGCTTGTGTTTAGAGGGCTATACATTTTAATTGCAAATATGTGAGGCCTCAATGTTCATGTCCACAATATACAGAAATGCAATTTGCAGAAAGGGTTTTGCAGCTGGAAGGAAGAACATCCTCTTCCCAGTGCCACAGAGCAGCAGGTGGGTTGCTCAATATCCAGGTTGACTCCTGCCCCACTGCACAGTCTTACCAGGAAGCACCATTTGATCATGGGGTCACACCACTGTCCTGTCCTTTGGTTTCCAAAGCCATTCCCCTCCTAAAAAAAGAGCTTTGCAGTAAACAGAGAGAAAAAGAGGGCTTTCAGTTTCCTCCCTGCCCACTGCCCAGACAAAACCATCTCATTTCTGCTACCCTTCAACTTTCACCTTGGAGGCCACATGAACAGAGAAGCAGGCAAACTGCTGTCAGAAATAACGTATGGATGCCAAAATCCTCTGAGTGGGTGTGTAATTAGATGGACATGATTTCAAAAATGAAAACAAAGCTCTTCATACATCTGATTTTTCATATATGATGTAAATTTCTAAATACAGTCTGTATAAATACAGACTAGGTTCTTGCTTCCTGAACCTGGAAATTTTTTTTAAAAATTAAGGAAAAAAAAAGAAATTATCACTTGGACAATTAAATACATCTTTAACAGGATTTAGCAGTCTTTGAATAAACCAAAAAATTGTTTCATTGAAGTGATGGACATGATTACAAAATAGTTCCTTAAAATAGAATTAATCTTCTTAAAAAAACAAAAACCAACCCCCCCCCAAAAAACCATATTTTTTAATAATGCTCATCATGCAGAACTCTATACAGCGAGTCCTCAAAGAAATGGAATAACTTGGATTAAAGTGTTCTGTGGAAATGAAGTGTCTCTCATAATACTGGACTTGGCATAGCAGTCTTGTATCTCTCTAGCTTCCAAGTCAATATGATGGATTCTTTTTCAAGGGATCCTGTCAATTTATAAACCCCATGTGTTGAATCTAATATAAACATATGATTCCTGTAGAATCTATTATGAATGCATATGCTTATATTAATTTTAGTTCCAGTGAAATGATTGAAATTTCTACATGTTCCTTTGTTTTAAAGCACAACATTAAACCTGCAGGGTTGAGAACTTCTAATACTGAGATAATCACGGAAAAGCAAACTTTTAAAAGTAAAAATGAGTAGACTGTTCTGTGCATTTAAACAATTTAAATGTCATTGACATTTAAAACTCAATATAGAAAGTATAAATAGAAGAAAATTTACTAATCTAATTAGTTTGTTAATACTAACAAAACATCAGTTGACATGTAAATAAAGGGTGTTAACGGCTTTCTGAAAGGATCCGATTTAACAACACAAGCCAGATCCTCTGTCTGAAGTGCCAGCAGTGCACTGATTTACAACAGCTATGGATCCGTATATTTTTATGAAAGCTATTTTATTTGCTATTATGCAAACTGAGCTGAGCCTAGCCTTAGATTATGAGGGAACAAACCATCTAAAAGATACCATTCAGCAAAACTACATCAATTAGAATGAACAGCATCAGTACAAACTGATCATTTCTTGGGTATACTTTTGCAGCCCAGAGGTGCTACCAAGGTTTTTTTTTTTTTTTTTTTTTAATCATTCAGATTTAATCTTGCACAAGAACCCTTTCTAGAATTGAACGTGAAGAGAATCCACCACATTTCTAAATTGCTTTGACACGCATATTCCTATTTGAAGGTGGTACGAAGTACACACTAAATACAGTAAGAGAACTGCAAGAGAAGACATGTAATAACCTCCTGGCATCAAGGAAGACTTTTCTCATGTGCTGGGAGAAGTCAGCTATACAGTACTCTATCTCCTGAAGGTGTCATTTTTCCCATTACAGCAAAGGAAATTGGAAACCAAGTGCTAAGGTGAGCATTGCAGAGCGGACAAACTGAAATGCGACTCTTGAACAAGCGCAAGGCAGTGTTTGTTACACTCAGTGCACTGCAATAAGCTTGGGCAGGGGGAAGGGGAGAATCACCATGTGATAGCGCTCTCTTTTTACCCTCAAATTCTCTTGTTTTCAGCAACAATTGGCAATGTGTCTTTTCTTCTCTCTTGCAAAATCGTACAGTTAGGTGAATCTAAAACTTATGGCTGAATCTCCTTCTAGTATAAATCCACTTCAACTGAGGCGAGCAAGTACAACAAACCCCAGCTGAGATGCTGGCCCAGAGCAGGTAGGCTGTATCTGAAAACGTAGAACAGCCAAGGAAGAGTTAAGTGCTGCCTGCCTGTGATATGACTCAGCAAGGGATGGAGAGAAAGGACACGTCCTCTGGAGAGTACAGGGCTGAGAGAGGCAAAAGCAAAGGCCTTCAGAGACTACAGCCTGCTTTGGTCAGGGAAATTGCTTTTTCTGTATGACTTGCCAAGCTTTTGTGTTTGATTAACAGATTATGCTCTGAGGCAGCATCTGGAAACAGACTCAGGCATGGCATGAGGCCTTTCCCAAGCTTCTGAGGGAACACATCCATTGCTTTAGAGACATTCATACTGCACAGGGCAGCTCAGTTAGAGATACCCATCCTGGCTTTAAATGAGATCACTGGGATGCTGAAAGCAGCCTAGCATTGGCTACACAGAGCTCTGTGTAAGCTGATTTACTCTGATCCTTGGCTGTTGGAGATGAAATAGGAGAAGAGCACCTGGGGTGTATTCATCAAATGCAGAATGGCTATGAACTGCTAATATGAACATGGCAAGTGCAGTCCTGGGAGGTATCAGGTAAAGGTTTCAGCAAATTGGGAAGCAGTAATGCCATTGTACAGTATGCTGGTCAGGACCGTCAGAAGAATGAAGTTCCAATTATTCACACTCAAGAAAGATGGACTCGAACACAAATCAAGCCTACTTAATGTGCTCCTACCTGCTAGGTACAAACAGGCCTAATTTCACTCTGCCCATACAGTGTTCAAAGTGATCAAGTATGCTGAGAGACTTATTTTAAAAGACTTCAGCTTTCATACTCACCTACTGCTGTTGCTTTGCAGCCAGCCAGCTCAAAGCCCCGGCAACGGGTATGTGTCTGTCTGGACCAATGTGTGTACGATGACCAAGGAAACAGAGAGTTTACCTTACAAGACAGCGGTATGAACAAGCAAAGCTATTTTCAGCCTAAAAAATAAAGGCTGAGGAGAGATTTGATTCTGAGCTTGTTTTCTTTAACCATATACACATACTATCCAAGAGATCTGAAGGCATTTGCCCCAAAAAAGGGAGAATAACTACTTTAAATTAATGGGCAAAACCAGCAGAAGAACAAAGATACATTAAGTGGCCACAAATAAAGTCTGGAAATTAAGAAAGGTTTCTAACCAACCAAGACAGAGCAGAGAGAATTTGAAGGAATAAACATAAAACTATTTTTAAGGAGAAATATGATAATTCTAATGAAAGGGTTTCTATATGTTGCCTGCAATAGCAGGTGACTAGATTTACTAAGGACTGCCAGTTCCGTATCACATGAAATATCACCACTTTGGTAATTCAGTTTGGAGCACTTAGCCTTAAACATTTGCAATTTATGCAAGGGAGACAATAAAAATGAGGGTTCCTGCCAAACAGTAACCAATCCTGCCAGCATGACCTAAATCTGCTGCCAAGTCAGATTTATCCTTCAAATTCAGAGATGTGAGATTGCATCTGTAACTTACCCACTCTGCTTGGGCTTCCCCTGATGCTGAACCTGAAAGGGAAGGTCAGATCACAGCTTCAGGACAGCAATCAATGCTTCTGCATGAACGGCAGCTTAATTTTTGCTTCTGTAAGACTGAAATGCTAAAGAATCAGCTAATAATTCTGCCTTGTGTCTGGGGCTTAAGTGATGAAATTGTACCTTTTATAAAGTTTTGTTAAGAGGAGCAAGGTTTTGTGCTATAAACATTCAGAATGGGAAGCACCGAAAAAGCAAACAAATAAGCAGAGAGGCATAACATCTGTCTCTCTCAAGTCTAAATTTCTGAAAGAATTCATGTTCCAGGTAGATATCGTAGAGACAGAGACTGGACTTATTAAAACTGGAAGTGCAGAGCACATAGGATTTTTGTTTTGTTTTTTAATACAGCAGTCCTGTATTTATACTAACTAAACTAGTCCAGGCTACAGTTTACAAGTTTATAAAGTTATTCTCAGAATTATTAATCTAACCCCATAGAAGCCTGTGCTGTGACTTGCGCTCAGTGCACTGACATATGAATCAATTAGTTCTTCAAGATGAAGACTCTAACAGATCAGTTCCAGGGGGGCTCACGACACTGTTCAGTTTCCTCAGTATTTTCTTCAATCAGTTGCCAGTTAGCTTCCCTTGAAAAAACACATGGAGAATATTTGTGGAGGGAGTTACTCTGTACTAACCATTGACTTATAGTCATTTCAAACATTAATTACAATGTTTTAAAGGCAGAATAAAACAATTTCCAGTTTGGGAATATATCCTGCAGTAAGCCTTATGTTCTTGCAAACTCCTCATATTTCACAGCAACAATTCTTATGTATGGGTAATAGGAAGTTTTTGAAGTTCAGTGTTAACTGACTTTCTCCCTATTTTAGCAGTCAGTTCAGAAAAGCATTTAAATGTTTCCCTAGCTTTAGTCATTTAAACTCTAATTATATAATTATGCCCCTTGTAATTACAGAACTGCCCTGCTACTCAACAAAATGCTCTGCTTAAGCAGAAGCAGAAACCTGCAGGACCAGAAGTACTGCCAGAGGCCTGAAAGAGTGTGGCAAGCCTTGTCCTTGGTGATCTTGATCAATAACAGTTAACGCAATGATAACAGAATGTTCTGCAGGATATTAATTTCTCATTGAAGTCACAGAATCACAGAATCACTGAGGTTGGAAGGGACCTCTGGAGATCATCTAGTCCAACCCCCCTGCTCAAGCAGGGTCACCTAGAGCACATTGCACAGGATTGCATCCAGGCGCGTTTTGAATATCTCCAGAGAAGGAGACTCCACCACCTCTCGGGGCAACCTGTTCCAGTGCTCTGTCACCCTCACAGTGAAAAAGTTTTTCCTCATGTTAAGATGGAAGTGTCTGTGTTTCAGTTTGTGCCCATTGCCTCGCGTCCTGTCGCTCGGCACCACTGAAAAGAGTCTGGTCCCATCCTCTCGACACCCTCCCTTCAGATACTTGTACACGTTGATGAGATCTCCTCTCAGCCTTCTCTTCTCCAAGCTAAACAGGCCAAGCTCTCTCAGCCTTTCCTCATAAGAGAGATGCTCCAGTCCCCTAATCATCTTTGTGGCCCTTCGCTGGACTTGCTCCAGTAGTGCCACATCCCTCTTGTACTGGGGAGCCCAGAACTGGACGCAGTACTCCAGATGGGGCCTCACCAGGGCTGAGTAGAGGGGGAGAATCACCTCCCTCCACCTGCTGGCAACACTCTTCCTCATGCACCCCAGGATACCATTGGCCTTCTTGGCCACAAGGGCACATTGCTGCCTCATGCTTAACTTGGTGTCCACCAGCACTCCCAGGTCCTTCTCCGCAGAGCTGCTTTCCAGCAGGTCAACCCCCAACCTGTACTGGTGACTGGGGTTATTCCTCCCCAGGTGCAGGACCCTGCACTTCCCTTTATTGAACTTCATGAGGTTCCTCTCTGCCCACCTCTCCAGCCTGTCCAAGTCTCTTTGAATGGCAGCACAGCCCTCTGGTGTATCAGCCACTCCTCCCAGTTTTGTATCATCAGCAAACTTGCTGAGGGTGCACTCTGTCCCTTCATCCAGGTCATTGATGAAGAAGTTGAACAAGACTGGACCCAGTACTGACCCCTGGGGGACACCGCTAGCTACAGGCCTCCAACTAGACTCTGCGCCACTGATCACAACTCTCTGAGCTCTGCCATTCAGCCAGTTCTCAATCCACCTCACTGTCCACTCATCTAGGCCACACTTCCTGAGCTTGTCTATGAGGATGTCACGGGAGACAGTGTCAAAAGCCTTGCTGAAGTCTAGGTAGACAACATCCACTGCTCTCCCCTCATCTACCCAGCCAGTCATTCCATCATAGAAGGCTATCAGATTGGTTAGGCATGATTTCCCCTTGGTGAAGCCATGCTGACTACTCCTGATCACCTTCTTTTCCTCCACATGCTTGGAAATGGTCTCCAGGATGAGCTGCTCCATCACCTTTCCAGGGATGGAGGTGAGGCTGACTGGCCTGTAGTTCCCTGGGTCCTCCTTCTTGCCCTTTTTGAAGACTGGGGTGACATTGGCTTTCTTCCAGTCCTCGGGCACCTCTCCTGTTCTCCATGACCTTTCAAAGATGATGGAGAGTGGCTTAGCAATAATGTCCGCCAGCTCCCTCAGCACTCGTGGGTGCATCCCATCAGGGCCCATGGATTTGTGGGTGTCAAGTTTGCTTAAATGATCTCTAACCCACTCCTCCTCCACCAAGGGAAAGTCTTCCTCTCTCCAGACTTTCTCTCTTGCCTCCAGGGTCTGGGGTTCCTGAGGGCTGGCCTGACCAGTAAAGACTGAAGCAAAGAAGGCATTCAGTAACTCTGCCTTCTCTGCATCCTTCATCACCAGGGCACCCACCCCATTCAGCAAAGGGCCCACATTTTCCCTAGTCTTCCTCTTACTGCTGATGTATTTGAAGAAGCCCTTCTTGCTGTCCTTGACATCTCTAGCCAGATTTAATTCCAAACAGGCCTTAGCCTTCCTCGTTGCATCCCTGCATACTCTGACAACATTCCTATATTCCTCCCAAGTGGCCTGTCCCCCTTTCCACTTTCTGTATACTTCCTTCTTCTGGTTGAGTTTTGCCAGGAGCTCCTTGCTCATCCATGCAGGTCTCCTGCCTCCTTTGCTTGACTTCCTACTCATAGGGATGCACCGCTCTTGAGCCTGGAGGAAGTGATGTTTGAATATTAACCAGTCTGATTCATGCAATTCAACTGTGAGCCAGTACCATGTTTTCCCAGAAGGCCCCTAAAATTTCTCCAGTCTACTTCACTGTCCAGGTTAACAGCAGAGTCAGTCTCTCTGAACCTCCCCTCTCTCAAGAACGAAAGAGAGAGAGGAAACAAACAAACTAACCCACCCCAACAAACACTCCTCATCCCAAACAATCAAAATCAACACTCTGACTCTTGGAAACAAAAGCAAATATAATCTCTCCTTTCTAATTCCCTTTCTAACCACTGCTACAGGTCCTCCTCTTCAGCTGGAAGACTACAACATACCAACAGCGTCAGAAGCAGAATTTGTGAGTGTCCACCTCTCTCTTTCTGGTTCAGAGAGACAAAGTACTTCTGTACAACTACTTACATTGAACAGAGAAGATCATCTAATGATGCTCTGATTTTTTAAATGGGTGGGAGGCAGAGAGGGTACTGATCTGGTATGTGGAACAGCATTCAAGTCTCTGTTACCGAAAGAAACAGGCATGTGAGTTTTTTTCCCAAGATAAAAATTATCTTGGTACATTTTCTCTACATCATCTTCCAATGTTTCCTGGAATCTCTGGAAATAAGTAACCTGACTTACCTAAAGCATCCTGTCAGACATTAAAGGATGCCATCACATACTAATCATACCTCAGACACAGACAGGAAGACAATTGCTACAGTTTCCTTGCTACCAAAAACACCTATAAACAACAATAAGCCCATTTAAACAAACTGAAGCAATACATAAGTGAAGGACCTTGATAATTTTCCCTGCCTGAAATTTTTGAAAATGCTGCAGGATCCTCCTAAAGGAGGCTGGGGAGCCAGAACAAAGAACCTCACAAAAAATATTTGAAGCAACAAGTTCTTTCCCATAAAATGCCCTGAAGTGGCTAAAATAATGATCTTGCATAAGGAGAAAGGAACAATTACAAACTTCTAGTCCCACAGGGAGCCTATTGTCTCATTAAAATATTCTGGAATTTCTATGACATTTAGAAACAAACTGGACAGGTCTCCCACTTGCTGAAAGTGTTAATGGGCCTTGCATCTATTAAAGCAACAGCACAAAAAGCATCTTTCTCCATAGTGATTTTAGTTTTCTGTATTGTTAGCAAAGAACTTTGTGAGAATAATTTATTCAGTTGAGGTTATTAAATTTGTCAATGGATTAATAGAGTATTAGAGCAGTGCAAAGAGTAATACAGACCAAGGCCTTCAGCACATTTACTCTGAAATCTTGATGTCTAGTTAGCAGAAGGGAAAAACCTCCATGTGAGAGTGAAATTTTATCCATTAGACCTATCAAGCAATGGCAAAATTACTTCCTTTCTGGTTTTACCTATATATGTTCTTCCCTTACCAAGAACGACTGGCTGCAAGAGGCACCCCCCCTCCCTTGACACAGCAGTCGGCATCCTGTTTGGCCAGCTAGCCAGTCCCGTGTCCTTCTGATGTATGCTCCCTCCGGGATCGTACACAGACCTGCATCACAAGCTGCCCAGCTTGGCAGTTCTTCCCTGACCTCTGGTCTTTACTCTAGAGACTCTGGTTTATTTAACTATTTATCAGGCGATAGATCTGATCTCTCCTTCTTCTGGCAGCCAACCAGGACCTGCCTTCCTTTAGTTTCCTTCAGAGGACATCCACAAACAGTCATGGCAGAGGACCAGTAGAAGGATGCTCACTGAGTATCTGTGATAAGAGAGGAAAGAGCAGTTCCTGACAGGAATAGTCCAGCAAAGATGCTGGACACTAGTGAAGGAGACTGTGTGAGAGGAGACAGAGGATTAATGGTGTATAAGGGAAGAGGAGGAAGAACTAACAGAGGTGAGCGAGATTAGAGAAAGGAAGAGAGAGAGCTCAAGAAATGTAGCAAGGACACTTATATCTGAACAAAAACAAGGAGTCCATTTTCACTGGATATATGCAATGTGTACTGGCATTTTAAGGGGGCATTTTGCTAATTCTGTACGCTCAGCCCTGGGTCTGCATTGTATCAATTGGGCAAGTGGCCTTGCAAGTAAAGCTGTGCCTTAGACTCCCTGAACATGTGGCCCTGAGTTGTTTTAACCGTCCTAAATTCCACATGAAAAGATTTAATATTTAAGAACAATAAAGTCAGCTATAATGCTCTAGGTTGTACTGTGTTGAATCATAATAAGATTATAAATTCCATTCATTTACAGAAGTATTCCAAGAGGACCATTTACTGCAAGTAGGATTACTGTTAGCTAAAAATACTTTGTGCAGGGAACTGATGAATTTATTCCTTTGATTACAGCCTTCTTTTATATGAGGCCCTGAAAGAAGGTCTAAGGGCACAGAATTAGGGATAAGGTGTTTGGGGCTGCCTGCCAGACTTCAGTAGTCGACAGAATATTAAATTAGCATAAATAAGGCACATTAACAGGAAAACAGAAGAGTTATTCTAATTTAAAACGCTGAGATCTGCTACTGTTCTCAGGTCACAAATCTGTCCTATGGGAAAAAACTGCATAATTTAAAAAGTAAACAAACTCCCCTGTTAATATCTTAATATTTTGCACAAGCTTAAGTATTGTCCAAGGGAGGGATATTTTCTGAAAGATAATTCAAGCAATTGGTAATACAACCTGTCAGCTTCTTATTTCCTGGTTGGTCTGCTTGGTGTTCCACCAGATCCATCCAGTTGTTGCTTTGCCATGCAATGCATCTTTACTGATGATCCAAACTATGACACACAGCAGCCATCGCTGACTCAAATTCTACATTTGCATATTTTCCTCAGGTTTGCATGGTAACATTTTACATTGCTTTCAATACCTCCACAATAAAGGAAAAAGCACACTATCTTCCACAGCGAAAACATCACACACACATGGTATTTGCAGGAGTATTACAGGAAGGCCATTTACTGCATGTAGGATTATGGTTAGCTACAAATACCTTGTGCAGGGAGCCGATTTATTTATTCCTTTGATTACAGCCTTCTTTGATATCGAAGTACCACCAAGGGCATAGATTTAAGAATACAATGTTTAGGGCCACACTTGCTTCTTGATCTCTCACTACCTGCTACTGGTTTTTGGAGGTGGGTTTGGGTAGAGTTTATTATCAGGGCATTTTTATTTCACCAAAAGCTTCTGCCAACCATTCACACTAGTGCTTTGATGGGAAAACAGGTGTAGTTCCTTCCACCCGCAATCCCTCACATGGGGCAGTCTGATATCAAATCAAACTGCAGGATTTGGCCCATTTGAGGAATTAAGATGCATCAGACTGCTTCAGCAATTTGCATGACAAGAAACAAAGAAGAGGTCCAACTTACCACCCCACCTCCTGCAGAGTGAACCAGCACAGACATGCCTTCTCTTAGGTTAGCAACTTCAAAGAGCATCACGTAGGCAGTTACAAAGTTCATAGGAAATGCAGCAGCTTCAGAAAAACTCATGTCGTCTGGGATCTTGTAGACAAATTCTACTGGGGTACATACGACTTCAGCCCACGCACTGTAGTTTACAAACGCCATGACTCTGTCTCCAATCTGCACACAAGGAAGAAAATGTTGATGATAGCATGGGTTATTCTTGGGCTATTTCAACTATACTCCACAGCAAAAGAGCAAAGAACATTTACTCTGTACCTTCAGGCGAATGTTTACAGCACAGGAACATTTTGGCCTCTCAAGTACTTGTCATCACTTTGGCTTTGGGATATTGTGGGTTTGCTAAATGCTAAGGTGCTGGTGACAGTTCTGAAGGGTTTATATCTTTTAGAAGGAAGATGTTGAAACAGAACTGTCATTTCAATTTCAGGGAAATTCCTCCTCCTTTTGAAAAATACATTCAAATTAACAATGCATCACTAGTAACCACTCTGTGGTCCCCTTTTCTGTTAAAGTCTAAAATGTGAATTCCGCTAAAATTAATCAGAGAGAATGTTCATATGCCCTGTAGCCTTACCAACAAACAAAAAAAGCAGAGCAGAGAAGTGCCTCTTGGTGATTCCTTCTTAGTAATAATAGAAATTACATTTTACTACAAACGTTACACAGAGCTTAGTCTTCATGTCAGTTTAGGCCTTAGTTCCTGAGAACCATCCCCACAGCTAGAGAGATTAGTCCCGTTTCACCTGAACTCAGCAGAAATTCAGCTATTGTTTTTAACAGGGGAAGGAATAGGCTTTTTACACTGCTATTGCAAAACAAAGGCTCTCCTTCAATGTAAAGTACACTCTTACACATCTCCGTCAAGATGGGCTGCCATTCAATGCCTTGACTTGTCATACCATAACGCAACCACAGCAGATGAAGACAGTAAATGACTGGCAATATCTCAGGTACATGAAACAGTCTCAGTACAGACTAAAGCCAATGAGACAATTTTTTCAAGTGCACGAAATCCCCATGGCTTTTATGGGACTTGAAGTGGCAGGAGTTTACAAAGGGAAAGAGGCCAGAAGATGTAGGGTGCAATCTTTGGCATTCCTGCCATCACTGTTGTTGACATATGCCCATCCACAAGACAAGCATCTGGTGTGCTCCTGTTCTATGTATGAGCATTTCTATATTCCAGAAATAAACAGTGTTCTCTTCCTCATGGTACATTTCCCTATTGATGGGTTCACATCTGTGTAGAGCAGTTATTTTTTAAGTGTTGGATCTCCTCAAACACTACTGCGGCTATGTAGATCACACGCAAAAAATAAAATACCATTGTTCAATTGGTTCGATTGACTTGTTTCAATTTCCAGGAGTAGAGTAGAGCACAAACAGGTTTTATAGTGAGTTCTAAGACATAACTTTTAAAGAGACCCAGTATATTCAGTCAGGTGCAATGCCATTCAAACATACACCATATGCTATAACCTTACGACTTCCTCTAAAAATAGCAGAAACTTTAAACTAAGAATGCTAATCTGAGCAGAGACTTTCTATACTACTGTCACAGAATACTCTTCTGTATGGAGTGTAACTATAAAATACAGAATACAAGAGCTGAACAACTGAAACACTAGAGTTTTTTCAAATAACAAAGCTATTGTTTAGTTACTGTTTAATCACAAAAATGTTAAAAGATTATGATTTGTTGTGGGGAGGAGACAGGGCAGGACGGGGAAGGTGGATAAATGTCCTATCGAGAGCTCATTATTGAGACCCTGCTAGAAACTAAATGGGCTATTATCTTTACTCAACTGACAAATTCTGAAGCTCTTCTAGAGGAGCAAAAATACATTACCTTTAAATAAAGATATTTTAGGTAATTGCCTTCCTAAGATAAAGATACAATATGAACTCAGAAAATGCAATTATTTGATGACATGACTGACTCAGCAAATAGCTAAGATAGGATTGATGTGCATTAACTCATTTCTTATTTCAAAATTTTTATACCTCCTGTAGGAAATAAAGTGCAAGATTTGAGGCAACAGAGATGTTTAACATCATAATGGAATATGAGGAAGGACAGAATACTGTTTGTACGTAATAGAGGTACTGAAGAGTACATAATGCCAACAGGTTACAAAAGCTTTATTGCATCTTAACTATTTTTCATTTATCACTATTCTGTTAGGTGAAATGGATCCTTTTCCTGAGTGATCAGGAAAAGTCATATACTCAGAATCAGGGTTCCATTATCTGCACTACATGAATGCACACAAATGTAAGAGATGATACTTAATGTAGATTGGGTCTTGCTAACTCAAGATCAAAAATTGGAACTAAACTCAGCAGCGTGTGGGTTTTGAGGAACAAAACAATGATAGCAAAGATGGCCAAATAAAGAAACTTCACAACTTAACTCAATTTCTTTTACTTTCTTAAAGCACACCAGTTATGCTTTCCAGTCCCTACTTAGTCATCAGGATATGCACACAGCACAGTGACTTTTCAGGAAGGATTTGGAGATGATGATGATAGTGGCTTTAGAAACTCATTCCAGAGCTCATTCTCATACGTGGGGAGCAGCAAGGAAAAACTGTCCTTTCAGACTTCAACGTGGTGGTGAAAGCTGCTGTCGCCGGTTGAACAGAAGGGATTGGGGGCAAAATATTCAGTGAACAGGTGATTATTTAGTCATGCCCTGAAAACAAAGAAGATGTTACCTCAAATCCTTTCACGCTGTCTCCAAGAGTTTCTATGATCCCAGAGCATTCAAAGCCAGGAACAAGTGGTGTCTTAGGAGGGTTGTCAATATTCCCCTGTCGCACCATCAAATCAATGAAGTTCAAGCCACTGTAAAACACAGGAAAAATAAAAAAAAAAATCAAGGCTATTACCGTAGATCAAAGTAAAGGAGGAAAACTTGACCAGAATGATGGGAAAGCCAGAAAGCTTCAGGGCAGCATTAAAATCCTGGGCTCCACAGCATAAGGATGGTCCAGCAGACATTCACATTCTTCATGCATGGACCAGACTGACTTTACACCAGTGCTGTGCATGTGTGCTTTTCCCTGAGGTCTGTAAAGCAACCACGTCTGTCATTAAGAAGAGCCCCAAAGCTTTTGGATTATTTAGGAGTCACAAGTAGCAATTCACAAAGACCATTTAAAAATTCAAGAAAATGAAAAATTGTGATTTCTGTGAATGCATCACTAGCTGGTAAATAAAAATCGGTTCTATTAAAAAACAAACAAGCCTCACATAGATGTTTTGGGCCAAGAGCAAGCCGGTGTAACTGCTCTGACACCTTTGAAGTGACTCCAGGAATGAATCTGTCATTCATCTCAGGCAGGAGCCCAAACTTTGACAAGAACTTAAGTATCAAATAGGCTGTTGTTTTTAAAATCTTCCTCTTGAACAATTTTTGGACAGTTTTTACAAAAGCTTTTTTAGGTCTCTGGAGTCCTTTCAGGGTTGCCACACAGAAAAATAATTTATGATACTCCCTTGTAGTCTCAGTTTTGCAAAAATCTTGAGGCACCTTTGCTTTATCTTTAACATGCTATCCAATTTTATTAAAATAAAATGCTCTCATTTTCTAGACAGCCGCAAAGAAACAAAAAAAGTACCATGCTTATGCACTGCCCCAACATACTGATTTCTGACACAAATGCCATACATATCATACTCCTAACTAGCTAAAATATGCTCCAGCACTAGTCCATTGTTCTAAAAAAGAGCCCCATATTTATTGTTAGCTGAAATTGCTGCATATTAACTCCCCCGACTCTATGAAGCTATGCACACAGTCCTACTCATGCATATGAAATCAGCAACTGCTTGGATACATAAAATTACTCATGGGCAAAGTATTTATGAGATGGAGCTTTAGTCAGACACTAATCAAGACACACAGAGATTGAACAGACCCAACAAACAAAAAGAAAGAATAGATTCAAAACATAAGCACGAAGACAGGACAGCATCCATGGGGAGATGTAGGACACTGGGAAATAAAAGGAAATTCCACCTAATTTAAATGTCTGTAATTGTGGTGTAGGTTTTAAGAGAGATTTCAACTCACAACTTTAAGCTGTGTAAAAGCAGTATTACAGATTATTTCCAAAAAAAAAAAAAAAAGTGACTTTGACAATCTAGCTTGACAAACTTGGGGGGGGTGGACACAAACACACCCAAACCACCCCAAAACCACATGCTTATACACAAAGCTCATTACATTCACCACATGAAAAGTTTGGCACAATGAGGCTGGGAGCTTTGAAATGGTATTTGGAAAGGCTACTTCCTATCCAGTGACTAAGGCTTCTATATTGCCAGCTACTCTAATGTTGATATAGGGAAAAGAAATCCTGAATAACAAAATAAAAAAACGCCTGCAAGGCAGTCATCATTTGATAAGGAAACATTACATACACAGTGGTAACCACTGTTTTTGCATGTTAACTTTGGTGATGATCTTTTGAACAGATCTTTCCACATTTTGAGCATTTTACAAAAAGTTAACTTTTCCTACATTCTTCCTAAAAAGAGCAGCTGAGGTGAGAACTGTGATGCATGAACCAGTGTGGGAACGTGCGCAGTAGCTTTGTAATGGGGAGGCAGCGAGCACACAGACAGATATGGCAAAGACCCCAGCTATTTGGTAATGACATAAGATTACACACATTATTGCAACTCTTCTATAAATCCTCTTTCTTCTAAAATAACTTGTCAGACAGTTTTTGAAAGGGTATATATTCAGTTTTGCATCTAATGACATAATACTAGCAATTCAGTTCCTCTCTAATTTCGTATCTCTCTTCTTTGCCTTTATCCTCAACAAAAGGCAGCAATACTAATAGAACAGTTCACCTCCGTTATCACAAACTTGCAAAATGTAACTCTAGGACAGACGTGATAAGGAGAGAAAACACTACACAGGTACATGCTATTTAAGTTACATGTTTTTAATCATTTTAACTGCTAGCTGAGACATCAAGTGTTGGATTTGTAGTTATTTCTAGTCAATTCCCAGATAGTTTCTTCTTCTTTCACTTCATCTTTACTTTCCTATAGATTTACATGTTTTTACATCCCCACTGCTGTATCATACATGCATTTTGGCTACCTTCAGTTTATCAAAAAGATGCAGATATCTGCAAGAAGTTTCATTCCTTTACACTTTCAAATAAGGTGAGAAATAAATTATTTTATTATACAAGCCAGATTTGAACAAGGTTTATCAATAACAAGGGACCTGAAAGTACAATTGGGTTCTATGTTAACCAGCAAACTTGGTTTTTTTCTTCGAATAACCTAGAAGGCCCAAAAATAAACAGCTAGTTTAGTAACCATCTCCAAGACACCCAACCTTAACAAATCCCTCATTAAAATTCAACCTGCAACAGACACAGGAAAAGGGAAGTTTGGCTGCACAGAATATCACAAGACAACCTATCTCATGAAGAATGATTGTTTTAGAGAATAAACACAATTTATTTCTTGTATCAGTACAAACAAGCATAGCTTGTTCTGGTGCGTAGTAAGAGAAAGCGATTCTTGAACTTTAAGTAAAGGCACATGCAAAGAGTAAAGTCGAAGTGCAAAGTGATCCATTGGGGAAAAAGGGCACAATTCCTTTCAGTCATAAGCGTGTTTCTAATCCCAAATCAAGAGCCAGATGTAAATTAAGATACAGAAGGATATGAATTACCAGGATCAACATACTGACATAAGGGTTCTGCAAGAACTTTTCTGTGAAAGAGCAAGGATATTGGTGTGAACTTCATAGACTGAATTATCTGTCCATTTTTGGGAGCAGAGTTTATCAAACATAGGATTATGTTTGAATCTGATTTTCTAAATCTGCAATGCTTTGCTTAACATCAGTTCTCAGGACCTTGAATATCATTTTCTTTTCCTCACAGTTTAGCTTTGCGGCACTTTTTTTTTTTTTTTTCTCCTTTTAAACCATGGGAAGTGCAGTGGATACAATATTGTATTCTAGACTGCTTTCACTGTCAGACCTGCTATGGCCAACTTTGTTCTTGCTCTGTCCCATCCAGTCTAGGATGCCCAATACCTTACCTTGCAAACCACCAAATCTTGTAGACTGTCCTCCATGCTCCAGTGTAGAAAGGTGCTGCTTTTGATCTGTCTTTCTTATTTCACTGTAAGACTCTACTGAGAATAATTACTGAAGTCAAAGAAGTACTACAGAGCAAGTGAGAAGGGTACTGAGTTCTACATTCTTAAACATATCCTTCCTCTTACCCCGGCCAGCAAGTTGCCTTAAATTCTTAAAACTTTCCACTTTTTTTTTTTTTTAAATGATCAGATCTCACCTTTCTTTTTATCCAGAGACACCCGCAATATATGAACAAGACTCCCTTTAAGAATAAAACTGACACACTGTCCTCCTCCTGCTATACATAGGATTTCTTTGATTTGCTGCCTTTTTTATTTTTTTTTTATTTTTTATTTTTTTAAAAGTACTGTTATCTCACAAATGCCAGGAAGTCAGAGGGGCCACTTCTGCTTCATTCCTTATGACGCGCATGTACAGCGGCACAAAAAAGAAATAATTATAATAGAGAAAAGAAAAAGAAAGAGAGGTAATTACAGGAGACCATTCCTTATTCACTCATCCTATATGACACATCCATTTTGGTTTGTTCTACCTGTTTGTCTGATCTCATAAAGAGTATACATACCAGTATTTTACAAACTGTAGATTATAATACAAACAAATACAGCAAATTTAAGTTCTCTGTCATTATCAATCAAAAATGATTTCAGGAAATAGGCAGAAGCTGTGACTCAGCTTGGACATCGATGGCTGTTCCATTTCTTAGTCACTGAATGAGGCTAACATATGACTCATCACAACTGAGACATTTTCAATTGGATCACTGATATTCCAGACCTTCAAAAGAATTATTCATCTGGCTTAGTGCTAATAGCAACATATCCTCCAACTCCGCTATTAATAGTACCATACTATAAAATGTATACATATAATTAAACTGGTTTCCACCTCTCAGTGAATAGAGACCATACAGGAACTTCTACTTTTTACCCCCAAGGCATATCATGTATTCACGCACTGTTATTAAAATAAAGAAGATTCATTTTCTCCCTCTTACCTCTTTAATGACAGTCAACTGCAAAATCGAGTTAACTGAAAACATTACTTAGCATCAGCATGCCTTACTGGAGCAGCTCATCTTTGAGATGTTCTGACTGTGTGCATTAACACGTGTACTATACTGGACAGAGCAGAAAGACATTTTTCTCACCCAGTCTCCCAAACTAGATGGCGAGTCCACTGTCACCCTGATCAATCTTCTATATTTACAAACTTAGGAAATGAAGATCAGCAATTTGATTTTGCCTTTTTTCAAAGCAAACTTTGTCGACCTGATCACACTTCATTCCTGTGGCCGCTTCCAGCTAGGAACAAGTAGACTGCGTAGCCTACAGATCCCTCCAGCATGAAAGGAAGCTACAAAAACATATATAGTATTGTATTTTATCTGGTAGTAACTATGAAGCAGTTAAGAGGGTCTACTGATGTCATAAACAGCAAGCATGCACCTTTTAGGGCTCACTAATTGTAACATAGCCCTGGGAAGCAACTGTCACTGTAGCAGGGCTGAATATTTCTATTTTACAGCCAAGGGTTCTTTTGCAGATAACTTACTTGTGATACACACATACCTATTGCTTTGAAGAAACAGGAATTCATGCAGGTACTGAAGAATGCTGTAAATACCTCAGACATGTAAAGGAATGTGTCCACATGTGCTCAGAACACATGAAATTTTGAATGTTAACTTCTGTTAACTCAACAGCTCAAAAATACCACTCAGAAGACAACAGCACCTCCTCTCAAGCAGAATTACAGCCTTGCCTGATAGCAAAATGAGCTACTTGACAGCTACTAAGCTACCAATATTTCTTATATTCAATATCACCTAGCCTGGAATTTCTTATAATTCCCACTGTGACTATTAGAGAAAAACAAAAGAAAAGGCAAAAATCCGAGCCCTTCATCTATTATTCCTCATTCAGACTGACAGATATCACTACTTTTCATGCGTGATACCTTGGGGTGGGGAGAGATACTTGCATAGGTCGTAAACCTTATGATTCCCATAAACACGGATGGGAAGGCCACTGGCTAAACAGGCTGAGACATTCAGCTTTGCTAGCCTACCCGAATACTCCAAGATCTGAGGTACATCCATTGGCTACACTGTTCAAAACAAACTCTCTGCCCTACAACAGCATCACTTTCAGTGTCAGTCATTTCCAAAATAAACAGCTCAGCCTTCACCTTGGCATTCACTTGCTGGAAGCATCAAGATTTTACATAACAGAAGATGACAACAGAAGATAACTCTTTGTCTAGGTGTGATTAATTTGGTCTTTGTTATGCATCGAGTTGTGTAGTAAGAACTTATGTTGTCTCCTGTCCCTTAAAAGGAAAAAAGCCTTATTTTCCCAAAGGAACATGTGCACTGAGAACTGGCTATCTAAAAAGAAAAGTCTGCTCCAATTTTCTGGAAAAAGAAATTAGCCTTCTAGGAAAGCTCGGTTCAGGATCCCACCAGATTCCTTGCCACTTATCACCAGTTTTTAATTCCTGTGTCTGGCTAAGTTATCCTCAACTCCAGCTATGCTGTCACACGAGCTCTGAGGAAAAAATGACAGTGACAGAGATAAGTGATTCCCAGGAGAAAAATAATAGCTAACATCACAAGGGAAAGGAACAGGTGCTCAGCAACGCACAAAAGCTTGCATCAATATTTCTCAGGAAAAAACAAACACACACACACGGAACACAGTTGGCCAGTTTCCCCCCATTTCTCCCAGCTGGTACCAAGAAAAATCAACGTTAATTTTTTCCCTTTTCCCCTTCATAGCTGCTGCCGCCAGCAGCGCTGACAGCTTTCCCTGCTGCTCGCCCGGCGCCCAGCGGCGCAGCGCTGAGAGCCGGCGCGTCGCGGGCTGCCCGGGCGCTGCCGCGGCGACGGCGGCAGGGCGGCCCCGAGCGGGGCCCGCGCCCGGGGCGAAGCCGCAAGTGAGGGAAGTTGCCGCCGCCGCTCCCGGGCCGCCTCCCGCGGCGGCAGCTCGCCCCCCTCCCCCCCGCGCCGGCCCGCACCGGACTGGATCGGACCGGCCCGCACCGGCGCTGCCCGAGGGGCTGCGCGGGAAACCGGCGGCCGCGCGCCTCGCACCGCCGCGCGGCGTTAACGCCACCCGACACCCCCCCGCCAGGGGACGCAGGGAGCGATACTGGACCAGGCTTTCACGCGGATTTTGAGCTCGCCCTCCCGAGGCTCCGGCATGACTCGCTTGGACACGCGGAGCTTGTTGAGCCCCCCGAAGGCGGACAGCACCACGGCTCTCATCTCCTTGGCGTCGGCAGCGCGCAGGCTGCCGGCGGCGCTGTCCTCGGCGGCCTCCTTGCCTCCCTCCTTCTCGATCATCTGCTCCGTCTCCTCGGCTCGCTGCGCTCCCTCCTTGGCCATGGCGCGGCGGCAGCGGCTCCCGCCGGCTCCTCCTGCGCAGCGCGCGGTGCCGCCGTCTGGAATGGCCGCGGCCCCGCGCAGCGCACCGCCGCGCCGCGGCCCGCCCGCCGCAATGCACCGACTAGCGGCGCAGCACCATCCGCCGCCTCGCCGTGGCGACAGGCGGCCCCGCGGCGCCCCCCGCGGCCCCGTGTCCGCGCCCGGCCGCCGCAGCGGCGCGGGGGAGGGGGGGGGGACGCCGCCCGCCGAGGGGGCTCGCGGCGCCGGGACGCGGGTGGAGGGGGCCCGGCCCGGGCGCGACCCCGCCGCAGCGCCGCCGGTGGCCCCGGGGGGCTGGCGGCCTTCTGAAGGCGCCCTGGGGTTTCTCTCCTCGTGGGCTAGAGCCACAAACGGGAGCGACGCGGCAGGGCCGCGAGTCCCTCTCCGTCTGTCACCCGCGCAGAGAGGCCCCTTGTGGGGATGCTTCCGCTCCTGCACAGTTACAAAACCAGAAAGATCCCCAGATACTTATATTTTACCCCAAACCTTGATGCATAAGCCTGGAGCAAGCTGTCCCGGAGGAGCGGTGGACAACCAAGGCCGCTGTGCGTTCGAAAACGCGAGGTACGAGCCGGCTTTGGGCGCAGGGCGACGAGAGAGATGGAGCCCAGCTTCGTCCAGCTGTAAGTTTTCTTCTGCTGAGGCAGGACCCAGGTGGCCTGTCATCTGCTCACAAGTTTTTAACATGGGAACAGCTGGAATTGATCCACTCTTATGGTAACGCCCTGGAAAGACAAACAGAGCCAGGCCAACCGGTTCTGCTTTCGAGGGTCACGGGGGTTCACAGGCCAGGCATGCCTCTGCCTGCCTTGCCCATAAAGCCCAGCAGCCCCATCTGGCCAGACCAGCCTCGCTCCAACATCCTTCTCCCCACCATGCCCCATCATAATCCAAATCTCCACTTAGGGTGCCTGAGCCTTAAATTCAAATCCCTTCACACTTGAGGGACTGAAAGCCCCCTCACTTTCAGAGCTGTGCTCCAGTCACCAAAGCCCCGGGCATACAGAGTTGTTTTTGACCAATTCCAAGTCCTTAAGCTGTTCTTTGGGCCAACTTAATATTCTTTGCATCAGAGAGAACATACAGACAGACAGCAGCCTCACGATTGACACGCACACTTGCCAGCAAGGCACCCAAGTTTGAAACTCTGCTGTAATGAATATTTAAGCCTTTATACAATGGGTGTCTGTTTGGTGACTGATGCTATCTGCTGAGCTACAGGTGGTGGGCTGGATTTTGTGGGGAACTTGCTTCCTTTAATGCAAGTTTTGGATGTGCTGTAAGAACACCTACTACCTTGAGCTTTGCAGAGAATCACAGGAGGGCTCATTTCCAGGCCGTAATGAGGCTCAGGTATCAAATCACTTAGTCCAAATCACTTAGTCCTGTGTTAATGAGGATGGGTGCCTCCAGCGTTAAGAGACAGCTGAACATGGATTTGGAAGATCACTACTTGCGGTTTTGCAGGTGGTTAAATTCTGTCTATAAAGTTCTGTATTAGATGTCTGTATCATTTTGTAGCTGGTCCTTAGGCCTGAGCAAGTCCCCTACTTACACACCTAAAACTATGCATGTATTTATAGGGCTTCAAAATTCAGTGCAGCGTGCTGTGCGTATAGCCAGCATTCTTATGAATCTCTTTATGGACACAGCTCTTCTATCTACCCCCCTGCAACAACTGAATTCTTTTTAAGAAATTTCAGGACTTTTCTGACTTGTGATAGGGATTAGCATCACCATCTCTGGACTGTGAAGTTGCTGCAGTCAAAGTTCATTCATATTTCTTAATTTCACAATATGCATTTATTCCATGTTGGATTTTGCATTCAGCATGTTGTATTTAGAGGCAGCAAGAACTGGAAATGTCTTAATCATAACTGTAATGAGTAACGGGGTAAAATATTTCCTTCACATTAATGAAAAACATGAGATACTGGAAGGCTGGATAGATTTTTTGGATTCATCATACTTAGTATGTAACGCTTCAGAGTTTTCTGTCTGGTCTTTAAAAAGTTCGCAGACAAAATATTTCTTAAAGAAAAGTTGATATCTAAGCCTGTTAGAAAGGTAGCAGTAAACAAATACACATTAGGAGCAAATGAGAACAAGTACTAGCCACAGGGAAGCCTCAGTAGCTTCATTATCTCAAGAAGTTCAAACGGATTTCATCAAAAGTGAAGTGTGATGCCTTAAATCCCTCATATGTTGTCCTTAAGATGCATTTCAGACAAAGATTCAAAAATAGCTCATTAAGACTATCGAGAATATTCTGTGTGATGTATTAAAATGATGCCATCCGCTTCATTTGATAGCAGCTTGTGGAGGCATGTAACCATTTTAAAGGTCAGGAAGTGTTTTTGCTCCCCTTGCTCCCTTGGTACAAGCGTGAATATTCCCTTCCCTGTGGTAGCTATACTTGGCTAATTCAGTGCTGTGAAAGGGAATACAAAGTTCTGTCACTTTAGATCTGGCCATTTGAATGCATGACCAGGCAAGCAGCAGCTGAATAAAGAATAACATGCATTTGATTCTAAATGATTTACTCGCTTGGCATCTTATTACTGTTCTAATTCAAATGAATGGTAAAGTGCAGAATGACTGAGGAAAGTAAAGCAGATAGAATATGTCAACTAAATGACATCCAGAATAATGAAGAGGCTCTGGGGCAGCTCACTTGCATCACTCCAGTGGTCTGAAACATCCAAAAGAAGCAAACCTGGACCTTGAAACTGCCTTTATTCGCAGTTGTTTGTCTGCTACTGTAGTCCTAGTTCATATTGATGACTTGGGAGTTTCCCAACTGACCCTATTAATAATGATTTAAATCTATCTCTATTCCTCTTTGGTCCTGAACCAAAGGTAATTTATCTTAAGTGATTTAACCATATATTGTTTGCAAGTCAAAATGACTGAAGGATGGCCATTTCACAGAATCATAATATTTTGCTTCTGATAGCCAGAACCAGTAGTTGCCCACATCAGTTGCGGTAACTGAGGTAACAGATATTTTTGCATAATCCTGATTTCATTATTTTGATTTAATTTATAACCATTTCTTTAAGAATATTAGATGATACAGCACAGAAGGTTACACTAAGATGTACAACCAAAATTTATTCTGCCAATTGACTATAAATTACCACTCTAGAAATAGGCTATGGGATGGCCATTTATATCACTTAAGACTTAAACAAAAACCTACTGAATTGTAATGGTGGATTTCCATTGACTTCAATGGCTCTTGGATTAGACCTTCAAAGTGAAAATGGAGGACTCAATTTGATGAGTGTAGTTAAGTCGTTAGCATATTCATGAGCATGTTGTCAGAATCTGAACAAAAGGGATTTAGAAGTTCCTTAATCACCATCTTTATCTGCTGGTCAAATTGGTGATACCTATTCAGCAGCCCTTCCTTGCAATAGCGATTTTTTAAAACCCTGATCTAGAAAGAGACAGAAAATAAAACAATTGGATAAATGGGGGTGGTTGCAGTCAACCATCTCTTGTTCAGTTGGATACGTTATTTTCAGAGCATAAACCTTTATTCAGCGAAAGAACCTATTGAAATCCGTGTGACTATATCAGGGGCAAGCCAGTCTTCATCACGGACATTGTTCTCAGGGTTGGGAAAAACATCATTGAAACCGGTGGGGGGAAGCAGTCATTCAGACTAAATCCAAATGTGTATTACCATACCTTTGGAGTAAGGCAGCTGAAGCAATAGGCGTTGTTACTGCAAAGGTGGACCACATGAAAGGACAGTCAACAGCTAAAGTAATGAGTTAAATGTAAGGCTTGATTCTGTGTGGAGATTAAAAACAAAATTTTGAAACTTTGTGCAAAAGAGCCAGCATCGGATATTTATTCTGTAACTTGTGTCCATTTTTTTGGAAGAAGAACAACAGAAAGGTTTGCATTCAAAAAATACTTGAAGTTATTGTATCAGTTTCCCTTCTTTGCAGGAACAAGATCTAGGGCCCTGAATGATGGCTAATCACTTTGCTCAAAAGAAGTAATGCATGGATGGCAAAACCAAATCCTTGGTTAGAATGGATAATATTGTATTTTTTACCTCGGTTGTTTTCTCAGGGGCATAAATCAAATCCATTTTCTCTCAAAGCATAAGGATTTAAAAAAATATTTAAGCTAAGTGATGCAGTTTCCCAATAGTTACAAAAAATACTAAAATCATATTGAAATTTATTCTGGCCTCTTTAATGTATAAACATGGCATTTTTTTAAATGTGCTGTGTTCCAAAACATTATTTTCTTTACAGTCTACTGTTAAGAAATTCTGTGTAGTGCAGGGACAGAAAACAAATCCTCAGGACTCCCTTAACTATGTCTTCTCCCTACAGCTTTGTGTGCTATATAACATCCATATTGCTTGGCAGAAGATGCATATGATGCATTATGTTTTGAGTGCATGTTTGGAATACCTACTTTGGCTGTTGTTATAACCTATAGTCCATAGTGAATTTACTATCAATGAGAAGATGGTTTTATTGACTTTTTCCCCCCATATCTGTGTGTAGAATGTATTAACAGAGAAAGAAATTTTCCAAGGAAGGAAGCGCTAAGAATATAGGATGCTAGATTTATTTTGTTTTGTTTTTGTTTTTTTAAACCAAAGGAGACCTCTATTTCCTAAGATTAATTCACATTGAGATAATTGTTTTATTTTGTCTTTGTTGGGGGCTTTTTCTTATTGGTAGAGCTATGTATGAATCATACGAGCAATGAAGCAATTCTCTGTTTATAGTCACTGAAAAGAACTGTACATTTCCCTTCAGTAGAGAGAAGCAGTTTAAAGCTCCCCAGAATTATCAGGAGTAATGAAAATGTGTTGTGTTTTAAATTAAAGAGGAAAAGAAATCAAACCATTCACACAGGATTTGGCAAGGCCAAAATGACTTATCCTGTTCCCTGCTCTGTTATTGTATTTCTTCATTATTTTATCATTTGTCTTGCACATAAATTGTGCTCAGATAATTCAGTGATGGGTACAATAGAAATTAAATAAACAGATCACATTATTGTTGTTCAAGAGATAATGTTTAAGACAACTTTTAAATAGATTGTGAAATCTTTAAATCATGGTGTCGATAGTTGTAAGCAGACATGGACAGACCAAAATAACCCTTTTTAATGAAACTGCTTTTATATATTCATTTTTAGAACCATACTGTCCATTTTGTTGGGCAAACTGAATACATTGTATAATAAAAAATTACTGCTCAATATCTTTGCCAGATATCTGTACATTCTAATGCTTCTGTTGTGTTTTCTGAAAGCATCAAGTATTTTGTACACTGAAAAAATACTATTATACTATTTTTGATATTTGAGTTGAAGCTGTATGTTTCCTTTTAGGATTCAGCTCTGAGAAATGAAGAGAAAAAGGGTGTCACACTGGGAAACAATTACAGACATAGTAAATCACAATGAGCAAATTTACCGGAGAAGGGTACATTAGTAATGTCATGGCTTAAAAAGTCATTTTGGAAGAGCATCACTGAAAACGTGAGCAGACTTGCTATATTGTCCTGACTCCATCATTTCAACTCTTTATGACTTGTTTCCCTGTTTATAAAGCTGAGGTGAGTCATGTTTACCCCATAGAAATAGAGAGTGGTAACACACATTTACAATTCACTTGTAGTACTGTACAAGTGCTAAATACCCTTAGACTTTTTTAGGATATTATAATACCCTTCTTGAATTCCAAAAGGATTCATAACATTTTTCATACCTTGTTCTTTAAGGTAATCTAAGGGAAAAGTAAAAATTATTGACACAAGTTAAGTTTCCAATTGAAATTACTGTGGCCTTAGATGTCTGGAGATACTTTATGTACTTATTCATTCTGCGTGACTCTAGGCATTGAGAAAGAGTAATCCCGCTTGGCATTTTGAGTCAATTTGGTCTCAGTAATTATGGAACCACAGTAACTTGTTAGAAGAAGCTTGTGAAAAAATAATGTCTCTGAACTTTACAACAGAGCTTAAGTGTACAGAAGAATTCAATCAGTGAAGAAAATAAGTTTGAGAAGGATATCCACTTGTTAAGTAACTATATCACAGTGCATAATATCATCAGGAGCATCTGTCTGTGAATGTTGTCTTCCAGACTGATTACATCTAATAATGCATTATCTTTTTGCTCAAACTTACCTTCTACAAATCACCAGGCTGTTTTACCTTTTTATGGCCCATGTTTTTTTCTTTATTAAATATATATATTTATATGTGTATATATATACATATGCCTCTGAATCTGCTCAAGACACAAATCTGAGCTTTTAGGTTTACTGAGCGGAGTTCAGCTCTGTTTTGCATATTTCTAAAGTTAAAGTCCAAGAGCATGGAACATGAGGTTTGCTGCTCTGGAAGCAACTGAAGCATCCAGCCTGAGTTTAAGCTTGAAGGCATTATACTAATTTACAGCTCTTGTTAGTGCTCTGGCATAGCACAGAATTTCCATAAGGTTTACAACACAAAGGCCTCTCCTCCTTTCCCCGCACTCTTGATGCGGCTTTCAGTACCACTCTAACTTTGCCTTCTGTGAGGGGCCTTTTGAGAGGAAGAACAGGATCAGGATGCTCTTGAGAATAATTGTGCTTCCTTTGGAGTATTTCATCATGATTCATGCTACCCTTAAATGGTCTCTTTTGCTGAGTTCTGTAGCTAGTAGCCACTTTATAACTCAGGCAAGGGTCATTGATTTTAATAGACCAACTGAGCGTGCCACTGTATTCTCTTCCACAGTCCATCAGGAGGTAAAAAACAAACAAAAAAGCCTCCATGAATCCCATCTTATTAGGAGATTGGTTTACTCTGAGCACTGTTAACATGCTAATAGAGCTGTTCATTTCAAAGCTGCTAGGTTAGATTTCACCTGAGCTGGCAGAAACAAGGGTTTTCACTGAATGACAGCATACGAGTCTGCAGGTAAGGTTTACAACCACAAAGACAGATGTCTACCACATCTCTCAAAATAGCTTCTTTTTATAATAATTTTAACAGAAAAACTGGTAAATTAGAAAGGTATGAGCCAGGCCTGAAAAATCTTAACTCCTTTCCTACCTAGAGAAGCAGGCCCTTAGACTACAGTTAGCATACTAGTGAAGCACTTTTGGTAAGCTTATGGTATTGATAACTGCACTGTACCCAATATTTACAATACTGCTAGAACAGTGCTCAAGTTTTATGACTTATTTATTGCATCTGTAGCTGTATTTCAAAGCAGAAAACGGGTATTCTAGTCTGAAATGGAGCCAGTTTGCTGACATGAATGTTTACTACAGAAGAGGACTAACTCTGCCGTTCTCTTTGTTTCTTAGGGTTTTGAAGAAGTATTGGCTTAATTACCAATGTGCTTTTCTGTATTAATCAGCTAAGTGTTAGACAAAGGTAATTTCTAGAGTCAAGATTAATGCTAACCTTGCATAGCAAAGCTTCATAATTGCAACCAAGACAAATAATTCTTTAGTGCTTCAATCTTTTGAGGAATCTGATCTAGTTTGATAGACTCCACAGTCTATAAGTGCATTTAGAACTTCTGTGGAAAAAAATAAAATGAATCAGGAGTCCAGAGCCCATACGGGTTTCTCACACTTTTCACTGATATAAAATCCAGATGGTAAGAGACTAGCAGGGAAGAATGTTGTTGTAGACTCCAGATAGACAATATATCTTGAAAAAAAGCATAAGATAAGCATCTATTTTTTCCTCTTTCTAGAAACTGTGAAGACAGATTCCAATTTTGGTAACTTATGAACTATCGGCAATAAGTATTAGGAGGACGTATTTAAACATGAATTGTAGGAGAACTTGGCCACAGCGGACATTAGACTGAAGCTCCAGCTAAGGAATCAAAGTGGGGGCTCCTTACTACCATGACCTAATTACACTGCAGGATTGTATCACTATGCATTTCTGAAATTTCTGTCTTTTGCCCGATCTTTTGTCCAATCTAAAAACACTGCAAGAAAATTTAGGCACTCCTAATAGATCTTTTTCTGTCAAGGTAAAATGAAAAGGTCATAACTGCTTCCTGAGCACACAGTTTGGTTCCCCCTCAGTTTGAGATATTTCTACATCTCAAGACTTGCTGGTAGATATATCAGCTGATTTAAATTAGAATTGGAAACTGTTTTAGGCAAGAATTTGGAATGCAGCCACAGAGTCACTTTGTCTTTATGAAATCACAGTGTAAGGTAGACCATGTAAGAGTGCTGGCATTTGCCTTACTCTTTAAAACAATGTAATTCAAAGTGCAGTCTACAGCTACAATTTAAAAAAAAAAAAAAAGGTTAGCAAGTGCTAATGTGGAGAATGAAGTCAGAATAAAGGAAACTGAAATTTCCTAGTATGTGTCTGAGTATTTTGAACTATCCAAATAGAAAAGCTCTTCCTTTTTGTTGCATAAGGATAATAAACAAACTTTTCTGCTCAATATTTTAGCACTGAGCTGAGCAATACCCTTTAATGGTAGGAAACTAGCCAGCATCCATCTTTAAATGTGGAGATGCTGAGTAGCATCTGGAACCTAAGGTAGCGCAGAAGGGAGATTGTGTTGCTAAATCAGATCCAAATACCAATACTACCTTGGTTAAGCTGGGGCATCAGAATTACTTCTGTTGAATGTTGTCCAAGTTTCCTCAGAGTCCTTAAGATCAATGGGATTGTCAGACACATATAGTCCCAGAAGACCATGAGGAAAGGAGTTTGTCTAATAATAGGCCAGACCTCTAGTCACCCTGGAGTCACCTCCTTAGTAGAAGAGGCCTGAACTGCCTTCAAGTCTTTAACTGAAGGGTTTAATTTCTGCAGTTCAGAAAAGATAGAGCTACAGCTGTGTTAATCAAGTTAAAAGAGGAGCAAGAACCTATACACTATTATTAATTAGGTTCAGAAAAGATCAACAGTGCTCCAAAAAGTCAGTATGGTGGGATTTTTGTCTTGTTATATGAGTTTTCACAAGGCAATGGAGGTGGCGGGGGGGGGGGCAGAACGGTACTTGCTATATTCTGAGAGAGCAATATAGGTGGGAACATGAAGGAATTAAGAGAGAAGGCACTGCCCTACAGACACAGCTAACCTAAAGAATCTGATATCATTTGTGGGAAGCAAGCACATCAAAAGAGAAATCCATGTGAAGTTGTTCAGAAAAGGTTCATGAGTTACTTTTGAAAATGTAGGTCCTATCCAAATAAAACATTCCTGTAAGACAGGCAAGAAATCTTTTAAATAGCAGAATGAAAGTTCAGCTGTCTGTGGTGAAAACAACCAGGGACACACAACAATACTTTCTTTAGTGATATCCAGCTTCACAGTGCATCAGAGAAATGTGAGTTATGGCTGACCTTTGCAGAAAGCTTCAAAAGTTATATAGGAACAACTGAACTGAAGTGTTCTCACCTGTCAGTAGGCTTCCTGAATGTCCAGGCAACGGTGAATTTTGTGGCCAAAAAACTCCTCAGTTTAAAAAAAATAGAGCCAAGAAATAAGAAGACATTGCCAAATTTGGGGAGGGACTTCTAAGAATTTAGCAAAGATTCTGGTGAAAAGTCACAGCGATCGCAGCTGCGCAGCTAACGAGCAACATCAGAACCAAACAACGGAAGTTAAAAGGAAAGAGATTATTTCCATAATAACAACAGAGGAACTTGACATGCTTATGTCATAGCTTTCCAATTAAAGATCTCTTGACATCAAAAACGGTAATGCATTAGGCCCATCATATAGTATTGCCACATGAGAGACAGAATGGCCCCCAGAAGGAATAGATTCCTTCCAGGGTCCTATTTTTCTGCTCGTGTATCTTAGCCAGGAACTGGATTTCTCTGCCAGGAGAATGGGAGATTCCTTTATCAGGGAAAAGCCATTCTGAGAGGGTTAGTCCAGCCTAATAACAGCACATCCTTATCCTTAACACATTTTCTCCTTGACGTAGCTGAAACAGAATTACAGGATATGCTTAATGATACATCCTCATAGCAACTCCCCTTTATCATTGCTCTCTCCTTTGAGCAGTGCCTTCCAAGAAGGAAGTCCTTGTGGAGCAGATCTTGCACTACACAACCCAGTGCCTTTATGACCTTTGCATCACAACCTATACAACATGCAGCTAGTCACTGGCAGAGCTTAAAACCACCCCTAAGCCATAACTTCCAGTCCTCTGCTTATTGATTTATGCCTGTGATACATATGATGCCTTGCTGAGTTACTTCCTATCATCTGAGCCGCTGTAATGGATTTTGCACATCCACAGACCACACTATTTGTGAGGTAAATGTCTTTTTCAATTAGCCTAACACATTTTACCTCACAGCTGGGCAAAAAAGGGACACATATTATTTCACAAAGAGTTATGGAAGATTAGCTGTCAGAAGCTAACTCAGCCTTTATAAATCAAGCTGCAATTCATGAATTCAGGATATTCCTACTTACCCCTCCCTCAGCTGCTTGCTGCTCATGCCCACAGCCGGCTGCAAGGTGTTTTCTCCTCAGTTGTTTTAGCCCAGCTATTTATGTGGCCACCCTGTGAAATGCAACAGGGAATTGCTGTGGCTTAAAATGTCCCAGAGTATCAGTCACATTAAAATATACGTCCTTACTGCAAGAACTTAGAGGAATAGTTTCCAAATTTTTCTTCAGCCAGTGATCTCTTTCCCAGACCTTTTCATTTCTGATGTGGTGCCCCAGACCTCTTCCCTAAAATATCCATTTTTTATTCTTATAGGCCAAGCTGAGGACAAGCAAAGGTGGGGGATTTCTGCTATTAACTATTTTCCCACCTCTTTCCTTGTAGCTGAAGGAGAGAGGAAGCAGAGAGTTGTAACAGTGGTAGAGCACCCTTCAGCAAGGACTGGGACTCATGCTGCAACTCTTGCTCTACCTCCAGACACTTTCCCATCATCTACTACTAAGATTTCAGATGCAAGGGGAGAGCCTCAGCACAGTGCACTCCCAAAGGCAAGCATTTTCTAAATTGAAAATCTCTTCAGTAACTTGTGCCACTTTGCTTCAGAGCCGGACAAAAGGGGCATCCCCATAACCACCCATTGTCACTTAGGGCCAGGAGCTAGGTGGTTATGGGGATGCTCCTTTTGTCCGGCTCTGAAGCAAAGTGGCACAGCAAAGATGACTCAACTGCCAGTTGTGCCAAGGAATGCCACTTAAGGTGTGAATATTTGCCAGATTGTGCCAGGATAGGGATATTCAAGTTTCCACTGTGTTCAGTGGAAAGCATTATCACAATGAATGCTAGGCCCCTTTAAATGAAACAATATTCACTTCATGTGAAAAATGATAGTATTTTATTCCTTGACTCAAATTTAAACTGCTCTATCTTTTCTTCAGGTTACAGTGTATTAACACTGAGCAGTCAATCATCTACATTATATACTCAGAGGCTCATTTAAGCACCATCAATCTCTTGAGATTCATTATCAGCTTATCTTCTAGGTTCAGAACAATTCTATATTGTTTTATATTTTGTGGGTTACAAGATGAAATGCCAGCTCTTTTGTGGGTTACAAGATGAAATGCCAATTCTTCTGGATGAGGCAGAAGAGCACTTCCAGCCCAAAATGAAATGAAGGAGGAGTTAGAACATACCTGGGGGGGAGCACTGTAACAGTCAGAATGAAAAGCCACTTTCATGTCAGGTTTGATACTTAATTTGCAAAGACCAAAGAGATGCACCCCAAATTAACATGGCAAACATCTGTGCTGGGACATTTAATTTAGTTTAGTTTATGTAACAGTTCACATTGCATTTTGCCTATCTGAGCCCTGTGCATGCAGGAAATATGCTCCTAGACTGTTCATCAAGCTTCCGTTCTTATCACAACGTATATCCAAAAACTTCTTGTATGAGGGTTTATCTCACTCTTACTGTTCCCTTAGCTTTCGTGGGAGTATAATGGCATTCTTCAGCAATGTTCTGGGTGAGTTTGGTTTGATCCTACAAACCATACTTATACAAGTTGTCCTGATAGTCACTAAAATTCAACTTTGGTGACATACTATAAAGAAGTAAATCCTTGGTTGTTTTTTACCATTAAAACTGCATTCTTTAACACCAGTTGTAAGCAGACTGAACAGTTAAGAGTTTACCAATTTTGTTAGAAAGCATGATGGTTTGCTTAGAGCAGTCAGGTGCCAATGACAACCTATACACTGTAGCAGTTTAGATGAAGTAGTTGTCATGACAACTCAATTAACTAAATAAACATAGCTGTATGGAGCAGCAACCCATGTCCTCTGCATCATCTATACTTCAGCACAGAGCATTTTGAGTAGCTGTGCAAATGAATGTCCCCCCTCATTTTCCTCCCCTCCTCCCCTCCCGACCAGGAAACGATGAAAACGATGCACCACGCAGTACTGCTCAGCTGGAATCATAACAGCCGCGTAGCTGCTTCTGGCAGCACAGAAACCCAGGTCAAATTATTGCCATCTTCCTCCCTCTCCTGCTCATACTCCCCCTCTCCCCATCAGGTTGGCTGATTAGGTCACCTTTTCAGAAATGGCTTCTAGCTCTACCTTAATTAAAGGAAAAAAAGAAGGACAATTTGTGGATAAATACACAGTAAACTACCTGCCAGCCGGTAAAATCAGTTTTTACATAAAGAGCAAGCACACTCATATGACAACTAGTCTGAGATTGTCTGCAAACCAGCAGGTTTCAGTAATGCAGGCTCTTTTAGAAATATGTAGCATAGCAACTTAAGTTACTCAGATATCTCCGCTCACCAAAGACATATGAGCTCTGGAATAATTGACACATCTAAGTGGATGCTTAGGTCACAACTAAAAAAAATGTTTTAGTTGCTTCACAGCTGCCTTCACTACAAAAAGAATGTTGCTCCATAACAGAATAACTGCTCCAATACCCCCAAGGCACCCAGGAAAAGGATAGATAAAAAAAGAGAGGGAGAGACAGACAGACAGACAGAAGGGTTACTTACCAGATAGTTGTCGAGATTGCTGCAGGTTGAGGCACTAAATATGATATAAAGAACGGTCAGATAACACCTGCCTGCAGTCTATCACCAATGGCTTTTTTATGTTTGAGAGCATCTATTTTCATGCTCCATCTTTTACCTCCTGTGTATTTATATGTCAGAAAAGATTATTGGGAGGAACTTAACAACAGCAGTAAATAGAGCCCAGGTGAGTAAGGCATGAAACGGAAGGAAAACAGAAGAGAAATAGGAAAGCAAAGCACAAAGGTGCATGTCACAGTCTTAACAGATCACCTGATAGACTCTGATGGTCTGCACTATCAAAGAACACTTACAATTTTTTCACCTCTATATCACATTCTGGTAGTTCCCAGTCTGATTTTTGATCATGAAAGAAGGATCAAACCCAACTCCTCTTTAGTCCAGGGAAATCCTTGGTTAAGCTACATTTAAATTTTAGCAAGAGACTTGAGTTTCCCCTGTTTGGTTTGTGCTATTTTGTGCAGAACAGTTTACACTGAGGTGAATTGTATCCAGTATTGAGTCTGATGGAATAGCAGAAGTTTTAAATACAATACTGAATATCTAAATGGAGTCTCACTCAGGAAAGCATTTAAACCACTTAATTTTGCCCTTCTAGGCTTTGGTGGGTTTTATGGGAAGCAAGTTCATGCCTAAAATTAAACGTTAATTTTTTTTTGAATAGAGATGATTTTCTGACTCAAGTCCCTAGTGATTCAGGTAGTAAAGCTTTAAACAGGGTTGCTCTGTGAGTCTACCAGGCATAGCTCTAGTTGTACTCTTGTTTTTAATTAGCAAAGGAAAATAAATCTACCTTTAATATTTTTCTGTTTTAAAAACACATACAGAATAAGTGCCACTCCCCCCAAAAGCCCCAGCAACAACAACTTCAAAAACCCAACATAACCCTTACACAGACTATTCCCAAAAGATAACATTTCAATATCACATTTCTGTGCTGTCAGATTCAAGCGGCGAATGAAAGATAAACTAAGGTAGTATTTACTTAAGATACAGCCCTCAATTTAGGAGAACAGACATATGCTATGATGGTTTTTAAGGTGGATCACCCCACTGTACTACAGTGAAAGCCTGAAGCCTCAAGACTCTTTGTCTGTTGTGCTCAGACACGTACACCTGAAAGTCACTAGAAAGTGCCAATTGAAGGAATTCAGTCCAGATAAGGTTTAATTATATACATTGGAAATACAAGACCGAAGACTATTCTGAAGAATTTCAGAAGTTTTCTGGGAGTTTGTGAAAAGGATTCATTTTGCTGCCCAGGCAGGTGTGAGGGGCCTCAGTGTTACCTTGCTTTGTCTGTCTTTGGGTGAGAGCAAGGCAGCCTAGGATTCTTACTCCCTGGGAGCTGAAGAAACTGGCTTCTGTGCAAGTGTTAAAGGACTCCTACGGACAGATGCTTGGAGAAAAATTTGGTTTACCAATTCAGTAACTGCTCTGGTCATATTTATCTGATTGTTCTCATTGAAAGCAAGGAAAACTTCTTCAAGCTTTTGAGCAAAGCACATTTTTGTACTGAATAAATCTAAAATTTACTATGCCTGCTTTTCTGATGGACAACTTCACATAGTAGACCAATCACCAGTATCAATGGAACTGCACTGATTTCCACCAGCTGCAGATCTGACTCACAGTGCCTAAATGTGACTGAAATGTCTTTATATTCTGAGTTTTGCAATACAGCTCCATATGATTGCTCACCATAAGAAACTGCGAAACATCTGTCTATCCTGTTTAATAAGCCTTAATGTTTAATAGGTAAATGAAATATTTAATATTTATAAAAGTCAGGCTGCAGGTTGTGCAGTTGCCAAGTCCAAAATGGCCAGAGTACAAAACAGAATGTACACTGCTGCATTTGTGCCTCTGAGGACATAGCTGAAGAACTCTGATGTCAGTTGCTTTCTTAATGTATCTTAACGAACAACCTTCAAGAACAGACTTTTCCTGCTTTTTTGCTCAGCAGAAAGATGTTTATTAAGGATATATATTAAGCAAGGCCTCTGAACATGAACATAAGTGTTAATAAATACTTAGAAAGGGATCAGTGGACTGAGCAACTAAGAAACTTTTCCCCCTCTTTTTATTGTTGTTGACCTTCCCTCACCTTCCCTACTTCTCTCTGAATTCCAAATACACTTTTTCTTCATGTAACAGTCATAGCATCAACTGTCAAAAAAAACAAAACACCTCACCTGAAACTTTTCAATTTAGACAACCTTGAATAACCAGTTCAGATGTAAAAGATGCAACTTGGAGGATGTCAAAAGCGAAAAGCTTTCTTACTTGGGTCTGAATTCTCAGAAGGTATCAAAATGTTGCATAGTGGCAATGTTAGATAGCAGCCCCATCTTTGGGCTGAATTTATGGCTTACAGCTAAATTAAAAACCAGAGTCCTCTTCACCAGATAAATCCAGACAAATGTATTAAATGCATATTGTGTAATAGATACTTCCCATTTACCAGTGTATATACTGGTAAAACAAATGTGTTTGTTTGCTTAACTCTTTGGAAACAAAAATGGGTTAATTTAAGTACTTGAACTACAGTGTCAGCTGGGTGTAAACTGGCATAACTGCATTTACTTCATGGTTTATATTACGTTAAAACCTGTGTCAGGGAGGTAAACCTAAAAATACAATCTCCAGGAATATCTGTCACCATTTTCATGTGCAGTTTTCTCATTCTTCAACTGTTCTAGCACTTCACTGAGTTCCTCACTGAAAGCCACAATCAGAAGGGGAAAAAAATAAAAATAAAAAGTGGTAACTCTGCAACAGATGTGCTAAAACAGCTCTGCCTGCTTTATGCTAGAGCTAAAGGGCAAGAACCTTCTGCCTTTCACTAGCTTTATAAAACTAAAGATGTCCTTACAACTCCACATGGGGGTAGATATGCTATAGAAGATATTTATCACTGCAATAATACATAATATCATGTTATTTTTGTCCCTCAGTCTCTCTTCTAATTACCCCACCTTTTCTCCTTTGCTCCACTTTTGTAGGATAGTCTTTGGATAATAATCCCCACCTGGTAACAGTCTTCTCCAATCAGAAGTCTTTTAGGAGGCCTCACTTACAGAGCTGCAGTCCCAGTGGAAATTAAACTTCAGAAGTGGGGCTTGTAAACAGAATTTGATTTAGAAGTTTAAAAGTGGAACTGGTTGTGAAATTACTGCAAAGTTTTAACACCAGTGTTTTATATCCTTAATAGCCAAAATGGACAAAAGACATGAGAAAACAAGCTCAGGAATTAGGTGATTCCCACTACATCACAAAATAAGATACAAATGCCTGCTCTGTAGTGGCAAGATATACAGAAGCTAGAGAGGGAAAATGTCAGATATATAATTGTATGCATTTTGTTAAAAATATTAAGATAGTTAGTAAGATATCTATGAAAATATCTAACTACCAGTGCTATTTCATAAAATTTTACTGGAGCATTTATTTTGACTGGTGCTCTTAATTTCAGAGTGCTGTTTTATGTGGTAAATAAATAAGTGTGGTAATCAATTACCTTTACTCAAAGCTGGAGTAAATACCACAGCAAATTCTAATAATTAAAATCAGTATGGGCAAAGTGTGGGCAATTATTTGATGCTGAGTATATATATTAATATAGTCATATTCCAAATAGCTATGCATTATGTTATTTGGATAAGCCTGCATCTAGCTGCCCTACGGAGCTAAGTAGCCAGCGTAAGGCAGTTTTGATGGTGGATCCCGACCTGAGGGGCTGTGCTGTGCTGAGCCAGGCTGTGCGGGGGGACCCTCTCGCGGGGTCTGCGGCCAGGCTGGCTGCTGGGCCCTTGCAAGGCACCTGGTTCCCCTCTCCAGGCACACCTCGCTTTCCTACAGTCTTTCAGGTTCTTTGGCCTTTTCCTTTTACCAGAGAGGAGATCTAATCATAGCCCCTGCTACAGCAACCACTTCCTATTTCCCCTCCCCAAATAGATTCTGTTTCTGTATCACAGACTCCTGTGCTCTCACCTCTAAATCATTTCTCTTTTCTTAGAGCCTTCTGGAGCTCTGCTCAGGTTAACAGGTTTTCACAGATATAAAGCTTTCAACCTGATTTGGGGCTGTCTTCCAGTCTTTTTCTGACTGATGGATCATAAAGAATACACCCAACTACATACACCTTTTACACACACTTTTTTTTTGGCCTCAAATAGGGAACAATTTGATGCCAGGTGTATTCCATCAACTTCCATTTGTTAATGGTATTCCCAGCTTCCCAAGCATTGGCAAACCTTTGTTTACTTCTCCTACTAATTCATCAGTTACTGCATTTCTGATTTGACTGTTAATAGCTGAAAGCCTCAAATAATGAATTCTGTGTGACTTCCATTTTTAGCAATGAAACCTGGCAATGACAGAACTGCAGCACTCCCATTTTATTGTTTGTTTCCCATGAATATCTGCATATCCATACTATAGAAGATCTAAAAGAATGTTGCTCTTAATCTAAGAATTACACCCTAATATTTTAAAAACAACTAATTTACTATATTCTAAACAAACTGTTGATAACACCTGTTATGCAAATATTAAAAATAATGAATGAAAAGATAGAAGAGGAAATATAATTGAGATAACATACATTACCAGTTAAAGTAGGTCTGCAGTATGAGCCAAAGCCTCACAGCATGTAATTAGGCACAACTGCACTAAAGTCAATGAAATTATCATGATTTATGTCAGCTACGGATGTGCAGCAATTAACTTAAAAGAAAGTAAGATTGTTTCATTTGGTTTATCTAAAACAGAGAATATGTCCTACTTGTCAATCCCTTTTCTACAGGTGTTTGTTTCTATATACTAATCTAGCTAACTACAGAATTATAGCACTACATCCTTAATCCTTCAAACACGTATAGAACTCTAAACCTGGGATTATTCTTGCTCATTTCAACAAATTGGATATCTGACTCTTACAGGGGCTATAGTGTAGCATTATGATCTATCATAGGGTTCAAAGACAAATTTAGCTTTCTTCTGAAGCCCCCTTCCTATGTTTGTTGCCAGTAGTACTGGATTTTACTACAGGCAGCATTTAATTAGGAACAGATATGCAAATATTTTAAAGCAGCTGTGCTAACTGACAAGCACTGCAGCAGCTGTAGGACAAGTAGTAGGAATATATCTTTAAATACAAGATGAATCCAAAGGTAGTTTATAATAGAGTGGAGGTGAAGATACACGCAGGTCAATAAATGGTCATCCCAGTCTATCGGATTACAGAATTCAGGATGAGAAGTTTGTCCAAAATAATGAGTCTATTGCTAGCCAGTGAACAACCATTCCCCTGCAGCAGATTCTGACAAACAAGATGATTATTCTTCATTAATGTTTCATTACTACTTGGATGTTTTCCTTCCTAGTGCAGTTATTTTTTGTTTTGAAAAAAACAAACAAAGCCTACCCCAGATCTAAAGCACTAAGCAGCAGGCAACCATATAGTATTGTAAATTTAATTAACATCATAAAGCACTCCTTTTACTCTTTGGGTGCCAGTTTTAGTGACATAAAACAAATTTATGTTGAATCTCTCCCATCCCTAAATGAATGTTCTGGCTACAGAATTGTAGTTTCTGCAAGATATCAGAAATAAGTATGATTCCTTTTTCTATCTACCTAATTTCTTAGATTATATTCTGGGAGGGGAGAAGGTTAGAGGGAAGGAGGGATCTAATGGCCCTTTCCATTATAACTAAAAAAATTTTAACTGGAGATGGTTTAACATGTACTGCTATGAAAACTGCATTGCTATGGCAACCTACTTAAAAAAAAAAAGAAGAATCCTTGTACGTACATTATATTGACTTGTAAGCATTTAAATGAGCTTGAAAGACAAAAACTTCTCCAGATTTCATACTGTTTATATATATAATATGATGTAGGCATAGGCTGACTATAAATAATGTCCTTTCTTGAGTATTTACATTCTTATCTAACTATGACTCTCTTAACCCTACATGAACTCTAACTATGCAAAAGTAACAAGGATTTTAATTAAACTGAGTGCATTGAACATTGTATGTTTCTCCCAATACAGAAGTGCTGTAAACTGGTATATATATCCGTTTATGAGTAATTTTCATTAGATTTTCTTCAATACAGTTATAATTGTTAAATACCAATTTACCTATCAAATTTATATAAATGTTAAATGTTTGCATAAACATTAAATACCAAAAGCCTGATTATTTGAGCACTCAAAAATGTAGAAATGTTAAATGCTGAATCACTGCACATTGACTAAAAGAATGACTAACAACTCACATTTAACTTCATACTATTTATTTTTAGTTAATTCTACATCATATCAGTAATTTTTTGTTCTGATACAAGTCTTTGCATTCATTTCACTGTCATGTTGCATTACTTACCCCATTGCTTGAGAAAGGATTCTGGAATCTATTTTTAATATATTTAACAGCATTTATTTAATAGCACTTTTCAACTGAGCAATGGCCTTTGCGATTTGTTTATGAGAAGAAGTTCAGAGGGTAAAAATACATGTATAAAACACCTTTACAGATTGGTAGCCATATTAACATACCATACTGAAATGCATTTGCATGACATAAATACATTTGCAATCAATAATTCCAAGTAAAGGAATCCTTTAAATCACCACATTCAAAATAAAATACAAATACAAAATACAAATCCATTTCTGTAATATTCAGGTGTAATAGAGGACTAGTAAGAGAGAACACTGGGACACCCAGGTCTTGATAAGCACTTTGTTACATGAATTTAAAGACAGATCTGAAAGGGAACTTAGGCATGGTAACATTTAACACTGCTGTGCCTAACTGCAAGGCACCAGGCCCATGGCATGACAGAAAACCAGGGCCTTTGTTAGATGCCTAAAACTTTCTATACAGTGCAGGGGGGAGCTAATCGCCTTGGGCTGTGAACCAATTCGAGGGGCAGAGCACAGCATTTCTCAGTAGGAAATTCTCAGAACAACTGATTTGCTAAATCTTTTCCCTTGCTAAGTTTACACATCTTCCCTGCAGCCCAAGGCCCAGGGGAAGATTCACCTCCGCAGAAGATCTGCCACAAATCTGATCTCACATGATGAACCACGGTCATGTTCTCCTTTAAAACCATGAAGTATGTAACAGCTGCAACTTCCCTTTAGTACAATATTCAAGTATACAAGGTTCTTACCCAGGATCAGAAATATCCAGTTTTAGTTCTCTTACACTTCAGTGGTAGTATCCTGACAAATGTGTGAATCACCAGATCTCATGATACTCCACCTGGGGCACTCTCCACTCCTTAGGTTTGAAAGTAAGAAAGGGAGCATGAATATGATACTGATTGATTAGGCAACTGTCTGACTGGGGTGGGGGAGTCCTGCACTAGTTTCTGCTTCAAGAACTGTGGAAATATTTCATCCAAAGATTGCCTAAGGAAACAAAATCCCACTAGCAAGTGTGGGATTTGCAAAATGGCAGTTTTAGTAATAGGTGCTTAAATTTCCTTCTATTCTTTTTGTGCTCAAAGTAGTAGTTTGGGCACTCAAATGCCAGATGGATATCTTAAAAATAAATAAATAAATATATATTTTTTAAACACATTAAGAAAACAGTTCCCAAATCTCAAACCCGGTATCAGTAAGATTATCAAGGATGCATAGTGTGTAGGTCCTGATGTGCATTCCCATCAGCATGAAGCCCCAGTGGTTTTACTGCAAATCACTGACGGGTTTCTGGCTGGACCTCTGCAAGTTTCATTTTTCAGCTAGTTCAAATGGTTAATTTGATTAAAAAACAAGATTTGCAGTTGATAAAAGGAGCAAACCTAACTGTTGTTCTGTGGATCTGTAGGGACAAGAACAACATTTGAAAAAGGAGAAGTAAAACCGAGGTTTGAACTTGTATGATTTCTTTGCTGGATTTGGTAGATAGATAAGGAAGAAAAAAGCCTACTGGGACCAGAGGAGGAGAAGTTGGTAATTATGTCACTTGGTACCCATTTTGTTTATTAATTGAAGGTCTAATTGGTTTGCTCTATTTTAATTAACAATGTTCTTATTTTAATTAGTTATTTTCCCTGTATACATTAGCATTAGGATAAACCACTAAGGATATGAATAATACAATGAAGAGCTTAAAGTTAGGTTTATCTTAAATGTTTAAACAAGGTCACAAGTGTTTAACAATGAAAATAAACCTGTTCATAAATGTGAGTACTACTTCTTTAAGAATTTCATCCCAGCTAAAAAAACCATACATATATATATATGTATGTATAAGTGTGTGTACATTTTTATATATACACACACACATATATATATAAAAATAAAAGTGCCTTTTTTCTTTTTAACTTAAGAGTCAACTGATATCAAGCATGATTAACATAGATGCCAAAAGAATTAATGTAAGAATATGACAGGTTTGGTAGTACTTAGATATGCTAAAATGTTCAAGCTGGTTGAATCTTTTGAAACTTCCCAGCGCTATAGCCATTGTCAAAGAATCGATTCAAATCTACTAGCACTTATCTTTGAAGCTTAGGGAACTTTATCTTCTTCCATAATAGAGGCTGGGAAAAGGCAACGAGTGCCCTATGAAAGAACTAGAGAATTCAGACTAATTGTTCCAATTCCTGGGAAAAATATCAGAACAAGTAACTCATGTAAGAACTTTGATTAGCAAAGACATATGTAGCAACTGATATTTTCTTCACATGAACTATTTTTGACAAATGTGTCTATTTCCTTTATGTGGCAGGTAACAGGCTTGTTGTAAATGGAGAAGTGTCGATCTTCAAGTTTTGGATAAAGTTCTGCCACATGTTCCCATTTGCACGATAAGGAGCGCTGGTCTATATGAAACTAGTAGTAGTTCTCACATGGCTGGTTAGAAAACTACACACAGTAGTTAACAGTTCATTGTCAAAGGGCAGCTACTTACCAAGATTAGGCTTCTGTGGAGGCCTGTTCCGAGTACTGCTTACTCTAAGTTGTAAATGAAACAGAAAAAATATTCTCTAAATTGGAGGATAACAGTAAAATGGAAATGTCTGAAAACACACTAGTAGATAATTACAGTGTTTTGGAAAAAAAAATCAGGATGTAATTCAATAAGGACAAATGCAAAGTGTTAAATGTAGGTAGATATAATCAACTGTTCAAATACAGAATACAATAAATAAGTATAGGAACAACTGGCAGATTTTTTTCACAGGCAGCTTCAGTGAAAGAAGTGGAATATGAGTCAATACTACCATGCTGCTGCACAAAGGGCAAATCACAGTGGCGTATATGAAAAGGAGCTGTGCAGTCATCCTGTCCTACCCAACCCAAATAAGTGGTTAGCTGGAGTACTGTGTCCAGGTTTGATTATCACATATTTAAAGGAGAAGAAAAAAATAAAATAAAGGGAAAGAAGAAGGTTCACTACAGAGTCTGGAAAGCAACAAGAATGACAAGAGATCTAGAAAAATATGACTGACAAAAAAAGATTGGGGAAATCTGATCATCAAGTCCAAGGAAGCCTCAGGAAGACGCAGTAGCATGGTCTTCAGATATGCAGAAAGTAACTAGGGAAATGAGGTATTCTCACTAAATAAGTCTTCCTTGCTACAGATAATATTTGTTAAGTTAGATGAACTTTGTAAAGTTAAAAATGTTTAAAGGACTAGAATAGACTGTCTAGGGAAGCTTAAGAAAAAGTTAGGTATTTATCAGGATATCATATAGCTAATCCCATATTTAGGTGGCAAGATACTAGGCTATTTCTTGAGGCCTCTTCCAACCCAGTTTTGGGACTGCCAATCTTACAACTTTTTTAATGCCACAACATAAAGAATATTTCAGGTAGAATACTGTGGTAGGATACCTACCACTTAATTACCTCTGGGGAGAGACAAATAGTAAGGAATCATAGATCTGCAACTTGAAGAAAGAGGCAAAAAGAAAACTCAGTCCTTGCAAGAAGATTTGCATTGATTTTAGCTTTGAATTCTTTTGGTACATTTCCCTCAGCTGAGCATAACTCCAAAATCTTTTTCTTCTTCCATAAAAGATCATCTTGCAGTTATCAGCAAGACACAAGCTAACGTTTCAGTGCCTGAAGGCTACTGCCCTAGCACAGTAGCCAAAGCATGCTACAGATGCAGTATCGGAAGCCATTAAAAAAATAAATAAATAAATAGATAAATCTTAGAACTGGGTTTTCTAGAAAATAACAATTAGCTATAAAAGTCATATTTGGGAAACACTTATTTGTAAAAAAGGATGCCTTTTGCTCAAATTGCAAACAACTAAGTATTCCATGAAAACTGCTTAATATAAAAATTTCTTTTTCTGCTTAACTACAAAACAATTCATAAAGAGTGCCTGCAACTCATTTTATCACCAGAGAATATGATACAGCTATTGAGTTAGGACAAAGGCAACTTTTATTCTGGAGAAACAGCTTTCAATATTATCAAACATGATCAAACATGACAACTGAGAGACCCTGAATGCTTTAAACTCACACTTGTTACTCAGAGAAGATCAGCTGTTTAAGGACTGGTAACCTGTTCACTTCTAAACTACATCTCAAATCCAGCCTAACTCAATTGTGCTTTTAAAAACGGAATCATTTGGCCACAATATGACCACTATGAATAAGCTGCTAGTCCACCAGCAACTAGTAAACAAGGTTTCACAGCGCAAAGAACACATGTACCTGACATTGCCAGGGTGACTGGTAAAGGTGCAATAAGCACTTCAGTCTTTATGAATACTGAACTCTACTTCGCTCTCTTCAAAATGACTCCTAGAAGCTGAATGAGTGATGCTAATAAGATGCTGAGGAAGAAAGTTCAGTATCATTACCTGTACACTAAGCTTTCCATAGCCTACAAGATTTCCTATGAGAAATGTTAAATTGAGCAAAAGGAATAAAACTCATTAAACCTCAATCTTCCCTCCAAAACCCCACAAAAAGCAAGAAGGTGACAGGTGCTTTCACAATCTATAATTTGATTGTGTGTTTCATAACAGTGCTTAAAGATACTAAACAAGACTATATGCATTATGCCATATGTGGTACGTCACAGAATAAGAGACAGACAGATCCTCCAAAATTTTTATATTTAATTCAAACAGATAAAAGGTAGAAAAAGAGAGCAGTATTATCTCACTATGCAAAAGAAAGGCAAATCAGAGGAAGAATCTTAGATCACACAAGACAAAGGCAGAAATTGAACCTTTATCTTCCAAGTCAGTATATTAACTACAAGTCCATCAAAAATACTGTGCGCTTTTGACAACCCTAACATAGATACAGTAATTACATGAATCTAATTAGGGTTTGTTAACTTATTAGAACTTTTTAAAATCCAATTAAAGTTCCCAATTCAGAAAAATGCAAATGTGAAATTAAATCAAATAACAGGTACAAAGAGAATAAACCAAAACCTTTTTCTTTTTCACCAATTTCATTAAATTTCATTAATTGGCAGTCCTATATCTCATAGATTACTTTTCTTCCTTTCATATATTGATGCATATAAATTCATGAAGTTCTGCACAGCAGATGAAATTAAGTTGTCAAGATCATAATCAACTTCAAAGGTAGGTCTCCTTCCAAAAATTACAAGAGCAAGAAATACAGCAAAGTGTGCAGTAAGTCCCCATATCTTGAATGACATTTTATGCTCATGGTCATCATATGTAAAGCAATGCATCCGACCTGAGTGACCAGATGAAGTTTTATAAGGCAAGGTCATGTAATTTAAGGGCTTGATGAAGTACTCCAATGGCACCACAAAAACATCACTCACTTCATCTGGATTAGGAGTGGCCTGGAATGTATCCTCTATAAATCCTACAACTGGTGTTACCAAATGATTCCTCTAGAAGAAAATAAACAAGAAACAAACACTAATTTTGTACCAAGTAAAGGCAAGTTCTTTATTTTAAAAGCTTTTCAGATGAGTATGAGAAAGCTATGAAATATTCATACTTGTAATGCAATTTTAGTCCTTCAAATGGCAAGATATTTATATTTGCTTTTAAATAAACTTTCAAACTTCTTAAAACTCTCTTTTTATATTAATTAAGCATTGCTTTAACTAATATTCTGCTCATGCTGCATGATCATACAGCTGCTAAAAAGGTTTGTCAATCTGCTAGAGAAAGAAAAAACAGAAGCATGTTCTCACATGTCTGCTTGACTTATTTTGGGGTGTTCTGATTTTAATTCAAAATTTTCAAATCACTTATACTTTTATTTTATATATATACACACATACTATATACACACACACTCTACATATGTGATAAGAGTATATTTATATATATACACACAATACATACATTTTGAAACTGCTGGTTTATGCACATTTTTATTTTGAAGATTATCCCTTCTTCCATAGGGAGGCAAAATCTATTGAAATGGTCGCTTGCATAACCAGAAGACTATTAGTGTCCTCTTTATCTTACTAATTCCATTTTTTAAGTAACAATAAGCATTAATGGCAAACTCAACATTTGTACTGTTAGTTTGATGCAAGTCTGGAGGGACTCCATCTAAGACAAAAATCACTTTGAATGTACATACAGGGGAGCCAAAGTAGAATCTGACAGGTAAAAATTTATGGTCCAAAATCAAAGCTGCATCATATTCAACAATTTGTACTGTTTTAAGTAACTTTTGAGAGTTCTCAATTTATTTTAATTTTTTTGAGGAAATAACTACAGAAGTAGACAGTACTTTACCAGGGCATTAAGAGTTCAGTGTTTCCTGTCTATTCTAAAGGTGCCTGAAGAATATGATCAAAATATGTTCCTTCCTACTGACTGAGGCAATTCACTGGAAAACACTGAAAACAGTTATAAACTGAGTGTATCCTTTTCACTTATAGCCTCTGAAGTGCGTGGGTCTGATGTTACCTACACAAAATAATAACTGAAAGAAATAAATAAAGCATGTTTACAATGCAATTTTAAGACTAATCCTCTGTCTTTTTAATGTGGCAAGGATCTTGCTAACAGTAAGGAGCTAACAGATACAAAAATCAAAGAATATTAATAAACTGTTACATCAAAAAGACACCTTAACATCAAAAATAAAATCTTTTACAACTTAATATCCCCTCTGTACAATGGAAAAACTGATTCCATGCAAAATATTGTTAGAAACTAACAGCCTGTGAATTTACAAACAAACAGTGACTTACACTCCAAAGACATCTCCAGAATGGAAGAAGTCTTCATAAAGTTGCAAACAGAATCACAGAATCATAGTCCACATAATTCAGGCTGAAAGAGACCTCTGGAAGTTACCTAGTTCAAACCCCCTGCTCAAAGCAGAGTTAACTTTGAGGTTACATCAGGTTGCTCAGGGCCTTGTCCAGATGAGTTCTGTGCATTTCCAAGGACAGCAATTATACAGCATCTCAAGACAATCTGTTCCACTGTTTAGCTAACCTCATGGTGAAGAATATTTTCCTTGCATCTAACCAGAACCTCCCTTGCTGCTGCTTGTTTGCACTGTCTCTTGTCCTTTCACTGCACACCTTCAAGAAGAGTCTAGTTTCATCTTCTCTATCATCACCCAGGGGGTAGTTAAAGACAGTAATTGGATCCCCTGTTAGCCTTCTCTTCTTCAGGCTGAGCAAACCCAATTCTCTCAGCCTCTCCTCACACTCTATGTGCTCTCATCCCTTCTCTATCTTGGTGGCTTTCAACTTGGTGGCTTTCAACTTTCAATTTGCCAGTGGCCTTCTGGTACTCCAGTACAGGCTCTCAGGAGCCCATAAGTGGTCACAGTACTCAGATGTTGTCTCACAAATGCCAAATAGAGAGAATCTCTTCTCTCACTCTGCTGGCAACACGGGCTGTGTACTTTAAGAAGCAGTGGCTATTCACAGTAATAGGCTTGAAAAGATCATTATTAACCTTACGAAAGGAAAGTATGATTACAAGTGACAACAACATGATTTTAAGCTTGTTTTCTAATGATATGCTGACTTGTTCAGTATATTGCTTACTTTATCAATCCCAGGCACAAGCCTACAGATGACTTCCACCTCCTCTGGCTGGAGTCCTACTTCTTCTTTGGCTTCTCTGAGAGCGGTATCAATTTCATCTTTATCTTCTGCTTCACTTTTACCTCCTGGAAAACACACTTCCCCTGGTGATGATCTCAGCTAGAATTTAAAGGAGTATTACTGTTTAGTATAACACATCTAACGTTTCTCCTTAGATCCACACAGATACTGGTTCACATTACAGAACTACTTCATGTAACTTGTACAGTACTGCACAAGTTACTATATGTAACTTGTACAGTACTGCACAAATCATACTATATGTTTTTTCAAATTCACATTTTGTCTTCTTCCTTGCATATGAGATTGACAGATTAACCCAGACAACCAAATTGAACAGCGAGATTAAAATACTTAAGGCAAGAGCGAGAACAGCTAAAATACACATTGAAATAATGCTACCTTTTTGTACATCATAGGAATAGGCCTATACAAAGATCAGTAAAAAGCCCATTTACTATCAATTTATTAGCTGAATAACTGTAATCATTAGGGTCTTAGAATTTCTAAGCAAGACAAAAAAATCCCCTTCATTTTCAGTAACAAAAAAACCCCACATAAGTAAGTGAGCTCTGAATAAAAGCAGATGATCTAGGGAAAAAAAAAGGGAGGGGCCCAAGGGGATTTTTAAAGAAAACAAAATGCTGACAGAAAAGCTACAGGGGGTTTAGATTGTTGCCTTTCCTTTGCTATCTGAACGCAAGGCGAGTAACACTAAAAGCAGGTTCAAAAGCCACATTCATAAAAACCCCACTGCGTAACCAGTTTTCTTATTCAAGCCATAGTAAAGAGAATCGGAGTTTCCTTTCCTGTCCTGGAAGCCGCCTTTTACCGCCGCACAGACTTCTAGGAACGTAGCCTTCTCCTGCCCTACAAGCACCGGGGCCACCGGGGTTTGGGCCGTTCGGGACCCTTCGCGCGCTCCCCGCGCTCGCGTTTGAGAGCCGTTAGGGGAGGGCGGCGCTCGCGCAGCCCCCAGCAGCGCGTCGCCGCCGCCGCCTCGCTCCCGCGCCCTCCCCGGAGCCCGCCGGGCGCGGCGGCCGCGTACCTGCATGGACCTGACGGTGAGCAGCAGGCACAGCTCGCCGCCCCTCACCATCAGCGGCAGCAGCACGGACGCCTTGGGCAGCGGCAGCCCGGAGAACCTCCCGCCAACGTCGTGCCTCCTCAGGCGGGCTCTGGCCGCCTCTTTTATGCTGCTCCTAGAGGCAAGCGGGCAGGAAAGGCGCCGTGACGCGCAGCTCGGGCGGCTGCCGGCGGCGGCCCCCGGCCCGGCCCGGCCGCGCCGCCGCTGAGGCGGGTCTCCCCCCCCCACCCCGGGTGGCAGGGGGCGCCCGAGGCACCGGCCGCCCCTCCAGCAGGGTCGCGAGGGTCCCTCCTCTCCAGCCCCGCAGCCACCTTCCTCCCGCTGCGGGCACGGGCCGGGGGGCGCCACTACCTTTCCGCCTCGTCCTGCCGCTCCGCCGCCGCCATCTCGGACACCCTGTCCCGGCAGCAGACTTTCCCCCGTCTCCCTCCCCCACCTCCCCGCTGACCGGCAGGTCGGATTCCCCAATCAACGCGCGAGTTTTCCAGGCACCGCCCCCTGATTGGCGGCAGCGGCGGCGGCGGGCGGGCCCAGTGGCGTGCCGTCACGTGACGGCCCCGCCTCCGGGAGCCGCGTGGGGGGAGGGGGCGGCTCGCGCGCTCGAGGCGGGCGCTGAGGGGCCCGGGCCGGCGCCATGGCCGCTTCCCCGGGTGCCCCCGCCGCGGGAGGACGGCCTTCACCGCCGGCAGCCTGCGGGGCGCCTCGGCTCCCTCAGAGAGAGGAGGCCCGGCCCGGCCCGGCGCCACCGCGCCGTTTGCCCCCCCCCCCTTTTTTTTTTTTTTTTTAGGTAAGAGGCGCTCTTGCCTCACGAGGGGAAAAGCGGGTTCTCAAAGCCTATTTTAATGATTTAGTGCAGGTAGGAGGCAGTGAGGCAATAGCGACTGCGAGGCCAGGCTGCCGTCCCCACTGATAACCCTCGCAGGGTCACCGCCAGTCTTCTCAACAGGATCCCATGCGTACAGTATCTCTATAACAACAACCTGGTTGCAGGTTCACTTTGATAAACAAGTTTAATTGCTTAACTAGGAGTTCTTCATTAGTAATCCCTCAATCTAAATATATGCTGAGCGTTTCTTGAGTCTTTCCTGACTGTTGCAACAGTGGTCCCGCTATTTACTCATCAAAATGAATTTCAAAACAAAACTAATGATCCTAGTAAGCAATGTTATGGATGTATGTTCTTTTAAGCAGACTTAATTGCCTAAGTTGCTTTTCCTGCTCAAAGCCAACAGAGGGCCAAGAACCATCTCCATACAGGCATACCTCGTTTTATTGCGCTTTGCAGATGCTGCGTTTTTTACAAATTGAAGGTCTGTGGCAACCCTGCATCGAGCAAGTCTATCAGTGCCATTTTTCTAATAGCATGTGCTCACATGTGTCTCTGTGTCACATTTTGGTAATTCTTGCAATATTTCAGACTTTTTCATTATTATTATAGCTGTTATGGTGATCTGTGAGCAGTGATCTTTGATGTTACTACTGTAATTGTTTTGGGGCACCACGAACCGCACTGATAGAAGACGGCAAACTTAATAAATGTGTGTTCTGACTGCTCCACCAGCCATTCCCCCATCTCGCTCCCTCTCCTCAGGCTTCCCTATTCCCTGAGACACAACAAGATTGAAATTAGGGCAATTAATAACCCTACAATGGCCTCTAAGTGTTCAAGTGAAAGGAAGAGTCGCACGCCTCTCACTTTAAATCAAAAGCTAGAAATGATGAAGCTTAGTGAGGAAGGCATGTCGAAAGCTGAGACAGGCCAAAAGCTCGGCCTCTTGCGCCAAACTGTTAGCCAAGCTGTGAATGCAAAGGAAAAGGTCTTGAAGGAAATTCAAAGTGCTACTCCAGTGAACACACGAATGATAAGAAAGGGAAACAGCCTTATTACTGATACGGAGAAGGTTTTAGTGGTTTGGATAGAAGATCAAACCAGCCACAACAGTCCCTTAAGCCAAAAGCCTCATCCAGAGCAAGGCCTTGACTCTCTTCAATTCTGTGAAGGCTGAGAGAGGTGAGGAAGCTGCAGAAGAAAAGGTTGAAGCCAGCAGAGGTTGGTTCCTGAGGTTTCAGGAAAGAAGCCATCTCCATAACATAAAAGTGCAAGGCGAAGCAGCAAGTGCTGATGTAGTAGCTGCAGCAAGTTATCCAGAAGATGTAGCTAAGAGAATTGATGAAGGTGGCTACACTAAATAACACATTTTCAGTGTAGACGAAACAGCCTTCTATTGGAAGAAGATGCCATCTGGACTTCCATAGCTAGAGAGTAGAAGTCGATGCCTGGCTTCAAAGCTTCAAAGGACAGGCTGACTCTCTTGTTAGGGGCTAATGCAGCTGGTGACTTTAAGTTGAAGCCAATGCTCATTTACCATTCCAAAAATCCTACGGCCCTTAAGAATTAAGCTCTACTCTGGCTGTGCTCTATAAGTGGAACAACAAAGCCTGGATGACAGCACATCTGTTTACAACATGGTTTACTGAATATTTTTAAGCCCACTGTTGAGACCTACTGCTCAAAAAAAAATTTCTTTCAAAATATTACTGCTCATTGACAATGCACCTGGTCACCCAAGAGCTCTGATGGAGATGTACAACGAGATTAATGTTGTTTTCGTGCCTGCTAATGCAACATCCATTCTGCAGCTCATGGATCAAGAAGTAATTTCGACTTTCAAGTCTTAATTATTTAAGAAATACTTTTCGTAAGGCTATAGCTGCCATAGATAGTGATTATTCTGATGGATCTGGGCAAAGTAAATTGAAAACCTTCTGGAAAGGATTCACCATTCTAGATGCCATTAAGAACATTTGTGTTTCATGGGAGAAGGTCAAAATATCAACGTTAACAGGAGTTTGGAAGAGGTTTATTCCAACCCTCATGGGTGACTTTGAGGGGAGGGGACTTCCTCCAGTGGAGGAAGTAACTGCAGATGTGGTGGAAATAGCAAGAGAACTAGAATTAGAAGTGGAGCCTGAAGATGCAACTGAATTGCTGCAATCTCACGATCAAACTTTAATGGATGAGGAGTTGCTTCTTATGGATGAGCAAAGAAAGTGGTTTCTTGAGGTGGAATCTGCTCCTGGTGAAGATGCTGTGAACATTGCTGAAATGACAACAAAGGATTGAGAATATGACATAAACTTAGTTGATAAAGCAGCAGCAGGGTTCAAGAGGATTGCCTCCAATTTTGAAAGAAGTTCTGTTGTGGGTAAAATGCTGTCAAACAGCATCACGTGCTACAGAGAAATTCTTCGTGAAAGGAAGAGTCAATTGATGTGGCAAACTTCATTGCTGTCTTATTTTAAGAAATTGCCACAGCCACCCCACCCTTCAGCAACCGCCACCCTGATCAGTCAGCAGCCATGAACATCAAGGCAAGACCCTCCATCAGCAAAAAGATTACGACTCGCTGAAGGCTCAGATGATGGTTAGCATATTTTAGCAATAAAGTATTTTTTAATTAAGGTATGTACATTGTTTTCTTAGACATAATGCTATTGCACGCTTAATAGACTACAGTATAGTGTAAACATAACTTTTATATGCACTGGGAAACCAAAAAATGTGTGCGATTCGCTTTATTGTGATATTCGCTTTATTGCAGTGGTCTGGAACCGAACCCGCAGTATCTCTGAGGTATGTCTGTATTTAAGTTCTACAAAAATCCTGGCTTACAACCCTTAGAAGGTTACAGCAAATTTACCCTTAAGTGTGCTGCAGTTTCTGGACGGTAGAAGCTAGCTTCCAGTTCTGATTAGGAGCATGCAGACAACTAGCTGAAGTATTTTCTTGCTATAATGGTTTATCATGCAGTCTTAACAGCTAACAGTGAGTAAGCAGGGGAACCTGTATTTCAAGTAATATCTCTCACAAAGTTGTGATCAGTATGAACCCTCCCCCCAACAAAAAAAAAAGTTACATGGCATATACAAGTACTAATCTATCTTTAATTACCTTGATGTTTGCTTTTTTCATTGTATTAAGTAAACTAGAATATCAGGATCTGTTCTGCATATGGTAAGCACTCTGTAGAGTAGACTCAATTAACCTTGAGTCCTTAAAATACTTGTGCAGCCTATTTATTATATAAAGTACATATTTAGCTATCTATCTATATATTTACACACACATGCATACATACAGAAATAACTGCAGTTTATATAAATACACATGATGTGTTACTTTATACAGTAACTAAAACCCAAATGTAACTGTATAAACATATATGTGTTCTGCCTCTGTCCCCTGGGATTCCAGTGGCGTATAACATACAATATAATACACATTTTATAGCCAGTGGTCTGTTCTGGTTTCACTAAAACTTGAAGAGAAGTCATTTGCCTTTGTTATACTGTTTTACAAAACATTATTTTCATCACTATAGGAAAAAATATACAAAGAACTGTCTTTAAAAGAATGTTGCAGTTATGCAGTAAAATGAATATGATTAGTAGGAAATTACTTCTCATCATTCATCCACACAGCTGTACATGACACTGGACTGTTACTCCAGAAAATTGATGTGATCAGATTTTATATTTCTCTTTGGCTTTCTCTTTCAGAATGCAGATATGCTAAAAACAAACAAACAAACAAAACTTTAGCCAATCTTTACCTTCAAAGGTAATGCAAGAATGATTTTCAGTAGTATTCCTAGGATTGGAAGGAGCACACACCAAAACACCACTGCTTTGTCAGTTTTACTACTTGTGGTGAAATTGAGCTGTTAATATTTCTTCCAACTTCATCTAAAATTTATGGAGAAGTTGTGTATTCTGGAAGAGGTCAGGTTTGTTTATTTATCATGTCCTTCTTTACATTACTTTACAATAGCACAGATCAAGTTTATGTCTTTTACAGAACAGATTTGTCATGTTAAAAATAGCTTCAAGTGAGAGACTTTTCACTTAGCCAGATTTAAGAAAATGCTTTTTAGAACTAGAGCAAAAATAATCTGCTCTTTCCATCACTTAGGATCTTTCTGAGCAAGTCTAATATTTGCTTCAGCCTAAAGTGGCTATTAGGGAACAAAGGGAAAAAGGACTTGATGGACATGTTCTACAGAGTAGGGAAAAACCTTCACCCACAGTCCAGTGTAGAGGCATTTTAAAAATTCCACCAGAAAAGAGCAACATAGGTTTATGCATTAAGACAGATGAATGTGGAGTCAAAGCCAAATTACAAGTTAGTTTCTTTTCAGCTGGGGCCAGCAGATTATATCCTGCCAGCCATCCTGGAGGATTCGGAATACTGTAGAGCAAAGCTGAGTGACAGTGCTTTTGGAGTAGATTCATAAAAAGGTAAGGCAGGTGTGAGTTGTTATGCATGTACATTAAATTATTAGCACGTTAATAACATTTTTGCCCTTTTAACAGAAATGTTTAGTCAGGTTTAAAGTTTTGTTATCCAGAAGCTCCCTAGGATAAGCTAATATTCTTGCTAGTTACTTGTGGTAATAGTCACGTATGTAACAGTTAAGGCACACATGTATGTACTTACATTTAGATCTCTGAAGTATTCATTATAGTCAAGAGCATATCCAACCACAAATTTATCTGTATCTGTAACAAAATCCAATTCTTTTTATACTTGAATAGTATAAATAGCTTTTATGTACATGGGTTGTCTTCAGCTAAATAAAAGCAATGCTTAACAGATACTTCATCTGCTTTCAAGTATTTAGCACACAGCACCTTTAAGAATCAGAGCTGTAAATTGATGACAGATTAAAATCCACACCATCCCCATCAGTTAATAATATAATTAAAATGTTAGTGACCTTTTAAGATAATTGTTTTGTTTCTTAAAAATACATTAATTAAACTTACTTATGAGATAGCCTTGGAAGAGGGGAGCAAAGGGGGAGGTTTCAGTTGTGGAGTAATACACCCACGTCAAAAGTCTTATCTTCTGCTGTCCCTCTCATGAGAGACATCCAAAAGCTAGGTCACAACTGTATGTTAATTCAGTATTGCATTTGTTTTTGAGAGTGAGTTAGTTCTGAATATGAAATTGAGCTCAGAAATTGAATTACAGCCCTACTTCTCTTTTTGGAGTAAATCTGAATCAAAATGGGATTTACAGTTTGAAAACAGGTTATATTTAAACCAGAGTCAAAATAAATGCCTTCTAGGGTCAAAACCAAACAATCAGAAGTTAAAAAGTTTGATTCTAGTTCAGGTATCTGGATACAAATAGCTAAACCTACATTCAGAACAAACAAACAAGAAGGTGGTTGTGAGGTTTCAGTGTGGGCTAGCTGGTGGTCAGTTTACAAGTTTTTACATGTTTTCTCTGCATTTTTCCCTATTTCTTTTGGCCTTCCTGATACGCACATCTTAGTGTCCAGGCTTACTGCATGTAATGAAATTCTGAGATCTTATTTTGGACAACTAGAAAAATGCAGTACTTACAGCCTGGTTTGTAACCTGAGCTTTGATGTGTCCTTTTAATGAGCAGGCTGTAAGACAGAGAAGAGAGAGTCATGATTTTTAAAATATAACTTGCTCCAAGCTGTAGACTTCACTTCTCCCACCTCTCTCCTTAAGCTTCTAGAATCATGCAGTTACAATAATCTCATTGTTTTAATTTATTAGAAAGAGAAGTAGTTTTCACCTTTATAATTGTGAAAAAAGCTAAGGGTCTGATCTAGGTTCATCCTGAAGCTCCATGTGACTCCTTTTATTGTCTTAGACTTAATTCTCTTCAATTCTGTATTCCAAATCGTTATTTTTTTCATGTAGCGATGTATCAGTAAACTAACATAGCACAGACAGGCAGATAAGCTCAAGTGGCATGTAAAGATTTTGGGGGAATAGGGAGGGAGGAAGGATTGTTTCCTGCTTTTACTTCCTCTTCCCCCAGATATATTAAAAAAAAAAAAGGCAGTATACTCTGACTATTCACCTGAATGATTTTGGTATCTTCTCATTATGATACGTTAGTCAGTACTTTTACCATCTTTGGTTTGTAGTCTTTTAGTTTTGAAAGTAGCGCCCTCATTGTTCTGCCAGTCTCAATAATGTCCTCAAAGAGATTAAAAAATATATATATATAAGTCTGAAAGAAAAAAAACAGACTGTCAGTGTAACTTGCAGTGTATAAAGCAATCAGAGGCATCAGTAGTGCAATAACACGACAAGCATATTTTAGCTGACATGATCAAGTGTTGTTTTATGTACAAAAAGCATCAACGTGCTAAGTGGGAAAAAAAATCAAAATCTTTACTCACCTCTACTACTAACACATTCTGAAAAGATTATTCAGGGAGAGAAGAAAAACGTTTTAATGGCAACATTCACTAAATTATGCAGCTAGGAAAAAAGTTTGCTCTGTGAAGTTCAGTTACAAATAAGTTGCAATTAATTTTCAAAGGAGTTTTTCACTTAACTACTTACATTATTTTAGTATTTTCTGAAAGCATTTATAGAAGCATAAAATATTGTGAGAAAACCACCTATATCAGGTTTTATGTAGTATTATGATATATATAGCAATAACATTTAAAAAACCATGTTGCATAAGTCAGTTTAATATAGTTCATTTCTGGTGTTTGGGGGATAAAGCATAGAGCAGGATTTTTAGATGCATTCAATGCTGATTCCATTATGTTTTCACTGAGATCAGTGGGAATAATTCTCCATTTCAAGGCATGGTATTTTAAACCAGCTTTAAGTGGCTGTAAATATGTAAAATCAACATCCTAATACAGATGAACTTCCTGGAGGATGTGTAAGAACTGTTCTTTCCCCTTAAAGGCTAAAGATGCTAGTTCATACCTTCCCATTTAATGTAGACAGTTCTTCTCCAATGATATTGATTTTTTCTGTAGGTGAATCACTCTAAAAGGAAATGGGGGAGAAGTCATACAAAATATGTTCAAAAGTATTACCTTGTGTTTATCAGGAATGTTGTGGTGCTGTTGCTATTCACCTGTCACACAGCTTTATGCAGTGTTCTTTCAGTAAAAGAGCTTTTAAATAGTGGAAAGCAAGAGATGGGAGTGAAGTATCCCAGACAGAAGTTTGAGCTTCTGAGCAAGAGTGTATTCATATTTCTAGAATCGACATCATTGCTTTCAGCTATTTTTGTTACCACTGATTTGTTTTAGAATTCCATGATACTTTTATAGGATGTTGTAAACTGTTGTATTTAGCTTGGGATAAATTTTGATCAATGCACAGAGCTTGAGTATTCAAAGAGTGGAGAAGATAAAGCATAGAAAACAAGATAACTGTAAATCACAGAGTTGCTTTATGGTAGTTGGCTCGGGCCAGCTAGGGTTGGCTTGGGTGAAAAATACCTTTTCTCCAACACACAGATTACAGAAACAAATCTCACCATCATTATCTGTAAGAAAAAGAAATAATGCAGAGGGAGACCTTAAGCAAATCTCTAATGCCGAGCTCCTCTCCATACTCCCTCCCACCAAAGAGTCCCATGGTAAGGACAGTTAGAGTAGAACCTGTATGGAAGCTTTGGGCTAGAGAGCAGGACTTTGGAGACCTGAGCCCAGCCCTTGCTTTCTCACTTTAAGTGTTCGGCTGTATATTCATGCCGGTGAATATAAATACTCATCTGATCCTTTGGGCAGGGCAGTAAATCAGTTGCCTTTCAGTACATAATAAATTAAGTTGCTTTGAACAGGGTATATGCTAAACTCAATTTCATGTGTTTTTCATGTAAACTAACAGGATTCAGAATGTCAATATATGGGGAGAGTCAATTTTCCAAGGAAAAGAAAAGTTACTTACACAGTAGCTTTTTATTCTAACAAAATCCACAGTAATAGGCACAGATTTATCACTGTTTTGATTTAGTACTTTTATATGGTCCAGCAAATCAGCAAAGAATTTATAGCCTCCTTTAAGGACGCGGAGTGCAACAATGTGATGACTTCCCATATCTTGTATGATATCTCTTGCCAAACATTCTGTCCTGGAAGAAAAAACAAATCACAAATCTTGTAAAATGTTTAGTATGTCATGTTTGTTTGTCCATACAACAATGCCCAAGTTAAAATTCTGATCTTGCTGTTGAATTTTTTAGCCAGCAACTTGTGACCACATGAAGACACAGGAAAGTTAGTTACATATTGGCAGCTAAGTTCACAGGATGACACTTACCCACCTGACATATGGCTGGTTTAAATGATATATCTAAACAGTGCAGAACAGGAAGGCTTAAAACTATTTGAGATGACTTGGAAACCTAACTGGGATTGTAGAGAAGTCCTCTCCATAAAAGTCCTCTTGCATTAAACTCCAAAGCTAAACTTAAGTTTTATAGCTGCAGGGTTTCCCTGTTCCTTAAAGTTTCCATAAGGGAGGTGTTAGTCAATGTGTAGCGTATCAGTCTTTTTTTTTGGAGGGCAACCAGGGCCTTTGGCATCACTGCTGCTGCTCTTTCTTCAGTACCCCCATTCCTATCCAGGACGAGTCCGTGAGGAATAAAGACTCTTTCTAGATCTTCTTCATAATGCTTAGGAATGCAAAATAGATTTTTATTATAGCTGCTTTCTTCATCTTTTATCTGAAAGTGAAAGGGAAATAGCTCTTCAAGAACAAAGACAGAGCCATACAGGAAAGAAAACTTTCAGCCTCTGACACTGTGGAGGAAGAGAAAAGTTGTGAACTCTGTATTAGTAAACTAGCTGTCAGGCACAACTTTGTCTCCTTCTCCACATTCTCCACTGTAATGGCCTGCTTTGGAGGCCAAGCTTCGCCATAACTTCTAATAAGTCACTTAGAGGCAGAAAACAGTAAGAAAAAAAATCACTAAAGAGCAGTAATGAATGACATAGGACCAGCCACCATCTTTGTTTTGACAGAGTATCTTACAAAGCCGGGCTAAAACAAAGAAACCCTATGAGTTTCCCCACCTATAAATGTAACCAAGGTGTTGAGACCACTACAATGAACAGACAGTAATGCTTTTCTAGCAATGTGATAAAAAGCTTTTGTTGCAGAGTTTTGGTTGTGGAAGTAAACAAGACTCTGTTCTTCCCTCCCCCTCAAAGAAAAGGAGAGAGTGTAAAAGTAAAATATATCTGTTTGAGAGTTTTTGATCTTTCTGGTATGATGTTTCATAAATTCAGCTTTTTGGTTCTAGAGAGACACAAAAGAAAATTTAATTATTTCTTTAAGAATAGGGAACACAAGTGAATGGGAAATGTGACCTTTGATGACTACTTTCTTTGTCATAATCAGAGGATCTTTAAGAGTCTTTTTTTTTTTTTTTTTTTTTTTACTCCCAGATCATTGGCAATTATTGATAATCCTATTTTCTTCACCCTTGTAGCAGATTCCTCTTCAATACATTGGCAAATGCCTACTACATCAGGAACGGGGAGTGTACAGAGGAAGCCCTTGCAGAGCACCCACAGTTTAATCACAGAGAAGGAAATCTCTCTTGTGCACAGGGTTGACAGTTATTCTCTCTGTTCCTTCACCCTGTTCACTCAGTTCTGCATCCCACAAAAGGAGAAGCAGAACCAAGATTAAAAATTATCCTAATTATACTTTTTCAACCTGTTACTTGTTCTGTCATAGTGCAAATTAGGAGTTCAACACTTCCATCTCCTATTACTAGAGCTGAGTGTAAACAGGAAGTTCAGAACCTCCCAATGTAGTTCTACATACATGCATCAGTAAACAGCTACACTGCAGACAGAGATGCCCAGTAATTACTTGGGCTAAGAAATGGCTTTGAAGTTGATCTCCCCACAAATATAAGTAGGAGAATTAATGTATTCCTGAAAGCAGAGAAGTAAGGGCATAACAGGTTATCTCCCTGAAATATCAGGAATATTATAAAGTGTCAATAGTGAAGCTGTCAGTAGCCAAAGTTAATAATCCTTAAGATTAATAACATATTTTTAAATAAAACTTACCTGAACATACTAAACTGCACTTCATATATGAAACAGGCTAGTAAGATCATGTGATTGATGAACTCATCTTTTTCAGACACTTCAGAGAAACATATGTACATAGTGATATAAAACATTAATAAAAATTGTTTTCCAGACTCTTCCATACCTTTGAATTTTTGCTGGCGCAGTAAAGTTCCCACATCATAACAACCCCAAGCCTGTTTTAACTGTTATAGAATCACATTTGGTACATGTCCTGGGAGAGAAACAACTATGTTCTTTAGGTAGATGAATGTGGTATAAATAACACAATCACAGTGCTGCAGAACAACTTGGTTCTTCAGCTCCAGGGTGACTACAGTCTCGGTATACCCTAGCAGAGTCTCTGACAAAGCAAGATCTAGTGAATGTGCTAATATAATGCCCAGTTCTCCTTCTCTTCTCCTCAAACAGAAACAAGAAGGCAAAAGCAAAGAACAAGAACAAGGTATCTTCTACTCTTATGCTGGATAATTCAGTAACCAATATGATTATCTGAAATGTGAAGGGTGTAGGTTCCTGTTCCACCCCAATATCATAGGAGAAAGCCTCAACCACCATCAACTAGTTAAAATCAAAAGGGTGCTTGTATTCTCCATTTCCCTTTCTGCAGAAAAAAGTTCCTTGCTCATGTGGTAGGTTTGGATTTTAATTCCTGCTTGTCAGGTAAATTGGAATTACAGCTGGTTTTCTAATCAGCAGATGAATTTAGGATGCAGCACTACCTCGGCCATCATTTTCATTGTATAAGAGAGACAGCTCTGTCCCTTAAGTTTTGAACACTGGAGACAGAGGCAGAATTCACAACTGAACTTTTGACAGAGGTAAGCACATACCTACCATCAGCTGCTCCCAGAGAGCAGGGGAGATGACTGACCTCAAAAGAGTGGTAGTGTGAAGAGGGGAAGCTGCAGAGTGAGCACCTGGATGGGAGCCAGGGGCCTGCTGAGCTGCAGTCCAGTGCCTTCCACTGTGCTGTACGCTCTGCTAGCAGAGCGCCCCTCAGCCTAGGGTGGAGAAGCCATAGCTGCTTTCCGCAGATCAGGGCCTTAACCCTTTTCCCATTAGGGTTTAGGATTATAGGTCTTTCCTAAACACGCTGACTCCAGGCTGTTGGACTCAGGGGTGTCACGATATCTGGAAGTTATGCATTTTTCCATTTGGGATTCTCTTCAGACTTGTCTGTTGGCCCCAAAGAAATCTGTTTAAAGGAAGCTGTGTCTTGGGATTCTACCACCCTTCAAGAAGATAATGGATGCTTCACTCCTTGTTCCTTTGTGAAGTGGTAGAACAAAAGCAGGCAAGGAAAGTATAATCCAGAAGAAACAGTTGTGAATGAGAGTGTTGACATGTAGGTATTAGAAATTCATTAGGAAACACCTGAAATTCATTACTGAGATCTCTTCACATCTGATATTATCCTGGTATTGTTAAAGAAATATGGGACTAACTAAAGAAACTAAAGAAAAAAAATTCAAAGCTGGGTCACATCTTCACTAGTGCAAATAGGTTAACTCCAAACCAGTTGGATTCAACAGAACTTAGATCAGTATAATTCAAAATATAAGAGAACTTACTTATAAATTAGAAGTCTGCTCAGTGTGCTACACAGTGCAGGTTTCTTTGGTGGAGGAACACTTGGAGAAGCAATATAAATACAGTTAACTTCAAGACAAGCCAGTTCAGAGTGGCATATGTTCCTAATATCATATGGTCTGTTTATTTAGCAACAAAATAGACTACTGCAGCAGAAAACAAAGTTTTAATAGTTTGTTTGTGTTCAGCATTCTTGCCAAGATCCTAAATCTTTCCCATCAGTCTTGGCAAGCATAACACCCTCCTACCAACTGAGAAGCATCCTTTGATTTACTAAACAAGCCCCAGAACCAAGCATTTCATGGCTCAGTAATGGATAGCGTGGAGCCCTGAGTTAGGCAGTAATAGCATGAAGTATTGTGAGAAAAAAAAAAAAAAAACCCCTGCAAACTCTTTAGATAGATGAATTGTTTTTAATTCTGCTTTTTTGGCATAGGAGAGATGACTGTTTAGGAAGAAGGGAAAAATGGACCTTAGGGAACAGGGGTAGGATATTACTTGCAAAACTCACAGCAGCTATGAAGTGAGATAATCAATTAATGCGTTGTATTTTAAATTGGCTACAAATAACCCACTTCATTTGAGGATAAAACTAGCAAACAAGTGTTAACAAGGATTTCAAAAAAACAGAAGACTGTTGTACAAGGCACTGCAGATAAAATCTCATCTTTTCTGAACTATCTGTATTCTGCAAGTATACAAAACTGATAGGCCTCGATGTTCCAAGGAAGACTTACAGAGTATTCTTGCAGCTGAGCACTGTTCAGTGTATCAAGAGTGATATTTTTCCTGTTTTAATTACTATTTTCTTCATGGCTGAAGTCAATAAAGTGAAGTGAAAGCTCAGGTGAAAGATTGTTTTCAAATTAAGTTTGTTTGTCCTTTATTAATCTTGCAAGAGCTGTTGGCACTTACAGGGGTATCAGCTGAAGATCAGGCTAGACAATAGCATTTATGAGCAAATTTCAGTGCAATGCAGAACTGCTTATTGGAATTTTTGAATGTTATATTAACCCCCTTGACTAGCTTGAAAGGGACCAATTTCTGCCTGTGTAAGATTGCTGGTGGTGACAGAATACACATACAGGTTACGAGATTTGACCAACAGAAAACAGTGACAATAAGACATTAGAAGCATTGCTCAAAGTTAAAAGACAGTGTTTATTTAAGACTACTTAAAAATGTAAGGATCATTTTTCATTTGGAGTGCAGGAAAAGCCTTTAAGAATAATCAGTTTACATGATAAACAGTAGTTAAACAAATGCTGTGTATTTTCTACAATCACTTTCTTTTTTATGCAGCAGAGAGCCAACGTGCACACAAAATAGAGATGTGGCTTCTTCATGTTGATGATAAAACTAATTCAGGAGGCTTTTTTTCTTGCAAGACTCCCATCTCTATTGCATTCTATGTAACTGCAATTTAAATGCAATGAGTATGTTACCCTTGATTTGAGCAATTTATTTTATCCCAGTTAAGATACTGTTTGCCCAAGGAACAGCTTCCTTTTTTAATGCATTTCAGCCCTATAATTTGGGATTTCATTGGCACAACAAGTTAAAGGTCAGCTGTGTTGCAAAAGAATTTAGCTTCCTAATGGATTTGATGAGAGGCATCAGAACTGGTTCAGCTTAAGTGAGGACCAAGCTTTGACCATGTTAATACAGCTATTGAACACAATTAATCAAAAATTTGAAGTATACTGGTATGCATGGTGATCATTGATTATAGCTGCTCTAACAATACAGTTCAGTTTTGTTTGGTTAACTATGCTCATTCAGAATATTTTGTACAAACAAAATTTTCACTACTACATTAATATCTTGTTTGTTGCTATGTGTAAAGAATTTTGAAAGGTTTACTGAAAGGTTCATAAGCAGAACCTTAAGGATTGCATCATTTGAGCACCACATCACCATAGCAACATGCTGCATCTACCTTACAGGCTCATAAAAGTGTTTGCATCATGGCACATGCTAAATAATACAGCAGCATCCTATTATAATAAAGCAGTTGACTACTAAACTATCACAGAGTCATTAAGTTTTTAAAACATCAGCTTACCATTTGAGGAATTAGTTTTTAAATTTGAATTCATACTCATCTGTTGCTCATTTGCAAATGAGCTTTGCTGGCTTCATAGTTTGAACTGTCTTGTTGGGGTTTTCCCCTGCCTTTAAAACTACAGCAGTTATGTAGAATAAAGAGATACATAAGTAAGTATTGTTTCATTGGAACAGAATGAAAAAACGTGGAAGTCTGATACATAATCTGTAATAAGTTTATATAGAACTAAGTCTTTTAAGACATCTTTGCTTTGAAAGCCAGCTTTTCTCCTGAGTAAATAATAAGAAACAAGGCTTTTCATTATTCAATTTTTCTAAAGTTTTACTATTTTCTCTGAAGCTATCTCCCCCCCGCAAAGCTCCCCTCAACAAAATAACCAACCAAATGTGGCTGTATTATGTCTTCTTACCTGCAGCCCACAAGCCATGATCTTACTTTGAACTATGTTATCTGAGAATGAGTTGGTGTTATTACTGCCATCTCTCTCGCTCTATTTTCATCTTGCAGTCAGATCATGACCTGCTTCTAATAGGTTAACTTTGCCATTCTTCCTACAGGAAGCATTACGTCCTTGTACTAATACACTCACCTCACAATCCCAGGTTATTACTTAGTCAGATCAACCAGAAATAAAGTAAGCATTAGCCCTGCTGCAATCAATCAGAATAATGATTATGGGGAATGAGGAAGGTGCAAAAACATGAATCAAATTAGTAGGAAGGACTAGACAGGGTAGCAGTATCTTTATCAAAAATAGAAATCAGATACATGCTTGTACAGATGGCAATTCAGTAGTATACGTATAGAAGGTAGTTTTGTATACCAGTTTCTTACACAATATTTGCAAAGCATTGTTGCGGTAAAGCCCACAGCTTTTCAAAATTCTTGTGCTAACTTGCAGTCAAAAATCAATATTTGAATGAACAGAGTCATATTTTTAAAGATTACTTGAAGCAGAGATCTGCAACTGTTGAGACATGGTAAACACCACCTGACATTCTTCCAGGTCATCTTTTCATAGAAACAGAAGGTGATAGTTCCAGTAGTATACTCTATATCATTTAGACTCAAATGGCACTGACATTCACTATAATCTGATTATTTCAGTGTTCCAAACTGCAGTATTATCCAAGATTAACATTGAAATCTTAGATTTCTAAAAATTAACCCTGCTAACAAAATGGGTTAAAGCCAGGTTGCATACAACATGTTACAGAACGTTCTTACCAGTCTGGATACATTTTTTTTTAATTCACCAGTTCAGTTTTCTGTTGTGGGGAGAACACATTAAGAAAAGAAGGTTTTTCTCAGTTTCTTTGTAATCTCACAGACACTCTTCGGATCGTTGTTGTCAACGCTTGAGATAATCCAGAGACACTTTCAAAGTGATTAATGAACATTTCCACAACCTTCATTGATAATGTTAAATAGTAGCACTATTTGGGAACTATTACTGCCTTGAGAATATTTGGGCCCTATTTTATGCAATTAGCAATACCTTCCTCAGAATTTTCCCTCATATTCCCAACCTTACATATGTGAGTTCTCTATCTTGTGAAAAGAAGCCTTTCCAAGTAATTCCTAGTGTAAGGCATGCTTTTTTAGCAGGTAGCAATGTGGGTTCAAAAACCTGGAGAATTTCTCAACAGAAGCGCAACTTGAAAAGGAGCATGAACAGAAACAAACAAGCAAATAATGGTGGCTGTTGCTTGAGCACAGCTACTCTCCCTTCCTTATTCTTAAGTGACAAAATACAGGTGAATAGCAGCACCGCTGAGGAGCTCATGCAGATAGACGTTTCCTTTTTAAGCATTTGTGGAGAAAAGAGCAAAAAGTAGTGACTGCCAGACTTGTTTGTATGCATTTCCTTTTGCTCACTTAGCCCTCTCCTGGGCTTTTCAGCACAGTGTAATTTAGCTGCCACAAAATGACGTTGCTGCTTTAGAGAGCCCTGATAGACTGAACACACACCACAGAATCTGGCTGCCCCTGCTTGAATCCCTTGTATATAAATGAAAGCAGGATGTTGTTTAATTGGCAGGTATGACTGGAAGAAGGTGAAGATCTGAAGAACAGTATATTCAGAAGCACTGAGTGCAAGGGTTGACTTCGCTGGAAACAGAGCTAAGATTGTGTTCAATACTTGAAGGGATCTGAGTCATTTACTGCGTGCTGCGCTATTGCTCTCAGTGTCACTGATTTCTCACTTACCAGAGCTACAGGGTTATATGACCGGTTCTAGGATTTAAGTCAGTTTCTAGAATAATTTATTTACAGGAAAAAAGACATTTATAGATTTCACGTTTGTATATTTACTCTCGTGTATTTTGCTACATTTAAACAGAATTCCCTGTAGTTTTGCTCAAATCAACAGTATGGATGAGATTACTTGTTTTAAATCTCTTTCTTAATGAAAGGGTTAATGGCGTTATCTCCATTTACAAGTTCCAGCAGTCTTATGATGTACTTTTTTGTTGTTTTTTGAGCACAAGTTACTCAGATTACAGGGAATTAATAAATATTGTGTGCATATCTGACATGATTTGTAGCACACAACTTTGGTTGAGTCCTACCCTTTCTTTAATATTCTTTTCTTCTTTGTATTACATCATTTTTGGCACGCTTAATCTACAAAAGGAAAACTTGATTGTAGATCACGCTTACTAGGCAGCCTCCTCTTTAAAGAGACCACCTTAAAATATCCTTAAGTGTAACAAGCACACTTTGGCTCTGTCTTTATGAGAAGACCACCTCTGTTATGTAAATTACTTTTATAAGTCCCTGAAGTGGTTACTTGAGGCAGCTTTGATTCCATATTACTCACATTTTTACAAATTATGTTTTGGACCCTGCAAATCTTTGTCTACTTTAGACACCATACCGTTTGATCTGATTTGAATAAGACCTAGTCCTAAAGTTCTGCTTAATCTTGTTTCAAAAAAGGATTGCAGAAAACCCCTCCCACTTCCTTTAATTATTTCTGAGCTTTTACTACACTGGGACTATTGTCTGAGCTAGAAATGAGCAGTGACTTTATGACCAGGGTCCATGTTAAGTCCATTCATAAATGGTGTGTGCATATACACGCATATTTTATATACAGTAATATTTTTAGATTTCCATAGAAATGCTAGCTTCTCTTCAGAGAGACTGTCAATAAGAGGCTATTGTTGTGACATTGTTTTGTGATTTTGACATCTCTTCAGCTGGAATGAAATTCCTGTTATTAAACTAGGTCTGGGGTACTAAGATCCCCATAGACAGAAATGTAGGACAGGCTACCCTGTGGCCTCCAAAATTTCCTGAAAGGATTCATGAGAAATCAGTCAGGTCAACATCCCTCATGGAAAGTAGATCTTGGAAACTCTGGGAGACTCGAAATAGAGTGTAGCGTGGGGAAAACCATAGACTTTCATTGAACTTCAAGCTGGTACAAGAAGCCTCTGCTTACTGCGTCTGAAGCTCTGAAGCATATTTCTCAGATCATGTTTGCGTGAATGAGTTTAGGATTCTCAGTGAACTGCATAGAGCCCTAACAGTAACCTGATACCACGATCACCTGGAAGTTACTTAGAAGCCCACAAGAAATGTTTGTGATCTCAGTTACTGTTGGGCTGAGATTTACGTTATGAAAGCTACTGCCACAATAAATGTTTTTATTGTCACTCTTTGAAGAAAGATACTGGGATTTCACAGGTGAATGGTGTGGAAGTAGTTCGCGCTACTGAATAACAAAAATAGAAAGTAGCCATTTGACATCTTAAGACTGGTCCTAAGTTGTATCATCATCTTCCCACAGGAAAGAACAAAAATGTTAAATGTATGTATTTGTTCCCTGTAGGAACTTTTTCTTTTTTAATTAGATGTTTTGACAAAACCAAAGCACCAAACAAATCAGCAGGTATCAATCTATTTCCCTCCTCTAAACAACAGGATACTGAAAGATCTAGTAAGTGTAGTCTGTACAAACAGACTGGAGATTCCTTAGATCAGCACTGATAGTTTGGTCAAACAGCAACCAGTTAACAGAACCACCTTGCTCTTATCCTTATATCAATTCCCTGAACTACTGAGTCAGTAAGTAGTTTTCTCAGGACATGATTTTGCTGCTTACATGCCTCCAACTTTGTTAAAGCTCTACATTTTCTTATGTTTGAAGTAACTCATCTTGAGACTGCTGCAGTAATTTTAAAGGTCCTCACAAAATGCTGTAGAGATACTAGTTAGTAAATCACATCAAGCATTTCCTCTTAATTATTTTCAGTCAGAAAGCCAACACATGCTGTTAGATGTATTGTACAACTATTCAAGTAAATTACTAAAACTTTACAAATAAAACAGAGCAAGTGTCCACTAGAGGGAAGCCTCTACCGTAGAAGACAATACTTGAAAGAAAAATAGACTTTTCTGTGAAACAAACTTTCTAGACTAAGAAACTCCCTATTCACTTACCTATACAGATCTCACTGAAATACAAATACAGTCAGGAAGTTTAAAGCAGGCATCCTAAATATTTAGATCAGTTTCTGGACTTGTGTAATCGTGGATTACAGGAGAGCTGCTCTGATTTGCACCATTGAAGACTTGACCCACATGGACTCTGTGTTCCAAGTGATTGATAAAGTCTTAATTTAAACCTGAGTACTTGTATCCAGTGATTGATGTGCTTGTTAGAAGACTTGTTTTATATGCTGTGAAAATCAGTAATTTGGAGCCATCCCAGATGAGTTCTGTTTGATATTCAGTTGTAGTTAAACCAGCTTCTTACTTGCTTTGCTAAAAAGCAGTTTGGAAAAAAAACCCTGCATTGCACATCCTATGGCAAACAGTGCATATTTCAATTAGAAATTAGAAACTATTTCACAATCTTAAGGTTTTATCATATCTTTTATAGTCCACTCCTGTAAATTATATAGCAAATGGAAAGTTTCATGAGTTTGAACTTTCATACTTTTCTTAGCTATTTTGTGTTTGGTCTGAAGATGCATTTTTTTTTTTTTTTTTTACTTTCTTGGAACAGAAAGTGGTCAACACCTTCACCAGTATTGGATATTTATAAGTGTTGTTCTCAGAAAGGTCTTCCACTTTTGCAGCTCCTCTAATACCCCCCACAACATCTAGCAAACACATACTGATGGCAGAACTTGAAGGAAACATTCCAGTAAAAGGAGACTCATTTAAATTTGAATGTTTCTGGGAAATACCCCTGACACCAATTCCTGAATAGACAAAAGACATCTTAAGCAGACTCAGACATTTTGATTACTGACCTAGAAGAAATGTGCAATATTTTTGAACAAAGTTTTTCCAAGCAGAACTTAGTGTTGGGGGTGGCCTTGGGGAGGAAACCTTTATGTACTTTCTACCGCATTATTTTGTAGCTAAGAAATGTTTCAGTCTCCTGGCCTGTCTATATTAGAAAGTGGTTTTGAGAGAGGATCTTAGAGTAATAGAGCATGGAGACAAGGAATCAAGACTTCTGGATTTTATTCACAGCTCTGACACATGGTTTATCTGCTGTATGACCCTGGCCAATTTATTTTCCTGACTACTCCTGTTGTCCATCTGACCTTTCGCTGTGTCTGCTCCACCCCATTCTCTCCTGTAATCAGCTGACCTTCATTTTCTGAGATTCTCTCCTTTGTGCTGAGGAGGTCATTATTATTTTTGGGATAGTGCCATTTAAGAAACACTGTTGCTGTCATTAGCTAATGGTCAGATTAATTATTTGGAACAAAAAAGATGCTGTCTATTTACTTGAATGTTAAAATATAGTTGTTCTAATTTAATATGTCAGTGAGCAAACATGAATTGTTCCAGATCTACCACACTATCCACTGTGTCTGGTCAAGTTCCTGCTTCTTCCCTTCTGTCCCCCTCCCCGCCCCCCCAAAAAAAGACAAAGTTGGATGCACTGTTTTACCTAGGGAGCAATGGGTGGTCCGGGAAGTGGTCTGCTCTGCTCTTGGGGAGCTGGACTCATCACTACAGAGATGTTTAATAAAAATATTTGTTGAGCAATGGCTTTATCTGAGTATGTGATCACAGCTGTTTTATTTTAGCAATGTAACAGCAATAACAATTAAATCCATATTCCTCCTTGGATATTTATTTTTCTGGATTAATTCTTACTGCATTGAAAGAATCTGGTGTGAATTGCAAAGGAATAAGTTAGCAGAACTGCATGTATCTGATTTTAAGTTACTCGTAATACCTCTATAGAATTATTCTATTTACTTGAGACCTTTCTAATTTACTTGAGACCTTAAAACATTATAAAATAATACATACCAAAGAGGCAGTATTTTAAAGTATTCTATAATTTTTCTCTCTATTTTTTTCTAATCACCATGTTTGATGTTAACAGTGTTTTGTTCTTCAAAGCCATGTTCAACTATTAAAAAAAGCTAAGTGCCATCTTCGCATAACAGCATGCAAGAAAAATGTGAACTATGCATTTTGGTAAAAAAAAATACTCTTTTAAAACACCATGCAATTACCATGTTCAAATAAATAGAAAGAGCTAATCCCTAAATCTCAATTTTATAAAGCCAGCTATTTCAGTGTTGCCACTGGCTTTTGTTGAAATATTATTTAACAAAGATGACACTGTTTGAGCTTGCTTAGAAAGATTTTGCTGCTGCTACTTCTGTTTACTTATAGGCAGTTCTGGTTGTTTGCTGCTTGCAATGAAAACCACTGCCAGTATGTATTAGCTGTGCAGGCTTGCACATAATCTAAAGAGGAAATTCAGTGCTGGTCCTTCTGTAAGGACATGGTTTCACAAGACAACGAAGGAAACAGAAAGCTTCTATTACGAGTCTGGTGTTTTCAGTTCTTTCCTCAGATCTCCAAAGTACTTCAGTTACTGCCTGTTGAATCTAATGGGAAGGGTGAATCTTTGGAACCCGTTTACATTGTTGCAAATGTGAATACCATGGGGGACTTGCACTGTTATAAAGTCAGTCAATCCTAATAAAAGTGTTACCTTTTTCATATTGCTGAAAATGTATTGTTTGGTCTTCTTCCATTTTCAGCACCGAGATTTTACACCTTCACTCTCTTCATAAGCTTCCTCTTACTCTAGCAAGAAGATAAGAACTTTCCTTGCCCTTGTCACCTTACTCACTAAACCCATTTCCACCTGGTTCTTGCATCTCACATTTTTCCATCCTAAAAGCATGCTCTCAATTTCCCTCTAATCAGCTACCATATCTTTCTGTTCTTCCCATCACATCACCTCTAATTTCTCCTCATTCACCAGATTATCCTCCTGGGCAAATGTAAGAGTTCTCATCTATCCATTCCACATGGCGGCTTTTGTCCTGGTTAATGTCTTCCTTCTTGAGTGCTTGTCCTTGTTTTGCTTCCAATTTCATTAGCTCCTTCCTTCAAACATCTTCTGGTTTTCACATGTTTTATTTACTCTCTCACTTTCTGAGAGTTTCTGCTGTAGCAGAAAAATGAACAAGATGCATTTTCAACATAATTCCCTTGCATCCTCATTAAAGATCATGAAAAGGCCTTCTTTAATTGGAATCAATGGATTATGCCCTTAATGCATATCACACTAAGTAATTTGCTATACCACTTTAATCTCTGATTTGTGCTGCAGTGAATGGCATGAAATGCAGCCTGTGGAATTACTGTATTCAGTCACTTCAACTAGAGTCCTCTGCAAAGAAAAGCCTAAAAGGACTCAGTAGTTCAGGATCATCACATTTCTGTTCTGTTCATATACTCTAATACAAACAGTTGCTTTTTCTTTAGTCTTATATGACCTATATCCCAGCCTGGCAGTTTTTATTTTATATATATTTAATATGTGTATTTTGCCAGCCTAAAAACTAAACATGGCTTGCTCATTGTACTTGACAGCTACTATTGAAACAAGACAAAGTTGGAAATACGTTATGCTAGAGGCTTATGTTTAGTTTTGGATTACTTTCAAGTAAATCCTCCAGTGTTAATAAAATAATTTAGATTTCTCATGAAGCCTCTTTAGGCAGTTTCTATAAAAGCAATAATTCTGAAAAAGGGTAAGTTGTCAGCACTGATATTTCTGAAATTGTTTTTCTGCACCCTTTTAAACACTAGCAAAAGGTTGTTGAAAGGGCAAATAAATCAGTCAGCCTCAATGCAACAAAACACTGTCTTCAACTCTACTTTCCTTTTTTAGTTGTCATTCTTACCCAATGCAAAGCCAGGTCTTGCTTCTGCAATATGTATAAAAAAAGTAAAAATTTCCTGTTATGCAAAGTCACAAGTGAAATACCGATTTATGTAAAGCTACACATTTTCACATAAGACCAAATCCGGAATTTTGCTGGAAACCACCTCATTGAAATCCAGACTAGGATTTTTAAAGGTATTTAAGCAACTCGCACTGTCTGTGAAGGTGCTAGTTTTCCACTGACAGCCAGCTTCTATTCCCAATTCATTATGCCTCAGATTTTTCAAACCCAGGTACTTGAATTACTTATCTGTCATCTTTAATCTGAGCAGAATTTGGACAATGTGTTTAGTTTCATGGCTACACAAATATTACTGAGAGAAATAAAAGGTACTTAATGCAACACATTGTTTCAGGGTTCCCTTAGACTGTTGTGATGGCTTTGGTCTGATAAAATCAGAATCTGAATTTTTGAAAATTAATGCAGTTCTACAGTAGTTAATTTACATATGCTTTAAGAAATCTATATACTAATAATCAAACCTATGACATAGTCCATTTAAAAAGTGGAGTTAATATCTAAAATTTAACTGCAAAATACATATTTAAAACATAGTTAAAACTATTAGATATAAGCAATTACAAACATCTGTTGAAAGCAATCAATAAAATTCTTCATTAATAAACAATCTTGTTTAATCTAGAAGCGTTTATATAACTGAAGTTTTAACTACTGTAGGACTGGTAGTGATATTCTTATGCCCCAAACCCCCAATGGAATTAATTTCCTATTCGCTCTCATAACAACAACGGAAGTGTTGACTATATGAGGGTACCCAGAAAGAAGAACAAGTCGGGTTTGTTTTAACTGTCCTAGAAGCACCTTGGCTAAGAGCAGAGAGTTTGTATGTTGGCAAAAGTGATCCTACAAGCCTATGAATAGGGAGCAGCCATGCATACGTTTTTATGGCACAGTAAGTGTTTGTAGCTGTGTTCAGCCATTCACAAGAGGATGTCATAATGAAACTAAAAACCATGATTAAATATTACTGAAGGCCAACAGCATTCTTTGCTCCTTAACTAGTCTTTTCCATGTTTCATTTGAGTGTATGCCAAAACTGACATAAAACTAACAGTAAGGAAGGAGCCATCTTGTATAACATTGTGTGATGCTCTCACATGACACGGCAGCTCACTTTCATTTGTTGTTGTTAACTTACATTTCAGAAAGTGCCATCCAGCACTGACTGAAAAAGAGATGACTTTGTAGAACAAAGTTATGATGCAGTGGTAATCAAGAGAAACCAGAATATAAGACTGTGGGCTCGGATGCTGGCTGAAGATCACTCAGTCTAGCCACAAATCTAAAAATGCACCACTGTATGGTAAAGCTGGAAAGTCTCTAGCATCTTGGCTTTTACTAAAAAAGTTAAACTCATGGACTCATGGAAGACAGCTGTGATAGTTTTGGTCATTTCCAGATCTGTTAAGTCTTCATTTTAGCAGTTATTCTTTTAATTATCTTCTCAAACAACTGCCATTTTAAAACATTCATTGCAATTGGCTCATCAAAAACTCATTTTAATCAGTAGGGATCCAATTTAGGAAAGCACATAAGCATACAGTTAGGACTATCCCTATTGAAGGCAGTAGCTAAAACCATTCTTAACTTTAGACATATATTAAGGCTTCAATCTGGCTTCAATCAGAACTAATGAAGTTAGAATGATTCAGTCCTAGGGTAAACTCAAACTCTGTCCCTCAAAAAAAAAAATTAGTGAAACTTTACAGCCTTTAATCTTCTTTTACTTCTAAGAGAACCTCTGACAGCTGCATTGTGGAGGGGCAGAAGGGAGGGTTGTCTGCATGTCGTAGGTAGAGACTGAGAAATATAAATCTTCAAGTTTCACATTGTCAGTTCAAGAAATTCCATAGTTTTCCTCCTCCATTGCTATTTTAACATGCTAATTTATCATCCACTTAGAGTAGTGAAAATAGCATGCCTTTTTGCTAGATTCCTGCAACTTTCGTATGGCATCCTCTTGTTTCAGTTGCCTTCACATAATACTATCAACATAAAAACATTGTATAAAAATTATCATATCTTGCAAGTATTTCATACCTGACCATTATCTTTTGTAAGCTCATTCTGTCAAGATTATGAGAGGCTTTTTCAAAAGTCAGTGAAGTTGATGGCATGTGGCATCTTCCTTCCTAGTGCCCTTTCTGAGGTTCTTTTCACATTCTTTGCTATTTCTCTGCCTTTGGTTTCACACACCACTGGCATCTCTTTATAAGCCTTTTTGTATTGACAGTGCTACTATGCAACACCCTTTGTTTCAGTCTTTCAAATCCCCTTTGTTTGGCAATTAGAGACTTAAGTGTTTGCCAGTTGCTCAATATTCTCCTGTGATTCTGTGCACGGTTGGAGATACCGAGTAGCTACTCATTCCATTTGTGTGAGCAGTTCAGTATCTGGGGATATAATGCTGGGTTTTGATGCATCATGATTGTTGTGAACAAATTTTTCACAATTTATAGTTCTTCATTCTCAGTTTTTAATGTCTTTCAGTCTTTCATCTTAAGAATTTTAGCTCTTGAGTAACACACTTGCATTTTGTCACAGCTTTTTTGCATTCACTTTTCATGGTATAAACATCCTTATGATGCTGAGCCAAATTAACACATGGGGCCAGATGAGATTTCAAATCCATCCAAGAGAACTAAGTCATAAATCCCATTATTTCCTCTCAGTTACTTTGTGGAGATTATTATCCCATGTGCTTACCTCTTGAACTCACTACATCTTTTTTCCAGATATTTTTTCTAGCACGAGAAATAGCCCATTAATACTTACTCTTAGAAAACCTCTTTGTTGGATCCTGTACTAAGTTGCTTTCTGAAGTCTTGCATGAAATTTTAAGTTTGCAGTGGCTAAAGCCAGTAGATAGCTGCTGGATTCCTTTATACTGCATAGAATAGAGCAGCTTCTTTGGTGTAGCAGGTTCATAGGCTAAAGAGATTGACTTGTCTTGCAATCACACTAGAGGTCTGTAGTGCAAAACGTAGCCATCTGGGTATCAGATACATTTATAACTAATTCTTGAAGAAATTGCACTTGCAGATTTATGAAACCATGCCAAATTGAAGACAGAGCTTCTTTGAGCTCTTAATGTAGTTTAATTAGATTGTATGATGCAAATATATTTTAAAAACTTAGAGGTTCAATATCCCCCCCCCCAAAAAAAAAAAACTTAAAAATAAGCGTGTCTATAAACAATATAACTGTGCTCCATGTTTTTCTAAACCATTTAAAGGAAAATTGTTCACCAGGAGTTTGAGCTCACAAACAAGTTAATTAGTAACAACTTTTATGTCATATTCACTGATTGAATACCACTTTTTCTGCTTATGGTATACCTGCAGAAGGTACACAAGAGCTTAAGTACTCCAGAACAAAATGAATTATCAGGAGCTCTCCTGTGCATCAATATACTTTATGCTTTGAAACACACAGAAATAAAATCAACTCTGTTATCTACTGTTGGCAACATGGCTGTTCATTTTTTTTAAGATATTATAAGATTATGACATTTGTTAGATGTCAGGCAAAGAGTGTGGATGTTATAACTATGATGAAACATTAACATAGTAATATGTAAACTAGCAAGTTTTAGAAGAAAGCGCTTGTGAGACTAGGGAAGATCTGTGACTGTACTTCTCAGTCAGGTTTTTCACTTACTAACAATACTTGGTCCTAACAGGATCATTTCAGACACCTTTTAAGTGACATTTATCTTTATAGTCTTTGTGATTCTGTGTTCAGGAAGGGGTAGGGAGGTCCAGCTGAAATGATGTAGTTGTCATAAACTAAACAACACAGGTAGTATTAGTAAGAGCTTGTAATAGTGAAGGTTTTTTATGATAACATGGTGCAAGTAGTCTACCCAGAAAAAAAAAACAAAACAGACTATTAAAAAATATTAAGTTGTGGACAGTTATAATAGGACTCTCACACAGCTGTGTCGGTGGGCTCAAAGCACAGGCTTCTGCATAGAGTTAAGATGCACAGTATGTTGCTATGCTTAAGTGTATTAAAAAACCAACATGATCTCAAAGTGTGTTTTCTAGCTGGGAAAGATTGAGGAACAGGCCATCAAGGAGCAGTAAGGGCCAGCTACTCCCTAAAGGAGAGGGAGCTGAGCTTATTAATACAGCTCCAGGGCAGGGGTCTCCCCAGGCAGGGCCCAGTCCCACAGTACCTGGGTGAGGTGAGCAGAGCAGGCCTGCAGACAGCAGCTGGAGTCAGCTGAGAGTCCAGATTGCCAGACAAGTTGTGGGGAGGAGCCAGGTCCAAGCTCAAGCTGGGAAGTCAATCCACAGGTCAGATCCAGTGATGTTAACCAGGGTCAGACACAGTCCAGTACCTGCTGGTCAAGTCCATAGTGTCAAGGCAGGTCCAAGGTGAAGTCAATTTATGGGTCATAGTCTGGATCAACAGGGCCTAAAGCCAGCCATAGTAACCAAAGGCCTAGGTCTGAGCTTAAATGGGGCCCCTGCCTCCATGGGTGGGGGTCCCAGGTGAGGCTGGTCAGGGCCATTAAGGCCTATTAGTGCACTCAGGACCCTGATATAAGCCATGTGTCAATAGGGGACTTGAGCTGCAGAAGGCTCTCTTTAAAAAAAAGCCTGGAAAAGTTATGCTTAAATTAAGCTACAAGAGCAAGTCACAAGAGACCCATCTGTGATACTTTTTTACATAATATCTGTGTGTGTCTGAAATAGGTATCTGAAAGACTGGAAAAGAATGGTAAAAAATAAATAAAGTTTTATTTACTCTAGCAAGAGTTCTTTGTGAGAGATCACACAGTATCCATTCAAGCTATAGGGGAAATATTCCTTTCCAAAAACTCACATATTACATTAAACATTCAGGTCTATCACTGTAGCTTTGAATTCGGTAGCAACAACCTAATTTGTTTCCATCAAATGCTTCCACAGCTGTGCATCTTCAGAGGAGGTGAGAAAATAAATGGTATGATGTAGAACAGGGCAGCTATTTTGGATCCTTGTCCCCATACACGCTGAAGGAGCACCTGAACAATTATTCTTGCTGTCGGCAACTCATCGTGATACCATTAAAAGAAAGCATATCTATCTCACAGGTATCTAGTGGATTACATACCTCCCAAGCATTGTCAGAGACATCATTTGTATTCCTATCCCAAGATTTTTTCTTTAATCATTATTCAGAAAAACTGTGAAGAAGACAAACATAATCTTTCATTACCATAGGTTTTCCTTGCTATTGACTGTGATATTGGAACACAACATAGTCTTTTTTGTTAATCACTGTGCATCCTACATCTGTGTACAGCTACTTTTGAGAATAATTTATTGGAAGTTACTTGCTTTTCCATTTTTATGTGTTTGATGGAGTAATCTGTTATATTCATGTGCAGCCAGGTGTATTATTCAGGATAATGGGGAACTGGGATACATCAGGTAATGGAAAACAGGCATAATGTTGTGAGATGTCCTGAGGATCTCAATGCAGAGATACCCCAAAAGCTCTGCGCAGTTAGTTCAGTTCCAGTACAGTTCAGCAGTGACCCTGTTAGAACTGGCCTTTATGGAACCTCTTGGGGACTCTCCATACTGTGCCCCTGCTTCTGAGAGCTCTTACTAGCTCAGGCACAGAGTGCAGGAACTTGCAAGAAATCCTTTTCCTTTCATTGGATTGTCAGCCCAGAGGTGAAGCCATATGGGAAAAATGGCTGATTACAGAAATCATTTCAGTTGGAGGTTGGGGGACAGGAGGTTTCCAACGCTCCTGTGACCAATCACAATGCAAATTTCAGAGCTGGTATAGTCCTATATGAGAAACTGTGTGTATAGCACCTTCTGAGTAATGTAAGATAATATATGCAAAAGGGAATTTCAAAACTTGTGTCTAAGAAACAGGAACAAAAGAGACTATCCAACAATAATTTATATGTTATATTCTGTAAATTATTCTGTCAGTTCTAAATGTAACTTGTTGCATTATTTCACATTATTTTATTCTTCTTCCATGGTTTTCTTCAGTGCTGATTTGAAGGTAATAAAAGGTTTTTCTTTCTCTCTCAGGTGTATGTCTGATCCTCAGGTTTTATGAATAAATATTCATTTGTGTGTCTTCTCGAACATCTGTGGATAAACTGCCATATTGCTGTGCAAAGAGAATGCTCTGAGCGCTACAAATCATCTCTGACAAGCCTATACTGTAACACAGGTATTGACCCTATCTGTCTTAGTACAGTCAGTGATAACTTTGGGCCGCAGTCTAATGCCTTTATTTGACTAACACCACAGACAGCTACATTTTTCTTACTATGTATGTGCATTGAATAAGGAATTAATCTGCCTATGTGACAATGTCTATACATAGACACTGTAAGTAGTCTTATAAGTTAGGTTACAAGTCCTGTCTGAGAAGCAATTTATGACTGCACTATCCAGAAGTTACCATGGGAGATATGTGCCAAAGACTGATCTTGTTTCCTATGTTGTTCCCTTGTTTCAAAAGCAAAAGGAAGCAAGTATTTTTTGGTCAACCTCTGAATGCTTCCTTCTCCCCATGGGCCCAGTTAGCTCACCTATTCAGTACAGTAACATTTTTATTCCTTTCCCAGTTTGTTCTGTCCCTTCCCTATACACCCAGGCTGCACCCTCTGAGTTACTTGAGGTGCAGACACAAATTTGGAGCTATCTTCACTCTGTTAGGCAGGAAGTCAGTGTCTTATTTTCTTTGCTCTTACACTGCTTTGGAACAAGCAGTGTAAGCAACAAACTAATGCAGTTAAATCAAAAGCAGTAACTGCCAACTTAGTATTACCCAATATGAACAGATATGGAAGAGTGGACAAATCTAGGCAGACTAGACTGCTGGCTGTTGGCTCAGCAGATACAAGAGTGACAGTTCTGAATTCATCTTCTCATGTATACTGTGGAAGCTGGGCTTGCTAATTCAAGGTTGCATTTTTGAAGGCATGTGTGTGTGCCAGGCTCTCTGATCTCCCATGAGTACCCCTGAAAATTTGGTCTTTACTTTTTTTATGAGAAGCCTCTTTTCCCTCTTCCTCAGGATGGGGACTGTCTTTGGCTAGCGAAAAGATGATCTTAGTATAAGGTGATCTTAACTCATAATGTAAAGAACTAATGGTTAAACTGCTGCATCAGTTACAGCTCAAAGTAAAAACAAGAAACAAATTGTCAAAGTGTCAGTAAAAAGCATGGAAGCTCCTTTGTACATCCACTATCTTTTCCTTGTTTGGAATGCTTAGAGAAGAAGAAAATTAAGCAGTATTTATCTTTATAGTGGTATAACTGTGAATGCAGTTAATTAGCATGGGGAAAACAAATGGTCTTAAAAATAATGTTGGAAATGAAGGGTGGTTAGAGAGATGATAATGCTTTTGCTGGCTGTGTGACAAGCTCGAATACAAGATGTCTAGTCTGAAGTTTCCACCACAGAAAGACTCATTGCTGTAGTTTATGTAAAACAATACCATTTTATCATTCTTCTAATAAAATTAACTACAATCTGGGCTTGTAGTGCAGCGTTTATATGCTGGCCTGTATGCCCAAAGGTCATTGTGTTGTCCCTGTAAAATGTTTGAATCATTCTTGAAAGAAGAGTAATGGGATGAAAACGTCTTAATTGGAAGTGTTTGCCTCCCATGAATGTAGGAATTCTCAATACTTAGCTATAGTAGTGTACTGGATGGTTAGCAGCCAAGCCACTATAGTAGGATGAGAACCTCTAATGTCAGCATTGGCCTCAGGAATGAAAAGCACACAGTTTTTTTTAGATAAAGGTCTTACTTCCATCTGCAGTTTAACAATAGGTATTCAGCTTCATTTTAACTAAATGATTTTGTTTCCTAAAGCAAATACAATGTCTGTGTTAGGATAATAAGAACTACTATCATTATGCATAAAAATCTGGTTCTACTGAAATCAGTGGCAAGACTACTTGATTTCAGTGGAACCTGGATTTCACCCTTCCATTTAAATGTCAGATCACAGTAGTAGCCTTCCATGCTTTGAGTAGTATCTATAGCATTCTGGATATTCAATGTTAGCACTGACAGCAACAAAATCAGATCACATTGTGCATGACAGTATATGAACCCTCAATAAGTGGTTATCCTTGTGCCTACTAATTTACAGTTTAAAAGTAGGTCACAGTAATTCTGTGAGAAAAATAATTCTTATGCCTGAATCAATGCACATAGTATGGGAACAGATTTTTTTTCCCCCCCAGGATAAACTAGGCTAGAGGAGACAAGCTTATGCTGAGTCCTCATTCTACCATTTAGAGAAGAAGCATGAAGTGGAATTCATGTAAAAATATCATGAAAGTGGAAGCAAACTCCACTGCAGGCTAGTCCTAGTCTTGCTTCTGCCAACCCAAACAGGAAGCCTCGTAGTCACTTCAACAAGGAGCCTCTTGACTAGCTGAGTCAGCTGAGTGCAGGGCAGCTGCTGACCTCCCTGTAGTGCACTGCTGGCATGGGACTTGTGCCCTGATTCACTGTAACGCAGCGTGGCTTTCTGAACGCTTTAGCTGTGCGGTTAACAAAATTTACCTGCTCTGCAGTTTAGGAGAGCAGCCCTTAGAGCACGTGGTACGTGTAGCAGTGACCGCTAACTGGGAAAAGTCTGTCATGAATAGCTACTATTTTGCTCTTTGCCCATCAATCCGAGTTGCTGTTTGCAGACCATGATAAAATGTTTTACTCCTGTTTGCAGCAGAAATACCTGCATTCCCACATCCTGTCATGTACACACACACTTTCACCGCTACCTCATTAGTTTAAGTCAAGGAATGAAACACATTAGCATGAATATGCTCACAGCAACCAAAAAGCTATTATCATTAATAAGAAAATAATTCTTCCTGTGCAAAGCTTTTTGTGTGTGTGTGTGTGTGTGTGTGCGTGCATGTTAACCAGCAAAATCAGATTTTACCTTAATTTCTGAGGTGTTGGGAAAAGAAATTATGCTTGCTAGGTGAAATCTGAAATGGTACAATTTCACTCTGATCCTGCTGGGAGTCACAGGACTGAAATGACTGGGTCAGGAGAGGAGAGGCCATTCTGCTTTGGCTTGAAAGAAGAGAGAGAGAGAAATATGAGGGACATGGAAAACATTAAGATGTCTGAATAAACAAATGGGCCACAACTCAGCTGGAGTAAATCTAGGAGATGCAATGAATTCAGTCAGTCTATGCTGATTCACTCTAGGCCTGCAGACTTTCCAGGGTTTGACTGAAGTAAATCATATAGTGATTCTTTTAAAGTTTATCCCATCACTAATTATTGGGATATCTAAGGGACTGACTTTCACTTTGTGAGGCTTTTTAAGAACTTGATTTTACCAAGAAGCCACAGGATTCAGGGTAGCATTTTTTAGACTGGTTGGTGTTCAGTGGTATATTTTTTCCCTTTGAGGTTTGCTTTGTTCCACAGCTGTGGCTTTATTGGGAAAGGTCTTCACTTAGTATCTGTTTTTTCATTGTCTGTTCTTGGTGATGTTTGCTGAAAAACAGTATAACATTTGCAAGATACAAATGAAAAGAGTGTGTCTTGTTAGGAACCTCCCCCCCAGCCTTGTTAGACTGCAGGTATGCTACCCAAATCCTACTCATAACTCTGATTTTATAAATAGTAATGAAGGTACAAAAGGCAAAAACTATACAAACTTGAACATAAGTCTGAAAAGTTATAAACCCAGACAGTCCATAAATCAAATGATAAGATTCCACAAGATGAAGAAGTCACAAATAACAAGCATGTAAGTTCACTTGGTAGTATGTTGGAAGTGTGCCATCTCCTAGAACTGGTAATCAAATCCACTTGAACTAGTGGTTTATGACTTAAATAATGTGAAATATTTTCCATCTACTGTATTAGAAGCTAGATTACAGAAATCAAAGAGAAAGGTTTAACTGCTAAAGAAAATAAGAGAAGAAAGTTGTATTTTCACAGACATTTCCTTTGCAGTAAATCATCTTTTGCCTCCTCACTTATGGGAGAGGAGGTTACCTTTCGTTTAGTTAAAATTTGCTTAAAGCCTTTCTCAGAGGCAGCAAGATATTTTGGCTCTTGGAAATGTTGCCATGAACTAGATGTGCCTAAAATGGTGTCTGATTTTTCATAACCTTTCTAACCTTTCAACCTTTGCTGTTTCCAAAATGAGGAATTTTGAAATACAAGTTCAGAAGTGAACTGCATCCTTTCAACAATCCATTTTGATTTTCAGATAAGACCATCTGTGCAATTTTAGTGAAACCTTCCAAAGTGTTAGTGATTCACTGACTTTTTCTTCAATTGACGATTAACATAAATAAGTGGAGATTTGGGCCCAAATACATGTTTGTTTGAAGCTTCACGTTTTTCTTTAGTTTCTAAATGGTTGTTTGTTGCTTAAAGATAGAAAGGTATCGTAGGTACTTTTACGTAGTAATAGGAGAAAGCGTTATTAAGCATTATTCCTGATGTTAGAACTGCTCATTTTGAGAGGAATGTCTTTCATGGGAAAATGGGAGAAAAAGAACCTGTTTTGTATCTGCTGTCAACATAAATAAAGATCAATCATGCAAACTGTTCTTTACAATCAGAGTAAGAGCTACTAATGTGAATAAAGATTCTCATTATTAAACCTTTAAGTTAAAACAAGAAAATAAGGCTTTGTTCTGGGCCTCAAAATCTTTAAAAAAAGGAGGCAATACCCATACTTTTTTATTAGCTGCCTGCTGTGGTACCTTTTAGATCAGACATGCTTTGCCTTTTATATATTTTGTGAGGCACTGCAATAATGTATTGTTTTGAAAATATGGGCAAAAAATAAAAATATTTGTCCTGCAAATTTCCCAAATAAGAAACATGCAGCAAAGAATTTTAAGTACTGTTGCTTCAGTGTTTTCTCAGACCTTGTAGAATATTAGGTAGGGAAAGAGGAGAGGGAGCAGTTTGCCTGAAAATAGTTACAATCACTCCAGATCTGAAGTAGTATTTAAACTGAGCAGTAAGATATAGTCTGGTTTAGTATTATTATACTCATTATTATTAGTTTTAGTATTCAGTGACTATCAACTGTCTTTGGAAAGTGACAGGAATTAAAGGATGATATAATACAAAGTAAATTTGTATAAATTAATTTTTAGTAAAAAAACCCTACGTCAAAACAGACCTCACAGCGATGAAAATTGGCTTAATCTTTGCCATGCCAAATGCTCAATCCAAACCTAAACTATTGTTTCATTTTGTTGGGTTCTGCAGACATATTTCCCAACCATAATTTATATCATTAAGTACTGAATACCATATAAAAACTGTACACAACCTTGTACTATGTAATTGGGGCATCGTATCGCTTTCCCCTGCAATTTTTATTTTAATTTTGTGGTGTTTGTATTTGTTTTCTAAAATAGTGCTGCTGAGTAAGATTTGTTCAAGGATAAATGTTTTATAGAGAAACATTTCCTGAGAAAGAAAGATTCCAATATTAAAGGAGCTGTTTTGATCTCATGAACTGTGAAGGCTGGAGTAAAACAGAGCTGTAATCTCAAGTCTGATTTTTTCTTGGAAGTTGATTTTACATACTTTGTTCAGCAATTCTCTGCAGAAAATGATGGATGGCAATAGTAAATCCCTGTTGCAGCTTCATCAGTGTAACTGTTCCATAGCTGTTGCTACAGGCTGAAGCTGCATTCATATATGACATCCTCAAGGTCCTTATCCTCAAGACATCAGCAAACGGATCTATGTACTTTGGAAACCTCTTACCCCACCTACGTTCATTTCTATTCTCCGCTGAAAATACTTTCTGTGTTGCTCTCCAGAACACTGCTCTCTAGCTGTCGGAGGAGTGGAGTTCCCCTCCACAAACTGCTTCTTGCTGACTGGAACATCCTATCTTATGTATGGCTCTGCATAATGGCAGGAACAGATTTTATCTTACCACACGGAAGGGCAGCTCTACATCTCTCTGAGACAGTACAGGACCGTAGTATGTCTCTGAAAGCAGTACTGACCCTAGGTGGAAGCATCAGAAGAATGGCATAAATCGAGATTGTTGTATATTCCTACAGTCCCAAGCAGCAATCTTTCCAAAAAATTTAGCTCCTTATTTGAGTGGTGGTGTGATGGACCCAGATCAGGTCGGACCAAAAGTCCAGTGGGCTTCATTTGCTCTTGTCCTCTATAGGGGTAAATCTCTTGCTTTTACCACTTTTTATACATAGAAGACCAAGCTTGTTGACTTTATGTCTAAACCATTATGCTGTGAGCTGGTCAATCAGAAAGCCATCTTACTCTCCCCAGCCCTGCTCATCATTCAGTGAATTTAAAATGGTATCAGCATCTTCAGAGACCTCTTGCTGAAGCACCATGCTAACAAAACAGGAAACAGGCAAAAATGTAGAGACAAGGAGTTTTTTGTCCTGGGCTCTGATACCCAGAAATGTCTTTGAATAAGTCCAGAGTCTGCAAACCTGTCTTCTCTGCTCTGGACCAAGCTCTTAAATGGCTATCCTGTGCTTTTAGCCTCCTCAGTCTCTCAAGGAACTTGATTTTTCTTTTTCCCAAGAAGACTCCTCAGCTCAGAGTGAAAGGAGCACAGATGTAATTCCAATTTTCTAGGTAGAGACAGAGAGTACTCAGGGCCAAACTGACCTGCTGATAGGGCTGTGCCTGGCCTTGTGGTCTAATCTATCTTGTCTGGCTTTGCAGTGCTGTCAGATGGCAAATGTATGGGATGTAAGATGATACAAAGTCCTTTTCAAAAAAGACCCTGAAGTTTTTTACCTTAAAGACATACAACATCTGTAGAAAGTCTGCATTCTGGTTGCCTACAGGGGGAAAAAGAACATGCAGAGCTGAGTCCCGGGAGCACTTTGGGCTCCAGTATTCTTAGAATCTCTGAGCTCAGATAAGTATAGAAATGCATCCCATTTCACAAAACTCCTGCTTTGTACTAGGGTTTCTTTATGATAGAATTTCTGTTTCATCCTAAATACATAAATTTAGGATGCAACTTTATGTGCAGAGATCTTAAAAGCCTTCAAAAGGTACTTTGTCAGGGCAGGTGCTGTGGAAGGTATTTGTAAGACTGTCCTCGAAAGATCTTATTCATGAGGACAATACAGCCTATCTAAGTGGAGTCAGGGGCTAGAAGAACATATCGTAATGGGTATCTTTTGAACAACCACTACTTCAAGGATTTCGTGTGGGACTGCATAACTTTTAGATAGCTCTACAGGGAGTCACCACTGTGACTAATACAGACTTAGCTGCACACCACTGGCTGCCAGTAGTACTTTGGCTGCAGCAGCAATATGCTTGATGCTAACTAACTGCCCAAGGATGTACCCTGCTTTCTGGGCAAATTTTGCAGCTTGTGCTGCAAGGCCAAACATGTCTTGAAGCAATTTGTGTCCTGGGTCATAACTGATATAAAACTATCTTAGCACTTTCCTCTTAGTCTGGAAGTTCTGCCTTCTACCTTCTAGAAACTCAGCATGTAAGTCCTTCCTATCATGCTCCCTCTCAGTTTTAATTCCTTTTAATTCTATGTATCAGATCATCTTTTCCCCTTATTTTCTCAGCAGACAGTTGTTCATGGAAAAAAATGCTCTTAGTGTCTGGCTGTGGGGTGGATCATATTACAAATACAAAGGACAACCTGGCCTGGGTATGTGATGTGGCAGTTTTCCTCAACTCTGACCCTATTTCAGTAGCACTTAGCACCCTCACCTAACTCCTGCCCACAAGCTGTTTCCCACCGTAGAAGTGTTCATTTTCAGTACAAAAATATCCCTAACGGAATGTCAGATTACCCACATTACTGCTTTTTAATGAATCAGACTCTCTAATGTAAAATAATCAGTGTGGTTTTTGGTTTGGCTCAGAGGCAGCTTATAATAAAATACTGAGTAGTAAAATGTTAGGTCAGAGATGCCAGAATAATACCAAATTGTGCATGCCTATCACATTTTACTCATGTAATTGTAGAGTTGTTCTGTTTTTGCTTACAGCAGGGACTGTTGTACCCCATTGGCAGATGTCCATTTCAGGTCCTCTCTGTGCTGATTTTCAGAGGACTGGAATCACTGTAGCTTGCTTCTCATTTGTGATCATAACTTGGATTTTTAGCTAAACTGGGGCAGCTTGTACTTTCAGCTGTGGATGCCTTTGGTACTTCTTCCTGTGGCAGACGAGATGGGGGCTTTCATGCTGTTTTGGATGTTCTCATGAACAGAGTCTCTGATGAAAGTCTAGTAAGACAACATGTATATGATGGAATGCCAGTCACTGCTTCCTGGTGCACATGCATGTCAGCTACTGGGATTTCAAGGAGCTTCTCTCTCTTGAACAAACATAGAACCCACCATAATGCTGGAGTAGGAGATGCAGTTAAGGAGACTGTTGTGCAGTCCCCAAAGAGTCATGGCCAACTGCCTAAACTGTTTTTGGCTTGAAAGCCTACTCCTTGAAAAAGAGCTAGATCAGTAGTTTCATGTCTGGTCCTCTGAAGTGCTCTGGAGTACTTCCAGTGAGTACCTAAGATCCCTTCTGTTCTCTGTGTCTGCATGCTAATGCAGTTCAAATTACTCAGAAATTTGCAAGGCCAAGTCTTAAATTATGGCCTCCACTCATTAATTAATACCTACTGCCAATGTGAAGGTATACAGGGTGAAATTCCATCTTCTGTATAAGACAACGCCAAATCTATATACTTCTTAAGGTCTTCATAAGCCATGTTTTTCACTTGATTACTACCATAATTGGAAGTTTCATTCTTTCAGAGAAACAAAAAGATGTGTCTATCTCTTTTTGCAAAGCCTGTTAGAGCTAATACTTCTAATTCTTCCAACTTCAATGGCCTGTCCTAGATTAATTGTAATGATAATGAGAAGCATGTTTTGAGGCTTGCCATCCAGGTGGCAAATTCTTGTTTACTATGAGTTGATAAATCAGCTATTATTTAATTTACACAACAGCTGCAAAAGTAATTACTTGGATGTATGGAACCATTATGTTTAATGAAGGTGGATTTCTAATGACAGCTACATTCTGAAGTCCTTACTCATACAGCTATAACCAGAGCTTTGAAATTTAGGACAACTTTAAAGGAAAGATCCTATGAAGGTTGTCTTAAAGAGTAAATCCTGTTCAAAGTTGCTCAGTGGGAAACGCTAATCTTTTGCTTCTTCTTCAGTCATATGTGCATCATTAAGTATAGGAAGCAGAAAAATTTGGTTAAATTATTGTCCATAAGAGGATTAATATATTACACACATTGCTGAATGATGCAAATGCAAGAAAACCAGTAGGATTTTACTTATTCAGATGAGAAGAAAGCAAAATAGTTGGAGTAGAGTGGAACTAGACACATTTGGACTGTAGGAAAGGAGCCAAAATATGGATCCTGGATGATCTGCCGAACAACTCTCATCTTGTCAAAAGATGTGGGACGTGGCCTCAGACATTAATAAGCATTTTGTATCCTGTAAGATGTTGCTGCATACCAGTGCACCACAAACTTTCTTATATTACTTCTTTCTCTGATGTTCAATAAGATAATATCACAATAAAGTACATGAGCCCTGTGTCTTGCTGAGAATCATGCCGGTGGAAGGATGGCCGAACAGAACATTGTATGCATTCTGAACTCACTTCTTGGAAGGATGATTTGAATATCAAGGGAGCAGGAAAGAACTGGGTTGAGGAAACTGTCTTTTGGGAATTAGGGTAAGAAAATGTCACTGGCTGCCAGTGATGCAAGTGGAGAAAGGGAAGTGCCTGAATAGATGGACAGATGAATGGGAACTTGAGTTGTGAAGGGACCGGACCATGGACAAAGTGGGAGAGGAGGTAATAAGGGGTAAAAAGCCACAGTTAGGTAGATTCAGTACGTATTTATCTTGCTGGAACCTCAGAACTTGGGTATTCATCCCTTATCCCTCTTTTTTTTTTTCCTATATATAAATAACTTGTAGACTGCCCAGCACCGCTGATACCTGCAAAATCTTTCCATTGACTTCAGTGAAAGTGGAATTGATCCATGCATTTTTAGCTTATAAGCACTGCAGAGCTATGGTGGTTTAAATAGTTTTGTGTCTGAGCTGACTGGCATTGAGCCATGTCATCTTGTTCTGTGGTCGTTGTATGCGTACTGTGTAGAAGATTAAATGGACTGTCTTCTGCTTTTCAGACTGTTTCCAACTTTTTTCTTATTACAGAATACATTTATTTCTCTCAAGCCATGATATTCTTTTAAAGTGTTATCTTTTGCGTTCCACCTTATGCATTTTCATGTTTGAGAACTCCTCACTTTCTATCAATTTATGATAAATGTGATTCTATTGCTTCATAAAACTGATGGTTTCATATGATTTAGCGATGTCAGAAATAACATGTATATCAGCATTGATGCTGATCTCCAGCCATTCTGAGTGACAGCATCAGTCTTTATAGGGACTCCAAACTAGATAATTTTTGTGCAGCTCATAGTGGATAAGCAATGCATCACACAAGGAATTTGAGAAGAAGCACCAGTGTCCATGCATCCATTCCAGTATCCATGCTTAAGTCAAACTCTGACTGAAGCTGAGATTTTAGTTGTAATTCTTGCAACTCCTATCAAAAAAAGGAAGCAGTGGTTGTCCATTGCTGTCAATGATGACAGTCAATTTTTTTTTTACTGCACTAATTTTGAGTATGAACTCCTATTTGGCTATAAAGTCCAAATTTCATAAGGAATGCTTTCCCAGGCACAAAACAACAAATGTCCTGTTGGCCTACCCTTGTTCCTTCCTGAGTGCCTTGGTGCTCTCTTTTCCTCAGTAATGAACACAACTGCATAGTTACGAAATTTTTTTTTTTTTTCATGAATATGGAACAATCTATGGTAGAATGGGGCTCCATTATATAAGAGACAGAACAGATATAGCAAAATACAATAAGCAGTAATCCTTGCCTCAGTTAAAATCTCAATTTTTTAATGAGTGATGAGTGTTGGGAAGCTATGCAGTCTGATATATAGGTCACTGGACTAGGAGACCAAGATTTATATTCTTGTTTCAGCTCAAACTTTGACTGTCTATATGACTTCTGCCAGGATTTTTTATTCTGGCTCTTTAAAGTCCTTGAGGACTTAAAGATGTAGATAAAAAACAGAGCGTGATTTCCCCCTTCTGTCAAGCACCTATCTCCCTCTCTTTTTCCTAGTTGCATCTGAAGGTACTTCAAAGTTTTTGAAAATGTGGTACCTTAGATGGGATTTATCTTAAAGCTTTCAATGCTAAAAGTTATTTGGGGAAGGATTGACTTCAAATACCTTGATGTAAGCTTTTGAAAGTTGTATCATCTAAGTCTTAGACGCTGTAACTTAGTTCTGTACTGTAAGTTTGATTGATAGAGAAAAATAAGCACAAGCAAGAGGTAGCATGAATGACCATGGTACCATGATTTTGAAAGGAGCATAGGATGCAAGTTCAGAGTTTCATGTTTAACTTCTAGACATATAAAGGTGAGATGAATCCAAACTTTTGCCTGTGTGTCTTTTACTGTACTCCCAAGCGTTGCCTGTTGCCAGCCTTGCCAATAGCCAAAATTGTTAGCTGCCTATATAATGGTGCCTAGTGCTCAATAGTGTTGAGGGCCCTGAACTCTCCTATAGTACATGTTAATAAGGCCTCATTTCTCAACATGATTTTTGTCATGAACAATTGTTTGAGCATCAAGCACTTCTGCTGAAACCTCAGTCATCCAGCTTGTGAATAGCCTTACTCAGCTGACGCATTTCCCATCTCTGTGATTATTTTTCTTCGTTCTCTAAAAACTGAGAGATACAGCACTGTCTCTACCTGATTTCATTTTACTGATTGTGACAATTATATCCATAGCTGTATTACCACTGTTCTTTCAAACAGTTAACCTGGGTATGTCATTGTGTAATTGTTTGTGATTTTGTTATATTGGGTTTGTTAGATGCTCATTTTTCCCTTACACAAGAACACATACATTTCCTGTGTTAATGTTCATGTTTACAAAGATACAACATTGGAAAAATCAAGGATAATAAGTTTTGTTTGAGCATTTTGGTGCACATCCAAGCTAGATGCTAATAAAGCACAGTAAGCCATGATGGTTGCACTATATTTTGCTCTCTATGGATGATAATTTTCTAAGGCAGCATATTTCAAACAGCTATTGAAATGCTTTGTTTGCAACTTGAAGAATGTATACATGAACTCATTAAAATCTCTTTCATCATCATAGTCATTAAATTATCCTTAAAGGTCAGGCCTTGCTGTCTTGATTCGGTGACGTCAGTAAGAGATTTTCACGGCTGGGGCAAGCAACATTTGGCTCTAAGTCATCCTAACTAGTAGATGAGATTGATGTAGGAGCTGTTGAAAAAAACTCCACTTCTCTTAGGTTTATTACTCTGAGTTCAGTCTCATGTTACTTGACTTCAACAGATACTTACTCAAAAGTCCAGTGAAATGGAAAGATTTCCAGTTGGGGCCTCTGGGCATTTCTGGACTCCAAATAATGGAGAGGATTTCAGTGGCTTAAGTGAGCTTTGTATATACAAAATGTATAGGTCTAAAGCTATACTGGTTTGCAGTTGTATCTCCCTCCATTTCATGTAAGCATCTTTTCAAAAAATAGCAGTTTGCTGTTTTTAGTTGAAAACTATAAAGAAATTTCTGACATGAAGTTCCTTTTTCTTAAAACAGCACAGTATTCATTGTGTGAAAAACACTGTGATAAACATGTTTTGTGAGGTGAATGGCATATATTCAATGTGAATGATTATACAGTGTTTCCACAGAGAACATTTTCTGTGGATTCAGCCTAACAAAACATATGCTTCCTATTATATCAAATACATTTTTTACAATAACCATTTCAACATTATGAAAATGTTTAGATGTTTGCTTTATAATTTATATCCTTCTTTCAAATGTCACCTCTTAAAACTCCTAATCATTTTATGAAAAAATACTTCAGCTCTTTTAGCAATTATTGCACTCAGAAAACAAAGGAAACCCAATCACATGTATTGCATCTCAAACTGTTTGACCTCTTTCACAATTAATAGGATATTTTATAAGATTATAAAAAAAGCTTAATAACATTCATCTGCCACTCATTTCCATTTTTCTTCCTTAATTGTCTTCTGCTGTCATTCTGTCTGTGTCTGCCATTCTGGCTCTCTCTTCCTGTAAAATACTCTAGCAGTCTATTATGTGCAATGAAGGAGAACTGAAGCACAGAAAGAACTGAAGCACACTCTGGCTTTCTTTTCCCATAAAGTACTTGGGCAATCTGTTATGCAGGGGAGGAGGGAAGCAAATGGTGGAGCACTGTGTGAAATCCTGGACTTTTGCTTTGTCTTTAGGAAGAACAACATAGAAGTAAACTGTGCTTTAGGATAAATACTAAAGATTATGAATTTCTGTTGGCTGGAATGAGTCCTCAGAGTTTCAGATATGAGGTCTAGGAATACACATTTTGGTCTGCTGTTTCTCCTTTCTTTATTTCTTCAGTCCCGTAAGGCTTAATTTCCATTTTACTCAATGGGCAGTGGATCAGGACTTCAGCATTTCCTGTCTGCGTTGGTTTTTGTCTCCACTACAGCTGATTGTAAAACAATTTTGAGGGGGAGATTTTTTGAATGAATAAGATTAAAACAAAATCAGTGATATTTTGCTACTTCTACCACATTTTATTCCTGGTTTGTCCCCTTTTTTTTAGCACCTGAAAGATGTTCTCCAAATGCAAATCACTTGTCTTTCATTTATTCCTTATATATCCAACTGGCAGTAAACACATAGACTTTGAAAAAGACACATTACCAAAATGAAGTGCTACATTGTGGACATTCCTTGCCTCTCTGTAAGATGTTGAGGAAAAAAAGGGACAAATGGTCATGTGAAGGAGAGCAGAGCAGAGCAGAGCAGAGATTATTTCTCTTTTTTACCAGCAAATTGATAACAATGAGAGTATTCATGCAGTTTGTTAGTATTCCATGTGTCAGAGTTTAGTCCTAAGTTTGGAAAATAAAAAGAATCATCTTTATACTTCTCATTTCCTTGATGTAAATGAAAGCATAAAGTATGTCTGAAAATGGAGATGCAGCAATAAGGGCATTCGTCAATACACCATAGGTGGGCAAGGAAATTGAGACAGAATGTAAATTAAAACCCTCTTTGAGCATAGAAATCTCACCAATATAAACAAAGATGCAATAGCTGTAGGCCTGTTTGACAATACTAAACCAGTTAAGTAGATAAAGAAATAACTTATTTTACTAATAGAGAATGACAAGCAGAATTATGAGTTCATACATTATTTTGTATGATCGTTGGGGAAAATCCCCCTGAAACATACTGGCTTAAATTTTTATCTTCCTGTGGACATATTAGGGATTCAAGGTAAAGAATCTGGTATTTTTAGAAAAGTAAAAGATACTGTAAAATAGATCCATTGTTATTTTTAAATGGCAACTTATACCTACAAGCCCTTTTCACAGGAGAAATCCTTCATTAGTAGTGCTGCAAAGTCAGTAGGTCTATATGCATAATGCAAACTGCTTACCTGAGCAAAGAGTTCAGGATAAGGTACATGAATTTTTCCTTTGCCAAATGATAGAGGTAGGAGCTTATTTGAAAGGAATTTTAACCCACTTCCCTCTTGCTTCCCACACTTGTCTACCCATGTGAGTGCAACACTAATGCATTTAGTGTGAGTACAGGATTAAAACAACCTCACTCTAAAACATGCTACAGATTTGTAATTGATCCCCATTTCTGCTTTTACTCTAGCCTGATACATTCACTCTGTGCTTGTCCAGCTAGAAGGGATACATTTTCAATTGATTTAGGAACCTATGTTCAAATACAGACAGCTACAGACACTTTACGACACAGTGACTTTTTCTTGAGTATGCGTAAACTCAATTTTAATTAGGCATTCGATCTGCTTACAAGCATTTGAAAAATGCATTTGGTTTTCACTTGCCTTCCCAAGTGCCTAACCACCATTGAAAATTGTCTGCAGGACATATTTGAAAATGAGACACAGAATGTGTATAGATGTTCACAACCAATCAAGTTACCAAGATTTAACAAGTTCTTCAATTGAAGTGATTTAAACTATCAAGTTTTGCTTTACTGCTGGGGATGACTAGGAGTACACACAGTTTGTTTGTGAAACTCAGTTGATGAGCGGAGACTTATTAAGACATGTAGTTCAATCACTTACAATCATCAGTGCATACCACAAAAGTAGTATTTCAGGCTCATGTATGTGCTGTGATAGAACTATATGTAAAACACAGCATTTTTTCTTTACTGCTGCAATTGCAACCCAATGATCAGAAAATGAAAAAAAAATACTTCTAACCTTCAAAGCTGAAAAAAATGTGAGCTTTAGGGGCTAGAAGATGCTATCACAGGAGTCAAGCCTTTTTCAATTTGCTCTTCATGAAAATTCTAGAATGTAATTTTACACATTCATAAGTATTGATAGACTAACAAAGAATTTTAATTTCCAGATACCTTATTCTGATAATGTTTGGAATATAATCACCTTAATAATTTTTCTGCCTTAGGCAGAAATTCCCTAATCTAATTTCAGCTTAAGAATCCCCAATCTGTTGCTCCAAGGCCATATGAAGAGCAGTTATAACATGCCTAATCTTAGAAAAGATGGATAGACTAAACAGTCCCAAATCACTTTAACTATTTATCCACTAAATTAACAAATATTTAACTATTTCATTTAGTCTGTGATTCTCATTAATCCCATTATCTTTCTACCAAGATTCTATATGATTTGTGAGCTTGCTATTTTCTAAAATATGTTCATTTTCCATCCCTCTTGGGGAGTGGTTACTTTAGTCATCACTCACTGTCCCTTTTGTATAATTAATTCATGATCACTTTCCAAATCCCCAATTTCGGGATACCCTTATAACTTTGTCACCATACATCAACTATATAATATGTCTTTATTTATACCATATCTGAAGTTTCTTTTGTCTCTGTCCTCCAGTTTGGTCAAAACCCTCTAGAACTCATGGTGATAATAGCAGAACTTGCATGTGTCTAATCAAAAAGTTCAAGAGTGTTTCCACAATTTGGTCTGAATTACTCTAATTCATAGAAGTGAATTTGGAAAACAATGAAAGAAGCTGGCTTCCAAACTCTTCATTATAAGGAGTTTGATTCACCTTGAAAAAGATGTTTTTATTTTTAGAAAATTTTTATATGATTTCTGCTATTATCTGAATGAGTTACTGCAGGCTATGCAATGATATCTGCAAGAGACTGTTCTAATCCTTTTGTGCATTAATGGATAATGCTAAGGGCTACGTGTTTGAAGATGTCTTCCTCGAAGAACTAAAAAAAAAAAAATTACCTTTGAACAAAGTGAGGTCCTGTGAATTCTCTGAAAAAACACCTTAAATAGCTATCTGAAATTTCACCATTTTGAAAATGCATTTTTTCAGAGCAATGTGCTTTGTATGTTGTGAATTTATTATCCATCAGGCTTGTGAGACTAGAAACACACACATGGTAGAGAGTTTTTTGAACTTCAAAGCAACAGTCAAGGCCTGTAAAAAGGATGAAATGACCAAGATGGCGCTATCCTATGACCTTGAAAATCTGTGTTCAAGTCTTCTCCCTGCCATAGACTTCCTCTGTCTAAGCAATATTGTGTTATACAAGTTGACAAGTGGAACAGACTGGAGAGAAAAAACAATTATATCCAGAAGTGTGCTTAAATTGACCAAGCTCCCATGGACTTCAGTACAAGTCTTTCTGTTATAAAAGGGACTGCTCTGGGTCTACAGGGGATATGTGTTTGCTACAAGTGGTTTTGAGAGGGGAATTAGACATTTCACATTAGTTCCTTATAATTAATGCTCATCAGGCTTCAGGCCTGTTTAAACAGTTCACACAACTTCTTCCTTGACTCGAGGTCCTTAGTGAGATGTCCAAACAGTGATAAAGTGTACAGTCTTATCCAGGATTATGAAAAGCCAGGTGCCACTTCTGCATGTATGTAGGTGCTGATACTGAGTAGTGCTTATTTACTATGTCAGTGTTTCTGTAACTTCACCAGTCCATTATAACAGTTTAATGCAGGTGAAACCCATTTTATTGTAACAGTTTCACACTGGTATGAATCCATTAAATTAGCATAAAACTCAATGACCAGTAGAGTTTTTCTGGTAAAAAAAGGTACATCAGATTCAGGGAAAAAGAGTACATTTTATACCTTATATATTCTCTGTGAAAATTGATATGAAAAGGAATCAAGAAAAATATGCAATTGCATTTCACCTTTCACTGAAAGACTGTGATGTGTTTGGCAAATATTATGAATGGCTCCCAATACCATGAAAGAGGTGGCACTCAGAGGCACCCATTTTCCTGCTTCACATTATAAGCAAGTGTAAGTACAAAGACGTTGGGACATTTCCACCGTTGCACAAAGCAGGATCGGGAATCTTGAGACTAGATTTATCCTCCATTTGAATTACATCAGAATAAATTTTGCTTTCGATTTATCCTTCTTTTTGACTTGAAACTCTGGAAATGTTGAATTGCTGGAAATGTTTGCAAGTCTGACACTCAGCAATCACTTCTCTAATAATTAACACAATAGAGATAGTTTTATATGAAGACAGTTAAAATTCTTGCATAGATTAAACTTGCATAGAATTGGTCCGAAAAACACAGAGCTTTTAACTTATCAGTTAAGGATGATAATGTTGATTCCTGTATATACCCAATATTCTGGCAAATATCTGCTCTGATGGGTGTTGATAGATCTTACTTATCATTTGGCTTAAATGAAGACTGGAAAATCAATCCACATAAAAGTATTTTCTTTAGCAATGTTCCTAACATGGGTGAAATTCAGCAGCAGAGAGAAGAAAACAACTCTTTGATATTCTCTCTTGTACATCCTATAGGAAGGCTTGTACTGCTGTAGAGAGTGAAAATTGTACCAACAGGCAATGTTACGCAGCCAAATTTTTCATTGTTTATCTGTTGCCTAACATCTAATATTTAATGAATGAATTAACAGCAAAATAAGGTTACTGGAGGTTGTTCAATGTTTCATGTGGTTAGGACAGCTGTAGGCAATCTGTATGGGCTCTTCTGCTGTTAGAAACCTATACTTGTTTAGGCAGTATATATTTCATTTATGATCTGCCAAAAAATATATTAAAACACAAGATCACTATATGAATATTCCTCAATGAATGTTTACAGCATCAGAGGAATTTCCCTAGACTAGAAATAACCACAGTCATCCTATTTGAACATCTCATAAAAATGAAGTCTGTCTGTCTTGAATGTCTTCTACATGTGCAGTTTATAACAAGAGAGGTCACTTGATACAGATTGTGTCTACACACACAGCTTAACCTACTCTTAAATTCCCCCTAAAGTCTTAAAATGTTTTGTGTCCACATGTAAAATCTCTGGTTTTCTTAAAGCATTGATTCAAGGCCTTGACTTTTAGCCTTTTAACCAGTCAGGATCATTCAACCAGCACTGAACATCACAGTTTCAGCACTCCACATGGTGTTAAATGGACATAAAAGTAGCCTGAGGTTGAGTCACATAACAATCAAATACTCATGTGAAACTCAGTTCCAGAAATCAAACTCTTTTATCCATTTTGCCCATCCTCCTCCCACTCTCCTTAAGAGGTTTGCCAGACTTATGTTGATTCTTTCAGTTCTGCCTCTCTCTAACTGTGCATCTGTTGTCAATTATTTTGTCTTTGTCAGCTATTCAAACAGAATCTAAAAATACACTAAAATATCCACTTGCGAACCTTTCTGCACAGCGAGAGACAGAAGATATTTGACAATGGTTAGGTCATCATTTATTCCAAACCAAGGAATGAACCATCATCTTTCTCTCCTGTACAGGGATCCATATAAGTACAAACATAATCAGACAGACAGCCTGTAAGGTTTGGAATACATGAGAATACAGAGGGCTTCTGACTTACATGGATATCCAAAGGCAGAACAGTTTATTTCAAGAAAAACAGACTTCCTTAGAGTTAAAGATTTAGCCTAGTTGAAATAGCCTGGAATTTTAATGATTTGCAAAGGACAGAAAAAAAGTTGTTTTGGCCCATTTTTGGTGAACTTCTAATTGAAGTAAAACATTATGCTTCTTCTGTCATAAAAACACTATTAATAAATTACATTCTATCACATTATTTGCAAGAAACTATTTCAAGATCCAGATAGTTCAGGATACCAAAAAAACCTCATTAAACCATGCCATCTTGAGGATTGGTGCTGCAGTTTTAATTACAATCCACAAATGATACAGCCCCCCCCCCCCCCCCCAACCTGCAGTCGATATGACAAAGCCATCCATAGAGCTTGCTTTTCCCCTTGGGTGCAATGGCTTTGAATACCTACTGCATTTCCACACGTGTGTTTGCATGTTCAGTACTGTCAGTTAAACAGCTAGTATATTGTGTTTGTATCTAGCTCTTACTGGTATATAGCATATGTGCTTTTGTAAAGATAGTAATTAGAAAATCATACTGCTACTGTTGTGCACTTGCTTTAAAATTTTGTGACAATTTCTTCCATGATGCAAAATAATCATAGTTACAGTCTGACTTCCTTCATAGTAAACAAGATCAGAGGGTTCACCTGACAATTGAAACCTCAGTCCAGCAGACATTTAAGCTTTGAAATCTATGAAGCTACTCATTTGCTTGCAGTTAAGCATGCATTCAAATCCTTTGCTATGTTGGGGACTATGAAGTTACTTGTGTAAATTGACACATGGTTGAGCTGTGACTTGGTTAACTCTCTAATTCACTGCTCCCGGTGCGGCCATAGCAGTTTTCAGCTGGAATACTGTTCAAACAAACAAACAAGAATTCCTGTGGTATCTTCAGAATAATTAGCAAAAATGCCACAAAACCTTATCGTTTAAGGCATTACTTTTTTTATTTGCCCCCTAAATGGTGTGAGATACCATATTTGACCATCCCTCTTGACTGGAAATGTGAAGTAATTCTAGCAGCATCACAGTATAAAACTTGCCTGCCCATGAGAAAAGTAGTATTTGTTATTGATCAACTAGACCAGCAGGAAGAGGTGAAAGTAAGACACCTGACTGTAAAGCAAAACAAGGTTACAGTTATGTTGATTATGTGGAAATGTAAACTAAAGTACTTGACTTCCATCTATTGATAAACTGTGTTCATGCTGCATACTTAGACTAAGCAGATTAGGAATGCTACCACTGCTGTGCGCCACTCTCAGCTGAAGATTGCAGTAGCAAAAAACATTTTTTATTGATGTCAGTGGTAAAAACTCTCTTGATTTAATTGCAAGTATAGTGCCTAACCTACCAGCATAGCCAACAGAAAAACACTGAGGGTCAGGAGTCATGACTCTCCCCTGCATGGCAGGATGTGCACCTCCCATATAAGCAAGTGACCTAATAAAACTGGGGCTCTCCTGATTGTGTGTAATCTCATACCTATGCCTACTCCTGTGGCCTGAATTAATGTTGTCCATTGTATGACAGAGGATGCCTGCAGCTGGGTTACAAAACAGAAACAGAGAAGGAGCTGTACAACGCTCTTAAAAGGCTGGGAGCCACTTCTTATGTCTAATGTGCTGTCAGGAAAAGCGGTAGAAAGCAAGCCTGAAGGCCAGACAGCTAGTTCTGTGGGGCAGATCTGGCTTGAAGACCATGGCTTACTCACCTCTGTTCTATTCCATTTATTATCCCACAAATTTATATTCTTACCCATGCTTTTATTCGTAACCTGATGCTTTTGATTTCAACTGCATGTTTAGGAAAAAAACAATTGTGTGGATCTATGGATTCGCCACATGAGAATCATGCACATTTTTTGGTCCCTTTTAGAATATTATTTCCTGGAATTCTGAATGGGTTCCCAGCTAGTTTTACTTTGTATCCAGGTGATTGTCATTATCACAAATTCTTTTTATTCAAAGAATAATCCCCCTAGCCATAGAAATAGCTGGTGCAGCATTTATTGTAATGAGTCTCTTTCCAGTTATGAATGCATGAAATGTTTACACATTTTGCTTCAAGAATTTCTTGTTTTGCAAGTTTGCACAGAACACCAGAAATGGCTCACTTAAAATGTACATCGAAAGGGAAGTAGTGATAACAGACTAATGTTTTTCTAAGCCAAGCTGGAGACAAATTCAGTTAACGGCAGCTTGGAACAGAACAGATGCAGCTCAGATGGGAGTCTCTGGGCAAGGTTCACAGATGGTATCTGCAGGAAGGTAAGTTATGGACAGAGCTCAGTCCTGCAGAGGGTGTGTGTGGAATGCTGGATGCTGGAACAACAGATGCTAAAATGTAATGGTCAGTACCTGCTGTGCTTACCCATTGCATCCTTTATTAAGGAGAATCCTATTGGATGGCTACCAAATAACTGCACCTTCGTATCAATATAGGGACCCCCTGCGCAAGGCATGTGGAGTCTCCCCCCTCCATCTCATTCCTTTTTGTGCTCTGAGACTTTAGAGGGTAGAATAAGATGCAACATATCACTCCAGTCAGAACAGAGACCACAAGCTTAGGGCTCTGGTCTCTGTTGTGTGTTTCTTAAAGATCTAGAGGTTCAAAACACAACATTTAAAAAAATATATTTAGCAGCCCAATTTTAAAGGCCCTATTTTTAAAGGCAGCAAGAATTGCTGTTACAGAGTTGCTAGGATTCTTAAAGCCACCCATGGTATCTAATATTCAGTGGAAATTAGGAGTCTGGGCACCTTTGAGAATCTCACTGCCTATGTAACTGCAATTTCAGGTACTTAAAGCTCCTTAAACATCTGGCCTGAAGCGAACTGGGAACCAAAGTGGTGCTTGTTTTCACAAGAGTTTACACTCTTGAGATCACTTAGATGATGTCAGATGGCCATAAAAAAGATCAAAGAGAGAAAGAAATACAGTTTGCAACATTCTTAGCAGCATATATTTAAAAGCCTGAAAAGAGTAATCATATTTGTGCTGAAATACTGCTCTGGTAGGTGCTGTGTAAAAGAAGTTTGATGCATGCAGGCTATCTTACTTGTATTTTCAGTTTGCTGCCTTTTGTTTTTTTCACTTTCACTTTTTTTGTCTTACTTTGAACTGAATTTATGTACAATATTTCAAAATTTCCAGTAGATTTTTAAGTGGAAGTTCAGTTGTCCTGCACAAATCTTCCAGAACATATATATGTTCAGACAGAGTATAAAAAGTCAAATACTCTTTTTAGATCACAGGAAAGATCTTATCTATACCTAAGCCCAATGGGAATGAGGCGGAAAGCTGCATGGAGCTGGACTCCCTAATGGTACCCGTTTTTAGAGATGACTTCAATCTTGCAAAATCGATTCAGTTTGTACAAGAATTCAACCCAAATACAGACTGTTATCATTTTCAGTCATCTGGAAAGGAAAATGCTCTTAATGCAGTCCCAGTAAAGGATATTCCCTTGAGTTTTCTTGTTCTGAGCTACTGTAGCTTATTTACATTCCCCAGTCAAGCTGTGTGAAAAGTTTCACACACAAAGTCAAACCTTCAGAAGAGTTCAAGATAGGACTTAAGTTGTTAGAATATTTTGTTGTGTTTTGCTAAATCTTTATATTTTAATAGTAAAAACTCCTGGATCCCACTTCCTTTTTCTCCTCCTTGTACTAATTACTGCAAGACACATTAGACTCCTAAGGCATTTATATTGGGAAAATAGAAAGGAAATTATCCAACAGGTCAGAGAATGGACGATATTAACAGACACCTACTGCATATAGATAGATTTTTCATTTAAATGGAAGTAACTTAGCTGAAAATCAAAGCACTGACGGAAAGCATATCAAAGCAGTTAAAACCAGAAGGACTCATACAAGGGTTTTATGAAAAAGCATGTAGCTGAAAGTGTTGAACTTTCACAGATAAATGTGCAGAATTAGTTAGCTGTTTTGTCTCTTTCATTTGCTAATCAATTTTCCCTACTACTAGCCTATGACAACCAGTAGACCCGCACATTTGATTCATATGGTCAAAGAATGTTTAACCCCCTACTGACCCTCTAGTGTTTGCTCTCCTTCCCTCAAGGCACGGAAGACTTTAAAGTAGAAAACTGATGAATGAAAAGAATTAATCTCTCGGGGCCTTTTGTCATGAACGCTGAAAGGGAATCAGAACAGTCTGAAATGGTGACAGCTGAAGTCAAGAGGAAAATTATGATATAACACAGCAAGTCAAAATGTTACGTGCCATTGTATCCAAAAGGCAAGCAGTGTACGCATATTACGGTATTTCTTTTTTGGCTGTTTTTTCTGCTAGTAACCTGAGTAAATTCTATATTGGATTCACCAGTCCTGGCTCATAGCAGCAACCCTTTGAAAAAGATGGAGGGTGTTTATGACTGCTTTTTAAGAATAAGCTGCTGAACTTCTCAAACGTGGGTATAAAATGTAAATGGGCTTCTTCTGAACCTTGTGTCTTATCCCTTTCACAGTCTATGATGGAGGTCTGGTTGTTGTTGCTGCTCTGGGCAGTTTTGTTCATGCTTTTCTGCTAGTTGGCTTACTTTGTTTTGAAGTTGTGAGGCCTCAGTTCGAAAAATTTCAAATTTCTCCCTGGACAGAGCTGTCAAGCTCCCTATGCCAACAGTGACATTGTTCACTGTATGAACTTGCTTTTTAAATATACTCTTGCTCAAATACCTTTTCTGCTATTTTTATTATTAATTTGAATTATTTGCCTAGCAGCCCTAAAAATGATCAGGACCAGAGTTTTTTGACTTGCGTGGTAAGAGAGAAGGTGGGTGTACACTTGCATTCACAAGTGACATATTCTTTACCTTTTTTTGCCTTACTTCATTCTAGACTCTTGGACTGGCCATTAGAGTGGACAGAAGGTATGGATAAATTACATCAAAAAGTATTCATTTTCAGTCCTGTGTTTATTCCTTCTCATTTTGCTCAACATGGAGAGCCAGGCATGGCCACAGCTATGCTCAACAGCTACTGGCCAGTGATCCCAAACCTAGATATATTTTCACAGTGGTATATTAAATCTGTGGCTGGATTTCTGGTTAGTGTAATTTTAGGAGTCTCCTGAGCTCCCAGCTAGCTTTGCCAGCTATGGCAGATTGAGAGGCATTGCTCTGAGTTTCCAAATTACAGTGAACGAAAGAGAATTTTTGCTTATGATTCTGTTAAAGGACTTTCTATTTGCAGCAGCAGATGTGAGAACAGAGCCTATGTTTTATTAACAGGGCAGGCAGGTTGCACAGTGAACTGCGGAGGCTGTGCATTCCCATAGTATGACCAGGACCATACACGCCACAGCAGATGGAGGCAGTAGTGCGTGCTGTATGTGTGTGTGTGACAGGGAGGGAGGTTACAGGCCCATTACTTCATCCTTCAAATCTGCTTCTCAGCTTTCAATTATTGCTGGACTTCAGAATGTGAAATAATTATGAGGAATGTGCAGCGGTACTATTGTAATTGCAAGGCAAGTTCCAAGCTATCTGAAAAACAATAGAAAATATTGCCCTTTTCCTTTTTCAAATGCTTCTTTCTTTTTTCCCTTGAGCATGAATGTGTATTAGGTGTGGGAGGGGCAGTGATACCTGCTTGCTGTGGTACTCCTGCTTTCGAAAGGATGGTGACGATGGTAGTGTGGTGAGTACATTTCCTGGGAAACCCGGAGAATACAGGGCTGTTTGTCTTACTGGCCAGAAGATGTCCTCATTGTCCCAAGCAAACTGAGCTGACTATGTATTTAACTTAACGTAATTAAGCTAAAACCATATTCATATTAGTAGTTAAGCACCTGACTGTGAAAGAAAAAGTTCAAAGTGCTCACACTTCTGCTTAAACAGTTATGCCTATAACTGACACTGGGTATTTTACCAAACAAAGCAATGATACAAATAGTTGACAAAGGAAAGTACCTTGGAAATGAGAAAAATTGTCAGTGAACAGTGAACTTCCCAATCTAATACTAGGCTGAATATGAAAACTAAAACATCCTTGAACACACACATACACACACATTACAGGGAAAAGCTGAAGGAAAGCAAAATGGGATAAGCTTTTGACTTTTTATTTAATAAGGCAGCTGAGAAGAGTACAGTTTGGCAGTTGAAATCTAATCTTTGAATCTTTTATCTGGAAATTGAGAATTTTTGCTATCGAAGAGATAATACTTATCTGCTTTTGAAGTACAGTTTAATGTCAGTTTTCTAAATTGGCTTTCTTGTGAAACAAATCATGTAGAACTAAATTATAACCCTGCAATCATCATGAAGAAAGGGGCAACAAACATCTCTATTGCCTTATAAGCTCAGTTCACACTAAACATAATGTCTAATTACCTCCCTGCACAGGGTGCAGTAATGCAGGTAGCTCATACCACAGTGATTAAAACTGGTTTATAGCCTCAATCTTCTGTGTGGGTGCAGAACAGGCTTTCAGACAAGCTTTACTGACCTCCTACATTTGATCACAATTGCTAAAATGACACACTTCTGTTTTTTCCAGTGTGTCCAACAGAAATGTCTCCAAAAACAGAGCAGGTGATATTAGCAAACTGGAGTTTGCTAAAATGAGTCCCATAACTTCAGACCTATCATGATTTTCAACATTCTGTGACTCTTAACAAATGTGATATTCTCATGTTTGAGAATGATGTCCAGTAAATATGAATACTGGGATGCAAAACTTAAACTTAAAAAACTTAAAAAAAAGAACTTTGCCATGTGTGGAAGACTAAGAGAGCAAAATCAAAATGATAACATTATAAAGAGTGGAAAAAAACTCCCTGCCAGCTGCTAACTATGACAAGACTCGTTAGCGGTACAACACTTGGTATAAATCTCCCAGTATACCAGAGAGCATTTGCAAGAACTGTAGCGAAATTGATTGTTTAGCTGTATGGAGGCAAGACAGCTTCTTCATGGAACCATCTGGTCTGTACAGAGTGAGCTTGGAAGACTTCCCAGGAGTCCTGAATCCCAAACCTGATTCTTTCTAAGCCATTAGTCTACTTTTCCGTTCCGGGGACTGCAGAGTATGCAGCAGCAGAGCTTCGTACCCACTATGTTCTGCTCAGTGTAAGTAAGGTGCAGTTGCACTATGACCTACAAAGTCCAGCTATATAAAACATTTTTTTGAAGCCAGTTTAAAGCTGTTGCCAAAAGGAAGATGAACAATAACTCAAATTCAGCCGGTTCACTGAAGGCTGGCTGATTGAATGCAATTCTCAATCCATTAAAAGAGCAAATGTTGCATGCTGAAATGTGGGAGTGTTACAAAAAAACCATACAAAATTAATTAGTCATTCTTGACTCAAGTACCTACTATGCTATACTTGTAAAGACTTTTCAGAGCTTGCAACTCTTTTTCTTTCAATTAAGAATTAAACTGCCCTGAGAAAGAGGATGACAACTTTTGGCTTTTTTTTAACCCATTTTTTGGAGCATGACCTGATGCTTATTTGGGTCCAATCCTATTTCAGGAAATTCCACTGAGAATAGTGTGAATAGCTCACAAGGAGGGGCTGCAGGAAGAAAAGGGCCTGAAAGTTGGATGGAGCTGAGTTTAATAGTTGAAAAAGTCATGTCGACAAAAAACTAGTGTGATCTGTTCAGGTATCTGTAGTTACTCACTACATATCATTCCAGTATTGTACATTCTAAGCATAAGAAGCAATAAGAGGTAGAGAGTTATTTTGTTTATTTATTTGGACCTTTGCTGCTTGAGGTTACAAAGTACGTCCAAAAGTACCCTGAGTGACTAATATAGTCAGGTGCCTGAAATTTGTGCCTGAAATAGTTAGTGCCTGAAATTTGTTCATAAGCCATCTATTCAGAGAGACACTCCAGTAGATCTTACAATGAGAAGTCCTAAAAATAGAAGTATGAAAATAAGATACCAGCTAGCCAAATTCTGCTCTACAGTATTGCTTTTAGCTCTTGCTAAGTTTTATAAGTATTCCAAGTTTTATCTGAGGTATAATGTTGCCTGAAATAGTTTAAAAACAAACATTTACATCTGAAAAACATCTATACTGTGAGAAAAAGAGAAACAGGCACAATCATATGCTTGAAGTTGATTCTTAGAACACAGGGCTTCATCCAACTCCTACTTAAATTAATATCAGTCCTCAACTAAATTTAATGGGAGTTGGATAGGGCCTGGAATGCTGGGTTTTCATATATCTGCAGTACAAAAAATATCAACCTGAGGTTTTTGAAAACTTGTTTTAAAACATATTTAAAAATTAAATGTAAATTTGCTGGCTTCAAAAATGAATACAAATGTCTTGAGTTTCTTCCTTTCAACTTCAAATTATATTATCCTACAAATTCATGGTCTTTTTTCTGAAATGATTTCAATGAAATAGATTTCAGCAGAATTGTTTTGAGGTCCCATGTTGGGCTTAAGAATTTTATCTATGATTCAGCAATCAAGGGCAGAATTTTTCACAAAATGAAAAACCATACTCAGAATAGGTAATATGCTTAAGGTCACAGACAGAATCCCAGCATATGTTGGAAGGGACCTCTAGTCCCTTCCAGGGTCAGCTAGAGCAGGTTGCCCAGGACCATGTCCGGTTGGGTCTTGAATGTCAGGATGAACATTTCTTATGATGAAAGATCCTTAAAAACCTGGGGGTTCAGTGGAAGTTTTTGAGGTTCAATGGAGCATAAATTTGTGTTCTAAACTAATCCTACATTGCTTGCATTTAAGTTTCCTTAATGACTCAAAGTGATTCAGCTGTAGTTCAAGGCTGATTGCATGGGACATAAAAAAACATAGGAATACACACATACTAATATTTACATTTTTATACATGTGCGATTTGATGAGGACATTAGCATTTGCCCCAATTTTAGGTAAGAACACTGTGATCAGGATGGAGTCAATGGGATCAGATATCTGTCCAGAATATTTGTCTTCAGTATTTGGTGACAAGATTAAAATGATAAATCTATTTATATTAGCTTCAGCTAAGCCAATTAGCTACGTATGAACTGAGTTGACATTTACTGATATTTTAGGATAGTTAAAGTATAATTTAATAATACCAAATGCTAAAAATACCTAGCTGATTATCTGTTGCTGAAAAAGAAGTGCACGTAACTGCCTGGAAGGTATATCACACAAATTTAAGTAGTACTATTAGTTTCTTGTATGAACACTAAAGTGATTCTGACAAGTGTTGCTTTCCCACCAGAATTACTTAATATGTCTCTTCTTAACTGATTGCACTACAGATGAATCACATACTCTGGTCCCCGACTTTCAGAGCTCAGGCCACCATCCGTTATATTAACCTTCCTGCCTGAATTTATTTGGCAAAGAAAATGAGCACTGCAAGTAAGAAAGTGGTCAGTTTTCTTTTTCCACTATCCTGGCCTCTACTTCAGCTGTATCTTTCTCATTCTGTCAGGTGAGATCATTATTACGTGTCTTGTCCTGGACAGACATTCTCATTTGGGGTGTGTAGGTTTTGAAGCAATCAGTCAAAGGTCAGATTTGGTCAGAGTGGGACCCTTTCCAAATTACTCCTGGAAAAGATGGGACCAGTTCCTGAAGCAACATGCTGTAAATGGAAAAAATTATTTGGTGAAAAGTTGTAACATTTCGTTGATCTTTCATAAGGCAGCTCTGTGTAAGAAAGGCTGAGAATAGACAGACTAAAAAGTAGAAGGTGAACAAATGTCTTAATAAGAATCTATCACACCCAGTGGTTCTAGAGCTTGGGCAGTTAATTCTTCATTTGGAATCTCTTTGTGGTTGTTCTGAATCTCTTCTCAGTACAACTGTGTGATCACCATACAATGATCATGTGGTCAGAATTATGACTGCATTATGGAGACTGTATTAAATTATTCTTTACCAAGTGGGCCTAAGCCACTGTCCTCATTCTATCATTCCAGAAGCTTGACATCAAACCCAGCTCTGGATCTGACTTTTGCTCCTGGAAATCCCATCTTGATCAATGGCTCTAACCTTAGTTACTATAACCATAATGTAACTGAAATCCAAATTGAAACAATTCATCTTGCTTTGTCCTTATTATTTGCAGGACATAATATGCTGTACTTAAGCAGCAAATACCGCTACAGATAATAAGCGGAGGGCACCTAAGTTTAGAACAAGTGCAGCCATAAATAATGGATGATACACCTGTGTGTTTGAAAGACAATTTTAAAGATTCAAGTTTTTTAATATAGGACAGTTACTGAAATTATAACTCAAGTGAGAGCACTTTAGCTAGAGACTAGTAGTTACCAGTAATTGTGTTGCATATGTACTTTAGACATTGACCTCACGTCTCAGACATTCAGCATTCCAAAAGTTTGGTTGCTTAGCAGTGAATGCTACTTGACATATTAACTTCAATCAAATTTCAGTCATTTCAGTGATGTCATGTTGTCCAAAACTCATTAATTACATTGAAAATTCCAACAGTAACTGAAAATCTCAGATTATCTGCCTGAATTAATGGGAGCAGGATAATTGAATGATGGATCCCATGCTGTTACTTTGTACTATATGTACTTTACGTATACATTTCAATAGGGAAATGAAGGTGGCAAACACTGGTTTTGGTGGATCTCTACTTATCTTAGAATCATTGCCAATTGTAATATTATCACTAAGACCAATAACACTAGTAATATGAAATGTGAAAGGCCATACTCCCCACAGTACACCTTAGAAATTAATATCCTGTATGACTGATATGCAAAGATTTTGGTGGTATTGTGTGACTGAGATTTGGAGAATCTGTGCCAAAACCCATAGTTCCTGTTGTAGCAATGTTCAGGATTCTATGCGAGAGAAAGGGAGGTGGGGTTAATTATTTTAATACTTCCTATGAATTGAAGTATCATTTTTCTTTTTACTCAGGAATGTAGAACAGAAGTCAGAAAGATTTTGTTAAGTATGTTTATGTACTGACTTTCCAGACTCCAGTTAAATTCCAGAACGGTGCACATAAATGCTTCAGGCTTTGTGCGTTTGTAAACCAAGCATGGGAGATGAGGTCTTCTCTCATAATGAAGAGTAATTACAGGATACAGGCCACTATTATTCTCAAGTACTTTTTGCTCATTCTAAATCCCTCTTTAGACCTCTCAGGGGAGACAGGAGAGAACCTTATTTGGTGGTAACAACATCCGGTCTTCCTTTCATTTGCACACAAGTCATCAGCAGCTTGTGTATTTTACGTGATCTGGCCTGAGTGCTGTATTTTGTTGGATAATACCTATAATAGGAGAAGAAGAGAACTCCAAATTCATATCATGAGAGCTGAGAAAATAATTTACAGCATATAATATTCCAGACAAAGCCTGTCTCTTTGATGATGGAAACTGCGAACAGATTGCGATCTCCTTGAATTTTCTGAAGCAAGAGCTTGGAGAGGTTTTTCTTTCACTTTAATGGATTAATTGTGAGCAATTTGCCACCATGATCCAATATTCAGTTTTCAGAATTAGGGTATGTCAGTTAAAGTTCTTCCCAATGATGCCATGACATGCCTGATTTGTTAGGAGCAGGTATGAGAAATTTATGATTAATGAACAGGCCAACATTCTGCTGATATGAAAAAATTATGAAATTGCCTGGTCTATCAATCAAATTGCACTGAAGAAAGACATGTGTGAAGCTGCTGGAAAGGAAAGCATGATTCACATCATTGTGAAATTAAAAATATCTGTACTTTCTCTTTAGTAAAGAGATGCATACTCTAAAAAAGAGTTCTCTGTTGCTTTGCAGTTGTACGTGCTGGCAGCAAAAGATGATTCGATGCATCTTCAGTTATGTTTCTAATTTGCCTTTGTTTCAGTCTGTTTTTCTTCACATGTGTATAGGGCATGTTCAAACAGAAGTCTCAAAAACTGGCTAATTTGTGGTGCAGTCAACAGGCTTTGGAAGCCAATTTCTAGATATTTTATTTTTTGTGGTACCCCTCAACAGCATGGTAAGACCAGATGGAGAAGTGACATAGAGTACTTACTTATTTATTCAGTCAATTTGTATTTTCCAATAAATGACAAACTCAGCATTTGCCAGGATGGCTTTATAGATCTCAAAATATCAAGAGTGCACATTATGGGGAAGATTAGATTCTATACAATTAAAAATATAACTGTTTTTCTCAGTCCTTCCTTTGAGGAAGAATGTGTGAATTTAAGGTCTTTGAAGACAGGAGAAAAAAAAAAAAGAAGAGAAGGATGTTTATTGAATCAGTCAGTCTTACCTAGCTTATATTGGGGTTAAACATAATTGTATATTAGATGTGATACATGTTACAGTGTCAGTATTAAAAGAAAAGAAATCTAACCCCTCAAAATATACACAAATAAAAACCCATTCATAAGCAGCAGTTGGCTACTCAAAAGGTAGGAATGCTGAACATCTGGTGAAGTTTTTGAGGCAGAGTAAAACCCAGATTCAGTTTATCAAAGTTGAACTAAGTCTGTTGGAATCAGTGGAGTGATTTTGGCTTTTTGATAGCCAAGGACTGGTCAACAGGATCTATTTTGGGGATGAGGAATACCCCAAAATGCTGAATGCAGAAGTTTAAGGCCACTAGAGCATATCATTATCCATTTTACACTACAGAATGGACTGTGTAAATTAACTTCCTGGACTGTGGAACCAAAAGACCTGCAGAAACCTGGCTGTCCAAGTTATCTTCTGCTTTTAGCAAACTCATTTATTTGCAGCATTTTGCTAACATTCTTGTTCAAACTGACTCAGAACCAAAACCATTCTGACTTTCCCCTCCCCAAAGGAATATCCCCTTTCCTAGTGCACTGACTCTGGAAATACAGTAGAAGCATGTAATATCCTTGAAATTACAGTTCTCTGCCAGGAAAATCAGATTTCACTCTTGAATCTAAAAGTATATCTTATTATTAATAACAAACATGTATGTAGCACCACGTATTTGCATTGCACTTTACAAAATGGACCAAGACATTTTCCTTGCCCTGATTAATTTGCAGTCTAAATTAAGCAAACATGAAATATTAAATGTATCTGGTTTAGGGTATATTTAGCTTCCATTACCATAGACAGCTATCAGTTTTCTATTCTTAGTGTTTTTTTCCTTCAAAACAGCCCTACGAGACAAGGAAATGCTGTTATTCCTATAGGGAACTAAAGCACAAGAAGCTATTTGGTTAGCTGATGATCACACAAAAGCATATATGTCAGATGAGGGACCTAAACTGAGATTTTTTGGCAACCACACTGCTGTCCTGACTAATGAATAAATATTTCTCTAGAAATCAGGCAAAAGAAGGAGACAGGGAAAGAAATGGCTTTTACTTTAAATGATCAGTTATTTGTCTTGTTGGAAATCCTGTGAGCAAAGCCTGTGAATTCTTTCCTCATTTTTAGAACCTCAGGAAACACCTGCCTTCAGATGAAAATTCTGTAAACCCACAACTCTCAGACTGAATATTTTTGATTGTCAGACTTCTCAATCATAAAGTGGGTAGGAGGACATAGAGGCATATGCAGAAAGGTCATGTTATCACTAATCACAGAAAGTGGAAGAAGTATTGCTTAAGGCGTGTTTTAGAATATTTTAGATGCTTGTTGGTGTTTATTATTCAAGCTCAGTGATTTTTTTCTCCACATCTTGGAAAATGGATTTCAAAGTTAATTTTCCTGAAAACTGCCATGTTCCACACAGACATAATGGTTCAAAGTTACAGAACTTACTACCTAGAAAATCAGTTGCTGCTGGGAGTCACTGTTACTAACTTTATAGAGGCTAAGCAAAAATAAAAATCAAATAAAAAGCTTTCATTTTGTATTATTGAACACACTTGTTTGCCTAAATCTCTGATCGTTGACGTCAGTAGCATAATGGAAATGCAGTAACATATTGTCAGCAACTGGCTGCATCAAAGTACAATTTCTGAAGTCCAGCTCTGTGGTGTTGCAATAAGGAACACATGTAACATTCCCAACTAATTAACCAAACAATATTTGAGACGTACTAACTTATCTGTATGAAGGAAACCTGGGCTGTTGTAAACTTACATGGGGCAAATAAGAAAGATGAGTGTCTTTCCCAGAGAATGTCTTTGTTATATTGTGTTTGGTTTTGAAAGGGTCATTTGCGATGTCAATAGAAGTAAAACAGACAAATCTAATGTAGAGATGTTAAGACTAATATCTTAACCTTGAACTTTTCTTTAGCAGCCAGAAACATCTTACTGGGTCTAAACTTAGAAAAGTCCTTTTATGGTTAAGTGCCACAACATACAGTCTTCTCCATAGAATGATCATGCTCTATCTTAAAAGTAGAATACATCTTTGCTTTGGATATTGTAACTGCTCAAATGGCTAGGAACTGTCTGCAAATTTCCGCCTTAAATTATTAATAATCATTTTATGTTGTTATCTTAGATCATCCTTTGACTTAAATAGCTCTTCTCTTCCTCAATGAGGAAGTTCATCCTCCATATATTTTATAGGCAGCAACCAGTTCCTTTTCTCCATTTTCTACTATCTTTTTCTGCTCTCCTACCAGATGATAGATTATGCCTTCCACCAACCATTCTTTACACTTGTTTGCATCTTGGAAATTAGCTCAATAATCAGAAATCAGGTGTTTTATTACAACAGATTTGGCCATGAGGTCAACTAAGGAGGTTTCTGTGCTCTGTGTAAGTTGATGCTTCCGGAGGCAGGTTTACATAGTCATTTGCAAACTTCTGATTACAGCTGGCTGTCATCCAACTAGCTTTGAGTGTGGGCAAAGCGAGCATGTGTGTGCCTGCAAAATACCATGGAGATACCCCTTTAGGGGGTTTCTGGCATTGCCCCAGTTACAGCATATTCTTGTTTATCAGTTGAATGTCAAAAAACTGTGCTGAGGTCCTGATAAAATGGCAGTAGGAACTAACCCACGTAACTGACCCCATAGGAAATAACTGACCCAAACTCTTCTGAAGCTGATGGCCTGCCTTTGACTTCTCAGGGCTTTGGAAATAGGCCGGAACAGTCTTCAATGGTTGCAATGCAGAGCCAAATGTGACCACATAAGCATACTGCATGTTGTAATATTCCCCACCATTCTCTTTTCCTTGCAAAGCCAAAAAAGAGACTAAAAGATTCTGCTAATTTTCCTGTGTGAATGTTCACAAGCCTCTAGAAAATACACATCAAATATGTAAGGCTGAATTTTAATGATAGAAAATTTGCTGAACTGTAGTTAACACTGACTTTTTTTCCCCCGGATGTGGATATCTTAAAGCCAAGATATGACCAATCATCCTTTCTTTCTTCCTATGTGTTCTGCTTCATGCTGGATTCATACAAAGCTTTTCTTTCAGCTTCCAATTGTGGAGGCCTGTTATGTCATTAATTGCCATGGGGCACTTAAAATCTGTTTCTACTTCCATCCACTACTGTTTTGCTTTTGTTTTAGTTTATAATTGCTTTCAAATGTACATCATAAACATATATTCTTTTAAAAATATTATTTTAAAAGGCTAAGTTAATTTAAAAGGAAGTTTCTTTCCAAAAAATGAGGATGTATTTTGGATGGCACATAGTCATAGTATATAGGAAAATAATGCAATGCTAGATTACTGTATTAAATTAAAATCAAATCAAAGTCAGTGAAATTTCCTAATTAATAAATACCAGATATTCTACATTTTTTATGCCAGAGTAGTTGCAAAGTCCCTAACTAGAGACTTATTAAAAGAAAAAAGTTGACAAATTGCACACAATGAAGACAACAGAAAGCAAACAAATTTGGGAAGGAAACACCCTTGAAAGAGCCTTAAAAGATAGAACATCTCCTTAGTGAACTTCTTACAAGTGGCTTATATTATCCATTGTAGTTTTAAAGTGATCAGATATTTGTGTTGCAACAAAAAGAGCCGAGGGATGTTTGGTTAAAATAATATAATGGTAGAGTATCAGTTGTTTAATCCTAAGAGTCTTGTTGCTAAATAAGAAGTTTATCAATCCATATTTCACCAATAACCTTGCATATGGTTTATTCAGATTTTTAAATAGATTGGATATATCTCAGTTCCCAGTCACTATCAAGTCACTAACTGAGTTTTGTGCAATTCCAACTAAATGTAGGAGAAAAACAGAGACCACAAAAATGTTATTTTTGTGCAAGCTTTATGGAAATAGGAAGAAAAGGCAACTGTATGAGCCCAACCCATATTAGACATCAGAAAGTCAACCCAGAACCTCAACCTTGAGTTGCAAATTCACTGGAATCAAAAGAGAGCCAGGCTTCATTAGTTTCACTGCTTAGGGAACTACTTTGTTTAGGTCTAATTTGGTTAGGAAAACCAGACATTAGCCAACTTGACTTACTACATACAGACAAGATTAAAGTACAATAATAAAAAGTAGAAATAAAGAGACAGTCTTCCATACACATGTAAATATGCCAGAAGTATTGCCACGCATTTTTACCATCTACAAACAATAACTGATATTTTGTCTTAATTCTGTATTCATAAACATAAAGATGAAGATAGAAATTATTGAATGCATAGTTTATTCAATTTAGTAATATCTGAAAGTAGCCTGTGTAAAACAGGAAATTAAGAAAACATTTTTACAGATGTTAACTATTTTTAAAGGACCTGTTTTTTGGAAAACTGTTTCAAGTGAATGTAAAATATCAAAGCAGTTTTGGTTAAAACTAACTAGTTTTCAAGTTTCTTTGACAAAAACTATCATTTATGAGTTTTTCCTGATGTCAGTGCAAACCTGTGACTTGGCTCACATTTTGCTTGGCTGTTTAGTGGAGACCAGGAAACCTTTCCATAAGGCTGCTCTGCGTTTGCAGTCCGCAACAAACATGGTTACTGGGAGTGTTTTGTGTGATTGGAAGTCCACTGTGAACACTGTGTGTGGCTCGAATGATCCCTCAGTCACGCGACTGTGAAGCATTAATGCATGTGAATGGCCGTCTCGTGTGTGAGAAGATTATCACGTACACCATCACAGAGCTGAGAGCCTTCAGGAGGCATTGGAATTCCTGGGAGGAATGAGTGTTTCAGTCACAGAACCGAGAGATGCTAACCACCCAATGACTTCACTGGGAGTGGCAGGAACTCAGTGTGTTTAATGATCACATTCTCTATTATATAATGTATTTTATACAGAACAATCAACTTGTCCATCCAAGACTGGAATATCTCCCTTTTTGCCTCAGCACGTGTCACGCAGCAATTTCCTATCTTAGCAGTTCAGATATCAGCTTCTGTACTGATTTCTGCCAAATCATGGAGCCAGTCTCAAATGTATTGAAAATACACATTTCTTCCAAGTATTGTATCTAGCATACAACAAAATAGGAAAATATTTTACTTCAGCGTAACTGGAGGATTTTTCTTCTTATGAGCTTGTTAGTTGAATTTGGGTTCAGATATTTTACAGCTCACACCATATTAATTTAAACCATGTTCATAAAACAGAACTTAGCTAAACTTTAAGTATAACATAGCTAGTAAAGAGACATAAATACGAATCTTGTCAAAGACTGCAAACAAAAGGAATGAATGACATGAGTACCAACACTGATCTGAGGAGATGTACCTGTTTATCTTCTTTCTCAATTTCTTAGATTTCTATTAACTGTAAAAAAAAATGCTTTGAGGCTTAGCCTTGTAAGATTTCTTGCTTTAACTTTTCTGAGAAAAGTAGGAGATGCAAACAATAAAAAACTGGAGGATAAATTCCACTGATAATTTACACTATGCTATCTTGAAATGCTTCCTCTGCGGTTCTCTGGGCGAATTTGAATGTCCAACCAACCGTCATCTCTTTATTCCAGATGATTTTTTAGATCCTAGCAGCTTCTGATGTGAGTTGTGCAACTTCTTTTGTGCTGTGCTTGAGACATCTTCATATCTTGTCACTTCCTAACTGTTTGGCTTGCAAAGTCTAGACAAAGGGGCAAGATAGTAGGCTAAATAGTAGGAGAGATATGACAGAAAGCTGTGGAAGCAGACAGTATTAGTGAAAAGGAACAATAAGGGATTGGATAAATTCTTCAACAGCAGATCTATAAGCAAATACTAGAGAACAGTCAGGAATGTACCTTCTACCATTCCTAAAACAATGCGCTTGTGTATGCTGTAGAGTTTCAGATGAATGGACTGTAGAAAATGGCCAGGCTCACCTGCTGTCCCTAAGTAGCAGGATTTTAATATATCCAGTTATTTCTATGACAATTCAGACTGGATGTTGTTATTCATTATTAAACGCTGAAAGACAAACAGCCATCCAGTCAGGAATCGGAGACCCAGCGTGACTTGTTTAAATAACCAGCTTTGCAGCCTCTAACAGTGAATGATTGAAGTGAACTGTTAAATGCCTTATGAGTTGTTTATCTCAAATAAATTAGCATAGCTCTGTTGACTCCAACTCTGTTATGCAAGCTTACAGTATCTCTCATATTATAATACAATATAAAATGCTTCTTGAAAATGTCTCCTAAAACTATTGTGTAAATATTGTTGCACTGAAAGCAAATGTTTAAGGAGTGTCTCTAAATTTTTCCTTTATTCAGAAAGTTTACTTTTAAAGAACTTGATTTCATACAGATTTTTCAGGATACATTCATTTCCACTTTTTTAAAAGGACATATTTTGCCTGTTACTTTCATTTCAAAAAAAAAAGAATCCTAGTTTATGAACACAGGGACCAGTTAAGCAAGAGCAGTGGAAACAAGGATGGAATCAACCCAATATAGTCTATCCACTAAGCAATTTCAACATTTCTGTATCTGCTTGCACTAGTCACAGGTTATTTGTAAGCATTTTACTGTACAAACTTAAATATGTAGTTACTTCTTCTGTTAGACTAAAGATTAATTTCTAGTTAACCTTGTGCTATTTCAATTTTGGACTGTATGCTTTAAAGTATATTTTATCATAGGACTGAACACGAGCCAATTTTATCTTGGCATTTAATGAAATGCACTACTTTTTTGGAAAATGGAGGTTTCCTGAAATGTGGTTTATTTTGCAAATTAAAAAGGTCTAGAAAACCACGTTCTCAATCTCCTTTTTAAGAACCAGATCTTATCAAAGTTGATTTTTTTTTATCATAAATTCCCACATGTATAGAAAAATTACCTTGTTTATTTCATTAAAATATTTCTACTAAATATGTTTTTAATATATTTTAATGTAGAAGTCTACATTCTTGAGCATTTACTTTGTATTTCTAATCTTGTCAGATTCATGTACTGTACAAGCTATATTTGGCTTCTGAATAGCTCTGACTCAGCATAGATTGTTTAAAGCCAGTGGTTGCTGAAAATGGGTTGGTTCTACGTGGTTGACTGTTACTGTAGAACACGCCAAAATAAGCACAAATTCTACTGGCACAATTAAATCATTTTCTCTTTGTATTTGTCACAAAAGTAACTAAACACTCTTCATTTCAGCATTAAGAATTATTTGGATTGACTTCTGCTTCTGCTGGCAAGAAAGCTTCCTTGTTCATCCTTTGGCATACAACTGGAGTTTGTTTGTTTGTTTGTTTGTTTGTTTTATGTGTCTTCTTAATATCACTTTAAGTTAATCGAGTTTAAATGTAACTCAGAAAGAAAAAAAGTACTTCCCCGGATATTTAAATTGAAAAGACTCTAAACGCTATGTAAATACAGAAAAAAAAACCCTGATGATATTCTTAACCTAGATGGTGCCTGACAGGTGCTCACTAGCTCTTACTATCACAACTCTTTCATTTTGTTTCACAAGTGTTGACCTTGTTGTGAGTTTGTTCAATATTATTAGTCTTTAAGTACATTAGGTACATACACAGGAGTGAATATTAACACAGACTGTCAATGGATACATCTTTGCTGGGCCAATCTGCATTGATTATACATATTATACACGTAGTAAGCCTTTAAACATAAATATTAAGTAATTTCCATATCATAGGAGACCCCACAAGCCCAAGAATGCAAAGCAAGAAAGCTGTCTGAAGGCAGCCTTATGGGCAGTTTACAAGCAGTCTGTGTGGCAGCCATAGGAAGGAAAATTGTGCAAGAAGCAGAGGATGTTCTGTTTAAGGAGAGTATAGAGATTGTTCTTTCAGAAGGGGCTAACATCCCTTTTCTGGAAATGAAATGGATAACTCCATCTTATACCCTCTTTTTGTCAGGCTGAGTTTCCACATCTGTAGGATGCAAAGAAGGTCTAATGATCATCTCTTGGCCTGGGGCCATATGGAGGATGGATGATACACTAGTATTTGATATGCTTGGTATTATTTAATTTTCTCAATACCACACAATTGGATTAGTTGTTTTATCAATCATCCTGAACAGCCATTTGCAAAATTATAATACCTTTGGCCAGAGCATTGTATAATGGTAACCCTAGCTTTCTGATTCCTCGCTTCCTCCAGGTTTGAAATAATTCACTACTCTCCATCATGCCCTTTGATATATTAGGGAAATGTGGTAACAATTTTCTGTACATTTCCTTCTTTGCCATTTAGAGACAGAGTAGAAGTCCTAAGAGAAGTTCCTCAGCTCCCTGCGTTGTAAATGAGTGGGTGGTGTAACAACACAAGGTAGAAACGGAATGAATCTAAGATAAGCAACAGTTTTGGCCTTCACCACATTTGCCCAAAGCTCTCAAAAATTAAGATGTTCAAAAGGCTGATTGTCTTCTGCTATTTCGTTTGCTGGTGATTACTTGTGATCTTAAGGTAGACCATTACTAGCCTGTTACTATAACAATTTTATATGCTCAGCCAGACTCCAGACAGCTTCTCATTCCTTGAGCTGACAGTAAAATCATTCAATAATCTTTGTTTTAATCTGTTCTGTACTTCTGGGTCCCACACCTTTGTACTGCCTCAGTTCAGTTCTTTTCAGACAAAAACAGAAGAGAATTGCTTAGAGAGCTTCTACTAAGGGCAAACTGCAGATTTCACACCCACCGTTGGACACTTAAGGCAGCTGTAATTCCGTGGGGTAAAGGTTATTTAAACTGAGCAGTTAAAGACAATCCTAGTGACTTAGTGACTGCATGACACAAGTTTACTTTGAGGTGTTTGTCCCAGAGCCAGGGCCAATTGAGTTCCATGCTGCTGTTCTCTCTCACTGTATGCTGAAGAGTTTCTGACAAAAATTACATGATGTGTTGCTTACAATAGCAGGGAATATGACTCAGAGATCTAGGAGGTCTGTTCCAGTCCTTTGTTTCTACAGAGAACAAAACTGTTGAGTTCAGAAATTGGCTCTGGGCTTGGAATTGCTGTTTCTATTAAAGGAATGCTGAAGGTCTCTGTGAAGCCACAGTGTTCTCTGGGGAGGCCTGGTGACTTATGTAGATACTGGTGCCACACTGAAGACGTTGAGGATTCATCTCTGATTATGTATGTGAGTGTCATGGAAATGGCTTATGCTGAAATCAGTGTAAAAGTAACAGAGTGGAAAAAGCTCTGTTGGAAATAACCACATAGCGATTATTTATAAAACACTTCACAAGTATTCCAGCTGTTGTTTTAAGTGTTTAGATACTACAGGTCACATGTTATTTCTGAAAAAGTTTCATGGCTTTTTAAGTATTCAGAAATGGAATCCTGGTCTGCACTTGAGCAAAAATTATGAGCCTAAACTCAGGAAAGAGGGTAGTATACCACAATTATGCATTTTACATCTGCATCCCTCCTAAGACAGTTATAACAAATGGCATTGGAAATGACAAAAATTTTAAGATTATGCATAATTCAAAATGTACTGTCTATTTTTGAGAAATTCAGTCCAAGCCAGTAAAAAGTGTAGTGAAATTGTAAGATTTGGTTTGCTGACAGTATTGATCCTACTGTCCTAAAGATAGATGCCTCACATAGTATGGCTGGATATCTAGAAAACAGTTCTATATCAGAAGCATATCTCACATTGTTTGGGGTGTGGGGTATGGAGTAGGGTGAAATAACACAGAGGTTTGACGGAAAATAGATGGTTGTAACCTTTGTGAATTTGCAAAGCCTGTTTCTACAGTAACTGTTTCTACAGTAGAAATAGGAAAAGACTTTAGGAAACACAGGTTATTCAAAACGAATGCATCACCTATTACTCTACAGTACTGCCACTTACATTTCTTAATTCGTTGATGGAGAACAGCAAGATTAAGATACATTGGAGGAATAACAGATTACAAATTCAGGTGTTCCTCCAGCAAGAACATCTATTATTTCTATTCAGTTTTCTTACAAAATGCAACACAAGTAGTTAGAGCAGGTTTTGAAATCCATTAGTGAGATGAAGATTATGCAGAAGCTTAAAAATGAAATGGTTCTGGAAGTTGACCCAGTCCCAGTGGAAACTTTCCATTTGGCAAGCTTATACCAGAGGACTTGTTGAAGACAGTGAAGTGTTTGACAAGGTAAAGAGAAGGAAGACTGAGTTCATTGCCCTTCACTGAAGGCAATCTTTGGAGTTGGCAAAAAAAATTATCATTTTGAAGTATCAAGAGTGGCTCAGGTGCCTAAACATAAGCATCAAATACCATTTCAAACCATCTTAGACATCCTACATGGTTTCTAGCTCCCACTCTGGAAGAATGTTGGTCTCCCATAGGCCTGCCTCATATCTGTGAGTTCTGGTTAGATGCCTGGCTGTCTGTCCTAAACTGTCTGTGTTTAGACATCTTAATCTTTTCCTTTTATTCACTTACTTTTAACCATAGTTACAGATTACTTAGTTTTCTTGTCTTCATATTTGCAGAAGCAATAGAAAATATCAGACCCTAATTCATGGCCAAATCAATGAGGAATCAGTAAATTCATAGACTTACAAGTGCAAGTATGCTAACGTGAAGACAGTTCACCAGAACGGGATCCTAATTTCATGAATTTCTCATTATCAGATTTATAGCCAGAAACTCTATCAGAATCTTTCACATCATAATGTAGAAGAGAATGGTTAGATGAAAGGAAATCAGTGACACTTTCCTTGGGATATTTCACAACAGCATCTGGATTCCTGTGACTTGCAGTCAGAAACAGAGAGACTTTAGTAATGTAAGAAAATCCAAATGTTAGAAAATCCAAACGTCCAGCAATCTTAAGGATTAAATTGTAGTGTTTCAATCATGAGAAGAAGAGTATAGATTGGGAATTTTATGGGAAAAGCCATATAGCTGAAACTGCAATGCACAACTGCTTCTTGACTGACTCTCACTGATACTAAGAGAAGCATTGCTATGATCACGATCAGAGCAGCTTGAAGATATTTCTGACCTCAGTCTTGTCTTTCAGTTACTTTTAGAGTGATACAGTGGACTGATTGCATTGTTGACATGCTATTTAAGAAAGGGATGGGATGAATATTCCTTTTAGATTATTACCTTTAGATTTTGAGGATTTGAGGATATATGTTCATTATCAACACTCCATGTATGGGAGAGCGTGAAATCCATAGTACAATTTTCAAGTTTCACGGAAGTCTGTGTTTAACCATTTTTATTTTACTTTCCGTTAAATATTTTCATTAATGATTAAGATGAATGCACATGCAAAAATTGTGAATTACAGTTAGCTGGGAGAGGCTGTAAACATTTTGAAGACTAGGATAAGAAAGCTTGTGTGGAAAAATACCACATACTAGTTGTTAAAGAGAAATATTCACACCTATTCCAGCTGCTGGCTGCAGATGTTTATGCACATTACCTGTTATCCCATCAGCTTTGCTCTCTCTTTCCTTAGCTTTACACTGGATAAGATTTTTTTTTAATCCTGAGATTTGCCCTTTGTTTCAGCAAAACCTGAAGGGCAGGAAAGAGGAAAATCTATATGTGATATTATCTCAGCACTCCCTGTTCTGCAAAGGTTTTGAGTAGCAAATATACAAGTTAAAATTGTTTTCCAAACACTTTTCACTGTTCACAGGTAAGATTTCAGAAAGATTCAACATATCATAGGAAAACTGTTAACAAATATTGTTGTTTCAGGAAGAGCCCTGATGACTATTTAGCTACCACAGAGAAATCACACTACTTTGTGTATTATGTATTGTATTTATTTGTAAAGAAATAATCTACTGCTGCCTATATACTTGATAGTGTTGATCTAAAACTTTTTCTGTACTGCAATCTCATTTTGACTTCATTCACTCTGACCTTCCTTTGACTATTGTAATTCCATCAGTTTAACTGGAATAACTCCTAATTTACACGGAATCACTAGCTAAAACTGAGGGACAAATGGTGGATACTTGTAGCTCTTACAGGAATAAAGACAGTTGGAGTACTCAGATAAAATTTTATTGACACATGGAAAGCATTTGAGCAATGAAAGGAACATGCCATTTGTGTAGTTCTGTACAGTTTTTGCTGCTGTCACAAGATGTGAAGTCTCTTCCATGTCTTTATATGATGTAATACGCTATAAAAACCATCTTTCCTTCTTCACTGTAGCAGTCCCACTGAATTCAGTAGTACTAGATATGTGAGAAAAACTAGGTGAATTTAGCTGTATTTAATTCTGACATTAATGGGACACACATTCACCTCAAAGTGGAAAGAAAGAAGAAAAATAAGGAAAGTTGTCATTCCTAGTCAGAAATAAATATATAATTAAATGTTCTGTTAAAGCACAAAGACAATTAGTATGTCATATTCAGTAGCAGATAAGGGAGAAAGGTTAAATTTACAGGAGAATTTTGCAGTATATATCATATTATGCAAAAAAGATTTCAGCAGGAATTTATACAACTGATCATGAAGTTAGCAGATAAAGCACTACAGAAACAATCTGTGACAAGAGGCTTTATTGTTCCTCACAGAAGTTCCCATTTATTATTTTCCATTGTTTCTTTGGAACAGTCCTCTAAGCTTTAAGACAATAAAAACATTCCAGTTGAACCAGATGGAAAAATCAAATTCCTGCCCATGGTGTTCACAGGACAGATACTGTAACTTCACAACAGAACAAGCTTCTGTGTCTGAGAATGTGGCATCCTCTAGGATGGCATGCCTAAATTTATGGTCTTTAAAGTAAAAAAAGCCATTTATTTCAAAGTGGTTAAAGCAATTATAGTAGTAAAACATATTAAAAGGGACAACCACTGCATATTATAGTGACTGAAGAACGTGCAGTCCTAAATTTGCAGTGTAAAATTTGCAGAAGTATTTCAGAATCTTAGCATCAAAAACAGATGTTGTTCAATAATATACCCAATATATTTCTTTTTTATTTACAAGTTGCTGTGACCCACTTGTAGTTTTCACTCTTCTTTTTCCTAATGTGAGATCTGTAGTAACTTTTTGTGCCTCAGTTTCCCCCTCTGTAAGATGTGGGACAATTGACACTTACCTTTCTTTCAAGAGACCAGAAATACACATCAGATACAGGAATGATTATGGGTCAATTCCTTTGAAATCATTTGACAAATGAGTCTTTGTGAACAGCTAAGAGCTCAAGTTGCTTTGGCTCAGCACATATGGCAGATAGTATGTTTCTGTTCCCTGATGAGCTTGACTCTTTGAAGGAAGACTGGGATGAATGCTCCATTATTACTAATTAAAGATACACTAAATGCAAATCTCTGCAATATTAGCTCACAAGTCAGTCTTTGGGCAAACATGACTTTCTGTAGATTTATTTTAAATGCTGACAAACTTATGACAAACAAAGTCAAAGTATACTCCTTTCAGAACTGCAAAGACTTTTTTGCTGTACTCTCCCAGTGCTAATCAGAGTTCATGCAAATATACAGTGAAAATATAGACACAAGTTAGTATCTGAGCATGTTTTTGCATCTTAACATGCATATTACAGATAAAAAACCCAAAGATTTTCAACTTTGAATAATATACTGCCATCCAGCTTAAGTGCTTTTTATTCCTTAGAAGCCATTTCCCTTAGTTTAAAACCATGGGAATTTGTCTTTTCTCACTTGCCAAAGCCACAGAACAGAACAACCATCAGAAAGTAATTAGCACTGTCTGTCTTTTCAAATTAAATTAAACAGATGTAAGGTATATGTCTGGGGTAGAGGTTGAACTTACTAATTGAACCTCACTTAAAACAATAGAGTTTGTATCTTTCACCACATGAATTTATTAATGAAGAATTTTTCCTTCTTCAATTTTCTTTTAATGTTAGAAAAAAAAAGTTACCCACTTGTCGTGACCATTAGCTCTTATCCATTCAAAATTTTTAAATAACAAGAAGGAAGAGTGACCATAAAACTGAAATTTAAACAGAGCAACAGTTCAAATTGGATATCAGTGAAAAGTCTGAGCTCCCATTTGTAGAAAATGGAGTTCCACAAAATTGAAAGAGCACGAATAGACATGTGAAAGCACATGTACACTTCCATATGTCATTTCTGTTAAGTGTACCACAAGCATCTTTGAGGATAAAGAAAGAATGCAGAGCTGAAGGACCCACCTGATGGCACACTACAGAAGTAATCATTGTGTAAACTAAAATCTTGTCCTGCTGTATAGTAGTTTTTGCCAAATATTGACAAATGAAGTCTAGGAGCACTAGAGCAGCAATTTGGCCTTAGTGGGCTAATGTATATATGTATGTATGTATGTATTTGTCTGTCTGTCTGTCTATCTATCTATCTGTCTATGTACGTGCAGTAAACCGGATTTAAAAGTCCCAGTAATGAATAATTTTTGAACACATGGTAGTATACAGGCAATAGTCTATGCCATGTTTTTAACTGTGTCCACAGGACCAAACAGAGAATGCTCTAACATGGGTTGAGCCTCTACTGTATCTCCAGTTAATCAACACACACATCAGCCTAGCCCTACTGCCTGTCTAAATGTTGGTCACTGATATTGTCTTGCAAATAAAGTGCTTAAGCAGTTAGGAAAGGTTTCTCAGTTCCACTTAAACAATTAAACACACTTTCAACCACTTACTGTGTTGGAAAGAAGAACGTAATCATGCAAAACAGAAGTATTTATACATCTCGTTGAATTGTATACCATTTGAACAGATGGAAAACTGTTAACAGCAATGAAGACTGCAGTTTCTTTATTGTCATATTTTTAGGTGTAATTTAGCATTTAGGCATAGACATCCATTAAATTATTATCACATGGTAGCTGCCATGAGCAACTCTTGAGTATGCTAAGCTTGCTTCTGCATGTGATAAATGGTGTAAAGTATTTTCCAGTAATGCTATGCTTCAAAGGTGTAGCTTTTGTGACATGGCAAAATGGCAGTTCATTGCTAGGGGACTGCTAAAGGATCATACATGTAAAGAAGGAAATTACATAAATAAGCTACTTTCAGTTTTCCTGCTGATGCTGATGATGAGTTTGCTATTATAATTTTGCTCTGTGTCCTGTGTAGGAGTATCGATGAGTGTGGTGCACAAGTGGAAAACAGCTTATGTAGAAGGATTAGACTTTCCACAGTGTCACCACTTTCCACAGTGTTTCCCACCAGCAACAGCAATTTCCCTGTCTTAATGTAACAGCTTGTCGGGTGTGCTGGGTGTGCCGGAGAAGGCATGTGGCCAAAGACCTGGCTGCGCTCCAACAGTTCCTGTCTCCAGCAGCATTCTAACCACATTTCCTTGCCAACAAATTTCTTATGCCATTACATGAAGAACTAGAAAAGGGAAGGCTGTGCTGCAGGCCATTAGAAGCAGGTGTGGCCCTGGAGCCTCTAACAGCATAATTTAGAGCATCTTACAGTTTCTTCTAAACAATTCTGGGAACCCCTTGAGGAGCCATCTGTCCTAAGGAACAGCAGTAGTGACTTACAGCAGTTTTGCTTTCTTATCTTCTGCTTAGTTGTCCAAAGCAGAGTTCTTGTGTATCTGAGAGTCTGGCTCTGTTTTTAGGCATTTATGGGACTCATGGTATATTTTGGACACATCCCACTAGGCTGTTTTCCTCAGTGAGAATGTTTGAAAAAATAGAATGAGAACAGTTAGATAACCTGTTTGTTTAATTTGTTCCATGATGAATCCAGGAGGAAAGGTTATACTTAAAAATTTTAATAAATGAATAGAGGTTATTTGGAAATGAAATCCCTTTATGATTCAGTAATCATTCACAGTCAAGTCCTGCTTATGCTTATGCTTATGCTTATGCTTGTGCTTACAAAAAGTGGCCAGAAGAAGTCATCAGAAGAAGTTACTTAGAGCTAGAATTCTGCAAAGCTTTTGTTGGCATTACATATTCCATTGGCTTTCCTTTAGAAGTTGAGAAACTCCAAATTTTTTGTTAAGTATGCATTTTTTTTGTATCCCATGATAGCGTGATCCAGTCTGCTGTGGTAAATGGTAATCCTTGTTCTTAATCTTGAGGGACATACATTTGGATTTGAAGGAACAGAATTCCATTATCTGCACCTTGGTGAGACATGAAATATAATCCAAATCCTCTTACTCAATTAACCTGGCTTACTTTAAAACAATAAAGTCTTTTGTCTTCCGTGGGCTATTTTGTGAAAAGAATGGCTTAATGTAAGGTTGATGTTTATCTAAAAGCTGTTAAGTGACTATCCTAATATTCAGGACAACAAACTGTAGATGAAGAGGCTTCAGATAAAGCAGTAAAGTGCAATTTATATCACTTTTAGATAATGCCACTGTAAGACCCTTCAAGGACTAAGAAATGTAGCTCCTCCAGATTGCTAGCAATGACTTGAAACAGAATAGGGAGAGACAATGCATTTAAATGCTCTCAGTCTCCTTGCCACAGCATTAGTAAATAATTCTCTGAGCAGAATTCACATTATACTTGCTTTTCTATTTTATAGCTTCATACTTGTATTTTATCTCAGACACAGATCACCATCTTTTCTGATTCTAGGCCTGTCAACTGTCTAAATCCAAGTATTTCTGGCCTCACTTTCTGAGATTTTTTGAGATCAGCTCTCAGATAACAAGTATTCTGATGTCAGCATGAGCTGCTAGTACCTTTCTGCAACTGGATTGAAACCTCTGTTCCTGCTGTTAGAAGGTGATATAAAGTGCTTGTAAGACACCGTACACACATTTCATTGGTTGTGTGACTATCAAGATCTATCCTAGGGTCTATGTTTGGATTGGAGTCTACTTTTATTTTGCCTATTAATCATTTTTAAATACAGTCAGAGAGCTTGTAACACTTGGGGCAATTATTAGCAACTGACAAACACAAACCGTCCACTTTAATTCCTTTGCATCTGAATTTCCAGAATTCATCATTCCACCTGGAGCTCAGTAAGCACAGGGCACATTTCGCTTTCATCAACCAGCTGCACTTGAAGGGCTGAAAAGATGTCTTGATTCTGCTAAAAGCAAGACTAATTTGCATGGGAAGCAGCAAAAGGACCCAAAAGGAATCAAAATGGCTATTTGTGGCAGAAGTAACTTAACCAATAGAGGGAAGCTAGAGGGATCAATGCTAAATGGCAGAAGCTTTAGTACAGAGGGCGAAGAGCAGAAGGGTTGTGTGCTGGTGGCCTGTGGTAGTGGTCAAACAAAAACTGATTTTGAAAAATCCAAATACAGGTTATATGGAGAGGAGTGCTAAACTCTAATGCTTTTCTTGTATGTTCGAATGAACATTTTTAGTTTAAAAAAAGTACTAGAATTCAAGTACTTTTCAGAAACAGGAGAACTGTTGGATGATGATATTTTAGAGTCCCAGGGACACAGAAGACTACAGAAGATAGCTTTTATTTGACAGTGAACATGATTATTCAGCTGACCTCTTCTGCTTCAAGTTTTTCTTGGAGCCCTCAGTAGTTAAATGTATTCACCCAGAAGTAATCCATCACGAGGGAGAGTGGACTTAGTTGTACAAACCAGACAGCCTGTATGCACTAAGGAGATTTTCAAGTGGTAATTGCAAGGCACTTAGTTCTAGACTGTGCTTTACTGTCGCACTGTCACACTGGAAAATGGCTATTAAACATAGGCATGTCAGCTTTAAGACCTCAGTTCTTATACATTATGTATACATGTAGTTTGCAGGTAGATTTGAAAATGGTGGACCAAATCCATGTGTCGCTTTTTCACCACAAGTGATTCTGGAAGATCTCTAAGTTAAAAAAATCTGTAGCTTTGTTTAGTGCTCATTTAAATGACTCACACTCATGCAGGTATCAAGGAATCAAGCCCTAAGTCTGGAGGTAAAATTGGACTCAACAGCTTCTGGATTATTTCAAGACCTAGGCTAGAGGGAACAAACATAGTTCACCACTGGCGATGTAAGATGGCTCTTGGGAGCATGCATTAAGTGGGACATGTCCAGATGTTGGACTCACAGATGTGGGAGTCATTGTGGAATAATCATCTGATCAGTCCACGGGTGTAAAAGCAGATATGAAAAGAAAAGGCAAACAATATGTAAATGTAAACTGGAAACTGAAATTCAGTGGGCACAAGGACGAAATTCAGTGGACACAAGGATGGTACTGTCAGCGTACAGGACATGGCTATATCACGTCTGGGAAGCTCTGTGCAAGAAAGAATGTTAGCAAACAGAGAAAGGAAGGCAAAATTTAGCTTTTCGCTTGTGTTTGGATGTGTAACAACAGTAAGCAGGAATGAGCTGTACAGTGCATGGATGACTGTCCAACTTGCTGAAAATTAGATCCTTTCTTTGTTTACAGACTGTGCCACAGAATCTCCATGGATTAATGACATTTAGAAATCACCACTTCCTCTGCTATTTTTGTAATTATTTTTTTCTAAGTTGTGCTTTCTTATCCAGTTGCTGTCACATTCCATATAATATAAATACAAATACTTATATTTTAAAAAATTTATAAGCAAAAACAAATGAGGGTAAAACAGCTTGGTACTTTCCTTGACCTAAAATTTATGCAGAAAGTTTTTAATTTTGACATGACTAGACAGATACCAAACACCACATGCTTTTAGCTAACATCAATACACAATTAGTAGTCTTTGTAATTAATCAGGGCAGAAAATTGGAGACAAGGGCCTAACACAGCCTTCTCTCAGCCTTAATGTCCACTCTGCAAAAGTATAAACCTTTTACCTACTCTTTGGACAATTTTCAAAATGGCTCTTGCGCAATTCATAGATGACAATTACTATTGTTGCCGTTCATTCAACGTCTGTCAGTCCTTGAAACTCGGTCATTATTTATGCTCAAAGACAGGAAATACTAATGAGGTTTGATTTCATCAGTCTCTATGAGACTACTTGCATATAATTCTCCTCACCAGACAAACTCTAATTTCACTTTTTTGGGGGGGAAATATAAACTTAGATGTAAAACATGAGAAGACAGTAGCTGAGAGATAATATCCCATAAACAGTCTTAATACAGTGATAAAGGTACTACAATGAAATCCTCAGCCCAGCCTTATCATTGCAGCTTATTTCCTGATTTATGTGGTTTTAGGCAACTCTGATGTCATTTCAAGCCCATTGAATAGAAATGCACAGATTCTGTTTAAGAAACACTTCAGAGTCCTGGTATGACTGTATTTCAATTTAAGTAATTTATATCTCTTTTGGTACAAAATATAAAACAAAAGCTACATTTAATTTTTTTATCCCCACAGAATTAAATAAAAGGCACCAGAGTTCAGTCAGTGAGAACTATGTTGCCTAATAATTAAACATTTAATTGGAATTTTAAAAAGTGCTTGCAGTGAATTATTATATCCACAACTGAAATACTCTGCTGGGCAGTGTTTTATGTGTGAGAGAGTCTTAGATGATTTTTGGAGTTAAATTCTTTTTGCTGTTGTTTTTCACTCATATTTCTTTCAGTCTTTCACTCACCACTCAGCAATGTGATTTAGCAGTTAACAGTCTGATTCCTAATGTTTCTTAGTCCAATCATAAAAGGTCAGAGAACAATGCGTTACTAAAAACGCCTGTGTAATTAGGTTACTTGCAATGTAAATTATAGCTACTTGAGTTGAAATGAAATGTACTTAGATTGTTGTTCATGTAGTAGTCATTGCACATTTTTGAATTTCATCTTTTAAAACATGGATTTAGAGTGTTTTTAGTTTGATAGCTGAAGAATTTTCCATGTGGCTGGTCCTATTTCACAGATTTGGCATTAAGCTGGGATCAGAAGAAAAAACATAATCATCTATAAGAATTAATTACAGCTTTAGTGGATAAGCTAACTTTAAAAGATACAGGCAGATCTGTACTCATCAAATAGTGATTTTTTCAAGCTTCTTTGTTGATTGTCTTTGTTGTGGGAAAGTATGAGAGACATTTCAGGAATGACAACCTGATTGCAAAGATAAGTACCAGAAAAGATTTGATCATGTCACTGATATTGATGGGAAAATATAACTCAGGGTTTCATGGGGATTGACTTGATGGGCAAGTTAAAGTGCATGTGTAAGGATTAGGCTTGTCAGTGGGAAACGCTGAGACTGGTCATACAGTTAGCTCATTTGTGGTACAACACGGCAAGTGAACATAAGTAAATCTGCAGTCCTTACTGAATAAAGCGGAGTGATTTCAGTTAGGGGTGCCACCTTAGCTGTGAAACAGAGCACTGTCAGAATGGAGCGGTCATTAGTGGCTGCAGAATCATACAACTTGATCTGCACCTTGGGCACTGAGAAAGCACTGTGACAGTCAGTCCCAAATCATGAGATTACCATAGAAATTATAATATAAAAAAAGTTTTTTTTTTCAAAATTAATGAGGAAGATAATGACTCTGGTTTATAATACTACACAGAAGAAAAAGTACCCAACTCATTGGAAAAATGCTTGTGTAGACTGTCTGGTTTTCTTCTTTCAATGAAGAACTGAAGAAAATTATTCTAGCTGGCCACTGCTCTGAGAGATGAAGCAGAGACTATACAGCCCAGGATGAAAGGTGTTAATGGCTTTAAACCATTTTTGAAATCCCTTGACTGTGGTCTTCTCTGAGGGCTAGAAAGTCTCTCACTACAAATAAAGCCAGCCTCAGGAAAACTTCCCCAGTTTACACCAACCCTCCTTCCTAAGATTTTTTAATATCTATTCAGTCAATGCTGCCTGTTGAGGCTCAAATTCTGAAATCATCAATCCTAGCCTTTTTCTTCTGGGAGGAAGTCATAAGATGGCAGCTTTAAGCTTAGCTGTCATAGGATCTGCAGTAAGGGAATCTTCATCTCTCAGGACTCAGGGCCCCAAAGAGCTCATTCTGCCATTCCCACTCTTCTGTGCAGCACAGAAGGGGAAGAATGAGGGAAAGAGTCTGAACCTCCAGCCATCTCTTAACACAGAGATTTATGAGACATACCATACCAAGATGCAGCTCCATTTTGTTAAAACCAGATTCTCAAAGCAATTCTCTTTCTGGTTAATCAGTTGCAGAGTCATATTTCTGTTTCTCATGCTATGTTACTACTGATTTTATTATAGCTCAGAAATGTGTAATTATTTGTGCTATTAATATGCCCCAATGGGAAGGGTATTCTGCCCTGCTTGGAGTGTGCCCGTAAAAGCTTCAGTCCCCAGTGACTGGCTCCATTTGTTATCAGTAATTATGCGGTAATGACAGAACAATAGTGGTGGTTTAATTCTCAAAACACAGAAGTATTTTTAATCCATTCCAATATAATAAAACTTTGGGATATAAACAAAGTTCCTCATTTCCCTGCAAAGATAGGTCCTCAAAACTGACAGGTACTTTCAGAGCCCACGGGCATGCAGAAGTTTTCAAAACAAAGCTTGAGAAAAGGAAACTCAGTTTTCTACTTGAGCCTGTTTATATAGTTCCTTCCTCGAACCAGAATTCTAATTCAAGTCTAATTTGTTAGATATATATTTTAATTCTTTCCCTAACAGGGACAAGGAAGTCAATATGACACTAGTGGTTTCTATTGCACAAGTAACTGTTTCCAAACAGTAGCAAAACCAGAGTCTTGGTTAAGCAAGCTGTTTGGTGTAGGTGCACCTAACTTTGATCACAGGAGAGTTGCTGTTCAGTAGTCAAATCCAAGGGGTCACAAACTAGTCCAGAGGATCTTACTGCCTCTGTACTTCTGCAAGTGCATTTGCACTCATGATTACAAAGAACAGTATGTAAAGATCAAAGTAAAAGGGTAATTTTCAACCTTGTAGTGCCCTATACTGGAGTCAGTTGCATGAATAATTCAATATATCACAGGCATGCATTGTAAAAAAGAGGCAGAGGAAGTACCTTTGTGATAATAGCCCTGCATCAACGTGTCTCTTTGCCCAAAGTGCACTGGGACTGAGAGCTTTTTTACTGTTGTTTTAAATCAGTGTTCTTTTTGAAGTTTTCAAACAGTTTTATCCTACAGATTACAGGAACAATGGTACCTGTGTTGCGCTATATTACAGCAGCACTTTGAAGGGGTAAGCAAATAGGAGCAAATAGGAGTTACGTTCTAAGAAGTCATCAGAAGTAGACTGAATTCAGCAGTCAATGGCTACCGCTTCCTCTCCAATATTTCCTTATGCTCCTTTGCCTTCCCTGAAAATCAAGCAGACCAATGGCTTCAGATCACATTCCTGGAGACATTTCTGTATTCGCAGGTAACCTAGAAAAGGCAAGATGGAATCTCTGTTAAACCTGTAATTGTGAAAACTGAGAAGAACTCTTATCTTAAAAGACTCATAAAGACTCTCTTAGAGGTGTAGGATAAATTAAGAGATAATACTAGATATACTTCAGCCCCATCTTCTATGCTCCTGTACCTTCATTTTAATCCTCATTACTGATGTCTACATTAGGAAGGCTGCAACAAAATAATCTGGTGCTATGGGAGCAGAAAAAAATGCAGAAACCATGAAGTCTTTCTGTGTCTTATCCTGTCTTTTGAGATCTTGGCATGCTATTGACATACAGAGAGAAGATATAGTCAGTTGTGTCTTCTTTCCAAGCACAGGCAAAGAAGAAGGCTCTCCAGTTAAAGAAAAAGCTAGCCCAGGAAATTCCTTAATAATCATAAAAAACTCTCACAAGCAAGGGAAGAATTTTTTCTCCATAAGGATGAATTAATTTAAAACATGTTGTAGGGTGTGTCTCACATGCTCTAATGGGTATGTCAGACACATGACATTACTTAGTATTACACTGCAGAAGGCATCATCTTTAAATTAAAGTGTTGGATGGCTTATATTTTTGCTTGACACGTAGCAGATGCCATTTGCTTACATAAATCTTCAAATGAGATTGTTAAACTATGAGGATAGGCACATTACCGCACACAGAACATGAGACCATGCTTTGCAGGAAAAGCTGTTCATTACAAGGAGAAAAAGAGGCTGAAATGTATCAATTCAAATGCCAGTTGTAGGCAACTCTACCAAGCAGTGCTCTCAAACTGTCAGTCTTCTCTTTAAAGGAAGCTGGGGCAGGTGATGACGTTTACTTGAAGTGGTCTTTTATCTCCCTGGTCAAACTGAAGGAGCAGAAGTAAAGGCTTTTCTATTCATCCTCCCTACCAGCTGGATCTTTATAAAGCTAGTCACAGTCTTTGGACATAATCTTCTTCCCTGTTCTCTTGGCATGTGCAACAACACATAAGTTGTTCATAATCAGGACTGAAATCTTCCAGGTTAAGTACAGTAATAATATACAGGATAAACCTTTCAAATAGAAGCTGTGTGTGCATGGAAGGAGCAGAGCATCAACAGCATACAGCATGCTGCATCTCATGCTACAGTGGACTGAGGAGAAAATCAAAGCTCGGGGCAGTAGTGGTTCCTAAGGAAGCCGAAGAGAGGGCAAGATTTTAGCGGAGGAATTAAGTATTGCTCTTGAAAAATGGAAAGTGACTGATTTACAGTTCTAACAGCCTCAGGACAGTACTATATCAATGAAGAAATGAGGCATAGCTGTGGCTAAAGGAAACAAATTCTAGTATTTACAGTACTGAAGAAATTGGTCAAAAGCTTTTTAAGCCTAGCTTTTGTGAGGCCACCCCATTGACCTCAGCTGAGTAGTATGAGTGATACTGGGACATTCATTGCTGCTTCTTTTGAAACTATTTCTCCTACAAGCATCCCCAAAACAGTAAAGGTTTGTTCATTAATCAACTTTCTTTCATTAACAAGACTGATTTCTTCTTTCTTTCTCTCCTTTTTCCTTTCTTTTCCTACCTCTTTTCATCTTTACACACATTGCCTCCGGCATTTGCATGTTCACTAATCTTTCCCATATTAATAAAGCGGAAAGTCATACTTAAATAACCTATGGGGAAGTACATACCCATTCATGTTTTTCAGGGTGAAGTACAGACCCATTCTGCAATGGTGTAGAGTCTTTGTCCTATACTAATAGCCATCAGACATGGCACAGACACTCAATTGTACTCACAGTAAGAGCATGCTCCCAGTCTCTTGGCCAGGCACAGATTCGAAGTTGACACAAAAGAGGGGAAGGAATCTCTAGGATGTTCTTTAAGGTGGAAAAGAGAGGATGAAGGAGGAAATGAAGAAAGAATAAAGGGAGAGGAAAACGTTAATGAAAAGGCAATAAGAAAGGAAGCAGTGATGTAAAACGTAATTATTTGTCCACATTATCATTTTAAAAATACTGCTGCATAATCTTCACAAAGAATGTGAGTACAGCACTATATACTGTATGCATGTTATACAATAAACTTTAAGAAGCCCATTTCAAGTCCTTGTTAAAACAAGTTTAGTAGTCTACAAACAAGAATGCTTTTAACATTGCAACACCGAAAGCCATTTCATAGGTCTTGTGGCTTGAAACTCATTCTTGGTGGGGGTTATGCTTTATTTTTTATCCAGAGTGTTTACATCTTTGTGGTGTCGGCAATACAGACCCATCTTTATAAGACCAGCAAGAAAAAAACAGCAATAAATCTCTGAAATGTGTTTTCAGTATGTCTATAAATCTGAAATATTTAAATGTAAAACAGTCCTTTTCTTTGAAAACAGTGGATTGAGACTCACAAAAGAATTGATTACTGTATTTTTATTCAAGATGATCTGAGTAAAGATGAGGCTAATTTTTTTCCTGTCTAGAGTGTAACCTTGAAATTAAGGGACACTGTGAGAAAAAGAGAGTATTTTATTAAGGGAATTGTTGGTGGTTTGTGACTGTGGGACTGAAGCCAAAACAGTTCTTACAGCAAGAGTGCAGTTCACCAACAGAGTGTATGTTATAAAGACACAGTAAAAAGATCAGCTATTTAGATAATAAAACTGAATAGACACAGATAGACTTCCCTTCTATGTCTACATTCAGCATCTTAAACCTAATGTTATTCTGACAGGTGAATACAGATTCCTACACCATTTGTTACTGGCTTGGGAAATTTCATACAACTGGACATCCATGCTGTATTTTTCTGATAAATTGAGCTTTTAAACAGCTACTATTTTTATAAATAATAATATTTCCATAACAACATGACCCCCGAAGGCTCAAAGATCATTGTGTCAAGTACCTTTAGACTGTTCAGCACTTTCTAATGCAGAAAACAGAAACAGTGACTGCCCAAGACGGATCTTACTGGATGAATGGGACCTGAGGCAGAGTGATAAGCAGAAAACTGGGGTTTGAAAGGCAGGAGAAAGAAAGACCCATATAAAGGTAACTGCAAAGCCAGGTGGATTTGAATAAATCAGCAGCTTCAGATTGCAGTGGTCTAGAGTGACCGGAGCAGAGACAGAATTACCTGGGTGGTTGTCATTCCCTTCCTATGAACAAAGTGCTGCACCTAACCAACATGGAACTGGATCAATATGGAAATTTAATGAAGCAACAGAGATTTTAACAAAAAAGACAAAAGACTGAAAATATATATTTTGAACAGTAGTAGCAGTCCCTCCGGTATGTCAGTACCTGAATGCCATGAATTCTCTTCTGATGGGTGTATTCTGTGGGAAACCACGCAGTAAACCCTTCTTTCCAGTATGATTCTACTTCATACAATCCTTTCATGAATGAGAAATATATTATATCACCTCTTCTCTGAAGCATATGCCATATATATACTGTATATGTACTTACCTTCCAAGAGATATTTTTTTCCCAGTGCAAGATTCAAGTTAAAAAAGTCTGTATTGAATTATCTCCTCTGGACACCTTTTTAAAGCGTTATGTTCTATCCTAACCCAGAATTTTTTTAACCTCACCTACTTCATATATTAATTTTTTCAGTCAAAGTACAGGTTAGGCACTTGCCATTGTCCCTGATCTTGTGAGCACCTAGTAGGGACTTTGGCAACAAAAGAGGACACACATAGGTCCAGATTTGTCCCACCTAACTTGACACAATCACCTCATGTATGAGTTAGGTCTGTAGCATGTACATAGGCTGCCTTTATGGACAATGGAGAAGCATAGACATTCCAGAAGTCAAGTCAGCCCACCTCAGATCTGGATGTAGGCCCCCATGCCTTTCCAGTTTTCAAGAATTTTTACAGCAACAGCTTCAAATTATCAACGTGGTATTTATAAGCTGCACATAGACAGATTCCACAAATAGTCACACAAGGCCAACCCACACACCCAAATGGATATTTCCCAGCTGCTCGAGCGAGTGGGGTCCCCTGCTGCTATCTCTATCTGTCTTAGCAGCTGGGAAGGACCCTCCTGCTGCTTCAGGGGCAATTGGCCTTTTTTTCCCACTTCTGGGGTGGAAAGAATGAAAGGCCCTTATGACATTCTCCCTAGCTGAGAAGGGACCTTAGCCACCAATACTTCGAGAAGACAGTAGGTCTTACTCCTTGGGGGAAGAACCATCAATGGCCTTGTGTAATATTGTGCTGCTGCCTTAATTTGACTTAACGAGGACAAGAAAGGAAAAATGGGAAGGGAAAAAAGAGAGTGAATATTGAACGTAAGTACTGAAGGTACTGTAGAGGAGCTGGCACCTAAATTCAGACATCCTAACAAACTAAGTGAATTGAATAAACAATTTTTATGACTATCATGAGTCAAATCCTGGAAAAGCATGTTAGCAGATAGCATGCCAGCATAAACATTTAAGTAAATCACTGTGTGTTATTATAATAGCACTGAATTTGAACAAAAGTTGTTAGAAATCCCCTTCAGAAATTAACCCAGTTATTCTTAATAGTAATTGTGGCTTTTTGCAACCACATTCACTTTAGCTCTCTTAGAAATACAAATACTTCTAATTAGCAAAACGGCAATAAAAGTAAAACAGTTTGAGATACTAGGTTAGTGGCTGGAAGTGTATTGTTTTTTCAGCTCTGAGAAAACTATGTTGCTGCATTAGCTTGCAGAATGATTGCATACAGCAGTTTGCCAGGAGAGTTGCTCTATGTACAGTGGTACAAGTGTTTCTGCACTCTAAAAAACAAGAAATGACAGGAATATGTTGTAAAAATGTATCCTCTCTGTTGGGAGGTTTTTTATTACACATACATTTAGTCCAAATAATTTTAAACTTACATTTCCACCAGGGCTCATCTTTGCTTTAACAAGTGTTTTTTATTAACTGAAATGATGGGTTTTTAGTTTTGAACTGGAATCTCCTCTTCTTGTTTTCAAAAGGGCATATATCTGAAGGATTATTTTAAAAAGCTGAAATGCAATATGTTGAAAAAGCAGTTGTGAACTCTTTTTCTGTAATTGAAAAAATACATGAGTTAGGCTTTAAAGTGTGAAGAATGATACAGCTACTATCTGTGCTGACTCAGGCCAACTTGTTCCATGCTGGTATGACCTTCAAATGGAGTTAGAAAAATCACTTGAGGAGAAGAGAGTGTCTGTCTAAAAATGTGAATCAAAACTTTTCATCGCTGCATGCAAAATATCAAGTGTAATGCATGTTATCATTTTGATCTTAGCATAGCTTTTTTCTAATATTAACAATATAGGCTGACTACATAAATATACTAAAAGAAGACTTTTGTTTTATAATTGCAAGTTATGCAGCAATAAATTCTTGTTTCTAAAAGATTTAATAAGAAGCAAGTGTCATTGCAACTGTGTTACTGTAACACAGCTCCTTTGTTTTTATATCTGATTGTATGTTAATAGCTAGGTCTGAATGTAGTTCTTCTTCTCTGTGTCTAACTAGCACTTAGGGATCAGAGTGGCCATGATGATCAGACTGGTCATAAGAAAAAGCAGAACGTTTTTATTAGTCATACAAGAATTTCATGAACTTCATTTGATCAGTTCAGTTTTTAAAGACATCTAATCCACACTGATTATGTTTAATGGATTAATACTGCTTTATGTTCCAGAATTGTCACTGCAAGTCCACAGGACAGCCAATAATATCTAGACAGATTTGCCATTCTGAGGTGTTTTTAAGTGAGCTTCCTGCCCATACTCAGCTTAGCTGGATTTAACGTAGTCAAAGTCAACAGTTTAACTAATGTGCAATTTATAGTAGAAGTGTGTGGAAATTACAAAAATGCGTAGTTTTGGTAGCATATTAGTCAAGCAAGCAGTTATGTATTTTGACAAGTTACATAAGTTGTAGAATTTTTAGTGAGAGGGTAAATAATTTAATCTTATTAAATGAACAGGATGATGCATTCAGAGAGAATTGGTGTCAAAAATGCTTAAAAATAGATATGTAATTGATGATAGCTGCTATTATATTCCAGACATACTGGTGAGAAGGGGTAGGGCTGCTGCATCAAATATTTTGGCAGTTCCCCAAATTTCTTCTCTGACAGCACCGTGGGTGAGCTGTGTCCCTTGGGGTCGCAGTGTGTGGGTATGCCACGTGGTCAGTTCCTTGTCCACATGTAGCATCACAGAGCTGCGGCAGGTACCGTGATGCTGCGTCGTAGCTGAGGGAGTTGTGTGGGCGGAAGATAGGTGATCTGCTGGTCAGCTGCAAACCATTTACAGTATCCTCAGGGACACCAGTGGTCATAGTTTGGGATTGCTTCTTTATGTTATATATTGATTAGTGTTCCAGCTAAGCTTTAAAGTGAGCACAGTTTTCCTCTGAGCACTCTTCATATTGTTGCCTGGAATCATTTATCTAATATCTAATCTAATGCCTAATTCCTATCTCCTGATTAATAATTTCCACTTGCCATTCTTTCTTTGTTCAGGGAATTAAGAAAGGCGTGAAAAGACTAGAACAAGCTCTGTAATTATCCCACTTGCCTGTCACAATTTCCTAGTTTTCATGGGCCATTACTGATCTTTCACAGATATTTTGGTACAGCTCTTATCTTCATATGCTGGAAAAATGGGGTATTGAAATTACTTCCCAGACACTTCACTACCAGTGTCTATTGTTGTTGTGCCAGTTCCCAAGAAGGAAAAACAAAAGAGATCACATGCATGTGTAGTCCAGAAACAACACAAACTTAGGCACTTTTGTGACCAGGACCAAACCAATTCCTCCGCGTAAGCAGTAAGGAAGGATATCATCATCATCATCATCACCATGCTGTACCCAAGACTGCACCATCTGTTTCCTCAGATTCATACTCCATAATCTAATGATCAAGATCAATGTACATTACCATTTTGCTATAGAGGCTGAACAGCTGTAGTGAGTGACATAATGCATCCCTGCCAAACCCCTTTCCTGATATTAGACCATTTTCTTTTAGAGCACCTTTTATTATTTTGACTGCTGTTTTCTGCTTATAATAGGGAATTGACAAAGTCAATTCACTAAAGAAATACTACGAGTGTCCAATTCCAGCAGGCTGACAAGCTTCATTAAATCTATATAAAGCATTTTTTTGCTACATAGCTGAAGAGCAGTATCACTTTCTGGTTAAAATTTGTGCCTTTTCATTGATTGCTCTGCAAGAGAACATCGATATTGCTGTTTCCTAACTGGAGCTTTGCAAACAGTGTAAGTTTCACTTTGTGAAGATACACACAAATAACAGTTCTCAGTTCCATAGTCCACTCCTCTCAAAATGTTCCTGCAATGATCTTTCACCTGCCCTCTTGTTCTAACCCAGTATCCCTCTCATCTGCCACATTCGGTGTAGGCTATGTGTCTTCATCCTGGAGGCTCTTTCCAAACCCTTGCCCCTCTACTTGTTAATACTCATTACTGATGAGACAGTGGTACCTAGCTTTTGTAACACCACCACACATTCCTCTTTGAGGTATTTGTTAAACTTTAAAATACCTTTATACTATCCCCTGTGCTGCTTCTTCCACATGGGAAGAGCATTCCATAAACATAAACCCATTCCTCCTGGGAAGTGGCAGGCGGGAAGCAGAGAACCTTGCCATAGTCTTCTAATAATTTTGAATCTTTTTACTTGATACTTACTGCTGTACAGTGACCAGTGCAGACAGCATCATCTGTAATAGCTGATTCTATACCTTCCACGCTAAACTGTTTCTTGTTCATATTATGTTGTTGTCACTGCTTGGGGGGGAGAAGCTAGAAGGATACTAAGGCCTGCCAGGTTATTCCTTGCAACCACCCAGTAAATCCTGTGGTTTCTGCAGGCAAGTATTTCAGTACACTTGATCAAAAGAAATGCAACTGTTGAACTCTCGCTCCTCTCTTTGACCATCCTGGTTCATAATTCAGGCTAGAAGCACTGGTTGGCAGCAAACTTAGTCCATACAAGCATATGTCCTTCCCTCAGCACAGGTGAAGCAGTCTGGAACCGCTGGAAGTCTGTACCGTGGCAGCTGCACTGCCAACTTCTGGGTTGCACAGGAGTCTAACGGCTGCTTACACAGACAGAGGGTGTCTCTGGGATCTGTGTAGGGACCAGATCAGAACCCCTCACATTAGTAATTGCTGGACTGTCAGACAAAAATAGGTGATTCACTTGACTGAGTGGGAAAACTACAGCTCTCCTATAATGGACTCATTATTAACACAGTGAGAGACAGAATCAAGCAGTTGTGGAAATTCACAAATCATCTGTCTTTTTACTAATATCTGTGGGTTTTGGCACCTCAACAGCAGGCCCCTTCCCCTGGAGGGACTCTTTCGTAATGCTCAATAATGCATCTGTTATTATGAGAAGGATGTTGAGAGTTTTGAACACAGCAGCTCAGCTGAAGCAGCTGTTCCTCCAGAATCTACAAAAGCAGAAAAAAGGACATTTAAAATTTTTAAATATATACTCCCATGTGGTCTATTTCTCAGCTGAGAAAGAGGCCTTTGCATTGCAGCTGCCACCTGTCTGCAATGGGGGAGGCTTTATAAAGGGTTTTCCTGGAGCTGCACTTGGCTGCTTGTTTGAGGCCATGGCCAAAGCCAACTGTTGAACGCTATTGTAAAAAGTGATTTCAGCTATTCCTCTCTGCTTAGATTTCTCATGACCCTGATCTTCCACAGGGGCTGGCAGTTACAGTGAGTGACATGGTAAATCTTGGCCAATGGAAAGCCTAGCAATCTCCAGAAACAAATGCAGTTAGCTGGCTGATGGTAAGTATTTGTTTTAAAGAGCCACGGGAAGCAGCAATTATGATTCCACAGAAAATGAAGTGTTGGTAACCACAACAAAGGGCCACGTATCAGCCAGGTAATGACCCTCATCCTGCAATGGGAAACTGTTGTAGGCATCCACTGGGTTTCTCGTAGGTGTAAGAATCTGCCTGACTGGATAGGACAGCAACACTGGTGCTGCAATATCTATAAAAGGGGAATCTCTTTTGTTTTGCAGTTAACAGTTTTCTTGAAAGGGTGCCAAGAGAGAACATCCCTAACTGTATAAAATAAGGGAAGTATTTTCTTTTCTCCTGGTTGAGTGTCCTGTGGTTATGCTGTGTGTATTTTTCGAATAGCATATGTACTGATCATATGTAATCTAACTGGCATGTTATATGCTTACCACTGCTTTTCTGAATAGCACATATTTACATAGCTTCTGCCTCCCCCTCCACCTGCTTTCTCATATTAAGTAACACTTTACTCCTCAGTGAATACAGCTAACTTAACTTTTAAGGGGGGGTGAAATTCAATTCTATAGAAAGTCCTCTTTTAAAGCTGTTTCATATAGGAATTTATTTATAACTTCTTTAAGTTTGGAATGAAGAAAATGGACTGTAATTCATGCAGTAGGTTCCATTGCTTTGTGTTTTGAAAGTGTAAATCAAAGGTAAGATTTATATGAATAAAAAATAGCAAGCGCCCATTAACAGAGAGAGTGTTAGAATTCTGGATTTGCCACACTCATGTGCAGAGACCAGTGGGAGTCATATGTCTTTAATGCATTTCTAGTAGACTCTAGAATTCAAGAGAAAGTATCATGTCCCTGTTTCATATTATTGTGTTTATCTTCCTTGGCTCCTCTGATTAACACACACAGCCATGCTTAAAGCTATGGCTTTTACAGACCCATGTGACTTTACACTGACACAAGTTGCAGCTCAAAAAAAAAAAAAAAGGAAGGGAAAGGGAAATTTGTAGTTCAGTCCAATACTGTATGCCAAAATCTAAAAAAGGTTTCAACAAAGCTTCTTGAGTGACCATGCTTCAAACAGCATGCTCAACATCTTAGGCCAGAAATGTTGGGCTTTTCTATACTTCCCCAAACTCTGTGGAAAAATCAAATAGTTTTTATTTTTATTTATACATATATGTGTGTGTGTGTGTGTATGCATAGATACATACATACATACGTATGTACATACATATGTAAATATATATATAGGACAACTACGAGAGGAAATGCTGGACAATTTTCACTCAGTCACAGAGCTACCACCTCTTATGACATTGGGAATTTTTTCTGTAACTCCAGCTCCTGGAGCTTTGATATACAATGGACTTCTAGTGCTTTATTTTTCAAAGGTAACATCCTTGTCCTTCTAACTGTGGAAAGAAAAATGAAAATGTGAACCCTTAAGACTAAAAAAAAACCAGAAAGCAAAGTGTTGGAGAGCACTTATGAGAGAGGATCCCAAAGGGTTTGGGGACTACTTCCTGAGGGCTCTTTGTGCCGTTCTGTGTCCTGCACAGAGTCAGACCGGTGTCGTACTTGGCACGAGCCCTTGCCCCCATGGCTCACTGACCACGTGGACACAGGAGAAGCCAGCTGGCTGCTGGGGCAGTGCATGCTCTAGGAGTAGCCGATCCCATTCTTTTCTGCAGAAAATGTTATGGTCCAGGTGGAAATATACTCTGGGCTGTGTCTGGCTTGTGAAATAGCTGGAATTATTGCACTGTTTTCTTTTCACTGACATATGTTATTAACTGTCACATTTTGTCAAGAAGACTTGTGGTACTACAAGAGATGAAGAAGTAATAAAGCATGAAGTACAAATCTATGCATGGGAGAATTAGATTGTTCTGCAGAAGTGAAATACTGACCGATAGTGCCTGATGGCAGTGTCTGTATGGGAATTTCTGAACTTAAACAGTCATTGAAATGGAGAAGATAGTGGGGATAAATAAGATCCCATAATTGCTGGGAAAGTATTCCAGTTTTCAGCTATTTGTTCTTAATTATTTATTCTAACCTCTTTCATGATAATCTGCTGCTTCTTCTTCCTCCCTAATCTCTTCTGATATGAAGCTGTATTAATACCATGTATTTATGTATTTGAAACATTTTCCAAGGTGTTCTGTAGCTCTGTGCTCACTAGTTATTCTGCTTCTTATTATATTTTATTTTCTATACATACACACACATGCATTTAATTGTCATGTGGTTAAATGAAAAGTAGCTGGATGCATATACCTAAATACTATTTGTCCTTTGTGTACATATCTTTCCTTAAAAAAGGGCAGACTCTATATGGAGATATATATTTGTGTACACACAGACACTAACAATTGTGCAAAATAATATAGCATTGTTTTAAAAACAATGTGTAGAAAATTCGGACTACTGTACTGAATATTTTTGGATCACGATTAAATACATTTATTCAGAAAATTAATCTTCCATTCCTGTAGAAAGTTATTCATAGGCTTAATTCAGTACCCTGTGTATAATATCATTATGATCAGTGGATTGCTACCAGCATTTAATTACACATGTACCTGACTCTTTTTAGAATTAGGAATGATTATTAATTAAATGATAAAGAACAGACATTTATTTGGACAGATGCACATCCTACTGGGCATACCAGATCACACTGTGCCAAACTTTGACCCTTTTTCTATGTGGGATTTAAATCCATTGGAAAATGGCCTTATAGTGGAAACACTGATGTAAACCTAATGTATTTTATAATTGTTCATCTTCAGTTAATCCTGAGGGTTAGGAGTGTTGTCTTGTTTTTTGCTGTAAGGATTGTCCAGGGCTTAATCAGACTGGTGGTTTATTTCCGTATCAAAGTTAAGTAGTAAATATTTTATTAATAGATGTCTGTTTCAAAAACTTTCACTTGGATACCAGCCCTCAGTACAGTTTTATTACAAAATAAGAACAGCTCCTGTACTGCAATTATAATTTTCATTGTTCCCAGACAGGAACCCACCAGTGCCCCACTTATGAATGTTCTTACATATTTCCTCCAAGGAATAATTGTAAAACAATCAGAGCACATCTAAACGGGGCTCAGAGGTGAAAACTTATAAATCACTCTTGTCAACATTTTCCATCAGTGGTTGACTTATGATAAGACTTAGTGCTATAATGACACAGAGATCCTAATTTGTAATCGTCCATACAGTAGAACTCAGGCTCAAAAGTATATAAAAGCAAAATCACAAGGTAAAAAAGCACTTTTGGGTGAGTTGATTAAACATGCTGAAGGAGAACGTGTCATAGACAATGACTCAAATATTGCAGAATGGGGTTTTGCAAGTCAACATGTGGAAGTGGATTGTGTTCCAGTAAAAACTGAAGCTAGGTAAAAATGAGTTACAAACTACTGATGGTTTCGTTTTTCATTTTATATTGGTCATTTTGGTAAGGAGTACTGGATCTAACAGAACATTAATACACTGGAATAGCTTATTTTACTCATTTTCCAGCCTTAATACACCATTCCATATACTATTTCACACTGGACTAGACCAATGATTTTGGAAGGCTAACTTAGGCTTCTGGATTGATTTCTTTTTAGATGTATTTTTCCTCTCTGAAAAAAAACCCAACATATAAAATGAAGACAAACAATCTTATGGAATCACTTAAGTTAGAGACTGCAATGACCAGTTAAGTCATTTATTTCATATCCCTGAATAGAGGCTGATTTCATTCTCTGTGAATGGATGTTGATTCAATATAATTATACTCTCTAGAGCTTTAATCAATCCACCTTTAAATATTTCAAGTGATGTGGCTTTTATCACTTCCTTTGGACAATATTTTCATTGTCTAATAGATCTCTCTGAATTTTCTTCTGATATCCTGCCTAAATAGTTTAACCATACGTCATTATCTTCTCTACTCAGTTAAAATTCCCTATAACAAGCCCTGGCAATTACTGCGCCGGGAGCTGGTAGTTCAAATGTTTAAGTAGAGATCAAATAGCTAAAATATTTTATCAGCTAAGTCTTTCTCATAAGTATTAAAGCAGTTGGCATAAATATATATATATCTATCTCACAGATAATTTCAGTTTTTAAGCCTATAAAATAATTCTTAATTCAATAGTAAGGACCCTATCATTTATAACTAATGCAAAATGAAGAGATTGATCTAGTGATAAAGAAAATATGCTTCTCTGGTAGCATTGTGCATTGGCATGGCCAGTGGGAAAACCTCCTGCTGTGTATTGACATGTTTGTCACTAAGTGCCATGGTTGGTCTACAGGCATGTTCATCTCATACAGCTGTGGACAGAAACAGGTCTCTTTCCGTTCTGGGATTCATCAGGATTCATGTGATTGGTTTGTCTGCTGGCTGTAGGATTTTAGAAAACGATCCCATTTTCCTGATGAGAAGGGTAAGTGGGCAAGGAAGCCTGACTGCTGGCGAAGGAAGGAAGCTAGGAAGTTGCAGGTTTAGATTCATTGACTTTCAGATTTCCAAGCCGGAGGGGCTCATGGGTCTCGACTCTATGGGGCAGGTTAAGACAAGGGAATATGAGATATGAGTGCAAAGAAGAAAAGGCTGATGGCAGCTCACTGAAAGTGGTTGCGTTGTCTTTCAGGAGTCATCATATTCAAGTTTGCTTATTAAATTAAATTATGGCTGCTTGACAGAAACTCAGATGTGCATACCCACCGTTATTGCCCACATGCCATTGACAGATATCTTTTTACATGGGTTAACATCAGACAGACCACAACCTGAATCCCTTCACTTAAACAACTATATAATTTGCATTTTTGTGAAGTTCTGTTTACAATAAATGTTGGCATCTCCTCATTCTCTTGACTCTTTACCTAACATGTCTTACCAGGCTATATGGGAGTTCGTCTAATACTTTGCTTCTGTTCTCAGCAAGCAAAACATTATGTAGATCCAAATTGGGTGCCAGTCACAAATAAAGTTGCGCATGACAGAGTAAGTAGGTGTTACTCACTTGCATTAGACCTCCAAGTTTACTTCCCTGCAAATTGCCACTGTGCTTACAGCACCATTCTTATTTGAAGGGTTTGTTTTGCTGAGGTTCTAAAATGGAAAGCAATATCTTGGCAGATACAGATGCAGAGAATGTAGTAAATTATAGGCAATATAGCAGGACTTTTTTGTTACTATATGTTTAACAGAACAAATGGCTGTAGTATAGAGGCAGACCCTCAAGTTAGGTCTGCTCCCAGCTAAACTGATCTTTCTTATCTTATTCTTCATCAGTTGTGGGTTGATCATGAGGGATGCATTTTAGAAGCTTGTCACATAAACATATGGGATGGTAAACAAATTCCTGACATATTCGCCTTCCCCTGGGACAGCAATTTCTGCAGTAGAAAATGTTTTCAAGTGGGATTCTGTCATGCTTTCTGCAGACTCTTCAGGCAGCCCTAACAGGCCTTCCTGCAAAGAAAAATAAGAAAAAAAGAGTCCAAAATGCAAGTTGATTTTTGTTTCTACCCTCTCTCAAACTGGCAAGATATTTGCAAAGGAGAGGTGTAATTTACTTGAGATAAACACTAGTTTTAAGACAGGTCTGTGTGCTTTTGTCCTGCCCAGGTGCAGAAGTGATGAAAAATAGACATAGCAAAATCATAAGTTAGTATGTGCTTGATCTGTGAAATGAATATAATTTGAGACATTCTCCGTAGCTATAAATATGATGAACTCAATCACTGAGCTACATGTTTATAAGTAGAGAGATGCATTTATTCTTTCCTTTTATTATGCTATGACAACCCCTGTAATACATCACTATTGAATGCTTCCTTATGAATACTTTACTGTTAAATGGAATCAGTTGCACATCCTGTTCAAGAGATTATCTTGAGGGCATGTGGCTAACATGGTTAAATTACTCAGTATAAGAAACAACTGATTTTCCAGGGACTGAACAGTTACATAGTGTTGTAGGACAGAAGACATATGGCTGATGAGATTAGTATCAAGAAATACTCTTTTAGTGCAAGCTTTAAGCAGCCAAGACAGTGGAGCAGTCCATTTATTTCTTGGCACCTTTACCAAGCAGAAAAGTCTAAATAAGGATGAGTTCAGGTCCACCCTTTCTTATTGCATTAAGCATAATAGTCATTGTAAATGTAAATATCCCTGAATAATACAAAATAATAATACTTTGGAGATATTGGCTAGCAGCTGAGAAAACAAGAGAACACACAGATGAAGAAGTATTTTTTTCCTACTACTACATACAGGCATTTTCACTTCCCAATCTTAGATTCCTATTGATAAAATAAGCTATTTATAGCATGTACCAGCGGTGGCTGTGGTCACATGGTTTCTGTGTCACATTGCCCTTGAAACTCAAGTTCCTTCAGTTTTAAAGGCTCAAATCCATCACTAAGTCTTATATTAATTGAACTAGATCACTGAATTAATGTTTGCCTTAAAAAGAACTATTGTAATAGTGTGAATGAAGAGTCTTCAGTTAGTGTTGAAAAGAATGCGAGATATTACAGTATATTTCCAACTTCCATAGCAGGCATAATATTGAAATTAAGAACTCAGAGGACAAATGGACAAATGGACAAATACTATGTGCTTGGCTTATGATGGTTTTAAGAGCTCGGGTTGGCAGAGGTGTCAGCACCTTGTTACATCTTCTTATTGGAGAGATGCTACTATAACAGTATTATTTTAACCATAGCACATACACATGGAAGACTGACTGATGCCAGGATACTATGAAGTGCAAAAATGAATTGAAGTACTACTCTTTCATTCTATGTATATTTGGGGGGGGGCATAAACAAATGAACACTTGTACTCAGCAATATGTAGTCTGCATAGTCTAGAAGAAAGCACTGAGAGGCACGTAGGGAGTCTGACCACATGCTGAGTTACTATCCTAACCAACAGTCAAATCAGCTGGGACAGGGAATGCACAAAGCAACCTTCTTAATTCATCTGAGGTCTTCTTCATTGTAACACACCCCAATAAGCTGTCTTAGACCTTGTGATAGCATCCAACAGAACAGACTAACTATACATTAGCTATTCAAACCAGATAGCCAGAGCAAACAGTTTAGAACAGAAGCGAAGACTGCTAAAAGAAACATTGAAGAGATATAGTCCTCATGCAAAATCCATTGACTCTGTGGGCTTTATGTAAGAACCTGTAACAATAAATGCAACAAACAGCAGAATTGAAAATAACTGACTGAAAGGACAAAGCTGGCTACAAATAAAATCACAAAAATAAAAGGGAGACTACTTTAATTCTTCTTCCTGGCTTTTTTTCCACCTATTCTGGCAAATGGAAGGAGAATTAATACATACACACCCTCCACATTGCTGTAGCAGCACTTCCATACACAAGGCAGCTGAAAGGCAGATCCTGGCAGCTCCTCATATCCCATCAAGGACTCATAAGGCATTTTGGATGCTTCATCTCAGTTCTTATCATCCTGTTGGCATTATCATTCTAGTCAGAGCGGCACTGCATTCAGCCACCTCTGAGATCACTCATTGCATTTATAGCCACACTAGCAGGGAAAGCACATCCAGAATTATGGTCCCTCTACAAGTTCTCCCTTCTGTTACTGCCACCACAGACATATACAGACTTGGAAACTGTGTGTATCATATTTTTTTCTGAAAGAGTTAAATGCAAATTGACAGGGCAGCTATTTTTATTTCCCAGTCCTTGCTGTAAAGACTTGTCCCTAGCGCATTGGGAAGGGAAGTGCTCACCCTGTTAATTTACATGCTGCACACGCAATCTGTATTAAGTAGGCTTCAGCTGACAGCATGAAAGCACTTGGATTTACATATCACTAACTCTCCACAACAGTTCATGGGCTCTTCCTCTGATAGCTTCTGCAGAACAGTGCCCTAGAAGAGCGCAATACGACCACTCACAGACTAAAGCTGCCCACTGGAGGCTTGCCATGCCAAGCTTCAGGCTGTTCTTTTTCAGCACTGTTGTCTAGCGTAACTTCACAGCAGGCTTTAAAATAGTGTAGAAATTGGTATCCCAGGATACCATGCCCATGAGATTATTTATTAAAAGGTTGATATATTATTAATGATCACAGAAACACCCATGGTTTGTCTTGCTTTAGAATCTGTACTTGTAAATTAATGGAAGTAGCACATGGGATTTTTTCCAGTAGAACACTATTATCTCTTTTATTAAGAGATTAATGCAGGAGCTTCAGGAGAAAGCGTGTTTATCTCCTTGAGGGAAGAGTGAATATTTCTCCTGACGTCAGTGAACTTCAGAACACAAGCATTGTTTGCCCAGTATGTATTACTGTTACAACCATAGGCAGTGCAGGTAGCTTGCTCCTGGGCTTCTTTGCTCCTTGTCCTCAGAGGCAGCAGTGAGCTTGACAGCTTTGAATAAAATGGAATTCAAGGGCAAGAAAGTGCCTAAGCAAGTGAAAAGGTTTGTGAGGGTGGGACTTTAGCAGACCAGCTAGATGTCATGCTGCTTTTATGTGGTACACTGGCTATGGGGAAGGGAAATGCTGATCAGGCTTAGAGGCTGGTAAGAATAGGATAGCACTGTTAGATAGAGCTTGCTGTAAGTGAGATCACAACAGGATGGTTAGGCAGCCTTCAAGCCTAAAACAGTAGGGAGGGCATGGCAAATAGGCAATTCCATGATATAGTTTAGGTCAAAGATGTCAAGAGCAAAGTCCTAGGTAAGTGGAGACCGATAAAGAATGAGTCTGCTGAGCTGAAGGGGACTCCTGTGCATTTGTGTGGTAGACATTTCATGAGGAATTAATCTCCTTGGGTGCTGCAGTGAGTTTTTTTACAGAGTCTGTATCTGGACCCCAGCACAGATGTGTGACACGACATGCTCTAAGACCCTGTTTTTCTAAACTATTCAGACTAGGAAACCTGGCAGATCACACAGTGACTCTCTTTGCAGCCTTAAACAAGGGCGTACATGTATGCCAAATTCTCATCCCAGAGAGAAATCTAGAGACCTGTACGTAGCTTCAGACACTCAGTTTACAGACTAAAATAAGCTTCTAGCTCTGAGAAGAAGCTGCTAAATGACTGACAGCTGAGAGAGATCTCTGGTGAGATGTGTCATGGCTAAAAGAGGCCAGGGATTCAAGTATTAAGACAGTTCAGTGCTTGTCTAGTGAACTGGATTCTGTATGTCTGGCAGACAGCTCCCATGTAGTACAAGTAAGTGATTTAAACCAAGAATCTGGAGGTGGTAATGCTGTGTTCCTCATTTTCTGGGTATCCAACTTGGGACTTCTAAGCTAATATTTCTGGTCTGCAGATGTGGGAAGATCTCTCTATTGCACTGACATCTGTTCTGACTGGAAATGTGCTATACATTATAATTGCTTTAAAAAGTCAAGCCCTGTGCTTCTCAAACCAGGCAAGCAAAATGAGATGGCACATTTGCCAATTATGAAAGACTCATAAGTTTGGATGATGTGCAGCAGGGAATGTAGGAAGCTAAGCAGTGAAGGAAGGGAAAAAAATAAAATAGTCAGTAGAGGTGGCGAGCATTGCCTGTTCCTGCATAAGGCATATGACTGTATAATCAGAGTATGTATCCTAATGTGTGTACACACGCAGGCCAAATTAAGACAGTATAGGCAATCACGAGGAAACGTTAATTCTGATACCTCCTGGCTGCTTAATCCTTTACTTTGCAAACTTAATGTCCTTTTGTGTATAGGTTTGGGGAGATTTGCCATCTTTAATTTGCACTGCAGAACTCCTTAAAGGTAGGAGCTTGTTACATTAGGCTCTGTGCAAACCTATAACAAAGGATGGTCCTTGACCAAAGAGTTTATAGTGTAAATATAACAGAATAGTTGATGGATGGATACAAAAGTATGTGAGAGGACCTCAAAGAAAAATGTGTCTCAAATATAGTGATCTCTCCTTTCCCGTATCAAACCTAAAATATAGCAATTAATTAATAGTGGTAGAAGATGTTCATTCATCGTTCAGCACATTATAATGGCATTGAACAGGTTAAAGATCTTTTTCTATAACCATCACAAGACAGTACCCCTTTCCACAGTGCTATTTTCTTTAATAAAAACTGTATTTGTATCATATTAAAAAAACAAATCACCTCCTGCTAGTTCACTGGAAGCAGCCAGTAATGTACCATAGGGTGCCTACTACAGGAGGGCTCTGAGCCTGGAGCCACCCAAAAATTCAAGAGAACTGTCCTACTAATAGCTTTGAAACCAAAGATTCTTGAGACCTTCTTAAGTTTCCCAATGAAATCCTGTCGTGCTTTTCCTGACCAGCCAAAACAACAAAGTGCAAGTCCATAACAAGTCAAAGAGCTGCAGGGAAACCTGGTGCAAGTTAAAAAACAAAAGCTCCAGTGTTGGTGGGCTTCAGAGCTAGACTCTCGTGAACTCTGTAGCAATCTAACAAAGCAATCCCCTAAAGTTCAGATAGGACATGTAAACAGCCATGTCTGCAGCAATTGGACTGGGTTCCTTCTGCGGGGCTGTTGCTTTAGCCAGACCACATGCACGACAAAGTAAAACATAGCTCTGTCTTTCCTTGGCCCTAGTTCTTTCAGAAGTTAGTACAGTGCTTTAGGGAGGTGACAGACAGAACTGCATGCAGGCTGCTTTCTCATGCGTACTCACCTTTGCTCATACCTGTGTTAGCAGCAGCAGAACAAGCAAAAATTAATAAAGGTTTTTATTTCTCCTTTTCCCCTAGCCCTTCTCACCCTACATTAATATCTCTTCTGTGAAAGGTTAGTCTTTTAAAGCATGATTTAAAATCTGATGCCATAAAAATAGAAAAGCAAAACCACACATATCCTGGATGTTAAAATATATTCATCTGTAAACTATGCACTGCTGTCCCACAGTCTGGTGCCATTCTGAAATCCTACCAGCTCAGGCCATAGAACATCTCCCTGAGACCCATGAATGCTCAGGCCTGCAACAGACTGGCCACAGGGCACAGATTATACCATTTGTATAATATCAGCATTAATACGAAACTGAATGCATATAAAATGCAGGAATTATGTCTCTCGGAATGGCATATTGCTAAAGACGTGGAAATACCAAACCCCTGAGATGCAGACGTGGTGAATGATGTATTTTCTGCTAAGCAGTTCACCTCTGGAACTGCTTGAAAATGGAGATATGTTAAAGAAGGGCGTTAGGCTGCTTTCTTTTACCTTCTTCCTGTGTAGCAACATTCCCTTATCCTGAAAGCCCTGCGAGTGATCTGTAAGATAAAACAGCTGGCAGATGTGTGCGGGAGAGCAACACGCTACCTGCTAGCGAAGCTTCTGCAAGCACTGCGGATGCGGGAAGTACACCTCCGCCTGCCCCTCTGCTTCGCATGGGCAGGAGACGAGTAAAGACAAAGGCGCTGGGTGATTACGTGTGCAGGCAAGCTGCGCTGCACTGAGCCAGGCTGTAGGCTCTGTCCTAAGGTTCATTAGGTTTACTGACATTGTGTAATGTTCCGACTGTGGCAGTAAAACAACTTGAATTCATTTTCCAACTTTGCATCCACTGAGGCTTTTAAAAATCCTGTGAATTTATCTCTAGTCATTTGCAGGGACATTTTAATGGAGAAAGAGACATCATTATAGATTTCTTTACCTCAAACAACGGGGGTGCAGGGTACCTGCTGGCAAAAAACAAAGCCAGAAACAAGAGAAAAATACTCTAGGGGACCGGGAAAACACAGTTCTGCCTGGAGACAGTATTTTTGATTTAAAGCTTTTATTGTCTAGATTTTCTGACTGAGGCTTCTGCTGTGTGAGAATGGGCTGTGTATTGTGTATGTTTGGTTTCTTGCTGTTGTTTTCCCAGGGATGTTTGGTGTCCTAGAGGAATACGCAAACTACACATGGTGCCTAAAGCAAGGAACTGTGGAATGTGGCTTGAGGAGTGACAGAAACAGAGTGCCTGGAAGCCTGTTTGTCTTCCAGGACGGGCCAGGGGGCCAATGCAGAGCAGAAAAAGGCCTTTGCTCCTATTATGTTGTATCAAACTGTTTGTTGAAAGACTGTTCATTTTCCTTTTCTCTCTCTCTGTCGCCCACCCAAAAAATCTAAACATTTCAACCCCCAGTTTGAATAGGGGAATGCATGCTGCATTCTTCCCTTGCCGGATGGGACAATGTGTGTGCCATGTGGGACTGCGGAGGTAATTATTTATTGACCTTGAGTAATTCCGGGAGCTTAGCGTATGAAATTCCAGTGCATCGCCTGGTGTCAAAACTTTGGTTAATTTAATATCTAATTTAATTGGCTGTTGCCCTCCCTGCGTTGAAGAATGGTAATGTGGAAAGACACCCCCGAGATTCTAGCAAATGTATTTCATGGGTTACACTTGTTCTCCAGTGGCTTAATCTATTTTAAATGATGATTTTTGGGGGGGATTTAAGAGTTTTCCCATACAATTAGAGCTCACTTTTGAGCAACAAAAACAAATTAAAAAATAGAGGTTTGTTATATTGAAAAAGAAAATTAAGAGTTATTGTACTATCCTTGGGTTTTATTTCTTTTTTTATAATGATTCTATAGTTTTTCTAGTAATACTACTACTAGTACTGATACTAGTAATACTTTACTTACTAGTGTAAGTAAAGTTGGACTAGTTCTTGCTGCCTGCAATACCATACTGGGGCATCTGCCATCTCCTCTGTGGTAAGTTCATTTACACCATGGCTGCAGCAAACAAACACAGGTGATTTGAAGGTAAATGTTTTAGCTTGTAAAAATATTGAGACTGTGAAGAAAAGAAATCAGTCAAGATGAAAAAGTAGGATGTTAAAGTAGGATGTTTGAAGAAACTAAATTCTGAAAAATGAAGTGTTGATTTCTCTCAAAAACTTTTTTCAAAATTTTAAATAAGATCAAATAATTCTAAGGTGAGGCATATTCAGATGGAGCATTCAGACAGTTTCAAACTTTAATTGTTTCTATTTTATTCAAAAAGTTGTTGGAATTGATAGAATAGCATTCCACACACAATGTAGCTGCCAATGAGGAAACAATTTTGACCAAAATAGTCGCCTAGGTATTGTTACAAAGCCTCTTTCAGAACCCTTCCTCCTTCAAACCCTCTAGTCTATACCATTAAGCAAGATGCCTGCTTATTTTTTGCTTCATCAGCTGTGGGGACAGTTGGTCACTGCTAAAAATGGTCAAGTTGGGGAAGTGATGTTATCCAAGAATTAATATTTTTGGAATTGTATGTAGCCAGCTTTAGAAAAAATTGAACCCATATAATACTGCTTGTATATGATTTAACACCTATCTGGTGGCAATGCAATGAAAGAGGAACCTAATGATTTAAATGCAGTCAGAACACTAGATTGCTGATGTAGCAATGACATCCACATATCTTGAAGATGTACAACTTCTGGAATACAAGTAATCAAATTTGCTAGCTAATTTAATTCAGATGTTTTGTGGTTACTGGAAAACAAACAAAGACCACAAACTGAGAGAGAGGCCTAAATATCTTCTAATGATTTATTAGGAAAACTTTCAGCCTACATAAGTGGTCCTATAAATTTGACTTAGTAACTGAGATATGGAACACAGTAAAACCAGACATTTTTGTCTTACAGTTTAAAGTAACCATATCCTACAGCAACGTTCTGAAAACTCAAGCAGATGTTCTTTAAATAAATCGTTTCATGAAACATGCTGCTCTTTTCTTTCAAGAGGAAATGTCCTTCTGGTTGGATTGTAACGGAGACACTTTACACTTTAGTGGATAGCAGAGGGAAAAATATAACCATCTTGATTAAAGCAGACATTTTCAGTTCAAAAGCAACAGTACTAATAGATCTGTAGACCTTTGTCAGATGAAGATTTATTCCTTGGTAAAGCTCCATAGCTGTAACTGCAAGAATAGTAAAGTGTTTTCTTTCTTTGAGGTGACGTGATGCACTGATTCCAAACCATGGTTAGCACGTAGCAAGTGACCAGTCGCATGGTGATCCGAGGAGCACTAGCGCAGCTATTCTGAGCTAGCACAGCTTGGATTCTCCAGTAGATAATCTGACAGGCTTGTCTTGGTACCACAGGTGCAAAGAGGGAGACTTGATTCCCTGCATATTACCAGGGTACTGTGTTACAGCAATGGGAATATGTACAAGCCTAATCCAACAAGTATGTAAGTGAATGACAAAGATGCCTATGGACTTCAGTGGTCGCTGGTAGTTTAGTAAAGGATTATAGACCTTTAAAACTGAGTAAAAGTAACAGAAGACTGTAACCTGGGTGAAGGCTGATATGAACATTGATAACAGTTCCCTTACTGAGGGAGATTTTATTTCTGTGCCGGTTAAGGACAACTCTCCATCATTGTAAGAACTTCAGGAAAAGTTAGTATTGAATTGCTTTGTATACTTGCAGGTTGCAATTATAGATCCACTCAACACCATTCCTTGCCTCCAGTGTTTTTTAAAAATCCTTTGTGGGCAGGTGTATTTCAGGCTGTGTCCGCCAGCTGGGTAGGAAGTCAATTTTCAAAAACCTTTTTTTTCCAAAAGCCAGTTTTTCAAAACCTTCCATGCAAAACCTAAAGCTGCAAAATAGCCAGGGAGTTTAGTGAGGATTTTTGATTTAAGAAATTAATCAGGTCTTCACAGTCTTAAAAGATTGTAGCATGCTGAGATGAACAACTAATTATTTAAGCAATCAGATTTCAGCCAACTGTTTGCTGTACTTAATGTTTAATTCTTTCTAGAAGAACTGTTCTGTGACGTGTCCTTTGGGAATGAACTATCTTCTGGGTATATGTACATAGCAAAATTATGATCATACAGTGGAACTGGTGGTATTATTAATTGGTATTAGTAAAGGATCATCTGCCAGACTGGAAATATGAGGAATACTTGGTTTATTGTTAAAACGTGACATTCATAGTTGTTATGAGGTTTAAACAAGGCATAAAATATAAACAATCTTGAGTCTGGATCTCTATAAAATGGAGATGATATTTATCACTAAGAAAACTCATTGTGTTGATGTGTCTAAGAAAGTCTGACAGATGAGAGCTATGTTATCAGAAATTTATTTTTACTGTGCAATAGCAATAACTTTATTACTACTTCAAACATTAGAGGGCTACATATATTTCAAAGGAAGCTACTGTCTATTGATAAGCTATCTGCACAAGCCCCCAGCTATACCTCTATATCCTCTTAATGCATTATTCCTTTAAGTTGACTGTCAGTTCTTGTTGAAAGTCTTTTTTGACATTGGAAGTGCTTTTTGGCTGTAAGCATGCAAATTTCCATTTGATTTTGGTTACTAAAAAAAACAAGGATGGCTTAGAGCTGGGACCTGTCTAATATGGAGGCTGAAATTCAAGTAAAATAATAGAAAAGCATTTTACACCCTTCTCTGATTCAAACACAGTAGCTGCAGTTACAGAGCAGCAGCCGCAGCACGTTGAAGCGATTTGTTCTGACGTTTGGTGTTGCCAGCTTTTGAAACAGGTGAGATGCAGAAGGCCATGCAGCGCCTGTCTCAGCATGAGCTGCTGCCAGAGGGAAATCCCCGGCGTAGCAGCCTTATTTTTGTCTGGCATGGAGGAGGTGTTCACTGCACCAGCAATCAGCAATCAGCAATGTGGTTGGACCAAGGATGAGACCACACGTAGGGTATGTGGACACACAGATTAACTAGCCTTAAAACTTTGTGTATGGGGCACAAAGAGGCTGTGGTTAAAATTCCCAGTGTGTTGGTTCACACAGTGAACGAGTCTCTGAGTAGGACAATGTGGCTGCAGTGTTCAGGAAGTTTTGCCCGCCCATTCTCTTTATTTTTCTCATGTACAAAGTCCAGTTTGCTTATGTGTAATATGATTTCCCTGTCTATCTTTGACTGAAGTGAATAATCTAAAACCCTTTACCATTTAGCAAAATAACAGAAATTTATGTTTGCTTCCCTATTTAGTGACATTCATTACTGCCTCAGGGTTATTTAATATTTGGTAACTGATTGATTTAGTTTTCAGCTCTAGAAACCTGTTCAGTGATGTCTCTGAACCACATGATGTGATGTAGGAGTTTAATTCAAACATGGCATGAATACGAAAATAGAGTAGCTTCATTGGAAACAGCTATTATCATAGGTGTAAAATGATGTGAGTAAATTGCCAGCAGGCACCTAAGGCTGCCCCTGGCGAGCTGCTGGAAACATGGCAAGAAACAAGCATCTATCAAAGTCCATGAATTCTTGTAATGAGGGTACTTCATAAAAGTATTGGTATTGGCTTTTTACTTGAAAGATGAACAGAAATGACTTGACTCAGTTCATCAGGAATGCGTGTTATAAATGACATATCAAACACCTGCATCTGTGCTCATTTGTGTAATCATATATATTTCAGTGAAACTATTCATATATAGGGCCTTTCCTAGAACAAAAAAATGCTGAAGAGGTCTTTTATTAAGTAGATGCAAAAATTCAAGTGAAGAGAATTTCAAAGACAACCCCAATTCTTGTATGTAATATGACTGATAAATGGTAAAATTTATGTTTGATCTTTTGAAAACAACTTATGGGAAAAAGTTCAGAAAGTTCAAAAGCCCCTAAAAATTCTTTTCTTTAGAAACAATTCAGGCTGTTTGGAGGAGTTGTTTATTTATTCATCAGCATCAGACATCTCTTTTATGTGTTTGGCAGATTGTTACCATTTTTTTTTTATTTGATTAATTAGACCACAATGAAGACATTGGAATAAAATGGACTGGTTACTTCTTCCTTTGTTTGAAAAATAAACACTTGGTTTGAGATCACATTTTTCCACTTGAGTGCATGAGAATTTATTTTCATGGGGTTTGATTTGTGAAGATTTATTTGCAACACGCCAGACATGTTTCTATTTAGCTTTCTTTATTTCCAGTTATGATTTTTTTTATTAATTTATATTATTTGAACCATGTTCATATTCTGTAGAAGTAATGACTGAAATATACTGTTTAGAAACTTTCAACTACTGAGCCCTCTATTGATAGAGGGGTGAGAAACTTGTCAAATTCATAAGGAAAAAAGAAAAAAAAGATTGTAATAATTTTTTTCAGCAATCTTAAATCTTTGCACCTCATAACACACAGCTTGTACAATCATTAAAGAGTTTTGTGACATAGCCACATGAAATTATGAGAATATATGGGGTGAGAGTATTACAAAGTGATGACAGCAGATTCCTAATTTCATCATTCATTATATTTCTGGTCTCTATGAACAGCTTGAGATAAGCTGATTCTGTGGTTGGTATATTAATAGTTAACATGTTGATATATTTCTTGAGACATATGTATTTTGCAAAATATTTTAACCAGTGGAAGCGCCTGTCTGAACTAAATAGAATAAGGATAATTTAGGATATGCTGAACCCATGTAGAAATCCCCCTTCCCCTTTCCCCCCTTCTGCATCTGCGTAAGAAATGAGGCATGAGTCAAACCAGGAAAACAAGTCTGACAATGTTCCGTTTACAGGCCCACTGAACAAAAAGGAGAAATATGGAGTGAAACGAGGAAAAAAACCAGCTACTGATAAGTTTAGACTGTTTACCTGTTTTGTCTGATCTGTGAATCAGACTTATTTAATATTGTAATTTAAAGAGCCAGAGAGGAAGAAGGGGAAGAAACTCACAAGTGTCCTTTAATACTACATTTGTGCTCCGCATTAAAGTAGCAACATTATTATTTGGCTGTAATCAAAGTAAGGGGTAGTTCTCCAAAGCCTCCTTTCAACATGCCATCTACTTACTAGATTGCACCTTATTACTGAATGATAGCCTATGGTTGAATACTGCAATATAGTATAGTTGAGAACAGATGTGAAGTCAGTTCTCCATTGATAGTGTGTTCTTCTGTGTTAAGATTTTTAATGTATTTATGGTATGTAGAAAGTGTTTCTACATTCACATTTAAATACTTAAATTTCTAGCTCTGTTGTTTAAACTAATCTTATTCATTTATCTTTTAGCCTTTCATGACATTATAGTTACCTGATGAATGCACGGTTCTGTTTCCTTTCAAGTAGTGAATTATTATATAGAATGGACTAGTATATCCATAGATTATCTTCCATGCCACAGGAATCATGAGATTCTTGAGAGCTGGGGCAAACACTTTACATCAAGCTGCAAGGTCTGGTTTCATGCTTACTCCAAGATTATGGAAGTGAATTTTCCTTGGCTGTTTTTAGGGAGTATCTCTAGCCACAGGAATGTGAAGGCAGCATATGGACTAGAATCTTCACAACAAGCAGCATTTAATTTGTTTTCTCTGAAGAGAGATATCATCATTTATAAGAGAAAATTGTCGTTGCTGTAAGAAGAGTCAGTCAGCTGCAAAAGGAGTTCCAAATTCCAAAATTTTGCTTTTTACATTCAAAATTTTGATTCTTATTATCAGCTTTAGTGATGGTAGTAAGGAGGAGGTAGTGTCCCAGCTTCCGTGAAATCCTATGGTCATTTAAGGGTATCGGCTTTCATGTGAAAAAGAACTTTTATTTTGTAATCGTAAAGGAAAGCCTAATGGCTGGGAAAAATTAAAGCAAATAACATATGCACAACTGATTTCTGCTACATAAACCCATATACAAACATGAGTACATACTCATTTCATTACTTGCCTGTTTCCTTCATGATTTTTAAGACAACTCATACATTTGATTGGATGTGAAATCAATTAGGATTGGAATGGTGCCTCAGCCTTATCTGCCTTCTAGATAATATGGATATCTAGATTGTGAGAGCTGGTCTGAATCTGTTAATAACAATTTTACATACAAGTGAAATGTTCACGTCTATACTCAAGGCTACAGATTCCAAACAGTGTGGAAGTTAGCTTCCTGTAGCATCTCAAAATCACACATGCTAAAATAAAGGAAGGAAAAAAAGGGAAGATAGTTTATCAGTCAGAGGTCTAAGAGGGATGCCATTTGAAGATTTATGAACCCTATAATTCTGTGTTTAGTGTGTATACATTTTCATTATTTACTGTCTGCAAAAGATTTGCCCAACGGCCAGATTTTTGTCTCAAGAGTTCATCTAGCTCCTGATATTTCTTTCTTCATAGGGCATTATCAAACTCTATGATATTCACAGGGGTTGCAATGAAAATGGATTTGAAACAACTGGCAATACCTCCAATGCACTCCTCAATGTCCTGTTCAGTGAAAATAGACTGACTGCATTGTGCGTAGTTGTTCAGGTTTCCTTAAAGTAGACCTTCACTTGACTGATCTACTGTTCTTGTGCTGGACAAGTGTTTAGAAGCTTATGGTCCATGCCAAGCTCCTAATAACTTATTCCACTCTAAAGAGAGTTGGATGCCACCCTTAGGAAATGTGTGATTCCATCATCCCAGTTCTCTTTTAATTATTAATTTCTACTCTTCATTTATATTTCATTGAACTGCAGAAAATCTCCAGTCATCACAGTGCCACTTCCATCTCTTAACAGTCTGAAATATTTATTAAACTCATTAAGCCCCAGTCTCAGTAGCTAATTACAACAAACGTATGTTTATGGAAATAAATCCAGCCATGAAGATTAAATTTAAATGAGTGCTAAAAACTCCTTGCCTTCGGAGATTTTTGTTTTTCCTCTTTTTAATTTGTCATGCTGATTTGTGAAGCTTCCTAGTTATTCTGGTAACATTAGCACTGTTGATAATAACAGACACTGTTTGTCTTGGAGACGGGCCAGTATTCTAAGCACATATCTAATTTGTCCAGACAGTTTTAAAGTCTCTTGAATTTAAATTATAAGTTTAACCTGAAGAGTTACAACAACTAATTACAGATTAAAATTTGGAATGAGAATCTTTTTGCAAAATGAACTACCAAAAGTCTTTGAAGTTAAGGGCACTGAACAAATGCTACCCCTTCTGTACAAATAAATACCACCAACACAAAGCATTCAGAGAGAGCACTCAAAGGACTGAGCTTGTGGACCTGATGCCATTTAAAGCTGTTGACAGATGTAGATCATGCAGCTGATTTTGAGGCCACTGTTGGACCTAAACCTATGTGTGTACTTTTACTGTTGTAGAGAAAAGCTTTGCCTTTACTGGGGAGGAGAGGCTCTTCTGGAACATTATCCAAGTTAGGTCCTGCTCTGAAACATCCTCTGGAGGAGCATCTTCTTCTCCAGGAACTAGATAGGCAGGCTACCAAGCTAAGCTCTGTAGTTCAGGCTGGGTTAGGTGCATTCTAGAGTCATCTTCAGTCTTTCGTTGTCTTTCACAACAGAATCCTCAGTATCATTTTTTTGCTGCAAAGTCTTTCTATGAAGACAGAAAAGTGTATTTAGACTGACGAAGCAAAAACGTTAGCTACTTGGATACTAACTCTTGCTCACAAAGAATAACGGCCTTTGTTTCTTATGAGCCTTTCTGGAAGCTGTCCCCAAAAGTATCAATCTACCAACACAGTGACTGCCCAAGAATTGTAAGAAGAAATCTATGTACAAAGGCTGCACAAAGCTTTCTGGGATAGCGCTCTCCTCTCTCCTTCAACAGAAAAGTAGCAAGCTCTTTCCCTCAGGAACTTCTGGCCATAGGATTTACTGGATATTACAGATTGTTTATGGGTACAGCCAGTATGAGACCTCTAGGGTGGATTTAAAAGCTGCTTGGATTGCTTTATATTCTCTAGCCACAATTTGCTATTGATGCACAGTGCTCCCTTTGGGTTGATTTGTCACACTCTGAACTGGCCTGAAACTCTGTCCAGCAGTGGTTGTCAGTGAAACACGACTTCAGGGGAGCTGTGCCAGTTCACACCGGCAGAGACTCAGGAGAAGCTGACCTGTGGTCCCAGCAAGAAGCCTGTGAAGTCTCATTGATGCTTTTTAGTAACATGATACTCGGTTTTACTACAACTATCTCTGCTGTGAAGTGATGTGAAATTCAGAAAATTGTGTAAGAATTTATGTGGGTTAACAGAACATGAGTCAGGAAGATTCTCTTCTGCATGAGAAAGCTACTGTTAGAAATTTTTGTCATTTACAGACTTTGACTTCAGTTTCAGTAGAGTGAAGGATCAGGAGCTTGTACAAAACTGAGACCACTGTGACTTTGTAATGATGGAACTGTAATGCCACACACCAATCCTGTGATATAATACTTGGTATTACAAAATTTCCATTTTTCAGAGTTCTGCAAAGCGCAGCCATCAAAGGTATCAGCAGATCTAAGAAAACAAGACATAAAAAAAGTTATACACTGAAACAGTAGTTTTAAATAGCATCTTTTGGTTTGAGAGTTAAAAGGTGGAAGCCAGAAAATCAAAAAGACAACAGGACTTTCACGTAATCACCCTTGCAGTGGACGAATTCATTGCTTTTTTAATACAGCTGTTTTCTTCTTCAATTATATGTTGATCACTTTATACCTTTTACTTTTTGTATAGATTAAATTCAGTAAATGCCCTAGAAAGAAACATAGAACAGTGTGAACTTGAAAATAAGTGTGGCAGGTTCACTGCTGACATCTGCTGGGTGGAATTTATGGTCTGCTGGAGAAAGAAGTTTGTCTTGACATGCCTCTTGGCTGCAACAGAGTCAGGATATAAAAAGTTATGGTAGCGTATAACAGAAGAATTCCTTTATGTAGATGTTAGGCCTAGGATATCCTTCAGAGATGTGTAGCATGTTTCCACCCTGACTGCTTTTTCAGGCTAGAGCATACAGAGGGACTGGACACAAAAGTTATAAGATATTACTTCTGGGTTTGTGATTGCCTAAACCTATCCTTGGAATTTAGAAAAATTGTTAAACATTATTTTCATGCTGTTTTAAAAGGGAGATGATTTCATGGGTGTGCTATGAGTTAGGCTACTCAGACAAATAATCTTAGAGTTGAACATGGATTGGCTGTCTGCCATTACATGCTGTAGTGAGACAGATTTTAGGAAAAAGTAGCCCTCTTTTTCTGTCTGAAGAAATGGGAGGCAGATAAGACATCATAACTTGATGTCCATCAAAGTACACTGCCAAATAAAATCAGATTTTGGTCTTAAGGTGTATCTGTAACTGCCAGTCAAGAAGCATCAGCAGAACTTGGGGCATGGCACAGTGGCATTAGACAGAGTTTAAGGAGGTAGGCATACAAACAGCGTAGTTTCTTCAGGTGCTGGCCTTCAGCCCCACAAGAGTATGCAAGTTGCACAAAACATTCCAAGTTGCAAACGTACCATAATAATAATGATACACTGCTGATGGTAGAATTACTTTGTCGTTTGACTTTCCAGTTTTACAGTCCAGGGCAGGTAATGCATGAATGTGAGATGAGTGCACACGTTTTGCAGTTCCAAACATTTCAGGCACTCTGAATATCAAGAACTATCTTTCCTTATCTGGGGACTGCGGAGCCTATTCAAGCTACAAATACATTGGAGTGCATGTCCAAAAGTGCTTAAAATACTACAAATCTATTTTTAAGTTCAAGATTTATAGTTTATATGAATCAAATACATCTCTGACTGGAAAGAATATGGCTTATGGTATTTTTAACATTTCAAGGAGTATCTCTGCCGCTTGAACACCCACACTTATTTCCTCCCTTCTTTAGACAAGAATGGACAGTGACATAGTCTAATCTCTCTCCACAGAGCACTTAGGGAAATTAAATGGACTTCTCCATTTCAAATTGTTATGGATTTGGGTCCTTCGTTCTGACCTGATACAAAAGATATCTTCAGATATTTTTATAATGTGTTTGATAACATTAAGTGTAACAAATGAAATTTGTACCTGGGCAGTTTACCTAGGATTGCATCTGACTCTTCCCAGGTACATCCTCTTTTTCTCCCTGGATATCTTGTCCAGGAACAACTGACGTCTTGGCATGCCTGTTTAGGACTCCCATAAGCTGATCAAAGCCATTCACAGATGTATCTATTGCATATGGTCAGATGTACTCTAGAGAATATGACCAATGGATCCCATGCATTTGGGATGCATAGGACCTAATGTGTGTGCTCTGAATAGGTGATCGGTGTGAGCATAGTAAATCCCATTCGCTCTGGACTTACTGCACGTGTATAAATCAAGGACGCATCCCAGACACATTAGTCTCACTGCATTTCATTTTGTCTGGGAAAACCTGGACAGAAATATGGTAGCCCTAAGCTTCCCACATTCCACACTCTACACAGCACACACATAATAGGTTCATGTCTTGAACCCTTAGTCTCTCTTGGGTTTTCCGTTATTATTGATGCAACACATAAATCTCTGGTTAAGTTTTCTCCTGAGTTCGCAGTTATTTGTGATTTTCCTATAAGCCCAACAGTCTTTAAATCCTTCTGAATCACTTTAGACTTTTAGGTGGGAAATAACAGACTCCCCTTGATTTCTCTGAGGATGAGTCAGTAGAAATCTCTTTTCTGTGCGATGCCCTGGCATATGACTAACCATTGCAAGTGATTTTTGCAGATGTGGGAATTATTCTTTTTGTTTAATATTCTGTGATGTTTTCTTAGCAAAGTTACTTTGGTATTTATTAATTGAGAGTTGTACATAATTTAGTTAATCTAACACTTGATCAGCAATTTCAGATCAACGTTTGAGAAGGAACATACCCTAAGGCAGTTGTTATTTATTCTGGTCAGGTAATTCTTTTCTGGCCTGTTTAAACAGCAACATGTTTTCTGTAACAGCAAGGCTACCACTCTCAGGAACGAAGTTTGCAAAACTCTGCTGAATTTTCTGATCACCTTTCTGTTCCTTTAAAAGTTTAGTTTAGTAGTTACTGCTTAATGTGATAAGGATAATCAAGTATTAAGATGGCCAGATAGCAGCATAGTTAAGAATATGCAACACAGCAATATAAAATTCAGGCATCTGGTAAGGATTAGATTTGCTGGTTAGACAAAATCATGAAGATACAAACCCTTTTGACAGATCTGATAGGGAAAAGAAGGATGAATACATTACCATTTAAGCTGTCCTTGCAGCACTGAGAAATTCTATAGTGTTCTCCACTTAAAATATTTCAACATCAAAAGCTAAACATTTGCCTCTAAGGGAAAAGTTCTCATATTTACATGTATCATACATTGCTAAATTCTCCCTTAAAATACCTCTGTGAAGTAAACATTGACTAAACAGCTCACATTTGGATTTTAGGGGATTTTTTTCAGCATTTGGAGTTTTGGAGTATGTGCAAGTCTGACTTGGTGTTCCAAAAAAGTCCGATAGCCGTGAAGTTTCATAGTAGATTTGCTTCTGGGCAGCCCATAAGGAATAGGTTGGAATAATCTCTCTGAAATATGAAAGACTGAGCCATAATAAAAGCACAGTGATAATTCAGGGGCTAGCATATACAAGCCACATTTTTTAGTTAATAAACAACCAAGCTTTAATCACTACAAGTAGGTTGTTGTTCCCTTTACACCTATAAAAAAGTGCTTTGAAAGTTAAGCAGTCCAGGCACTTAGTGAAAGCTATAACATTACAAAAGTTATACCTTGACATGTTTATCAACAAAATAAAGCCCCCATTCTTCCTTTTCTTCCTCCTCCCAAGAACAACAACCTGCACACTGCTGAAGTGTTAAGCTTTATTTAGCGAATTGTTAGAGCAGGTTTCTCCTGGACCTAACAAGGCAAGTGTCTGCAGCTCCAGAGTAAAGTGGGAAACTGAAGAAAGCTTTGAATTTCAAACGTCTTTCAGTGAGGAATTAGTTTAAAAAGACATACAACAATAAGCCATGAAATAAGTCCAGACACCATAATTCAGGGCTAGAATATGCTATGAAACTGGCAGGCATCCAGGCCAGAGCCAGGTGCCTGTTTTGGATCAGATTCAAGTGGCCTTAGGCCACCTACAGAGCTTTCAGGTAGAATCTGGAAGCTGCTCACCTCCGTATGCCCTACCTTCGTTCTATTCCAGGTCCTTGCACAGGATTCCCAGATGGCTGGCCCGGATCCAAAACAGTATGCTTTCAGATCACGTTGTCTGTGTACTGTGATGAGGCAGGTTTCAGGAAAAAAGGTATCTGGAAAAGAAATACTTAATAAACTGGCTGTTTTCCTCAGTTTGCAATGGCTGCAAATAGTATTGTTTACTCATGAGAACAGCATTTATGCTTTGCGGCTCTTGACACACTTAGTGTTATGTGATTGCAAATGAGCAAAGCAAAATATATATATAATTTAAGGGACACAAAAGATAGGTCCTGAAACATCCCCCCCCTTTTTTTTGGATTACTATAGGTCATTAAAATTAAAAGTGTTTGACAATCTAATTGATATTTTACTTATCACATTCTTTGTTTGCTTTTCATTCCATTTTACTCTGGATCATGAAAATAGGCTGGGGTAACTCAAGTTGTAGACTTCAGTGTGTGTCCAGACTGCAAGTAATTTTTGCTTACCTGTGGCTAAGTCCAGACGTGTGATACCTTCCATAGTCCTCTGAAAGATCCTGTCTATATCCCACTACACATCCTGTGGTTGCTACTAGTTTCATACCATGAGGGCAGCGTGCGGTGCCCACCTAGGCTGACAGAGCTGGAGTCAGCGCATTACTTCCTGCTGGATGCAACTCGGTAAAATTATCCTGTGAGGATGGGTAAAAAATAATCGGGTCACCCTCAAATAGACTAATCGGTTTCAGTTTCTAGTTATCAAGCTCTAGCACAATGTTGCAGTGTCTGCATTGCCAAGAAGAAGCTTTAAATCTCATTTAAATCCGAGGTAAAAAACCTCTTCTCATTAAAAGTGAAATGGTTGAAAAGGTCATGAAATCACTTTTATTAACATTAACCTCTTAAAGAGTTCATCCATGGAGCAAAACAGCAGCAGTGTCACAGTGGTGCCTCCCAGCATGCACATACATAACATCAGACACGTACGTAAATGTTTCCTGCGCAGGGTTTCATCCTGCCTGAATGGGATTTTCAAGAGTATTATATTCTATCTATCCTTCCTTATTGAAATATACCTAAAAAAACACTTGTTCTTTGGCGTTCCCAGTTACCTTTACATTCTTGCCCCACTAGAGCACTTGTCTTAATATGCAAGTTCAGAATCACCACCGTAAGGTCCAGCTCTACCCTTACTGAATTCAGCCGAAGAAGGGCTGTTAATTTCAGTTTTACAGGCGTACAGCCTAACATGATTTCATTCTTTTTCTTTCCAACATCCAGTTCTATAGAAAATAGGCAAAATCAAACACTTTCCACTCAGTACACACACACAGTAAGATATTATTAAATGTTGTCACAGCAACCAGTGCAACACTGAGTTTGTAAAACAACTGGTCGACTCCTCAACATGCTGCAATCACTTTGGAAATCAACACCACAGTCAGGGAATAGTTTTGTTTGCAAATTAGGAATGCAAAGGAAGGCTGTGCTAAATTAAAAACTGTAAGCTGAGCTCTTGGGATAGGGACCAATTTTCTGTTCTGTGTGTGTTCAGCACCTCGCTCAAGGGGTCCTGTACAACTACTGCTACCATATTCTTCTTTTGTTATCATCATCTTTTGGCAAGAAAAACAGTGGTAAGAAAATATCTCTCTTTGCAGAAAATAAAAGGTAAGTAATACAGGCCTTGTTTTTCTGGTGAAAGAGGAATAAAACAAGTTAAATATTTGGAGTTAATACTCTTATACAAAGCTGTAACGTTGCTGCCATTGTGGTGTAACATAGCCTACAATAAATGGGAATATGGTCCTCAAAAAAATACAACTTTCCAATGTCTAACACAAATCCCAGTATTGTCACAGTAAAAGAGTTTGAAGTCTTTCAGTACACAGCAAATAGAATATGTAGATTTATTAGACAACGCCTTCTTTGTATAGTATTGCATGATGCTGTAAGCCCTCTCATATAATAGCAGATATGGAACAGCTCCATAATTCTTTGGGAGACATTTTTGTACTTGATTGCCAAGCTGTAGTTAAAATTCCCACTGAAATGTCCATTTTGTGTAAAAAAGAGATGAAGGTGGTGGGTCTGGGCAAACAACTACAAAGGGAAGATGAACACACACAGAATCAGAAGTACCTAATTTTCATAGAAAACAGGCTGATACTTAATTGAAAAGAGATAAAACAAGGTATTTGTGGGTACACTACAACTGTTATGCACAAGGAACTGAAAAGGCTCATGAACTTCTTTGCAATCTGTGCTCCCAGCAAGAAAGCTGAAGTAACAAAGGCTCATTGATGTGAAAAGGGGGGGAAGTTTTTAATAGAGGAATCTCAGGAGCCAGCCAAAGAAGCATTATCTTGTATTAAAAAAATCTGCAAATAATGAAATTCAGAGGAGAGAGAAGCCAATTTTCTTCTTTGCTTGGCCCATGAAATTAGTACCAAATAAAAGAAGAAACACATGTAAAAAGGACTGGAGACTAAATCTTCCCAGCAATATTCTTCTCGGGATACGTTGCTAAAAAGAATACAGGGATTCATGTTCAGAAACACTGAGCAGGTTCAGCTCCTATTGACCTCAAGGGGGCCTGTGGATTCTTAGTGCTTTGGAAAGTTAATTCCCCAGAGCGCACGTGAAATTTTCATCCCAGATCTCAGACTCCCACCCCAAAGCTAACTGGATGCAAGCAGGAAAATCCTCATCATAGATCTTATCTTACCAGGCATCCCAAACTGAGGCTAGCACTTGTAGCTATTACAAAAAAGGAACAAGTCGGGTCAGCAGAAGTTACCTTTCTAGTCCAGAAATAAAATCAAAAAGGAAGATAATATGTCAAGTTTGGATGAGAAGAAGCAGTGCTGCTAGGAGTAGGAGAGAAAAGAACTACTTTTCGCCTCTGTTGAGTGAAACAAGTGCATGTTGTTTACAGGCATGAAAAGAGGAACCAATAAGAAATGTATGAGGTACCATTTTGTCTCAGTGCCATTTGGTTTGGGAGTGGAGTAACCTCATACATTCCTATTGTGGAAAAAGAAGTTGAAACTTCCATATGGATTTTCTTTCTTGGCCTGGTTTATCCTTTTCTGGGGTGCAGATGCTGGCTAACTGTAACAGAGACTGGGCTTTCCTTCTCACACGTTATGCCAAAGTATGTCTGAAACCAATACTAGTGTCTTAGAAGTAATTTGCAGGAGTTTTAAATATATCTTTGTGACTCCATAGACTACACCGCCTTCCGGGTATAGTGCAAATCAGTATTTATGAAAAGCATTTTCAAAGTGGATCTTTGAACCTGCTGGACTGCACGGTTTCTCCTGTGCCATTTTTGATCCATTGTATAAATACAAATTTTGGCACGTGCACAACACTATAAACTGTATAATTGTTTTTATTAGAGTTCTGTGAGTTTGGAGGTACCTGTTCTTTAATTACACTTGGCAAGTTTCCAGGAAAACTCTTCTAAAATGCACTGCTTGCACAGTCTTAGTTGGGCCACCCACAATGACAGCTTTTATTTTTCTTCTATTAGTGATGGACATTTTTATATAATTTTGGTTTGGGTGTGTGACAGAGCCCCCACGTCCTGAGCTGCAGCCTCCCCTTGTTCACTTTTCAGCCGCAGCCTGTGTCGGGACACTGCGGCAGCAACTTGTGACATTTGGACCCCAGCCAGATGAATGCTATTTGCCGAGTTTTAGGTTGTCTTTTTTGCTTCCTTGGTCTCCCCTCCCCCCTTTTAAAATTTCTGGTGACACTGGAAATGCAAGTCAGTTAATCTCTTCTAAAATCTAAGCATTAGCCTACAGCACTCACTGCGAGAGAAATGCAGAACATTGCTCTGTGAAGTTTCTATATGTCAGCCGTGAGCACCCAGCATGGAGGTGGTTTTAGTTCTGCTCTTGAGCCCAAATCTGTTGTGTAGCAGCATAGAGCAAGTACAATAGTAACAAGTCAGCAGGATAGCTGGAACTTCATACTCCATGCCAGAAAGTAGGATGTCCAGCTAGCACAAATAAATGTGTAGAACTAATCAAATTAGGATGGACATGCTGTGCAATACAGAGAAATGCATGTAAGCAGAAAATTGTGTTTAATATTTGTAATCAAAAGCATTTATTTGGGACTATAGCAGCCGAGTGCTACGTGCAAATTGGGTGAGGAAAGATGTAAACATTGTTTCTTTGATTTCATTGGGAGTCAGGGTACTGCAGGAATGCTGGATCAAGCTCCTTTTCCAGTGGCTATGATTAAAAAGCTATGTAAAATGAATTTAGAGGCTTATTGACAGAAAATATTACTGTAAATGGTGGTGAAAACCTATTCCACAGAGATTACTTTTTATTGTATGGAGTTTGCCAGAATTTATAGGATGCAATCCGAAAACTGTGGGTTTAGAGCTCATTTGAGGAAATAACTTCAGTCCTAATACCATGTTTTGAGGCTTCTGTAGAAAGTAGAATTTAATACAGAAACTGGGGAGACAGTGGAATTTTATTACATGAACTTTCAGGCCTGCAAGGAACATGAATTAATGGAGGAACCACACTAAGTCAAGCAGCAAATGTTTTTGCTGCTTATCCGGTTTCCATATCAGCTGAAATATAGTTATGTGTAAGCAGGATAGCCATTGACATGGTGTAGCCCATGCCATGTGTCACTGAAGAATGCCATTAGCCATCATGCAAAAGTAACTTCATTACAGTAGCTCATATTATAAACTGTACAGTGGTTAGATATGCAGGAATAGGCTTTGTATGTGCTTTTGGGAACACGCTGGACTAGCATTTTCCATTCCTGAGAATATTATAGCCAGCTTCAGGTTTCACAGAAATAAACAAAAAAATCCTCATTGTTTCTTCTTATGTGAGTAGCCTTTTAAAATTTGGGGGAAAGGATATTGCACAGGAGTAGATGTGCTGTTAGCAGGCATCACAACCCTCACTAGTGCTCTGTAAACCTGCTCAGTGGAAGTCAGAGCAACTGTTGAAGTTAATGCTAGTCCATCTGGAGGGGAAGCTGGCCAGTGTGTCCTCAGATCATTGAAGGTCAGTGAGGATGTGTCATGTTCCAGCTGTGCCCCTGTGCCATACCTGAGGTGCTGCCTATAGCAGGGACATAGGCCATGAGCTCTCCGTGTTTACCACCTTCTTTCCGCATAAGGGATCTTACTGGTAAGAAAGATACAGTGGACCAATTTCTCAGATTTTGTAAATTGGCCAAACAGAGGAGCTATGATCATTTATTCCAGCTGAAGGGATCTGGCCTCTTTAACTGTACGGTACTGAGTCAGTTTAGGCAACATAAGAATAGCCGTACAATGGTAATTTGGTACCAGATTACCACAGCCCTCCCTCCACACTTAATCTATATGTACCTTTCCACAAGATATTTTTCAAGACACTCATTTTGCTGGAGTAGAGGTTTTGTCATGCTACAACTGAGTAGCAGTTGCTGAACTCTGCAGACAAATTATATAAATTTACAAATTGCCTTGAGATTATTGAATAAAAAACACAATGGGAAGGAAAAACCTCCTTAACAATTGAGTTAAGTATGGAACATAACCAGAGTAACTCCACTTTGTAGCCTATGTCAACTTGGGAAAAAGAGTAGGCAAACTTGGTAGGCCTTGAAGACTATCAGCTCATTTTGAAGAGGATCATTTTCGTTCGTAAGGAGGTTTCCATGAAGTTTCACCACACCGATTTTGACCCAGCATGTGCCTAATCACCCCTCACTGCAGCTGAAGCCAAAGGGCTCCTGTGCTTCAAGAGTAAAACAATTCCACAAGAATAAACACGAAGAGAGTGTAGAGGGCGACCGGGAAGAATACTGCAGAGTGCTCCCGTGTAGCTTGAATGTCCCAACAAGTACGTCTCCCAGCAAGAAATAATCATAGAAATAGTCAATTAGGAATGGGCGGTTGCAGAAAATGAATGCTGAGTTAGCAAATGCTGAATCTGTTCTGATTCTGTTATTCATATTTACTCAATACAATGTGACCTAAGTAGCCTTCAGCGCTCCTTTTTTGCCATTTGCTATTGCTAGTGGCCCAGTCATAAATGATATAACTATAGTGTAGATTATTCAGATTAGTTGCTTATACAAATGTATCTGGAAAAATAATCTAGGTTGAAAGGTGATAACTGTCAGACAACAGACTTCCGTGGATCATTCACTCATCTCTACTCGGTGGTCACAAATGTCTCTCATGATAAAGGATTTGCTCTAACAAAGAAGCCAAAACAAACATGATAGCATTTTTATTCAGGGCATATTTCTTCTGCATGCCTGTCAGTCATGTTACCGACAATGTGAGTTCGGAGTGTGTGGCCAGAGCTCTTTAGCACTATGGCCATGACAGCATGGTTCTTGGGAAAAAATGTCTGCAGAAATTCATGAGAAAAGAAAGAGGCAGTATTAGAAAAAACAAGTATTAAAAATAATCAATTTTCTGTGATAAAGTAGCAAGTGGAAGTAAGAACACTCTACATCTTTGCACAAGGCAATATGGGTAGACACTCTGCACCCAGGAATGATCTGGCCAGAGAAGAGGGAGGAGAAGCCCTGGTGGACCTCAGGCTGTGCCCCTGCTGGAGTCCATATGGTGAAGGAAGTGAAGTATTAATTCCCTGCTGGTGTAGAGCAGCAAAACCCCTACTCCTCCCATTAGATATGGGAGAAATTCTGACTTCCTGAGTCATGGTACACGGAGGCATCTCTTTGCCCTGTGCTGGAGATCCCTCCCCAAGAGAGTTATTATCTGTAGGGCAGTGCTGCTTATGGATGACAGCCTTCCACCAGGGCTCCCAGCTTTCTTGCACCCCTTGTAACAAAGCTTCTCATGTAGCTAGAATACAAATACAGCAAGTGGATACAGACAAGTAAGGGAAGAAAAACAGAAGAAAATGATCTACTGAAAACATGACAAAACTGATCAGCATAAGAAAAGTGATAGCAGCATCCAACCTGACAGCTCAGGGAAAATGAAGAAGAGTCCAGTGATAGACCGTAGGGTGGTAGTGATTATCTCTGAAGGACTGTACGCTAGCTGGTGATCTGAGGTTGGAATGACTAGGAAGTGTGGGGGGGGGGGTAAAGGCCTGAGAGTGCCTTGTTTACCTCACTACGTAGCGTGGAGCTTTGTTTCTCCAGGGTTTGCATGGTAACGATGTTTGCACATGGTAACGAGCTGCCTGCAGGATTCTCTGATGTTTATGACCATCACTGCTGTGATCTTGATTGACTCAGGGAGCAAAGTATGATGTTGTCTGAGCACGTTAACTGATCAATGTTGCTGCCTACAGGCCAAGAAAGGTTGGGGACCCCGGCCTAATGCCAACTCAAATTTGGACGCATGTCATTTATAGTCACGCAAAGCAGTATCACATTTTTTTCTTCTTCTTTGATCACACTCAGAAAATGCAAATCCCAAGGGTGAAATTTTAGCTCCACAGAAATCAAGAGCAAAACTCCCTTCAGTGGTGCTAGGTTTATGATGGAAGTTGTTTGTTTTTAATCAGTTCTTGTAATGCCTAGAAAACTGTATTTACTTCCCTCCCCTCACAGCAAATAAAATGTCAAACTTCATAGTCAAGTAGTCTGCTGAAAATGATCAAGGCTATCTGTTCAGGGTGTTGAAGGCTGATAGTAAAATTACAGCCCTGTCGTTGTATACTTTTCTCCTATTGTCTCCAGTGCAGAGCATGTTTTATGTGTTTTGCTCCACTGGGGCCACAGTGAACTTGTAGCCAGCTATTTCTTTTGAATATGCTCAGTAGGAGGTGACAGACGCACTATTACAAAAAGATCTTGAAACTTTATCATAATATATTTAGCAAGGTGATAACATAAAACCACTGGAAAATAGAGAGGTGAAGGAGAAATTCCACACCTGGGAAGTCATTTAATGTTTATAGACAGGAAATGCTTTAGAAAGGGGAATATCTCTGATCGGTCTCTGTAGCCCACTGCCCCAAAGTCGTTACCGAGGACCCAGCAGTTAAGGAGGGCAACCGAGGCGGGGGCTCTGGCTCACCTCGGGTCCCCAGTGCTCTCCGGCTGGCGTGCCAGCTGGAGCAGCAAGGCACCAGAGATTGACACAGTGACCATTTATTTTCATGGTGCGACACTTGAACAAGGGAGATGTTGAATGCGATTGCACAGACGCACACGCCCTGGAAAGCTCCCTAGCACAAAAGGGAGATCACGAGGTGAGGGACACTTCTCTAAGCGCGCCAAAAACATCAGAAACAAGTTCTGTATTGATTTCCGCCTGGACCAGTCCCATTAGCTTCAGTACTTCGGTTTCCTTTCAGGTTATTTAGACCTTTCATCCTTTACTGAAGTTTTCTGTGGAAGGGAAAGTGTAACCCGATAGTGCAGACTAGATGAGCAGAGACTAGAACCTGGTGCTGCATTTGGCTCAAGACGTGTAAGCCGTTGTGCGAAAGTCAGCTCCTTTATGGACATCAGCATTCAATACTGAACTGGTCTCGGCTATCGCCGCTGCATCCCCCCCGCCCGGGCAATCTAATCTTTGCGTTTGATCTTCCTTTTTTCTTGAAGCCGCCGTACAAAATAATGGAGAATACGGGCGTTGTCGCTGGGAAGGAGCGGTGCTTCGCCAGCCGGCTGCCCGGCGCTTGGCTCCGCTCCCTCTCCCACCGCGTGCCGCCCTCCAGTGCAGGTGCGCGGCCGTCACCGCGATCCGCTCCCCTTTGCGCCTCGGCTCGGCCCGGCCCGGCCCGGCCCGGCGGCGCGCGGGGAAGGGCGGGCTCCCGGCCCGCGGCGGCCCCGCAGGTGGCCCGCGCCGCCGCTCGCCGCGCTCGCCGCCGCCGGGACCCCGCCGCCCCCTCCCAGGTGCCCGGCGCGGCGCCGCCTCCCGCGCCCCGGCCGAGCCGCGTGTCGCTGCCCGCCGCCACCGCCCGGCCCCGGCCCCGGCCCCGGCCCCGGCCCCGCCGCCTCCCCATTGGTCCCGCCCGCCGCGCTCCGCTCCCCTGCGCTCCCCTGCGCTCCGCTCCGCTCCGCGGCGGCCCCCCGGCGGCGGCCGCGCCGAGACGCGGCGCCGGAGGCAGCGCTGCCCCGCGGCGGCGGCGGCGGCGGCGGCGGCGGCGGCGGCGGCGGCGGCGGCGGCGGGGGCTTAAAGCGTGCGCGGCGGCGGCGGCGGGGAGGGCAGGGCAGGGCAGCGCAGGGCAGGACAGAGCAGCGCAGAGCAGCGCAGAGCAGCGCAGGGCAGGGCAGGGCGCTCTCGCTCTCGCTCTCGCTCGCTCGCTCACCTGGGCGCCGCTCCATGGGCTCCGCCGCCGCGCACGGCGGGGGCGCGGCGCTGCGAGGCGGCCGCCGGCGCCGCGGCGGGGCAGAGCCCAGGTGACCATGCGGGCGATCGGGGCCGGCCCGCCGCACGCTCCGGGCAGCGGGTAGCACGCCAGGTGCGCGGCGGAACATGGGCTGCCTCCTGCTCCTCGTCTGGACCTTGCCTGTTGCGATCCTCAGCGGCAGCTCCATGCGGTTCCCGACCCTCCCGTGGCTTGGAAGCGCTGTCAAGGCAGGTCGAGAGCACTTTCTCTTGCAATCGCCTAGTGTACTTTCATTCCAAGTTACCGCACTGTCTCTGGTGCCTTGTCTTTCTGCCTTCCCTTGTCAAGTATATCTCGCCCAACACTCCCTTTTCTCTCTCTTTTTTTTTCTCTTGCAGACCCTTCAGCTGTGCTGCCTCTGTTGCATGTCTCATGCAACAACTTTAACCAGTGACAGCATCAGCATCAGTGAATTAAATCATGGTTTGTATTGCTCTCTCTGTATCTGTGTGTGTGAACATTTGCATGGATGCTTCTTTGGGTAGGCTGAGCATTTAAAAGGAGGAAGCCACAGTGTTAGGGGAATATAAAGTGAAAGCAAGTTGGCTGCTGTAAAATAGCTGGGCAGAGCTTCACTTGCTCAGCCCTGTAGGCAAAAGCTGAGAGGAACGGTACGTGAAGGCAAAGCAAAAGCGTAACTAAGAAGGTAAATACATTCACGTTTATATGTGCAGTTAGACGAACGTGCATGTAGCCCAAACAACAAAACCTCATGTGTCTGTTATGGAGCAAAGAAACAAAAATAATGAAAAGATTTGGGTGGGAGAGAGGAGGAAGCAGTGCAATGCAGAGACCTGCAGAGAAAGGGCTTGTGTGAATGAGAGTTCAGGAGCTGTTTGTTACCAGTTTGCAAAGTCTAACACTTTGATGTTGATGACTTTTGGGAAGTTTGCAGTGCAGTGTATGCTTTTTATTGGGTGACAGTGGAAAAAAAAAAAAGCTCAATACAGCACCACACCAGGGTGCAGAAAGGAAAACCCTCTTGCACCCTATCGTCTGTTCAGTGGGGGATTCCCTTTCTCCAGCAGCTGCTTACATTTTTTTGGCCACCAGCCTGCTTAGCGCCCTCAGCTCCTGCCATTGATTAACACCACTCGAGGAAAGTGAAAGCTCTTGATGTATTGTTTCCACTGTCTAAGCGAAAACAACCTATCACTGGGTATGTTTTCAGCTTAATGTGTGTCCAATAAAATCTATTCAGACAAAGAGATTAATAGTTTTTGCAACATCTGTTACAACATTAGAAGGAAGGTTTCCCCCCCCCCCCTTTTGTAACAGTATATTTCAACTTAGGAAGAAAGTAGATTGTTTTACAGTTGGAGACATGGACATATTTAAGTATTCATAGAGGACTAGAGCTCAGAAATTAAATGGGGTTAGGAAGCAGTTTATTCAGCAAAATTACCCATATAACCAGGAATACATGCTAATGGTCCTAGTTCAGCAAACAACTAAAATTCAGACCAAACTTCCAGGATACAAGTAATCCATTTGTGGATAAATCAACAGCAATGGTAATGTACTTAAAACTAGGCACCTGCCTAAGTAGCTAGCTGAATCCTGGCCTCTATTTTTTCACTTTCTTAGGTTGTTGTGAGTAGATCTTGGTCATGTCCTCACAAATAGTTTTGTAATTTTTCACATATTTTATCCAAAACAGAAAACTTCTTTGACATTCAATTAGCAATGGCTGACTAAAGGTTATTAGGTAGGATGTAATCTCTTTCTGCTGGAGGTCAGTTACAATTTGAAAGCCAGTCTAATCAAGTCACTACAAAGAGATGAGGTCTCACTCTGTTAAGGCATTAATAAATTAATCCTTTAATCCATCTGAACAAGTGGTACAGTTCCAGAAAGTCTCAGTCATGGTTACCCCTACAATGATACAATATTTGCTGCATTCTTTGGGAAGGAAAGGAAAAAAAAAAAATTTAAACTAAAACAGCCTTCACATTTGACAGCAATTAATATGGGGGAAGGGCAAAATCTACAGATCTGCTGGTGATGACAAATGTCTTCAGAAGAGTGATTGTGGGAATGTTCACAGCTATGCTAGTTACTCTGTACCTCGCAGTGGGGCGGAAAGGAAACAAACACTGCTTGAGAGCCCGCCTGACTTAGCGGGGTGAATTATGCAGCCAGGCCTGTATACACACAGCCCGTAGAGCTTTGGGACCATTCCCTAAATGAGGGAATTCTCCGTGTCGTAGTGCAAACCTGCCGCTTACTCTGTTAGAATGACATTTGTTTTATTTGTTGGGTGCAAAAGCTGATCATGAACTTCTTACTGTTACAGATTATGTGTTTGTGACACCTGTCAAAGTGGATTCCAGTGGATCATACATTTCACATGACGTTTTGCACAGTACTAGGAAAAAGAGATCAACTCAAAGTTCAAAGAGTTCCTTGCACTACAAATTTTCAGCATTTGGACAGGAACTTCATTTAGAACTTAAACCTTCGACCATTTTAAGCAACAGTTTTATTGTCCAGGTACTCGGGAAAGATGGAGTCTCAGATTCTCAGGAACATGAAGTTGAGCAGTGTTTCTATCAGGGATTTATAAGGAACGATAGCACCTCTTCGGTAGCAATATCTACGTGTGTAGGCTTGGTAAGTGTTTCTTTAAAACAAATCACTGTTTTCATACATGGAACAGTAGCTGTTTTGGCAAAGATATATAACTGATATAACATTCTGGATGCCATACACCATTTGATGGCTTTCCTGTTGTCAGTAGTTGCTCTTGCATTTAACAGAAGAGGTTTAGCTACAGCCAATGGCCTGCATCACATGCTTTGTGGTTTTTGATTGTGGATTTTGAGGAGAAAAAGAGAAGACTGACTGGTAGTCCTGGTAATTAGTCCATGGCAATTTTTATTTGTTATAGTTTGTGATAGTTTATACAGTGTTTGCTTGCTCTTAAGTAAATGCTCTTCCTGTCTTTGTGATTAGTCTCACTACTATTAAGAGTAAAGAAAAAAATAAACCATAAGGTTATGAGAAAAAGTAAATATTATACCTAGGTTTGTCAGCTGCTTTAAGGAAGGGTGAATTTCGCAGTTCAGCAGGAGTTATGAACCTATCTCCATTAGCTTCCTTTGACAATTCCAGCCTGCTTTGCTTCATAAGTCTTGATTAATTGACCTCTTATGAAGAATCTAAATATTATCTCTGCATATCTTCCATTTATGACTGTCTTCCAAGTTCATGCAAAATTATTACTAATAGAAATTATTTTTTTAAAAAATACATTTGACAGTGCTCATTGTCTGCAAAGAAGTCTTCACTGATGTAGTTCAGAAGAACCATCTACAGAATTAATAGTTACTGATGGCTCCTAGGGTAAAGGCCTTACACTTCACAACCAGTCTCCTATGAATGCAGATTAAAGCAGGGACATTTACTAGCGTTGGGTTATAAGAAGCTATCTGTGTGCTTTGTGGTTGATTAAGGTCCAGATGATATGTTGAGTCACCCTCTAGAATTGTGTTTTCCAAGGGCTTGTCCATAAGGGCTATTAAGCTGCATGATGGGATCAAGAAAGGGGCACTTGAGATATCCAGTGCTTTCTCTGAAATCGTAGTCAGTGACTTCAGAAGAGGATGCTCCCTTGGGAAAAGCTGTTGAATATCAATAGCTGGTGGAAGTAGGCTGGATTATACATTGAATGGTCTGCTTTTTCTTCGTTGGTCCCAGCAATTTAGAAGAATTGGTATCTTATGTTTCATTCGAACAGTTGCAATCACGACTTTGGAGCTGGTGCCAGGAACTGCAATAAAGTTTTCTTTTGTTTTTATGGTTTGTTTGTAGTGCCAAACTGTTAATATCAGATTTGCTTAGCTGTGAGTTTTTATATGGACTGTACTTCTGTGGAAGCTTCATTTTCACAACTGCTAATTTTTATCATATTTGTTCTAAAAAACTTTTCAGTTATTGCAGCGTTTGTCATTCCTCCAAGGGAAGTGCTCTGTCTACGTACAACAGCTACAGTTCGGGTGATTTCCCCTGTTTGGTCAGGTTTTGATTTTTGAACTTGTTTCAGGAGCTAAGTGGAGCTGGGCTTGTCAAGTCTTGTTTGGAGAAGGAAAGTTCAAGTCTGCCTCAGGTCACAGAGAAACAAAATGTGGTGATCCTAACTTAGACTGAAACGGATCTTTTACCACTGTCTCGCCATGGGTTGTTATGACTGGGAGATTTCACTTAGGAAAGATCCAGAAACTGATCAGAAGAGAATAAATATTGTAGCATGAACAAATTTATTATGGGAGAACCTTTCAGTACCTAGATTATCTTTTTCTTTAATCACTTCCGAGGTTCAATAGATTTCACCTTGAATTGTTATTTTAAACTGGTAATTGAGGTACACTTTTACTTGCCTACAAAGATCTCCTGCACAGTCAGTATCACAAATAAACTGTAATAGTTCCTTCCCCTCTATTCTTTCATTAATTTCAGTGCAACTAATGAATACCAGGAAAATAATCAACAGGATTCTTAGTCTTTCAGTTTGTGAGGCCGCTTTCGTAAAAAAGTGTCGTCAGCTGTCTCTAATGACAGCCACGTCATTTTTTACTGTGATCCAAATTCAGTAATCATATGTTAAGTGTGGACGCTGTGCTCTGATCAAGGGAACCTTGTGAATAGCCTCTATATCCTCTTTGCACCAACTGCTTTTGTCACTTGGTTGCCCTTCTTTCCTATTTGCTTTGTTCACTGCAATTAAACCGAAAGTGGTGTTTCTTCTGTATGGTTGGTAGCACTAATCTTTCCATTGTTCCTTTCATTAGCAATAGCTTCTCTACAATAAAACCGCAGTGACCCATTCTTTCAAGCCTGGAACACCACAATGTGATTTGGAAGCAATTGCATTTCAATAGACTACAGGGACTCTTTGATCTAATTTTTTGGATGACCTAGAGTATTCAGTCATTCAGCTGTCTGTTATCTGCCATTGCCTGCAGAGTAGACTTTTGAGAGAAAGGTTCTATGTGAAATGGTTTGTTAGGCAGGGTGACCTTAACTTAGCAGTGGAAAGGAGCAAGAATTTGTTGCTTTGGTATAGATCTGTTAAGAGATGTGTGCTCACGTTTTAATAGCTTAGTTGACACTAAGTCCCCACATTTTTATGCTGCTTTGTTGATTTTAGACTAAATGCTTCCATCAGTCAACACAAGTTTCTTGATGTATCAGAAGGCAAAACTGGATCCATGCTCTTTATCTGAAAAAATACTCTGGTACACTAAATTAGCAGTTTAGGAGAATGTGTACAAATTTACTATGAATACCGTCTCTTGACTTTCCATCACCAGTGTTTATGTGCTTTGACTGTCAACAGCAAACATGCTTTCCTCCATCTTCTGCCCTTTTCTGCTTCAGTCAGCATCTTCTGACTGCTGGGGAATCTGTTATACAGCAAGAAAACCATGATATTTTTTGATGAAATTAACTGGTATGCAAGAAAACCTTGTTCTTCCTAAGTGCCTGTTTCACTGCCAGGCATGGAGTAGCAGCACCGTACTTACTTACAGATAAAGTATGTCAGATTTACTAAAATCCAGGCTCATGTTCTACATTACATTCAGTCAGTTTTTCAAAGCTGCCCAAAAGAAGGATGTACTTCATACACCTCCGGGAAAATGTATTCAAATTATCTATGCAGAAGATGATACCTTTCCTCTAAAGCAGCCATGACAGAATTTTTTAGTTGCATATATTTCATTAATACATTCTCACTCTCAGTTTTTTTGTTTAACTCTTACAAATTTGGGTCAGCGAGTTCATTTACATTAATAAATACAAAACTAGTTTGTCTTCTTGGCGTCAACTTAATGTGGCCCAAATAGAAATTCCTGCAAAGTTTTCCTTTCTTCACCAGTGTTCTTTATGACTTTTAATAGAACACTTCTGGTTTGGAAACATGGCTACTTGGAGTTTCCTTCAATTCCTTGCCGTTTCCCATTTTATATGTATATTCAGGCCACTGGTATATCATGCTGCTTTATCCGGTGTTTACATTCTCCAGCTCAATCTCTTAATTCTTCCCAAATTTAAGTTTTTTGCAGACTCCTGACTTGAGCTAATTACTACTTATTCTAATTATAATTTATTATTGCTATTATTATTTAGTAATATATCATTACTTATAATTGCCTTTAGCTATAATTGAGAGGCAGACTATGCCAAATCCACATAATGAAGGGGTTTTGCAATTTTTCTGAAGCAGATGGTGCTGGCCACTGTTAGAATAAGAAATTGATCTTAGGACTTATTCAGTCTGGCTGTTCCTATATTCTGAATTCCTTCCCCTTACCCATCCTCATACATGTTATGCTATCTCTCATGCATAAAAACAGATATCAGACTTGTTCACCATCTTTAACCCCGCTTTCATGATGACATTGTCTCTAAAACCCTCCCTGCTGTCTTGCTGCTCTGTGTATATAGTGTGCATTGTTTGTCTCTTTTGATATGCTACCTTTTGTCTCCTTTTTATCTCCTTCTTATGTGCTGCTTATGTTAGGTCTATGTGTACATGATCTGTTGTATAGAGTAGTTAAGTGAGTTGTTTGCAATCACACAGTAAGTCAGGGCAGAATACAAGAGAACCCCAGAGTTGTCAGTAGACTAGTTGTGTTCTTGAGACAATTTCAAAAGTCATTTGTAACTGCGCATTTAGAAATTGAAGTCACTTTCCCCTTGTGAACAAGAACTCTCCCTTATAGTCAAACAGCTGTAGAAGGTTACTCTATAGTCCCATACACAAAACAGACAATAATCAGCATCATGAATGAGTTGTTTGTTATCACATAGCATTTGTGGGAATGTTGCTGCTGTTTGGTGGAGGAGGCAGGTGAGGTTATATAGCAAATACAAAGCATGTGCCCCAGGAGAGAGCAAGGAGAAAAAAAAGAAAGAAAGAAATACATGTATAACATAATGGGAGCTCTCCTACCATTACACTGATCAGGAGATACGCATGTGTGTTTTGGGTCAGAGAGAAAATCAGTATAATTCAGTGGAAAGAGTCTGGCCCTTTAAAACTGTATGATACACAGTTTTATTATTTAGGCTAAATTCAGCGCTAAACAGATGTCCTAGCATAGAGGCCAGAGGAGCTGCACCTGCTTACACTGGAGGTGAATGGGGGCCATTCTCTCCCTTTTATTTATGTACCACAATTAGAGCAGTGGTGTCAGCTTCACGCACTGGCTAGTGCCCTCCTTTGTTTTTGGTAAGATGTGATTGAATCTTTCATTATAAGGGGCCTCTTTCTCTTGTCTCAAGTTCTGTTGTGTTTGTTAGTGTCTAGTCAAGGGAAGAGAAAGAGGAGGAAAGGATGAATCATGTTACACTCGCTGAGCTGTCAGAGGAGTCTACAACTGGAGAAAGGGTTAGATGTAGCACTGAGAGATAAACAGGAGATGTATTAATTCAATGGAAGTTGTGCGTGCATGTCTGAGGGGAGGACTTTGCTCAAAGTATCAAAGAAGCCACAAAATTAAAGCTTCTTAACACAGCCTGGCCACCTAAGAGGCAGGCAGGCAAGGCGACTCATGTACCCATTCTTTGTAGTCATTTAATTGCAGCCCGTATTAGCATTATTTGAGTTCATGCTAACAACAGCCTCTTATTCCTAGAGCTCACACTTTAAGTCCAATTAAATATGTTGAGACAAATCCCAAAGTCCTTATTCAGACAAGCTCCCATCAAAATCAGTGGGCTAGACTGCTAGTAAAAGTACAAAATAATTGCTGTTTGCAATGAAGTTCCTGTAGAAACCTACAGCTGTAAAAATAGGATAAAGTTTGGCCCAGAGGGACTTTGAAGAGAAACTGAGTACAGAACTGAGAATTTGACTCATTCTCAAAACTATTTTTAGTCCCTCCACAAGTCAATACACAAATCCTATAATTTTTGTCCTTATACCAAAACAACACTACCAGCATCTGGAATACACATTCTCTGACTTTCCTGACCATGCCATCTCCCTCCTTTATAAAACACAAACTATTTTTTACAGGGTCATCATTTTGTCCACTGTTTGGATGGACATTGTCCCATTATTCACCCCATAATAGGGTAAAGACGAAGGGAAGAAAAATCTTTCAAGGAAAATGAGGTGACAATGAGAGAAAAAGCTATATTCTTGAGGATTGTACTAGACAACTATGAGAAACTATTTCTGGTCCCAGCTTTGTATTGGCTGCTGATGGGAAATGAACTGCATGATTAGATTATTGACTGCCCTTCTCTATATCTGTCTGATAACTTCTCTGTTTAGCTCTGGGTTTAACTCTGCAAGACCAAGGCAGTGTTATCTCGGGCATTGTGGTCTCCCTGCTTCCTAGTGGGTGAGAATCGGAATTATAGAGAATGCTGGAGAAATAATCTGCCCCCACTGGACAGCAGAAGTAACGGAGAATGTATTTCTTCCAAATCTATATAAAAGAATCTGGAACCCTTGAACATATAGACAGCAAATACTGTGTCATCAGTTTTATGGGATTGCTCCTTGAACACAGCGGTCTGCAGATGTAGAACAGCTCACAAGACTGCCTGCAGGAGCAAGGTAGTCCTCTAGCTCAGAGGCTTCTGCCTGCTCCATTATTGCTCAGCTGGCAGTAAGAGCATGGAAGCTGTTTGCCAGCGTATTTCAAAGAAAGCTTTAGGCTGTTGCAAGCAACACGGCTTGCACCCTATAATCAGTTCCAGAATCGGGGAGCCATCCTGTTTCGCACAGACAGGCGGTTCTTCCCAGCTTTCTTTTTTAAGAAACAGTCTTATAACTTGTAAGGGAATTAGTATTCATCATCTATCCTTGAAACATCAGCATTTCTCCTGCTGTAGCAAAGACTTTCCACAAAGCTTAGTTCCCACAGTTCTCATAGCCCATTAGAGGGAAGATTATACTCAAATGCCCTCACAAAGGTCAGCAGAGGATGACCTGTCTGCACGGACCTGACCTCCTCATAACAGGATGCCTTTGATGTAAATGAGTATTTTTATTTTAAGTGCCACTATTTTTATTTGGACCATACCATCTCTGCTTTTGTGATGCAAGACGTTCTCTGCTCCACAGCCCTGAATTGCTGAACATCTAAAATATTTCTCTTTCCATAGGCAGATTTTAATAGCAGTTTTTAGTCACTAATAATTAACCTAAACAAGGTTTTCTTTCTTTCTTTCTTTTCCCTTCTTCTTCCACTTAAGGGAATTCAGTGTTTGAGGAAGATACCAGGTTTGCAGAACTGGAGTCAAAAGCCTTTTGTTTACCCAAAACACAATGACAGTCTGTAAAACTGTGGTTCAAGTCCAGCTCAAGCAGCCCGCTCCTAGAGCTCCGCAAATGACACATAGCAGTAGAGTGAGTGGAAAGCACAGGAGTATCTTGGTTGTGCCCTGCCCCTGCAGCACAGCCCACTTAATTTGAGCAAACAGTGGTATCAAAACTGTCCTCGAAGTATTTCTTTTCCAAGCTTGCCTCCTCCTTAGACTCTATGCAAAACCAGTGCCCTGATTACGATAACAGCTTTGTGATTTGCACGCTTGAACGGAATTGAGAACTTGACTTTGATTCAACATAAGCTGCCCAAAAGAGGTCATGACCAGTCTGGCAGAAAAGATCATGATCAGTCTGGACGGTCACTGGGAGGTTGTTACAAACTCCCTGCACTCCCAGTCCTTTTGGCACTTCCAGCTTTCTAGAAAGAAAGTTTTCTAGAAACACTACAGTTTTCTTTAAGTCACAATTATGTTTGTGTGGGGGATATTCAAAATAATGCTTTTTAATTTGAAACTTTTTAGGGCAGGGATTGTCTTTCTGATGCGTGAGGTATGCACCATACTCAGAAACATACAGAGATTGCAGTTTCATCACTTGGGCTGCTGGCCAGTACTGTAGACAGCGAGAGAAGGGCTGAGGCTTAAAGACTGTTCTCAACCTCTGTGGTTTTGAAATTTGCAGTCCATGGACGGGGGCAAGATAAAAAGTGGGGCCATACTAGAAAAAGACATCCTGAGCTGTGACGCAAATAATGTATCAGTCGGTCCTCCAAAACAATTTCAGTGATATTTGCACTTGATTTCACTCTCTCCTGGACATGAGTAATGTTGTGGACATATGGATTTATAGCTGTCTAGGGATATTCTAGAAAATACCTGTTTTCTTTTTGGAAGCTGCAGTATCTAATGATCACTTGACAACAGCCCCACTGAAGTCAACAGTCTTCTTATTCAGCATAAGTGTCCCCTCTAACTTGATTCCTGACGATGCACAGAAGCTGTTAGCTCTGCGTGACTTTTTTTTTTTTTTTTTTAATGATGTTCTCTCAGTGAGCTAGCAGGAGAGGTTAAAACTGAGCTATCTCAGCAGTGAGAGTGAGCACTAGAGCTACGCTGAGTTATATCAGCTGAAGGTCAGACTTCATTATCTTTTTCTAAAAAGACCACTCACTTTGTGTTAGGAGGGCCCTGACTAGCCCTTAAGTGGTATCTGATTTGAACTTTAATGGATAATTACATTACAAACAAGATTTTCCTCTGTCTTTTTGATCATGTCACTGGGAGCAGAGATGTTGGTTCTTTCTTGCCTTTTCTTATCCCATTTTAATCCCAATTCTGTTGCTGCAGGTCTACCATAAATTACAGTATGCTAAAGGAATTTCCCATTGATTTGCTCTGACAGTGATTTGACCAGCTATGTGAATAGCTGATGGAAGCAGAACTTATCTTTGCTTCAGACAGTAGAGCACTGACTAAAGCTTGGAGGTAAACATTTACAGAAAGCTGAAATCATAATACCTTGCCGCTCAGCACAATTTACAAACATGTATTAATTAAGCTTCAGTACACGGCTGGGCTGTGTGTTAGACAGGAAAGGCCTCCTGACTCATAATAGGTTGACATCAGTCACCTTTTATTGTTTATCCTGCTCGGAAGTCACTAAGAATGAGGGTGAAGAAATGTCAAATAATCAGGTCATACGCAAGTGAATGAGCCTTGATGGCTGAAGCTTGGTACCGTGGGAACCATTATCGTCCGGAGTCATTTCTCTTCTACTATGTTAGTTCATAAGCCAAGGGAATCTTCAGACAGTTTGCGCAGTCAGATGAAGATCCTTTTCCTGAAGTTTATGTGTGGCTGCCCAGCTAGTTCCTGTCACAAATTAGTAAAAGAAAAAACAATTTGATGACAAAGGTGATGGATCTTGAAGTTATTCCTCCTGGAATAACAAGGCCCAGAATCAACCTGTTCAATAGAAAAGAAAGCTGAGGCAATAAAGTGGTATTTACTTGCGCAGACGGCAGGGTGTTGCCTTTTCACTCTTCGGTGGTATTAGCATTTCTAGCTACCCCACTATGTACACAGCACACTCACGGATTTATTCTGTGAGGACTGGATTCTTGCTGTTCACAGTGGGATCACTTGAATGCTTGTGCCTGCCTGCCTAATATATGTTAATTGAAGGACTTTTGTGTCTCAACGTCTTTATTAATATTAATGGAATGAGATTTTTAATGGCCCTATACAAAATATGCTTGACCTAGCTTGAGCCTTTGCTTTTGTTTTTATACTCTGCAGCACAGTGTGGCTTCCAACTAATTTAAGAAGGTAATATTATATTCCGTGGCAGAATACACAAACTAATGAAACATGGATTACTCCTCAGATCTGTAATTTCTTTGCCATGACATATAAAATTTATATAACACCAGAATATAATTAGATTTTTTTAAAATAATGAAATGAAAAACAGTTTTGCTCTTTTCTCCATGCAAATAATTGCACTGTAGTGAAAAGAATGGCATTTAAAAATAATTCTATCTTCAGCAGGCTTGTTTTTATGCCACTTTTTTTTTTTAAGAAGTCATCAAAACCATAAATCTTAACATTAGGCTAGACTAAACCTCAAGAAATATATTAAGTTAATATTGTAATTAAAATATAATCTGTCATGGTAAAGTGTAGGTATAAATGGTGTAAAACAGTGACAGAGAAGAAAATTTCAAATTTTCTAAAAAATGTATCTACCCAGTTCCATTCTCTGTTAACACTTGGCAGAAACATGTGCTATTTATTTTCATAGATGCAGGTATACATTAAGGATTAAAGCACCAATTCTGGACTAGGGCCAAGCTGAGTTTTCTGCAGCCCACTGTGGGTGATCACAATAGAGACAAGCAAAACGCCTCTGTCACTTTTGCACTTTTTTACTACTACTCTGACCAAGAGAGGATCATTCTTCATAGTCTGCTCTACATTACATTGTTTGCAATGTCTGTCTGTGAAATCACTGTATAGACGAGCTGGCCAGAACAGTATGTCCAGGCCACAGCTCCTTTCTCTGGGTTCTGTCTTCTCTTTATGCTGGAAGCTATGTTGAAGGCTGTGCGGGCATTTTTTGCACTCCCAGCATGATGCACTGACGATCAGACTTTTAACCAGCCTCCTGCAGCAAAAGCCAAATACCAAGCACAGAGAAAAGCGAGGGAAATAAAGTGCAATTTCCAGGCTGAGACAGAAGTGGGCAACCAATGTCCTCTGATTTTCTGCAGCCCAGGAACTTCCCCTGCCATTGACAATACTATAGGTATTTGCTGGTTTGTGGGCTTTGTCTAAAGCCTGTTTAGTGAGTAAAAAGATTCATACTGACTTGCTTTGGATCAAGAATGATCAGAACCTGGCCCTGGAAGCATTCCCTTCTCTTCCTCACTATATCATCTTGCCCCTTGAGCCAGGAGGCATGCCATTTCTGTGGGAGAGATTACTACAATTACTATTTGGTTTAGAACGACATTGTGCAAATGGAAAATACTGCTGGCTCATCAAGAAAGTGAAACGTGTTGGTTTCCACTGACAGACTCCAAAACACATCTTGTAAATAATCCAAGGTAGTGCTGTATACTCAGATTTCACTGAATCAGAAGTGAGATGCAGGAAAACAGCCTACTGAAGGGCAAAGAAACCCATCTGCAGACAGACCCTCTCTTGGACCACTCTGACTAATAACAGCCAGAAGTGAAAGGAGGTGGGAGGTCCGGCAGCTACCCAGAGAACCAGCTGCTGCTACTGCTGCTACAAAAATGCACTGAAATGCTTGGCATCTGGGGCCTGCAGCTGCCAGATACATTTCAGTGTACTAATGCCAAATACTGCTCTGCTGCCAGAGTATTATGACAATGAAGGGGTAAAAGAAGCATACTGGCCACCAAAAAATGTGAAGTTAGGAGTAAATTTGAAGAGGTCACTTGGCCTAATCCTGATCAAGTCCTGGTGAAGTCAAAATCCTAAGTCTGGCATTTGGAGTAAAAGAGGAAAGTGGCTTTGAGGTTTATTTCCCTTGTTAGACAGGGACATAAGTTCTTTACCTGCAAGAGAACTGTGCGAGGACATTATCACTTGTCATCGTGGGGGTGCATGTAGTTGGCAAGACTTAACCTCATCCATCTTCTGCTCTTGGTAGGAGAGCTGAGTAGCTTCAGAGAGGAGGACATGTAGTCTCATAGAAATAGTGCATCTGCTGTGATTCCTCTCTCTACCAGGGAGTCCTGGCCGGCCGTTTCAACTGCTTGAGGCACAGAGGGTCCTGCACTTCTCACTTGGTGAAGGCTGTGCATACCCCAAATACCATGTGTGAGCTTACAGTCAGTGCCCTGTGTCACTGAACATCAGACTGATGGCATGGTGACAAAGGCTTGCTTTCTTCATCGGTCTGTGTGACAGATGAAATACCAACAAAAGGACAATTTGGATCAGAAGCTGAGTCAGCAAGAGAGGTTGATAAATTACCATAGACAGTTGAAGCTGGTGATCAAATCGTGCCAGACTTTGGTCTTGACCTTCTGTTTACAGGTTTATGGCTTTGGGGAATATACTGCCCTGAGAGGTTTGTTTTTGTTGTTATTTTCCAAGCATTTCTTGAAAACAAGCTATTTGGTGTGCAGAATAGTTGCACAACACTACATTAGCTAGAAATAGCTTGGGGTCTGAGGGGACAATATTTTTTGTTGTTGTTTTGTCTGCACTTGATTCATTTAATCATTCTAATGATTACAGTTTGGGAAAGTCAGGAACACACTCTAATATGAGAAACAAAACAGAAGGAAGAGAATATTATTCATCCACAATGAAGGTCTCTGTTCTACAAACCAGCATTTGTGCATAACTAAAGTCACTCTACCTCCACATCCCTACTTCTGTATTAGATTTAATAAAACAAGATATGGAGCGTTCCCCCATGGACTCATGTTTCCTGCTTGCCATCAGCCTCCCCTCAGTGGTGCCCTTGTGCCCCAGAATACCCCCGGGGATATGCCACATGCCCTTAATGACAGTTTGCCATCTGGACCTGACTTCTTGCATTTAACTTGCCAATAAAAATGAAGAGAAAGAAATTTATATATAAACACATATCTATACCAAAGCATTGAACTGGTGCCAAATCTTTAATCTTGATTTTACAAAAGATTGTGCAATTCAGTGTTCATCATCTGTGAAATATTAATATATTTTTATTTCCATAAAGTAGCGCAAGACCATGATCCTTGGAGTTGTTGTCTTCTGCCATTCAACAGCAATAGTATGTGCCAGCAAAATAGTAGTTATTATTTAAAATAAACACCTTCTTGTTTCTTCCAGGAAGGGACTTAAATTTTAAAAATGGTGATGTGATTTATCTCTCCTAGATTGATTGTTCTAGTAAATGGATGGATGTGCGGTTAGTGCAAAAATCAACAATGTAGATGACTTAGTCATCTTTAGTCATCATCAGTCTTGCATGACTGCTATCATTACAAAGAATATCAACATATATTAAAGGAAGAAGTCACTAAGAATTCATAAATTATCTTATAATTGATTTACTTTCTGCGAAAAATTTCAAATACATTTAGGATTGATGAAATTTGTGAGAATGTGTTATAATATAAATAATATGGGGTGAAAAAAAAGTGAGTCCATGTCCTGTTGTAGTGCTTTTGAGGTGCTCAGTGGAGGAGGTGTACAAATAGCAGCCCCGGAGGTGATCAGATGTGGAATCTTGGGCTGAAACTATTTCAACTGGATGGGAAGTGCAGTTTAAACTCTCTGTTATCTTACAGTGTTCCTTGAGCATGGTGGTTCTCCACAGTGAGATGTTTGATTGATTCATAGCAACTGATGTGCAGTTTAAAATTACAAAGCTTTCAATTTCCTTGCTCCTGACAGATAAAGAGGGTGGGCATTTCCTGATTATATGGTATACATTCAAAGTATTTCAGTTCCCTATGGTGCTATTTGTGCCTAATTTACTTCCATAGAACATTAACACTGCTGGTTTTATGCTGTGGGAGGAGTGTATAGTGTAACATGCTGTGAAGAGAGGAAATGTTTCACAACGAGAGGTCCTTCTGGCTTTTCCTCTGTTTATGTTACCACCTGGAAAGAAGAAAAGGTGGAGTAAATGACTGATGATCCAGATGGACTGCAGGAACAGTCACATCTTTAGTCATGACACATTAAGCTGGGCAAATTCACGCTGAGAAGTGGCAGGATTGCACTTTAACTCCTGGAAGCATGTATATCTTCTACACAGGAAAATGTTTAGGCACGAATAGTGCTTGACTAGCTTCATGCCAGTAGCCTTGTGGAAGGCAGTGCAGATGGAGTGCCCTTTAGCCAGAGACAGGCTGAGTGACCACCAAGCAGCCAGATCACATTGGGCAAATTCAAGGATAAGCTCCAATGTGAGAGGCAGGGGTTGGGACAGGCTTTAGCAGAGGAGTTTGAATCTGGGAATGATAAATCAGTGGTTGTGCAAGTTCTGAGATACTCAGAGTTGGGGGGAGGATGACACATTTCTCACCCCTCATTTTCTCTTTTTGAATTCCTGCCTATGAATTTAGGCAAATTATCTCATGCTTTGGGGGGATGGAGTTCTTTGATGGACTGCAGCTTTGACTCACATAGTACCTTGCGGCATGCAAAGGGTATCCTGATTTCTAGGTAAGGGTTCAAGATCCGTCGGCCACTAGGCTGGGCCATGCGCCTCTTGGCCTGTGCCTCAGGTCCACAGAGAGCAACTGCTGGCTGCGGCATGGCCCAGGAGGCCGCGGGGATGCAGCGGAGGAAGCACACGCAGGTCACAGCAGAGAGCCTGGTCATGCCCTGGAACTAGGAGGTGCGTACGAGATGTGTCTGCAGCTCTCATATGCTTCCCTGGTGTCCTCGAGCCTCTGTGACCCTGGCAGCACATTCCTCTTCTTGGAGCTTTTTTCTTAACCTATGCTTAACCTGACCTTTGCTTAACCTACAGTAGATTCATTGCAGAAAGAACGTCAGGCCGCTTAGGAAATTTGGCCTCCTAAATCTTCTGCTGAAACTTTTTTTAATGGTGTTTTGCCATTCCTTTATGACTTTGCAGCATGCTAAGCAGCCTACAGATTCCATGTAATTGTACCTCCCTAGACGGTACTGTATTTTCCTTTCAGTAAGAAGGCCTAGAGGGTTCGGCATTAGCATCTAAACTAATATGATGGTAATAGATTTCTAAATTTCTTGGACTGATATCATACAGGGACTGTCTCCTAAAAGAAGAAGTTGCTTCCAAGCACAGCTTCCCTTTGTCACTTTATCTTTCCCATTTCCTGAGGTCTCAGAAACCGTCACAGAATTACATAGATTGCTGGTGATCCACAGACCATGCTTGGGGAACCTAATGTGGTAGGTAGTACATTGAAAACACTCTACTGTGCAAGTGCTTTCATGAAGAAATGCTATCCACTTGATTCAAACCAACAACAAATGTTTGCTTGCTGCCACAGGAATCAAAGGCCTCCTTTCTTGGATCAGTTTATGGGTCTCTGTAAAAATGGGAACGTTTCTGTCCTCTCCTCAGCTTCTTTTTTGTCCTCTGTTCTCATCTCTGATTCTAAGAAGTATAATAGAACTGATTTCTTCAATGAAATGAATACATAAACGCTCCAACACCATTCTTCTTACTTTTCTTAAGACTCATCACAGCTAGAGAGTCACGTAGTTCACAGGCTTATACTAAAATGTGCTGATGATAAAATCATGACTATTTTAATTTTGTAGGCCTAGTCAGTAAGTACAAGTTGCACCCAGATCTGAATGCTTGGAGTCTTTGTTATGTTAAGAATCCAAATACTGGTTTAGACTTGTATCTCGTACTTTGACCCTATCAGTAGACAGGATGTCAGCAGATGTAAATTGGTGTAGATACACTGATTTTAATGGATTTACCTCACATTATACTGAAAATACAGACTAACATTAAGCTAGTATTATTGTTTCAGTTCTACAAAGACAGTTTTGACATGATCCTGTATGTTATACCAAGCCAGGATATATCTGGGGCAGTTTTTGCATGTGATCAAACTTTTTTCTACTACAAAGATTTCTGTAGTTAGAAAATGGTACTGAAAATTATTTCTCATCAAGCTTTCATTTATAATCGTTTTAAAAACTTTTCTAGACTAGGACAAACTCATCCAGTTTTCCCGCTTTTAATTTCAGTGCAGTTACATCAGCAAAGCAGTTAGCATGCTCCCCTTTGTGCATCATTCCCTTAAAATAGAAATGTGGGCCAATTTGTGGGAGAGAGCAGTGTGAATGAGTGCCCACTCAAGCCGGGACAGGAATCAGTGCAGGATATCTGTGCTCTGCTGGCTGCTGGCTTACTGCACTTAGCTACAAGTAGGACAACAAAGAATCTTCTTTGGACCCACAGTGCACTTGACTCATGAAATATTGTGAATGGAAATTTTATGGGTGTAAATTGTGCCCACAAAAATGAGGCTTTTTCATGACATGGAATCAAGATGAACGTTACTTCATTTACTGTGCCAAATAACTCACTGCTTATTCCAATGCCCATTCTAAATTAAGACCTGGATGGTAAGGATGGTTTACTGTTTACCTAAGTATTGCATATATCTGTCCTTGTATAGCTTTTGCAATGTTGTGAAAAACCGAGAAAATGATGAGATCTTATTTTAAGTCAGTGGACCTTTGGAATGTTGCTGCTGTGCCTTTCAGGTTTGAGGGTATGAATTATGTCCAAAGTTTTACTGATTTGCCATTTCTTAAAAAAAAAAAAAAAGATTCAGCCATGCCTAGACTGTTAGCCTTTTTCAAAGATGTGATTACAGGAATTTTCTTCTTTTCTGCTCCCCCTTTCACAATGATGCTAAGCAATGTGGCTGTGTAGTATATAGGCATATGTAAAGTAGAATGTATTATAACAAGAGAATTCCTGCTCATGAGCAAACCTATCAACTTTCCCAGACTCCGTTGAATGTGATGGCATATTTCTGGGTCATGTATCATGTAGCAGCATTGTTCCTGTGAGTGGGGTCTCACGGCACAAGTCCATCCAGGGATGTGACAAGGGACAGACCCCAGGGCAGAGCTGTGTTTGAGGAATGAGTCTTTGAACAGGGCACATTTCCGCATGAACCCTGTTGGGTGACCCACCAGGTGGCAGTGACCGTGTTCACGTGACACAGCTGGTCGATGGGTCACAGCTCGAGCGACTCAGCGGCATCCCCAAGCTTGGGGCTGTGGCAGGAGAAAGACCATGTGCTTATAGTGAGGGAGATACAGGCATTTTAACAGAACAACCCCACTGGGGTTAAATGCGAGACTTCACAAGTCACTCTTGAGCATCTTGAGCATCTTGAGCAGGGTAGACTACACCATAGTCCCTGAAGAATTCACTTTTTATAGGGTTTTTTATCTTTTCTTGTACCAAGAAAGTAAATGTAAACATCCTGTCTTAAAAACTGAGAAATGAGGCACAGGCAAGCTAAATGACTGAAGAACTGGGAGGCTCCAGGTGCTAGCCTGACGTTCTGGCTACTAGGCCAGCTTTACTGCCGGTGCTTTTTGATTGCTGCTCCCTTGATGGCCTTTCTTCCAGTCCCCTTCTCCTTCCCACATAGATATTTCAGCATATGTATATGTCTGTGTGTGTGTGGAATATCAGCAAAGCTGATACTTTGCTCCCTGCAGAGTTCCTTGTGACCACTCTCTCATGTAACTAATCCATAGCGAAGAGTACTCCAACAAGGAAAATTAAAAGGTTGGGAACCACTGATTTAACTTCTTAGTAAGCAATACAGCTGGCAATCAGATGTAACCTGAGCTCCTTGCTATTGGAGCTGCCTGAACTATTCATAGCAAAATAAAATTGTTATGGGAATTGAGCTGGATATATTTTGTTTGAATGCAAATTATCCCAGGTCAGACAGGCTCAGATCTTCTGCCCCCTTAAATTCATTTTCATCAGCTCTGCCAGCCCAAAGCTTTTATCTGGATCTTGATCGGAGACAAGTATATTTGGGTAGTGAACCCTCATCATCTAGAGCAGTCCCTTTGGGACTTGGATATTTCACGCAGGGTAAGTCACTCCGAAGCTGAGACCTTTGCTGTTCTCTCTCAGAGGGAAGGGTCTGCTGTCAGCTAGCACAGTGGGGTGTCCAAGCGTGTTTAGAAAGCGCCTCTCTGTTGGCTGTAACTTCAGCAAGGTATCTCGTAAGAGTGAGGGAGTCTTTCATGCTTGTGAGCCACTCTGAGGCTCATGATATGTGTTGTTCTTCTGAACGGTCTGGCTGCCAAAGTCCCATCACCATAGGAAAAGCTGAGTTTTCACTAAAAAAAAAAATTTGGGTATGATTCTAGTGCACATGATCATGAAGGGCTAAAAAAGAACCTTAAAATCTCAATCCACAATGGCTGAAGAAATCAGAAAGCAAGCAAAACACCAGACCCCTTCAGCATTATTTAAAAAAATCTGGTGATTTATAGTCTTGTTTCCTGCAAGGCCTGATTCATGACTTCTAATGTTTGGAGTTACACATCTGATGGGGAAGAATGTTCCTAGTCGGAAACACTCAAGCAAGCCTCTGATAATGCTAAATACTTATGGAAAAGAATTTCCAACTACTGATTTTAGTTAACTGTCATCAGCTCTCTTTATTAAGGAGTTTGTTCTCTGTTTCATTATTTTAAAATAATTTTATTGTTTTTGCCTTTAGCACAATTACAAGAGCAGATGATTCATTACAAAGGCATGTAGTTTCCCTAGAATATTAGTCCATTTGAATTTCACCACACAGAATCGATTAGCTTTACACAGAGGAGGAGCAGAATCTTGCCAGTGCATTTTCACTGCACCGATTCCTTAGAACAGCACAGATAATTCAAAGAAAACCATCCTCAGGGTGAAATTTTGCTCTGTCCAAAAGTCTGCTAAAGATCTAGATACCCGGAAGTCAAGTTTTAGAGATTTGAGAGGGATATAAAAGGTGCATTTATCTTGTGCTGCTCCACAGAATGGGATGAAGGGGAGGGTTGCATTTTCTATGCTTTAAAATTGCCCAGAGGTAGCTGCTATCACACTGTAAGGGCTCTCTTAAGCCCTGATCCAGCAATGCACTCTGTTAAGTGGGATGCTGGATTAGGGCACTAAGCTACCTTCTGAAGTCAGTTATTCAGTTACTCTTGATGTACCATAAGTAACTAATCAACTGTAAGACAGCACAGGGCAAATAGTGGGCTGTCTCTTTTTAGGAAAAGTGAAGCATAAATGCATTCATAAAATAATCCTGCTGTTTCCTGTTTGCTTTCAGAACTGTCATAACTAATAAAATATCTAGATTTTATCTTACAGTTGCAGGGATTTGCTTAAACAGGCTATACCCAACTGCTTATGTAAGTACCAAGTCTGAATTCGATCTGTTGGTTTTAGCTAATTGCTTTCTGGAACCATCAGAACAAGGCAGAGAGCCGTACAGCCAGTGCGTTTGCTTGTCCTGATTGCTACCCTGGGCCCATGCTGATGGAATCATTAACAAAGGGATCTAGAATGTCACTTAATTTAAATGTGATTAGTGTATAGTTCATGTCATGCTGCTGCAGTTTACATTAGTATTTTTCCTGTTCATTTATGATGTATACTGCTGGGTTTTTAAAAGCATGAGAAATGAGGAAGCTCAGATCCTCAGATACCAAGGATTTAATTTGTGGTAAAGCAACTGAATTTGTATTAGTTCTAGAATTTCTCATTGCCCTTCTATACTACAATTTAATACATTTAAATACCAATGTGACTGGTTCAATTACCTTAAGTGGAGGAACAAATAAGAATATTTCCTTATTTGCCACATGTTGACAGAGGATTGCATAAAGATGTTTTAAACAAGTTCAGTCAACTGCAAAAATACAAAGGCACTATTCAGAGATAACTCCGTCTTTGTTCATATAGGAATAATTAAAGACAAGCAATTTTGTTACCTTGTTTTAATAATTGCTGGATGTTCTGCATAGCACTCTTTTTGAGAAAATGAACAGAGTAGTCTTTCATGACTAACTCAGACTGGCAATTTGAAGGTCTTACTGTCTGAGGACCTGATGGAAGGAGAGTAAATTGCTATGTTGTTAAGAATTCAACATTTTACATTTGCAAGAAATCTATATTGTGTTAGAAAACAGACTGAAGTGAGTTATTTTTGTGAGTCATTTGGAATCTAAAGAAAAAGGTGATCTGCTGTACAACTCTCAAGTCAAAATAGGCAACCGGTGATTCTAATGCCTCTTTCATGATTGAAATATTTTAGTCTGTATAAAAGCCATTAACTTAACCTAAACATTTGGTGTGGTACAGAGCCAGATATTCCAATCTGGTGAAAATCAGTAAAGGTCTGCTGAGGTTATTCTCATCAGACAAGGACCCAGTCCAATGAAATACTGTATTTGTCCCCTGGCTCTGGGATAGTCATCAGCAAATGTTGCCCATGTACAGACTTGATACTTTCCTAAAGGATGAGTGAATTTATTTGACAAACATAAAAGCTAGGGAAAAGTTTAGTTAACTTAAATTCTCTCTTTCATTTAGTGTGTTCACATGCCTTTGCGCTGCCTGGTTTGGGATAGGATCAAAAATTAAAATGCTCTGAGTTTTACTCGTGGGATCTCTGACTTCAATAATACATGTGTATTATTGGAAACCTCATGAGAGTCAATTCTCACTAGTTTCCCAGAACATTTTCTTTCCCAGATTGGTTTAAATGCACTCTGGTAAAGAGACGATATTCAGTTCAGTGGGAGCTGCTGGGTGCTTAGCACTCTTTAAAAGTAGGTCATTTATTTAACAACGTATGTATGGATTTAGGGGCCAGATTTTATATTTTTTGTTGGAGAATCCTGGGCCATGCTCCTGCTGCTGTGTCTCAGAATATTCCTTAACTTCACCCAGCACACCAATAACATGGGTGCATCTGTGCAAAGCGCCCTTTTGCAGGGGACAGAAACGGTGTTTGGAGGCAAAACGTGCCTCAGCCCTGTTAGCTGCTGGTGTCCCCATTGGAGCTGCCACCCATGGGGAGGGGCTGTAGGTCACAGCAGAGAGGGAACGAACATATTTAATTACTGTGATTTACTGCCATTGGTTTGGCTGTTTGCTCATGCTGCGTCCTGGGGGTAAAGATATCTTTCACCTCAGCAACACTTTGTGCAGTTCAGCTCCTACTTTCTGCTTTGCCAGATATGTTGCTTGTCATTTTTTTCCTACCTAATTTCACATCTTAATTTGCTCATTTTGATTATATTTTCCAGAGCACTGACATTTTGACCCTAACCTGAGAGGTGCTCAATAACCCATCTTTCAAAAAGTCAGTTAGTGATATCAGGTATCTACAATTCTAGGTCAGTGTGTACTATACTGCTGGCTGTAATTCTTGGAAATAGTTTTGCTTATGACTATAGTAAGGTTATAGTCTTGCATATTTTTCAGACTACCAACTTAACCCATCCCAAGAGGTGCGAGTCTGCTTCATTACTCATTCTCTAAAAAAACCAATAATTTATTTGGACTGTTCACATGATGTGGGATTGCTTTGAACAGCCTTGTCCTAGGATTGGGTGACAGAATATCCCTGCTATAGGGGAAAGAGGAATCCAAAAGATGAATGCGGGCAGAATTACCAGGACTTTATTCTTCCTGGGCTTCCTTGGCATGTATGAGGCAACTGTATCTTTACTGCCTTTTCAGGGCTTGACCCAAACCCTATTCTAACCAGCTGCCACTTTTTCCTTTGTCTTGAATGGATTTTGTGTCGGGCTGCTGGTATGTGCATAGTGGACTGCCATCTCCACATAGGTTTCTCTGCGTATGCCTTTGGCAGACAGATCTGAAATCACTCTGCCTCTTCTCCTAGCTGCTGGCCATCAGCTAGCTCTGTTACAAAAAACCATGTAGACACGTTAGTGTTGTGCTGTGCTTGAGCTAATAAGCCCAGTCTCCCAGCAGCTGCATTGCTTCTGGTTTGGGCTGGCTTGCCTCCAGCTGCCTTGGAGCACGAGCAGAACGGACAGAGGGCTGACTGCAAACGTGTGGATCCGCTCTATGCCTAGTGAGGTGACTACCACTATTTAGGCTATAAAACCTGAGGGAAGGGGCTCATCCCCCATCGTTCCGTGGTGGAATCCGGGCAGAGGTGCAAGGGTTGTGCGAGACAGCTCCCTTCTTGCAGCATGCAGTGCAGCATGTTGGTATTTGAAAATTGACATCTGCCCAATTCCAGAGGCCAGTCTGGGCCCAAAGGCAAGTTACAGCTGTTGAGGTAGCTCTAAGTTGTGTGAATACCTTACTGTTTGCTGGAACTCCATCATATCCTCATTCTGCTTCTAATACGCTCATTATTCCAGAAGGGAAAACAGTTTCGCAGCAAAACCCACAGGCAGGACACTGGAGCTAGGGGAGTCCCTCCTGCAACAAGGGAACTCCCTGATGGCAGAGGTAGGTCCTTTGTGCTTCCTTTGTCGTGCCAAAGGGCCAGAGACTTAGCAGAACCTCAGGGCGGGAAACGAGAGTGTGGCTTTGATTAAAATGACCTGCAGCTAAGATCATGTCATGAGTTTTCACTGCAGAGTGAGTGAGAAAAGACTGTAACATGCTGTGACATGAGATGGTCCCAGTAATATCGTGACGGGATTACTAGATATCTAGGCATCTCCTGGCTGTGGACCTCTGAAAATTTCAAATAATTAGCAACCATAGTTTCTAGATCATTTGTTCTGATTCTTTCCATTTCAAAGAAGTTCTTCATTTATATTTTTGTGTTTTAAGTAGAACTAAAAACTGTACTTTATGTTTCTGGTACGTGCTATAATGCTTGTTAAGATGTGTTTGAATCAATGATTTGTGTTTTTTAGGAGCTAGACAGTTGGAAATAAACAGCAGAGGTCTTGGATCAATGTCCACCGGAGTCTGTGGAAAGCTCTATGCCAATTTCAGTTGGCCTTTTGTCAAATCCTTTAAAACTTTGTGTGAATATTTGGAACCATTTTAATGGGTGTGAAACTATATTTAACTCTTCCTTTTGAGAAATTTTTCATCTTGAGTGCATGCGCACTCATCTAATGGTATAGACTTCATGAGTTCTTTGGCCACTGTTCTAACTGCTATCAGTCAAAAGAGTGGTTTTTAACACTCTTAGTTTTATATATATATACTCATATTATAACACTGAATAAAGCATTCTGGAAATAAGCAGTGTTGCTTAGACAATATGTGCACATATTTTGTAGCACTCTGTTTAGTCTAGATACTCCTGTCATCATACAAAGTGTAGTTTAACTTTGCATCAGTCAGTACTAAGCACTTTTATTTAGCAGAGACATTGCAGTTCATTTATTCATGTGTTTTAGTTTTCAGTTTCATTATGTTTCTTAGCTCATTTTTTGCATCTGGTTTATGAAACTCCAGTAACTTTAATATGCATATGGCCAAGCTGTTGCCTTTAATTTAATTAGCACATAATGAAAATACCTTGTATGCAAACATAGAACCCACAGCCATGAAGCCCTTCTAGTTTTGAGCAAGGCTTCTCTGCTATCTCAGAACTTTGATTTCTTAAAATACAGGCAAGAAAAGTAAGTTCTGAAAAGCCTCCTCAGTGTGATGGGTCACTCAGAGTCCTTGCTGTATGGAGAGTCTGTTTCTTGGAGATGCTGAAAACCTCAAAGTGAATTAGGTTTACAAGTCAGTAAGATCCCATAGACCTCACTCAGAGTCTAAGAGCTCAAGGGAAGCACCTCCATGCTGGTTCAGTAAAATGCAAATGAAACCTCCCTGAACAGATGATATTTTAGAGCGGGACTCTCAAAATCATTCTATGTGGGTCTGAAATCAGTGGAATATTTACCTGTTTTTGTATAGTTAGACAAACTTTCAGTGGTTTAAAAATTCCCATTATTCTTCAGCTCATAATATAATGTCAGTTAAAAAAATCCTGAAGCAGATTTTTTTTATCATCTCCCTTGTCCAAATTTCATTTTGAGATTCTTCCTCCTTTTGGAAAATACCAAGAAAAAAGAACAAGTGCCTTGCCTTGGTGATAACATCCTGATACTAAGGAATTTTACAAAGGCGTATTCCAGTCTGAAAATTCCTTTAGCCCAGAGCTAAGCAAACATTTCATAACAAATAAAGGATGGGAGGAATGTTGCCTTCTCATCTCTTCTCTACTGGTCTGCAAACAAACTGCAAGTTCCTCTAATTTATTGATTGCAGTATTATTTGCTAGCCACACAGATCAACCTATGTCTTTCAGTTTACTTTCCGATGGTGTGCAATATCCCTTACAGAGGGATGGCGAATTTGTGTTGTGAGGGAAGAATAAAAGAACAGCAAATTCCAGCTGAGGAATCTCTTGGGTTTTCCTTCCCACCACGTTCGCACAATTGCTGCTATTGTTAGTGATAGCCACAGTGGGAGAGAGAGAGTAGGTAGGAGTCCCTGGCCTTTTGCATGCTGTGTTGTCTAGACTTAGTAAAAATGTTAGATTTTGTCATACCGCTTCCTCTCACAGTGTTATAAACACAGAAAATCTGAAGAAAAATTGGAGTGTGGACATATCTGACCCCCTCCTTTTTGGGTCCCAAACTCATCAAAGTTAGTGGAAAGGTATCAAGTTCTGATTCAAGGAGAATCACATGTACACTTGAAGTTACACTGGCAGCAGAAAGACCTATTGCAAAAAAATTCCATGACAATTTTGACAGTGTTTGTTCATCTACAGAAATATCTGAGCTGGAGAAACGTATTGCATCGAAGTCATGACTCTGGTGATGTTTCTGTAGAAAAAGTTCCAAACGACACTTTTTCTAACACTGCCCAGGAGTAGAGAATAGCCAAAATCTGGCCTTCTTCAGGAAGCTGGAATTCCTTGGCAGTGCAGTTAGAACAGTTGATCCTGTGCCACCATCCTGCATCTATGCCTTGGTCTTTCTCAGCTGGCATATGCTCCAGTTGGCCTAACCATAGCCATAGGCCACTTTAGCTAAGGCTAAAATTCAAGAACCTGCAAGAAAAGGATTTGGCAGTTATTGCCCGATTGCCCACTTTCTACCAACCCGGAAGGCTGCATCTCTGTCAGAAGCCAGGTCAGCATTCTCCGCATTGCTTTGGAATTACTGAAGAGATTATTTTAGTAAGAATCCTTGAAACCAGCCCATAACTGGAAGAAGTGCAAAATGGTCTGTGATTGAATGAGTGTTCAGACTGCTCTGTGACACTTCACCTTTTCTTCTTGACAATGTCATAAAACTGAACGTTATCAAAAAAGAAGACATCTTTCATTCACACAACATTTTTCAATTTGGAGGACCTGTCTGATGTAAAACCCAAAGGAAAGAGGTCTTATTGGGAGATTCACAGTCTTTTCTGCTGGAAAAATTTGAATATATTTGTTAGCCAGTTACAGCATATGAAAACTGTGCAGAAAAACACATTCAGCACAGGGTCCAGAATTCAGTTCACCGTTTATTTCCGGAATTCTCAATCCACCCTTATAATGTTAAATATAGAAATTACATTTGGGGCTGAAACTTGGTGTACATCAGGGACAGTTTCTTACAGGAAAATTTAGAAAATCCTTTGTTCCATATGGTTTGAATCATTTACAAAATGAATCCTAAAGGAATAATTTCAAATGTGGAAACCTTTAAAATGGGGAAATAAAAACCAGATTTACTCCATTTCTGTTTTCCAGCAGAAAAAAAAAAATCATTTAGCAGTGCCCAGTTATCAGTGCTCTCTAACAGATAAAAATTGCCTCTTGGTTAAAATCACTTTTAAATTATGTGATGACAAACCTCATAAGGATTAAAATATTAGTTGTCTTCCCTACAGGAAAGTACTTTGCCATGACCAAATGTGATCTGATGTTTGAAATATGCCAACTTATTGCAGTGAGCAGGCAAGTTAAATTCTTGTCAATGATGAAAAGCCTGTTTTATTCTCTTATTGACAAAGGCAATTTTATCCTTCACGTAGAATGTTAAGTAGATATGAGATATGTAATTATGAATTTATGTTGAAGGAAAGAGAATGGGCAAGTTTTTTTTCAGAATATTTTCTATGTTTGTTTTCATATTATCATTTGGGAAGCAATTAGACCCTCCCAAGTCATAATATGGAACCTCTTTTATTGTCAAAATTAAGAGCATGGTGTGATCTTGTGAGCAGTTGCAGCAGGTTTCCATGAGAGATGCTTATATTGGGGAGTACTGTGAAGATGCTGTTGATCTTGTTCCATCCATCTGGAAGAAGACAGAAGTGAATTTCATTAAAAAAAGGCATGGTGTCTGATTGCAGAGTGTTGAGAACCTGTATATCTCTGGTAAATCCTTTTAACAGGAATGCACTTAAATTCAGTTTTAGCATTAGCTAAGTAAACAGTTAAAGCTGTGAAGATTTCACATGTAACTTCCTATTTTCACTTGCTTTACATTTTCTGTTGAATTTTCCTCCTGGGAAACAGTTCTGAAAGTGCGTAAAATTCCACAAATCCTTAAGAAATACCGTGCTGGTCTTAGGTATTGAAATTGCTCTCTTTCTGATATCATTGGCATTCTGGACCTAGGAGCTCAGGCAAAAGCAAAGCATTAATTTCAGAAGGGATTATGTGATACATGTCTAAAATACCTGCATTTTCAAAGAATGCTTTTTGAGGGAGGAGGTGGAATCATGATCTGGGAGGACTTAGATGTCGGGCAAGATGGTTTGCAGTTGACATTTGTTTGTCTGCACATACTTTTCTGAAGCAAAAGAGATATGTAGCCCTCGTGGGATGTCAATTTTGGCAGAAAGGTGTTGGCACATGGTAGAGCCTCACTGATTCAAAACAAAAATCTGTATCTAGTATTACATATATAATGTAATAGAATTACCTGATGAAACAACTTCTTGGTTCTCGACTTGGTAAAAAGGAGTGTTTATTACATGTTTCACAAAAACAAGAAATGAACTAAAATCATAACTGATTAATGAGCTGCATGGAAATACTTCCTCAGTGCCACCCACATTTCTCTGGCCCTCATCCTGGAAACACTTCATCACATGTGCAGTTTTATGCATAGATACTATGTGAAAAATACAACATAGTTTTCCCATGCTTACTTCTGTCTTTTAGGGATACAAGAAGGAAAACAAAAAGATGCTTGCTTTCACTGATCAGTTTTATCTTGTATGAAGCAATAAAATTTAAACTGCCTTTATCATGATAAATTGCTAGGAATTGATTACTGAATAATGGTACTAAAATGTTTCGAAGCTTTAACTTCGCACTGATGCACCACAATGTGTTTGGCTTTCTACTTAGAGAAACATTAAATCTGGATTTCCTGGCTGGTAATATTTGGTTTTGAAAAAAACGAATCTTAATTCAAACATTTTTGCTTTCCTAATCTATGCACTTATTAGAAATCCCATCTTTCAAAAGCATTTTCTTTTTGTCTGAGACTATATAGCCTGTATGTATATGTGTGTACACACACAAATACATACTGTGAAGTATAGATTAATATTGCATCTTAAATTAGTCCTGGCACCATATGAAGGTGTTATGTTGACAACCCGACAGACTGAAGCATTCTTGTTCTGTGCCAAACATGAAACCTGGTCACCTCCAAAGGGAAGCGAAGCATATTTTGTTTGAGAATAGTTAGACTATATCTTGAATAAAACTAATTTGGCAGAGAACGTTTCAGTCTCCCTAGAGCCTTTGGAGGGAGATCACTTTAAGAGCTAGCATGTTCCAGCTGTGAAACTTGACAGCCTTTCCTCTAATTTGTGTTTGCTTTTTAGTCAGGTTTAATAAGGACACAGAAGATCGAATTCCTTATATCTCCATTACCTCAGCAGCTAGCAAAGGAGCACAACTACACATCACCTCCTGGACACCATCCACATGTATTATATAAACGAACAGCAGAAGAGAAGGTGCATCAGTACACAGTAGAGTCCAATCCCAAATACTTTTCCCTTCGTCATCACAGAATTCACACTTCCCACAAGTCTCATGCTCAAGCGAATGGTTACCACCATGGAATGTTTCAAAAGCAACATTTTTGTGGACGTCGCAAGAAATGTATGTAAGGAAACTTTCTCTCCTTGTTTGAGATAGTGGCTCTTAGAGACACTATGGTGATTCTTAGGTGTGGTTTGTAGTCACCTTTGTGATGGAGATGTCATAATTTTAAATAATATGGCTATAAAGGGAAATAGATATGGGGAACTTGATTACTCCTTTAAATTTAAGCCATCATCCTTGTTATTAAGCCATCAGAATCACTGATTAGTTTTCTTATTCTCCACCTAAATTAAAAGATTTCTTGCTTGACTTTTTCTTGAAGCTGACCTAGGTTTCAGTAGGCCATTCGGCTTCAGATTGCCACTTTTGCACAATTACTGATGCCGGCTCCCTGAGCTGTTCTCTGCTAGTCTGGGATATGTAATTAATTAGGCTTGAGGATGAAGGAAAAGCCTTTTGAATCATTAAGTTCTGACAGGATGGAAGATATGTCTTTCAGAACTCACCATTTGATAATGAAATTTTCAGCAACTGAGATTTTCAAAAAGAACCTCCCACATAAATTGTTCAAATAAAATTTTGTAGCCACCTCTTAAAAAACATATTGGAATATATTATCCTGCCAAGGTCTATTCTGAGGCCTTCATTAGGCCCTCAGATTGCATAACATTTTAGAGCTCCCTTGGAGCATATAGCTGTACTTATAGCATTCAGCTGATTCCATTTGAAAGCTGATCTGCTTCTGGGTTGAGTTTCTTAATGAGAGTCTCCAGGACTGCACACAGTATTGAAAACATTGTCTCAGGCTAGTTACATTCTTCCAACCTCCTACCTGAGTTCTGAGAAAATGAGCAGGTTCCTTTCCAAAGGCTATGTAGGGAAGAAAGAGGAAAACAAATAGCAGGAAGGAAGGAGAAAGAAGGTGGTGGAAAAGGTGGCTGAAACTGATGCCTACCTGAGGCTATGAGTTCTTAGCTGCAGTTTCTGACTGGGTTTACGTTAAATGAAGAACACACAGTTAGCACCCAACAGTGAAGAGTTTAGTATAAGTGATTTACCCTTTGTCACTTAGGAAGTTGGTGTCAGAAGCACTGTTAGAATCCAATTAAATAAGGTAGCATTTAATTACCTTAACCATGAAACTCATTCTTTCCACATCCTATAGTCTTCCACTTCAAACAGTACATACCTGTGACCTTCTGAAAGAAATGAAAGAGGAATTCTAAAAAATAACAGCTTAATTCTCTACCTAGCCTTCATTAATCTGTAGAGCAAGTATAACTCATGTTCATTGAATGAATGCAGTTTTCCAAATAAAATCATATGATCATTTAACTGAGTAGGTCAAACAAAGGATATAGAAGAAAAGATACCACTCAGGTAAAGGCGACACCCCTTCTATGATTATTTGAAGCACAAGCGGAAGCAGGCACTTTTTTTTCTTCTCCCTCTTCCCCTTTTTTTGTAGTTTTTACATTTTTCTGTGGTCTTGTTCTGAAATCAGAAGTCATATCAGTTTGAAATTTTGAGGAATATCAGTCTGGACACCTGGAATAGAAAATTTCATCCTGAATGAACAAAGGCATAAGAACTGAGAATGCAGTGTTATGGAAGACAGTCCTCTGTTATTAACGCTGCCTATATTCAAGGTTTATTCGTCCTAAGCTAACAATGAATCCAAGCTTGCTGATCAGTAAGAGTGCAGAGCACATTGTCACTTTTAATGGCATAAAAGCAGCTTGTCCCACTCACCATCTTTTAAAATTTCATATGCTGGCAGTTTGTAAGCACTAGAGAAGCCAGTTAATCATCTTTCAAACTCTTCCTCACAATCTACATGTTTTTAGATCATGCAAACTGAATGGTCTGTAGTCAGTAAATCATACTTGAAAGATATTGCTGCTGCTCATGTTTTATTAGTAGCCAAAAAGTTAATCTGAGAGCAAAACTACATTGCTTGTGGATCAGTCTACAGGACATGTGAATATGAACACGATTTTTTATGAGTTAAGTGCCTTCAAGTTGTTTTGCCTTCAAAATAGTACATGGAAAGTGATGTGCACTGAACTGCACGCTTCATTCTTGGGTGAGGCATGTCGACATGTTTTTAGAAGAGGAGTTCTTTGAGCTTGTAAAAGAAAATTGTTTATAATGAATATTGCATTTTAAAATCTTACTAATACAAGGACTTGTAGTGTTAAATATAGTTCAGAGTGACTCAGTTCTTGAAAGTAGATACTGTTGTCCATTCTACGGTATTCTTGATTTCCCAGTTTGGCCTGGAAGGAGACAGCTACTGTTTTAGCCCCGCCATTGGAATATCTTTCTGATGAGGCATAGACGGGACTTTTTAATTACCTGAGACTCCCTCACTTGTGCCATATTACATCCCTATGTCAAAAAAAAAGAAATCCTACTGTTATCCAGATAATATTTGAAGTGACCTTTGAGTTAATTCTTGAAGCCAAGGAAGCACAGGTATATGCAAAAGAAGCTATGAGCAGCAAGAGAATTATAGGATATAGCTTTCTTTTCCCATTTTCTGTCTCTCTGTAGAAACTGAGTCCTTTCTTTAACCATGCAATTATACAAATACAAAGGGGAAAAGTGCACCCCAACATTAGGATGAGCAGGCTGGATATACATATCCTGTTGACCAAGCCTTGATTGCTGCTTCCTGACATTTCCTATACTAAATAAATATATTCCCAGCAGGGATAATCTCAGTTGCAAATTTGCATAGAAGGCTAATGTCAGTCAAACAGCACTCCGACAGGAATCCTGCTTTTGGCATGTGTCTCCTTTCTGTACTCATGGTGGACATCTGTTGTGGAAAGGAGTTTTTGAACCAACTGCTAGGTAAGTAGCACATGCCAAACACCTCAGGAAGTTACCTGCCAGACAAAATAAATGTTGATACTCCGTTAGAAATTCTGTGTATATCTTTTGCTGCAAATGCTGCCATTTTATTAGATTAATTCCTTATGTTAAACTGTTTATTGCATACAAATGTGGTTCTCCCTTTTCCTTCCCTCCCTGTAACTATCCTCCCCTCAAGAATGAATTGGGTCTTATTTACTAAATATATTAGAACTTCCCACCGGTAAATATTAAATCACATGCTATAAAAATAATCTAAGGCTCTAAACTTGTGTTATTTCATTATCTGATAAAACTGCTTATGGGTGATCTGAACCCTTTCCAAAACTGAATTTTATTTCCTTTTAGATGCACCTAAGCCACCCACAGAAGAGACATACATTCGCTCAGATGAATATGGGACTTCTCCAAGGTTCAAAAGATCATCTGCTAAAATTCAGAAGAATGGGAGTCTAAACGTTGAAACTCTTGTTGTGGCAGATAAAAAAATGTTGGAGAAACATGGCAAGGAAAATGTAACAACTTATATCTTAACAGTTATGAATATGGTAAGATCTGATGTTACTGAAGTATGTCCTTCCCTGTGGAATATTGGTATGTCAAAGTAGCACCTTTCATCAGACAAACAGCAATAGCAAAAAGAGCATGCACACTTTAGATACACAAGCTCTCCTTCAAGCCTAGTCTTATGTATTACTTATGCTTAAAAGCTGCTTAAAAATGCATCCTTAGATTGTCACGGCTATGGCAATACTACTACAGGGCAAAAAATAGGAATGTTTGAAAAATATTTAAAATATTAAAGTGTTTCTGTTGTAGTACAAAGGAAGCAGGTACTCATTGAAAGTTTCATTTCCCTCAGTATTATAAGAGTTTTACTTTGTTTCACCCGATGTCACTCCTTGAAACAAAAATTTCTAAGAAAGCACATATTTATTCTGAGAAAAATAATTTAACTGGAAATATTTTTTCCTTTGAGGATTTCCTCTTCTTTAGTTTTGTACTGCAAAAACCTAAACTTGATTACACTTGATCCAGAAGAACAAGGACAGAACAAAACCCAGTGAAATCAATAGAAGTTTTTCAAGTTTTTTGAAATAAGCGCAGTGGTTTGTTGCAAAATTCTTCTGAGTTAAGCTCTTTTGGATTAATCCTACAAGGCATATAATTACAGTAATTTGTGTTGAAAACTGAAGCCCAATGTAATAACCCAATACATATAGTCAATTTTTTAAAAAGTTTTTTTTATACACGTAGGTGATATTTCCTGCTTGAATAATCATTACAGGTTTCCAGTCTGTTTAAAGATGGAACAATCGGAAGTGACATAAACATTATCGTTGTGAGCCTTCTTCTTTTGGAACAAGAGCCTGTAAGTTGTCATAATTATTATGTAGTACACTTTATTTGACACTGTTCACAGGGAGTCTTGGATGTGTCCAGGTTATGTATGAACTTTCATTGGAGGTTGCTTATGACATAAAGCACAAGAGGAAGACTGATATCACAAAAACCTGCAAAATCACGTTTTCTACATTTCACTGCTTCTACTTTTTTGATAGTAAATCATGATTTTGGTTAAAATGTTCTTGAGAAATTTGAAATGCTTCCACTAACAATTCCCTACCTGTTCTTGAAGGGAGAGGGCTGGAATTAGAAGTCTACTTAAGAAGTATCTGAATAAATGATTAAAGATTTAAAATAAAGATTTTGAAGTGGGCCTAGATAAGAATGGCTTTCCAGGGTATGATCAGGAGGAAGGAGTCAAAAGTCCCAAACTGAAGACAGCATGTAAACAAAGGTGGGAGTTGAGCCTATTCTTTGGGCAATGATGGTGAAAGAAAAGAAGAAAAAATCTGTTTTGATAAAAAGAAATATGAATTTGTGGTGGGCCAATCTAGCTGGATAATACTGTTCCTCCACAGAAATCTCCAAACATTTTAAACAAAAGGCTGAAAATGTTTTAGCTTTTAGCTTTGACAACAACCAAATATATTTGCACACACTAAGAAACTGATGAAACCCTTTCATTTTCAACTGTAATTCCAACCACTAGCTTTGAAAATAACTATGTGTCTAGGGAGAGGTTCAGTTTTATTTTATAATTGTGATTCATCAATCAACAGAATTGGTCATCACAGTTAACGTGAGAATGCATAAGTTTATATGCAACAAGTATGAAAAAAATAACTCCCTTTTCCCTACCCATCTCTTCTTCCTTCATTTACCTTCCTCAAGTACTGGTGGAAGCACCTTATTTCTGTGTCTGTGAAATATCTACAGGGTGGATTATTGATTAACCACCATGCGGACCAGTCACTGAACAGCTTTTGTCAATGGCAATCTGCTCTGGTTGGGAAGAATGGAAAGCGCCATGACCATGCCATCTTGCTTACGGGGTTTGATATCTGCTCTTGGAAGAATGAGCCCTGTGATACTTTAGGTATGGTATGCAAATGTGTTCTGAGAAACTCATGGATGTCAACAGCAGCATCTTGATTAATAAAACTGAAATGTTTTAGAATAAGGACAGGCCAGTTTTGCACATAACCATAATCTTCTTGAAGGTGACAGAGCAGTATTAACATTTTCCTTTGAGGTACCTAGAAGAAAATGAGAATTATTGGTATCTTTGTCCCAGTAAAAATGGCAAAATAAGCTTTCAGAAGACATCCTTCTGGACTGTCACCTTTTCAAGGAACATCTGTGATTTTGAAAATATTTCTGGACCATGCTGATTTTTGTTTTTCTGTGAATACTTGACTCTTTGTGAATGGGATTTGTCCCTAATTTGGGAGCAGTAGAGGCATGAATGGGGAAAGAATAATGTTTACTGGAAAAATGCATTTCTTTTGGGTTAGGCTTGATTTGCATATACTTCTTTTACAGGAATCTCTTTAGTATCAAATAGAAATCTGCTGAAATTCTGCCGTGATAAAACTGATCAAGCAGAAAACTATCTTTATGCATCACAACAGACAAATACTGACCTATTAGGACCAGTGCAAATGATATATGTATTTTACATTCTGTAGAGGAACAACCTCTTTGAATGCTTCCTTCCTCCAGGATTTGCCCCTATCAGTGGTATGTGCAGTAAATACCGTAGTTGCACCATCAATGAAGATACAGGCCTTGGATTAGCTTTTACAATTGCTCATGAATCTGGACACAAGTAAGTTATTTTTCATGAATCTTGCATTCTCTTTCTATAAATAAGTATGTAAATGAATGGAAACAGTATCAGTTAATATAAATCAGCTAATTATAGATCATTTACAGAGCAATATAATTGTTAGAATACATAGAGCTTCCCATTAATGTGTTGGTCTTTATTAAATATCATCTCTTCAGCAATCATAAAACTAACCACTGTGAGATTTTCATCCATTTTGCTGCTGTAGGTGAAGAGACCCTATTCTGACACAGGTACATCACTATTGTTCCTGCTTTGGCAGGAAGCTATAGACAATTTTAGGTCAAACAGAAATCAAGGCTCTTCACTCAGACGTGTGTCCTGTAGCATTAAGTGGTGAACTGGCTGCCTGGGGTTCTTTTATTTTTTGCCATTATATATATTCTAGTAAATAACTGAAGCAAACAGTAAGAGCTGACAATAATAATCTACAATGTTCCCATGCTCCTATCATGTGCCAGTAGACAAATTGCTCCTAGTAGTAGTGCGGTTGTTCCAAAAAGAGAAGGGACACAGCAGCTTACAGTATGGAGATGCAATCTCTCTGAGTCTCTTAAAGGTCTCTTTCCCAGAAGACTCCATGGTTCATAGGATCTTGGATCCATTCATACCATTCAACCCCTCCTTCTTTGTTCTCTGTACCTATTTAATGGGTGCTTTGGTTCAAAACAACCTTTGTGGGGGTTTCTGCCTTTCTGCATATATGTTCATTGGCTTTCTGTTGGATTTCTATGGTAAGAAGACTGTCATTTTTCTAAGAACTGTGGTCTCAAAAAATCAGTAAGAATCTTCCATGGAGTTTCAGCTACTCTCTGAATTGTTGAATTAAGATTTAATGAAGGTGATTAGGTTTTGAAGTTCTTTTTCCCAAATGATTTTGAATTACTTTTTCACAACTTTTTGCAAGTTTTTGATTTTCAGTTCTAACACAGCTCAAACAGAATTCTTTCTAACCACTGGCAGTACAGAAGCATAGCTTCTCTGTGTGGTACAGATCACAAACAAGAAATCAAGGGTTAGAGAAAACATGGGTATAGGATCGCTATTTTCTGCAGCAACATTTCTGCACAGAATACCTTTTTGAAAGGCAGTGCTACTGTATTCTGCTGTTTAGTCAAGGCATGAATCCTTCCAATTCTGCATGACTGAATCAGGACTATTTAGTTTTCATTGTACAGATATGCTCTACAGTATATACTATGACCTAATGTCTACATGAGTGACCCTTTCACAGGTTTCTGTACATCTGAAGGGAAACAAGGAATTAAAGAATAATCCAGCTACCAGTGAAGTCCATGGGAACTGTGCCAAAGCTTTCAATGGGACCAAATAAGTAAAATACCTATGGCTTGATGCTCATGTTACACTAATGCAATTTCACTGACCTCAGTAAATTTTTTAACGCCCCTCCCTCAGCGTTAGGAGAGAATCAGGTCCATAGATTATTTTTCAAGAACTATCCCCCTTAGTCTTTTAGTTGCCTGCCTTCTTCTTTATCTTCTTCTTATTCTCTTTGAGAGAATTATATATTAATTATATATCTTATGCTTGGATTTTCTCCAGTGTTGTTGGATTTTTTTCTTTTTCACCGCTGCCATTCTATTCAGCCTGTCTTTGGTTTACTTCCATGCTCCTGCACCATACTCTTGCATCTTGTCTAATAGAATACATTTTATCTCCTGGAAAAAAGAAAAAAACCTGCCACAGATACAAAATATCTTTGTTAACATTTGTCCATGCTCATGTTGCTGCGACTGATTACTATGAAGTGGAAGAAGACAGGACTTGGTCTCCATGATACTCAGATTCCTGGAAGAAAAATGTCCAGAGGATTTACACCTCACAATCTCACTAATAATCAGAGAGTGGGTGGGAATGCAGCTTTGAAAACAGTATATCATCATATAAAGGATGTAAACAGATCCATTGAAACAAAGGGTGCTCATGTATGAAAAACTGTGACAGCTCTGGAGGTGATGAGGTCCACTGTGAAAATATTTAGCTAAGGATATCATAATAGGAGAATACTGCATACTGTAGAGGTCACACTTTCAGTGGCTCCACTTATTACATATTTTTATGGTTTTCTTTAAATAGTTTGTGTTTTTACCTGAAAGCTTAGTAGTTCCTTTGGGAGCCTATTGTGTCAGTGGGTATTAAATCTGTGGATTCTTTGGCTACAATGCATGTGAACAAAATTATTATTTTCTAAAGCATTACAAAATATTAGCTCAGTTAGGAGTTTTTTGCCCATTTATAGAATGAGCCATATTTTTACATCCTCAGCTGGAGGCAACACATGTAGTAACTCTGATGGACCTGCAATGATTTATAACAGTAGAGGATCAAGTCCAGTAAATTAGATATTCCCTGCACATGCACACATTATATTCATAAAGTCACTAGTGTACTACAACATTGAAGTAGCAGATTATGAAATTTCTATTTAAAACACATTGAAATTCACAGATGTCCTGTACAGTGAGTAAATATAAAGCACTGAAAGAAAAAAACCTGAAAATTAGTTTTGTTATAACCATAAATTCCACATCATTTATCATTTTTAATGTGGCTTTTATTATTGCTTATTGTTCATTATATTATGGTAGCACCTCTGCTACTGAAAGCAGGGCCGTGTGACACTACAGACTGCGCAAAGCACCCAGTAAGAGGCAGTATTCCCACTAAAGAGCTTGCAGTCTAGACAAAGTAAGTGAGAGAGGAAATCAGAGGCACGGAAAAGCGAGTGATTTGACTGAGATAATATAGCAATTTAATAGCCAAAATAAGGAATGGAATCAGATGTTTATGTTAATACCTGGTATTCTATTCATTTAATCACACTTCTTTTGCAGCACAGATTGAATGTAGCTTTATAGTTCTTCCTTCAAATCAGGAGAACAGTTTTATTCTATTCCTACACTGATATTTTGCTGGGGCTCAGGTTTCCATGGCATTCAAGTTAATGGGAGTTGTCACTATGATAAGAAAGGCTCAGATTGCATGCATGTTTTAAGTTGATAGATTTATAGGCAGTATACAACTGTGAGTGAAAATAAGATCCACTAGTGCTTTACCTCCATCTATCTCAATGGGATCCTCTTTGTACATGCCCTAAATGTGCATCTTCCCTTTTGCAAGGATTAATAACTATTAGCAAGGTCTTTCTTGATTAGAATGGCAGAAGTGGTGCTATTACCATTCTCTTTATTGTGCATGGATATCAACAAGAGATACATACTCAAGCATACCTGAGTACTGTGTTTTCAGTTGTTCCAAAAACATTCAGAAAATTGCATAGAAACACAATATAAAAAACCTGCTTGAAATAATTACAGAGAAAACTGGGTTGTGATGTACTCTGACAGACTCGATTTTAGCATTAATCCACTAATTAAGAGGTTTCTGTGTTTATGAACTGGTGGATGAAAAGGTGAAAAATACTATCATTGTGGATATTACTGTAAATGATGCAAAGAAATTCTTTACCCCTTCCTAAATGTGTCATCAGCACAATGCACAAAATGATCTGATATAAAAAATTCAGTCAAATTGCAGACTATTCAGTAATTACTGAGATACATGGCGCAATGGAACTAGCTTTAATTCTTTGTGGTACATTATGGTGGTTATTTAGTCCATCATGGGGCTATTGTCAGATTTGATTCATTTGGTGGCAGAGGAGAAAATTCTGGTGGAAGCAAGAAACCAAGTTGCTGGGCAGGATTAGCAGATGGAAGGGCACATAGAGTAAAAGTGTCTTCAAGGCAATTTCTCTAATGCAATTATCTGCACAAGGATTTTTTTGTTTGTTTTGTTTTTTTAATAAGGTACTTCATGTATTGTTCATGTGACAGTATGGTACCTAGAGTATAAACCTGATTTTGGCATTGATTTGTATATTATCGTCCCATTTGACTAATGCTACAAAGACAAAGAGCTATAGTTTTGACTTAACATGCCTGTGTTACGACGATATTGCAAGGAACTTGGCATCTGTTTATCTGTAGGGTAGGCCTATTATAGACAGTGGCATGTTAGTTTTTTTCCCCTATTACCCCAAGCAGTTCCTTCCAAGAGCAGTATCGCTAGTAGTGAGGAAGATGACTCCAAGTAACCTCAGTTCTTGGCTTGTTCTGCAATGACCAACAAGGCAGCCAAGTACAATAGTGATTTTTATAATGTGAGGTGAAACACTTCCATGACTGAATGCATCCACTCATTTCAGAGGCACCACAAAATAGCTCCTAGATAATAAGTTTCATTGGCAATGCATGATACAATAAACAGGCAGAATTTCAGGAAATTGTTTAACTGTGAAACGTCTCTCACAGCCTGCAGCTCTGGTGTCTGTGTCCCAGTGTCTTGTCATTAACTCACACTGCAGAGCTCCTGTGCATCACCAATATGGGTCTTTCTGGAAACTTGATGACCTTTCTCTAATCAGATAAGTGTATGATGGCAACAACATTTGAATGCTACTAACTGGAGCTTTTTTCGTACTAATAGTCATTTGTATGTTAGTTTGTGCATATGTTTTCATCGCTTTGTGGAATTCTGGCATAGAGATGTTGCCCAGAAAGAGTTTCTTCTGCCCCAAATTGTGTCTTGCTTCTGATTAATCTAGATTTCCACTCTCACGTATGGTTCTCTTTTCAGCTTTGGTATGATTCATGATGGAGAAGGAAATCCTTGTAGAAAAGCTGAGGGTAATATAATGTCTCCCACACTCACAGGAAACAATGGAGTGTTTTCTTGGTCTGTGTGCAGCAGGCAGTATCTCAACAAATTTCTCAGGTAGGTCAGATGTAAATCTGGGCCAGTGCCAGGGAATATATCTTAGTAGCAGGGCATGAACTCTTGAACAGACATAAAAATTACTTAAGTGTGAAATTCACTTCTTTTTAAAATGTGTTCAAACCAATGTACTATTTGAGCCCACACACTTGGACTTATGAGGCGTATAAGTGGTATGCTATGTATGCAAAGTGTCTTTGTCCTGCCTCTTTTTAGAAGAATGAATTTCACCCTCCATGAATATCCTGCAGTAATGACTGGCATGCCATTCTTTCCCAGGCATTCCTGTCCGCAGCTCAGTTTATTAGAGAATTAGTAGGAAGTGAACACAAAAGAAGGCAGACACAGTGCTACCAAATTCATTACAAGATGTAAATTAACACTAGTGGCCTTTCTCCCTGAATTTTCTCTTTTGATCTAGTTCATGCCATGAGTAAGCACATTTTACATTTTCCATATACTGCTTCTGGGAAGGAAAAAAAAAGAGAGAGAGAGAGAGAGAGAGAGAGAGATCAATTGTTTCTCCACCATGTCAGCATTATTCAGTGATGCTTTTAAAGGAGCTGTCTTTTGATGCATATTTAATATCATGAGAATTGCAGTCCTTCTTTCCTGTACAAATTTATTTTATTTTGTTAGTCCTACATGGACATAATGTGCCTCATTCCAAAAAAAATGTGTAAGTGGTACTAAGTCCCAGATCCTAAAAGGTGTTTTAGATGTTAATTCCTTAATTAGAGTCAGAATCAAGAACCTAGATACTTCTGTGGATCTGATCCTTGCACTCCAAATTAGTATTTTAGACCAGTGGACGGGAAAGATGACAGAGTTCTGGTGATTTTGGCTGCTACAATGATCAAAGATATTCTAAGTACACAAGCAAATTGCAAATTACAAAGTCATATAAGCCCTCCAGCATGCAGTATGGTCCAACAGACATATATTTGGAAGATAAATCCAGCATAGACTGACCTTCTGTATATGTGGGTCCTTAAGCATATACAAAGGAAAGAAGTAGACCATAGTGTACCTTTGGTCTTAAGCTAGACGCAGCCAAGCCAAAGCACGCAACACAGCCACAGCAGCCTTTGGTATGTCAATCCACATGAAGTGAATGGGACACTGCTCGTCTTGCTTCTGTACATTGTCTTATATCCTGATTCTGGGAATCCATTTAAGGGAAAGCAGCAGACCAGATCACCTTGTTCTTGGTTACACAGAAATAAAGGGAGAAAAGAATTTGATAGCATTCTTTCTTGTCATAATAATGCCAAGGCCTGGAAATTCCTGTGTCCTAAAACTTTGCAGGTCAGGCTAACAACAAGATGTCAAGATATTTTGGCTTCTGCAGTAGATATTCTTATTCCAGTGCATGCCAATAAAGCTAGTTAAAGGTACCGTATACTGTACTATGTGTTTTTGCTGTTCTGTAGCAAATAAAATATTCTGATAGAAACATGATAGTCATGATTAATTCACCTTCTCATTATAGTACAGCTCAAGCTGCTTGCCTGATTGATGAACCCAAGCAAACAGGACAGTATAAATACCCTGACAAACTGCCAGGGCAGATATATGATGCTGATACCCAGTGCAAATGGCAATTTGGAATGAAAGCAAAACTATGCAACCTCAGCTTTGTAAAGGTACCTATTGATATACTTTTGAAAAGTTAAAATTACATTAGAGAACTGCAGTGCATTTATCAATAAGTACAAGTAATATAGTGTTCTCCAGAGGGTAGGCTGTTTCTCAACCTTATCTTGCCTGGCAATTTACTTTGAAAGCATTGGCCTTCCTTGAGGAATATCACCATCCCAGGGGAGTTTCAGAAAGAAACATGTTCTTTTCAGGAGCTATAAGTTTGCATAAAGATCCATCAGGCAGTGCCTGCTATGCTAAGGGAAATTAGTAGGCAGTGCAGTTTTGATCAAAACTTGCACAGAGTGTTGCAGGGTGAAGGGAGAAGTTCACTGTGTTTTGTTTTACTCTTACACATTGGCATGGAAGTCTGGAACAGATCTATAGCGTTATTTTAGAACAATAAAATGTAACTTATATTCTTGTTTTTTGATTGAGGATTAACCTAGTTTAACCTGTTATTTTAGTGACTATTATACCCTTTGCTGATCTCTTTAGAGAAGATGTTTTATTAAATAATCCAGAGTGCTCATTCTGAAAAGAAGTGTTGTCATTTCTTATACTCCTATTATTATCCTGCGGTATTTTGATTTATTTTATACTAACTGCCTTTATCAGGTGATGGCAGCTGTTTTTCCTCTATAGCCAATAAACAAAGAAGTGAGAGTGAACAGCACTGTGAAGAGACTGTGTTTCCAGACATCTCCTGTGTTTTAGAAAACCAGGTCTCTTCGGAATTTCATAACCCCTGTAGATTTGTTTTAATTTTGACCTTGAACTTTTTACCACAGTTTTTGTTCTCTTGTAGTCTCACACTCAAAAAAGTTAAAAAAAAAAATCCAGTGAAACGGTGCATGAACACAAAGGCAATATACAGAATACTGCTGTGCTAAGAATCTTAAACTCCAGATTTTCTAAGTTCAGAAGAAGGTTTTATTCATATGGCTTTTAAGGTAGCAAAGGCATATATCATTTATCACTATTTCTAAATACCAGGAAATAATGGGCAATTATATGAGTACAATTTCTTTCTCTTTCCAGGATATATGCAAGTCTCTCTGGTGTCACAAAGTGGGTCACAGATGTGAGACAAAGTTCATGCCAGCAGCAGAAGGAACACCTTGTGGCATAAGTATGGTATGTTATTTTATTAATAGTACTACATCATTCTAACTTATTGTTGACTGTATTGACTGTATTGGGTCAAATACTAACTCCTGTCAAAACCAGTTTTATCCAGATCACTGCAGGTTTCATAGTATGGGCTGCTGGATTGCTCAGTAAAAGACTGCATTGCAAAAGACTGCTCCTTGCAGTGACACATACATGATGGGAGCGAGTGATGCCCTTCCCATCAAACTATGCAATAAGATACTTCTGGCAAATCTAAGTCATTAAGAAATTCCACTGATTATAACAAAAATTAGATCAAGACTTCAAATTCCACTCTGCAATAAGCATTCCTTAAGTCATAAAATTTGCTATACAAACTAAGGTCGTCATGCATACTATCATCAGTGATCACTACTGAAAGAACACGGTTATTTGTTTTAATTGAACCCTGTAATTTACTCAAGGCTATAGTTACATGAAATATTTTATTTTGTTGTAACGTGTTTCTTCCATTAGAATATTGTTTTCATTTTCAGTTACTGATATCATGTTGTATCTCCCTTTCTCTCTTTTTGCAATGTCTAATAAGTGAATGATAAAAGGAAGCAATTTTAACAGAACTTTAGCAGTCTATTTTTAAATGACATGGGCAATTTTGAGGTTCTGACAGCCCAAGAGCATCAACTAACATGGAACATTTTGGAACGAGTAAGCTGAAAAGTTAGAGTACAGTTTTAAAGATTTGTACCTTGGAGATCTTAAACCCAGAGCCTGGGCAAATTTTAGGACATTACTTACATATATCATTGCGTTGACCAATGTCCTGCTTCAGAGTCCTTGTTCTACTGTAATCTCATTGAGTCCAGTGGGAGACCTCATGTTTACAGGATTAAGCACTTGCTCTGGGGCTTTTAAAAGTGGATCTTTTCTTTTTTGCACTTAGTAGTTACCACTAACTGATGGGATACTTTTCGGCATTCTTTTGGCAGTGGTGTCGAAGAGGACAGTGTGTCAAATATGGTGAACATGGACCCAAGCCTGTCAATGGCCAATGGTCTGCCTGGTCTGAGTGGTCAGAGTGTTCTCGGACTTGTGAAGGTGGGGTCACGTATCAAGAAAGACACTGCAATAATCCAAAGTAAGACATAGATATGAAAAGGTATTATTTTTATACTAATTATTTATGTTATTAAGTCAAAAAAGAAATAGAGTCCATTTTTGTAAGGAAATAATATGTGTGGAAATCATTCTAAGATTTTTCTTCATCTCCAATATGACCAATCAGTAGTTAGGGAACACCAAAAGACAGTATATGTTCTGATACTAGAAAGTAGAGGTTTGTCTGAAGACTGGCAGAACATAAGGAAGTCTTCACATGATTAGGATTTAATGATTCCTACACAGAGCTCATCAAAGAAGACAAAAAGGAAAATGTTTTGACGAAAAGAATTTTTCATGCTCATTGCATTGCATTTTAACTTAGATGAATCTCCCAATTCTTTTGAAGTTCATATGCAGTATTTGTACAATGCCATATCTATATTGGAGGTATGTTCTACATTAAAACGCGTACCATCCACAGAACAATTTTCTAATGCACCTCTGGAACAAATATGCAAACTAAATGCAATTTATTTTGTGCAACTGCACATACTTGCAGAAATAAAGAAATGCCACACAAAAATATTCACACCTAATAACTTAAAACTAACTGAAAAAACTCTTATAAGCTATTAAAGACTTCTGAGGACATCATACTATCCAGGAGAGTAAACCAGAAATGTTTAAAGTCAATTTCCAGATAGTTGTCGATGGATGTCTTTGCATGTCTGTCATGTTCTTTGCATTCTTTTATGTTTCACAGGTCAGAATAAAGTTACTGACTGCTAGAACTGTATGTTAACTGGTGAAACATTTCTGATATTTTCCTTTAGTGAATATCTTACCACCATAAATACTACTATTCCTTACATACTATTTCAAAGGAGATGTAAAGTGTTATCTCTAGCAAGAGAACACAGGGTCTCAATTGCATGTCATACATGTATTTTCATTTTTGTACTCTGGTCCCTGTTTTTCCTGCTAAATATGCATGCAGGCACATTGTTCTCTGCATTGATTCTCACGCCTTTGATTGCTCTCCCTACGCCACAGCAGAATGTCTGGCAGTTGGAATGTCTCCGTTTGGTTCAGTGTTAGAACTGATCATGATTTCAAATGGTGTTAAAACTAAAGCTCTTGAGCATGAAATGTGTCTGTTACTGCAGCTCTGTGTATTTAGAACTTGCTTTGAGAGTGATCTGTCTGTTTTAACTTCAATATGAATTCATATAAGACTTGACGCCAGAACTAGATCATGTCTCTACTAAATTTAATTTTATTACATTAGTGATAATTAACTTGGAGCAAAGAGAAGAGACTGTAAATCTTTCTCAGAGTGATGAAATGACAGGACGGTAAGCAAGCCATCCATAATACAGTGTAGCTGCATTTCACATCACTGACCAACAGTGCTTTTATATAAATGTGGATTCATTAGAAAAATGATCCTATCCATTTTCAATGTTAAACTACATGGAAAGATTAATAACCTACTCACTGTTCATTGTTAACCTCTATAACTACACATAAACAACAAATAATGATTCATTTTTTTTAATTTCGTAAATATATTTCAGACATTTATGTATTTCAGTATATATATTACTTCATATGTAATATATTTATTTCAGTTTTCCTAATCCAGATTTGTGTAGGAGCTAATGTTTATTTTGCTCAAAAGCTTGTTAGAAGATTTTGGATAGCAGAATTCTGAAGGTGACAAAGAATAAAATATATTTCTGTAAGAGATCAGGACAAAGGCTGTGGATCTCTGAAGACTGACTGAATTCTAAAATAAGATTTTTAAATAAGTAGTCCGCTTTTCAAAACAACTGACTTCTTATGGACATTGAGGGAGATTTGTAGGTTTCCAGTGATTTTAAAGATGACACTTCTTATTTAGGAGCTTAAGCACCAGTGAGGAATGTAACTTCAGGCTGCGACTTTTGAAAACTTCTCATCTGTGGTGTGTGCAATTCTCCTCTTGAAAATAAAAGCCAACCAATTCAATTCTCTTTTTCTTGACAGTCATAGGGCAGACCTTGTCGTCATGCCCGGACAGCTCTGGATATGGCTTCTGAATTACCGCCTGAGTTACGTACAAATTCATACTAACAAACACCTATGGAAGTCAACTGTAGTACACATAACTATGCAGATTTGCTAAAATCATTATGTTTCTACAAATTGCCACAGTGTAATTTCATGGATCTGGTTTTCGTATATCACAACATTTTACAGTTGAGATATTTTTCCAAGAAAGAAATAGATTACGTAATTTAATAGCTCAGCTGGTAAAGAACCTGAAGAGTGCCCCAGAGATTTAAATTAACTCCTTAGTCGTATCTGTGGGACTGAATCGTACCCACTTCACAACAGTGCATTGCTCACAAAACGAGTAGAATGCAGTTTTAGGCATATATGTAACCAAAAGACAAAATCAATAAAATTGCTTCAGCACATATCCTTTTTTAATCTTCTGTGTACAATGACTGCAAGAGTGACTGCAGACACTGCAGATGTAAACTGATGTAAACTAATGCTGCTGTTTAAAATATTAAATTAAAAATGAAAATTGTGAAAGACCTTGTAAGACCTTTGAATTCATGCAGGAAAAATCATCTAGCTTTGTGACATTATGGTCATTTCTAATAATATGGTCATAATACAAGCAGAAATGTTCACACTTGAATAAATGATCACAAACCATGAAAAAATAAGGTTCCAGAATCTCAGGGTCTAATTCCCGTTATAATACATGAAATATTTTCCTTGATCAGATTACTATACATATCATTCCATGATTTCTCACTCTGTATTGCATTCCAGTGAATATTCCTCTCAATAATCCTCAGTAAGGCCTCAGCTCTAACCGCACCTACTCATGCAAGGATCTTTACCTGTGCGCTCCAAAGCTGGGGATGTACACAGGTAGCTGGAAAGCGTAGGCTAGGTCTGCATTAGGAGCACTGGACTGCTACAGAAATATTGGCATCCCCTCTGTGCAAAGCTTTCCATCACGAGCAGTTATACTAACAAGAGCTTCTGCGGACAGTCGAACCAAACCCTACTAGTAGTATAAATGTCATGACTTTATCAGTGCAGATAATAGCCTTGCTCAGAAATTCAGTTTTGTAGATCTTTAGCGTAGTTTCCTATGGCTTACATAATTCTTACTGACAACTTGTTGGTAAGAAATCGAAGGTGGGGAAAAGTCCATCAATTCTCTGGCCAGCAGTTTCAGTGATGGGAGCATGCTGTATTATTAAAATGCTGCAACAGAGCTGGAAAGCAGAACACCTCTTCCAGTACTCCCTTAGTTTGGTGGAATTTTACATCATCCTCAAATGCAAGACTGTGGCTAGAAGTCACGATCTAGCCATAAATAATCCTATTATATTGCTTGTTTGGTGGCATTTACTTGGAAAGAGGTTGCTTTTTTCCCTTACAGTTGAGAAGTTTTGTTCTCTGAGGATGAAGGAGGTTAAAAAGAAAAACACATAAATGTGCTGAAGCTGTAAAGAAAGTCAGTAGAGAATTGAGTATGGACCCAACAGCTTGGCTGCCTTAACTCAAAGCTCCCAGCAATTGCACAAAGTCAATATAAATACTGCCTGACTTCACTATTTAAAGAGACATCCTCCCTGCCCTTCAAAAACTGGATTGCCACCAATTAGGACAGAACACTTGCCTTTTTAAGACCTTTGCTGTTGGACCCAGCATCGGCATAGCTAGTAGATAACCTCAGGAAAGGTCAGTGGAAGGTTTTTCCTACAGCACATTTCCCTGGTGCTTTAGCCAGCTATAAATGGACTAGCAGAGGGGTTTCCACCCCTTCCTTTGCCCGACTGTTTTGCAGCCTAGATTTTTGGCAAAGCTGGCTATACCTTCAGCCAGCAGTACCTTCAAAGCTGAGGCAAAACATGAAAACCAAGCCCCAGCTTGTTGTTAGAAAAGTATGAGGGTTAGAATTTACAATAAGGAAATAGTGTAAAAATAAAATGAACCTGGGTTCTCTCATCCATGTTGTACCAAGCTGTCCCCATGTTACTCCATAGCAGGATGCATGTTAAGAGAAATTGCATGATATGGGATAAAATTTTCACATACAGTTTAGGGATTTAGACAAACAACTCCATTATATTTGTTGCAACTGTATAAATCTTGTATCTTTTAAATTATTCTAATTTTTTTCCTTAATGTGTAACATGGCCAAGCCATCCGCTGAAAGATGGCTTGTCTTCCAAGTGTGTCCATTCCCTTAAGTTTTTAAAAATCATGATATGAATGTATGCAGGTGCAGAATCGTTACATTTTTTTTCTCTTAATGCAAGAATTAGTACAATATCACACACATTCCGATAGTTTGGGGTTTTGAAGACTTGGCACAATACTTGCAGATGTGTATCTGATTGTGAAACTGCAACAATAACATCAGTGGATTCCAATGTAGATCCATAAGGAATATGAGTGTGAGTGAATACATTACTCAGCAGCTTATGAGACCTCTCGGTCACTTTGAAAAGAACAAGCCTTATGTTTAAAATTGGTTTACAGTCATGTACATAGATCCAATAGTTAAAAAAAATATTATTCTGATAGTGTAAGATATTAGGAAAGTAACAGAATATGTTCTTTTCATACTGGCCAGAATTAAGGAAAATGCCCAGGTAAGGGCTGCTGAAGTAGATGCAATGTGTTTAAAGTTAACCATGAACTTCAGTATTCTCCCAAAGCAGGGCAATTATGCACAGTCCCTGTTTCCTTGACTATTTAAAAGTACATTTTTTTTACAGTGATTTACAAAACAAGCAACTAGAATGTAATTACTCATTCTGTTTATGTTTGATCAGTTTTATGTTATCCCTTATTAACTCTTCCTGTGATAGGTAATTCTTTGCACATGTTCATTCCTGGATTACAGCAAAGTAAAAATAGCTAAAGAACAAGATTGAAACCAGCCAATACAAAATAGATCTATAAATTTAAATCAGTGAGAACATGATTCACCTCTGGCTGGTTGCATCTTTGCTGCGTTTGCAGTGATCCACATAGGTATTGCATGGCAACTGCTTTGCTTGGTTTTAGCAACCATGAAAATTAATTGCCATATTAGAAATATTGATCTCTTAAGGCAATAAGTTCTCATTTTGTCAATGCACATGTAATATCATACAGGCTGTGTAACATCATGTAGGCTGTGCAAAAGATTTTTTTCTCTTTTAGGCCACAGTATGGCGGCAAATTCTGTCAAGGCTCAAGTCGTATTTATCAACTTTGCAATTATCAGCCATGTCCACCAAACAGTCTGGACTTCCGTGCCCAGCAGTGTGCAGAATACAACAGCAAACCCTTCCGGGGGTGGTACTACAAATGGAAGCCGTACACTAAAGTGGAAGGTAATTACAGCACCGCTCTGATGGACAACGTCAGTTGCAGGAAGCAAGCTATAGATCTATAATTCATCCATATTCTTTGGGCAAATATCACCCTGATGTAAGCAAACAGAAATTCAGTTGGCTTATTTGGAGATGTGTTTGCTTTCCAGCATACCTGAATCTCGCCCTCTGTGTGATACTGCCTGTATGAACACGCAGTTGATTTTGATTGTGAATTTAGATCTTTGTCCTTGGCATGACTCCCTGGCTGTTGCTACCCTCTCTTTTATTTTATATTAGATATATTTTAGTGTAAAACAAAACAAAACAGCAAAAAAATTTCCATGGATTTTTCAGCATGGGAAATATGAGCTCCCACAATAACACTAGCAGACTCTTCCTTCATTTGGAATGTTCTCAGATTTCTAAATGTAACAATAAATCAACCTTTTGACTTCTCTACTGGTATAGTCCCATGAGAATTGGAAAAACAAATAATGTACTGAACATAAATTTTTTCAGGGTATCTTTTACTACTAGATCTTTATAAAGGTCAGGTCTCCATAACTATTTCTTGTCTTTTGTAGAGGTTAAGTTCATTTTTCCTTTACACATCTTTATTTTGTAATTAGAATCAATATTCATTTTTATCTTATATTACCAATATTTTCTGCAGTTTGAAAGCACAGTTTATAGGTGCAGTTGTTACTACTTAAATAAAAGTGGCTAGTGTATATCACATTGTAGCTGCTCTGTTTAGTCCTGTACAAATTTGCTTTGAAGGATATTACATGTATAATTTTATACATGCACACATATAACTTTTATTTATAGCCTGTTTATATGTCCTTCAAAAGATTTTGGAGGCACTTTGGTTGGTATTTAGAAATCTATGTTGTACCAGCCATTATGAATGGAGGAAAGAGGAAATATGGTTTCACAGCATGTCACAACGGATGCTGTATTATAGGCAGAATGATGCATCTTGTTTAACAGCAACTAAGCTAACCTGCATTGATTTTAAAGGCAAAAGGGATATGTTTAGCAAAAGAAATAGGAGCTTAAAATTAGGGACAAAGGACATAATTTTCAAAAGGAAGAAGTCCCCACGTAACTCTGAAATTAAAAATGCCTCACTGTCCTAACTCTCCTAGCTGCTTTTCAAAATCTCCCCCAAGATCTATATTTGTGCTCCTAAAACCATGAGCTGATTTTCAAAATTGCTACACGTGTGGCTCTGTAGAAAGAGTGGAGTGCTAAGTACTATCCAAAATCCAGCTGCTTATTTAAGGGCAAAATGTATTTTGAATCTAATTTCATGAAAATGTTTTTATGTTGCTTTATTTAGTCCTTTTCTTGCATGAAAATTGTGTTCTTCAGCAATTGTTACAATATTTCAATACCACCACTGGATTTTCCTAGAATTTATTAGCCCTTCATAAGCATAATATACCATCCATATAGAAGTAGAAATCTGATTGACAATGCTGTGAATTTTTTAGAGGAAAAGTGCTTTTATTAAGGGAAAACCTGCCCCCAGTCCTAGCTTCCTGCTAAACTTATCATTTGTGCCATTTTATTTCTTTTTCAATTTTTACTTAAAAATTAATGAAAACATTACAAATCTCCCATTTCTCTTAATAAAAAATGAAACTTGAAACTGTGGGCAAGTGCTGCTAAAATTTAGGGCCACATCAACAGCACAGCTAATGGAATATGCGTGTTTTCACACTGGTGTTGAATTTTAAACTATCTGAGTGTCTGGATTGTCAAATTCACCTCTTATTTTAAAATAGCATAATATAAGCTACTGTATTTGGCTGTACTTCTGCCTATCTTGGGGTCCTAATATGTGACCAACCACAGATAACCCTTGTAGCTTCCAAGTGTCACCTAGGATGTGGGAAGAAATAATAGCAGAGTTTAGGTTTTGGGGTTTTTTAACTTTCTTTGGTCTGCTAACACTTTCTTGTCTTGTTTTTTCCCAGAGGAAGATAGATGTAAATTGTACTGCACAGCTGAAGACTTTGACTTTTTCTTTGCAATGTCCAGCAAAGTGAAGGATGGAACGCTGTGTTCTCCAAATAAATACGATGTTTGCATTGATGGAATTTGTGAAGTAAGATAAAATTAAGTTTCTTACAATCCTAATGTCTTTTTTTTTTTTTTATGGGCAATTGACTCCTTTATCAAAAATGCAGCTGTTTCTTCAAATTCCCTTGTGTCTGAGTCCTTCACTTCTGCCTTTTGGTTGCAGCAAGTAGGGTGTGATCATGGACTTGGTTCCAAAGCTGTATTGGATGCTTGTGGAGTTTGTAAAGGAGATAATTCAACATGCAAGTTCTTTAAAGGCCAATACTTGATCCAGCACAAAGCTAATGGTAAGGAAAGCTGTTCCACATGATCATCAACTCATTGCTCTGCTGTATCCCCATGTAATATATATGACTCCTTGCTCATTAGAGCAGCGGCTGAAAGTCCAGATGTGAACTGAAAATCACAGGGAGAGTGAGAGGAGAGTTCACATTTCTCCTGTTCCTTGGTAACAAGAAAGCTATGAACATAAGTCTTGGTTAGTTAATTTGCAGGCATTCCTCTTGTTTCCTAAGCCACTTTTTTTCCTTTTACATTTCAATTTTCTGTTAAAAAAGATCTTAGGATTCAGGCAAGTGAAAAAATAGCTGTAAATAATTCTGTCTGGAATGAGCTTGTGGAAGATATGAACAGTGGTACACAGCATAATGCCAAACATGAGAGCACTTCCATGTCCATTTTCAAATTAAATTCATTCGAAGCTATCCAGCTGATTCAATGAATGACCCAGTCACTGGGATGCGGACTTTTCTTCACTGGACTGTCACAGGCTTCTTGGGAAATAATCTCTCTCTGCCTCTATTTCCCAGGCATAAATTGCAGATAATAAATATTTCTTTACCCTCAGGGGTATTTTGAGGATTCATTTACTGATAATCATAAGACATGTCAATACTACAGTGACAGAGGCCAGGAAAGTATTTAGGATATAGTTACATAGAGATAAAATACAATGCTAGGAAAATAATCTGAACCGAATGCTCTGCAAAATTAGCCATGTGCAGTGCATATTGGAGGTTGTCAGGGATGTCTGATCAGACTTTACAACGACTGAGGTTTCTAAATGCTCAGGGTGTAGCTGGTCACAGCAGGGAGATCCAGTGGTATACAGGGCTCTGTGAAAGCTCTCTGCGTCCGAGTGCATCTCACCCCCAAAACTCGTCTGTAATTGAAATAATACCTTCCAGCTACTCTAGGAACTACAGGGAAAACATGGTAAAACCATTACAGTAAAACCACCGTCAGTCTGATATGCATTTTTCTAAGGTGAACTTGCTTTTTCTTGTCTTCAGTCACAAAGAATAATTCCAGGAACTGAAACACCTCTGAGTTACTCTGATTACAGGCTGCATAGGAGTTTTAAAATCAGAACTGGTATGTCCTTGTGAAAGTGGAGTAACTTTTGGTGGATCAGAACAGCTGTCTTCAGTATCTTTCAAACTGTTGGCTCAGAAAGGATAAAGCATCTCTACCTATATGACAATTGCAAAATTGTTGCTTATGTCTTTCTTTTCAGACTACTATGCCGTGGTCACTATTCCAGCAGGAGCACGCAGTATACAGCTCCGCGAAATGCAAATCTCAACCAGCTATCTTGCAGTGCGCAACCTCAGTAAAAAGTATTATCTAATGGGAGACTGGACAATTGACTGGCCAGGAAAGTTCTCTTTTGCTGGAACCGTTTTTGATTATCAACGCTCTTTTAACCATCCGGAGAGTCTATATGCAGCAGGACCGACTAATGAGACGCTAGTCTTTGAAGTAAGCTTTCTGCTGTTTATTCTTTCCTTGATGTCTATTACAGAATTAGTAACGACAGCTTTAGCTCTGTGCTGTTGCTCTCAGCGAGATACAAGAATAGCACTGAGTCATAATAGCGTTCAGATTTAATTGTGTAGCCATGCTAGATTGAAAGGCCTTTCACTGGTTTATCAAGCTCTGAAGTTTAGTAAAGTGTCACAAGTTCTGAGAAAAGAAAAATGTGTAAAGCACACCATGTACCATTATTTTTCAGTTGCTGCGCAATGGTAATAGAGATTATAAGTCCATCCCGTAAGTCGTATACAATAAAATTCATTGATGTAAAAATAAAGTCTAACATCATGTTAAAGCTTAAAGGTAACAGTTTCAAATAATGCTTCTGAACTTCAGGCACATGTAGCCATTTTTACATCTTCCTTGGGAAACAGATGGTCTGAGTACTGCACATAGGCTCCTATGTAATTTCTCTTGATTCAGTTTTATTGCTGACAGCATCTAGAATAATAAATTTTACATATATTTATTTCCTAATCAAATTTATACCTACTCCATCTGCCAGATGCCCTGTGTTGGAACTATATTTAGCAGAAAATAAATTTGGTGCTTATATGGTTTGTTCCAGTGTTAGAATTTTGAAACTGGTTGTAAGTACTTTTGTTCTAAGAAAAATCTCTTTCCGCATTAGGTTGCTTTACGAGATTGTCTTTGAAAATGCATCAGAATATCTGATGGGCAGTTGCTGGCTGAAGTCTTTAGTGACTGTTAGCTACATTACTTTGCCTGCTTTGTTAGAAAGCTCTAGCAAATCCCGGGATTTGTAGCTCATCTGTTATGTCCATTCTGATGAGTCCTTCCCTGCGAGAAGGCAGGAGCCCTCCCCAGAAGGGTTCAGTTTCTTCCCACACCTGCCAGCAGTACTCTGGTCGGCTTGGTACCAAACCCGTGGTTTTCTCTGGAGTGTCCTTGAGGAGCAGGAGACTGAGTGCCGTAGCCGCTCGCCGAGGCAGCGAGTTGTGGTTCCTCACTCCAGCCCGTAACACCACAACTCAAAACTGCTCTCTGCCGAAGTTCAGCAGGAATGGTCACCCGAGAGCTCTGCATCCTCTCTTACACATCTTTGTTCTGTTGAACTAAGAAACACAGTAAATACAGACTGTATTATGAAATATATTCTTCAAGGATTATTTGAACTTTTGCAACTATTCAGTACAGGTTTTGTTTGGAATACTTAAGAGCCTTACTGACATTCATACTGATTGAGTAATGTACTTAAATTCATCTTTAAGAGCCATTGAAGCTCATGGACCTTGAACTTGTTTAAGTATTTGCTTTAGGATGGACAACTTGTCATGGGCTAACGGTGAGTATTTTCACGAGTGATTATCATGATTTGCAATGCCTTTTTTAAACATTTTTTTTTCTCAATTGAAGAATTTTCATTCTGGGTGTGTATGTTAATAAGGATATTTTAGTCCGAAGAAGAGTTTGGTCTACAAGTTACAGACATGCTTCCCTGTCCGCAAATCATTTCCAAAATAACCTTACACCAAACCAGCAAGCACACTTATAAATACTATGAAATGTTAAACTGAACTCTTGGGAATTTTATTTGTCATAATACAAAGTAAATTGAACTACATTATTACAGAACTAAAGTATGAATAATAAATTGCCTACAAGATGACTTACTTGGCTGCATATTGTGCAAATACTTTGCAGAATAGAGATTAAAGGAAAAAAACGATTTTGTTTTAATGCCAAATAACACTTCTATTTTCATCCTATCAAATTATGCTAAACAGTTTTATTAAGATTTAACATTTAACTTGAGGCTATTGCTCCTATGAGAGCCTATTTAACTTCCCTTGTATTTTTATTGAAATACCTACACCACTAGCATTGGTAACTAGGGATTCTAACAACTAAAAATGTTACAGTCACGTATTACCCAATTATATATATCTATGAGCAGTAGTTAATATTTTTTCTTTCAATAATTTAAGCAACAGTCAGCAAACTGAATTCTCAAAAAAATGCAAAATCTTATGTGTTCAAAGATTTGCCAATTTTTGCTTTTTCAATAACTCTAAGCAGCAAAAATACCAATGAAAACTGAAGAAATAACTTTTTATGATAAAACACACATATTGCTGAAGATCTGTTTGCAGCAGTAATAATTAAAGAATTCCTATGTCAACTATAAATGCTAGAAACTGATAGAAGGCTGAATAAAAGGAACACTGGAGCATACTACATTTTAGCTTTGTTTTTATTTTTTTGTCTTCTGTAGTTTTCAGAGAAGCAAACAAAACAAGTCTTGCCAGCAATTTTTTATCCAAATAAGTTGTTTTTCGGTCAGATAAGGCTTTCCAGAAGTAAGCCCTCAACTTCTTCCCATGACATTTAGGTATTTTTTCTTTATTTTTAATTATGTTGTATTCAACAGCAATTTAATAATTATTTTCTAGATTAGTTTTTTTCCAGAAGAATTCAATGGGAGCCCTTGTAGAAACGTACACTGCAGGTACTGAGAAACTGAATAAATGGCATGCCTAAATGCAGGAACTTTTCTTACTCAGGTGGACACAAAATACAAATTTTTGTAGGTGTATTTATTGCTGGTCCACTGTGCTCGTCTGTATGATAGATGAACAGAGCTTGTGCTTGTTTAATTTTGTAGTCATAGTTTTGCTGGACATTTGTGTGGTGAACCTAACAGTCCAGTTTTTCACTGAGTTTCTGGATGCAAACCAGACTGCATGGATCCAGCGAGTTCAGGCTATACGTGTCCTCTGAGCAGCGTTCGCAAAGAGGAAGGGACCCGTGCTCTCCAGGTATGGGTCCAGACAGGTCTGGCAAGTCAGCGCTCAAGGCTATCACTTCCTTTGAAATGCAGTTATTCTCCAAACTATTTGCTTGAAAGAGACATCTGAAGCATGTGTTAAGAGAGAAGGATGCAACCCAAGTAAGAAAAAATTCTTAAAATTCCCTATTTTCTTGCATACCACAAAAATAGCAATAGTCCAGTCTTGCAGTCATACTAAATGTTTCATATTTGTGATATCTTACTGTACAGTATGTTCCTATGCATCTGCATCTGTGTTTTTCTATCAGGTTTTTCAATGGTTCAGTTTAGCATGTATCATTTAATCAGATTTTGCAGTCCTAAAACATTATTCAAAAATGGATAAGAGACAAGAAAAAGAATGATACAGTGTTTTCATATTTATATTGGAACTTTAGAAAAAATAAATATACATATTATATATATATATTTATATGTAATATAGGTATATAATTATGGGAACCAGTCATACCAAAGAAGACAAAGGGCAGTGACTCTGTAATTTAGCTAGGTTGCGAGAGAAAAAATACAAACTTCACTGGCTGAATATTTTCTGGGGAGGAGGAGAACATTGTGAGAAGATTGTGGAATGAAATGTGGAGGACTAGTGTCTCTGGAGCACAGCTACTGGAAGTGTAGATGTATGGCCAGATTTATGAATTCAGCAGAGCTTTTCCTGGATTGTTCAAGAAGTAAAGTCACATATAGAGGGAAGGCAGCACAGTTAAGGCAGGGAATCAGAGCCCTTTAGAATTTGTGCATCGTTCTGAAGTTGCGGTTTTATTATTGATACTTTGGTGATTTTGGGTTTGTAGAAACCAATAAAAGCTGAAATGAAAAATCTTTATGGATTCAGAAGGCAGTTCCCAAAATGGCCAGATTCAGGCTAGATGAAACAACAGACAAAGCTCAAAGTGGGAGAAATATGATAGTTAAATGATAATCTAGGATCAGGAATTAATACCAGGTTCTTAAAATATGGGTCCTGTAATGTCATTGCATCATCTTAACTGGAAACATACTGGCTTTTTTTTTAATGTAGCTGAATATGTCCAGCCTATTTATTTATCTGTCATTTGGTCAGAGGTAATCTAAGGTCAACACTTTTAATTTAAAGACCTTGACAGTGTTTTTCTGGTAATTGAAAAAGATGTAACTTAAGGAAGGATAAACTGTAATTCAGCAGTCATTTATCTAGCTCTGGAAATCAGGGCTGACAGTGGTCCACTGATGGATGAAGATGTTTTCCATAGCAGGCCAGCCACAGCTAGCAGAGCACCAGGGACAGGGCCACCGGCGGGCTCTGGGCGGTTGGTCGTGCCTGCCGTTTGCTGCAATCTTCAGGCACCCTCCCCGACTCACTGGGATTGGGAGCAAGGTTTTGAGAGGGCAAAACAAACTCAACTGTTATGTGGGCATGAAAAATACTGCATGAGTGTGAATTAGTAAACTAACTTGAAAACAAGGGAATTTGATAATCCGGTTTTCTGTTTCGTCAATGAGCTGATGAAGAATGGATTGACTTGAGACTCCAATTTGATTTGAGAAAGCACAGTAAAGTTTTTCAGGATGAGATAGAACCAGTATCCTCACTGAACTCTGCCTCACACTTGGTGAAATACTGAATCAGGGAATTATGAAATCTTGGTGAAGAAAGATGTTTATCTTGACAGCAATAGGTAACAGATGGAAAGGATGCTTTACAAAGAGGCAAACATTCACAGAAAGGGAAGGTGAAGGGAGCTTCAAAGCAGGAAAATGTCTAATTAAAACCAGTAAATCACTTCCTCCTTGTCAATAGGGAGAAAAAGAGAAAGGAAGCCAGGTGGAATGACTTTACTGATGATCTAGCTGCCACTGGGAGAAAGCCAAGCTGCAGTTATAAAGCATTACGTTTATTATTAGCTACTAGATGATAAATTTGTACTGATTTCCCCTAAAGAGAAAGTAAGTTAAAGAGAGCTAAGATGTGCTTATAAGATACAGATGTTGATGCAATATAATGGATAAAAGGGTTCTCCTTTAGTGAAGAGAGATTAGCTGGACAGTATCCCTGAAGGTTGTACATTTAGCATGTGAACAGTAAAAAGATGGAGACCCAGTAACAACAGAGGATAAATTTGAAACAGCTGAAGCAGAAATGAGATCATACAGGACCTTTCAAGGATACTCTTTTTCTTTTTTTTTTTTTTCCTTTTAATGACCTTAGTGGACTTTCTTGAAAAACAATAGTTTTTCATAAGCTTTTAGTTAAGATTGTTTTTAAAGTGACTCTACAAATATGGAAGGCATAAAAATGCTTTTGTTTTAAGGTTTGGCTAGCTAACTAATGGGTAGTTCTTCCTTTACTGTCATTTTCCTCTGCAGGTTCTCTCACTTCCCTTTGAAGCTCCTGCTATTAGCCACTGTCATGGATAACATCCAATAAGTGCCCATTCTAGACAAGGGTCCTGTGTTTTTAAACTGGTTTAACAGTTTCCCCCAGCATCATATGCTCTATGCTTACATTTGCACTACTGCAAACAAAGTAAATCCATGAAAGTCAGCAGAATAAACCTTGATTAATTAGAGAAATCAGAATCTGGCTCGGGATGTTGGATGTTACAGTATTTATTAAATACATGTAGGTTCATAGTAGATGAAAACGCAGGACTCACAAGCATCTTTCTGAAAATACCAATACCGCCACCAGTTACCACTCTTTCAAACATGCAGACTTCTCCGTCTGCCCTCCTCGAGAAAGCTAACTGCTTTATACCTGCCTAAAGAAATTATCAAAGATTTACAAAACATGGGAGAGACACAGGAAATGTAGATGCAATTTGAATACTCAGATCAAAGCCACCATATATGTTGGCATTCTAAATTTGGGTTTATGCCCATTTTGTAAGTTATACAAATGCAGAATGAGTAAAGTTGAAAATACATGAAGCACATGTGTGTAAACAGTAGTTATTCCTTTATTTTGCTCTTTTTTTAAGCTCAGCTTCACTCCATAAGTGATAAATGTCTATCTGTCCTTCACAGAGATAATCATTCATTTTTTCAACTTGTTACATGCCAGACGCTTTTATGTTTTCCTATACATTAGACAGAATACTATGGAGGAAAAAGGACTTTATCTTGTCTAAGTTAATCTCTCCAAATTCAGTGTATTTGCAAGTAACTTCACATACACATCTTACAATAAAACATACCTTAAAAGCACAAATCAATCATAAAAAGGATGTGTTGATAGGCACTTTAAAAATTTGCCCCCCCAAAACAGAGTATTTTATTGGAGGCTTAAGATAGCCATGGAAAGGAAAAAAAGAAGAAGAAAATAAAGAATCTTAGACAGAGGAGCAGATGCACAGCTAGTTTAGAAAATGTTTTGGTTTAGCTTTGAAATCAAAATTAGCAGTAAAAGGAAAAGGTTCTTTACTCAGGAGAATTCAATTTATCCATTGTTTTAACATTTTATGCCCTAAGCAAAAGCCAGTTCTTTTTCTTCAGAATAGATCTGGCAGATTCCAGCCATAGAGTCTGTGGTTTTCGAACTCAAGAAGCTGTAAATTTTATAACTCTGCGCCCTGCGGTCAGAGCTGCTGAGTGTTGTGTCTGAAGTCAGGTGGTTGGTGTGTTAAAGGTAGACATTAAACAGTTCTGTTGAGGAACTGGAAATGTTTAAGGAGGTTGTTTGCCAGCTGTAAATTTGGGAGCAAATGCCAGTTGGCTGAAAAGATGCTGGAATGCATCCAGTTAAGTAGACTAGCACTGGAGGTCTTTCCAAATTTGTGGGCCTGATAACTTGGCTGTATATGCAGACTGCAGTTATTGGGTTGTTAAGAAAGGGCTTTATAATGAATGTTTGAAAGTAAGAATGTTTGAAAGTATAGAAAACTTTTTATATGCTCATTACTTTGGCAAAATTGCAACTTTGCAATAGCATTGCATTCTTGATGAAAATTTGGTTGAACATTATACATTGTATAACATTTTTCAGCTGAGTGCAAGGGACTTTAAATTATATGCTTTTGTACCCTGCAATATTTGGTCTCCAATACTGTTCCCAATTTAGCTGAAATGGGATGATACAGGAGGTAGGAGACATAAGTACGATACAGTTCTTGCTCTCTAAACATCCCCTCTTGTTATCTAATGGGTGGGAAGGGGCTCTAGCTCTGGCTGCTGGCTAGGAACAAGAGGGGAAGTTACAGACTTTGCCTGTCATAATTGTGTCTACTGTCCAGGGCACAAGAAGGGGATGCAGCCCAATGCCTTAAAATGTGGACAGGTCAGCTTGCACGGTGAGCAGGATTTACCCCACAGGCACTCACTCAGTTGGAGGTTGCTGTTTTCTTACATCACTGTGTGGTTGTTCTCTGAAGTGATAGATACTAACATGTCTTGTTCCAACTTGTGAGAGATCGTTTGCTCTCTTTCCTACCACTGTGTTGAAGCACCGGAGAATATTGCTCTAACAGGAATAAAACTGGTTGCCACATTTCTTCTATCTTCTCATCTTCCCTCTTGTGGGTTCTGAATCCTGTTGCTCAGGTGCATTTGTTTGTTTCTTGCCTCTATTATCACAGAGTAAAGAACAGTTAAATAGTACTTTTCAGAAGACTATTATTTCAGAAGACTATTTATTTTGGCCACCGACATAGCAGTTTTATGACAGTTGTCAGAATCTAGAAACAAGGGCTGACCCTTACACATGGTCCTGAGATATAGACAGTGGGAATAAGCATCCTCCTCCTTGCTACCTGGCTTACTAGAAGGCCCAGTAGAATTTCAGCCTCAGCACTTGAAGGAACACAGAGCATCTACTGACATGGGAGAAAGTGCATCCTCAGAGGACCATGAAAGAGACCTGACTTTGACCATTCATACATTTGCCAGACCTCTTCCAACATAAGAAGAAAATAAAGTTACTTTTCAAACTTGTTTGCTTCCCTGTATTTGGATAGGCTCACTAAATATTCTCTTTTTTGAAGAGTGGCTTTATGCCACCCATTACTGTGAAAAAAGTGCATTGAGGAAGAGTGGCCCCAGATAATCACACTGAAAGCACAGTAGCTACACTAACACTTGATTTCATGTCTTGTTCTTATTTTATTTCATTGACCTTTGACAATTAGTTAATAGCAACATAATCACACTAAAAATATATTTCCTAGGTATGTTGCTTAATTTCAACATATATATCTCTTCAAAGGCCACATATCTTAAGTTTGGGATGTCTTTAAAACTATAAATTTCTTGTGGTTCAGGCTTGTTCCCTGTTTACCCAGCTCTGGTCAGTAAATCAGTCTCCTTTCATGATTCAAATTAATTCTTCTTCCTAAAGCCATAGCACCAGCAGACCAAGGTTTCTCATTAAAATAAAGCAGAGGAAAAAAGCATTGAGCAAGTAAAAGCAAATGAATAAATAAAATGTAATGATCAGTGCCCAAAGGCTGCAATTATCATCAGGGTCCTACTTTTGTAGGCATGGTGGAATATCAAAGGATACTGTCCTAGTCCCATCATCACTGTGTGCCTTTGGCACCTTCTGTGCTCTGACAGGGTTGGAAAAGGTAAAGCAGTTTCACAAAAGGGAAGGTATAACCTTCTTCATTACTCAGTTGCCACTTCACAGGGCAGCACTTGGTCAACAAAACGTTCACTGCAAATAGACTAACCATAGCTTTTTCTACTGATTGAATGAACACAGGATGTTCTTCTTACTAATAATAGTTTGGGATACAGACAATTTTCTGGCTGCCTCAGACACTGAGATCTGTGCTAATACCTTGGACTCCTAGGATCTTCCAGTGGTAAATGGCAATTAAAGCATTTTGAGGTCTGATCTATAAGAAGAAACAGGAAAGGTACTAGTTTCTTAAAGAATGGTTTTCCAGGGCTCAATTCTTATTAGGGTTGATGCACACAATTTTTACTGAAGCATGTGTTCTGGAGCTTCACACATTAGATGTCTGTCTTAAATTGAAAAGGAGAGAAGAGTGAACACGTATTGTTGCTTGTTTTAAAATAAAACCTTGCAGCCTTTTTTTTGTAGGAACTCTAATGCCCATGGTCTTTAAGTTCAAGATTCAAAGTGATTGTGGAGTAGTGTTGTAAGAGAGTTGGACTTTTTCCCATCACTTTAAGAATCTGCCTAAGTGTGGCCAATGACACAGACTGCAGCACTGCTTGTATAAATCCCCAAACGTAGGAGGACAAAGGATCAATCCATAGTTATACTGCCTCACAAAAATCAAAATTCATATGGAAGAGACATCTTCCTTCACCTGAAGAGGCTGATAAATATTATAAAACACTTGTATCAAATAGTGATGAATGGCCAAGGGAAAAAGAGAGTCCTGAAAAAGTGATAAGGATTTGAACAGGGCATAGCAAATGGGCATGAAACTGCCTATTGAAGAATGAACATAAAAAACTATGGGAAACTTTGCAATATGCTCATTAGTGAGCACCATGTGCTGCGAGCAGTGAACATGCTAGAAGCTTTCTGGAAGATATAATGTGATCCAAAGATTCAGAGTGCGCTTGTGCAGGACAGCCTGAAGTTGCACAGCAGTCTCAGTTCCAATGTTTTCTAATTTCCGAGTGCTTGACTTTAATTCTGTTCTTGTAAAATTGTTGTGATCTACTCATATGACTCTTCCGTAAAGCAGATATAGTAACATTATTTCTGTCAGGAATATTCACTAGAAATAGGGACAGGTATTTTAAGGTGTTCATGCAACAAGCTCCTTGCAGTAAAGCATTTAGTCTTGTTTACATATTTCAATTTACCTACCCTTAGCAGGTTCTCTAATCCGAATCTTTCAATGAGAAGGCACATACTCTCCTTTTCTTTTGAATGTATTTTGCCTTTTACAGTTCTAAATTCCTATATTCTTAGTTTGGATCATTATCAAGATTCACTGACTGAAATAAAATATTTGGCTAAGAATGGAATATATAGCATCCGCTTTTCTTTCTTCTAGAAAAGTAAACAGTATGCAGTCCAGATCCTTCATGTGTTCAATATTATTGAGCTCCAGTTCATGTAAATTTGGTCTAAATTTTCACTGTCATGGGTAATTTCTCTTTTCCAATATGTACATTTTTTGAATACTTTAAAGCACTTGGCCACATATTAAAATGTTATTAAATTTCTTGGTCATAAAAGACATAAATGTAAGTTTGTTGATGTTTTTTGAAACCTATCTATATAGAGGTCAGTTCTACCTACATGGATGTGCTTACCCACTCAGTTCAGATATCATGTGACATACTGCCTGCCAGATTTTATGAATATCTTGAATAGTAATCATTAACATAGACCGGAATCATACTTGAAATGCTAGTGCTTATCAAAAAGCATGTTTAGGAAGTGAGGTTAACTGCACCTGCTCTTTATATTAGTATGACCAGACCCATACTGATGCAGAAATAAAACTTAATAGAGCTCTATAATTGTAAATTCTTGTACTCTTTCTATTAAGTATGAATATAAAGGTACTTAGCTGCCAAAAATGCTTTCTAAAATAAATGTTGTTTAATAGAAAAATTTCCCCAAATTTAGATATGTGTCAGATGTTCATACATCTTGCATTGATTTTAATTCAGACTTTGATGGAATGAATACAGTGAACTGTAGAAAGTTGTTTACGTGAAAGCTGCAATATAATTTGCCACTAAAATATTAAATAGCGGAACAGACACTGAGAAACACCTCCAAGAGCTAGGCTCCCTGAGTTAAGTGACAAAGATTGTTACTGTAGCCAGTAATCACACTTTCTATAAAATTTCTATTACAGGCAACATCCTGATAAAATCAGAAATAAAAGATTTTTCCAGTGCTTTCCCATTGTAAAGGACAGGTCCTTTCCTGGAATAACTTTTGACAGCTTTATCGGTTTCAATCATCATGACAAAACCACCAGCTGAGGGTCTTCCCAACAAAAACTGATCACCCATCTTCATTTGTTGTGGACTCCCTATTGCAAGATATGTACAGGAAAACTTTTTATTTACAAGAAAAAATGCTATGTCACCATCAGCCTCTGGAAGCCATCTCTAACCAGCTCTCTTCCCACTCCCCACGCAGCTATACTACCACTTTCCTCAAGCTCCTTGCAGTAAAGCATTTTAGTCTTGTTTACTCCAGCGGGCAAACGCTTCTGAATGTGTAGAAGGTGTTGTGAAAGGCTCAGCTAGACTAGTCTTTGCTTAGTACAAGACAGAAAATTTCTCCCGGCACCAAATCCTTACTCCATCCACAGCACTGCCACAAGCAAACTCCAATACCTGCAAGCAAGCTCCTGAATGGAGGGATCCCCTCGTCCACGGCCGTTTCCATGCGCAGCACTGAGCAAGAGGGCAGGGACAGTGACGGACACTGCACTGCGATAAGTCTTTGGAGGATAGGTCACACCAGCTGAAGGCATTTCTGCTTCATCATTCCAGTCAAATTCCTTCTGCCTTAAAGGAGCGTTGTACTGAATCCTGTATTTCTGCACTCTTCTCTTATATGCCCTGCAGGTGTTGGTCCTTGCAAAAACTTTGCTGTTTAGGAATTACCTTTGTGGTTTTAGTTTAACAAAGAATTAGGTCCCCTGAAAATTCTGTCAGAAATGTGATGTGTATAAATATATTATGTATGTATTATGTGTTGTTCCACTTCCTTCAGAATGACAGAACTTTTTTCTTTATTCTCCCCCCCCTTTTTTAAACAAAACCCAAATACCTCTCTCTAGATCCTGTTACAGGGCAAAAATCCTGGGATTGCTTGGGAATATACATTTTCCAGAATCACGCATGAGAACAAGACATCTGTCAAAAGACCCAGCCACTCCTGGGTGACGGTGCAGTCAGCGTGCTCAGCTGCCTGCGGCGGCGGTAGGTAACCTTCCAGTCTCCAATCCTCCCCTTTTTCCTTTTAAAGACATCTCAAACATTTCAGCACCTTTCAATTTTGTACAAGTCTGTATCAGTAGATACAGGGGATTACACTGAATGCCTGGTCCTTATTTTTTATGTGACAAATTATCACATAAATGTACTTTCACACTTTCTTTAGAGTAAACAAAACTCATCCCCATCTCAATTCATGTCACTTAAGGTGACTCAATGTTTCTTCTTCAGGTCAATTGTAGCCATATAATATCTTCCTGTTGAAGTAATGTGGGAATTAAATACATGCTTTGATGTAGTCGTAATTTGGGAACATAGAAAGAAAACAAATAATAAGGAGTAAAATGTATCTCTCTGTAGAGAGTAATTGAAGACCAAAATATTATCAAGACCTTTACTGACAGTTCCACCCTGATCTTCTCATTGTTTAATTACAAATATTTGAGTTAAGCCAGGTCAAATTCTGAAATTCTATATAAACTAAAGATTTCTTATTACCGTATTCCTCTAGGTATTTACTCCGTTCACACCATGTATTTATTTTTCTAAATTCTGGATGTTCTGTCACTGAAAGTAATTCTAGGATTTAATGAAAGCAGAAAACTGGCATGTGGGAAGTCTTGCAAAAAGAATTGAGAATTAAAAATTTAATGGCTTTTCAATTGGAGTTGGGTCATATAAACAAGATAATATGATGCAGTTGTCTTCAATAGTAAAGAATTGGACTGTCTGACCAAGGAAGTGCTAAGCTATGTTCCTGTATTGGCAAAAAAAAATCCAGGTGACATTTGGGATTATCTTGCTGGTATGTTGTCAGGCTTCCTAGCATATCAATAGCTTACCTGTGGGAAAAAGTGCCACCAGGAGTACTGTAGGTATAAAATATGATAGCTGTATTTTTCTTGCTTCCCTTTAAACAAATGAATGTAACAGCATACATATAAAGACAATGGAAACAAAAGTGTTCCTAATTTGGCTTGCTGTGCCCAATGAACCATGTGTGAAGTAAATGATCCATCTCAATTAAAGGATAAATATATAAAATCACTTAATCCCTTAAGGCATTTGTAGCCTTCTCTAATCTGTCCTGCTGCTGAAACTAGATAGACACGAGGTACAGGAGCTTCCAGAATGCTGAAGTCTGTAAAGACATAGTAGAACAATTGCAAAATGTTTTTGCAAACATGTGAGGAAAGCCCTAAGAAAGTACTGCTTGTTTCTGCGGGAAATCAGGATTTGAAGTATTACTAATTTCTGCTGGGGGAAGAGTCTCCAAATATGTTGTTTATAACTAAAATGTTTCATCTGACTTCAATAGTACTTGTGTTGCAGAGAAGAAAATTAGTGCTAAAAACATGTTGCCAAATTAAATTCTATTTTATATAGTTCAAGTCAGTGGAATTGTACCAAGCATGAGCTTGGACTTGTTTGATTAAAATTCTTTCCTACTACATTTTCTCTTGCATTTTGAATAATCACTTATTTTACTATATTTCTTTCTAATACTTCTATAGGACACATTACAGCAAAAGCAATTTGTTTAGAAGATCATCGTACACAAGTTAATTCCTCTTTTTGTGGCCCAAGGATGAAGCCTTTAACTGAAACAAAGCTATGCAATACTAATCCCTGCCCAGCATAGTAAGTGCACTTTATTTTTGTATCTTTTCGCTGTGCCTTATGTCGGACTTTGCTGGGGAAGAAGTCCTCTCTGATAGGTACACAGAATTGTATAGCCTGCTAGATGAACCCACTTTTATTCTGTAACTTAAAACAGTAATTGTTTTAAAATGTTACTTGTGTAGGCTTTTGCCCAATGATAATAATGGAGGCGGTGTTTCTAATGTTGCTAAGCGAGACCTCCTGAGGATTGCTTGCAGCTCTGTCACCATGCTGGGGTTAGCTATGTGACACTGAGTAAATCTCAGTTACTTAGAGGCCTGTTCTACCACCTTTACTCACCTTGAATCAATAAGACCATTTCCTGAGTAAAGTGCTACTCCCCATGTGGAAGCATGGCCCCGTGACTCAGATTCCGCATATTAGATTAGGTTAAAAGAATCTTGTGAAGTGTAATTATTGATTTTTGGACAAAATGTGCCATAGAGTATTATGATACCAGTAAGAAGATTATCTAAGCCAAATAAATTGTCAGCAATGCTCCTGGTGCCCACAAAAATAAATATGGAGACATTTCCTATGTTAACAATCTTATTGTCTAAAAGACATAAGAAAGGAGAGATGCAAAGGAAGACAGTGACATAGAGATTAGTATTTAGAATCCAGCTGGCATAAATCAGTGGAGCTCCTTTAAAAACAAGGGCGTCACACTGATCTCTAGTAGCTGTGGTAGGGGTCCTTTGGAAAAAAATGTTGTGTGTTCATATAATTAAACACAGTTTCATGTGGCTTAGAATATAAATGGGTAGATTTAAGGATACATTGGCAGTCTTTCTTCTGCTGTTTTTTTTCACTTTTGCATGCCTGACTTTGCAGCCATAGCATTATTTTGGTTTTATATTAAAGATCAGAAAAGCTAATATTATGTTGGACAAGCCATTTGACTTCTGGAACAGTGGATTTTCCTAAGAGATATGTGGAAAAATTAAGAGTGGTTCAGTGAGAAACTGAAGTGAAAATAGTTGGAGATGCAGCAGTGGTGCATGGCAGCAGAAGGCAGAAGAAATGGAGGAAAGCTCTTGTCCTGTTATCATCTGCTGTTTTTACTCTGCAGTGATAACAGCAATGGGTGGTAAAAGCAATTGGCCAAGCCCACTCCCATACTTATATAAAAACAGCACATTTAATAGTTTAATAGGCTTTCCCTATCTCTCCCAATCCAGGAGAGGATGATGGGGTAAAGTGAAAAGACATATAGGCTGTGCAGTGGCTTTGTTTTTACTTAAAAATCCATAGTTTGCAATATGTTCGACATACTCAAAAATGGTCCAGTAATAGTTTGGAATTTCCTGCAAAATTTAAAGATTACAGCAGAGAACACAAAATCCAAATGGCAAATTATACAGTATGACCACAAAAGGATAGAGATAAGGTTTAAATAATGGCAGCATGTCACATGAGAGCTCCGTGTTCCTGCTTCAGCAGTTTCTTTAGATTGCTTTTAGCCACATGATTTTCTGAATACTAATTTTAAGTAATCTTTGTAGCCAAACACAATCTGTTTGTATGTGACTTATCTTCTGCCAGAAGTATTTTTATCCAGTGGACTCAATATCATGTAGACAGAAACGTAGTTTCTATGATATTTCCAGGACACCTTTTAAGCTGTTTATGCTCACCTTCATTTTATGTGGCATCGTGTTGGTATAAAGTTTCACAAACATGCTCTTCATTTCTATTCGGTCCATTTAGACCACACACAAAATCTCCATTTCTGTTAACTGGAGGCCCCCATATACTTTGAAGATCCACTGATAAATTTATCACTGAAAATATCTGAATATCTGTTTTGACATGCAATGTAATGTTTTTATGCTGTACTGCTCTAGTAGTCTTATTGTACTTTACAGCACAATTAGTGACTTGAACCCTAAAAAAGTACAAAAAGAAAAACCACAAAAACCCTAATGCCCCCAAACTGCAGAGAAAGTATTCAAGTAACTAATTATTTTTTAAATCCTCAAAATACATTAAATGTATGACGGATCTACATGTGGGACCATGTCTTAAATCAACAGATTGCCATTGAACTGAATGATGAATGGAACTAAACCAGATTATCTCTGCTGAGGAATCTGCCAGAAACCTACGGCATGTAGTATCTCCCATAAAACTGAGACTGCCAAACATCAAAAAATGTAGTATTAATAACTACCATGGAGGAAACAAAGCGCATGCTTAATAATGAGCAAATAAAGAAGAAACAAATGAGGCAGGCATGCTAGGCGGGGAAAGAGGTGAACAGTAGATGGAGATACAAGTGTGTCAGTCTTGTGACATAAAAGCGAAGACTCCAGACTTGTAAAGTTCAGTGAGGAATAATTACTGCATACGAACAAGGACTTATTAATCTGAGGAGGAGCAAAGTTACCATCCTAACAGTACGAACACAGAAAGGCACCACAACTGCACACTGTTATTGCTGGATTTCAGAGCTGCCAAATCTGGTCATAATTATTTAGATATTTGAGCTAATGAAAGATACTGTTGGATCACAGCCCAGATAATCTTGGAAAACGGCAGTTTACTAGAGGACATTAAAGCAGGTTTATTGGCCATTCCTCTGTGAAAAGGGAGACTTTTTTGATAGTTTTGGTGAGTAAACTCTTAAAATGATCATTTTCGGGTGCTCTACCAATCAGTCACCAGAAACATCAAGGCAAAGTAATTGTAAGATGTAGCATGGATTAAGACTATACTTTCTTTCCAGAAGTTTGTGTTTCAATATTCCAAATATTTACAAATCAGACAAAAAGAGAACTTCTGAAGTTTTCAGGAATTACATAACTACTGATTTTTTTCACACTAACATTTCTTTGTCCTAATTGGGGCCTTTTACATTTCCCCAACACTTTTGGCAGTTACTAAATTGTGAGCCAAGCTTTCCTCTTTTCCCAAAGGAGTTTTTCCAAGATAGGCTTTTAACACATCTTTACAAATTAAAATTACTTTTGATTTCAGACAGATGTGAAAGAACAGGCAAATGGGATGCTATTCATCTTTTACACAGTGAGAAGAAAAAAGCCTTTTCTGTCATTAAAATTCTATATAGGCAGCTATTCTAGTTGTCACAGGGCTAATGCTGTGAAAAAGCACCAAGCAGGATAGGTCAAGCAGCTGGATTTGAGACAAGAACCTTTTCTGTGAAATAAATTATGAAAAATGCATAAAACTGCTATTTTAAAATCCTGACCTTAAATTCCGTGCTGGGTATTTGAATAAGAGTTCTTATCTTGACTAATCATTTAGTCATTTATAATTTCCTTTGCTTTCTTCACTTCTGTTTTCCTCTCCAGTTGTTATTTATGGTCTTGCACTTACCTTGTGAGCCTGTGAGGACAAAGACACTTTGCTGTATGTTTGCGCAACATTACATAGAGGCTGGGGACCCGCCCAGTGCTGCAATAATACAAATACTGAGCAGCTTTTAAGGTTTCAAAACTGAGCTTATCCTAAACAATTGACAATACTTCTTCAGCCTTTAGGTACTTTTTGTGATAATCGTGCATGACTGAAGCTTGCCTGTGACTCAAGTACAGATTTGCCCAATAGCTTTTGGCTGGTTAAATTCATATTGGTTTTTTAGGTTCTCCATCATCTGGCTGACAAATATATTTGTCTGAGGACATTTAAATCCTCCAAACACTAATGACAGGGCTGCTGATTTTAACAAGCCAATTCTTTTTTGTAAACAGAGGAAAGCTAAGGCATGACATAAATATCACTGGACAGCACCATGCTGACATTTATAGTCATATGCAAATGCTTCTCCGTACAAATGCATTTGGTGGCACATACTCAGGTAAACTGGCCCTATTCTTTGCCTGCCCTGCCAGCTTCCTCCTTAGCATCTGCATAGGTGAATCTTTCTTCTCCTCCTCCTTCTGAGAGAGAGTGTAACAAGGAAAACTGTAACAAAGGACAGAACTTGGCAATAACCCACTCTCATCTATTTACAGAATTTTGACCATCTCTTTCTCTGCATATCTGATTTCTTCCTCTGGAGTATTAGTCCGTTTGGATGTCTCTTTAGCAACTAAAGTGACAGAAGAGATCATCCTATCATTTCTTTAGACAAGATTTTTTCTTCTGCTGTTTTAGAGAGAGTGTTTTCAATTAAAAACATAGACATGGTTAAGAAGGAATGGTGATTTGTTATCCAGATCCTTAGATTTTCTAGATATTCTACCACTCTCAATGGCTGTATCACTCTGATCCCCATGGAATTACAAATTCCAAGTCAGATTCATAGACAAGTTTGTTCTCGTAGAAGAGAACTGTAAATAAGTAATAGCCATTTTTCCATTTGTATGATTTATACTTCATCCCTATTAAAATATTCTATGCTTTGAAGATAGATTATGTAACTTAGGCTTTCTGATTGCTTGAAAAGATATCAGTGTATCAGTAGAGCAAACTAAGCAGAATCACTGAATAATTCACATTTGATAGGTGGCTCACATGCATTGATTTTATGAAGTTAATTGGATTCCTAGTTTCTAATATGTATTTTCTCCTTTAAGCTGGTTGGCAGGGGAATGGAGTGCATGCAGCAAATCTTGTGGAGGAGGGCAGCAAAGTCGTCTCATTCAGTGTGTCCAGAAAAAGGCTTTCCAAAGAGAGGAGGTGGTGGCCCATTCCCTGTGTCCTGTCAGCACCCCTACACAAGTGCAGATGTGCAATAATCAAGACTGCCCACCTGAATGGAGCCCTGGACTGTGGTCTCAGGTAATCTGGAGAAAAACTTACTTTTCCTTTTGCTAGCATAATGAAAATATTGCCAAAAATTCTGCTAAAAGAGAGGGAACAGGACAAACTTTGTAAGGACTAATACTTTGCAAGTGGCTCCATTCATGAAAATAATATGTAAATTATGTATATATTTTAACTAGCCTTTATACATGATCAGGCAGCAGGGCTTGTTGGAAGTGGACACATCCGTTCCTTTTTAGTACATACAAACAGATTGATAATTTTTTTCTGGTTTCATAGCTTAAGGCTCTATGGATTCCTTAAGGCCATGAATCCCTCCCTGAGATTAATTCCCACAGCAATACTAACTTTTCTTAGAGATGAGAGGCAGTCAAGGAATGAAGAATCATTTGGGATTAGATTTGCATATTAATGTACACACATTTTTGAATTATGGGCTGATAAAGTTATGATTTACATGTACAATAATCACTTCTGTACTTTTGCCTTTGTTAAGAGTGTAACTATTCTCCTAGAAATAGAGTAGTGCTGCAGTTAATTGCCATCGGAGCATAAGGCAGTAGCCATGGGCCCCTAGGCAGATTCCTGTGTGTACACACCCTCCTTCACAAGCCTAGGAAAGGCCTGACAGTCTACAGGTCTGAGTTAAAAAACACACACACACTTCAATGAAACTCATTTCTGCTCTTTCTTTCGCTGTTATTGATGCTGGTGTGAACTGCTAACATAAGGATAAATGAAGTACTGGCAAATCTGTAGATTAGAGAGAGAGCCAACAGTATGCCTATATCAAAAGGAGCTACATAATTTTTGAGTTTTTCCATCTTCATTTAATGAGATTCAAGGTAGATTTAAATGCACTGCAAAATCTATTACTTCTGTGCACACTTTTTGGTAGTTACTCTCTAAGTGTTCAAGAAGAGCTTGACCAAAGCAATCCCAATTGAGAAGCGCAGACTACCCCTCGAGGAGAATACGCTGTCATGTACTAAGACAGACAAGTAAGTACTCAGTAGTCCATCATAACAGAGTTTTAACACTCAAAAAGGATTTTTTTGTTCCAGTGTATGTGAAGGAGTTCTTACCATGGCATGAGCTTATAAAAAACAGAGAAGATGATTAGATGCTTAAAAGAGAAGAACACACTCTTCAAACATATTCATACTTTCAAATTTCCTTTAAAACCCTAAGTATGCGCTTTTCTCCTCTTTAGGAGATACATGCCTCAGGTTGGGATTTTTCAAAGGAGGTCTATGAAAATTAGGTCCCCAAGTCCTGCCAAAATGTAGTGACAGGCCTACTGAACAATTTAGCAAAGCTTTTAAGACTTCAGCTGAAAGCTGCTATATCACAGACTCAAAAGAGTTAAAAGAAAAAAAAAAGGAAAATACTCAGTCTCTCTTCACAAATCAGAGTCATTTTAAATGTAAAGGTTTTTTTTTTTGTTTAGGGGAAAGATTATAAATCATAGCTTTTCAACAAGCAGATATTTCTGTTGCATCCCCAGTACAACTCTGCTTTCATGAAATCTCTTTAAAACATTTATGGTTTAATACGTACAGTGGTAGCATAGGATTCTGCACTGGAATGTGCCTGTTTTAATTATTATTAAAAAGAGCAATTGAAAGAGGGTGCAACATAGTAGAAAGCCAGCAGCATTATCTCAGGGCCATTTATTTCCCTGTTTCACCAGAAATGACTTATTAATGCATTTTGTTGCTTGCTAAGGCAATGAAAATTATAGAATGTGTTTTAAACTGAACCACAGCTTAGCAATGCATATTTATTCACTGGTGACTTGCCCTAAGCTTCAGTTGTAACCTTGGCAATTAACATATCTTTGGTCAAACATCTTAACTGTTGTCTGTATCACAGTCTATCTTGTAGTGAGATTAACTTGGTGAAGGAGTCCTGTAAAGATTCCCTGGGTAGTTTTCTCTGCCTCTATCTCATCCCTCTAGGCCCAGGTAAAGACAAAATAACAAATAGCTGAGAACATCTTGTGAGAGATTTCTGAGATGGGAGGTTAGGACCAGCTTTCAACTATGCTGTCCGGGGAAAAAAGCATTTTGCTCATAACTCCAGCTTCCCTCATCTACAGAAGAGAGATATTACCTATCTGTCCTACATGCGGGCTATAAAAGCTGATAGTCTACATAAGGAAATCACTTAGAACAATGTTTGAGAAGTGGCATATAAATGTCATTTTACTACACATATACCAACAGAATTTCAAGTTTACTTGTATTATAATAGCAGCTACATAGCACATTAACTTTGTTTTCTATGCTCTGCTGTAAAATACAAATAATGCCAATTTTCATTTCCTCTAGCTCAAATGAGTATTTCTTTCCATCACAGTGCTCCAAGACTTGTGGGAGAGGTGTTAAGAAACGGGATGTCTACTGCAAAAGTACCAGTCCTCCTAAGCAGAAGATCTTGCCTGAGAGCATGTGCAGCAGAGACCAGAAACCTGAATCCCAGCAGACCTGCGTGCTAGGACGATGCCCCAAAAATGACCGGCTCCAGTGGGTGGTTTCTTCCTGGAGTGAGGTAACATGGTGCAGTTACATGGTTGACTCTGTTCCTTTGCTAGTCTTGTTTGAGAACGTTGACTCAGGACATGCACAAACCACATGGAAGAAAAAAAAAGCTGAGCTTCATTTGAAAATCAGGTGTTTTAGGCAAGGCCCTATAAAAAACACAGGTCTATACATCAAGATGTAGTTAGATGTACCCTGATGTCCTTGTTTTTCTCAACTTTCGACTGGCTGGGATCCATATTTCAGTTTACAGATTATGGACTGGAACATGGTCTTTGTGTTTTCAGTTGTACAATGCTTTTGTAATTTCACATAATTTGTACTTTGTTTTTGCAGTGCTCAGCCTCTTGTGGCCCAGGCGTGCAAAAGCGAGAACTGAAATGTGGTGAGAAAAGCATCCATGGGAAATTGATCACCTTTCCTCAGAGAAGATGTAGAAACATCAAGAAACCAAATATAGAACTGGAAGAAGCTTGCAACAATGGGCCCTGTCCATCACGCACCTTGTATAACATGGTGTCTGGCTGGTATTCCTCCCCCTGGCAGCAGGTAGGAATGAGTAGCTTTCTTGCCTCTCCCTCCCTGCCCTAACACTCTGTCTCCAGCAGTAATTGCATATCTTGGCTTGAGGAGTTTATAAAAGGCACACGTTTCCTCTGCACAGTAGTTCAAACAGCATCCCCTAGAGCTTTTCATTACAGAGCACTGAAGAAGAAAACAACTGCAATGGGACTGTTGACTCTCAGACAATCTATCCACCATAATGAGAAGGTGGGGTTGCAGTTTTAGTCTTGGAGACACCAAACCTAGAGGAGCTATGGTGTTATATGCCAAAGAATGGACACTAGCTGGGTTGGCATAAACAGCAGGAGGGGCAAAAACTACTGAAGTCCATGCTGCTTTGTCTTTAGGGCCACATGAGTCTGAGCTACCTAGAATAAAGCTAGCTTCAGTCTACCTAAATGTGCTGCAATCAAACGTCTGATTGTACTGAGGAGATATCCACAAGGATAACAGTCCACAGGTGTCTCCTGCACGTAGCCATTCCCTAAGGAAGGTCACACCACTCAGACATTGAAGCCTGATGCAGCTGCTCCATATTCATCAGGTATTTTGGTGCAGTTCATTTCTTTGTCCTGGAACTGAAGAATGTCACCTAAAAATGTTATTTGTGCTCCAGAGGCACTACATTCCATGCTCATTTTCCAATTCTTCCTTCTCAGGCTTCTTCAAACTGCACTGTGGTTGAACTATTACATACCTATATGCACAGTGTATTTGAGCATCTGCACAGATTGTCTGGAATTCCCTAAATACTATGATTAATTATGGGATCAGTCTGTATTTGTTTCTACATTCTTGCAAACAAGCTTCTGTATTTCTGGAACTTGTCTACTTTATGAGTCACATATCAATAAGACACACACTTATTTAGTAACATTTACATGAAACAATGTATGTCTGATAATTGTAATCAGATGAAAATGATCACATTTATCTTTAAGACAACTTTTCATGAAACACATACAAGTAAGGCTTATTCATTTTAAAATACTTCATAGATCTTCCTGCAAATACATAGTGTTTTTCCCCAGGTACTGTCATTATTATGGTTCTCACAGGAGTTTTATCTCTGTTCAGACAGCAGGATTGGGCCCAGAGGCTCAGAGTTCAAAAGAAATCAATGCAGACAATCAGGAACAGGTTTTCTAAAATGTTTGGTTCATGTCTAGGTATCAAAGTAAGGAACCATATTTTCAGCTGAGTCCTTAAATAACCAAACTTTCTGAAGAGTTCAACATGGGGAACAGATGCACAGATCTTTGAAAAGCTAGGCCTGGTGGGGATTGCTGAACATCAGCACATCTGATCCTGACCTCTCTTTCTTTGATAGTCTCATCCAAAGCCCTTGAATGTTTCTCCTTTGGATTTTGTGAGCTCTGAGAGATTCTCTGTATGAAACATGGTTTTTCATTTTTTCCTCTTGGCAGTGTACAGTAACATGTGGAGGGGGAGTGCAAACTCGGCGCGTACAGTGCCTGCGCCAAGGAAGACCAGCTTCTGGGTGCTTGCCCCATCAGAAACCAGCAATCCTGAGAGCTTGCAACACAAACTTCTGCCCAGCCCCTGTCAAAAGAGGTAAAACCCAGCTCTACATGCTGCAGAAGGGTTCATTGCTTAGAACTCTATATCCAGCAAAAATCACCTTGTTCAGTTATACCCACTGGAGATTAATATTTGGCATGTTCCTGCACACATGAATCTTCCCCAAACTTTCCAGCTTTACTGTCACTGATACTAAAGCATCTCTCTTCTCAAAGAGAACCCTCTGAAAGCATGCATCAGAGTATAACTGAGGCAGACGGGAGAAGATTTTAAAAACAGCGTTATGTTTAAAAAAAAAGGGTATGTTAAAGGAACCTTTGCCTTTTGGGTTTGACCTGCATCTGACCTATATCTTTAGACTATCTTGTTGAATCACATTGATACATCCTATCTTGGTACCAATAAATGATTAAAAATAGCGACTTTTGAACTGAGCAATGAGAACATGCCATTTATTTTTGGTGTTTTGAAGTCCACCCAAGGTTCAGATTGCACCCATCTCCCTGCTGTCCAAAAATGCTTCATCTAGGATGTATTTGCTCTTCTCTCTGCTCTTGATCAAGTGTATGACATGTGCAGCCAGGAAACACAGAATTAAGCTCTACCTGCACCTGTATATCTCCAGTATCCCTCTCCATCTCTTTAGCATGTTTTACAATTCTAGAGTAGGAAGAGCAAGAGGCTCTGTGTCTCTCTGGATAGCAGAATGGGAATTCTCTGAAGGACCACAGAAAAAGGGCATTTGTCCTCCCATATATTTGCTTACAAGCTGGCTACAATTTGTGCTCCTTCTTAATGGAGGAAAAAAGCTCATGGAGGTCCAGGTTAGTCCCATATAACACCAATTAGCCAAGCATACTGAAGCACTTCACACATTATTAACTTTCTTATATACATACATAACCTTACACTAACTGTCTTGTTACCATTTTTAAAGCAGGGAGCTGAAAGTAATATTTATAAGGCTGGATTGGAAGAGAAAAGTGGTAACAGAGCTGAGATTAAAGGTCAAGCTCTGGCCCTGTATCTTGCAATTTAAAATTAGCCAACCTCCCCTCTCATCTATACTGATTCAAGACATTCAGTGTGCCTAGAAACCCTGTAAAACTGAGTAATATCTTAATGTAGACCACTCTACTACATTGACTCAAGACACACATAGAATCAAACTTTTATCTGGCGACCTGAATCCAAACTGCTCCTCTCAGTCAGCTGAAACTCAGCTAGACTGAATATTTAGATGAAATGGTCCTAAAAGGGAAAAGTAAGCAGTGTCGCTGTTTTTATAAGCAATTAAATGGTCTTAATAATTAAAATGCTAAATAACTTTCTTAAAAAGTTCTGCTGTACTTCAGAATTTCTGTATTGTATCCTTTTTTGTCATAATATAGCAAACACTGTTCTTTCACCCCAGCCTCCCTCTGCCATATTTCATGTCTGGAGTAATGTCTGTTACTAATTTTGGCCTTGGCCTGTTTCTCTCTCTCCTCACATCTGCAGGAGCCCTTTCTCCTTTATTATAACTGGGTCGTCAGGCTCTAGAGATCAATTACCTCTTCACTGCTCTCTAACTTTCTGTCTAAACTAGCAAAAAGAGAGGGAACCAGCTGTGCTGGAATCACGTTGAAGCAAATCAGTCTCTAGTATCAGCCATGCAGCTCCAGTTCAGTGATCACAAGTGATCACACATCAAGAAATTAATGTTTCAGGGAGAGTTTACACACTTCCCTAGACAGGCTGGGTCATTTCCATCCCTCTCTTAGATGCAGTTACGGTCACCATAACCCCTAGCCAGCAAATCTAAGTGCTTGAAATGGATCAAAATTAAAACAACGTAAAAATAATTGAATAAATGGAAATAAGGAGCTGTCAGCCTGATCCATACCCATTGAAGTCAGTGGGAGTGTTTCTGTTGATTTCAATGGCCTTTGGCTTAGGTCCCAAGAGTAAAGTTTTTGGTCATACCTCTGTAATGTTAGCATTGCACTCTGATCTTCAAAAGGGACATGAAGATTGACTGACATTGCCTCCTCACTGCTTATATAATTTTTAAAAAAGTGAGTCATAGGTAACTTTGGAAAATTTACCCTTAAATGGCAAGCGATCTTGTGTCTGGCTTAACGAGAACATAGGCTTTCCTCACCTTGTGCTTTGCATGGTTTTCATCTGCTGTCTGCTTTGGGTCCTCCCTGTGGCAAATTCTGTGTGGTGGACAGTAGCTCAAGTAATGTGGCTAGATGTGGCTAAGCTACCAGTTTCACCCTTACTGACACTCAAGTAAGAATACAAATGTCACACTGTTGAGAGCGAAGGCTGCAGTATGGTATTGAGGCTCCTAGTTCCTGGAGAATTGTTTAAGGACAGTATTTTCTTTATATAACATCAGTATTTACAGGGAGGAATATGTTCTGAAAAAAATGAGGAATAAAATGACATCTCTTTTCTGATTTTTGTATTCATACAAATACATATGAGGGTGATAAAGGTATCCAAAAATCACCTTTGCCATCTTAAAAAAAGGGAATCAAAAAAGCAAAAAGTGATGAATGATCAAAAGAACTTCATATAAGAAAGACTGAAATGACTCCTGGACTGTAGAAAATGAAGAAGTTGTCTGTGCTGTGTGAGGCAGCATTTATCTTCTGTGTCTCAACGTGGCTGATCTGAGAACGCAGACAACAGTGGCTCCATGTAAATTCCTTTCATTGACCATGTAAACAGTAGTTCTCAGGGCTGAATGGAATCTTTTCCCATGCTCATAGGAGATTTCAGTCTAGCTATAAATTTTGCTAAATCTCATTTAAATGTCTTACTGCTCTCTCAGACATTGTGAATTTGTTTATAAATCATCCATATGAATCATCACTCTGCTCTTTTAAAGAAACATAAAGCATCCACTACAAAACTGTAGAAAGGAGCAGCTATGAAATATTTTTAAACCTACTGGACTGTGAGCATAAATAATCTGTACATAAATATAAGTGAAATAAAATCTTAATTGAAAAGTCTGATTTATTTATTTTTGTAATTAAAAGCCGTGCTTTTCAGAAGTAAACATTGTCAGCCTGTCTCTTTTTCCCATTACAGTTGATTAAGATTTCACCAACACGGCATATTCAGAGTCCTAAAAGCCTGATTCATGACACCTAACTGAAGTGTCCGAGTTAGAAGAGAGATTGCTTAGGTTTCCTGTATAGTCAAATGGAGAGATATAAGAGCCTCTGGCAAGTGCTGGAATACAAACACCTAGCAAAGCATTTTGTGTGCGCCGAGTCCATGCATTCAGGTTTCCGTAGGTATGCTCCAAGCTGACACTTGTCTGAGGCTCAGGTAAACTCCAGGCAATGTTTATGCTGACAAGCACTAGGGCACTGGAGCGGGTTCGTTTGTGCAAGTACTTGGCTTAAGAACAACATTTATAATCAGCAATGAGAACAAGGATGACTTTCTTTATCCACTCACTAGTGGTCTAATCCCCATTTCTTCCTATTTTCCTGAACTTTGAAGTGTGGTGCCCTTAGTTCTTTGATTTCTTTAGTCTCTGATACTACTGTATTAGCTCTATTATCTCTAGCTCTATCAATATAACTTGAGAAATTAAAAAGAAACTAGTAATTTTGAGATGAAAAGTAGCTCATGGTGCCTTGTCTTTGAATTGAATATTTTTAACATTACCAATGCATACAAGTATGTGGAAGTATTGCCTGACTTGTAGAACTGCTAAAACACTGTCTTAACATATTGCTTGGATTTCTGTCCTTCAGATGATCCTTCTTGTGTGGATTTCTTCACTTGGTGTCATCTGGTACCCCAGCATGGTGTCTGTAACCACAAATTTTATGGCAAGCAATGTTGTAAATCATGCACGAAGAAGAACTGACAGCAAAATGTTATCTGAACCCTTCAGTGACAGGAGTCTCCTCTTCAATTTATGTTGGAATTAACTTTGCTTTGAGGCAGGACATGGTGCCACATAAACCACTGAGAGACGAGACATATTTTCTAAGGGAATGTCTGAGGTACAGTAATTGGTGCATAAATGTTGAAAAAGGAATATTTCTTTTTTTTCTTTACTTGCTGACCTCACTAAAGTACAGGGTACTAGGGATCACTTGAACACTGAGACTCAAGGGGCAGTTCTTCTTTCTTTAAAAGTGTCATTTTGCACTGTCATATGTTATGAGGAAGAAATTAAGGCAAGGAAGGCTGGCTAATACATAAGAATGCAAAGCGAAGGAGATTGGGAGTTGAAGGAGTAAAGTCACAGCGTGGCAGCATGACAGATGGCACTACCAAAAGTGTTTCCTTTCATATTTTTTATGATAATATCCTTCTGGAGTAAGGAAGTTGTTTACTGCCACCTTTACAGGAAAGACATTCCAATGGCTGTTGTTTGGAGAAGGCAGTGTCACACGTGTGACCACAAGAAGTAAATGGTGCACTACGAAGATATATGGTGCTTCTCTATTATACTTGCTGCTGGAAAAGCAAGTTTTGCATCATTATAATGTTTTTATTGTTTTGAAGAATTCACTTTCTGCTTTGTGTAGAAACTCGGAGGTGGTTAACTAGCAACTTGAAATGTATTCCTAGAAATATTCAGCATTAGAACATTGGGACTTTTAATATTTCTGTGTGTTACAAGTAAAATAGAATTTCACATTTCAACTAACTCAAGGAACTCAGATTTATTGAGCTCAGTGGTTACGTTTTCAACTTTCTAAGCTCATTAGATATAACTTTAAAATTTAAACTTGATATTTTAAAGTAGTTTTTTCCCAGAAGCTAGGTTGTTTGAATGCCGAGATACTGAAGAACGTCTTCTCTTTAATCTCAAACCTCTCTGCAAATTTTGATTCATCAGTACCCAAAGAAAATACCAAGAATATGACAGTCCATTAATTCATGACAAACTTCCCTAAATAGTTATTTATTCGTACAGGCGATATGAAAAAAACTGGAAAAAAGTGATGATTTGCTCTCACCAAATAAAAGTTAATTCTATTTTTTATACATTTTCAAAATACTTTTATTCACTTCAGAATCCACGAGCAAACAAAATAAATGTTATAAACACAATGATATTTGTAACCATTTAGTATCAAGATGTTAGGTGACACTGTGTATCAAATGGTACAAGTTAAAAAGTTTCTTTGTTGAAAAAATACCCAACCTATTTGCCAAAACCGTTCTGAGACAGAGCTGTGTCCTACTGTAATTTTCTGGGGAGTGGCTATGAGGGACGTATTTATCTAATTCCACCAAATCCCACAGTTTCTTTTGATGAATGTAGCCCAGTTTTACTGCTTTTTAAAGTATCATTTCAGTGTAAGATTAGCCAGCTCAGCACTAATGCCAGACAGTGGTCAGTTAAAATTAGCAGTTTCTTTTGCAACAATTTAAATGAAAAACATGTATCCTCTGATACTTTTAAGAAATGATGATTGGAAACATATCTCAGTCTACAGGCTCTGTCTTGATACTGGACATTGTATAACTATAACTTTTTTCTAGGAAAACTACAATTTTTTTTTGTTTTGTTTTTATAATTGTGTCCTTTTTATTATTTGATGTAAAATAATTAATTTATTAATGCATAGCTTTTCCTTTATATTTCTTTGCTCACTTAAGTGACAACAACTGAGAAGAGAAAATGGTAGTGTCACAAAGTATGAATTATGGTGTAAAAAAAACCCCAAAATATAAGTGTAATATTTAATTATTTTATAAGCTTTGTAATAAATACTCTAACGGTTTCATTGTATTTGGAATTGTAAAATTCATGAATAAAATATGGAGGTTATAAGTAAATATCAAGTAATATAAGTGGTATATACATTTATTTGCATCTGTGTTGATATCCATAGTATCTGTAAGTAAAATATTATTTTATCCTATTTTCTTCTGCTATGTAACTAACTGCCAAACGTCTGTGACTCTGAACCTACCCGAATTCTGTGGAGTGGCAGCAACAAAGGCTGCCCACAAAAAAGGCCATCTTTGGGGCAATGGAAACACAGATACCACAGCTGTGTGTGACCTCTCTGCCCAACCATGCCCTTACCATTCAAGTTTTGCAATGGGTTAATATTGGTGGGGAACCCTCAAAACACTGGATTCGTGTGTCAACAAGCCATTATGATGAATGGGGTGGAGGTCATTCCTTAAAGGCGCTTCAAGTCCGTCATAGGTACTAAGGTCATGTGAAACTTCTCTACTTTTGAAGGTCCCTTTATACTGGTAAGTGTGGAATGCACTGCTGGTTATTCAACAGAATAAATATATTGTAGCTGCTTTTTAGGGGCAGAAGAAGTTTCTCATTTGAATGACTACCCTACCATTGAGCTGGTTTGGGCTGAGCCCATTTCAGGCACAAAAAGGCAAAATGGCCACAACTTATGGTTTTATTTTTTAATAACACAAAAATTAAAAAACACAAAAATACAGTTACCCCCATTTCTGCAAGACAAAACTGACCTAACTGACCTGTCTCTCCAAAGACACTGGGAAGCTCTGTATCACAGAACCAGCACCATTGCCCCCTGCACGTATTTATCTGCAAGGTGCTTTGCAAGATAAGAAGCCTCTTCCAACAAAGCACTAGGTTTTACAGCCTCTTCCATCTGCCCAGGGAGACTTAATTTTTCTAAAAATGACTCAGAGTAGAAGTTTCCGTGCCATTCCCTCATACAGACTGGTAGGGACTACATCTCTTCACTGGATCATTTTATATATACTCTCTAACATACTGGCCACTTGTCCATTCATCCACCATCATGCAGTTCTCTGGCAACAGCAGGCTCCATGGAGTATTGCTGATAGGCAGTACTGCGTGTACTTCCAACTTCCAGTATAATCTAGCAGGCAGTAGTAAACAACAGGTCAGTCTGCTACTGAATGAATCCCAGCAAGTGTTCTCTTGAACATGAGCTGGACTAGTGATTTAAATAATTAATATGCCTGTACGAGAATTCAGGCTCTAAACTGCTTTGTGTTCTGGGCTAGAATTTTGGAATTAAAATGAACTGATAGTTGTCAGTGAATTACAATGCTGGAGATGGATGTTGAAAGAGGAAATATTGCATAAAAATGTGCTATTGTGCAGTTGGATCAACCCCAAGTCTGCAACTATTTTATTGCTGAGCCCTCACAATGATATTTGGTATACAAAGCTTGGCAGTTTCCAAGGAGTATATTGCTGCAAGGCTGACTTTATAAAGCAGAATGGGGTCTTTTCACAAAGGACTATCTCCGTTTCCTGTAGTCAGATTTCATCACTAGATAAAGGATGTATCTGCCTAAAACTCAAACAGATATTTAATGAATGGCTTGATTGTGTAAATCAAACACAGCTACCTTGGATGCCCAGAAGACATGAAATGCTGGAGACAGACGAACATTTCGCTGCATGTGGTTTTATGGTAACATGATCCACATCCATATTTCCTTTATTTTTTAGCAAATCCGTTTCAAAAGCATCAATAAAATAAATTAACATTTAGAACACAACTTTCAGAAGTCCCACACTACTCAGTGACTGGTGTCTCATTGTGTACAACACTGTATACACATCATGAAAGGCTTACAGTCCCAAGTATATAACAAGAAACGATAGGAAAATAACATGTTAACAGTGAGATCATCATAATTAGGAGAAAAAGTGTTGCTCATGGCTTACTGTCTGTCTGGATATTGCAGAAGATTTCAAAGGAATCTCCATGCAGATAAGCATTGAAAGAGCAAAATACTGAGGAACTTTATCATGACTCTGTTTTGAAAGCAAATGTTCAGCATTACTGAGGTCTGAGAGGATAGTAGAGGGGAAAGGCAGCAGGGAAGCTGGAATACAGTGGAATGAATCAAAAATGAGGTGTGCTCAATACTGAATCCTAACCAAAGATAGTGGCTAGCACTAGAGGAAAGCAATAAATATGAATCATTCAAACAGTTAGCATGGCAGTTATCAGGAACAGCAGAGATGTGAGCTTTTGGCAAGACAATAAGTCCTCTTTCCATCAAAAAAGTTCTGAAATAAGGAGATACAGCTGCTAGAAAATACCTTGAATTCCTCCCTAGCCAATCTCATCTGAACATCAGCCAAATCAAGCTGACCTTCCTGTCTACTTCCTGCACATTGTGCACCACTGTCATAGATAGTCTCAATCCCCTGTTCTTCAGGGGCACTCCAGGCTGGGGCTACAAGGGCGTGCTTTGGGATTTATCTGCTGCCCAACTTCTTCAGCTTCTAACTTACAAATAGTCCTTGATTCCCAGGAGCACAGGCAGTGACAGACTGATAATGCAGCCCCATGCATTCACAGGCACTTCAGATGATACAGATGCTGGTTACTATTTACAGCACTTGTTTTGCATTGTCTGTGGAAAGTCATTGTCTTTGCCCTGGCTAGGGGGGGTCAGACATGCACTCTGCCCCAAAGAGTGCCTTCTGACCAGCCACACACGCTTAGTAGGGTTAAAGGAAGTAGCTGCATATTCATTTTCCAAAACGTCTGAATGTCACAGTTGAGCAGAACTAGAGCTGGAACCTGAATTTCCTGATTCCCAACCCAAAGTAGTAATGCCAAAACCAGTTTTTCTCATGTTCCCTGAAGAAAACCATCTATTATAGGACCTATACTTCAAATGAATAAATATTTTATACACTTTGTGCTCAGTGATAAAAAGTATTCAATCACAAAGAGACTCAGTTTTAATTTCTGGATTCCACCTACGGAGGCACAAACCTTCAGCCAACCCTAAATTTCAAACGTATTTTCTAAATCAAGCCATTGTCACCACACATTTCACCCTTAACACTGCACTGGGTACTCACCAGGATTTAAGACAGCCCCTTAGCATCCTTTACATGACTTGGGCTGCCAAGCATTAATTTATTATGTTCTTTTGTGATAACGCTCAGTAATCCTTTCATAATAACATAGGAGAGTTGACACAAAAGCTCATTCAAAAAGAATACGAAAGGGTTTACAACAGAAATGTTTACTCACGAAATTCTTACCTATGGAAAGCAAACAAGTTTCAGAGAAAAACACGGACAAGAACTCCCTCATTGGGATCTTCCCCTTATGCACTTCCCCTTCTAACTACACCACGTTATCTGAATTATGTTTGTCTAGTACGGAAAACTAATGCAGGCATTCTCCCCAAAGCAGGCATCTCCTGCTCACACTCATGTGCTTCCACCGGAAATTTGGACTTCTACTGGCTCTATTTAGCTTACAGTTCAAGATGACTGCAGGATTCAAGAGTTGCTCTTGTACAAAGTACTCAACACCTATCTATAATGCCCTTTCTGACTAACTTCCATTGGGCTTTTAGCAAGGTAATGTATTCCAGCCATCCTGATTCCTCATCTCAAGCACTGCAGGAAACTGCGCGGAGACCTAGGATTCCTGGAGGGTTCAAGTCCCCCTCAAGCAGAGAGGGGGACCCTGAAAACAGAAACAGTAAATTTTCCTTCCATGAGGAAAGATGAGAGAAAATTCCATTACTGTTTTCCCTGGATACAGATATAACCAAGTCTCACAAGAAAAGCCATTCCAGTGCAATGTGTTCCCCAGAGCATTAGAACTCACATTTCCACATTGTACGTTCAGTGTAACTGTTGAGGAAGTAGAAAGTAAATCAGCTCTCTGTATTTCACATAATGCACCACCAAAAATGATTCTTCTAAGTTTATAAAACAAAATGCTTTATGTTTTTCATTTTTGGGGGCTTTCCACAGCTGAAAAATAATTTTTGATTTAAAAAGTCAGAAGTGTTCTATGTTATATTTTTACTACCCAAACAGATGATGTCACAGATTTTCCCCCAAATGATACAAATAGATGAATCCTGCAGAAAAGACAGTGCTTCTAGATTATTAATTGTGTTAATGATATGTCACAATTTATCCACAGGAGCTGGATAAGAAGATTAAATTTACACATCATTATTTCACCCTCCAAAAAAAGATACTCTACTTCTGAGCCTATTAAAGGAAGTGTAACTTCCAAATAATTTAATTTAACTGTACAGCACTCTCCATTTATAAACAATATTTTAACTGGATCAGAATATGTCATTTCTAGCCACTGACATTGCCTGTAAGCAGAAAGGCCATTAGCTCTTTTTTAAAAATACACTGCAAATGCTAAGTTGCCCAGTAGTACCATGACTTATTATCATCTCTGCTGGTCTATGGGGAAAAGTCAACCAACACAGACAATAACAGGCTGTAAACACAGCTCTCCAATTAGATATAGTATATACTTCAAAACGTGTCATTTGCCACAATTTAATTTTGAGGGTTTTGGTGTCCACTTCTAAAATACTAGTTGCAAAACCAAAATTGCATATGAACAAAGTGGGACAGCTCCTTTGAAAAACATTCAGCTATTGCATGAGATTTTAAGCTGGTATATGGGCTACTGTGATATGCATCTACATTACGTGTTCTGAACTTGAACTGTAACTGTGTTTTGTGGCCAGTTAACATCTAATGCTGACATTTTTTCAATTGCAATGGAAGTCATAATGAAAATCATGAACTTATAGCTAGTTTATTGTTCAGATAACTGTACAGTTTGCTCAAATGTTGTAAACAGTCTACTACTCTGTAGCTAGACTAGACCTACATTACATTAGCCATACTGATTCAAGAGCATACCAGTGCAACTCTCAGGAAGCTGATATAAAACACATAACTCACTAAGACACATTTAACATCTGGCACATTCATCAGGCATTTTATTTATTCCTTAGCACAGTGATTCTACACTCAAACTTTTACATTTCTGAGAATCCTGTTCAGTTTCACCAGTCATCTTGTTATTTGTAAGGTAAGTTGGAGCTAAATCAGAGACCCTGCCTCCATGGCACAAGGCAGTGCTGTAGATTAGTTCTGAGCAGTGGTGAGAAAACTTCATCTGGGCTAAGTAGCTGAGAAGCCAGAAGCTCACAGAACTGCTTAAATAACAGGAGTGGGTTGATGCCAGAGCTATAAATTAGTTTGAGATTACAAGGCTTCTGAGCTTTGACCTGTTGTGATCAACAACCGGGAGGTTGAAGAGAGGCCAGACTGACTTGTGTTTGCTACACGGTATTTGCATTGCATTGAATTTGACCCATGCTCCACTGTTCCTGCTGGTCTTCAGCAGGGGCCAAGAATAGGTTTTTCATCTTGATGCATAACTTGGAAACACAAAATGGAAGGGAAGCTATCTTCTGACTGACAAAAGGCAGAGATGAGATATGCTGATACTCTTTTGTTCTTCGCTAAGGTGATTTGCTCACTCCTTCTACACCCACTGCTAAATGTATGGTCAAGAAGGAGGATGTTTTCCCAACCAGTTAAGATCATCTGGACATTTTCAAATACACTCCTAGTAGTATTGCACATATTTTAACCTCTCCAATAATCTTCCTGTGAATTATTAGGTTTTGAGTTTTTGATCTTTTGTATCAAAGTTACTATAAGGAGGTAGATAGTGTTTTGCAGCTTCTGGTACTTGGTTGGGGAAGGAAGAGGGAAAGGGAACACAACAGCAGACACTTTTCATTCATCCTGGACTTTACACCTATGACATGGTAGCCTCCTATGGCCAGAGACTGGATTTGATACACCAAGTGATACAGCCCTTTGACCATCTCTCTGTAGTTCAGTATATCCCTGTCCCCTCCTTGATGAGTTAAATGGTTAATATTATTTGGGGTAGGCATCAACTCTCACCTCATGTCTGCATGGAGTCTAGCACAATAGAGCCCTCTTATTGACTGATACTGATAACAGTACTGATCTGCTGACAGATGGTGACTTAAACGGATGTTACAAATCTTATTCTTCTTTTTGGTCAGAACAGTTATTCCTCTATCAAGGCAGATGCTAGAAGTACCACCCAAACTGTTCTTATCTGCATATATAAATAGAAGACTTATATCTTCAAGGCTGTTAATTTAGCTCTTCTTTTTTAATATGAGCAACTCAATTATGGTGAAAAAAATGAAAATAAATATTTCATGCTATACATTTTTATTCAGAAAACAGCCAGAGTAAGGTAGTTTCACAACTAGATGACACAATCACACTTTGCTCAAGTTAATAATGGAGTACTTCAAGAACTGGGTTATTCTTGTGCTGGCATTCATAAATGCTCTTCCCTGATCTTCTCATTAACCTTCTGAACCTCAAGCCTACTGGATCCCAGCCAGCATCTTTCAACTACCAAAGGATTCTTTGAAAGGACAGTTTATACCTCAATGTCCGGACTGGGTAACTGTAACACACTAACTATATGGAAGAGGGATGCAAGTAGTGAATTTGTCCTTTTAAAAACGGTGGTTGATTAAAAAATAAAGTTCCAATAATGTGAGACTCATGCAGTCCTGAAACCTTCAGACATTTTGGCACATAGTTCTGTTTCTCTCGGGCAGTTGCATCCCCCTTTTCACTGCTTCTCTCCTCCTGCTCCAGAGCTTCCCCCCAAAGCCCCTGGGGGATGGGGAACAGAGTCCATTGTGAAGTGTCTTGGGGTAATCCACTCTGACAGGGAACTATGTTGATTAAAAGTTATGGCTTTGGAAGAGTAAAGCTCCCACTGCTGTCCATGTACAAGTTGCTGCTTTCCATTTAAACCTTAACAGTCACATCTAATCAAGAGAAAATAAAGACGTTTTTATGAATTCCATGAGAAAAATTCCCCTCAGGTGTAGGTTGCATGGTTTGATCAGCTCCAGTATCATGTTTTAGCATTTCATATTAATCCCGTAGATTCTGAGCCAAGAATGCTAGCTTTCATACTCTCCTGATGGCCAGGCAAAAACACTTCTGCAATTTGTTATTATTCCAGCTAAACTTGCAAATATGCAAATTAAGATTTATGGCAAATGAAGGCCTAAAACCATGCATTTATCTTCATGTGGAAAAAGAATCATGTACTTGCAAGATGCCAAAAAATACCAGAGCTGGGCAGAGAACAAGCAAATTACAACTCCCAGGAGGCACTGGAGAGTTGTACATCAGCATTTTGTGTCCTGATGACAGGAAACAAACTATTTCACAGTCTAAGATTTTCTGGAAGATACAGGCTTGACCCAACCCCCAGACTGAAGTATCTCATTTCAGTGTTTCCAACAGAAAATTGTTAAAGTGTCAGGTAAATCTAAGTTTTTCAACAAAACTAAACCAAAAGAAAAATTACTGTTTTATGGAATGTAAGTCTGCTGTTGAAAACACAGTGATGGGAAAAAACTGATCTAGTACAGATAACATTTATATTCCCTGTTATTCACCCATCCTCCCCCTCGCTTCTCCACACATGAGCAATTAATATCATTTCCAGCTCTGTGCTGATTCAGCTTTGCTGCAATTACAGTAAGACAAAGAGATGAGATGCTGCATATTCCCTACCTCGTGTTTCTGGGGTGGAACAGAGCAACACAAATCATGCAGTTAAGCTTCAGAGGTGCTCTAGAGAGATGCATTCCTGTGTGGTCTTATTCCTTGCTTTATATTCGGCATTTCTGAAGACAATGAGATGACACAGGACAAGAGAGAGATCCATGCATACTTTCCTTCATAAGTCAGGGTTTCCAGTGAAAAGCATTGGAAAAACCTAGTTACATGCCTGAAGTTCAGCTCAGCCTGAGCCTTGGGGTCCCATTTTCATCTCAATCAGAAGTATTTTCCCTGAAGCTAATGGAGTCATAACCATACAAAATCAGCATGTACAAGCCAAACTCAAACCACATCTGCTAGTAAGGACTATAACAACATGAAAGATGTTAGGTGACCAGCATACATTTTTTCTGGATCTATCCTCTCACATACAAACCACAATTTCCAGTTTCTGGAGGCTGCTTTGTCTCACTCCTTTAGCTTCCTGGAAGAACAAACTAGCCTTAGTTACATACAGACAGTTTATCCTAGTCCCTGTTTTTACCTATTTTATACGAATATCCCATAGAATTTGAAAAAGTGGTGATGTAAGGAAGTCATTCAAGAAAGACTTGAACTTAATTGATATAAATATTTAATTCTGCTCCTTAGACTTTCCCACATTCCTGGAGACAAAGTGGTTTAACCGAGGGGATCTGATGTCCAGTGCCTGTGGTTGGGTTCTCTGAACCGAGACCTTGCAGCTGGCACCTGTACCTGCTCTGGCTGATGAGAGAGTGCTCTCCAGCGTGAAATCATGGTACAGCACAGCAGCGAACGAGCTGCCTTTCAGCAAATGGAGGAATATGTGTGTTCTTAGACAGCCACCTAGTGAGGATAGTGAAGAAACAGAGCTGGAAGAAAATTTACTGAACTCTTAACGGAGATAGGAGTCACACTGCAAATACAGTGCTACAATTAGCAACACATTTTGTAGATTTTTCTACTCAAAGTAAATGCAGTAGCATAGCAGAAATGCTTTTGAATTACTTAACAGTTGCGAGACAAGATTCCTCATTACTTTGCAATTCTAAAAATGAAGATTTGGGAGGGAGTTTAAGACTATTAAAGAAGATATATCTGAGGGTCAAATGCATTTCAAAATTATGCTTAAGAACAAGTATATGTGTATGTGTTTATATATCTCTATATCTATAGAAATATATATCTTCATCTCACCTTTTTCTTACGTACCAATTTCTGCATCTAAACTCTACTGTTGACTAAAAATTCTTACACCATGCAATATAAAAAAATGGTCAAAGCCCAAAGGGAGAGATCCTCAGAAATGCCCCTGGGAATTCGCATAAAGAGTCTGTTTCACTGGCATGTTTATATCCCAACATTTCTGCAAACTGATGACAATCTATATGGGATACTGTAGAACTGCTATGCAGAAATTTAGTGCCTTCCAAAAATCAGATACAGAGAACTGCCATAGCTGCAGATCACGTCAATCCTAAACCATTGCTGCAGCCTTCGATGCAGGGTTTCTTTATAGACTTATAATGTTTGTAATCCCCAACTCCAACAATAAAATAATATACTAAAAATAGCTGTAAGTTGGCTTTTAATTCCTCTCAGAAACATCAGCTCTACATGCCTAATTAAATATCCTCAATACACACAAAAAAATTGCAAGGAAAAAGACATCTCTCTCATGAGGGCCAGATGATTTTAATTAGGTCTCACTCAAAACCTTCCTACCGTCTCATGGCACAGCTTGCTACAAAACACTCAGTCACGCTGAGATTGCACACTGTGGTCCAGGCCTCTCCTTCCCCTTTCATACTGGTTTCTCCTTTTTTTGTCCTGATTTCTCCGCATTAGTTAGGAATTTACTTTCATCTGGCCCTCAGAACTCAGGTTTTGAAACTCCCCAGACATGTCAGGGGTTGGTGCCATTTGCTGATTTCTTTTCTCTTATACCTCAGGAAGACATGGCCCGTGCATATGGCACGCCTCTGTGTAGGAGAAGCTCAGCATACGCACAAAAGTTTTACACAAATCAGTGCAGGAGGAGAAACAGTATTTATTTATTTGGAATAAAGTTACAACCCCCTTATCCTCCCACAGACACAACCAGCTTTGCTATCAGCCCAGCACCTAGAATACAAACTCAAATCTCACTGCCCACCTCACAGGGCACTACTGATTAAATCCTCACGGCTGCTGCACAATGCAGTTTGCCCCTTCCTGAAGGGTTATCAGCAGAGGGAGAGTGGGCACCACCACTGACACAACACATCCGGACAAGGTCAACACTTCTACCGTCTTCCACCACTAATCCCAGTTTTCCTCTCTTTTGCACCCGGGGAGGAATTTGTGCCATATTGCTGTGGTGTTCTGTGCCGCTGCAAAGACATGTGAGATGGGCACCTTTCGGCATCCCAGTTCCAACTCAGATGCTCACCAGGAGGCTTTGGCATTAAATAATTGGGGAATCTGTAAAGGACAGTCCTGCACCTCCCCCTGTCCCAACCATACTTACTAACAACAAGTACTAAACTTGGTACTGCATGAGAATGATATAGCTATCCAGTTTGCTCTATTTAGGTATTTAGAAATGTTCCCAAAATAATAGAATAATTTCATCTGCCTCAATACAACAGATAGTGGTTGTCACAGTTCTCAAGGTCCCTTAGTCTGTTGTGTGATTTCTCCTTTCTTGGCCCTGAGTGTTTTTATGCATAGGGTTCTGTTTTGGGGTTTCTGGTGCATTATGGGTTCAAACATGCCCAGTGCCTAAGCGACACAAGCCTCATCCTGGGCTGAATGACTGCTGTTTACTAGGAAGCTTTATCTGCCATATCAAGGGTTCACTGTAGATCTTGCAGTGACTTTTGAATTTGTGTTGTTTTTTTTTTTAATGCCAAACTAAGGAGTCTAGCAAATTAATATATAAGGAGTTTTGTTTCAGGACTTCTGTTCATTTGTTTGATAATTTGTTTCATACTGTTTTTCTGCCATATGGAGTGAAAAATCTAGGCAGGAACTGAAAAGATCCTTGGCTCAGTCATCAGGAGACCAACTTTCTGTGGGCCCTAGAAAAATATCTGACTTCTCATATGAATGACTATTAAGCTGCGTCACTCTTTCTTTGGTTTGAAAATAGGGTAGAACTTGATTGAAGATCTTTGTGATCATGGGTTTAACCCTTAATAATTCAGAGTAAATATCTCTCTGGAGTTCTTCTCCAGGTTTTCTAATTTAGAAAGAAATTCTACCATTCCCTCTGGTGAGTTATCCCTGTAAATGTAAATATGGTATCCCCCAAAGCTTCTGGAAAACATTGTAAGAAATAGACTAGCAAAATTAGAATTACAAATTCTCTTGTAGAGGACAGCTTGGTGGATTTTTATTGCTTCCAAGGCCATTAACTACAGAAACATTTATTTTAAAACTTTTTAGATCTGCTGTAAAACAGAGCTTGGATTATTTTGTTGTTTCTATCCCTATTTTGTTAATCAGAGTTATTCTTTTTAAGTTTTCAAGGCATGCAAGAACATGAAATTACAGCTGATGCCAGTGAGAACCTGAAGTATGGAACTACTAAAAATTCACCTCTGATTTCGGGGCAAAGTCATTTTATAGGAATAACATTGTAGATCAACATATAAAATGCTCTCAAGCATGTAAAATTAGACATGTACTGGAAATGATTTCACTCTGCTTTTACATTTTCAAAACTGACATGCTGGCATAGAATGGGGCAGAGTAACCCATAGTACTAGGAAAGCATATGTTTAGATCTTCAGTATATTTATGTAAATGTTTGTGTTATCCTGTGAAAATGAGACATACAAGAACACAGATTTCATTATTAATATTTGCTTGAAATTTCTGACAAATTCACCTGGGCTACAATCAACCAACCTTCTGCAGTGTGTGCTCGCAAAAGATGCTGTGCAGCCATGACTGCCTGAGAATCCTTGCAGAAAGCAAAATTTCAAAGTCACTACAAGAATAAGAGAAAAAAAAACACCGTACATTTGCTGGATGATTTCCTTGCAAAGACTGATTTGTTCCATTTTAGTGAAAACAACTTCAGGGAGACAAAGCTGGTAGACTTTTTGTGGAATGGGAGAAATGTTGACCCATCTGAGAAATGGAGATATGCCTACTGGTTTAATACTGTTACATGGATTAACAGTGTGCTTGCACTGCTAATACCACAGAAGCTCAGATGACAGAGCCAATAGAAATACACTAGTGAGCTTGGAGATAGCTTTTCTCCCTTCCTGTCAGTGTTGCTCAATGCTTCTGAGCCTATCTGGGTATGGAGAAAGTCTTGTATTTTGGATCTGAAAGAAAAAAACCTCTTTGTTTTCACAGATTTAGGGGATTTAAATTCAGGCAGTCTGTGAAAATTCATAGAAGCAAGAACTTCCCACGGCTCATCTAGAACTTAAAAGAGGTGTTTGCTCATGCTATTTGATATTTTACACTCTTCATGTGAGACAATTCCCTCCATTGATCTCACCTAGTGGTCTTAACTTCAGAACAGAAGTGTTGTATCATAGAAGCAGACTGCATGGTGAGATGGTAGAATAAGCTGTAGAGAAACTCTTATGCCATATGGGAAAACTTTAAAAGCAAGTTACAGGTGTTTAGATTATTAAAAAGTGAATGATAAATCCTTCCTCTGTATTCTTTATGGACATTATTATAAGAAAAGTTAAAACAACCATCCCCAAAAGTGTGCTATTCTTGCTGTACAGCATCAGTGAGACCTGAAAACTTTTCACTTTCTTCTCCTGTTCTTGCATCCACACATGAAGAGGTCTGTGGAACATAACTACAACATGGCTACTATTAATAGGCTCTGAAGATATGGGAAGGAGAAGCTTGCACAGGTCTTCCCTACCATAGTTCATTGCTATGTAAGCATAAGAGGAAACCATCAAAGCTTCCCCAGCACGGGGAGGGCAGGGAGCAACAAGCTCAGGTAGACTTGGCTGGCCTGACGTGTTGCTACATTCAAATCATGTGTCCAGATGAAATCTAAACTGTAAAAAGTCTTGGTTACGCTGCTCTCAGCACACTGGCAAGGCTGCTTCCTCACAGTTACAGTTATGGGTCTGGAGAGCAGATGGCCTAGTTCCAGCCAGACAGACCTGGCGAGTTTTTTTCAAGGGTATTGCCACCTTTGAGGTTCAGACTAGAAGTAGCTTTGGCTGAATTTAGATCATTGCAAAATCACCACGATGGCACACAGGGAAACCTTGCATGAAGAATGGAAAAACTCTTATTTGATTTAATGGTACTAGTCATGACTTCCTATTTCTTTCTGTGATTTGAGTGTAGCTCTTCTCTCTGGCCTTCTGAAAGCACCGTATAGAAGCACATGGCAAAACAGCTGCACTGCTACAAGAAGCAGAGTCCTTCCTTCCTCCCATGAGGAAGGTCTGTACCTGAATATAATTTCAAAATTTTCCAGTAGGTGACAAAACTCATTAAGGAACCTCTTAACTCTACCTTTTTTCATGTTATATCCACCTATTTCTGAGCTCCTTTGCCAGCAGCATCCCCTCCAAGTTGATTATAATTGAAGCAAGTTTATTAATGTTACACCTGTTCCTTTGATACACACCTCCAGAAACGGCGTTTAAAGGGAGAAACCTTCACAGAGTGTAACCGAGCTATCGAACCCCCACCTCACAATACTTCATTGAACCAGGTACTAAATGCAATGTATAAATGAGCAATTGCATTCATATCATTTGCCTGAAGGTTTTGCACATCTGTGAATTCACTTGCAGGCTTTAAGGAAAAGAATACTCCTGCAAGTAAAAAGAGGAATGTGTCCTTAAAACTGCCCTTCTGAAAATAGCTCAGTCTATTTGTAAGAATTCCTGCAACTTAGCACATGCTTCATCTTTAGCTCAGAGTGTTAGCCAAGTAATAATCAGCACTCAGCAAGAATTAGAAAGCCAGTTTGTCACTGTGAGGTCATGGGGAAGATTATTCCCGCTTTATGTCTCCATTTATAATAAATATTCCATAGCCTGTCATGGAAAGGATGTATAACATATTTATACTTCCCACCTCTGTTTTCATATACAATTCATCAGCTTGTTCTGGTAAATTCAATAGGAGTCTATTCCCTCTTCTCACTCTTCACATGCCTCCTGGCTCAGAAGAACCAATAACCTACCTTAGAGTGCAATGGAGATATTGAGTATCTTTGAAAGTTAATGTAGTACAGATCCAGGTTAGCAAAGGTATTTCCTTTTAAGGTAGAACGTAACTGTATAAATCTTCTCCTCAGAGTCATGTTCCACATATGATGCACTCTCCTCATGTTTAGGTTGCTTCTGACTATCTGTTGAGATATCATGATTAGATTTCACAGCTTCAGCTTTCTCCTGTCCAAGTGCTTATTGCCAGATAACTGTGGGGTTGGAAAGACAGCCTGCATGACATTGTAACAGCTATCTCTTCCTCTTTCATAAACACTTAAAAGAGAATGTAGTGCATGCAGTATCTTTCTCAACACAGAAACATTCTCTTACTTGAAAAACAGCATCAGGAAATGCAAGTAGTGTCTATGTTGTGATGAGCTGTTGGAATAACTGGTGTCAGTCATAAGGGAATTAGTGCTACCTAAGGGAGCTCATAATAACATCCTAGAAAGTGCAGTTATCTGCATCTGCACAGAGAGGTGCCAAAGAAAATGGTGATGAAGTTGGCTACGGTAGAGCTTGATGGGAGTACCACATGAAAACTTTTTCTGCAGATGGGATTGACTATGTCAGAGAAAACAGAAACCCAACTATAATGTCTTAATAGTCAGGCAAGTCAGAGCAATTAGTCTTAATCTACACTGGGTGGCTTCCAACCTGACATCTCCCATATGCAGATGGTTAGAGTTCAGCATGCATTAGACACATTCTTCCTATGTGCTCAGCTTCTCTAAGGGAATATGGCAGAGAAGCTGGTTGTTGTATTTTTACACAGACTGGAGACTCCTCACACCAGGAAATTCACATGAGAGTACGTAGAAAACACTTTATACCACAGGGTTGCCAGGTTTGTAAAATAGAGATTGAAGAAAACAAACTCCAGGTTCTCTTCTTTTTCACTCTGAACATCTTAGCAGCACACAAAACATGTCAGTTAAGATTTCAACAGGATGGTGTCTCAGAAAGGTTTATAACATGGAATTGGCCAGCAGACAAAAAAACACTGTTTGTTGCTATAGCTTGGTCTTATAAGACACTGTAAGATACACGTTGTATCTGCCTCCGCTATAAATATATAATAAATATTTTGAATGCATATCATTCAAGCAAATTGAGTACAGACAGCTATTTCTCTCCTTACAAAACATATGGTAATCATCACAATGATGAAATTACTCCTTCAGAAATTCAGACACGGAGTTCTGGGGAACTTCCAGTTGTTCTCTAGGAAAATAATTGTATAGAGAGAAAGCAACAACTCATCTGTGCACAAAGTTCCTAATCCTACATTTCTTAATCATATAATTCTTACTTATATGGCTTTCACTGAAGTCTACTGCATAAAGAAGTATTCTCAGGTGAGTGAAAAATAATATGAAACAACTAGTAATATATTTAAGCTTGACAACAAAAGAGATGCTTGTCAAACTTGAGAAATAAGTTGCATATCAATTTTTTTTCACAATAGCAAAGCAATTGCAGATAAGGTTCTGGCATATCATGGCTGAGCTGATTATTAAGCAATGCTCAAAGAGCCTAGAAGTATTTAAGTATTTTCCAAATAGAGCTGACAGGAAATCAGGGCACCTATTCTTAAGATAAGGAGGGAGGACAAGAATCCAAGAAATATGGAGAAGAAGGATTTTTTTCCCTAAGGTTAAGAACTTGTCAAAACCTTACGTAACTTCATGGCATTCTTCAGTCAATTCACACAATCATTACTTCAGGACAAGAAAGCAGAGAAATGATGAATGACTGAACAGTTTAAAGAGAAGCACACTGAGAACAAAGCAGTCACCACCTAGGTGTTCAAAGGTGTCAGAGTTTGTATTTTTAAATCGTTGAAATTATCACCTTGCTCTGATGACCCAATGGTAAGCACCCTTACCTCCAGCTCCTGATCTTTTCTTGAATACGTACATCCCCTCTCAGTAGCAGATCTGACCTAGGTCAGTTCCCATTGCCTTTCCCCAAAAGCTCTTCTAACCTGACATCACTGCCTGGCCATTAGCTCTGGCTGTCTAACCTTACAGTACTCATACCTTATTTTCTGTATCCTGGAATGGTTAACATTGCATCATTCAGTTCATTGCACATTTCTATCATTATAATTCCAAGCAGAATTCTGTGACATTTTAGTGGTTTTGTTTTGGGTCATCGCAGTCTTCTGACCTGAGGCTGGTGGTAATGCACACAACAGACTTTGCATGCTGGTATATACATAGATTTTCATGTTACATGTAAAACTGGTATTTATCTGAACAAAATTTGCAAGTCTGTTTCACAATATAAGGTTTTGTGAGACTATTTCTGAGCCTGCAGCACTTTACAACCCTCAGGATGTTGTATAAAACAGTCAATAGTTGATATTGTTCAACTATTCTTCTCAACTAGCCATTTGCGTTGAGAGAGTGGCATTAACATATCCATGCTCCAGCTGGGGAGACAGAGGCAGGAAGTTTATGTCCCTTCTACAGCAACACTTAGACACTCAGCATTAGGATGAGATACTTGCTTAGAACTCAGAAAAGTCCTCTTAAATCCCGAATCCAGTCCCACCTACCTTACTGAATCCTTTTGTTTCCCATGCTAGCAAAAAACTATTTTGCTAAATAAATCTTTAAAAAAATACAAAAAGTAAAAAGAGTCAAGCCAACTGAAGAGTGAGAATAAGGATTTAAAGCTTTCAAGGCAAATAAAGATATGAGCACTGAAGAAAAGAAAAACCCTCAAGCATGGGTGCTACATTGTAGGTAAGATATCTTCAATAAAGATGGGCTACACAATAAACCTGTCATAAAAGCCTTCTGCAGACACATGAACAAATACATTAAAAAAATCCTGTAAAAAAAACCCTGAACTCAAAACCAAATCAGTAAAACCAAATAGTATTTCTTATTGCTGAAGTAGCTAATGTAGCGCAAGTGTGGCACTCCATCAAACCTCCGGCACTTAACAGCACTTAAAGAAATACACAATGCAATCTTGAAAGCCAGGCAAGACAGAGGGATATGAACAATAAATGAACAGTAGCTAGATGGACAGAAAATCTCACCCAGTTTTTTATCTTCCATCTGCTTCTCCTTGTAACTGTACCTTTACACAATCAATTCAAGCCCCAAGTTTCCCTTCCTGCCACTGAAAATGGGACAAGGAGTGTTTAAGACAGAATGAAATGTCTTTCAACACAAAAACAAACAGCAAAATTACAATCTGAAGGTAAGCATTTGATAGCAGAGGCTCTTGAGAAAGGTTTCCTTAAAAAAATATTCTTACTATTTCCTTTGTTTTTCCATATTGTTCTTTAATTTTGCTCCTAGAGGAGGCCCTGAACAACAAAAAGAGATAAGAGGAGAAGAAAGATGAAAAAAGGAAAGAGGCAGCTTTGAAAAAGTAAAATCTTCGTTTCTCGTTTTCTAGCTCTCTGGTATCACCTGCAGCAATATAGAAAAGCAGTAGGAAACATGCTGGGGTGGAAGTTTTGCTGTGAGCTTGTGTTACAAACAGTGCATTTTTGCGCAGTCTTTTTTCATCCTTCACATCAGGTTTAATGGTATTTGACACTTGCAGTTAACATCTGCCAAGTTATTTCAAAACATTGCAAATCTTTCATTTAAAGTTACATTGCTCTTGTGAAGTAGAGGGGAGGACAGAAAACCAAGTGGTTAAGAGTTAGATAGTTATTGAACAAGTTTCTGGACTCAATAAATGGCAAAAATCAACGAAATTCTTTGACATGTTTCATATAGGACGATTGCATTAGGTGGTCCCTTTTGACCATAAAATCTGCGAAGCTATGTATCCTATCACTACAGACACTGCAAAGCCAGAAATGGTTAATATTTTCTCCAGGCATCAAGTGGGCAGAGCAAAAATGCAAAAGTTAGTTCTTCAAGAAATAAGTGATAAGCAAAGCATATGTTAGGGCTACAGGTAAACATATAATCTAGCCCTAGATTACTTGCAAAAAACAAGGAAAGAAAAAAAGCTATGTGCAGGATTTCAGGAATTCTAACTCGCCATCTATATCATACTGCACCTACTGTAACTATCACCTTCCATCCCCACTCAATAGAGTGAACACAATAAAACCATTTTCAACAGAATTAGCAAATTTAGAATCAATCAGTTTTACTGATGCAAAGGGCAAGGGGTTTCTATGTAGCAAAATAAAATGTAGTGAAACTTCCACTAATTTAGATTTCTTACTTAAAAGAAGCAAAACACTAGCTGAGTTACCTCCAGTGGCCAATTCCTGATGAGAATGGAATTGGCATGGAGCACTAGATGAGTGCAACGAAGGACGCTATTCTCTGGCTCTGATGTAGTGTTTTTATGTCAAAAATATCACACTGATTTCAGGACCATGCTGTACTCAAGCAGTTCAGAGTGCTGTAAAGACTTTGCAAAAGTTGCAGCGTTGAATTTTATCAGTTGTGTCAGTTGATTGGGCTGTATTATAGCTTCAGAGATGTCAGCTATATAGTAATATTTTATCGTTTTTATCCTTGACAGAGACTGTATCATCTATATCTAGAAATATGCTTAGCTGTAAATAAAAGGCTAAATTTTGCAGGACTAGGATTCCAAGCTGCTAATGGCAAGAAGGTGCATTCATGATAGAACATTGTTAGCATTCTGTGACCCTTAATTGTTATTATTACTATTTAGCAACTGAATAATGAAGGAGAAAGAGCTAAAGTAACTTTGCCTTTAGATCACAAGGGAGATCAACGTACGGGTTCAGAAAAAAAACTGTATTTCCATATTTGTTTGTAACATTTGTTATTTGTTGAGCAACTATAATTAGGGTTTATGACTAAACATCAAAATTACAAAATACGGAATTAAAGGACTAATTCTGCTGAGCAGAAGCCTTGCATAATGCATGCACTATTTAGAGATGGTGCTTCTGAGATGTACTAACTTGCATCTAGTGCCTATCACTATCTTCTAGCGGATGGCTTATTTTGCAGAATTGCTTATGCGTTCAGTATCGCAGATGACAATATCAACTGGCTAATGGAGAGTTCACTTTAGCTGACGAAGTGGAAAGTTCCTTGAGAGCAAGAGCTGCAGAGTTTGCATCTCTGTGTCGTGCTGAACCTGATCCAACATCCATTCCAGCTGATGGAAAGACTTCTGTTGACTTCAGCATGCATTATATTAGGCCCTTGGTGCCATCAGTTGTAGTGACAATGTTTGAATGCTGAAGTTCCTGAGACCTTATGCTACATGGACATACCACAACTGAATGTGCACATATAAGACAGAGTTGGAGAAACTTATTTTCCCTCTCTTTCAGGGCTCAGTTTATACCCTAACCCATAAATACCACAGTTTCTCCAAGCCACCAAGCATCCTGCTTTACTTTTACATACAAAATCAGACAAAAATATCAGCTGCATTGTCTCAATATTAAACAGCTGCTTCAAAGCAATGACCTTTCTTTCCATTTTTCCAATATTTACCAGTTCAGAAGTTGATTGTGTTGGGGGTTTGACAATAACCGGCCATTTCATTTAGTTACCTACAAAATCCTGGATAAAACCTCCCTCCATGTCAGGCATCTACCTACATTACATAAGAACATGTGCTGCCTTGCATGAACCATGGACCGAGAGAACCAGTTCTCTGGCAAGACACTCAGCTGAACACTTCACAGATATCAGCCTCAATGCCAAATACCTTGAAATCAGTTTCAGCAGTCTGATTTTTGCTCCCTCCTGGAAGGTCCAATGCCTTATTGTTTCTGTATGACACATATAGAAAAGATTCCTTTCATAATTGTAGTCATCTGGTGGTTTCACCATACTATTACTGTGATTAAATACATTAATTCTCAGTAGGAATATCTACTAACAAATAATCAGAAACTGGAAGTGCTTAGGAGAAGAGATGCTGCATATATAACAAGGATTTTTCCTCTCTTCCATATTTTTTCTGTTCCTAAGTGTCTAAGTAATATCACCTACAAGGTATCACAGCTAACAGAAGAAATTTAAGAAATGTAATGTAATACTGATCTTACACTGTATTCTTTGTCACTTCTACCAGCCAGCTGTTTTCCTCCATTGCTTAGCAGAACAAAGCCTATATTTGGTGACAGTACTGGGGCCAAGGCTTACTATGTTACAGACCATTGAGACCTGAGGTCCAGGTGAATTCCATTACTACAAGAATATGGTTTTTTTTAAACTTAACCTAAGATGGTGTCATCAGGAGACTGACATATCCTGGAAGACAGTATCAAGACAATGAGGATAACGGGATACCCATGGAAACAATCTACTTGAGGTATTTCCTAGAGCTCCTATCACTGTCATAGTAAAATTTCAATGTGTGAGGCAAATAAATATGGATAGCAACCGAGCTGCAAATTGACCTTGTAGGGTTGGGATAGATTTAGTCACTGCTGCCAAAAAAATGTTCAGGTACATCAGAGATTTGTGCCCAGGGGTCCTCTTGTTACCCAACTAACTTGTAATCACAACTGTCAGCTTCAGAACAGTTATGTGACCCTGTGGAGCATAATGCAAGTCAACCACCTGAATGTGAAATTCGTTAGACAACTGCAGTGTGCACAGCGGGAGCAGATTGTGAGACAACGGTAATGTAAAAGAGAAGATGAAGGAGCAGGTTAAAGGGTTCCTGCAGTGGTTTTGCAGGCTTGGGAATAGGTGTGCAGATATTATGCCAACGTGCTTTCTTCCCAGAACCTAAAAAGAGATTGTTTGAATGCCATGAAAACTTAAGCAGTAACAGAACTTGACACCTATCTTTTCCGGTATCAGGATACAACAGTGATTGGACTACACTTTAATAAGTTCTGCTAGTCCTTGTTTATCAAGGACATGAGGCTCTAAAAGCAGAATTTGCTAGATTTTAACACTGCTGTAAGAGGTGTGAGCAGCCCTCCCCACACCACTCTATCCATTACCCATGGCACCTCTGAGCCTATGCCATCACTCATCTCTAAGTCCTTCCAGTTGTATGAAGGGGTTTTGAATATCACTAACTTGTGTCTGTTTCCAGCAAGGTTGATTCATTACTCTTCCCTCAGTTAAACTTACTTTGGCCTTCTGAAGTCCAAAAAGAACCTATTTGTATGGTTAAGGGCTTTATGTAAAACTGACTCCTTAGGCAATAAGAGACTACTTGGCAGGAACTGAGTTATCAATTACATATTTTTTTCTTTCATTTAATTCTAATTTTACTTTCCCCCTCTATTTTTCCCTGTAACTTCCTATTGCTGAGGTGGGCACTTACAGAGATAAGCAGTACTGCTATTAAAAGAATCAATAGTTACATTGCCTAGCGTTCATTCCATTTGCATCCTGTGCCCTTGATCTGTGAGGAATAGTGATCAATTATGAAGATCTGTCAGGTTTGTTATCACATGAGATCATTTATTCTGTTAAGAGGATAAAGCAGAATCAGCAAGCCAGGAACATACCAAGTCAACTACAGTTTCAGAGCCTACAGTTAAAGCCTGTTAGAAAGACAAGTGTATTTCCTACACCCTAAACTCAAAGCTTAAGGACAAAGACACAATTCTCTTCAGCCTGATCACTAAAAAAATGTAATCGAGAGTCAGTATATTCAGCTTGCAAATTTCTGCAAATTCTACTACCATTTGCCCCTAAAGATTTTCCCTCTAAAGATCTCCCCTCCATCAAAACAACAGTCAACCAGAACAGTACTCATCAGATCCTTTTTATACGGGACTGGGATATTTACTTAATTACCCATAGCTGGCCCAGTTCAGGTTCTTCGGGAACTGTAATTAGGGCATGCAGCCGTAGACTTCTCTTACCTCTCTAAGATAATATCAACCTTAAATTTGCCCAAACTAGCAGATACTCAAGTGCCCTGTAAGAGGTAGACAGAGTAGCAGCAAGCACTAGCAAACATCAGTCTACCACAGCTGAATACAGCTTTCAAATCTGTAAGAGTTTGTTATTAGTGTGATCAAGCTCTGCTACTGTGAGTGAGTAGGCTGGATACCATATCATTAAACTGAAACACATTCAGTTTCTAACTAGCAAAAGCCTTTAGTTCCATACATTCATATGCCCAAACCAGGCAAGGGATGGTTGGGGTAATGTCAAAGACAGACTTGTTCCTTAAAGTTTCATGGGTTTGCTCTTCTTCACAAGATAAAAGACAGGGACAAGAGCAGAACTTCTTATAGTGATTTTCAACTGATTTCCCAATTGATAGGAAATTTCTGAATACTTAAAGTTTTCCTCATAGTGGGAATTCTGATATTTGTAGCCACTGCCAAGGCAGGATCTTCTGCTACTAACTGGTTCAAACTGAAAGTGAGCATACTGCAGAGTCTGGGAGAGATGCCAGGTGTCCAAGATCTCTGCTTCGTTACAGAACAGGTACAGTGGAAGTACAATATGTTCAAGATATTTTCTCTTCCTGGCAAACATCTCGTCCTAATTTGGAAAGGACTATAATAATGATAAAAAGTTTGTTCATTCTGCATGTTCCTTCTGCAGTGATTTAAGAAGCTAATTAGTGCCAACATTAATTTTGGAACTAGAGTGAGGCCCAGATCCTAAATATGCTTAAGCACCTATTATCTATCTATCTATTGCATCTCAAGCCAGCTGAAAGCATCATACCTTGGAGGATTGGGATCCAAACTCTACAATAAGACATACAGCCCTACATATTGTTTCCCTCTCTTATTCTCCAGTTAAGGAAACCTGGGCATAGGAAACCAGCTCACATGTGTGCTCTGACCTTGCAGACAGAAGGAATAGATATGACTCTAAGAACTCAAAGTGGGACCTGAGTGCAGGTACCAAAACCAGTAAGGTTAAAGTTACTTGGATCTTCAAATCTCTAAATGAGTTGTCACTTAACCCTATGAACATTTGAAGTCTCAGATTAAATTCCCGTCATTAAAATGCCTTAGGTGCTAGATGTCTGCTTGGAGGTATACATAACACAACTAACAGCCTTATGACATTGAACTCTTCAGCCCCTCAGCCCAAGAAGGATGCTTAAAATAGGTCTCCCTCTATCATTCTGCCTTATGGGACTCAAGGCAGAAACTGTGATCTCAAACCATGTAGATCCAATTCTCCATTCTCCTTCTAGCTCAGCATGCTCCTGGCCAGACCTAAACAGCATGGTCCATGCTCTCTCCATGGCCAAATTTTCTTCTCACTACAGATTTCAACTGTACAGAATGCAGTGGATATTCTCCAGACATAACGACAGAAATGTGTTTAAAGCTGAACTTTTTTTGTTATGCCCCTATATGTTTCATGCACAGCTTTCTTCATAAATGTGTACGATTTTAAAATATGTGTTTGTAGATATAAAACCAGAGTTTGCATCTTAGTCTCAGTGTGGCCCAATGACATCTATGTTATTGTGCCTGTCCTGAGTCTGTTGATATGCTACACAAGCAGTGACAAGATGCAGAGGAACAATTTAGAAGAAAAGAAATGCAATTCTGAATGTGTTGTGCCTAATGACATTTGTAATTCTGGTCATGGATATCCTATCTGCTTGTAAATTTCAAAGCAAAATATCTCTGAACTTGCTACAACAGTACAGATATGCTCATCTTTTTCTTGCTGCATAAAATTATACACATACCAGGCAACTGTGAACTGATTAAAAGAGTCTCTCCAGCAAAATAAAAGAAGATAGGTCTTGTTATAAACTTGGTTGCTGATTCTTGACAGAAGTAAGAATTTAAGGCACATTGAGATGCTTATGAGATTCCTACTGACTATTATGAGAAATTTGAGAAGTGGTTATATGCTGAAAAGTGACTCTGAATAAAGAGCATTGTGAAATTCCAAATTTATTTTCTCTGAAAGTCTTACAGAATAAATTTGCCCACTTTACAGGTAAAGATACATTTTCTCTAGGTGACAGCCCTGCAAACTCTGAAAGTCACAGCCGTGTTCTCCTTGACTTGTGCATTTCATTACTGCTCTTCTGAAGTGGCGTCTTAGTTAAAATTATATTGTTAATGTAGGAGATAAAAAATAGACCAAACTACTTCCCTACAGCTCTGTTGATTCTACAGGACTAACAAGAATAAAGAGATCCCAGAAATTGTTTTTGCCATAGAAAAGGAAGAAGACATGCAGAGAACAGATCTAATGGGTGTGAAGGGATCACTATATGTAGCTGCATTTTTGACCAGAAGGAGAGGAGAAAAACAGGGACAAAATTCTGTTTAGGCAGTTGCAAGCAATGACTTGTGGGTTCTCTGAACTCAGTGAATTTTTCTTACATTATTCTGCAGCTGACCTTCTGGTTCAGGGTGAATTTTGCAGAAATTTCCCCAAATTAAAACAACCTCTATCTTCCGAACATGAAAACTATCCCAGGTGTAACCTTCCTAATACAAATTACTACTCTGACTGGCTCAATAGTAACTCTAAAGTGTGACAAATCCAGTCATGGTCCAAAGGCAGCTATATGCCAGAGCAAGCAGATGAAGGTATGCACCATGTTCAGTTCCTTTGCTCAGAGGTCAGAACTGCAGTTTCATTAGTATCAATCGGTACAGGTGTTCTGCTCAGAAGAAGCCAGAGCTTATTTCCACATTGTTTGTGTCTTTTGCCCAGACATGTGGAGCTTCCTCTCATGCTGATACAAATGTGTTTAACGTATTTGAAGAGCTATGCCAGGTGCTTCTATGCTGTGCTCACCCCTTGACTGATTCCTCTACGGAGACAAGTGTTTATAACTGAGATGGCTGCAGCTACTGTGCACTATGGAGTAAATCTTCAGACTTTTTTGCTGCTGCTCTGAAGTTTTCCCTGACTCTAGCAGAACTCCTCTGTGGGAAACTTCTCACTTAGGCTTCACACTTGAAGGCAACTGGCCTCATGATCTACTAGGGAACTGAGCAATCTGCAGTACATTTACTCCATTTAGCTTCACATATAAATCCTGTAACAGGTCTTGAATGTAAAGAACAACTAGTGCACATCCTAAGATTACTATAAAGCTATAACCATAGCCAAAGGGGGACACAAATCACTCTGAGATTTGATTTGCCTGAATCATAAAGATTCACCATAAAATCTAGTTATGAGCATCATTAAAAAAATAAGCATCAGAGCATGAAATGTTAGAGACATTTGCAATCTTTTGAAAAAATAGTGTCTTGTTCAAGATCAAATTTTAAATCATTCTTTCAAAGTTGTCTAAATGGAAACACGCTTCTGGCAGTCAAGTCAAGGAGATGTGTAAAAATGTTCGCAAAGCATGTTTTAAAAGTGTCATACAACATACCCAGTGCTGGCCTACTATGGTCTGCTCTTCTCAAAAAGTGTTAGCTTAAGGGATTAAGGTCAGACTTTGAAAGACATTTCATTTCTAAAGATGCAGATAAAAGCCTACTGAGAGTTTTGAAAAATTTTAGCATCTAACTCTAGTCAAAATCAATTAGATCAGTAAGTATCTCAGGTGTTTTGAAAATCTCAGGAGGTACTGAGCATGGCAAGTGCTTGAATTACTTTAAAAATCTAGTCATTAGTGCCTTCAGATGACTGGCAGAAGAATATACAGAATGGACATCTTGCACATTTAAAGCAACAGATAAAGAGACCACAAAATGTTGATGGGATATTTAACATTGATCTGATTCTGTTCCTTTTATTGATACAGGTCACACTATGTCACTGAAGTTAATTGCACTACACCAGTGTAGAAGCAGTGTGAAATGAAAATCTTGCCCAACATGAATATACAAAAAAATTCGAACATTTCTTGCTTGTAAACAGGATTGAGTGTCATGACTCAGCTTATGTTAGGGATTTCAAGATTTTGATTGAGAAATGAGGAAAGAGCTCTTGGCTGGAATTCATCAGCATGTTCCCAGGAAAATCTTTGTCCAGTGGTGCATGCACTGATAGAACTTGCTGACCTTAAAAACATCTCAGTTACATGAGCTGCTGCACAAGCGTAGGATGAAACAACCTGTGAGACAACGGGCAGTTATACTTTGCATGGAGCCCTTTGGACTGGGTCTCTTGATTGGAATCCTCTAGATTTTTCCTTCAAACAAGACCATAAATGGTAGCAAAATGAAAATGTTCCAGGCTTTGAGGAAAGTGCGTTAATCTGCTGATCTTGGCTCAAAATTTTCATGAAGGTTAGAGAACTTTTCTGAACAACTATAATGAGTTTTGAGAGAATGAAAAAAGCTAGTATTTCATCTTACTATGCTTAGAGCTTTTAGAGGAAGTCTGGATATTATTTAGTAATACCCAGCTCTAATAGACCAACTACAGATCACCTACAGATCTCAAAGTATTCTACAAAAGACAATTATTTCATCATCTGATTTTCTATATGGGTAAAATGAAGCAGAGGAAAAGAACATGATCCACTAAATCCAGAATTCAAACTATGAACGTCTCACAGGTACCTTTATCCACTAAGCCACACGATACATCCTCCAGCCCATCAAATGAGGAGACAGACTGCTACGATGAATAAATATGCAGCGTTTGGTGCCTGTCTGGTAATGGCACTGAACATGATGTAAATATCAACTGATACATGATTTTAAGTGTCTGATTTTCAAAGAAGCTGAACAGTCCTGATTGCTTTTACTTAGAATTGTAACTAGTCAGCATGTCATTGGATCAGCTTTAATGAGTTACCTAAATACTGATTTCAGATCATAATTTTCAGCATCCCCTCTAGCAAACTGCTAGTAGCCTCTTTACTAAAATAAATTTTTTCTCTGGCAGAGTGGACAGTGGTTATTCTGCCCCCCTCTTCACAGAGAGGGCAGAACCGGATCCACACTCCCTCCCAGTGTGGGAAGGTTGCCTCATGGATTTTGTTTCAGATAGAAAGATCGAATAGGGACTTAATAATTTTCTTCTCACTTCAATTCACGAATTTCCCTTGGAACTGGAAAGCCTTGGAATATTTCCACAGAAAATGATAATCAGTTGTTCTTTCTCCATTGTCTGGTGCACAGCTAAGACAGACGAATCAAAAATAGTAAAGAGGTCACACTTCAATTTCTTCATGCTTCTTCAACTACAATGCTGTTTTGAGCTTACACTGCCATGTTTATTTGCTTCATTTATAATGACCAAAGTCAGTATAAATGCTTGCTAAAGCAAGCATTTTATACTCCCTGAGAAATTTTTGCCACAGGAAATCTGGGGGTAGATCAAAATTCCTGCATGGCACCAGTGGCATCCTCTTTGGAGTATGTGTACAGACATATAGAGACAAAAGTCAAGATCCCTGTGCTCCCCCCGTCCCTACATGTGGAAATAGCTATTCAAAGCACTGGTACTTCAAAGATCTTCAGATAATTGACCCAACCAAAGTGAAGGTATTGCAAAATGCCTCTTTCCACAGATACAGTCACTGCTCCTCAGGTTTACATCTGGTCCTGTCTCTTTGAAACATGCACTTCCTGAGCACTTCTACAGATGGAAACTTTTACATACATTTTAAAGTAACACTAGAGGGCAACAATGCATGAGATATTCAGAATCTGCGAGCCTGAAAAGGTCTGAAATGGGTGATCTTCATTTGTTAATAGTTAAACAAAATTCAACAACTGTTTGCTCCATGTGTTTGTTTTAATTTGCAAAGAACTGGTGCTGGGATAGGAAAGGAGGAAGAAAAGGCTTCACAAATGAATAGAAAGAAATAATTGCTTGCTTTCTTTCACATTTGTGTTATATTCTTAAAAAAGGTGAGTTTTCTGGGGGAAGGATATCTGCATACAGCGATATCTGTCTCTTCCAAACATAATATTTAAAAACATTTAAAGATCCCTCAGTTTGTTTTCTAGTTTAGTGAAATGCTGACAGAGAAAGATCTCTTGGAAAAGGAAAAGGAAAAGGAAAAGGAAAAGGAGAAGGAACGGAGAGGAGAGCAAAGGAGAGATCATAGAGGTAGTGAGAAGTCATAAAATTTTTTATCTCTTTGTTAGAGGTATCTTACCTGCACAGCCCAATGATTGTACTTGCCTTTTATCGCCAACTCTCTCTACAAATTTTAGCTTTGAAGCTAATTGATCAGTAACCTGGAAGAGTTTTGGTGGGGAGGGGAAACAAGGATTTGATTTGTTTCTCTTTCTTCCTGAATCTAATTTATCATCCTTTCATATAATGTTTTGGGCCATATATTAAACAACTTTTGCTTACTCAGGTTGTTGCTGTTAATAAAGGATATTGTCTAAAGCTTGGATGTTGTTTTGTGCTGGAAAATGAAACAAAAATCTTCACATCCTACTGCTTTCAAGTCTCCATAAATTCAAGGTACCTGGATGGATGTTTGTCTGGAATTTATGGCTCTGGTGATTAACATCTTCAGAGTGCATTCAGACATCAAGAAAAGGTTCTGCTTCAAAAAAGCTTTCTTTTAGGAATGTCAAGTGCAAAATTAATGATTCAGGATTCAGTCTGAAAAAAAGAGATGTAAGTGTGAAGTGAACCTTTAATGGGCTGTGAGAGGGAGTGACTGTTTAGAAGAATTTTTACAGCACTGTGCTTCCTGCTACTTCAATAATAATAACAGTAACAGTAATACCTCTTATATTTCACTTCCCATCAACAGAACTCAAGTAATTATGTTCATTTCTTATCTTATCTTATAGCAAGTATTACCAAAGAAAGGAATGTCATAATGCTGTGTCTTCCACTATCTGTGCTTTTAAGCAATGCAGCAGACCCAGTTTTGTCTCCTCTACTAAGGCAGGATGCATAGAAGGATCAAACAGCAGAAAAAGCTCTTTTTGAGCACCTGAGTTTTAGAGATCACTGTAATCTCCTTGGAGGTGAGGTGGGGATCATGGTGTGGCCACGCAGGGAGTCTGGCTCCTTTGGGCAGAAAATAAATACACTTGTTACATTTAAAAGCCTCACCATCTCTGCTTTCAAATACATTGCACAGGACCAGCATGATGCTACATTAGTATGGTATGCTATTGATGGTTGATGCCACTTACAGGTTCAATCCAGGCAAATAAAAAACTGAATATCATCTTCTTTTTAAGTAAAGAAATTATGGATAAGTCCTAACATGCTCATCAATCTGAGTAGGCTTCATTTTTTCCTTCTACAGCCAACAGAAAATTATCATGCCATATGAAATTAATTCAGGTCATGATAGTGCAGCTGAAAAGCTAGAGGCCAGTTCATGGAGATTGCTCGTAACAGACTCTCTGTTTTCATGTTGCGTTTAATGGGCCTTTTGGTTGAAATATTTGTTATGATGTACTTTGTTTCCAGTATAAGATGAATAGGGCTACTGTGTTTTTGAGCCTCTCCAAGATAATTACTGAAATTCAACTGTTTCTCCTTTATGTACCTATGTTTCATAGGTCTACATTCACTTCGTCACCGGCAGAGTATGAAAGGGAACAATCAGGATATTCACATAGGTCAGGTTTCCCTGAAGAGATCTTGCCTCTTACACTAGTGTTCTTCCTGCTAATCCAAACGTAAAGATGAATAGTAACAATTCATTTCAGCTATATATTATTAATTTTAAGCAGTCTAATTTTTCTTTCAGCCACTTTATATTACCCACATGTAATGACCCTTGCCCACATAAATCAACCAGGAAGATTTCATTTGCTTACTGATGAATCCAGTTCTGTTCATTTCCAACCTCTTCTTGCAAAACTCTGAGCGTAATGCGCAGTTTTTCCTTAGTCTTCTTGAAGCAGTAATGCATAGCTAAACACTTCAGTGAAACCTGGAAAATAGCCCTTCAGCTCCTAAATGCTGACTACTAGCTGCAGGAATTTAAAGTGCTTAGCTCTATAGTATTTAGCTCTACTATACTGTATTATCCTTGATTTTTGCACTGTTCATTTTAGCTGAATGAGGTGATAATTAAACATACGCAGTCTATGGAACAGAAAGTGTTATTCAAAACTAACCAGCAAAGGTCACAGAATAAATACATTGACAACTCACTAAGAAAGGAGATTATCCAAAGTCTTGACTTGGTGTTAGTTCAAATCCCAAGACATGAGAGAGTTTTTATTCCCTCTCAATTCCTTTGCTGTTTTGGGATTTCTATGTATTGCTTAGCTTTAATTTCTGTCAAAGCCATCTCATCAACTCTGTTGACTGCCTGGTAAAATTCCCTTCTACACTTGGGTCAGTATGTACTGAAGAAGAAGGTTATCTGCGCTATTAAACCTTTGACTTCTTGTCTTTTGAAGAGATCATTTTGCATTTTGCTATGGCAGAGCTGTAATTAGATCTGTTAATTAAGGACAGAATGAACTTTTTAAAAACTCTAAACCCCTTTGCATTTTTGATAAGTTTGCTTAGGTTGCTACTGACCTTTGTACGGGGTTTGCCACTGCTTATTAATTGTTAAATTTTAATTAGGCATGCTGATGAATGTGCTAGCCTTTGCAATAAATAAAAGGTAGCTTCATTTATAATCAGATATTTACCAGTCTAAAGTGAAATTATCTGCTTTCCTAGAACATGGTTCATTTAACATATTTTGATAAGAGTAATTGGTGGTATATAAAACCCAAACCCCAAGAGATATGTATAATGGCTCCCTGGTTAAGAGGCTGGATTACCAGAGCAAACTGAGCTAGGACACTGGATCTTAAAAACATCCCACAGGCACTTGAACTAAATGACTTCAACAACTGTTCAGATATTCACAGTATTTCTACTTCAAAAATGTGTTTCCAAGAGAATGCACTCTTCTGACCGCAGAAACAGGCCAGACTGGTGATGGAGGGGGAGGTTGAGAGGCAAGGGGATGAAGAAGAGAACCATCTTTCATGCCTAAGGGAGATGAAAATGCGCAGCACTAGCAAGCCACCTACTTTTTTCTTTGCCAGTAATAAATATATGGCCTATGTCTTTGCCTGTGTCACCCATCCAGGGACTCCACAGACTAACCCACCGAGAAGGCTGTGAAGCAACATAATGCAAACCTGTCCCAAAGACCATTGAAGTTAAGGGGTGCCAGGGATCAAAATATTTTTTTCAGATTGATCAGTAGCCCCATATCTGAAAGAAATGGCAAGTATCTATCCTGTTCACCTGCTGTAGTAGAATTATTAACCATTCTGTTTAAATAGGACCTCTTTCCACTCTCACCTTTTGTCTCTGTGAAGGACCATCAGAGAATCTTTTCATCATGATTGGGATATTTAATTAGTCACATTCTTTGCCAGGAAGAGAGATAGCAGTCACCAATGTCTGACACAGCATACTCATGTACATAACTTCATCCCCAATTTCAGTGCCATAACTTTAAGCTGTGCAGCAAACTGGGAAAATAACAGAGACAGTGACTAAAGTCATGTTCAGGTAAAGGCAAGTGGCAAAAGTCACACTGACTTCACACACAGTCCCTGCCCGTCTTCAGAGATCAAGGGCCAAATGCTCTGCACTGCTCTTATCAGGACCCACCACACATATAATGAAATGCTACTGTAGTTGGTGCTGATTTTCCAGCTGTTTCACTGTTTGCCTTGAAGAAAGAGCACCTGTAATTCACTTTTTATTGTGAAGTTTATTAAGTATCTCCTCCCAAGGACTAGATACCTAGATAATTATCATGTCGTCTGTATTATTACTGATGAAATGCTACCTTAGTTTTATGAAGGATGATCCGAATAGGTTTTGAAAGATGAAGTGCAGTGCTCAGAACTGCATGTGTAATGCCGGGGGTTCCCTGTCCTCTGACCATCTCAAAGCATGTGGTCACTGCTGTTTGGTTTGATGCCAGTTCTTCAAGTATTGAGTGCTGCTTTCAAGATTCACATTGCAAGCAGCAGGGCTGATGATTGACTTGCCAGGGTGATTTCAGGCAGTCATGAAAGTACTACTTTTCAAAGGCTGGTGCTTTGGGAGCATTCTACCATACTGTGGGAATATTTTGCTAGTGGTACACCTAACTGGACTCACAGTGATGAAAGACTTGAGAATTCAGAGACAGTAGGCAAATTCATTTTCTGGGTCCTAACAAGTTATGTCTTCCCAGCAAACAAGTTTCAACAGACTCCTTATGTGGGACTCAGTGATATGTGTTTGATTATCTCCTGACATTGAAAAAGAGACCTAAGCCAATTTTCAGAGAGTGTTCAAGTAACCTGTCTGCTGTTAACCCTGTTTTATCCACAGATGTTCCTGGCAAGTCTACTGAGAATCAATTCTTTTTCTTTTGAAATCAGGTATGATTGCATGACTGGCTTTACTTTTCCTTGCAATGAAAAAGCAAAAGAACCATTTGAAAGCTTTCACCCTTACTGACATAAAAATGACATTACATCTTCAGCACAGGGTGGAGCATGCTTCATCTGATACTTCAAGACACAGGCTAATGCATCTTACGCAGCGCTGTTGATTTAAGTGAAGACCAACACCGTAGAAATACAGTCGTTACTGCAACAGAAAATGGGGCATGAAATAGAGGCCACATATCAGTCTTTTTAATAATGATCTCAGAGCCATATTAACGAGCTGGAAGCGAGGAATTATGGTTGAGCAGAATTTCTTCCCCTTGAACTTAGAATAGCAGCAGGACATGAAGGAGCTGTAATAGAATGTTATTTTACAAGAAGTAAATAATGTAATAGAGTCTATAAGGATGTCAGCAGGAGAGTTAGAACTGTCATAGCATAATCCTGACTTGAGCAGCAATGTGTGAAAAAGTAGCCTGCAGCAGTTTTTCCAGTACTTCAATAATTTCTACTTTCTCACTGATCTTTGTTTACTCTACTTACCTTGTCAAAAAAATGTTTTACCTTATGTTAAAATGCAAGTTAAAAGAAGAAAATGTATTCCCAGAAATCCCAACTTTTCAAGCATACATATTTTCTTTTCTTTATGAGTTGTGGCTGCAGAAAAGATGGAAGAATAGTATTCCCTTCACTTAAAAAATACAAAGAGTAGTAAAACCACAAATAAAAAGAAAAAGCCAGTGTCTTGGTTGCTTTTTTTTTCCTTCTAATGAATAATTCAAAAAATTGGCAGTATTACACTTCACATTCTTGTGATATGACAGTATTTTTTCCAATGAGTCCTCAAATGTAAGCTCAGGAGGGTCATGAAACTACACAGTTATCATTATTGGAATACAACAACATCTTCCAAGATACTGCAGCACCTTTTTATCATTACTGAAGCAAGCCAGAGAGGACAAGTTTGCAACTAAATAAAATGCTAAGTATTAAACTGAAGTTACAAAAAAAGGGGGAAGGGGCCTGAGTCTCTTTTTTGTCATTTCTCTTCTCCTGTAGTATCTATTTAGTATTTCTTAAACTGTTATTATAGGAACGTAGTAAAGATTGGGGGACAAAACTAAACCAAACTTTCATAATGGCTTTGTTCCTGCCTTGACATCATGCAAGGGATTCAGAGCATGCCGTCCCAGAAGAATACTCTCACCAGCCTTCCCTGGCACAAATTCAATCTGATTTTCAATAGGATCTAGGCACCTCTACTTTCCTTTCAAAAATATTGCTTCCATTGCTTCATTGCTTTGTGGTGCTGTTGCAGAACACAAGATCCTATGCAATTCTCTCACCCCATCCTAGTCATATCCTAAGGAACAGTATGCCATGCTTTTAATTCTAATTGTATTGGCTTCTCCGGGTTTGAGACAGACCTTTAACATCAGTTTGGTGTAATGTGCTTGTACTGAATATTTGTCTTGGTTTTAAGGAAATACATTAAAAACCTTTCATTGAGAATATGAGATATTGCACTGTCCTTGAAATTCTGTTAGGTCCTTCAAAGCCATTTAATCTCAATTAAAGCAGAACATACAAGATAAGGTGCTCTGAAGATGCATTAAAGCGTGTTATAGTGCCAAGCCTCCATGCACTTTGACACTTCCTAAAAGCACTGTGGCATTGGTTTAAAGGTACGGTTCAAAAATCTCCTTGTGACCCATTATCCACGGATCATTAGCATAATTCAGAACTATTACAGTGTATTGTGCCAATGCGTGCTAACAAGAACTGTTAATGTATGAAGCCTTGACATGATAGATTGTAATGCCTCTGGCTCTGTCATGTCAATGGAAGTTTATGCATTAAATAAAACACACCAGGGGACTAGATAGCTAAGAGATTGGAAATGTACTATAAAACCTTTTAATTCAAAATCACCATTTGTAATCCATACTGAAAATGCAAAGTACAACCAAAAGTTTGATCTTGCATGGATGTTCAGAAGTTTATTCAAAGTAAGTTTAGTGTTGTCAGTATAGCTCCTTCCATCATGGGATGGCACCCTTTATAGTATTCCTAACGGGATCCGAAGGACTGTATAGGCGATGCAAAGCCTAGGCTGCCCTCACATCTGAATATGCCTAAGACATTGCAGCTTGACATGAGCAAGTTTATGCTGCCATTGATTTTGCTGTGCTAATTCAGAGGATAAACAGAGGACTCAATTCTCCAGAGTTATCAATCTGGCACATTTCAAGTACATTTAGACTGGAATGAACTTTGTTTTCTGTTTTCTTTTTATCCCTTCCTAATTACATGTTAAGTGCAGCAGTGTTATGTCACTAGCAAATAATTCCCAAGGATTTCAAGAGCAAATAATACCAAGCAAAAAAATGATTTACAAAAAAATGTTTAGTCACTGTGATCATTTAGAACTGTAAAATAAACTACATTATTTTCTTCAATATCTAGTTCAAATAATGTATTTAGAGATATTTTGTTAAAAGTTTTTGCTGAAGTTGTCAGTAAACAGTGTTGAATGACAACCGCATAGGAAGGAGATGGTGCAACAGTGAGAACACATCTATCAGGAAAATGAAAGGCATTTGGTCATGTTTTCTATACTGGTCTTACCTTACATCTATAATGCAGTACGGCACAAAAGCTTAATACTTCACAGGGCTATCATGGCAGGAAATGGATTTACGTTAGGAACTTGCTAAAAAATATAAGAATGAGAGGTATTTGAGTACCATGAATATCCTGGCTCTATTTCCTACTTGCTTTTGGGGCTCAGAAAACCATTTTTGTATTTCTACCCTCCTTAATTGGTTAACACTGATTTTTTAAGTAACTTACCTACTGTGTAAGTCTGTTGTTAACAAATTTACAGCTGGTTTAACTGCTATTTTTTTTTTTAAATAATTACATAGGAGCCTGAAGTAATTAATACACCAGAACACCTATTTAGCCTTCTACATAATAGTGATCTCCTCTTCAGAAGCATAGAATTCCCACAGCAGAGAAGGCAGTGAAAGCTGCAAAGACTAAGCCTCTCTGAAAACATAGCTGTTTTAATACAACTGCCCACATGTGGACATAGATACAAAAACTGATGCCTACAAATTTGACAAACTCAGACATAATAAAAACTGATTATTAGTACAACAAGTTTTTGGAGCTCCGTCACTACTAGGCCTGCCTATTCATTGTTAACTAACACACATTAGTAATTCTTAGTACGTGTCTATTCTGGACATAGGAAACAGGTCACAAACAGTAAGCACACATATAAAAACACTCAACACAGATTCTCTATGTAGTTCATGTAATTGACTCTACATTTGTTTAATACTACCTAGGTCTACAGCCAAGAGCAGAAGTACACCAACAAATAAGAGTAGAAGAATAATCTCTGAATATTGATTTATATATAAGATGGAAATATCCCTGAACCTTATCAGAAACACTGTTGCTCATCTTCTACTAGACCACTGTGCCTAGAGCTGTATCGGCACATCAGCTTTGGACAAGCCTCTACTGCATGTCCTGAGCCAGCTGGCTGTGAACCTCTTCCTTTCCTTCATCCTAGCCCAGGTCTTTGGAATCTGTGGGGAAAGATTTGCCCATTCTGAGTAAGGTCTGGGGGAGCACCTATCCCGCTCAGAGAAAGACCATTAACGCCCTATCCACTGACCCTGAAGACTCCATTGCCAAAAGAGAAATTGGCCAACACTCACTGTAGAATGGCTTCAATTTTGGGTTAATGTTTCTGTGAACACCAACCAGCTGGTTTTGCTGCTACCTTGCCTGATTGCGATACGCCCTGAACAAGGCAGTTCCAGTGAAACAAAACAGAACTTTGCACTCTTACCCTTACACTAGTGTTTTCTCCTTACGTAGTCCATTGCTTAATATGTGAACACAATTTGTATTTTATCTCATTAGTAGCCTGATTCAGGCTCATAGTCCCAACACTTTTGGAACTATTTCAGTGGCAAACTGTAGATGGAGTTATTAACCCACCAGAAGCATCTGACAGAGAAAAGCATACACATTCTTCTTTGAAACATTTCTAAGTTCTTGCAATTGTTTGCTCGTATACTAAGAACAGTATATTCAAGAGCATGGAATGGCAACAGGCTACTTGACTCATTGAGGCCACCCCTACAATAGTGAGCAGGCATATGACAGATGAGACAGACACCTGGTTTGGAAAGGACACATGAAAGCTCATCCATACACCACCATACACTTCCCAAAGCTTCCTAACATATCCTAGACTTACAGAAAAAGACCAAAAGCCCATCAACAGGAAAAGAACAGGAGAGATCTCAAGAGCAAAAACAAAACAAAACAACCCCCCCCCCACGTCTTAGAAATACAATATTGCTTGGATTAAGTTTGATTCTAGGAGCAGCAATAGTTCACTCTTCTCCACTGTTCCCTCACTGTTCCCCAGCTGCCGTGTAACATCACAGCTCACTTTGTCCATCTCTCTCTGTGTTTCAGCTTTGTCTTCAGCTGAGCTTCACCAGTTTGTGAACTTGGGCAAATATCAAATCCTTGTTCAGTAACATCACTATTGGGCTAATAGGAGCCTAAACATCTTCATTTTCCAAGACATCCCTATAGTCTTGTGATAAGATTAGGATGACATTCTTTTCCTTTGTAATAGCAGACCTTCTCTCAATTGTTAAAATACTTGCACATTTCTAAGGGAGTAGAACACTCAGTCGTTAGTGGGTTAAGAAAATCCCATGGAGCTACATCACAAACAAGTTATATTGCTGCTCAGTGGTTTATTTAAATGCAGTTATCTCTGTGAGGATATGAAACAAATCCTTAGGGCATTCACACAAGGAGGGAGTTAGGGCACAAGGGGATTTTGCACCTTCAGATCAAATAAACTGACTTTATTCTAAAATGGGGATGGTCAACCTGGATAGTCAACCAAGCATTTGTTCAGCTCCCATATGAAGACTGCAGCAAATAACTAGCAGAGGAGCTGTGCCAACATGAAGGCTTTTTGGGTAATCTGAAATCTTAGCTGTGGGAGCAAGTGAATTAGCAGAGACTACAGCAGCTGACAATGAATGCCCAGTGCTAAATGGGATCCTGGAGAGCTGTTTGCTTTTAAGACACTCATTTCCTCCTCTGTCCCTTTTAGTATGGGTTTGGTAGGCATTTTCTTATCACTCTCGGCAATATGAAGCTATCAGGATACAGTTTGTACAGTTAGGAAAGCCAGCCTGATCTCCTCTAGCCAGTTGCTCTCAGGAGCTGAATGCCCAGAGAAACATGGAAGTGTCTTCTCGCACCAGAAGATCTATGACTGGCCCTCCAGAGCAAAGGGGACATGACAGCCTGGATACTGCTGCTGCCATACTGCATGTAGCAGCAAGTGTTAGGAGAGGGGTCACACTGGTCCACGTTTAAAAGAGCCCTTGTAGTCCGCTACAAAGCACATTTCTCCCAAGATCTGAAGGCAAGCTGGCTCAAGGGGTTCTCTTCTTTTAGCTAGACCTGCTCTGCTCTCTCCCTGTCAGCTCAGTATAATAAGCAAGGGTCAAGACAAATAATTTGTTTTGAGGTCAGTATTACTTGTCTTTTATTTTTAGTACTCACACAGAATCTCTTTACGTCTTCTGAAATTGAAAGAACATGCTGATTACCTTAATATGACCTACTTCTATACACAACAATGCACTTATTTATATGTACTTCTGCTGATTACTGAAAATCAGACTAATTTACACAGGTGCATTGTAGGAGGTGGACTAATCCTGAAAATTACCGTCACAGACATTCATTACTGTCTATCAGATCAACTTGGTCCTAGTAGGTTCTGTGTAGGCCCATATACAGTAACTTATACAAGTTTTCTTATGCAGTTAATGCCATGCATGACATAAATTACGCAAAGAAAATTCCTCACATTCATAGGTGGTAAGAAGATCAGGTCTTTTAGCTATCTCAAAGCATACAAGATTACCATTTAAAAATAAAATGCCTTGAGAAATGTTTGCTATAATGCTTATTATACTGCAATTATTTGAACTGAAGAAACTCCACACCTAGCAAGACAATAGTTTGACAGATTGCTAAAAGAAACAAGCCATAATAATGTATTCCTGTTAAGATCCTGCATCAAAATGACATCTACTTGAAAACATATAGCTCTGATTCTCTGTTACCCTAGGGCCACAAGACAGCCTTAGATGATCCGTGCTATTAGTATAGCAGAAATTGGAATTTAGGCTAATATTGATTACACTTAAAAATGTATAGCCGTTTCTGATACATTGTATTAAAAACACCCTGGAAATGGTAAATGAGAGTTAACAGAATTGAGTACTTCTGATTTTTAGCAGAACAGTATTGTGTAATGTAATATCTTGTTAAGCAACACTAGAGGTCTCTCTCAAACTATATTCTTATTTATATGTCATCTCTCACTCTTTTATTCCCTGCTTGTCTTCCCTTCTTATTTTGGACCATAGTTTCTGTTTATGCTTTAGACAATTTACCTCACATAACCTGAATGCTAGTGTACAACACCCCTTTATTGAATTAATTGTTTAATAGGCCAATTAACTTCAGCTATTTCTCTCTATAAGTGCACAAATGAGATCATTCTCTTCCTCTACATAATATGACACTATTGTAATGAAAAGTTAAAGGAGACTTGATGCAGCAATGGAGCATTAGTCTCTCAGGCATGATCCAAGAATTACTGCAGGCAATTGGAGTTTTGATATTGACTCCAGCTGCATCAAGATTTGCAAAAAGCCACTTTAGTACAACAGAGGTGTCTTTTAAGCTGTGCCATTTTAACAGATCCATGTATCATTCCACTACCTAAAGCATAGTTTACCTTTTAGGTTTCATAGGTGTTAGCTAATCTGTCTTATATTTTGTATTTCTTTCCAGATCGCTCAACTACTTTGTTTATTAAGTATTTTTCACGTTCCTAACACATTAAGAAAACCTGACTTGCACACTTGGTTAGTGCTCACTAAACAGTGTTATCAACAAAGAACCCGAAGCAGCTGAGCTCCTGAGGAAATGCTGCCATAGACTTACTCAGTGTAGTATCTGCTTAATGAAGCATATAAATTGTAATTTAGTGTCTCAGGCCAACTCCTTTCAGAGAGCCTGCATAAGAGTGGATACCTCAGCTTCATCACCATCTCTACATGTACCTGTGACAACTGATGTAGTTATGGCTTCCAGCCATTTACCGTATTCCTCTGCTGGAATTCACTGTCTCCATGGCAGGAATAACAGGACACTCTGTGTGTCCCTTAGACACTGATATTTGCAGCCTGACTGTTCATGAATGTACAGCAAAGGGGTTTCACCTCAGCTCTTAGAGACAGAGACCAATCCGGTTTCTCCCTCCTTTCTTCTCGTCTTATAACTTTTACCATCAGTTGCTGGAAAGAAGTGGAGCAGCACTTTGGATGAGATGTCAAACAACTTTAAATCAAACTTAAGACCAATTGTCATTTGTCTATAATTTGGCTGTATTAAATAGATCAATTAGCACAAGCCTTGCATAAGCATTTTATTTATTTTAGGTACATATTTGGTCCCTCATAGCTAAGAGTCTTGCAGTCATGCAGCTTATTTTCTTCACAGTAAATAAATAAATCTTGTTCTTATGTGAGGGTGTACTTTTATCTCCATTTCCGTTTGGGGAACTGAGTCAGAGTCTGAAGAGTTTGCAAAAGGACCACTCACAGCATATCTGGCAGATGGCAGAGCTAAAGCCAGGTATGGAAAAGACGACTAGAGAAGGGAGTACTCAGTGTTTCATCATGCAATGGGGTACCCAATGGTCTTGTCTGGCAGCAGGTTCTTATTAAACAAAATGAAAGCACTTTTTCACAAGATGCTTAATTAGATTATGGAATGCAGTGTCATAATATGTTATGGAGAATAAAAATGTAAATGGGTTCAAAGAAGGCATAGACAAGTTGATCACCACAAAGGACAGGTCCATTAGTAACCACTAAACATAAGAGTCCAGATGCAAAAGCAGCAAGTCCTCAAGTCACTGATTGCTGGATGTGGGGGAAAGATTCACTGTTACATACATAATCCTTGAATACCACTCTCTTCTTCCACCACTGCTCCCTTCTGGAGACAGGGTATTTCACAGAAAGGGATCTGTGTTGAAGTTACCACTCCAGCTGAGAGAAAAGAGCTCTGTTTTACAATGGATATCTTTGTAAGCAAGTGCAGTTACGGTTATATAATACAAATAGGATTTGAGGGGAAGGAGGGGTTATTTTTATGTTTTTCCTCTAAGGTTTAGAGACTTTGTTCCTATAAGAAGTATCCTGTCTTATTTCAGAATGGCTGGTTCAGGATATGCCATATAACAAGCAAACAATAATGACACCGTTTGCATTGTGGTCAGAAGACTAAGCTTGTTAAGTCAACCCAAGTGTTTTTCCCCTTCCATTGACAGGAAATCAATTGTTTCTGACCTGATACATAAACCTATCACATACTAAACTACTAGGTAGGAAAATCAATACACAATAATAGGAGGTATAAGTTTGAAAAGGAGCCTTTCTACCATTTTCAGCCCAGACACAATACAATGGTTATAAGGGTAATTTTGAAACTAAGGACACTGCTACGATGCTTTTGTTTTGCAAAGCAAATGACAGTTCTACAAGCGTAATGGCAACTGATGGCAGCTCAAGGCTATATCCATTTTTATTCCATGAGTGCACCAGGAACTAGTAGGGCTGGGAGGTTGCTGTGGAAAATGAGGGGATCTAAATGACTACTTGTTTATGTAACCATTGTAAATATTCCTTTAGTAAAGTACTGTTGTTATAGAACTAATTACCCTTTCAGCTCTTCACTGACTTCTGTGGCTGCACCTATTCAGGGTTAGGGTTTAAATTTTTTGAGAGCAGATCTCCTGTTTTTCATATGGATCTGTAAATGCCCTGGCATTTATTACCAATCATGTCAAGGTCAAACCAGATAGCTTTTTTTCTCTCCTGAGATTCCTGTTGCCAGTACTATATTTATTAACCAAGTATACTATTAACAAATGTAGCAAAAATTTAAAGCAAATGAAAAAAACCCACAAGCAATCTATCTGCATATTTAGTCATACCTAATGATACACTTCAGTGCATGTCTACTTATATACACTGTCTTTTGAGTTATAAGAGAAGATTGGAGTCAATTTACCCCCTTTTACTTTCTTAGATCAAGGAACTCTTGGAATCCCACCTGGGTCTCTTTGTTTAGCAGTGACCGTTTCACCCAGTGAACACCTTCCCCAGCCTGGCTTCACCTTTCAAGGAAGTTGGATTTCCTCAAAAAGATCTTTATGTTCTTCCTCATATTTTCATACTGCTCAGGCATCCTCATTACACAGCCTGTATCTTCCTTTATCCACAATTAATTTTTTTACAGCTAGTAAAATTCCAGCCAAATAGAAATATGAGAAGACAATTCCTCTCCAGTTTAGTTCAAAATTAGATTATCAGGGTGGGGCTTTTTCAAAATGAAAAAGTCCTCCTGAGCCAACTGAAATGTTCATTTCAAAACACAGATGTTTCAGGTTTTATTTTTCAGGATTTTTTTTTAAGCTTCTGAGTAACATTTAAGTAAATTTCACCTCCCAACAAATCAAATGATTTTTTACCATGTGTAAGAATGAAAAATTTAAATTTTTTAGTTTTCCTTTTTTTCAGACAAAGAATTTGCTGAGTTTGATAGAAATCTGTGACTCAGGCTAAAGCGACATTTTTAGCAAATAATTACTCATCCAAAAATATTGCCTGTTCTTCATTAATTTCCCAGTTAGGCAGACTGGCCATACATGAGAATGTCCACATGGTGGTTGCTTCATTGCTTGGCATTTGAATCGCTTAATTCATCTTGTGTTTTCAAAATGATGTGTGGAAAGTATTTTTCGTTTTGACACCCCAGCTCTGATACTGAATAAACCCCATTTTAGAACAGGATTGTTTTGCTCAGAACTCCATCGCAGCCATATTACTCCCAAACAAATAGATAAACCAATGCTCTCACGAGTCTATCTTCTGTTACTTTAACTCCATGTAACTTGACTCTAAAAGGAATATAGTTTTGCTCTTTATATTTTCATTTAGACTATAAACAGCTACATAATGTCACCTTTCCCAAATTATTTCAGGTACATCAGGGGAAAAACACTGGACAGAGAGAGGAAATTTTAAAGACAGTAAGATAAATCTTTACTCTTATGCAGATGTTGTGCAGTCTTTAATACACAAGCAGCTTAAGATGTCAGTTCCTAAGGTCTTATTTGAGCCTTATTTTGAGGTCTTATTTTGAGCCTTACAAAAAAGAATATAAACATAACCTCACTCAAGTCTAAAGAATACAGGCTAAATCAACTTGCAGGATTCATGGATTTTAATGTAAATAAAGAGAGCTATGACTTGCAGGTTTGACCTGCACAGCTCAGGCCAAAGCATATCATCCAGTAAATCCTGCTACTGAATTAATTAGTGTTTCATCCCACATAAGTATTCCTGTGAAAGCCAGGAAGTTGCGGCTGAATTACAGCATTACTTTCAGAAGGGCATCCAGCTTCCTTCCATCCTATAATGTTTAGGAGGCTAAGCATGAAGCCCAATAAGCCATGTTCCTTTTCATTTCATAGAACTAGAACTTAATCCAGCTGTGATGTGAAAATAAACCTATATTGTTGTGACATGCTACTCCCATATATTGCTGGCCTTACCCCTATGAAATGCCACCAGAATTCTACATTTACTTTGTGGCATAAGCATTTCATCAGAAGCGATGACTAGGGATACCAGGAAAAAATCAATCGATGAGAGAACAGCTATCTATAAAGGGAGAAGTAGTCTCATTTGGGTTTTTTCCTAATTTGTTTTGCAACTTTGCAGAAGTTAAAAAATGAAGAAGAGATTGGAAGGAGGAGCAAAAAAAGACCAAATGACAAAGGGCAAGAACATGAAAGTATCTCAGATTTATCTTGTGCACCTCACTGGAAACTCTTGAAAATAATATCCTGAAGTTAGGGTTGTCATTATCCCAGTCTCCCTATACAGTCAACAGTGAGAGTCTTTATATCCACTAATATATAGGGAAGCTAAAGCAGGTATATTCCTTACTTAGCTCAGTTTGGTGGGGTGAACTTGAACGTTTGTCATAGTTATGTCTGGATGAATGCAGATTGAAAATGGTCCTATTTATTTCACTGACAGGCTTTTAAAATCACCCTACAGCTTAATTTGTGTTTCTGTTACATCACTGGAAAATAAAATATGTCCAGTAAGCAGAATCCCAACAACTTCAGGACGGAGGGGAGATTGTTGTTGTTGTAGTTGTTCATCATTGGTGACATAAGCGAATAAAAGATGTCCCAGCTGCAACCCATTCTCCCTCCTGATTCAAGATTTTAATTTGAAAATGGCTATTTTTAGGCTAGAGCTCATTTGAGGTTGTTCTCTGTCTCCTGCATGTAGCTGATTGCTGATAACCCATTTGGGGGAGTGGGGGTAGACCAGTGCAATCTGCAAACATTACGAATCAGATTGACTGAAAAGCAGAGCAGAGCTGCCAGAGACCTTTCTGAGATTTGAGTCTGATCTCTGATACTCTCTGCCTTCTCTTAAAGATCCACTCTTTAGTTATAAGTGACACTTCTTTCACATTTTAAATAGCTGGTGGAAAATAAAAAGGAAAAGACCCTAAAATGCTTTTGCCAGACTAGTCAATGCATTTAAGATTAAGCTGAACATTTCTATACATCTGTGACCTTTAAAAACCATTAGGAAGGTGAGATGTTAGGATTTAGTCTCAGCCAGGTGATTGATGTTTTTTTTCAGCTGTAAAGCAAAGCTATAGTCTGTAGTCTAAAGCCTATTTATAATCCTCTTTAACAGCACTTGCTATAAAGATACAACTCATTTCTTTGTAAAAATAGCCTGGCTCTGCAATAGTACGATATGTTTAAATAAAGTAAAGTAGGGACCTGGAGCTTGCCTTCAAGATATATATTAAAGAACTGTCAATAATTGCCCTACATTTGAAGGAATTTTGTTAATATGAAAACCTGATAGCACCTCTGTAAGATAAGTGTCAATATAGGTCTTCCATTAATCTGTTTCCTTTCTCAAAGAAATTGGCAATTACAATAAATAGGCACAGAACCAGCTTTGCAGGTGGGGCATTTCTTTCTCAGGCTGCTCCCAAAGATGTATGTCACTTTGTCATATATCACTGGCAAGTAAGCGCCAGTGTGCCACGAGCAGTGCAGGGGTCAACTGCCTATTCAGAGTAATGCTTAACGTAGCCTCCTTCGCTCTTTTTAACCTGGTGTATTCTACTGATCCATTCTTGATGTGCTCAAGGAGAGGTGTGCATCCAGAGGTACCTGTGCGTGCATGTTACTTACAAGGTTTTACCCTACAGCATTTTTTTTTCTGTCCTTAGAAAAAGAAAGAAGTATTAGAAAGAGGAGGAGGAGATATTTCGGATTTATCAGTATGTCTGTGCACTTCTGGAAAGCAACAATTAGACTTGCTCAGGGAAGTGAAAGTTTGTAGCTGTGGGGCATGGGTTCATAGTCAATGAAGACATCAGTAAGGACAGGCAGTTAAATATGATTCAGTACATCCTCAAGCCAGAAGCTGAGCCCATCATCAGTATTTATATTCAATAAAGTTGGAAAACAGGTAGTTATCTCAGTGATGATTCATTAAGGATCCAGTGAAGTTAGATACAAAGCCAAAACAATGCTTATTTGGTTCAGACAAACTATTATGCTTTTGTGCAGCCTGTAATACTTAGCAGGTTCCAATATTCCCCCTTAAATTAAAAGTAAGTTTATGCCTTTATTTCTTCATGTGGCTGTGGCCACCAGAACATGAACGGATGTGGGATCAAAGTACCAAAATGATTGAAATAACAAAAAAGCAAGTCTAAACATACAGTTTAATATTTTTGAAAAGATCTAGAAATGAAATTTCTATGATTAGGCAACGTTTCCAGGCAATCCTTACCTTTTTTCCTATCGTACTTGTCCTAATGCATTTCTTACTACATTTATCCCAATAAAGGACTGCATATAGATTCAGTTTTATTGTAGGGTCATATTATTCTTCTGGCTGTTAGGATAGGGTTTTTAAAGGTGGTCCAACTCCCACTAATAGAACCCAATGGTAATTGAATGTTCCCTAATAGTGATCCCTACTGAAAAAGCTAAATTCAAAGGCCAGATAAGGCAGCATCCAAATCTACTTCTGTCTCCCCTTTTGACAACTGGGTACTGGAGATGGACTGGAAACTTTGAAATCTCAGTTAGATTTCAATGGAAGATAACAAGACTCTAGGGCTACCACACTATGTCACTGGAGAAGCTCAGTTCTGTCGGAGCCTGTGTGTACACTCTGCTATCCGTGCAAACCAGCTAGAAATGAAACTTCACTGAGCTGCTGAGGAACTCCCTTAGACTAAAGAGGTCTTTTGAGCTGAACAGAGTTGGAGCAATGGCCTAAACTGATTTATGCTAGCCCCTTTGTTTTCCTTGCTGCTGGGAAACTACAAAGCAAATTGTCAACACGTCACAGTACTTTTTGAATCCTTTATTACTGGTATTGACTTCTGAAGATGTGCCAAAAAGGGGCAATGCATGATCTGCCTTTGATGAACCTGGATTACACAATTTCAGGTCTGGCTAAGTGTGGTCTTAAACTACTTAATAGGACTTAACAGTGAGGCAGCAGCAACCACAGCCTTTTGGCCATCAAACGCAAACTCAAGTTGCACCTTAAGCTGCTGCAGCCATTGCACAGGCTTGATACTTAAGCTACCAGTACTGCTGCTAAGTCTCCAACAGCTGTAGAAGACACAGACAGACAGACAGAAGAAAGAAACCAGAGAGACAGAAGGAAAGAAGGAAAGAAGGAAAAAAAAGAAGAGAGAGAGACAGAGAAAGAGACAGAGAGAGAAAGAGGAGAGAGGAGAGGGGAGAGGGGAGGAAAGGGGAGGGGAGGGGACAGGAGGGGGGAAGAGGGGAGGGGACAGGAGGGGAGGGGACGGGAGGAGAGGAGAGCAGGGCAGGGTAGGGCAGGGGAGGAGAGGAGAGGAGAAAGAGAAGGATAGAGACAGAAAGAAAGAAAAAGGAGGAAGCAAGGAAAGAGACAGACAAACATGGAAAAAAAAAAGTTTTCACAAACAACAAAACAAAGACATCACGTTTTTTCAGGGAACAAACTGACATTCTCCTAGCTATACACACACAAAAAGAGGGAGGAGGCTGAAGGAGAAGTTCAATAAATTGGGTCTCTTGCATTCATTGAAGTATGCAAGTGGTTCAAATTCAACAACTTGGCACCTCAATGTCAAATTGAAGTCAGAGCCTGATTGTCCTTTAGTTCCAATTTTCCATCACAATGATCCTGCTGTTTGCTTTTTGTTACCACTCCTTATCTGACACCCTATTGCAATTCTCACAAGAAACCATTGATAAGACCAGACTAGGTGCCTAGATGGAGCTTTTCCATATTGGTCATCAGCAGACCTTTACTTGCTTCTGGAAGGCCAGGCTGTCTCCTTCTGGTCATTCACTGTGTTCTTCTGGCATGCTAGGCTGCAAACACCACACACAGCAAAAATGACAAGCAAAATCTTTCGGTTTTACTTGAAGGGATCTACCTGAAAGTCTGTCCTGGTCCATTCAACATACAGAGCATGTATCACCCTTTATGAGTTGGACAAATATTAAGTGTACATTATATGTTCAGGTTTCAATCTTCCCACCACTGAAATTGCTTGATTTCAGGCTTAAAGCCACAGCAAGAGTTTACAAGGAAACACACCCTTGTTGCCTCTGTGCAACTTCTTTCTGAATTTCCCAGTGCAGGAAAAGGTGGGAACACTGCATGAGCTATTGCAGGCTGATCCCTGCTGGTCAAGCCAGATGGATGCATTCCTGGCCATATCTTCTGTCACTACCCTTTTGGCTTTTAAAATGAAGTGTGCTTCACTGCTGGTATTCAGAGTGACAGGCCTCTGTGCTACCTCCAGTGCAAAAACAATTACCCTCGATGCACGTCTTTTTTTCATATTCAGGTAACTAGATGAGTTAGTCATAAGATTTTGCTCATGGGGATTTTCACATGACAGGGTTGTTATTGAATTTAACAGTGTCACCTTCCTTTTGCAACACAGCAGCATGTTTGTACAATGACAAAGTAGAGCACTGTCTTGCAGTCACAGACAAGGAGCTACATAGACCACACACATCCCAAGAACTAGGTATAAATGAACTACGTGAATTTAAAGACAACACATGAAGGTGCAGGCCTCTCAGTTAAGCACCTACCTGCCTAAATACCATCAGGACATATGTCCAGATAGTGTGTACTTGCAAAAAGAACCAAGCAAAATCACATGGGGCCAAAAGGGGCTGGCAGAGTTTTGTAAATCTGAAAGGGATCAAACTTAAGGACAATTTGATCAAACCTGGGATTTATGTGGGCAAGGGAAAGGAAACATTAGTCAATCTCTCAAAGAAAACACTGAATCAATATAGTGAAAGGAAGGTCTCATTCTATTTTGCATTGTCAGTTTGGAATTTCCCAGCTTCTCTGAAACCATTGCCATAGGAATATGCCGTTTATGTTTTGTTTACATGAAACTCATCCAGGGTCATTTGCTGTTACATCTTGATATGAAAATGTTAACTGTTAGCACTGCACCTCTCATGGAAAGAAGCAGAAATGAAAAAAAGCACAAATAGCAGGTAAACATCTTTGATACTAAATCTTTCTCTATATGTCCACCCCTTCTATTTTGGTTCCTTGCTGAAAGGAAGTGCAGGACCATACCTAAGAAACAAGACTGTCAGCATTCATTAAGACCAATGCTTAATCTCAGTTGACAACATCAATGTCAGAATTGTAGCTGAGAGCTGGCAGCATTTCAATAGAGGATTCTTCTGAGCTCTTACACACTACTTCAATAAATAATCCTACCGGGAAATATGGAGAAGAGCATTTAAAATGATTTTAGCTGGCACGTCACTACAAGGTTGAACCATCATGTAGTGATGTGCCCACTGCCTAATTCCACTGTGAAATGTTGAAATACAGCTTTTAGCTCCACAGAAGCATGTAGGCCTCTATTTACATGCAAATTGATGCTATTCATGTGTGAACTACAGCAGGTACTGACTCTGCCAGATGGAATAATTTGGGGATGGGCCCATTCTCTTTTGCTGAGGGCTGCATGTACTCACACATGCTGTACATAATTGTTGGAGTTTCTATGTCACCAGAAGTCCCAATTAAAAAACTACTTAAATAATTTACTTTTTTCCAAGGGAAACATGATCATGTATATAGTTGCATAGAGTAAATATAATGATGATGATAGTCATACTAATAATACCACTATTAATAATAACATCATTAGCAACAAGGAGAAGCAGGTGGTTCCGGGCAGAATATCAGGAAACCTGGACATGTCACTGCCCAATGATTTTGGACATGCCATTTCATCCCTTTGTCTCTTTTCTCCTTTCATTTTCATCTGTAAACTATTAATGGAAGACATAGTATTTTATTCAGTTCCCTGATTTGGGGTAGGCAAAAAAAAAAAAGAAGAACATTACCATAATAGACATGAATATGCTTTTTGTTATGGTAGCCCCCACATGACTTTCACCAGCAGTGAGGGTCACTTAGTTTTAATCAAAGGCAGTCCCCTTCTACAGAATTAGGGTGATATTGCAACACAGTAGGTGGCTAAACTGACTGATGAAAATAGGCCTGGTTTGGCTGATAGTGCTTTGTTTGAAGCATTTATATACTTAATATTTGTTCAAATATGATCAACAGAGAAATCAGGGTATCAGTGTGTGAACGTCCTCAACATGCAGTGGTCCACCTTGTATAAGGCAGCGACAAACATAATACCTGAGAGGAATCAAATAACAGAATCAGCTGATCTATTTACAATTGGAAGCTACAACGGGTTTTTTAGCCAGTGATTTTCATTCTCTTCAAGTTGGAGATGCAGAGACAGATTTTGACAGTTACAAAAAGAAAAGGGTTTAATTAAACTGAAGAAAATGAGATAAACTTTGCATAACAAAAGAACGGAGGAAAACACACCTATCCTGCAGAAATAGACTGGGACAGGATGTAAGGGGTTGAACTCGCCTCCTGCTCTCCTTGAAACCTGTTTCTATCGTGTATACTACAAGTCACACATGGGGACCTTGCTGCTGCCAACCCACTGTTTGCACTGCATCTGCATCCCGTGACGTTAGTATGCGGGCAGCCTTCTGACTGGGCCCAGTCCTCCAAAAATGCCCCCGGAACGCATCCAACCTCTGCCTGACCCAGCGCTGCTAACAGCCTTGACTGGCCCTCTAACACGCACCTTTCTGATTCTGTCCAAAACAACCTGCTTTTGCAATGAACATCCAGATCCTCCTACAGAAATCAATGAGAAAGCATTAAGGCAAGAGAAAAAATCAGTTGTTCATTCAAAAACCCATAAATGGAAATGACTGAAAAAAATCAAATAAAAAAACAGACACAGAAAATCTCTACATTCAAGCTAAATATCCAAGCAGTAGGGAGGTCAGTAGAGCCCTTTCCTTTTCCAGTTTCTCTTATTCCAGAGCCATTTTATGAGCATTTGGCTTCACTGCTCCCTGGAACATTCCCAAATGCCTTCACATTTTAAGGTCTCTAGGGCTACTGGATGGGTTTGCTTCACCTGTAAATGTTGGCTAGTACTGCAAAATGTAGACATACTATGAAATCATTACAGTGCAAAATATAGCATCTTCCTCCAACTATGGAAACAATCCCTCTACTTTAATCTTTAATTCACTGGAGGGCAGTCAAAGATATTTCTCCTCAAATATAATTTTCAAAAGGCCATTTAAAAATAAGATCAGACAATCATATTCCTGCAGAAGAGAAAAGAAAAATCTAAGGCGTAAGCATCATGTATAAAATGGCACACATTCAGATACTAATGCCTGTATCTTCTTTTATTTAACAAAGATGAAGAAACACCAGAAAATAGTTCATTCTGAACTTTTTACTTTCCACATGCAATTGATTCTAGGACACTAGAAAAATTTAGAAAGAATCCAATATTTCTTTGTCAATTCTATGGGATCAAAATAATAAGGTCAGAAAGTGGAATAATGGGCACTATCATGCAATTGCTATCCATGTCTGTGAATGCTTGTCTCTTCAGCTGGTGTATACATGTTTGTGAATAGAAAGAGTTTATTTGCTTGCCTTGCTCACCAGAGGTTAATCAGCATACACTGACAGACCCTGGCTGATAGGTGGTATTTTGAAAAAAATCCTCACAGAGGAAAAACAATGCACTTTCACAGACATTACAGAATCACAGAATCGCTGAGGTTGGAAGGGACCTCTGGAGATCATCTCGTCCAACCCCCCTGCTCAAGCAGGGTCACCTAGAGCACGTTCCACAGGATCATGTCCAGGCGGGTTTTGAATATCTCCAGAGAAGGAGACTCCACAACCTCTCTGGGCAAAAATTAAAAATTACTATACTGAATTAGACAAAAGGCCCACCTAGCATGATATGCAGTTTCTGAGAGTGAGCACTCACTGATGGATAGGGAGAGAGTACAAGAAAAGGGAATGAACAGGGCAATTCTTTACCTCTTGTGCTCAGCAGTTAACAGTTACTGTGACAAAAGCTTTGAATCCAGATGTGTTTTTAATAGCCACTAATAAGCCTGTCCTTCAAGAGTTTAAACACATTTCAAATACATTTCTTTCTCTTCTAAACACCCTGTAGCAATGAGTTCCACAAATTAATCATACAGTATGTGAAGAACTTCCTCCTTTTTCTGTTAAACCTACACCAGTAAGATCACTAGATCTTGTTCTTGAATCATGAAAACTGGTAAAGTACTAATTCCCAATGATCTTTCCTTACACCATTCATGATTTTATCAATCTCCATCATATGCATTCTCTTTCATTTATTTTCCAAGCCAAAGACTCCTAATCTATGCAATCTCTCCTCCTATTTTGACCATCCTTATTTCCTTTCTCTTATTTTAATATTTTCCTCTGTGCGTTACTTTGGTCTTCTCAGTACTAATTCTTATCTGCTATTTTATTACTCCTGTGAGTTTAAGGTCTAAGTTTTTCGGGTTTCGGTTTCACTATCCTAATAATTTTTCTGTTGCCACTACATGTGAAACTTCCCTCCAGGATAACCGAGAGCACACTGATTAGTACAAATCCCAGCTCAAATCCTTGGAGTATCCCCCTAGCAACCTTCCTTCAATGGGAAAGCTGTCCATGTACTCTTACCCTTTATTTCTTATCTTTTAACTAGTTTTTCATATATGAGAAGGCCTTTTCTCTTATTCTTTGACAGCTTAGTTTTCATGAGAGTGTCTCATGAGAGACCCTGTCAGAAGTGTTGAATGGAAAGCACTTGTATGAAATGTTTCCTGTTAGGAATTAGAATATTCATTCAGGATCAGCAGTCTTTGGAAAGGACCACTTGATTTATGGAGAAAGGGAAAAGGAATCATGAATAATTTACAGGATGTTTTCTGACATTTTACGTCAAAGTAGATGCTGTAGATGACATTAAAATATCATAATTTCAGTAGTTTACCTGATGTTTCAGCAATATCTGGTGAATAATTAAACTGATAATTTTCTCTGAATAACTTGCATATATTCCCACTTTTACTTCTTTTCCTTTTTAATTGAAAACTAAAATGAAACCAGAGGGGACCTGAAATCAAACATAACAAGCTGAAGCTGCCTTCAAGCGTGCTTGGGCAAGGCTGAACAAAAAAACCCTGACCTTGCAAGAGCCAAAATTCAGAGCTGGAGCCCCTTGGTAGCTCTTTTCAACAGGGGTTCCTAATGTGGAGCCTGCTCAAGGTACAAGCAGAACAGACTAAAAGAAGTGGCAGACTCCCTGCTTTGCTGTTGCCTCCTCCACTCTTAAACAGCAGATCAGCCTGAACTGCTACAGCAGATGCTGTATCGCTACCAACAAAGGGGTGAATGTGCAAGACATGCAGTTACAGGTACAGACCACAGCCCCTGCCAGCACCAGCTGCCCCCTCCTGCAGCTCCTTTCCCTTCCAAAAGCTGAGAGAAGCACTTAACTAGGGGGTGCTGTGATGGAGAGCTGCTTCCTTTACACCCCATAAGGAGGGGGTAGAGAAATGCAAATGTTTTAAAGAAGGTGGGAACTGAGGACCGCTTTCAACTACTCTCCCCCAGTCAGAGCCATTCTGAAAGACCTGTGTCCTTCAGCCCCTTCTCCATTCCTAAATCTCTAAGCCCCACTGATAAAACTCCCACTCTTTTCCTACTCACCTGCCCTTGCCGACTGCTCCCAGCCCCAGTGCAGAACCCACTCTGCCATCACTGCAAAACTGAATTTCTCCCACACTGCTGAAAAGCTGTAGGACAGCAAAGAGTAAATGGAAATTTATAGTGCTGACACTGAGGAGGTATCTGTCTTCTTGCAGTACAAGTTATCATAATTTGGAGATCTAATACAAATGAGCAGAGAAACTGCATGAGCATGCTATTACATTCTGCTTCCATGACACATGGTCATGGCATGGAGAAAAATAATTTACCGAGGAAATGATCCCGCAATGACACAATGTAAGAATTAACAATGCCTATAATAAAATTAACTCTTAATATGTTATAGTTTCATATTGTTTCATTAAAAGCAGCATTTTTCATCTTAAAAAATCCAGGTTGGTTTTTATTTTATTACATAATCTTCTGTTACTACCTGACAAAACTTACATGGAAATAAAATTCAGATTAATGTGTGGCAGGCACTTAAGGATATAAAATATTAGAGGGATATTGTAAATTCCCAAAGCCATACATTGCAAACCTAAGAATCTCCCTGTTAAGGTTACACTTACAAGACATATGCATATATTAAGGACAGAAAAGGTCATTAAATAAACTTAACACTTCCTTGTACTTCTTTAAGTAGAACAAAGAGGTTGAATTCCTGCTGTAGGTGCCAAGTGCAACTCTGTTTTAACTCCACGGTTTCATGCAGTAAGTTGTCATTATAACAGAGAAGCTCCTTGCAAGCTATAGGGAAAGCTGGACAACAATTTTTGAATAAGAACTACAAAAGGAAATTTTAAAAGGCTGAACACAGTAAATAATCTAGAAGCAGTTAATGAGATAGAACTACTGCTCCTTGATAAAATGGAGAAAGATAATTTTAGAATAATTTATCAGAATATTGTTGAATATTTTATTCTCTTAGGTGTTTTGTGTTGGCTGGTAGCCATTTACTCATGCACTGCAATTGAAGAGAAGAACATTTGCCTCCTCGGTTTTGACTCTCATATCTCATCCCACAAGCAGAGCTTTTGTTATGTATCAGCAGCTGCCAATATTTCAGTGAAAGGCTCCAACAAAAATGGTTGTCCTTTGCTTTTGATTTATTTCAGCTGGCAGCTCTTCAGAATTTCACTCCCCAGTTCAGAACCAGTCCTCTGTAGCTTCTATACACAGTGTTCCAGGGTCTCCCAGTACTCTCCCATTACAAACCAGTTGACCTCACTGTTAGCACTTCCCAATGAACTTTCCAGTTCCATTTAGTCGTCAAGACTTTTTGTCTTCAGCAATGCAAACTCCCACTTCTGTCCTCACCTCCTAACAAACTGGAAGGAATATTTTATGTCAGATATATTCTTGCTGAATCTAGGCAGTTAGCACAGCCTCTAATTATACCTGTTTGTCTTATAGTTTGCACTTGTTTCTCAACAATTAAGGTCTCTCTTTGAATCTTATTTTATAAAAAGGTTTCATTTTTATTTCTTCTTTTTTTTATTCTTGTGCAAGTTTGTATTTCCCTAACATACCATCGTGGATGCTGTAATAGGCACAGGCAAAATGTCAGGCACTGAAGTAAGCCTGTGCTTAAGACACACAAATCTGTAAAGTTAAATATGTGTCTAAACACTTTCTTGAATTATTACTGACAAAAAGATTTGTGGACTTTTTGCACTGGACTCTGCTGATGTCTCTGTTTTATACTGTTTGTAACAACAAGAAGTGTAACAACAACACTTAACGAGTTTCCTTTCCGGTGTGATATTCCTGGAAACTTTCACTAAGACAATTTCATTCAGAAAAAAAAAAAACCCTTGAAAAATAATAAATGGCAATTTGTTTGTACAACAAGAATAAAAGAGGTTGATTGCAAAACAGTGCAGCAAAAACACTGGAAACAGTATGAATTATATTCCTATTCAGGACACAGAATTTAAAAGAACAGAATTTGCCCAGATTAAAAAAAAAGGTCACTGGAGCAATTATGCTATTTTACCCCTTTTACACTGGCCTTCAAGATTTGCCTAGCAGTGACGGTTCTGTGGAGATAAAACGCTGCTTGGCATACCGAGTAGTGTCACTTTCTGCTGATTCTGTCAAGTTTTAATGTAGACCAGCACAAGGAAATGTTAACCTCTCCTGTTCTCACTCTTTCACTATGATTTCTAATTCATCTGACACAATCCTTTGCAAATCCTTATTTCTCTGTAATTACATTAACATGATGATGTGCCTTCATCTGGGACTTCATCTGGAATTCATCTTGTAAAGAAAAAAGTCCTGGATCATTGAAGTACCTTTTCCTTATGAAACCATCTTCAAAGCCTTAACCTGAGTGTTTCAAGAGATCTGTCAGCTTAGAAGTAACACCTGACACCAAATTATTACCATTGTCACATCTAGGGCAATCACTGCTCCCTCCCCCACCACCCCGAGGTTTTCAGAAAACAAAAGTAGGGTTTTTTCAACTTTAAAAGTTGATAGCCATGAGTGTGACTTAGATTTACGAAATTATTCTACTGTAGTGTCCCAGGAAGACTTGGCTGAGATTGATTCCAGCCACACTGAAGATGACATATATCAAACTCTTTCACAGATGCTTATTCACCCATCAGATTATATAACGTTGACCCTGGAACTGCTGAGAACTAAAAGGAGTAAAAAGAGAGTTGGATGTGTTGTATCTGGGACGCCAGGTCATTAAGACTATTCTGGTAAGATATAACAGAATGGTATGATGCAGACTTTCTACCTCAGGCTATGAACTTGTCATCTTACAAGCGAAGTGAAGCCAGTCTGCTTAACTGCTTGAGCAATAAATAGAACCTCTTCTCTAGCACATAATAAAAGCAATGGATAACTTCTACTTAACTACTTCTTCTTCTTCACTCTCTCTTCTAAAAGCGCCCTGAGCCCTGTCAGAGTGCTTGTTTAAGAGTGTTCACTGTTGATTCTTGTAAGTAATTAGCCATGGTAATTGTGCTATTTTTATGCCATGAGTGCATATCACTATGTTTATGAACATAATGTCATAACTTCTAGAAGTGATGGAACATGGCTTATTTTTTACAAATAGAGTAACATTAAACAATGTTTACTGTGTCATACCAGTATGGTCATTAGGTTTCTTTAGTGAATACAGACACTAAAGCATAATGCATGAATTTTGGTACTCCTGACTCCTGAAGAATACATTTGCTTTCCTAAGAACGGCTTCATATTGACCCAAATAAATTCACAACTTGTCTTCGGTGTCCTGTTACAGTCCATATATTTAGTTCTAGCCTTCTTTTTCTTAGGTCTTTGGGCTTTAAGTCGGTAGAATTTGCATCTTCAGTTATTGCAACAAAATTATGCTTACAAACGAGGAAGATAATCAGGTCTTTAAAAATCAGGTTTATGAGAACTAATCTAAATGTGAAGTTAACTCATTTTTATAGCTGCAGCTTAAACTGTCATTAAAGCAAAAAATAAAGGTCTTTAGAGAGAAGGGCACATTAAGAGGAAGGATCTGAGACATCAGGTTTCAGACAGAGTTGTTTCCTGCCCAGCAAATAAGTAGTAGAGCTAGCCACTTCATCCTCTATCCCCCATAAACAAGTAGTTGATGGTACAATAAACCCAGCAAAAGTGAATCTCAATACTGCAAACGGTTTTATGTCAAAGTGCAACAAAAACAAGGCTCTGAGTTTGTATGAGTGCCTTACATACAGTCAAGTAAGACTGCAATATTACATGAGATCATTTAAAGCCTCTAAAAACCTTCAAAATTTCTCTCCCTCTTTTACTGGCACTTTAATAAGGCAATTCCCAATATTTGACTTGTGAAATAGCCTAGAATATAACAGTTGTATCAGCAGCCTCTAGCTAGGCTGCTCCTTATTGGTCCTCTGTGAACATTTTAAACACCCTTTGTAACATGATGAAAGCCATACCTATTTCAAGCCTTATTTGCACAGAGGGAGTAGTTAAGAGTTTTGATTATTGAGACTGCAGATGGTGGGGCAGATTCTGGGAGCAGCAGTCTATTCTCCTAGTCCACGGCATCTGGAGACCACTGGCTACACTGGCACCCATTTTTTCTGAACTAAATCCTTTTCATCTGAGAAGAAATCCACAACTGACACTGTTCATTTCAGTAATCCAGCTCAGTGTCACATCAGCTTTGTCCCCATCTTTAAATATATTCATGCCATCTGTCTTATGGTCTCAACTGGTAAAAACAATTGCGTTGCAGGTTACTTACAATCAATTCCCAGTTGTTCTGAACAGCTTGAGATGTCTCACATCTTACTCAGTGGCTTGTGGTAGAGACTGATAAATGATTTTTATAGGAAGATGATCAGTTTAGGATTCCCTTTACGGACATTTCAGAAGCCAAGAAGTTCAGATTTTAACTTGATATCTTTGCACTTTTTCCCCATATGGTTTTGGTTTCCTCCTTGCAAAGAAATGTGTTTTTCTTCATATGTCTCTTATCTTGAGCTTTCAGCATCATCTTTAATTAGAAACTGAAAATCAGTTGGTTTGATTTATATCAGTGTTTGCCATTGCTATTATCTTTCAGACAATCATATTCAGATGTTAGTGTCAAATTAAAATTATTCTTTATAGGGTCATAAATATGAAATATGCCAATAAAGAGTTCCTATTAAGAAATAATACAGCGTGTAGGAGAAACTCTTGTTCATGATGCTTCAGCATCACACCCAGTCAGCACTGTCCTTGTGACAGTGTTGTGAATCTCTCATCCAGACTCACCATGGCAAAAACCTGGATCATATCTATGGTCGTAGATCTGACACAGTTCAAATTCAGATCACCAGGGTGTTAAATTTGCTTTCAGTTCTTGTGATCATGATGGAATTGTCAAAGTGAACGATGATGTATCATCCAAATGGAGATGCAGGTGGTCCTTGCTGAAAGCTGCACAACAGGAGCAATCAGCTGGTCTCATTACATCTGTGGGAACAAATCCCAGGGGAAGCAAAGCTCCAGTCCCTGGCAGAATACAACTGCTTCCTTGTGACCTGAAAGGCTAACCATATACAGGGAGAAAAATGAAGAATGTAGAAAAGCACAGGCCTAAACAGGCAGGCCAGCACTCACTACACAGATTTGTAAGCAAAATCACTCTTACCCCAAATTGCATTTCAGAATAAACATCACATTTCTAATTATTTTTGGACTTGAAAAAAATCCAGTTTCCTTGTGAGGTAACTCCATGCTAACCAGTGGGTTCTAGTGACAATGGGTAGCTCCTTTTCTTGATGCCTCTGGAAAGAACTGGGTTTTGTCTTCCTCTTTAAATGAAGGGAGCCTGAACAAATGTATAACTTCATTTTCATAGGTTCTTTTTCATCCTGAGTCTATAACCAGCATTTCTTTTTCATAGGGAATCCTCTACAGGAATTTAGCTGACCCTTTTGTTCTGTTACACATGAGCTCAGTAGGGTAAGAATTTCTAGCAGTCACTCATTAGCTTGCCCAGAGGTGGTAACAGGGCCTCAGAAAATCCATAGATAGTGCTAAGAGCTACATGAGATGAGCTGTATACAAAAGAAGCCACTTACAATGAAGCATGCAACAAGATATTTGATTTATCCTTTATACTGCAAATCACAGGAGCAAACACTGCACACTCCTGCATGCTAGCTACTAAAACACTATTTTCAATTTAGTTATTAAAGCTAGTTATTTTCACACTCACAGACATTAGCTTTGTCATTATGAATGGAGAAGTAAAGACAGTCCATGTGGCATAGAGTGAAAGTGAAACTGCAGCCTTCTACATTAAGAGCTGTCCCTAAACATATGGACATAAGGTCTGCCCTCTTCCCTATAGCTCCTCACACATGTCTGTGGTGGGTAAATGGTTACCTCTGGGTTCCTGAAGGAATACGGGAAAAAGAAAGTTTGAAAGGACTCATGGCATGGAGGACAGACTGGTCCTTAAAAGTAAGGAGGCAGGTAAAATGTTCATTTTAGTGAACTTCTAGAATTTTCTTGAATGCAGAGAAAATAAAAGGACACAAACTCACACATACAGTGTCCTATTGGCTCCTCCTTCTGTGATGAACGGCAGTTCAAGAAGTCTGGAAAGATGATAAATACCTTCCAGAATGACCAGGCCTCTAATACACAGGAGCTGTATTTCTGTTTAACATTTTTGATAATACAAACCAGTTTAAAAGTGGAATTTCTTCAGTTCTCAGCCATCCTGTGAAGCCCTGGTTTTGTGACAAGGTGCTAGTTATCTTGGAAATTGTTTTTACCACCTGAGATGCTTCAGCTCTGTGAGGGGTTATGGGGACATTGACCATAAAATAACAGTATTTGAAACACTGCTTCTGGATCCTGACCTGAGTAAAATCAGTCACATTTTTGGACGGCACCCAAGTAGCTCTAGCTTTCATATTTTCTTCTCTCCTACTAGGTAAACTGAAAATAAATCAGGGTCTTTTATTGTGATACAAAAGAAACAACCTGTTACATCGGGCTTCATGGGTTAGTGCTTTAATGTCTGTACCAATATATATCTGAGCTAAAATGTATTTCCTAACTACATATAGAGAGAACAGTAAAGAATGTGAAAGGAACTCAGAGAATAAGTTGAATAAAATGTGAATTATTGAGATAGGTTTTCAGTAGACATTGCATTCATCTGCCTGAATAAAATGCGTATGGTCTTGATTTTGCTTCCATCACAGTCAATGGCAAAACAACCTTGTCGGTAAAGGGAACATAATGGGCCTGCACAGATTATCACCTACAAGGCACTTGCAAACTTCAGCTTGAGAAGACAGATGCAAATACAGCATTTTCACATACTTTTCCAGAGTTCTATTTCCCCTGTAACATACTGACTTAGGAAGAGGGAGAGATGGTGGGAAGATTGAAGGGCTACATTTGGTGATTTGCCTGGAAAGGCTTAAGAGGGGTCGGTGAGACTGTGGAGTCACAAAGTTTATCAAGAAGCAAATTAAAATGCAAAATACAGGGGAGTTATACTTCAATGTCACTACAAAAAGTCCAGTGAATATCAATCTAAATTAATTTTGGCCTCTCTAATCAATCATCTCGTTATGAAATACAAATAAAGCCACATCAGTATGACATGTTATTAAGGAAGAAAAGAGATGTGCCCTAAACTTCTGGTGACAATTTACATAAATGTCAATCGAGGCAGCAAGGTTAGACCTCAGGAAGAGCATTATAATAATTCTAAAGAGCATCAGCAGCTTCACTGTATGCAGACCATGAAACAAGGAGGATTGGTGCCCAGGAACCTGAGGGTGCTGGAGGAGTGGAAGAGAAGGTTAATTTGGCACCTGTCTAAATCTTAGATGGTTTGCATAGCATAAAAGGAATGTAAACAAAACATCAAAAGAAAATGGCCTCAAAGAGTATTTAGAGTGTCATTTTTAAAAAAAGAATTATGATCCTTAACTCATGCAAAACTCTCATTTATTTTAGTAAAAGATCTGTGTAACTAAGATATACAGTTATTGTATTTGTTATATTACACTATTACTGTTATAGCATTTGTATGACTGTAACTCCTGCAGTCATGAGATGAAACTGGGACCCTGTTATGCCACCCATGTATGCTAGAGAAAAGTCACACTTGGAATTTTACATTCTAAAGAGTAGGGAAATGGAAGGAGACTGATTTCCCAAGGATGTACTGGACAGGACGTGTTAAAGCAGGATTAGAGCTGGGAAACACGATTCACAGACAGTGCCCTTGTCAGTACACAACCTAGCTCTTGCACCTTATGTGCTTCTGATATGCACCACGGGTATTCTTCATAGAAAGGTCATCTGACCACACTGAAATCTGAAATCTCAGTCACAGCCTATTTCTCTCTCAGGTCTCTAATGCGTGTTTTGCTTTCCTCCCTGTTTATCATTTATTCCCACTCTGCCATATCAAAAATGAACAAAGACACTTTTTAAAGGCCATTTCACAGCTTCAGGGAGCTGTATTCAGGAGAGTAATGTGTGATCTAACGCAAGCTGAGGAGCATTATTTTCCTATCACCACCCCACAGATGATGGGGAGTGACAGATTACATGTCAGTCACAGCACACTAGGCAAGAGGCCAGTCTGCCAGTAGTTCTGTCCTTTCTGGCTCCAACCAAAGCATTGCTGAGAATGAAAGAAACATTTATAAATTGCTCACACTGAAGTCAGTCTATCATAGAAGCTGCAGATCAGCCTGGTCTTTATTCAGGCTGTTCAAGATGATGTCTGTATGCTCATGTACACGCAGGTGTTGCATACACAGCCTGTAAGGATCACGTACCAGAGCTATTCCCTTCCTAGCTGTCATCTTTCTTAGCAGGAAAAACAAAACCTACTGTGAGCACATATATACCTTCATCTCCCTTTGTTCTGTTCTAACTTCCTTCTTATTTGATAGATTCTACATTAATTTGAACTTTCTTAGCCTTTTTTTAAAATAATTTCCAAGCATCTATCTTTTCCCTGAAAAACTGACAATGAAAAAATAGAACAATATCTTATTAGCAATCATGTTAACAGACCTCCCACAGAATGTGCAGCATGGCAAGTAGGTATTTAGTATGAGAAGTGAGCAAAATCTTTTGCCAAAACTGAATCAAATCTGTCTGGAGGAATCAAAATGGGTCATTATCTTCTAAACCTCTACTGAATGTTCACATGCAAAATCTAGATGGATTTTCAAGACTTTCTGCTTCTACTATGAAATTATATCTACCCTAATTATAGTCCGAGTGTCCTCAGTCTGCTGAGAAAATGTCTTAGCGTGCGTAGGGGCAAACAGTGGGCACATGACACATTTATGCAGTTTTTCCCACTACTCAACCTATGAGCAGACCCTTAAAGACCCTCACCTGCCAAGGACTTCGCGATGTTCCAGCTTCTCAATGGCATATCACTGAACTTGGCTACACAAAAGTGTCTCCTTTGCCAAGTTAAGTGGCAGGAAAGACCGGGCTGGAGCCAGCTGTGACAGACATGCAGCAGCATTCCTTATTCTAAAAGAATCCTGAATTACTGTGGCATGGTGGCTTTAAATAAAGGGACTTGAAGGTGGGCTGACTTTCTAATGTATACCCCCACCTGGATTATTTTTTAAATAACCTCTCTGAAATTAACTTTTGTATTCTCCATTGAACACATTCCTGGTGCTGCCAATAGGAGGGAAGACGAATAAGGCAATTTGTTTCAAAGAGATGTCCTAAGCTACAACGAAATTTCATTGCCAAAAGCTAAAAAAGAACAGATTGGAACAGAAGGTGTGCCCGCAGAAGATTTTTTTTAATTACCATTAAATATCATTTATCCTGTTTTAATCTTATGCACAGAATATCATTACTCCTGATATATTGACCAAGAATAAAAACAGACAAGTCACCTGGTAGCTGAAGGTGCAAGATGAAGACTGATGAATGATACATATGTTTTGGACATTTCTTCAATCAGTACAGTATGGGACTAAATAGGGATTCATACATACTGAAATTACACCATCTGAAATTTCCAGCCAAGTACCTTGTGTCTGTTCTGCATCGTTCTCACATGTTAGAGGAAATGACTGCCTAGTGCTTTAACTGTCTTTTAAAAAAAGGATTACACTACAGTCCATCTATGATACTGCTACATTGTTTGTGGACTTACTTCTTTAGGAGAGGGAGGAGGGAGAGAGGGAGGTAGAGACACAGAGAGACAGACAAACAGATGGATAAGGCATTCTTTTTTTATCATATACACTCATATAAATCACTGAAGCAGACATACTACTTCTTGCCAGTGTAAAGGCATGCATTCAAACTGTGGCTGCTATGTAACGCAGAGGTATACAAGTTAGCTTCCTTAAAGGATTAATTTACCCTTTCAAAAAACTCTGCACTACAATCAGAGGCTGCTTCTAGTATTTCACATCTAGGCTGTTTAAAGCTAACTGTCTATCTTAATACTACACTACCACCTGCATATTAAAATATCCTGAGTGGAAAATGCATCAGGCTCCCCTACAGTACTGCAGAATTTGTATTTCTGTGTCTGTGGAGTTTTTCCATTAAATGTGTGTCTAGTTCTGAAAATATTTCCTACCAAGAGTAGTGCATAGACATAAACAGGACAACTCTCATGAATTCACACTGCCTCCACTATTTCCTCTTCTCAGGCTGTGTAGGGTATCGCTGAACTCCCGACAAGCACCAGAAAAATGGTGACAAGCAGTTCTTTGTGCATCAGCTGAAAACAGATCTGTTTTAAAAGAGACCCTAAGCGTTATTCATAGAACATGTCTGTTATTGTCTACATAAATAGAAGCCGTTGATTGCAAAAATCCTCCACTTTGGGAAAATGAGGATTGCACTGCCAATTTAAGGCCAGATTGCACATGGCTGAACAGCAAACTGAAGACAGAGGAACAAGAAGTGCTTTGCCCAAAGGTAGCTGGGTACTGTATGAGTTTTGTGGTTGATCCTCTCCTAGGGGTCTTCAAAGCAATTAAAAGTCTGGGTAAGCTTTTACTTATGAAGAATCATCCTCAGCTAATGAAAATTGACATAGTTCATTAACTTCAACAGTGAGACACTGATTTACACAGCGGAGTATATGGCTTGACAGTTACACTGGTGTCATTGACAGGAAAACTAGAAACTATATTAACAAGGGTAACTAACTCAGAAAAATCTAAGTCTGAACTTAACCAGCAGCAGAATTTTAAAGCTTTGGTGCTTATATCATGTGCAATATTATTACGACAACCAGTTATAAATAAAATGATCAAGTTATTTTTTGCTCTTGTGATTTTTTTTACCACTGCCATGCTGGCCAAAGGAAGCAGTTAGGAAGCCTGGACCTGATCCTTCACAACATTGTGACAACTGAAAATTTAATGGAAATTTTTTCAGTTTTTTTATCAATAACTTTATTATTGGACAGTCTCAGACAATAAGCCAGCTATTTTCTCTGAATCTTGACATGAGATTAATCCTGCAGGGTATTAAGTGATACTAAAATCACAGCAGGCACTTCTTGAAATGAATCCACAGTAATTCTGTTCTATTCTGTCCCTTTATCCCTTTAGCAGTGCGAAGTCAGGACCTGCCCTGTCATCAACCGGAAGTTGCAGAGAATGAATTTGACTTCTAAAAAGAGAGTAAGAAGTCAGTGAAGATTGGCCTTTTACAGAAATCATTGAGTGCTAGGCACCTCAGTGCTTTTGAAAAACCCACCAGGGATCCAGCAACATCATTTGGAGGCTAAATACTTTTTAAAATCTTGCTTTAATGTTTTAGACTTCCTTAAACCTACAACAAAAAGGACCACATTATCAAAGATTTAAACAAATATCTTTCGTCTTAGTGCCCTCTGAGTGAAGCTATTCTTAGAGGACACATAAAGAATGGGAAACAAAAGAAATAAAAGCTGTACCACTTATCTCTTTAGTATATAGGAATAGCAATTCTAAGCTAATACAAATATTGCTTAGTCAGATCCTGTTTTCATATTCCAATGGTGCATATAGTTCTAAAACAACAGCTTTGATATTCAATTTCCTAAATTATTTACTGCAAAAGATACTCAGTCCATAGGATTCTTCCTTTTATTTTCAAGGATTGAGTCTGGAAGTCCTTATTTAGGTAAGCTGCTGCAGAGGAATTCATCCTGCATATGCACATAAATTACTTGGGGAACTGAAAGATTGTAATGTAACAAAATAAGGAGTCCATAATGCATGCAGGCTTCTGACAGTTTTTGCAAACATCAAGGAATATGACACCTACCCTTAATATGTTTCTGCTCTGATTATGAATCCCCAACTGCACTGAGTCCATCTTTGCATATGCCAGATGAATCATTTTTCCAACCTGAGCTGTCTGGTATTTCTTTGAGTGGATGAAGAACTTGTTAAAAATGAAATATAGAGTAATGGGTACTTACAATTTAGATGAATCACTGCATGCAATGTAATTTCTTTAAACTATCTGCCAGGTAAATCTTGAATCACCAGCACGACACATTTGGAATTTTCAAATTTTGAATATATATTATTTAAATACTAGTACTGTTAATTGACATTCAACAGAGTACAACACATTGTTTAAGGGAAAAATCCCAAGATGCCTGTGCAAGAAAAACTACCAAAGTCAGGAGAAGTTATATCTGCAGATGGAGAACAGGTTACAAAGGTCCCATTCTTTTCTCTTAGACAGGCTAACCTAATGTTTACCTTTATCAAATTGCAAGGAAGAACATCCACTCTTTGTATGATGGAAGAAAATGTTATCTAACTCATTATCTGGAGACCTTCTCTTAGGCATGCTACAAAAGGTTTTGAAAGGTAAGATATGCAGTCACCCCAAGAATCAAGATTATATGGATATGCACTGTTTGCAGAAGTTGTAGCAATGCACAGCATTTGCCTCTTTCTGTTTCTTCTGAAGCTGCGTCAATGTTATGTGATTCTGAAAATATCTCCCTCTAAACATGGCCTAAAATATTTGGAATCTGTCAAAATCTTTAATTTTCAGTATATATAATTAACATTCGAATATAGAAGTTTTTCCTTCAAGGACATTACATACATACTTTTTAGGAACGGACGTTTCTGTGTAAGAACAAAGGAGGACAGGGGAAGAGGTGGGAAGGAAACAAGTTGTGGGCAGAGGTTGTGTTCTACTGTTCTGGGAGTTTTTCTGCAATTTTTTGTTTTAATCAAAATTTCATCAACCCCAGCAGTAAAATTCAGGCACATTTTCTACATAACTGGCCTTCCCTAAAAACAGCAGAAGCATTATGTTAGGCAAAAGTATAGATACATCAACCTTTGCAACATTTTACCCAGTGCTGAAGTGAGAACAGGCCATGCTTAGATGAGTAGATTTTATCTTATAGGTATGTTATCTTTTCCCTTGAAAATGTTGATCAGTGCTTTACAACATGTTAGGTACACTCCTCAGCTCATATGGCATGAGCTAAGAAGTCTATGGTATGTACTTCCAACATAACAACAGGATCAGGTCTAAATGGCTGTCACTGTGTATATCACAAATTTGTCCTGGTGTGATTTTAAGTATATCTAGTATTTGGGACACCTTTCCACTGTTATAAAATGCTAAAAAGTCAGACTGCTGATATTTGGCTTAAGCATAATATCCTTGCTCTAAGCAGCAGAGTGCTTTTCACACATACATTACTTCTTTTAAAAGGCAATAGGTTAAGAGCTATCGTTGATTTGGTTTATAGACATTACTAATATTGAAAAATGTGATGAGGAAAAATGAAAATTTCAGTGAGTTCAACACAATATTTTTAGTTTTTTTTAAACTCCATATTTAATTTCATCTGATCTAAAGCTGTTCCGTTCTATTGCATTCCATTCCACTCCACTCCACTCCACTCTGTCTTTATCACAGGGAAACCAGAGTGGATTTTTTAAGTGCATTAAGTGATAGGCCTAGGTCACATGAGAACTTACGCTAAATTGAAAAACAATATGGAAATCTGTTCTGTAACTACAGTCTTCTATCACCTTTGAACTTATTTTTCCCATGGTGTTCTTGAAAGCTTTGACTCAAACTAAAGTTCTTCACCTACTACTCAGTAATGCATTGAAATCAATGAAGTTAAGCTGGTATACAATTGGTGTAACCAATATCACCTATTAGAACCCATTTTCAAATAATTTGAGTTGCTATATGTCAAAGGGTAGTATCTCATAGACTTCAGTGAGTTTTGAATAAAGCTCTAAAATTCTACATCTCACTTGATTTTGGATATGTATAATGAGGACAAAACAAGATGGCTACATTGAAATAAATGGAGCTACACCAAGTAGAGTAAGAATCTGGATTACTGAAATTAAGTTTTTGGCAATACTAGTGTAAGAGAGTTCAAAAACAGATTCCTATTATTGTCATTCTGGAAAAGCATTCTCCTTTTCTTTGTTTGAGTAACTGCTTTAATAGAAGAAAAATGCTTTATAGGCAAAATTCATATTACCAGAACCAAGTGGATTTACAATTTGACAGTCATGATTTGTCTCTTTGTTAATGTCCTCATGTTTTTAACACAAGTACTTTTGTCCAATACCAGGCCAATTCTTCAGATTAAGCAAAACATCTACATTTTCTAAGTATGATTTCTGCCAAAAAGTTGTTGCTGTTTTTATCCAGCTTCCTCAGTTCCACTTAGAATTCTCAAAAACTTTGTAAATATAATGAGTGGAGTCACTCAAACATGTAGCACTTGAATAACATTGTGAGTTCACTGTTTGGCTTTGTTTAGACCTAATGCACGTCTTTCTATTGACTTTAGCGGCCTTTAAACCAGCCCTTTAAAGGCTGCACTAATTCAATCACTGTGTGAAAAGTCAGCTAAGTCAGTTTAGGTATGACCCTTTGCTGAAATAAGCTATTAAATTAAGCTTCACGTGGAAGTAATATTCTCATTATAAATAACCTGTTGCAAAACCAGCATTATTAGAACAAAAGAAGACAAACTAGCATATCAGTAAAGGCCAAGCTGGAGGCCACATTACATGCTGAGTAAGCAGAACCTTCCATCTTATGCCCAAAGATAGGAAATGTGTTTAGAAGTGAAAGTCGCTAAGGTAGATTGCAACGTGCAGGACAGTGGGTTACAGAGGAAGGCTTGTGAAAACCTGCCTGTGAAGTGAATGCACACCTGTGTACAGCTTCTCCAGAGTCTTGACTCCTAGGATCTCCTCTGCCAGACTAGTACAAGTGTCACTTTAACAGAATGATTTGGGGATCTGTCCAGAGAATGTCCACTCTCCCGGATATTTTCAGGTATGAAGCACAGAATATTTTGTAGTTTTGACTGTATGATTAGAGTGACACGAGGAAGGAGACATAAGCAAATCAGAATGCACTACTAAAGCCATCTGTCAGGAAGGCATCATCAGGGAAATTGCCACACTGAAGTTGGTGGTCAGTTCAGAGCTTGCTGTCCCTTTGCAAAGGATTGTTAGACTTGATTGTGTCATTACAGGTGATTTTACAACAGAGGAATATCACTGATGAACAGCGAAAGGATTAAATGCAGGGCAGCTGATGAGAGTGGGCACTGATAAAGATAGTATGTTTACCAGTTATGTTTACCAGTACCTGTATTTGACTCACATTTGTTCAGATAGAATTACAGTAGTGAATCCTACTTGTTTATAAGTTCTATTTGATTGGTGCAATTTGTATTTAACATCTGCCTTTGATTTCCTGGCTTTTTATAGTCAGTCCCATGGCTCCTATTATCTAGCCAAGGCGTGCTACTAAGGTAGAACTGACAAGGTGGGAAGGGCATGCTTGAGGATAACAAACTACAGAAGCCCTGACAGGTATAAACAACCTCATCTTTATACAAAGAAAGCAACTGACAATCTTTTATACATGCATACATGTATATTTTGTCATTAAACATGATATAAAGTTTGTCACAAGAAAGCAAGAAGTGTATGAGCAATGTGCTATTGCTTTATTTTAAAGTGTGTGCTTGGGGTAAGTTGCTGGGAGACAATAGGAGAATGTCACTGTTGAGAAATGGTTGGCTTTGTTCACAGCTGTGTAATTTCCAAGCTGATAGATTGTCTACACACAGACAGAACAAATATGTGTTGTCCTGAAAGCCTGAACTCTTTTTTGTTTCCCTTTAGAATTATTTACTTTTTTTGAGTTGGAAATAAACATATTCCATCAGCATAGAAATCCCAGAGTGCAAATGTAACTTCCCATAGCTAAAGCAGAGACTCCATAAAGTCACTTATGTCTATCATTCTTATCCAGGAAAGAGTTTCTTCAATGGTATTAATAAAATTGACAACTGGAACATTTCCTCAAGCGGCAAAGTGGGATATTTTTGTATATAACCTTTGTTTAATTTATTCTTCTGTTGTACTTTATCCTTTAAAATCAAAATGAAATTAACATACCTGTGTGCTACACTGAAGTAGTTACATAAACAGGTCATGGACTTGAAAAGATTCTTAAACATTAATAAGTTATGCATAAATGAGAAAGCATTGCTCTTTTTAAGGTGAGCACATTATTCTTAGGGACATGTAATACTGTGAATCCTTCAGACTTGTACTGGTTACAGGCCTAAGATGGTGACTGAAACAGGGTCAGATAGGCAGAACATAATGTAGCAGGAATTGTATTTGATTTGGAAATGTCATAAAGTTCAGAAAATGATGCAATAGCATATTATAATGGAACAAACAGTGAAGGCTTGGAGACAATTTTAAAGGGTTACCCCCCACCAGCATATTTACGTATATAACAGCAATTCCTGATAGTAGTTCAAACACAAGCATTGCTTCAGAAAAAGGAAGTTGTGCTTGAGGGACAGCGTCTGAAGTGATATAGCGGGCCAGACGCCACTCCCTCCTATTGCACATCTGTGCAGGTCTTCAGCAATTCCACTGAGTCACTAAATCTAGAACAACTCCACTGGCCCAATTTCTAATTAAACTGTTATTACAAGAATGTTATGGATGTTATGGATATACAATGAAAGCAGTGTACAATCACACAGCATGTTAACATACTGTGTATCATTTTGAAAAACTAAAAAATGTTCTTTGTAATTTTAGTTCTGAACTCATTTATAACACATAATTAATTATGCAATCTAAAAAGTTTATGTATCACTATAGTATAATTTTATATGCTTACTAGGGTCTTGATAAAGAAGACAACTCTCAAAGATGTTTAATTTTGTCTACTTGCCATCTCCCTTCAGCGATCAGAAAACTGGTCTTGAGCGAGAAAAAAAAAGAACTTTAAGAAGGACTATTTCTTTGTGCTTAATAACATTTTCTCTTTCTTTTTAGAAACAGGCTTTTGTGAAAAAATAACTGATGTCTCAGCCGATGTACTTTGTTATTCCAGAAGGATTCCAGGTAACAATTTATGCTTTGTGTTTTGTTATACAGATTTTTTTCTCTAGGAAGAACAGAATTACTGACGCTGTACTAATAAAGCCCACTGTTTAAATATTCTGCTAAGTGTTTCAGTGTGCTTTTGACCAAGGAATAAATTTAGCCAGCCATCAGTAGGTTAATCAATTAGTAAACACAAAGCAACAAACGTGACAGCAGATATTTACTCTCAGCTGTAATTACACCTATTGTGATATAACATTGTTGGAATTTGATGCCTAAAGGGTGGCAGATGTTGGGGATCTGGCAAGTTGGATTCTCAGTGGAGGAGAAATTAGTGTCATGGAATATGGGGAATATCCTTCAAGCAGCTTGTTATTTTAGTCTTGTATATATCAATTCTGAAAAAAAAGTGTCGTTCCAAATTATGTTAAAGATTTATGTCATTGAGCAACCTTACCCTATACACTGATAACTATATCTAGAGCTTAGCTCTGCCTCAAGCACTGGTTCTAGTCTGAGAGATTAAGGAAGAGGTCAAATTCCTGGGATGCTCACAGTACTCCCTCCAGAAAAACTCAAGCAAAAGCCATGAGATGTTTCATTACAAATTACGCATCATTTGTATGCTACATCAAAGCAGGCTGTAAGAGAACTGCCCATCCTACTTTCCTTGAGTGGCTTCTGCTAAAAATAATATAAATTTCCTTTCTTCTGGGACAGAAAGGATGTCCAAGTTAGAGGACTGAACAATCCTTACTCAGATTGAAGAAACTCCTTTCTCAGAAGAAACTGTGATAAATTATCTTTGGGAAGCTAAACACTTCCATCTGGTCCTTACTATGTAAAGAATATAAAGATGTACAATCTGTTCCTCACTGTGTAATGGCTAACACTTCCTTAAGCCAATGCAGGTGAAGAGAGAGCTTGGAGTGGCTATGTGAATATAAAGAAAAAGATGTAACATTGATAGAGGCAGGTCAAAAAGAGTTAACTTATTCATATTGGCAATGTAACTAACGAAATAAGAAATGAGAGACAGCATCGGCACTATCACAGTTCTCATTCTGATTGATTGCTCATTCTTCAGAAGGGATTGATTCATTTTATCCCACTGTGATACTCACTGCCATTTTACTTCCCTGAAAATGGAGGTGTGAGGGTCTAAATATCAGCCATCAGAAATAAAGCAATTAGCATCTCCTAGGCAGAACTCTATTAATCTCACAGCTACAATATTCAAGCCCAAAGCAATTTACTAAGATGATGGATCTACTTAAATCTAAAAAAAGAAATCATAACTCTATATCTATCAGGCAACTTGCAGGGGTGTGGTTATTTTGAAACACACATATTTATGGGGAGCACTCAGCTTTTATACAGCAAAATGCCCAAGGATATTATTGTCTCATGATAATCACATCCCATGCTGGGTTTTATTGTGTATAATTCTCACTTTCTTATTAGAAAGACCATCTTCCATTAAGCTTTTTATATTATCAGCTAGCATAGACAGTAACTGAACCTTATCTCCTGTATTCAAAGTAATTATTACGTGAGTTCAGTTGTTGGTTGAGATTAGAAATCAATTTCCCATTTTAGTACTTCTCTAAAAGGCCTGGTTTTTATGGTATGTGTACATTTTGTTTGCACAGCAAAGTGAACTCCCAAAATTCATCTGTCAAATTTATATGCTATGTGAATACATTTAGGCATGTTAATAGGAATTTGTTTGAAAATTAATACTATAATGAAAACCTAGTGGTAAAACTATAACAAAAGTTTTAAAAATGTTTACTTGCTGTGGCATGTGTTCTGGAACAAATTTTGTTAGGTACTTACCTACTTCCATAGTTTATGCAATATGATCAATTCATGAGGGAAAAGAATCACCACCTTTAACATCGCCACAGTGAAGGAATGCAGATGGACTGGGACCACGACATCTTGGAACCTGAAAATGATAGGCTAGGTCCTGAACTCAGCTTTGCCATCTCTAATTACATGATGTGACAGTACCTGTTCTGGGCAAGCACTATTAGTATTCAGAACCCTACATATGGTGACAGGAAAGATGGTTTCACCCTTTGTTACTGCTTTTGCTCTTCAGACACTCCTTGCTTATTAATTTTTCCTGAAAATGGCATAGCTGAAATGTTCATAAACAGAAACAGGGAAAGTTTCGACCAAATATAAAAAAAAACAAATTTCACAGTGAGGATAATAAAGCACTGGAACAGGGGTCAAGAGAGGCTGTAGGAGTCTCCAACCACAGAAGTTTGCAAGACCTCGCTAGACAAAGCCCTAAGCAGCCTGGTCTGAATTCAGCAGCAACCCTGCTTTAAGCAGGAGGCTGGGGCAGGAGCCCTCTCACGGTCCCTCCCAACAGGACTCTTCCTACGGTTCTGTGAAATGCTGATGGGGCACCTCAAAGAGTCACTCTAGAAAAGGATTTCCAACTTTATGGACCACGGGGCATTGGCTATTAGCTCTGTCTTCAGTGTTTTTCAGGAAGAGAGGATACAAACCAAATAGGTAACTCATCCGCCCCTAAAGTAGAAAAAGCTGACAAAGAATAAATAAATGAATAGTAAAGCTTCAGGGATACAATCCTGAGAGATGTACTGTTTGAACTACACTCAGTTTTCTGGGAGCTGAAAGATTACAAGAATATGATAAGATTGTTGGTTTTAATATGTTTATAGTTCTTGCATAAAATAATCAGTTCAATGACCCAGGCAAATTCCGACTGGTATTTTGCACAGTCCCTCCAGAAAACAGGATTCATTGCATAGGCTTGCTGGTACAATCTGTCCTTGAGAAGAAGGCATTTTTGAGGCATATGAGTGAACACTGCAGTTCAAGTACTATGTTCTAAGTGCATTAATACCAGCATATATCAGACAGATATGAGTAACACTCAGATCTGATATTTATAGTGGGAACTTGCAGTGAGAGATAATGGTGCCACTGGCCAAAATGAAAACTCTAGACCAAGATATTTTTGCAGTCTGCAAAATCAAGATCAAAATCTTGAATCCAGATTCAAATACAAGACTTCTTTTTCATTTATGATTTGCTTAGATTACATCACATGTTGTTCACACAACATGTTACTACAGTGACATCAGCAAGGTACTCTCTTTTTAGACTTGTTTAGATGACAAATGTTACCAAGATTTTTTTTTTTTTTTGAAGTTTGCTTCTATCTGTCAAGCTTTTAGTTACTCTAAAGCACTTATGACAGTTCTGACTGATGATGGTGATGTTGATGCCTAGATTTACAAGCTGCGGATTAACTCAGCCAGTCCATATCAGGGTTATTATTTGGTAATATTAATTGAAGCAGAAATGCATGAAAGAAATCTGCTCTACTTATGTTCAGCATTTACTTGTGGCAAATGTTCTGAACATCCTATTTTTATCATGTGCCAAGCAAACAGGGAATGACTCAAAAAGAACCAGGGCTGTGACAAGAATGGCATTTTCATTTCTCAAAAGATTTTGAGATTTCAAAACTGTTTTCATGCCCATCACAAACTAAATCCTATCATTCCAAAATTCTCCATGAAAGAAGATTACAGCTGTAACAAACCAAAATGTTGTCTCAGGCCAGCTGCTGACATATTTTATTTTGAAAAAAAAAACCACAAAAACAAAATGTTCCATTAGGTTGCAGCTCCATTTTGATGTAGAATACAAAATAGAAATACATTTGAAACTACGGCTCCATTTGAAAGGAAAATAAAAATATTTTGCTTGAAAATATAAAAGCGGAGTAATTCAAAAGTGCTTTACCAGCATATGCCTCCTTTATTCCCAAAGTAAAAGTTCAGCAAAATCAACCATCTTTCAAAAGTTTAGGTATGATGCAAATGTTCTTTCCAACAAAATACAAAAATATATTTTCAGTAAACATTTTAAAAATAGCCCAGGGGAGGTATCTGATCAGTTCCTGATATAATACCTCTTGCAAATAAAGGACAAAAGTTCCTTTTAAACATAATTTACAATTGAAGGTGCTGTACTGCCACACAGTCAGCTGCCTCCCAAATACCCTCCAGAATAACCACGTCATGGACCTGTACTGATGTAACTGAGATAAGACTGATAGGACTGAGATACGGCCAACGGCTAGGTCCATTCTTGGTGAAAAATACCAGAAGGCTTGCAACTATTTTACTTCCTTAGGGCTCACTCCTCCTCACGCCTCCCACCCCTCTACAGGACAGTGCATTTCACTGTTCAGGAAAGCATTAAAGGAATTCTATTACCTTCTTTTTCTCTGTGGTAGGGAGAAAAGCTTCCTTTTACCCTACTTTATTGGAATATGGAATATGGAATTGGAATATGGAATAAAAGATGCTTGAAGTCTCTTGAGTAATAGTTGACGTGAATATTCTTAGGCAAATCAGTGATTTTATTATTAGTTACGTAATTACTTCAGTTCAGCTATTGCTTGAGTAATTACTTGAATGCAGTACTACCTCTTCTTGAAACTGTAGCACAGAACAAGCAAAATACTCTAGCAGTCTTTTATTTTGTCCTTCCATCCCCAGCAATATGATCCCTTTGATCTAAATGCAAAAAAATACATTTGGAAGGGAATACAGTACCATTTAGCGGTCAAATTTTGATACTGTCTCCAATGTACATCAGGAAATGTTCCACTGAGCTCCATGAGTTTAAACGAGTTGTCTCCTAGTGCCTTTGCATTGCTAATTAGTGCACAGGATCAGAATATTGGAACTCTTAAAATTAATAATAGTCATTTATTTGTAGAAGGATACAGTACTACTAGATCCACTTTTCACAGACTTTGGCAAGCAGATATGAGTCGAGGAAGGTATTACAGGCAATGCAAGTATACACCTACACAAAAAACTGATTAAATTTTGCAGCCATTTCTAAAGTTTACAGTTGAGGAACACAGCAAAAAATTATATTCATCAAGCTACTTACTATTCTTTACATTTAACAGTCCCATTGCAACTGTTTTTGTCTTATTTTAAGAAGAGTAATTTCTCATTGACCTTAGATTTGTGAAAATTAGCTAGAATTAGGTACAGTATGTGGAACAGGAACACCTGTTTAGTAACACAAACATATTTAAATATCAACCTTTCCCACTGATTGGTTTTTGTGGATGCAACTACTGATTAGAAGCAGAAACTTCAAACCATGACCTTCCATGATGGCAGCTAACGTGTGATGCCATTAAATTCTGTTATTGAATCATCTCATTAAGTAAAAAGGGCAGTTTCAAGAACTAATTTTTTTCTTTTTGCAAATCAGCATGACTTGTACTATTCTAAGGAAATCTTGAAAATAAAATTTCTGGTCTGTATCCCTGCTTGCACAAAGCACTGTAGTCAACACATGCATCATGAAAGGAACAAAATGCACCAAAAGCATCTGTCATTAAGAAAATCATGTGTTTTCTTTCATAGATGTTTTGAGTAAGGAGTATATCTTGTTCCACAACTCTCTCCACTGAGTTGGACAAGATATTGTTCAGAATATAGGTATGATTGTTAGTCTAAATAACACTTGACAAAGAACTAGTCTAATACTTTTGTTGAATATTTAATACTGCAAACAGATGTACCAGTATCACCACTATTTGACTCCCTAAGTTTCTAATAAATCATTTGCTTGTGCTAAAGATTGAACTTGGAGCAAGTGCATATGTAAAATTTTTTCACATGAAGAAATTCTGTATTTTGGGATTTAGATTTGAAACCGTAATCTTGTCATATCAGATTATCAAATGATTAAAGCAATAAAAAAATGAATTGAGGTTTAAACTTTTATGAAAAAGCAGTTATATTGTAGGATAAGACTTTTTAATAGACTGCAGGCATTAAACAGACCTTGTATTAGGCTTTGAAATTAATGGGTCACTGTATAACATTCCAGTCTTCATAGATTGATAAGATTAATGCTTGCTTATATAGCAAATTCAATGGCTCATTTAATTTCATATGAATGTTTAAAGTTAAATTGCTTTTGGATTAAGTCTAAACTCATTATTCATTTTAATGTCTGAAAGAACTTCCATTTTTCTTTCATTTTATTTAATCAAGTGCATCATCATTAAGTAAAGGCTATGAACCTAGATAGCTGAGAAATAAGGAAGTTTATTAATTTAGTTTAAAAAAGATCTATTTGTTCAACTTTAATTCAATGACCATTTTAGGTCCAACAAGAAGTTAGGATAAATAGCGACTGCAAGTTATTTAGTTTTCTTGTAATAATATTAGAAGGAGAAGGTGCTTTTAGGCAGTATCTGTTTACGGCATATTAATCACTCTGAGAATTCTGCAGGTACATTTCCTTGTTAAACATACTTTTATATTCACATCCCTCTTTTCAAAAGACTGGTCCTTCTTCACTCTAACTCAGCAAGACTTTTGCTAACTGTTGGCTCACAATGCATATAAACTGATTAACTTCAGTGAATATCCATCTGTTTACAGCAGGTAAGAGTCTGATCCTGCATTGCCCCGTGAGGTACAGGGCTACACTGGGCTGATAGTGGATTTTTCCCTAATGCCGTATTAAACTCCAAAAATGTGAGCGCCAAGCAAAACCTACAGTACACTTCCAAATGGGAGATGCTGCATTAACTTACTTATCAACAGAAGCCACGCACCAGTTTCCACTGCCATTCTATGCAGAGTGCACTCTATTACCATACCCATTCACTTTCATCACAGAATTAGACACTGTGCTCTAATTATGACTTTCAGAATAAATATCTCTTTAAAAATACTCACACATCCTCTTATTATGTAAACCTTAATGCATTTGATGAGGAGCATGGCTGAGGGACCACAAAACCCCTCTCTGGGATTTACCTGGGACTATCAGAGTTTAAGAGTGTTAGCTAATGAATTATTCAAAATGAATTAATAGCTTGGGAGAGTCCTTCACCTGTCTGACACAACTTCATTTTCCTTAGATAAGGTTTCTCAGCAGAGTCGGCTACTGGCAAACAACTTTGTTTTCCCCTTTTAGTGTACGTGCAACTGTTTACAGTACAGACAATGAAAAATGCATTTCCGTGTAGAACAATAATAATTTCACTGCAATGCAGTTCAGAGGTGGACCTCTGGGTGCTCTGCACAGGAGGTCAGCATAACTACCACCATCGCAGATAAGAACCTGACCAGGGTCCAAAACTCGGGACAGACCCAAGGGCTGTTCCGTCCAGCCGAGCACTCTATTCTCTAGATAACATTGCTCATTTTCTCTGAAGGGATGCATAGCTTTCCGTGAAGATAGGGGATAACATTTTAAGTTACTTTTTCCTATTCACTGTATATAAAGCATTTTTTAATGAGAAGATATATTATACTTGTATTGTATTTGTCAGTACTTTTTCCCAAATAATATCTTATTCAGGAGCTGCAGAACAATTTGGCTAGCCTAGTATTGCTGTCTTTTATTTATTTATGGATTTATTTAATTAACAAGAGAAACCTACTTTTCTTTATAATTGACTTTGCATGGTGTGTCTAATGCCAGTATCTCATATTATTTGCAAATGGTGTGAATTTTTGTGCAAACACATGTACAAGTCTACAAAGAATTCTACCATCATGTCTTAGTTTGTGATTTACTGCAAATTGTTAAGCACTTGTAAATAAAAACACTTTATTATAATGCTGCTTTTTACAGTATTTGAATTAATGTTAATCATGCAGTAAGAGAAGAAATTCAGATCAGCTCTATGTCTTCTGGTGGATGTTCCTTTGTATAAGAAAGCAGAAAACACTTTCGGGAGCTTCTAGTAACTTGTCATTAAAACTGGACTTTTCAAACTAGAAAATGACTTTGACTTCATGCTGAGTCAGGGACAAATAAAATTAAGATTCCTCCCTCCTTCACCTCAAATGTCAACCATGTGGAACATGGGTATGCAAGATCAGTGAGTTTTATAGTGTGATACTCCTGCATATCCTGAGAAGCTGCAGGAGGAGTTATTGCTATGTTTTTTCCTCCATCTTATATGATGGGCAGACAAACTGACCTAATGTCAGTAGTAGTGTAATTTGTTGCTGCCTTTGGTTTACAGCAAATTACTACTGCCCTGAAGCAAAGGAGAGGCAAAGAGGGAATACGTCTCTGAGACACATTTCCTTTGAGGCTATTCCAGGAGGGATGGCAGCTTGTGCACCATCTTTTTTGATCAGCAACTATCTTTGAAAATAAATCTGCCCAAGAGTCCCAGGAGGTTTGATATAGCCCCTCAATCAGTGACAACTCTCAGGAGATCCTGCTGTAGCACATCCACTCCTCTCCCTCCCCCTCCTCCTCCAGTGAAGACCAGGTACAGCTGGGGTTAAAGAAGACAGTAAGATAGGAAAAGAATAAGGACTATGGGCTGGAAGTAACAATAATGAAAATAGTAATGTAACATGGCATCAGTAGTGATATGGAGGCTAAAAGAGCAGTACTGTTGTAGAGATCAAAGCAGTGGGGAACAGTTTTTTGTACTAATAATATCTCCCGCAATTTTAAAGTGAAGAAATGTAAAAAGCAAACTGTATACTGTTTTCCCTCAGGCCACAACCATTAGAGGCAGTTGATAAAACTTGCAAACTCCTACAGAAGGACAGCAGTCCACTGGAGTATAGAATACAACATGTAATATCTAAAAAGCTAACATGACAGATACAAGGCAAGGCAAGTATTCAATTTGGGCTATCATAAAAAAAGAGAAAGAAAAATGAGAAAAGAATCTTATGTGACAATTCACCAAGGAAATTGCTTCGCTGTATCTGGAAGCATAGCCCTGAGCCAAGAGAGTGTGTGTGTGTACATGCTTGGATGCAGGTACCTAGGCAAGTGGGATGGTCCTCATCAGGAGCAGTCCTGGGAAGCAGAGAAGCTCTCAAGATTTTTGTCACATTTTTCTTTCCTCCTTATCCTTAACGAAGAACTCCTAAGGTGTTTGTATCTTATTTCTAGCCACACCAAAAAGAAACTACATCATTCCTCCCACATTCCTGCCCCACTCTGTTAGATCAGAGACCCTGAAGGACAACGTGAGGTAAAAACCTAGCTTTGCCTATCCCCTGCTTGTAATCGAGCAAGTAGCTTGTTTACTCCCATATGCTTCAACTTCAGATCTTGATAATCCACGCACGAAAGACAGGAGGCTTCTTGCCTGCCTAGGGAATAATCCAAATTTAAAAAAGGTAAGTCATTTTCAAAAACGGATTAAGAAGGAACATGAATGGCTAAGAATGGCACCAGGCAGAGAGTCAAGAGATTCGGTTTTGTTCCTACTCATGCTTACACTTCCTTTATTTATCTCCGTCTCATCTACCTATGCTGCAAGCTCTTTGGGGCTGGAGTTGTTTCTTCTACAACTTAGTAGCGGCTCTAGGAGAATGGGGGTTTGATCTTGGTTTTATGGATGGGTACAATCACAGGACAAACAATAATTTCAGAAGCAGGATTACAGAACAAAATATTTGCCAAACCAGAGAGTGAATACTGTAACAGCAGTGCACTGCCTGCTTGACAGAGATTGAATACAAATGTATTCTTACATTGTAAATGAATGAACTGACCTGAAAAATTTCCCAGAAAATAGTTTTCTGTTGGAAAATACTGTTTGGGTGAAATTGAGTTTTTCTGTGAAATAATACTGGTTTTGATAATTTCTTTACTAAAAAATTGAAATGAAATGATTTATCAATTTGATTATTTATGTCAACATTCAATATTTATTTGAAATAATCTATATTTTTATTTCTATTATTTCATGACCTGTCAGTAGAAAGAAATGTAATACCATATCCTACAAAAGGATATTGAAAACAGTTCCTTCTCTATTTACTGATACATAAATCAGCAAAGACTCTGAGGATACTTTTATTCTGAGTATTAAGATGTATTCCATACACTGTCACTTCTTTCACCAGATGATGATGTCAAAATAATACAAAATAAAAAGAAAATCTTAAACCTAAACTTTGAGTTTGAAAAGCACATTACTTTTTGAAGCTGCTATGTAGAATTTTCCTTTTGTAGGAAAGTTAGAAGAAGATCTTCTATTTGTTCCATTTCTGAACAAAACTGAACTTCAAGATTTTCACATTTTCCAAACAGAAATTCTATATTTTGTTCAACTCTGTTTAAAAATTCAGTATGTTATGCACTGCTTTCACTGCTCAGAATAGTGCTATTTAGAATTGTGCTATTTGTGGAATATTTGACAACTATTAACAAAATATAATTTCAGCTTAGCTTATAACTTCAGTTTGGATTCTACTTGATAGTGTTTATGTGCTAGATGAAGTGTTTTTCATGTGTTAAAATGACATCTTCAGATGTTGTGCAGTATCTTACAGTTTTCAAATGAGGCAGCTCAAACAGAACTCTTTTTAGTAGCAATTTCATGAAAATAATCTAAAGAAAAAGGTTATTTAGAAGTAAATGGAAGGGGAAGAGCAAGAAAAATAAATGAGGCAATACATTTCCAGCTAGGTTAAATGTCAGATTAGAAGCAATAATGGCAGGCTACTGTTGTCAGATTCAAATGACTGAGAAATGATGGGTCTGATTCTATAGATGCTATAGAAGCTGTTATATTTGGTCATTTGAAAAGCTGAACAGGGCAGATTCTTAGCGGATGTAAAACTCAAAAAGCCCTACAAAATGTCAAATAGAAGTTGACAATTTATAACACATGAAGGTCCGACTCACGCTGTTACTTATCTTTCTTTAGCATTAAAAGATGGGTCTACCATCACACTATTGAAGATTCTTATATTATTTTTTCAATTAAATGGTATATTTTTGAAATATCTGCAGTACAAATAAAACCAGATTGCAGATATATCTCAGACTATGCATACATCTGTGCTTGTCTTAAGCATGCAAAGAGACACACCCTGTTGCATAAAATACTTGCTCTAGTTATTAAATGTTCTCTACTTGCCTTTTTGTTTTGGCAGGCAGAGAGGCTCTGGTATTACAGGATCATCCCCTGAGTAGTGGCATGTAAAAACATCATATAACAAATTGCCAGATCGGTGGTGGAGCAGCACATACTTCACGTTTGCCTTTCTCCCTGTAGTGCTTTGACTTTTAGGAACAAATATGCACATTTCCCTGTTGGTCTCTAGCAAAATACATGAAGAAATTTTTTTTCTTTACCTTCCCCACTCCTCTGTGAATTACAGAGTAGTAAGCACATTTTTAAATACAGCTTTGCAGACAGTGAGATACAGCTCCACTCTGTGCAAGACAAATTGAAGCTCATTTATGAAAGTACATCTAAAAATGCCAAGGGAGTAGACTTATCAAAGAGATGACATCAAGTTGTCACTCATTCTTCGTACATGCACCTGTGATTGAGAAAAGTGTTTTCTTTAATATAACTTGATATTTGAAGAGAATATGACAAAATGAAGTCCCATCCCTTCATCATTTACATTACGCCTTAGGGGTACAAAGTTGATCTAAGACATTTTGATTTACGCCTATTAGTGAAGCTGTACCCACAGATGATCAAAAGGCTCATTCTGATTCCTATAAAATACTCAATATCACAGTTAGGGAAACCTATTAGGTATGATTAAATTACAGCTATAAATGTCATAAATCTGCGATACTTTGTGATAAATATCATTTGATATACCAGGCTTTTTAAAGAGTTCATCCTATCCACCATCCTTCCAAGGAGGCCCTAAATTAGAGGGCATGAAAAATGATGAACATAAAAGAGGAAGCTATCCCACTTAGAGACTAACCTATGGCTAACTTATGAACCTCTGTGCTTTCCCATTTGACATTATACAAGCTGTATCATGAAAGGACAAGCGTAATGAAGGTATCTTTTGTCTTTATTTCAATCATGTGTATCCTTTGTGGACCAAGATATAATTGAGATGTGGGGAAAGAAGCAGAGCTATACACTGCCACTGGAATCTAGGAGAGCTCAGTGGGCTTTTGTAAGCAACGAAAAGCTTTTGATGGGACTGAGGAAAAAAAGAAATGCCAGCAAGTGATAAGCAATATTTTTCATATTCAACATACTGAAGAGATAAACAGGAGAATACACATCTAACCATATGCAAGTAACTGACTTCAGTCATGAGCAAGCATTAACGGACAAGAGTCATAAGTGTGCTGAAATGCGCACATTAGCCAGGAATGGTGCAAAGACATTTACAACAGTAAGATAAATCCTGAAGGTGTCTGTTGGAATTATTAGATTACCTTTACAACAGTAATAAAAGGTAAATAAGTTGCAGATACTCTAAGGAAAAAAAGATGCAATTAATACTTTTTTAATTTATTTCAGGAGCAAACATGGAAGCTATTACCACATGGAGAAAACCCTAGTTAATTAGTGACATCAGGACAGGGAGCAAATGTAAGAATTGCAATTATGTTTGGCCTATGCTCAGTCTAGTTGGATGTACTCTGTGGCTGCTGCAAGCACCACACACTAGGGCTTAAGAAGCTTCAGAACAATAAAAACTTGAAATTGTGTGAAATCACTATTACTGATGGAAATCACGCTACCCTCACACTTGGGATGAATTCCCTGTAAATACCTTCAAAATTATTGTACAATTCTCTCTCCTTAAGACCTTTCTACTTCTGAAAGTCTATCTCCCTATTGAAGGACAGGCTGCAGTCAACTGCCTGTCATACTGAAAAGTATCATTTCCAATACTGTTTCCTTCCATTAGTCTGCATTCTTTTATTAGTTCTCACTCCATTCTTAGGCTGTAACTTTCCAGTGCACGGATCACCTTTTTACTCTTGTTGGTCCAGAGACAAGCAGAGCTCTGGTCTTTAACTGAATCTCAAGGCATTATGATAATGCAAACAGTAAGTAATATATCTTCTAGTATACATATTTCACATTAACTGTTACGGCCCTGGGTATGCTTGCTACCTGTATGAATATGCAGTCCCACTTCAGGACTTGTGAAGGCTCCGGCCACAGTTATGGTCTGCAGAAATGAGTTCCACAGTAAAAAGAAATGAAGTAATTGTAAAACTATACAAGGAACAGAAAGCCATACGGGGAAGGAGAAATTTGTAATGCATGAGTAGAAGAGAAGTGATGGAAAACAACTGGACACATCACCTTGTAAGGGATGCCCATGCATAGTAACTAGACCAGCCAATTCAGTGACAAAAGAGCTATGCCTAAGTGAAAGGGAGGGGAAAAAAAAAAGAAAGAAAAAGTCATATGCAGGTTTGGAAAGTTTGTAATGTGGCCAGGCATTCTGTAATCATCTGAAACAAGGAACCGCACTGAGGTCCCAATTTGGCAATGGATTTTGGTGAACATCTAATTGTAATCATTTTGACTTCAATGAAAATTCTCATCTGTTCGACATTAGACATCTGCTTAAGTTCCTGAATGAATTGAGTCCTAAAGAGTTAAACATGCAGACATGACAAATGTTAGTTCTGGTGGGGGATTATGCCATTTTGGAACAGATGTTCATGAGCCACTGAATGCACTGAAGTCAATGGCACCAAAATAGGGTTGAATTTGGTCCTGTTTATATGTTTATACATCCTGCTGCATTATGTCTTTTCCTTTCCTTCATTTTTGCATTCCACTGTTTCACTTCACTACAAACTGTATGAGACAGAGCCTCCTCAGGGAGCAGCTAGAGATTTGAAATTCACATCACTTTTACCCTTAAGCCTGTCAGATGATCAGATAGCCGAGAAAGTGCTAATAGCTTATGCTCTGGTGAAATATGTTTTTCTGTACATGATTACCTTTGTATTTTGTTCCCCTTATCCCTGATTGTCAGCATTTTAATTAAAAATAGAGGTGTTAGAACATGGGAAAACCTGTCTGCAGAACAAGGCTGTCTTTGATTTAAGTTAGTGTACTAAGTTTGTAAATTTGGAATGCAATTTTCTGCTGCTGTCATTTGTTTTGAGTGGTACCATTGACGCTGATGCTGAATAATTCATCTTTCTTTCTGAGACACCTGTATCTCCCCAAAAATGGCAGAGGGAGTGTAGACACATTGGCGAGTAAGCCCTGGTGAAACCTTCCAAAGGTAGTTTAAGCTGCTATTGCCTCTCTGACTAAAAGTTTCTGTTCCTGTAACAACACTGGGAAACCATGGTATGGGTCTGGTACTCAGCTCCTTCATGGCCAGTTTACTGGTGCTTAAAGGGTGCTGTCTCATCAGCTTTATGGCTGGATTTAAGAGATTAATATCCATGACTTTCTTTTTCCAGACATTACTGCCACTGCAGACAACACAACAGGCAGTTGGTCTATTTCTCAGCTGTTGCAGTTCCCAGACTCAGGTATTTTAGTGTAAGTTAACCCAAAGGTTGGTGAGGAGCAGATATATGTTCATTCAACCACCTCTGTTGTGGAGCTATAACTTCCAGAAGAAAAGCAAGAAGGACAGGTGGAGATAGTAACCTCTCTAATGGGCTCAATTTCAATCTCCACAGCTTATAAGATCCCTAAACAAAGCAAATAGCATGCCACCATGTGGATATATAATTCCTTCTGCTATGGGGGGAAAAAAATTCTGCAGAAGGATGGGAAAGACAACAAAGGGCAGTAACATTTTAACCTTCCACCACAATATTTGCTAGTTTGGTTGCCAACATCTGAGATACCTTACATAAGGCTTCATCACAGGGATCAGACACATGAAAATCCCCATGGCACCTAATTTATTGAACAGCCATGGCTTTGACAGGGTTGGCCAGTTCAAAGCCACATCTAAGCACAATCAGGATCCAGAATTAGAGCACCTCCATATTCCCGAGAGGCCTGAATGGTAGGAGTCACAGTTCTTTATCAGATCCAGCCTTGTGTAACTAACTCACTTCTGAAGACTAAAATTATGCTTTTGAGTTACATAAAGGCTTTTTAAAAAGTAGTCAATCTCCGGCAAAGTCTGTAAAATAGAAATTGTGAAAGACAGAGAAAACCTCATGTTCTTCCTTCTTGTACAGTATAAAAGATTATTATTTCACTTTTCTCAAAATTTTTATGATCAAAAATATTTTTGATGCCAAAATTAGTACTCTAGCATAAGGAGAAAAGACACTATTTTATTATAAATTGGTGAGAAGATTAGATTACATGATTTCTTTCATGTGGAGATAGGAAACACGCTGCAAAGCAACCACAACAGACTGCTATCTGAAGGCTGAGGTGATTCAACAATGATTCAACAGAAAAAACTACAAGATGAAAGGAAGTAAAACAATATGATAAAGATGAAAGATGATACAGCAGAAATGCCACAAGAAAAGAACTGAGCATGAAGTAATAGCATTAGGACACAACAGAATGCGCTGTGATGGAAAAGAATTAGCCTGATATGGTTTATGATGATGCTGCATAGGAAGAAGTGTTATGATGATATATTGCAGCAAGAAAAGGCACTTTCAGACTACACAGTAGATAACGCAAGTGGACAAAATAGAAAAATGCTGCAATACACTGGAAAGAGAACAAAGTATTTTGATATTTATATTTTAACAATCTAATTCTAATTAGTGGGTCTGCTCATGTGGCTAAAGTCAATAGCAGTGTTCATATGAACAGTTATTAACTTAATTGAAGACATTCATTTTACATAAATTACCTAAAGGTCTCTCTCCCAGCTTGCAATGCTGCTTTATGGATCAGTATTTAAAAAACAAATTGAGGATATTTGCTGTATGTGAGGTAGTATGGCATCTCCACAGTAAGGACAACTATCATAATCCTCTATTCTGTGCTGGTCCTGGGTATGCAAAGTGGGCTGGGAGAGACTGCTCCTTCTGGGAGCCCTCACGCGTGTCAGTATTTCAGAGTGCCCTGTTTTTCCCGAGTAGAAAGCTGCAGTGGAAGCACAGTGAACTGCTGTCTCCATCAGGCAAGGCCGAGGAGATGAGAACACGCTGCCTTGATGAATGTCACTGTCCTCTGTCATTCCAAGATGATGACAATGACAATGATTATTATCACTTAACAAATACAGCCTTGTTCATAAGCACGTAACTGTATAACAGCTGAATTAGAGCAAACAATACAAAGTTCATGCTAGCTGCATGAGGACAGGCCATATCCAATTTGGCCTAAAGCCTTCCACTAAAAGGTAACCCATCAACTGTTTTGAACAAATCTTACCAGGAAGTGACCTTGTCAGGGGTTGAGATCATGTAGCCACAACATTTTTGTTTCAGACTGAGCTCCTTTCCATGAAATGGCCTCATTTCACTGAGGTGGACAGGCCACTTGAAAACACTTTTCTTCAAATCCCTCTTTCCTCTGCACTCCCTGCCAATCCCTCTTGTTCTTCCCATCTCTATTATGCCAATATGACTGTGTGTGCACCCCACATTGAAGTGAGCCAGGGAGCTGATCTGGCTGAAAAATAACCTAAAAAAACACCCCAAAGTTTACTTTTCAGCCAAATGCTTACACTGGCAGTGTCCTGGCATCTGTCCCATAATTCTGGGATGGTGGGAAGGGGCTGATTTTCCAGGCATCTCTGAGCCCCTAGGGCTACGAATCATGCAAGAGTAAGGATCCATTGTCCATGGCTGTTCTTTGGGACCTGATCTCACTCCTCCTACCCTCCTGTGTGCCAGGATTCAGAATTAACATAGACAGACTCCCCTGAAAACCAGGAGCTACTAAAGTAATATGAACATCAGTGTCAAATTGGAGAACTGGCTGAGTCATGCATGCATGAGACAGGCCTGGAAAAGTATGGATGAGTGGTTGGGGTGGAGTATACAGCAGATAAGGCGAAAACTTGGGACTCAGAGCATCTTTGACATCTTCTCAGCCTAACTGCCAACCTAACCTAACAGATTCCAGCTTTGCAAGGAACATTTTTCACCAATGAAGCAAAAAGAGTATTTGAAGAATTTAAATAATAAAATCTTTCTTAATACAAACAACATTTGGTTTTTGAAAGAATTTCTAACTTTCATAACATCAAGGGCAACAGAAGTCAAGCTTCTAACAGGAAATGAAGATTTTAAGTATTTCAGACACAAGCCTTTGAAAACGGAATAACAGCGTTAAGCTACATTACTGTAACTTTGTCTTATCAGAGTCAGTGATAGCCAGCAGAAATTCTCTATAAGCACTAAGCCATGTTCCTGGTCCTGTTTGGAGGTGGCAAGATTGATGGGTGACTGGGATTTGCGATGATGAGGGACTGTAACACTTGACCCAGACCTGTATGAGTGAAAGAAGATGTGCATGTGTCCTGTGAGAGATCGAGTCCACTTTATTTCACTGTAATGTACCACACTGTTGGGTCCCTAATAATAAAGTCCAGAATTTTTACTGTGCTTATATACTGCCACATTTAAACTGAGGTAAAATCACTGAAGTTTAGACAAGCCTGAAATTCAGATTGCCTGTGTGACTTTTAGAATGCTGTGTTTTCACTCTCTGGTAGGAAAGTAGGTTGCTGATATTCTTGGTTCATCTTTGCTCACAGAGGTAAAATTAGAGGCCTTGAGACTCCTGCTGGTAGAACAAGCTCTCAATTTCTCACTGTCGAAATTCAATCTGATTTCTATCTTTTTCACTAAAAAGCTGTCAACAGAAAATAAGCAATTCCCATCAAAGAGTTATATTAGTTCCTGAGGTATATAAATTCAGCTGGTGGATGGCGAAAAAATCAAAGTAATTTAAATTGTTCTTTTTATTTTAATTTGTATTTTCTAGGAAACAAAACAAAAATACTAATGCAGGGCATAACTATAACCCACCCAAAAGAAAATCATCAAAAAGAGAGAGGCTGATTTAGTATTAGATCACTAACAACTTCTTTTCTCTCTACAGCCCTGAGTCTGGTTTTCTCCCGCTTATGCTGATGTACCTCTATTGAGCTGGCTGGGGTTATCCTTTATTTCCTTTGATGGAAGCAGGAAGACAGTTGATCTGCACTTATTTACAGTGAATGACACAGTACTGAAATCAGGAGCTTTCTTTGTGGTATAGGATAATACTAGACCTACCAATAGCCAACAGGACTGCCTTAATATGCCAACCATACAACTTCCTTTTTCGTAAGTGGAATTGTGGCATCCAAATAAAGAGAATGTACGAAGCAGTTGACTTCAGGTATGCTTTAGTATTTCCAAGTCATACTTGGAAAATGGATTTACGTTTTATTTATAAAGAAAGATCTAAAAAACAAATAAATGGATTTAGATACAATTTTTTCAACCACTTAGAATCTGAAGACAATGTTTCTAGATTTTTTCATTGTAGTTTTCCATTGCACAATTTCTCAAGGGAATTTCAAAAGCGGACAGTTTGTAGTTTTAAATTAAATCTACAATCTCTGTGAAATCTCCTTCACCTTTCTCGGACCTTTGAGATCAACATCTGAATTCTGACTACTTTTCCCTCTTTTCTGTCAGATATTTGAGCAATAAGGTTGTTCAGATTAGGATTTTTGGTCATTAAAGATTTTCTTCATTACACAAACTCATTAATGCCTTTCTTCTCTCAAGCACTACTACTATAGCTGAACAAAAAAGTAGTTTAGAGATTCCTTTTTTTCCCCCTGCAAGGCAGCTGTGCTACACGCTAGCTCACTGCAAGTATGCCTAGTGCTCTCTGGGCTCTGAATCCTGATCCGGTTTAGATTTATTTCTTGGCCAAAGAGGTTATTGTCCCTGCTGTCCACCCTGTCCCTCTTCTGGAGATTACTTCCCCTGGAGCAAAGGTGGCAATGCAGGTGCTGTGTCTGCTGTTTTGACATTGCAGTTCACATCCTGGTATCTTAACATGAACTGAAATTGATGGTGGGTTAAGTTAATACGCCAGGCTGCAAACTCTGGCAGCTGAGTCCTGACTACAGTGCCTGTTCTGCTGACTTTGCCACAGGGTCGGTAACCTCCTTACAGGGACAGAACCCTGCTAGAGGCTTGGCCTCTGCAGTTATAGCCAACAGGAACCGTGAATCAATGCGCTGATCTTTAGCCCTGAGTCGTCTGTTTACTGTTTTCTCACAGATCTTTGTTCTTGGTCATGTTCTGTTAACCCTGATTCTTGATAAGGCCTTCAATCACAGTTCTTCCTTCCACAGCTTTCAATACTCAGTATTATTTAGCCAGCCTATTTAACTCATATTTCATCCTTTCTGTTTGCACCATAAATGACGAATAAAAGAGAATGATAGTATTCCAGGAAAATATAAAAGTACAGCTGTAGTAGACAGCATGAAATCCTTTAGAAAGCCTGGAACAAGAATCCCAAGTGTGCTACACAGCATCTCCCCCTATAGTCTCTGGAGCGCACTGCCTATGGATAGAGCAGTCTGCACATATTAAAAAAAGGCAAATGAACAAATAAAAACTCCTAAATAAAAACTAAAGGGAAAATGATCGAAATAAGACACTCTGCCTGGGGAGAGGATGATAAAAAACAAGCACGTGACAAACTGCAGTATGTTCAGTGCCTTAACGAAGTTGCTTAGATGTTCTAATGCTGAACACTATCAAAGGGGTTACATGGAAGAGAATACAGAGAAACCAAAGACCTGAGTATTAACCTGTGCCTTCTCTCTTGTGCTTCATTTGATGCTTGCAATGCACTGGGGATATTTACTGTCCAGCATTTACTGGCACTTAAAATCATGCTTTCTGCCTATGGTGTGTTCAGAAAGTGCCCAGTGTATAATCAAAAATCTGTAAAAGAAGTAGATTTATCCACAGATACTAATAGTTTTCATTTCCCTGAGATTCTTTGTTCATCAAAATACAGTCCTTTCTACCTGAAAAATATTTATCAGACTGGAAAGACACACTATGAAGCTTCTTCCCAGGAGAGACTAAAATGACCACAAATCTCACCACTTTCAGAACAAAATGTAAAACTCACTATTTTAACCTTGCTTTTTTATAACTAAATCATCAAGAAAAGAAGAACTGAAAAAGCAAACAGAAAGCCTTGACATTTAACTCACAAATGTTTAAGGCATATCCTGATGTACAGATTATAACTGCAAACACAAATAAACTGAAACACTATGTACAGATAAGTTTCAGTAAATTCAGACATTTCAGTGACTTCATTATTTTAAGAGAACAGGTCCTGCATTAAGATTCAGGACAAGAATATATGAGATCCGAATTTAGGTCTGTGTTCTTTCACAAAACGTGTGTGTGGCTTCAGGCAAGTCCTTTGGAGTCAGATCTCAAAGGTATTTAGATACCTAAGGAAATATGTGTAAGTACTTTGTGTAGGAAATGGACATCTTCATACATTTGAAAATCCCACCTGGCACCACAGCAACCATTTGCCTCTTTAAGTCCTCAAGTGTGTATAAGAAATCCAGCCCTTAAGCCCTTGGTACCTCAGTAAAATAAGAGGAGCAGTTTTCTTCTTTCTGTCTTCTCTATTCAATTTTCGTTAATTTTCATGCACCTATGTCTCCAGTCTTCACCATAAACAGCAGTGAATAATCACCTACATACTCAGTGATGTAAGCCAAACTATCCCAACATCCAGGGGCTGCAGTACAAGACCAGAAGTCTCACAAGAAGAGTATGAGAGATGTAAAAGGAGAGAAGGAACTCCAGTTTGTTTTCTCACAGAAATTTGGTGCTTGGGTTTCTGGTGCCACCAGAATGCTGAAGTGCAGAAAGGAATGTCAGAGTAAGACTTTATGTCTTTTTGCATGTACAGATGGAGTAGGGGAGGAGAAGATAAATCAACCTTTTTTTTTCTTTTTTGTATAAAAGAGCTTCAGAAGAAATATGATTCAGTTTTGCATTGATTTGTGGCATCATGAAATCAAAGTATACTAAGGAAAACCCTGCAGAAAACTGATGCAAAGATGATAATGGAGGCCATAAACATATCTGCCAGCACATGGTTTTCCTTTCATGTCTGATATGGGGTCAGTGCCAACCGAAATGGGGAGAAGGGAGGCTGAGCAGCCTCCTAGCCAACACAGATGATGTGCCTCAGAAGCCTGTGTTGGGCTGCCTGATGCTGCTGATGGAGGGGGAGCGAAAGTCTCCTCAGCCTCCTCCAGTAACCACACACAGCGCAGTGCAGGCATGTGCAGTCATGGGACCAGCAAGCCTCTGAGTGTGTCATAGCTGAAGAAAATCTGGGTCCTGAAGAAATAAAACTCAGAACCTGAAGAATATGTTCTCAACCTGACAGGCAGGAAAATGCACACAGAAGGATACAGAAGATAAGATGTTACTGCAAACAAACACAAAAATAAGAACAACACAGAAATGAAAGGGAAAGGTGGCCCTAAATCCTTCCAGTGCAAGGCGTTAGCTGTTGGGAATGTTAAACAACTGCACTTATAAATACCCTGCTCAGTTTTAGGTATCCAAAAAGCACAATTTTTTTCCCCCATGCTCCAAAGCACAATATTGTATGTTTTGTTCTGTGACTTTTTTGTGTTTGCTTGCTGCAGTTAATCTCAATCATTTATAGTCTTATGGTGTTCAGTAATAAGAAACCCATAATCCAGGCATATTTCCCCACACCCTGGGACGGCCATATTCTTATTACCATTGCTCAGTCAGCCAAAGCTCCACAAGAAATGTATTTATTTTTGAATATAGTTAGTTCTCTACTCCTTTAAACCCTCTGGTGATGGGAGTCAAAAAAGTCTTTTTACGGTACCCTCATGGATTTGATTAATTTATAACTAGTCAGTGCTTCTGTTCTCATGGCACCAAGATGAGGCAGAGGGGTACAAATATTCCATCTTAACTTACAGATCAAGAACTGGTGGCTCAGAGAGAAACTGAGAGTCTGTCTACATGATCAGGGCAAATATTGCTGAGCCTTGAACAGGTACAATGAAAGCCAGTTCTGGTCTCAGAGCTACCAAGATGTATCAGTGTGGGACTTCCAGATCAGAACAGGCTTGTGCCTGGGCTCAGAGGGACTTGAGGCTTGTGACTCTCTTTTCCTGACTACACTGAAACATCTTAATCAGCCTGTTCAAGGTCAGCAAGGAAACCTATGGCAGGAATTCCTCCTAAAAATTAAACTTTTTGTTCCCCAGGGAAAACCTCAAGGAGTTACAAAAATATAAATAGACATAAAAATATTTTAATTTCTATTAGAATATTGGCCATCTCGCAGAGTTCTCCACAATGGAAGCCAAATGGAGAAACAGTGGCATATTAAATCAAGAAACAATGATACCCAAAACACATTATACATACTATTTAAAATAGTTAACAGACTTTCTCAGAAAACTTCAGAAAGGATTTATCTGGCAAATGTATAATGGATATATATGAATGTAATGGATATGCAATATATTATATTTAATTTTATAAATTTACCTTGAAAATCTTAATTCTCTACTACTTGGTGACTATTTTTCAGGACTGCCTGGAAATATACTTAGCTTAGTAAAATATATGGAAGAAAGAATACATATCTAGATTAATAAAAGTTTTGCCTGCAGTGTTATTCAATAGGACATGTTTGAAAAGGACTCCATGTTCACATTCTGGAGAAAACACTATACGGCTGGTGCTGTGAAGTAGAAGAATTCCCCATTTGACTTGTACTTCAGAAAGCAGAATAGTTCCATACCTTATCGGGGTTTGTGTTTTTAAAACACTCTCAGCAGCAGTCACTGTCAGAGACTAGCAGCAGCTTAAACAGACTGAAACTTGCAGCTTTTATTGAAACTAGTACTGAAACTTTTAGCCTTTTCTTATTTGTGAAGACACAGTATTTGTCTGGTAGAGACAGATTGCTCAACAAAGTTCCTATATTCAGATTTCAGTCTAACTATGTGAACATGTATTTATTAATGACCTGTTATGCACTGCCTAGAAATAATCCATAAAGATAATCCACAAATTTTCCTTTTTGTGGAAACAGTCCTCAAAAATCCATAGACCACAGATTGAAAATGGACTGCATTAGATATGATTACTTATACCACGAATGTTCACATTTGGGGATACTGGTTCAGAAAGAGGAATTACGCTGGCATTTTTGAGCCAAAACAGAACAAAAATTGTTTGTGACTAGAAAACTGATGTTTTGGGGAAATGAAAAGTGATCAGTAGAAAAATTTCTCTATCAGTTTTAATATACTTACATACAGTCACATCAAACCCACATGATATGCCTCTCCAGGAAAGGAACTAGACTACTGAAGGAATAAGCAAATATAACGTAGCTAGATTTGAACAAGCTGTCCCATATAACCCTTTCTTAAGAAAAGCAAGATGCTGCATGGTTTAACTCTTAGATGAGTGCACAAATGATTAATAACTGCACTTAGTCAAATTCTGAGACATACCACTTGTGACCTCCCAGGGGTTTGCTCCATGTCTGACACAATTCAATGTATTCATTAACACCTTAGTGTAAAGGAAGATAGAGTACAATGCAAAACAGTGGATGGTGCTAAGCATTTTGGAGGATAGGATGAGAATTCTGAATGGTTTTGACCATAATAAATTAGAGACACAGTCTGAAATCAATAAGATGAAATTCAGTAAAGACAAGTACAAAGTATTATACTTAGGGAGGGAAAATAAACTCATAATTACAAAACTGGGGAATAACTGTCTGAGGCTAGAGCAGGCCACAAACTGATTATGGCTGACCGAAGTAACAGTTTGGGTTAAGAAAAGGAGACAAATGTAACTTAGGAATGTAATTATGGGACACTCATACAGAACACCAGTGAGATAATTATTGCACTTTACTAGGCTGTAGGAAGCCTCATCTAGAATACCTGCTCTTCACACTAGAAGAGATGCAGATAAATTACAAAGGTTCCAGAGGATAGCAACAAAAATTACAAGGATTTTAGAAAACATTACTTATCATGAAAGTAGAAAGTACCCAGAAGAGGGAGGATGGAGGGGGACATGATAAATGTCTTCAAAAACGTAAAAGATTATTATAAAGATGGTGATCAATTGTTCTCTATGAAACTGAACCTTAGACAAGAAGAAATTGGCTTAATTTCCAGCACAGAAGATTTGTTAGACATTAGGAGAACTATAGTAACTGTAAAAACAGTAAAATACTGAAATAACTTATCTAGGGAGTCTGGAAAATCCCCTTCATTGAAAGTTTTTAAGAACAAATCAAAGAGATCTTCATTAGAGATGGTCTAGATTTACTGGCTTTTTCATTAGATTGGAAGACAGCCTCAGATCTATTAACTGACTTTCAGTTTTGATTTTCTACAGCTCTTTACAGATTAGAAGTCTGTGCTATTTAAAAAGACTAGAACAACAACTTGCAATAGCCAGATTATGCAGATATTATAAACAAATCCAGTTGACAGGATCAGCATCACTGCACTGTTTAGCTACAGGCCTGGCCCTTTTACCTACCTAGACACAATATTTGTATTTTTTTTGACAAAAGATACCAAATTCCTTACATGTACTTTATCTTGATAAATCTATAGAAGACACTGGAGTTACCAGTGATGTAAAACTGGTCTAAGTGAGGAAGGACTCAGATCCAGTCTATTGAAATAGGCTCTGTAGGTACTCATTTTAAATTCACAAACCTCTTCATCTTATCTTAAAAAGTAAGCCTATTTTTCTATTAATGTGTGAACAGATTAGAAACAGTTCTGCTGATCACAAACAAATGCAAGATACAATCCACTTCTCCACAAGCAGAACAGGAGGTAATAGAGCATATTTCTTAATCAAAACTACTGAAAATACCAACAACTTGTGAATAGAAATTGTAGAAAAGGTTAGCACATGTCTGCCTTCCCTCTTCCTAGCCCTGTCTTACAACTACATATGCTGCCTCATTTATTTCAGTGATTCTGTTTGACTTAATGGTAAACAGGTCAACATCTTTGCGTGACAAACGCACATCATGGAGTTTCATCTCCATTGTAGCTGATGACAATACTCCTACCAACTTCACAGAGGTTTCACTGACAATCTTCTAGATTTGTGGGTACACAGCAGTCCAGACTCCAAATCAGCATTTTTGTCCATGCTTTGATCTATACGTATTATATTGTTTGCCTGGGGAAAGAAAAATCCACTGTCTGGCAACACTTTTGTCATGAGTGTACTGTGTAATTTATTTTTGATTGCCTAGAAGCGACAATCTATATAAAGCATATCAAACTCTTGCTTACCTCAAATGACAAAACACAAGTAGTTCCTTTAGATGGGGCTGAGGTGCCCCATACTGACCTGTCTCACCAATTCTTTCCTTTCTGCTGTGCTGCTAAGATGTGTTACTATTTCATTTGTCTTTTTGCAAGCCTTAGAAAAATGAACAAGGTAGGGAAGTCTAAATGCAAGTGTTCCAGCAAATACTTAATTTTCATTTACATGACAGGGCAACTGGGAAAAATAAGTTGCTAAGACTTACAAACCAGCAGTTAATATGGTCAGCCAGCCATACATAGTTACGGGCAATGACAGAATGACTGAAAAGGAAAAAGCTGTTCATCTGCTTTTATTTATATTGTATACAGGAAGGAAATGAAGAGTATGATTCCTAAAAGGTTTCGCTCTTTGTCTAGCACGACACAAATCAGCTCTCTAAAGCTTGCATTTCTAATATATTTATCTCTATTTCTCTATATCTCTATTTCTAATAAATATTTCTAATATAGCAGTGTTAAGGAAGATTCAGGAACTCAGATGAGAAGATTCACAGAACCTGTGCTAACTCTGTCTTTATATATTTAAACAGATACAGCATCCCATCCAAAATACCAAGTTGAGTAGATACAGAGAAAGTTCACCAAGTGGTACAGGGAAAACATGAAAATACAAGAGAAAATATGCCAAAACTCTAAGGACAAAATCAAATTCACAAAGAGGAAAAAAACAAAATACAAAAGAAGACCTATTGATACTGCAGAGGAAAAATATGATAATGGAAAATGCCCTGTATATGAGGTCATAAGCAATAATGGTAGCAAGAGAAAACATTATGTCAAAGGTTGTACATGAAAAAAACAAAGTACAAAGGCACCATATCAAGGAAGTAGGCAATGACTCAGGGGATGAGATTTTGCATGTCCAACATTAATGCAGCACAAAAATAAATATGTGGTTTATAAAGCTCAGACTAGCATCAGATTCAAGGGCAGGCATAGAAACAGCCAGCAAACTGAATGCAACTAGACAGTAGAGCATCAAAGACTATGCTGATCTGTAAGGACTTACTGAGCTTTTTGCAAGAAAAAAAAGGCAAAATTGCACTAACCCAAACAAAATTAAAATTGCACTGGTGAACAACTATAATGCTACAAGGATTATGCAAATTATAAGCAGAATACAAACTAAAAGTACAAAGACCAAAGCACAGATAATAAAAATATATGAGACACTGCTAACAGCTGAAACAAGTGAACTTACAAACCTAGAGAAATAATTAATAAAATACATGAATGAGCAAAACAAAATAATCCAGAGCAGGCAATTCTCTGTGGTATCCCTATAGCAAAGCTGCTAAAAATTACCAAGCTGTATTTGAAAGACTGGGATGTCTTCCAAGGATGTTACACCTGGAAATAAATAAAACAATTCAACCAGTACAACACCTGTCTTGCACAACACCCATTGAATTAAAACAAACAAACAAACAAAATAGTGGGAGCAATAAGGCAAATGAAAAAAAGAAAATAAAACAAAACCACAGCATTGCTAAATAAATATCCAGACAGTCATTGAGAATACTAGGCAAGCTCTAAATCTGCAAAGATCCAAGTAGTTTAAACAAAGTATTGAGCCCAGTTAATTACCAAATACTAACTCTGCAGAAACCTGTTTGATTTAACAAAATCTATTATACTTTAAAGATGGCTACTAGCAGGATTAGGAGAACAGCAGCCTCTCCACATACCAGCAGAGGTAGAGTTTGCACATGGCAAAGACCATCAGTTCTACTGGCCAGATCTAACAGTGGAACTACTTGGTTGGTGGCATTCTGCTGTATGGAAGAAAGACTTCAACATGGAGTAGACACCACAATGCAGGCAGTGGCAGGTCCTTAACACAACCTCATGTGTTTGTAAGAATGAGCCATGAAAACGAACAAGGAGCTAAATAAAATTAAGATAAAATTGTAAGAAAATACAGTGTAATTCCCAGACTTGCGAGAGCTATGAGTCCTTCCCAGAAAAAAGAGCAAGAACTTATGGACCAATCTAAAGGGATCAGATCAGTTTGACAGCTAGTAAGATTCATAAATCATATGAAAATAATCCCTTCCACCATCTCAGTTGTTTGTCTTCAAGACTTTTGATGGACAAAGATTCAGTATACATTTGGTTATCTTTCACGTTACTCAGCATCAACCTATTGAAATACTTACCAAAGACATAGTGACAGTACATGGAATATCAGAAAAAGAAAGCCTGTAGCAGTTACTGTTTTGAATTAAGGTCAGTATTTCCAATGGTGCAACAGGAAATGGTGCACGCGAAAACTTTAACCTGCATGCTAAGGATGGAGGATCTTTGGAGCAGAAAATGACGTAATTGTCAGGGCCTTGAAGGCATTCCCCCTCTCTCCCTCCTGGGCACTCGGTTGCCTTGGCTCTAGACCAGCCTAGGTAGTGCGGCTGACTGGCCTGGAAGAGAAGCCTCGGCTTGCTTAGCTTAGGAGCTGCTTTTAAGCTCAGGCTCTCACCCTTGGTTTCTGCCTGAGTTATCCTGCAGCCATGCATGTGCCTGTCCATGAAGGGCACTGATCCAGACCCTGACCCTGACCCACTGATTCGACTTCTTGGTTTGACCTCAGACCTGCCGCTTCTCATGGACTTGTCTCTGGCGACCTCAATTCTTGGCTGAACCTGGTTACTGTCACAGAACCTGCTCTGCTCTCCTTGCTCAGGTACTGTCAGACTGTCCCCTTGGTGGTGAGATCCCTGCCCCAGCCTGCCTTGCTGTCATGATCAGCTTCAAGCTCACCTTCCCTTGTGGAGCAGTTCCTGCCCTTGCAGGAAGAGTCACCAGGATAAACATTATCCTGAGAACACTGCTAAGGTCACCCCAAACCTCCAGTTTGTGCTACTGAAGCTGCAAGGCTAAGGTTTAGAAATATACATGTCCAGAAAGGAATCAACTTCTATTTGGTTGCCCTCTTGTCCTGAGCAGAGCAGGACTACAAGATCATGAACACAACAGATAAAGAAATCTCAGGAAGCATTGTCCAAGTCAATCATATGGCAGGTTCAAGACAAGGCTTGAAAATAATCCAGAAATGCACTATAGATAAAGATTTACATGTGCTAACATCCATCATTCTGTTCAAATTGCCAAGTACATCAAGAGTAGCCCCACCTGCCAGCTGACAGCATCAGAATTACTGAGATTATTTGGACATATAACTTGCTTCAAATAGGTAGAAAAATCACAACGCTGTTTTCACATAGCTGAAAACAAAGCCTCTCTCAGGAATACATTGATCTAGAACAAAATTTTGTATCCAGAAGGCTAAAGGTGCTGGACTAAGATTAATAACAATATTTGAGATCTGGTGGATGGATGTGATGCTTATGAAAAACTACAGGCCAAGCATCAAAAAGAAACAATGACTTCCATAGCATCAGGACCTAGACTGAAACAGGAATGGGTTTTTCCACAACAAACCTCATATAAAATACCTCATTATTACAGACAAGTCAGACTTTTATAAAAAGTAGATGAACTGACAGACACGATTGTAGTGACAGTCATAGGCAAAGCAATACAGCATGTCAGTGGTTTGATGGCAGAACTGGGTTTACTTGCAGTGAGTTCCTGCAATTTTCCTGGGAATGAAAACTGAGATTCATCATATTATCACCACTTCCATAATCAGTCAGTCAAAAAGCAAAGCTGAACCAGCATTGCAGTTTCAAAGCTTCTAATAAAGAGATCTGCTAAAAAAATGACAATAACCCATGACAAGTCATTTTTAAGTGGAGAGACAGTCCCATAGAAAGTGCAGTAAATATTCTGGCCTTAAGATATATACACACAGTAATGCCTGCAGTGTTACTAGAACTGCTAAGAGTTGAAGGATAACACATTAAAAGGAGGAAGAGACATGTTAGGGTCAAAGTCTATTATGACAACCTAACGACATTTTAAAATACAGTCTTGATATCATGTTTGATCAAACTATTCCTTATTCACACAGTGTTGGGGTGGATGGATACTGCCTTCCCCCAAATCAGAGACACATTCACTCAATAGCAACACAGAAACAGGCAAGAGGTGAGTGCACCTAAGTCCTCTGAGAAAAAGGAAAGAGGAAGCTCAGACGGTGTTTTCTACTTGTGAAGCAGATACTTCCCCACAGTCCCATGGTACGACTGGTAAATCCTTTGCTCATCCTCAGCCCTTTTCTGCTGGGTTGCTTTAAGCAGTTGTATGTTGGTTTTGGTGGCTTATGTCTCCTTAGCAAAATGTTTTGGATTGCATTAAAAGGTACCTTACAATCACAGAGATGCACTGAGGTACTGCACTTGGGAGTCCTGTATTTCATTTTGGGAGCCAGATGCTTGGAGTATTTGCAGGACTGCACACGTTTACATCTGTAGTTAGGTAGGAGTAAAGCACCTTAAAATGAAATAATTGAAGGAGGCTCTGAAATGCACAAAGATAAAGATAAAGCCAACAGGACTGTGAGAGATAATAGTTATCTGCAGTAGTAAACATGAAGTGAGAACAATTCATGACTTGTGATAACATTTAATGTGAGAAAATAAATCAGATGAAGAGAGTACAGTTGAAAGATGGAAAACACATGCACAGCTAGACAGAAATAAAGAAAATATAAAGAGCCTTTCGTTATCTTCACCTTGTAATTGAGATAATGCTTGTCTTTAATGATACACCCTCAGAGTGGCTCCTGCACTTAGCTGCAAGGCTGTAACAATGGCTCAATAACATCCAAGTTTATGGATATACCCGATTAGCACAGGTCTACGTTAGGCACTACTGAAGCCTGTTGTTTGCCAAGTCACACTGAAGAAGCTGAACTTACGTTTGTGTGCCTGGCACTTCAAAACATTCAGCTGTAAATCTGTAGATCAATTATTGATTCAATTTTTTTTCAGAACAAATGATAAATTTCTTAATGTTGTCATAGTCTGATGCGTAAAGTAATTTTAGCTGAATAAATTCAGATGTATTTGCTGAGTGTAACCTAGCTTCATTTGTGGTCGTCTTTAGGAAGCAGGGCTCAAAGCACAGTGTCATTCTCAGAAGGTAAGCCAAATATATTGGATCTGTGTTCTCCAGCTGCTACATCCAGGGAAACTTCTTTGCAAGGCACTATTGTAAAAGAGATTCATATTTTCAAGGCCTAAACTGCACCTGCCCAGGTAAAATAAAACAAGGTAAATATGAAGCAGAGATGCCACATTGTCATGTGAAAGACATGACCAGTGATGTCAGTCTTCTTGCTTTAAGAATGCCATCATTATTCCAGATGGTATTGTTAATCTATTCCTATCCCCAGTGGTTCTTTGTCTTCCTTACAGGAATTAACACTCAAAAGAAAAAAAGCTATTGAAAGAGCTAATATACTAGAATTTTAGAAAAGACACCATGTTCATCCTGGTTCCCTTAAAGCTTTTGATATTGCTTCACATGACATTTTCTTAACTTGTAGAAGCATCTTATATATGGAAAGATTATAGGGGGAGGGAAAAACAGAATGAAAACTTTAGCCTTTACTTAAGTATGAATATTTTGTGGTCTGACTGAAAGGATGTTTCAGGTGAGTCTCCACTGCAATCTGCCTTATATCTGGTATCATTAAATAATTACTTGGCTAATGGAATAGGTATTAAATTTGCAGTTAACACTGGGGTGGAAGGGATTCCAAATCTGCTAGAGGACAGGAACAGAATTCAAAATGGTATTATCACATTGGAAAAATGCTCCAAAGTGCAACTCATTAGGGATGAGAGCAAACCTCTACACACAGGCAGGAGTAATCAACAGAGTCATGCTAGGTAGGAACCAGCTAGCTGAACAAAAGTTCTGCAGAAAATCTAGGGGTCTTTAATGGAGCATAATCTGCAGTCAGTCAATAATATCATGTTAGGAAAAAGCATGCCATAGTAGGATGCATAAGAGGAGTACAGGGTTGTATGACATAAATGATACTCTTTCTGCTTTTTTCAGCAGTGCTAAGATTTAGCTAGAGTACCGCATTGGGCACTGGATGGCAGCATGGCAAGAACTAAAGCAGAACAAGAAGAATAATTAGAAATACAGAAGACATGACCTTTCAGGAAAATTGAATTAATTGGGGTACTTTAGCCTGAAGAAGAGAAGGCTGAGGCAGAATATGATAACAGCCTTCATATATAAAAGTCAACTGCAAAGAACAAAAGAAAGATTTGTTAAGTGCATCCATGAAAGATAAAACAAGAAGTAATGGGCTCAAATTGCATCACAACGAACATGTTAGACCTCAGAAAAGCTTTTGAATGGTAAGAACAGTGAAACAATGACAGAATAAATTGCCAGAGGACAATATAAACTTCCACCTTTGGATATATAAATATAAAAACAAGTTGGCCAACCATCAATCAAGAATAACAAAGAAAAGAGAGAAAGACAGGGAAGAAAGATGACTTCTTGAGTCCTTTCCAGCCCTCATTTCCTATTTCTTTGTACTTCTCAGTTACTAAGTTTCCATAAATCAGGGAAAACATAGTTCTCTAGTATTCTGTTCTCTGTGTTAAGCCTTTCTCTTCACATTCAAAAAATGTAATGAATTTCTATGACACTGACTAAGCACAATGAACTTGTTATGAATAGTATAGTGAGGGAATAATCTATAGAGAGGGAATTTTCACATTTTCCCATAAGTAGGGTTTAAACATTAAAACTCATTCTTAGAAAACCTAATAGTGTCCCCACCACTACTCGTGCTTTTGAAATCAAAAGGCAAAACTTAATTTCTCTTGACTGTACTTTTTTTACTGCTATTTTTACAGCAGAGATGTACAATCCTGTCACTTCCTTAAAAAACACATAATATACATTTTTAAAGTCAGGTTGGTGAAGAAAGAGATGCAGGAAAAAATGTCTTAAGTATGGATACTACTCTACAGGACCATAAAAGAAATAAAGTCATATGCAAACACAACATTGTCATTCTTTGAAAATCATTTTAGTGCCCTTAAAGTAAATAATTTCACTGTGAATGAGACACTTTGGACACTCCCAGCTTTAGATACTTAAATATGTCTGAAAATCTAATTAAGTATGACCGTCTAATACTGTTAATATTCTTTGAGGAAATTTACTTATGTTCTGCTAGCTCTTCTTTCATTTACAGATATAGAAGGAAACATTTTTTTAACATTTTTTCCACTATATTTTCATGTGCCTCCCATGGATGTTTTTGAAAATGTCAAGTAACTCATTCAGTTTTGATTAAGGAATAGTAGAATAGCAGCCAATCTCATTTGCTTCTCTATTTCAAGAATTTTCTAAAGAACCCATGGAAGTCATGGTCCTTTGAAAATTCCTGTCTATTTATTTGCTTTCTGATGGGATGGACAACTACTCTGAATTGTGAAAACATCTGTATTGTCCTTTATTCACTAGTAAAATGTTACTAACACTTTCTAATTTAGTGTCTCCAGCAAGCATTTAATTCAAATTTAGCAAGCCAAATACAGCTTTTTAATTAAATATAAGATGATTGTTAAAAGAGAACTTACTGAGCATTTAAAAGATAAATCTAATAGTCATGTAATTAGCTCAAAATTACATAAGCAAGAAATGCCTAATCTCATTCTTAGTAGCACATGGACTTTGTAAGGATTTTGTAGATACTTAATTAACAGTTATCAAAATAGCCTACAGCAAGACAGGTTTCTATTAATTGTTAAAATAGTGATAATTAATAAGCTTGTTAAATGATAATACACTTGGGACAATCAACTCATTTAGTTTCTAACTATTCCAGTGTAATTCCCTAATGTCTTTATCAATATGTTACAATGCCAGTTTGTCCAAAAGTAACCAGTGATTGTGGGTAGTTTAATTTTTAAGGTTCGTAAAGAGGCAACATATTCAGAACTAGGAGGTTAGCTCCTATTAAAGGTTCCTTGTCCCTATTCACTTCTGAAAATCCAGATCACAATAGTTTAACTTTTATGGAGGAAGGAAAACATTGTCAGTTAATTTTTGTTTGCAAACCTGAACTGCTCACCTTCAATAAGCAAGTTACAGTCACTAAACAACCCTATAAGAAAGTCTTTCCTGTGGCTGTCCTTTCCCCTTTCTTACTACTACAAGGAAGGCATTGGGAAGTTTAGGTTTTTAGCATGAAGAAATCCTTACGTAGTCTAGAGAGGCTCTACTGGTGCTATGCTTAGTACTTCAAGACAACTTTACTCTTCTTCACTAAGGCTGTTTACAGTTTCTCCTGAGGTCACGTTACCTATAATAACTCCTTTTTGTCTGCTAGAATTTTCAGGAGCATAAGGACAAGTTCTAACTCTTAATTTTCTAGCACTGTGGATGAAATAATTAAGGCTGTGCTTATCATCTATGGAAGAAAAATATACTGATGATGGTATGCAACTGCAAGACCAGATTTCTAAGCCAGTGAAAGAACAGGACACTGTGAATCTCCAAATTCCCTTACTAAATTTTCGGCCAAGTATCATAAAATGCTACTTAGAGACAGAAAAAAAAAAAGATTTGTTAATGCAAGGAATAGCAGCAGAGAAACAGTATTTTTATAAAGAAAACAAAATGCTGCTTTTTTAGAGTTTAGAAAATGTATAACTACCAATACTATCACAAGGTTCTTAGAAGGACTGGTAAAAGAGAATGTCTACAGATTTTTTCTGCTCACTCAGAAAAAAAGGGAAGATTGCTTTACATCCTAAAAAAATAGTGTCAGGAGTCTGAAGCTTCTCTTCAGACCATGAATCAGTGGAATCATACCACTATAAAAAACGTCTGAGAGTGAAACAATGGTCCTATGTATCCTTTTACAGCGGGGATTGACTTCAAGATACGTTTTCTTCAGAATGCCCTTTTGACCCTAACTGCAAGAAATTATTTCAAACCAAATAAATCTGGGAAAGCGTATTTTCCTGTGTTTTAAATATCTTCTTTTTAGAGCTTTTTTTGTTTGTTTATTAAAGAGTTGGTAGACTGAAAAGAGGGCACTAACCCATGGCCCCTAGCCACAGGAGGTTAAATTAATCACAGGATTTAGAACACTTAGTATTATACATTACACAGTATGCTTTATACATTACACAGCATGCTTAATCTGAGGAGCTCAAACTACTGTTGCTGTTGTTAACTATATAGTGATTGTCGCCAATAGTGTCTTCCTGTCTGTAGGGGAAACAAGACAGTATCTCTTATTATACCCAATATAACTGCAAAAACTGAATAAGCCTTTTAGCAGCCAGTCCCCTCATGCTATCTGACAAAGAGGTTACTCCAAATTAACATCAGGTTAGAAACAATACCAGGCTGATGGTATTGGTCCATCACCAATAGATGGATGCCTTGCAAGTTAAACAACGAACAGTGAAGAGAATGGTACTATCTTAAGTTTGCATTGTTTGTATCTGAGCTTGAATTATACAGTGTACTTGGAAAATGAATCTTGCTGTTTCATAGCACAACAAAGCTGGCTTTCCTGGCAATGCCCTGTAGCTCATGAGTGACAATCTCTATTCAGATTGCATACTGATGTGTATATATTGCTTTAAATGGCATTTATTATTTCACAAGTAGCATGGGAGTCAGTGATGTGGTAATTCATTTAATTTGTTTAACCTATTTAATATACTGAAGAGACTGTGGAAGTACTTGTCAGTCCATTAGCTGCGACAGTTCTAGGGGCTGTTTCATCTACATTTAAGCCCATTATTTCCCTAAAATGTTTGTTAAAATTGAGTATCTCATTTATTAAGTAAAAGTAACAATGATGCATTTCTTTACTTTGTTGTCTGAGATAGAAATTGAGATGCGATCAGTAATCAGTGAATGACAAAGAAAGCAAGCGTGACCATATACTGCAAATAACACTGGCAGTGAACACAGAAACGATCTCCTATAAATAATGCAAGAATAAAAAAGAAATACATCATCATTATGGACAGAAGTCTTCTACAGACAACTCTATGATCACAAAGAGAGAAATAAGTACATCCAGTACTATCTGTGGTAAATGTAGTTATGGTAGTGATAAAATGTATGTTTGTGGGTGGAGAAGGAAAAAAATACAAGGAATAAAATGTGGTTTAAGCTTTTATTTCCTGGCTTTTGAGGTCTGACATCAAGAATGTTATAGGCAGAAGTTTACATGTTTCATTTAGTAATATTTTGGGGAATCAACTTCATAGCTTTTCAAGAGGTGCTTTAATGTCTTTAATATTTTGTGACAATAGGAGCAACAACATATGTGAAATAGTTTCTGAAGTTTTGCCACAGAGGGGCAACTTCTGACAGAGAAAATTATATCTGAGTGGAAAGTATAGTTGCTGATGGAGAACATTTTACCTGCAGAGAAACATAGATACTGCCAAAACAGATTTTATCTGCCTGCTAACAGAAAGATTTTACCTGGTAGTGAAATGCAACTACTGACAGAGAGGATTTCATTCATCAGCAGTTGAACTTCTGTGGCACATAAAACTTTTTGTCAGACACTGCACATAAATTTTTTTCTCCATTGTAGGATAAAATCTAGGAAAAACAGTTGCTGATGAAGCTTGTACGCCTTTGTGTGATGGGAAAGACTTCATCAGTTCACTACCTGCTGGGGCATAAAGTTTCACCAGCTGAGAATCTGGCCCAGTTATATACTACATGCATTAATGAATCACTGCATCTCAGAGCAGAAGCCAAAACAATAATACACTCCAGAGAAGTAACCTTATTATGCAAAATATCATAATATCAACAATGTAATGACTTCATTTTTTAGAGCAGTCATGTGGAAAAAAGGATGCTTAATTGTTATTGCCATAGGCTGGAGCACCAAGATGACTGGCGCGCAAAGAAGGGAACTAAGAGCCCCAAAGCAGCCTTAACTTAAATGTGTCTGGTTTTGTTTGTTTTTCAGCCTTGGGTTACCTCCTACACCAGCCACATAATTTGCTTCTCCAAATCTTTTGTGAAGCAATTGTGCGAGTGAAGCCCTATTTGTGCAGGCAAGAAGACTGCATGCATCCAGTAATCCAGTTGGAACACAAATGTTCACTCATACACAGAAGAATAGGCAGGCAGCTGGCACGGTAGTATGTGGCAAAGTCTAAACAAATGTCATGTGATGTTAATTTAGCTAGAGATATTGATCTGTAATAAAGATCTTTGTCTTTCTAAATACATATATTGCATTTAATTCCATAGCTATATGGGTTTCAGGCAGCTTTCTACTTCCTTACAACTGCTAAGCAACCCACTCCCGTGCTTTACTGTTAAGAAGAAAATGCACAACTGCAAAGATAACCACAAATCTCTCAGACTGTAAAATATACATATAAAAGACATTTCCCACTATTCTAGGTTTCAAATTCTTTTCACGTAGGCTATTGAAAGAGATGAAAATGGATAAATGTGTAGTCACCAATGGCATCCGCCTCTCACTTTATAGAGAGCTACCATTTCATTAAGTTTGAAGTTTTTGAAATAATATAATCATAATGAAAGAAAGGAAATAAAATTCTCAGAAAGTTCTCAAAGGAGTATTAAAAGATGAGATTTGAATAAGACTGATCAAATGTTGGAATGGAAGATGCAGATAGGTCATAAGCCTTTGCTTTTTTGATTGCCCATATTGTCTCGAAACTGTTCAGCAGAACAAAGAGTTTTGTGGATGAAAGACTGGTGTGAAGAAACATGAATGTCAACTTGAGTTCTGAAAGACAGTCTGCTAATGAAATATTCTAAAAGTCATTTTCAAGGTGGTAGAAAGTTCTCACTGATGTGCACCAATGCTTCTGATAAAAAGCATCAAATAGTTATGCAAGTATTGGCTTTTAGGTCTGAGAAAATAAAGCAAGGCTTGTATGACTTCAAATGTTGCAGAAAGATATTTAGTTTCTTATATTTGCAGAGGATTAAAAACAATAATTAGCATGTTTGTTTGGATTCTAGTTTTGGCATACAAAACAATTCTGAATCAGTTAATTCTCAAGATAACAAAAATAGGTTAATATCCAGTACAAACTGAGTGGACTGAAAATAAAGAGAGAGATTCTAAATGCATTTTTAGTTCTAGAAAAAAATGCACTATTTGCTTGCCCAATAAGTATAATCAGTATAATTTGAGACGGAAGAGTAAATAGCACATTTGGTTGTTCCTAGTAGGATAGACTTCTGAATCTGACACTGTGTGATATTAAATAGCTTCTTCATAATAGGAGTCCATAAGAAAAAAAATATCTAAAAGCACTAAACATTTTTCCACAGTTCTAGGTAGGCACATCTAGGCAGCTACCTAAACCCCAGGAATGACTTTTAGGAAGTTCCCCATATTCGTCTCAGGGAGAGCCCAGTTATTGCAGTGTTGACATGGCTAAGGCGCCTTCGCACGCAGCCATGCCTGCTCCCAGCCAGGGTTCAGAAACAAGATACTCTTTCATCAGTCTCATCTGAGGCACTTGAGCCTGTTGGCAGATTCAGAGTATGCAGACCATAAACCAGCAGGAAAAAGTACACTATAAAATTAAATTGCAATGATCACTGTCTTGTCAAATACAGCCAAAGGAGGGGTGCTTCATACTAAAGCCAATAATTAACACACTCTCCAGGAAGTGGAAGAGCTTCTGTCTGAGTGGCTGAAATACTACATTTATTACCTCCCAGAAAAACCTAGTGACCAAGCTAAAGGCTACTTAAAAACAGGGGAAGGTCACTCCTACCCATCTTGTTTAAGCCATTTCACAGTGTAGGAAAGAAATCAAGTTTCAAGCATCAGAAAGGAAGCACAGGAAGTACGATTCTTAACAAGTAAAGGTAAAGATGGTGAGATGTGTAACTCCACTGCTATCCCTCAGCATATCTCACTGGTTAACTCCGAACAGCTGCCCAGTCAGTACCCTGCCTATCTTGAATACCATTTCAAGCCTCTTGCCACACATGGTGTATGATCCTGGTCATTTAAGAAAGGGCTCTGTGTTCCACCTTGGCTGCCTGATTTTTAGGTAACTGAAACCTTCTTAAGATTTGTGTTTAAGACTTCAAATCGGAACCATTATTATTTTGCTTCTATTTTGAGAATGCCATAAATATATCAGATATTTTCTTGTTTGAGTGATAACATCAGCTCTTATTCCTACTGTCACTATTTTCCATTAGATTATGGTAGGGCATAGGTTCTTTGCTCCAAAACAATACAGCCAGGTTTTAAAAAGATAATACATATTGTACGCTAATGGAATAAAAAGTCTGTACTTGCTTTTAACATGCATCCCTTTGGAAACAGGAAATGACTGGCTGTTATTGGCTGTTCTCCCTTATGATTTAAAAGAAGAACTGTGGGAAGGCTTTGCTGAATGGCCTTTGATTTTCTGTCAATGCAGTTTTGCCAGAATTTTAACCTAGGTCCCATAAGTGAAAGTAAAACATTAATCTACTCAGTCAGTCAGTCCCTGGATAAACCTTGGAAACTGAAAAAGTGTTTACAACAAAGATATCATAACCCTTTGAATACTTAAAAGAATGATAACAAAGCAAATAGGTCTCTATTTAAAACTAGTTAAGATGCAATACTATTGTTCTGAATCCAGACGAACAAATGAAAGCCAAAGACAAGTTACAGCTTATATTTTAAAGTTATTTAGCCTTTCGCTTGAAATCAGCCCCAAATGAAATGTTTAACTCTCTTTAAATGTGTGACACCATCCATCACAATTTTATAGTTAGACACATAATAATGTATAATCTCAGCTTGCTGTCCACTTGTAAAAATGGGAATAGACTTCGAGAAATAAGCAATTTCCCAACAGAAAATTGGAAATTCTGCCAACCAATTCCAGGTGACCTGCCATCAATCAGTGTTAAATTCTCCCGAGCTATTGCTGAAGGGTATTGCCATTACTGACGGGCTTCACCTGGTGACTAATGGTATATAACAAATACATTCAAGAACTATAGAAATCCTAAGAATCTGTAATTGTCAGTTAACTTCCAGCACAGACCTTCTCAGGCAATTCAGAAAGAAAGTGAGGTTTCTATAACCTCCAAACTACTCATTTTTATTATAATGGTTTAAAAAAAACCAGAATGACTCGATGCCGTGGAACTAAATTAAATCAGATTGCAAAACACTTATTTGTTGCAGAATGATTTAATGCAGATCTATTTTGCCATATGCACTGAGTATGTGCTAATGTGACAATTACTCTAAACCTGGACGTCAAATTCAAGTTACTGATAAAACTCTGAGTGATTAATAATTATGAGTAATGTTTGAAGTGTGCTGCTCCAGGGTAATAGTTTCCTTCATTTGCTTGAATATCTACTTAGAATTAAATATTCAAGTGCTTTGGTTACCCACATACAGCCAGCATAGCTACGAATTTACTTTACAGATGAGAAATATGCTACAGGCATGAAAACTTGACTCTGTTGAACCAGTATCAACCAGAGAAATCATGATGGATCTGTTACATGGTATCTTCAAGACAGGGAAACAGGGTTTTCAACTGTTGTCAAAAACAGAAGATTTAAAGATGTTTGTTAAGCACAGAAACTTTAACTCCCACTGAACTTTAAAGTAAAAAAAACAAACAAACAAAATAAAAAGTAGTGGAGAGCACTGCTGGGCCCACACTGGAAGCAGATCAGATCAGGAAGTCTCTTGTCCCCGTAATAGCCCTATTGAAGTCACTAATCCTGAGTTTACAGGCCCGCAGGACTGTTGCAGTCAATGAGGTAGCGCACAGAGATGCAAACCAATAATTCTGCTTGCCTGATTTCTGTGGGACAAATCATAGGCGTAAAGAAAAGCATATATATGAGTATTAGCAAGACCTAAATTTATAAACCTGCAACAAGAAGCATAATTAATCATATGTTAAGAAAGCAAGAGATAAAAGAATAGTACCAGAAAATGTCTGTTTCTCTGTAAATAAATCTGCTTCATGCTATGCTAGAATAATAATAGTGAGTTTCTACAGCAGACACTACAACATTTTAAATCATAGAGAAAAGCTGTATTATAGTCCAAAAGTCCACAGGACACTGGGCTGCTCCTGAAAATAAAGCAAATTCAACAAAAAATAAAAAGTAAATATTTTATATGCATTCAAAATCCACTCTGTCCAAAAACATGAGAGCTGATGAAGGGAGAAATGTGGATGCAAGCAGAAAAGAAAAAGGTTTTAAATCACTGATAATGTTCAAAGAAAGAAGCTTCTTCATGTCATTTGCTGCAATGGCACAGATAAAATGCAGACAGAAGAAGATGGCTCTACATAAGACAGACACCTGGATTTTCCATGAGATGTGTACAACAGTGTGGAGATTTCTTCCCCTTTTGGTACCGATCTTTTAGGAGTTCTGGTTTTGTTTGTAACTCATTATGTGTAGTCTCCTTGGTACCCCTTGATCAGATGACAATGACAACAGCTGAACTCTTGGTTTTCCAGAATTATTGATAAGAACAGAAATATTCTCTCAAGCAAAGCAAGATCCTTTTACTTTCAAATGATGTCATCTGACTCGTTCAGTCAGGGTTTGCTTCTTGTTGAGCAGGTTAAGTGCAGAAAAGTAAATTTTCATAAGGGCAGTCAATTTCTCAATACGAGACTTGCTGTAACAGACTGCAAAGTTACCACGCACTTGCTTTTCCGCTAAATAAAAAAGCATTCCATTCAGACACCTCAGTGCCTGTCTATGTTCCAGTGAGGGAAATACTAAGAGTGGGTATTGGTGATGCATTTGGACTGAGTTGAAGAAGTGCTGAGGTCTTCATTCCCAAAGTCAGGAGATGCTCAGTATTTCATAAAATCCTGTGAATAATCAGATCATCTTTGCAGTGTTTGTTAATCTTCTCATTGCATCCCTCTGTCAGAGGTGTTACTTATAGCCATTTTACCAATAAAGTATAAAATGAGGAAGTGCTAAGTGGAAAAGAATCAGTTTCCAGGAGTGGGTTTAAGTCCTTGTCATACTGAGAAATATGTCCCCATTCTCTCCACAGTTTACTGAGTCTCTGACTGCTTAACATCATTTGTAAAAGAAATCAGCGTAGATTTTCAATGTAGAGACTTAAAATATCCTTAAATACTTAATGTCAGATTGAAAGATTAAAGAATAAAAGTAGGAATATATTGAACAAAATAGCATCTAAGATATTAATTTAATTACCAAGTCTCTCTAAGGGTAACTGATCTGTGGTAGCATGGACTTAATTTCTCCCTTCTTTTTCTGAACAGAGAAGCAGCAGATGACATGATCTTCTATTATTCTCTAGATATCTGTCAGTGAACACCGTATTGCCATATTGCATAGAACAATTCTCCTTCAAGTTTGGTATCTAGTCTCAAGACATGTTTTCTGAGAGTACAGTCAGTAATGGAACTCATTGAAAGACTTCAAACTGATCTTATATTAGACTAAAAAAACAGATTTTCAGTTGAAATCACATTTTCTGAGATAATTGCTCTTTTTTCAATTTTCCAGAGACAATCTAAAAATTATTTTAACTTGTTGAGTTAAACTCCAGTCCATCAAATACTGACTGATTGGTTCCCAATGCACAGAAAAGAAGCTTTAAATATTTTCAGTCTGTTGAGTAACTGCCCATAACATATACTGGTATTCACTGAGTCACTGATGCAGCCAAATGATTTTTTGTAAAACCTGGACTTTGATTATTTGGACTATTTTAAAACAAATTAAATGCAAGTGCTTCTCTCATTACTGTTGTAAAAAATCAGGTATTAATACATTTCAACATGTTGTAGATCTCTAAACTCTCAAATTCTGAGGTAAGGTAGGTAAGTTCCATAAGAAAAGAATGAATTCTCAGCCAGTATCATTAGGTAAGTTCCACTGACGCCACAGGAATAAAGGGTGTAAAACAGCTGATTTTTATATATTTTAAAAGGGATTTAGAGCTGTAAGTAACATATCAATATGTGACGGCATATAGATAACCCTAGAAAAGGCCTTTCTTCTTATGAAAATAAATTCAAGGGAAAGACTCAGACATATGCATTCCACTGAGCAGGAATAAAAATAGGCCTATATATTCTGACTTCTGAAAGAAGAAATAAGTAGATATATAACACAGAGCATTTCTACCGTATTAAAGAGAGTTGCCTTAGAAATCCAAAGACAGAGCATTGCTTGTGATGAGTACTAATTAGAACTGTTCGAGCCCGGAGGTGCGTGTCCATTTCAAGCTTTCTGAACCTCTCACAAAGCCTAGCAGGTTTTTCAGGCCTGTCCCATATTGTTCACACATTGTGTACTAGCTTCGCCATCTGCGACACTTCACAGCCATGACATATTGGTAGGAGTGAACAAGCATTACAGTTCACAAAGAAATATGTGCTATGCATTGTTTACAAAAATAAGCATATAAAAAAACCTACAGGAAATAGGTCTCCTTACCCCTATAGTCTGGGGAGGAGAGCTTTCTATCTGACACAACTCATACTAAATTATTATGGAAATTATAGGAATACATTAGCATTATATTATTATGCAGAATTATGCCATTTCTGTAACATCACAGACATTCTTGATAAATCTTAGGATATAATAAAGAGTTCAACTGAAATATTTTCTGAGAGTATTGCACTGCTAGGGAAATCTGAATTCCCTGGAGAGGTAAATTCTGACACCCATACTCATGCTAAGTAGAATCCAACTTCCTGAGTTGTCTCACTGACTTTAATAGCCCTATTCATTGAAGAATTTTTTAAAATGGTCTGTGGATCTGTAAGCAAAACTCCACTTCAACACACAATGACTGTTTTCCAAATCCTTCCTCAATAGACAATTTCCCCATCAAAGGTGAAACACCATTGAAAAGATGCAGCATTGCTAAGCTTGAAATAAGTGATTTTGTTTCTTAAATACAAACACTGAGATATAGTCATGCACTTTGCAAGGAAGACCCTCTTCTTCCTTGACAAATGCAGCAGCAGGAAAATGCTGAAATAGTTTGGATAAATGTTATAGATCTCTAAGGAAATTTGGGAATTAGAAAGCTATTAAATGAAGCTACTTTATATGCTCGTTTTCTTTTCTTTTACAATGGATACCACTCTTTGGAAGATGATAGATGCTGATCCCACAAGTATGTTAAGCAGCTCAACTATGTCCTTGCGAGTAGACTGAGCCAATGAAAGTCAGATATCCTGCTCTCCCCTCGCCTACTACTTCTACAGTAAGTTTATTTCAAGCCATTCAAACAAACCAAGCCCCCTATAATTCTTCACACACACACACACACACACACACACACATTTCTGTAATTCAGGAAAATTTCAAATATCACAAAATGCTTGAATGCATATATTTTCCCAAGTATACCACATATACACTGCTTGGGAACTACTGTGTTTTGTGTTGCTTCTTCTCACAGCACCACCAGCAGTGTCAGTGTCCCCTTTTCCAGGCCTATCTTTAACCTGCTAAATCCAGACTAATTATGTGAAGTTGTCTCATTTCTTTCAACAGACTACTGACCCTCTGCCACTGTGAGAATACCACCAGTTTGTGGGCCACGCATGTGGCACCTTTGAGATTCTGAACAAACAGTTACAATTACAAGCAATCAGGAATAAAGAGGGGGAGTCTACAGTATCTGTTTTGGAGTGTAGCTAGTAATACATTTTATCAGGGACAACCCAATTTGGAAAAACTTACAGTAAAGGACACACAGTCCCGGTGGGAGAAGAAATACAGAAGGAAGTCAAGGCAGCATACCTTGAACAGCACACAAGTGATAACTGTGTACTCTGGTGAGACTTAAACAACAAGAGTTTTTGGAGATATTCACTCAAAAAATGAAAAGAGCAGAAGTTTAGAATCTGTTCTCTAACCCATAACAGCATGGCTTGCTCCATAAGGGCCTCCATTGCAGTCTTTCACTTAGTCACTCTTTATTCTCCCTGAGTAGCAGCTGTAGAATATTTTGTAAAGGTGCATATAAGTCCAGAAAAAAATCAGTGAAGCAAGATGATGATGAAGTGAAGAATCTCCTTTAGAAAAAGGAATTAAACTCACTTCACACTCCATGCAGCCATCAAGCTCATGGCTGAGCAACACACTGTAGAGTTGAATATAATGAGGCTGCTGTGTAATGTCACATTACAAAAAGCTGTGCAACACTGAATTTAAAGAAAAAAGAGAGGATCCTTCTGATAACACAGCTCTCTCTCCCTCTACTAAAAAAAGGTATAGAGGAAAACTAGGAAATAGATTCAACCACAGCAATCTCTTACAGTTCATGCTAATTAGCCAGTTTTTCAGTCAGAATATATGCACTGGAACACTCAACTGAGATTCTTTAGAAATTATCAGAAATTATGTATATGAATTGCACACGCTGTTATAAATTGATCATTCTTCACTGCAAGTTAACACAATTCTGGAGAGCAAAATCATGGATATTTGATTGCTAAAACACTATTTTTAGAAGTGACCATTAATTAATTTTTATCTGCGATTTCATTAGTTGACTGAAATTCTTTAGTTAGATTCTTTAGGAATCCATCCTAACTTCTAAATGGTTAATGTCCGAGGTGGATGAGTCTGTTGAGTCTGATTACTCATTCATAATCCCCAATTTGGGGCATCCTTGATTATCCCAAACTTAAATAGACATAAGAGCAAAGATGAATCAGGCCTTACGTATCTGTTTTCCTGGGCTTATACAGCTGAAACACTTGGAGGCTTACCTTAAGAATAACCATACAAGGAGGTAATAAAAATCAGTTGCCTGCTAGATTGCAATAAAAATGAAGTAAGCAAGAGTAAATACGAAAAATTCTGTGGATGACTCTTAAGACATGACCCTGCTTGCAAGAGCCATTTTCTTGTGCAGAAATCACTTTCTCTTTTGCAGTTTATGTTTGGCCATTTTTCTTCTCCTTTATTTGAAAACTGAAATCTCATAGTCTTTTTTATTCTGCATTTTTAGAAAAAAAGTTAGAATACGCAGCTCATGCAACAGTGAAGAGAGAAGCTGGTTATCCCAATCTTTTACATCTAAGAAGGTACATGCTGTGGTTTCCCAGGACCATGCCACAGATGCTGTCTTCCTATACTGTGGCCTGTTGGTGCAGCTACAACAGAGCTTGTTACTGGTTTATCTCCCATTCTATATGGGGTAAGAAGATACGGTTTGTTCTGTGTCTTAATAGGCACCAGGCTGTGGACTGTGAAAGGCAAGTGTTGATATGAAATTTAAGACAGTTCTCATAATGAAGCAGTACCAGTGACACAGATCTTCTAATCAGGCATTTAGTAATTTTGCTTTGCAGCTTGGAAAACGTCTTTCATTTAAATTCACCTCCTAGGAGCTGTATGTCAGGCAATTACTCTTTACCAGAAGATTTCAAAGTCCGAGCAAATTAAATGGGTTCTGTTCTTAAAGTAATAGTGCCCTCAAAGCATCATTACTGTTGTTAAGAAATGGCAAACCTGAAAGCACAAAGGCCTCTGTTCCCTATGAATACAGGCGTAATTCCTATTAATGTTATTGACAATCATGTGCATATTTACAGATATAAAGTAGAGTTTTTCTGGATGAATAACGTAGCTGAATACAATTCTGAAGGAAAAGCACTTAAAAGGAGAAATGAGTTCAGTTTTCAGAACACTGAGACTTCTGAATTAATTAAATTCAAACTATTATGGCCTATAGTGATATTGGTTCCAAACCTGCCCAGATATTAGCTAGTTTGGTCAGGAATAGACCTCTGAGGAAGAACAGCAACTTTGTAAAACTTGGCACCAGTGAGCATTAGTCTTCCTTTGCATCACTACTGGATAAATGTTCTTGTGCAGTAGAGTGAATCTCCACGTTTTGCTAAAATGTAGTCTTAGATTGTTCCTCACTGAAATAAAAAATAAATGGTTGATTTTCATGTCAGCAATCATTCAAAAAACTTACAATCATTTACAGTCAGTTGGAACCACTGCCCGAAACATAGGCCAACTGCAAGCCTTCAGAGGGGGTTAAAATATGAATGTACCAAAGTCTGGGGAATTATAGGATGGCACTCTACTTTTAGGAGGAAAATCCAGAGTCCACAGAGAAGCCCATAGTACAGCCCTAGAAATAAGCAGATGTAGCAAGCCCCAAGAAAGATGTGAAGACAAATTGCTTCTGAAGAGGTGTGGACTCTTAGACAAGATAGCATTTTTTGCTGTTTGAGTTCAGATAAAACTTGGATTCTGTGCCTATTGTATCCCCCCCAAAAAAAACCCTCTATCTTTAATTTTCCTGTCAACCAATGAAAGCTTGATACTAGTTCACCAATAACCAAAAGCAGTAACAGCACTTTTCATTTCATTTTTGTTTTGTTTTTGATAAGTTGGGTACATTTTCAAAGTGTTGCAAGGGAAATCAGGCACAGAAATGCTTTCAAACAGAACAGATTCTTCAGACAGACCTTTTGAAACCCTTGAATTAGAAATTATTCTCCAAAGTATCTTTTCTAGCAATATCTTTCTACTTAAAGGAAAGTCAAAAGAAAATGATGTCCAGGTTTATGAGAGAGACTGTAGAACTCCTGGGCTGGTTACTGATAAAATAGAACTATGGCAACAGAAAGCTGTCAGCAGAACTCCAGCTTGTAATCCAGTACAATCTATGTTGCTAAAACGCTACTTAAAAATGACAGCATTTCCTCTGATTCCATAAAGAACCGCCGCCATAATCGGACAGGCTTTCAACGCTATAACACAGTGTTACTGTCATCCTTTCTTGGCCAGGCTCACAGAAGAGAGAGGCGTGCTGCAATTCCCATTGAGAAAATGCAATTTATTGGTTGTCGTACACTCTGGTAAATCTGTCTTCTTCCGTTTATTTCTTTGTTATTTCTAACTGTCAAGACATGGCTATATAAACAGAAACACCCTAATCATTTGCCTTTCCTGCATATCTGTTCAGTAATAACATAATCTAGGTCATAGATACTGCAGTCACTGTGGCTATGAAGGCTTATGTTTGGTTGGACAGAGCGTCACAGTTTTGGCTCAATAATATTTTTCTTCACTGATTGTTTTCTGGAGGGCAGGATTTGATGCCTTTTTTTAGTTTATATATTGTTTGAATTCATATCAAAAAGTATTCAAAATTTGGCATAGTCAATTTACAGTTATCATTTGTTTATAAACTTTTGATTAGTTTTCCAATTTAGCTAGCTAGATATTTAGATAGCCTTCCAGTTCCACTAGAGTAGCACTGTTTGTACTTTAAAGTAATTAAAGCGAGGAAAATAAGACAATAGAATAACACGAAGGTAACTAAGTGCTATTTTCAAAGGCAACTTAAGATAGCATTTGCAAAAGCATCTCAGTGATCAGAGATCTAGAAAGCATAACCTATGAGGAAAGGCTGAAAGAATTAGAGTTGTTTAGTCTATAGAAAAAGGACATTGAAGGTCAGCAATATGATAATAGTCTTCAAACATATGAAACAATCTTTTATGAGGAAAAAAGGATACAGTTGTTCTCCACATCCACTTGGGATAGAACAATAAACAATGGGTTTAAATTGCATCAAGGCAAATATGGGGGAAAAAAAAGAAAAAACGTTTCTCACAAAAGGGCTGGTAAAGTACTAGAAAAAACTGCATGGCCAGTGGAGGCTGTAGCACTGCAAATTTAAAAGCAGATTACAGAAAATATTATCAGGAATAGTTTAGACAGAGCTGATCCTACCTTGGGATAGAAGAATGCACCAGATGACAACTTCAGACTCCCCCATACCTTTTTTCAATGATGTTTTTGTTTCCCACTGTACCCAGGGGTACTGAAGTTCCCAAGCTCCAGATTTCCAAAGATAGAGAGGCATGTGCACAGCAGAATAACAGAAAGGAGATCACCTGGCACTTCAGAAATTCTAGTTGGTACCTCTTTTCATCTGTTGGTGCTTAAAACCTTTCAAAACCATCTAGAAGTGTCCAGATCACTTTTTAAAGTGGGCTCCCAGGGTTGAAAGTATTGAACATTTTATCCATAGTGACTAGTCCATGTGTCCAGAAAGGCATCTAATGATTGCTGTGCTCGGATAGAGGCACCTACCTAATTATAGGAGAGGTCACACTGAGCCAAATAGAACTGTTCACATCCTTAAAGTTAAAAAGAGAAATACTTCACTAAATGGGAAGTTTATTGCCAGAATATATATGTCCATGTCCATTCCTTATACCCATGATATAAGGAATTCCAGTCTCAAATACCTATACTGTGTTTTTCTCCTGTCTTCCATGCTTAAAGAAAGAAAAAAAAAGTCAGCATAAGAGGTCAATAAATACAAGTATATAGATTTAAATAACCTGACCAAATATTTTCTGAAAGTACTTTGTTCAGTATGCCAGCATCAGCTCCTGAGCATGTGTTTTATAGAGGACAACCCAATGAATTTAAGCTACCTTCTGTTAGAGAGTAGGATGAAAATTCTGCAGGGGCAGTTTATCTACCTATCATACTTTCACAGCAGCCACTGTCAAGAGACTAGGTACTGGATTAGCTAGACTTTGGGCCAGATGGCAGCTTTAACGCTACTGAATGCTACAGTATGTTTGTAGGCTACAGTACTCTTGCCTCATAAAGATCTTTACACATATATGTACACCTCATCATATTCAGTGAAGTTCAACTATTTCAGGCCAATGCAATATCAGGTACTCAGTCACTGCTTCCAATTAAATCTCTGCTTAAAACCAGCTCTCCCTATTCATTTTCCATTCTTCTTGCTCTTTCTTCTTGCTCTTTCTTTCATTACTTTTCTTACAAACAGGAAATAAACCAGTCATTGTTACTGAACCAAACTGTTGAAAGCAGACTGACATTACAGCACTATCTTTGAATGATTTAGAAAGATATTTAATATGTTCTACTGTGTGTAATTCCATGGAGCCTTGACATTTAGATATTAGTGTAAATAATAAACAATAGTACCTAATTATGATTAAAATTGAAAAACCAAACAGTGCATTATACAAATGGAAAAAGAAAAGAAAAGGTGGCGTAGGTAGTAAACAGAGACAGAGGAAAATCCATCCAGAGTCATAAGATAACTATACTTAAAGCCATACAATTACATTGTGTCAAAAATAATAGAGGGAAGCAGCTCACCACTAATGCAATTGTGCTTTAATAATCGAGATGACATCTACATGAGCCTGTGAGAAAGGCAACCTTAAAAAACATAAATGAAAACTTTTGAAGAGACCAGGTTTACTCTCTCAGCTATTTGTGTTGTGCATCAAGCTGAAATAATTGGATGCATCGTTTCAAAACATTCAGTTTCTGCTTGAACGGGTAGGAGGACCTCCTGCAGTTCAGGGTAACCCACAGTCTGTTGTGGGGACCTTCAAAATTCACCAGGTGGTCCCCTGAGAAACATCCCATGTCATCTGATCTCCTAGCTCTTTTCTACTCTAAATTTATACAGTCTGTCAAGGTTGTCAATGTGAAAGCCATTTAGATGTTGTCTTGTTTTTCACTTCCTACTCTAAAATGTTCCAGAAATGAATCCACTATCTCTGAATAGAGAATTGGTCTCAGAATTGGTCAGAACTTCATTTAGACTCTTATTAAGGGCTTATCAAGTAAAAAGGACTGGAAAAAAGAAAAAAAAAATGTTTTTTTCCCCCGCCCTCCACCTAGTCTGAATGACAGGCCTTTTGAGGTCAGTATTGCTTAAGCCTGTAAAATGAAAGTGCTACGAATCACAATCAAGTAACTGTCAGGCGCCTTATTAAATTTCATTCAATTCCATACCAAATCTTAAGGGACCATCGCTATCTTCCAATTTAGACAAAGATTAAATAAAAGCTGATCAAAGATTTATGGAATTCTAAAGTGATACTAAACACAATGTGCTATGCCTTGAAAGCTTTCTCTGGTGCAGTGGAGTTAGAAGTGGCCTACTTTAATGGTTTAAGTACCGCTTTTCATAGGAGGAAAAAATTAGCAGTTTACAACCACATCACCTAATTAAAATCTCATAATTCATAGTCTAAATCAAGTTTACACTAACATTAGGATTTAAATTGTTGACCAGAAAGAATAAAAAACAACTACCACAGCAAAAGAAGCAACATTACCGTTCTTTTTTCTAATTCAGAAAAAAGTCAAAACTTCACTTTTGGTGGGTTTCCAGACTAGCAATTATCTATCTGGGGTCAAAGACAGATGTGTACCCCAAAGTATTTTGTCATTTTGGATTTCATGCTCTACAGTTCCTGTGTGTTTACTCACATTTATCCTCATAATATCTGAGAACACCCTTCATGGAATTTGTCTTCACAACACCCTTGGTAGGGAAGCATAGGGACACATTATCCCTACTTGTTAAATAGAGCAAGGAGCAGGGTAGAGTAAGTGATTAATCCAGAAGCGCATAAGAAATGCACAGGTGAGCTAGGAAGGTCTCCTAAGTACAAGTTTAGTAGTAGCAGTAACTACTAGACTGCCTATTTTCACCACTATATTATACCAGGGTTCTACCTGGCGATGGTAATAAGCTACATGCAGTTATTATATAGTAGTATATTAAAAGTATTAACAGGACATAAGGGAAAGAAAATGAAGCAATGAGAAAGAGCATTAACACAAGGAAGTGGCCCGATTTCATTTCTTGCTGCTGAAGGAAAGAGTTCCTAAATAAGTGGAGAGTCACAAGCAAAGAACTGACAGCCTTTCACATTTAAGAGAGAAAACTCTTAAAATTTTGTGTGTTTTCAAAGCAACCGGATTCATTACAAACTGTGTGCTTTATCAAGGGTTCCAGTGTTCTAGCAGAAAAAATTCAGGCTAAGGCTTGGCAAGATATTTATGAGTTTGAACATACATCAGAATTAACCAAATTCTTTTGTGGTAGAACCTCTTGAGAGTCAATAAACAAGTATAGAAGACATACTGATTTCTGAAATGTAACTCAAGAATAATTTCACTGTTTTGTACATCTGCTCTTCTTTCTTCTATTGGGGCTCTTTCCACCCTTATCTGAATACCTGCAGCATCCTTCTTTAACGAGCTGATGCTGACAGCTTTGCTACTGATGATTATATGTGCCCTAGAAATGTGGATTTGTTTACTGAAAAACTAAACATAGGACAAAGACTCAAAGCTCAGATCCTTCCATGCCTTCTTTACACTGTTGCAGCCCCAATGACCTCAGATACACACGAAAGCGAAGGCAGAATTTGCAGTGCAAATGACAAACAAACAACAGCATTTGTGACTCCTGCAAGTTATGATATTATAAAATCATATAGAAATCCATGACACATTCAGAATCCAAATGGAACATGAAGCAACATATCATTTAAGACTACTTTCTGTTAGCAGTCCATGTAGTTTTCCATATTTCAAAATATACTTGGCATAAAATTATAAGAACTATGGTCAATGACAGTGTTTGTACTTGCAGTTAGTACATAGGGTTATTCTGTTATCTATACAAAATAAGCATAAACCAGGCTCCTGTGAAGACAATTCATAAATACCAGCCACAAGGAAGACAAAAAAAAGTGGTTTACAATAAACATGTTTACTTTTTACTAATAATTTCAAAGAGAGAACCTTTCACTCCTACTCAGTAACATCACAGGAAATTAAGCCAATACTCTTTCGTCATGCATTTAAAAAGGAAGATGCAAATTTAACTGAAACATAACAAGAATTATTGCCTGCTGATCACAAATTCAGTGTTGGTATGACTAATTCATGTTGATACTACTGAAAATATATGATTTAAGATGAATTCTGAAGGGGCAAGGTAGCTGCATATAGAGATGAATTAAACAGCAATTAACAGGCTTTCTTGCACATCATTTCAAATAATCACATTTGTCACTTTTTTATGATCATCAGCGATAAAGATTCAAGATCAGCAAATTAAAAAATAAGAGCTAGCAAAAATGAACTGAAGTGGAAACACATTGTATGTCACTCATTTATCTGCAAGAGATTTTCTTTCCATCCTGCCCTTACCGCAGGAGCGTCTCCCTAACGTTAAGCATGTGAAATGTAAATAATTCTAAAACATGTTAATTTCCAACTGTCAATGCCACAGAAATCCCTCTACAAGTCTCTCCAAAGGGATTTGTGTCTGAGAAAAAAGCCCCAGCTGAATTCAGTATACTAGGATGGTTTAATATCCCTTTTCTGGAACAGCTCCAAGGAAACAGTTAGAGATGTACAGAAATGAAACAAAAACCAGAAAATCCCATCTTCTAGCTTCTCCTGTTAAGAGCCATCTTGTAAGCCAGAAGAAGATCTCACAGAAAAAACTAATACAACAACCAAACTCTCACAAAAACCAGGATGTACACTTGACACAGGCATCGGCAGAAAGAGCCATCATCCTTTTCTCTCTGTGAAAAAAAGAATTAGAAGAGGAGGAGACTCATAAATTTTACCTTCTGTTCTCTTTCAACCTTAGGTAAAATGAGGCCTATTACTCCCCAAAAAGAGGAGACAAGCGTACAGAAGTTGCTTCTTACATTACAGAAAAAAACCCTTATCCCTAATCCAGTACTTGGTGGTAAATGATATACAAAAAACCCCTCCTTCTCTTTTTCAGCAGGCACCTTTCCCAGCAAGCTGATCCTCCTTTTCCTTAGTTTCACCAAACACATACATATACATAACAATATTTCTAGGGGGTGAGTTGGCAGAGGAAGGACCAGAGATGCAATTGCAAAGATAGGTGAAATCTACCTACCTCCTTCAGAGGCAATATATAATGCTTCTGTTCCCAGCTGTATCCCTGGTCACAAACCCTTCTACTGTTACTGTTATTAGTGCTGTTTCTTTCAAAGAAATTATATTTTACTATGTGATTTCCCAGTTCCTCAGCTCCAGAAACAGCTTTCGACAAAGCCCTACCTTGAAACCTTTACCCATTTATAAAGGTTTAATACTATTATATAGGCCTGAGCTGAGTTTCTGGAACATTCAGATGGCTATGCTGGGAAGCTACTGAAGAGGGCCAAATCAGTTTTGAAAATGGGCTCTTGGTCTAATATACAGACAGGCAGGATAAATCACAGTTAAATAGCAAGGGTCAAACCTCTGAGGGAGTAATCTTTCTTTGTTTCATCAGCAATGCCCACTATTAGATGTGCATATACCTTGAAATTAAGCCAATGGAACCTATGTGGAAAACTTGGTTTCAACTCTTTAATCAAATTTAAAGCCAAGCACCCAAAGAAATCACCCGCATTGTCAACCTGCACTGTCTCACGGCTACTGAATTTCTAGGCTCATGTAAACAACTCTTATTTCTCTTTACTTACAGAATATAAACAGAAACATTTGATATTTTTATTGCTGATTTTGTATTTAAAGCTAAAGACTGACAGAAAAAAATCTGAAATGGAAATCAAAGTGTATAAACAATACATTCATGTCAAATAGGAAAATAAATTCAGTCTTGAAACCTATACAGGACAATGCATTTGATAAAAGGCTTATACACAAAAGAAGTATTTTGTGATTTTTCTGTCCAAAAGCTATTCAAAGGATGAAGCCTATAGTACAGAAGCTATATGATGAGTTTCTAAGTAATTTGTGACAAATCAGACAGAAGCTATTGAACTACTTAAAAAGAAGAATACACATTGCAGCAGAAAGCCTCTTAGTTAGACTTGAACATATTGACACTGCTTTCTTGTTTGCTTTCTTCTGAAAGCAAAGTTGAATAACATATTTGTTTATTTAACTATGTAGAATCAATAAAACCAATTGTAGAAACACACCCTATCTGTAAAATCAAAGTCGCCTCATTTTGAAAATGGACCTACTCTCTTAAATTTTCTAGAAACCAGTAGGAGACCCTGTGAAGGGGCCTGCTTTTCAGCAAGTGCTGAGTACTAGACATGACTGAGCTTTATTTTTTTGTTTCTTTTTTGGAAAGATAACTTCATATGTTAGGTTAGTGAGTCAAATGAAACTTCTACTCCTTGAGTATTTTGCTTTAAGCATATAATCTTGCATCAATATTTCTGCCACTTGTGGGGCTTTTTTTTTTAAACCAAAGTCCTGCTTTCCACATGAAAATAAAACTTTTAAATCCCTATTTACAAAGTAAGGGCTTATGCACAACATAAAAAATTCCTGTGAACCAAAGAATACTTAATAGAAAATGGCATCTATAAAGGACAAAGAAGCCAAGACAGTCTCTTGGTAGCTAAAACATGTGACAGACCCATGGGCAGCTTCAAAGCTGCTAGGATGATGCATCTGCCAAGCAGCCAGCTGCTCCTGCTAGACAATCTCTTTTGTGACTTGGCATCTAGGTCTTGTGCTTGCCATTCAAAAGCAACAGAAGGAGTCACAGGATATAGAATGGTTGGTAGCTAACCCTTCACATAACATCTGCAGTAATCCTTGTGGAGGCAGTGGGTGCCATGGGAAGCAACATTTTTGCTCTGAAAAGCTGGAGCAGTCATTTAGGGGGGAAAAAATGCACAACTGAAAGATGTATTTATTGTAAGAGCTCCTTTGTCCCCCCTAACACAGTATCTCAGGGCTTGAAAAAGCTTTTGTGGCATAATGAAGAATGATAATAGCACTCTACCATCCCCATTTTAAAGGCAACCAAGGTGCCAAAGATTAGGTGGTTCAGCAAAGGTCACAGAGGATATCTGTGCCAGAATAAGGATTCAAGCATGTCTTCCCAGACATAAGCATAATGTGGTGTCTATTGGACCATGTCTTCTTCCATATAAAGGGTAGGTCATTTCTAAGTACATACAGCGTGAGTTTTGCCCTATAGCAGTCAGCAGAAATGAAACCATTACAAGTTAAATTACAGTTCCAGAGAACCTTCTCTCAAAAGCCTTTCACAGATTTAATGAAGGACCATGTATTTTCTGGATGTTATGTTTTAAGCCATTCCATACAATATTAAAGCAAATCCATAATTTACTATTACATTCTGCAAGATGATTCCCAAAAGTTAGCCTCCTCTCTTAAACCTTAAAGAATTTTATAACAGTAAGTCTGATTGCTTAACCTTCTCATTGATTGTAGGCTTATATATTAATTCTTATTTTTATGTGTTCCTCAGAAGTGAATAAATTGCAGTTCATTCTCTGCAAACATAAGAGCAGCAGGCACCATCATGATGGAAACATTTGGCGTTTGCACTACAGCATGGATACCCAGGCTTAAAAGCTCATAGAGCAGTGATTCCAAAGTCTCAGATTCATTTCCAGCCAGGTTCATTTCCTGGCAAATAATGATGAGGTGAACAGAACACAACCTACTCCCTCTTGCAGCTGCTTCTGTCCTAGCACTCACTTCACATACCTTCAGTCAGCTAGTTTCTATGTCTAGAGGGCAGCCTGGCATCAGCTTCTTTGAATGATTCATACATTATGCCATATCCAGGGATATGACAACATTTAAACAAGATAGATGATTAAAAGATAGTGAGAGCCATCTATTATGGATTAAAGTGTAGAATGAAAAGTTTTTGGAATGTTAGTGTTGCACAAATATTAAATACAACCCCCTGTAAACTACTGAAAAATTATCAAATTTAATGATGGTCTATGTTGTTTTCATGGAAAATCAAAAACAAATTTAATAGAGAAACATATCCCAGTTGTAGGAAAAATTTATATATTTTATATATATATATATCATTTCCGGAAGAGATGGTGTGCTCATATTGACATATATGGGAATGGAGGAATTATGAGGGCTAATTTGGGGGTTTAAGATAATCTTATTTGTATCACAGCCATTTGTAGAAACAACAATCAAAGATCTTCATCCTGCATAAAGCTGCATAAGGATCCCCCAAACTAAAGAAAACATGGGAAGAAAGCTTGTTCAAAAAATACACTAAGTGACATGTTCATTGTCTTTGTTGTGTCGCCTGTGGATACCATCAAAAGATGAAGGCAAGCTGAAAATTATTGATCTTCTAAAATATATGTACAGTGAATATTTCTTTTGATAGATGATTGATTGAATATTGCAAGTCTTGTAAATGTTGTAACTTGCAGGAAAGCCATTTAAACAGAAGACAACATGCTAACCGAGGACTACAACCAGTATGTAAACTTCATTTACAAAGAGGTGGAAGTGCTGTACTTCTAATACCCAACTTTAGTAAACCTGCATCATGATTAGAAGATTCCACCTGATGGAAAACAGAGACAAGACGTAATCTGGGAGGCAGACAGTCCCAATAGCTGGGTCATTCAGGTTGCTAGGTCCTCAAGCTAGCTTACATCAACTCTGCAAGATCCCATTTAGAAGATAAGTGCTATTGAGCTGTCCTCTCAGTTCCTGCAGCCAAAACAAATCTCAAAGGAAGTTCCGCTGTGATAGACATTTCCCTACTGTTGAATCTGCCTTAGCTACTGCAGCTAAAAAGATGCATTAGAGAGATGTGACACCTGGTGTATTTCAAGTTTGCATTATCTCATTGCCATGTGATATCTCTTTAATAGGCACTATTTGCTACATCTCTAGAAACTGCAGAGAGAAAGCACAAAAAAACGTTAAATACTTGCATTTCACAACTACACTCTTATTAATAAAAAAAGAAGATGCTACACCCTAAAATCCTGTTCTAAAACAAAATGACGCACTGTAAGTATGATGCTAAATAGAAGAGAAGAGGCAACAGGTAAGACATCAGGCCAAATTAAGTAAAGAGGGATAGGAGACTGGGATAACAAACAAAAAGGATCCCATTCTTGTATTACAGCATCTCCTAACCTTTGGGTGTTTTACCATAGGATTTGATTGAAACAACACAGACCAATAGAAAAGGCACTGTGCATCTCAATCATGGCTAAGTATGTTGCTGTAACGAGGATCTCTGGTGAATCTGTTTGCATTCTGAGGCCTGAATTTATGGTAGGTTGTTACATTCACTGAAATCACAAAGGGGAAGTAGTAATAAAAAATTGCTATGACTGCAACAAAAAGCTCACAAGCAGGGCAAATAAGCCCCTCTGGAAGTTACTCAGATTAAGCTATCCTCATTTTGGGAAGTAACTATTTGTTAACAAATAAAACTTTATTATTATAGCTATACTACTTTGCTGCTCTGTGACTGGCAAGTTTCCTGATTTTTGACTTTCAGTTCTGAAATATCACATTGTCAGGAACTAAGCTGACTGAACTGTGCAATCTGTGTATTCAGATCACATGCTACAAAGTATCTTATTTCATATGTATCTACTGTAAAGTGACTCCAGCCAAATCACTATGAACAAATGGGCTCTCAAATAAAGGGTCATTAGTGGCCAATAAATAAGAAATCCAGATATCAATCGGGGTGGCAGAAAATCCCTACCTTCTCTTGACACCTGTCTGCCCTTACTTCCCATTGAAAAATGGCCATATAAAAATTTACCTATCTAATTATCTTTGGGATTTAAACCATATCCATCATAAAGGCAACCAAATTCTTAAAAACACTGTGCTTTGACATGTATAACCTCTGGGTTATGCTTCAAGTTCAACAGAACTGTGATATATATGTGCACAGGTTAATAAAAGAAATTTGCCCAAGATATCCTTTTGCCTCAGCATCTGACTTTTCCGTAATCTGCTTCTCCAAATCTTCCATCACTGTAATTAAATATGTCTGCATTATTTCATTAAAGCTAAGCCTGCTGATACCAGCTAAAGATCTGGTTCAGTTTGCCTATGCAACTTCCTCACCTTTTATCCATCTTTTGGGATACATGACAAATACAAATGTCCTGCATGAGGAAAAAGTATATACGATCCAATCCACCAACACTGTCAATATTAGCTACAACCCACTAATTAAGTTGCAGAAAGTGATTGAACTAATTAGCAAGGCACACAAAGTGGAATATCACTAGTCAGTCAATCAATGCTAGTTTCCATTAAGTGAATGAGTGTTTCCCACAGTTTTTGGGTCACTGTCAACTTCCCAAATTTCCCATTGGACTACCTTGCCCTCTCACCAAATTTTTAATTGAAAATACTAACAGAATGACTTGTTTCTACCTACTACTTATATTCCAACGGACCACCAATGATTACAATCTGGGAAACACTGAAACAGTATCAGGTGCTTCAGATTTGTTTCTGTTCCTTTCACTGAGAATAGCAAATGAGACCCTAACTTTTCCAGGTCCCAAGTGACCTCAACACTTGTTGTGATAAATATCCCCATTTAGGGAAGTATTTATTGAGGTATAAAACTCACAGCTATAAAGAAACCCTGCCAAAGGCACAGCTGACCTAAGGAAACTGCTTAAAGTGGTATCTAATCTTTGACGATTGGCAGAGCCACAAGACATTTTGAGTGGCGGTAAAAGTAAATTTAGGCTTATTGACATTAGGCTCACTTTTCCTACTTAGCTTTCATGGATTCCTCCAAAACAGTCTGCTGACCCCCAGCATGCTGTCAAACCATAGGTTACAAACCACTCTGTAGATACATAACACTAGAACAGTATCAAGCTTTAATATGATAGGTATCCCCCAAAGAATATTTACAAATATGCTTTCACTACAAGGTCTGCTGACTCAAATATTCTGCTGCCCAAACTTTAGCTCATTTATTTTAGTGCTTAGAGCCTTACAGGAATCCCTCAGCACTCTGAAGACTCTGATAGCTAAACAGTAAACATTGACTTTCAGTCATTGCCTCTGCATTTTCACTGATAGTATATAATTGTTTATGGCACCTTATTCATTCTAACATAACAACAGGTAACTCATTTGGAGACAAAGGAAAGAAATAAAATACTCATTGTGCTTGTGAGTCTTGCCATTCTCTGATTTTAGAGTTGTCCACATACGAGTAGTTTCCTTTGGCTAATATCACTCCTTAATGCCCTTACTATCCAAAATCTTCTGCTACATGTGCATCCAGACATCACAAGTAGTATTTTGGAAATTAAACATTTCCATGAGTTTAGATAGTATCATCAAATTCAGTGTGAGAGAATGATCCACATAAATACTGGCTGGAACAAAAGTGCATGATGAAGTACCTCTTATTGACTAGTAGATTTGCTCTTGTGTACAGTATTTCACAACATCCTTAATCAAGCCTTCTCTAAAAGATTCCAGCAAGATTCAAAAAAAAAATTCTTGATTTTGATGAATAGGTTGTCAAACCAGGGTTAGACTTACAATGCTTTTAACCATTAGCTGGACCTTACATTCTCATTTCAGGCACAGAAATAAGTCCTAATATATAATTAAAAAAAAACGCAGGCACATATTCCTAGAGAAAACATATATTTTGCTATGAAAGAGCTGGCATTCTAGTCTGAAGAAAAGCTGTTACCGACATATGAAGTGATCTCATTCTGAGAGGGTGAGCGCTCCTTGTAGCCTGCTCTTTATAAATCTGTCTTTGATATAACTGAGAAGTACGCAGTGCTGTAGCAGATACAGGCTTCAGAAGTCATCTGAAGTGCACTTTCCAATATGATACCTTGTTTTGGCTGCCATTTCTAAATTTCCACGTAACATGGAAATGAATGGAATCACAGGGAAAGCCAAAGAGAAGAGCTTGAGATGCAAGACCTCTCTGCCTCCAGGTATCATGAAATAAGAGATATTACAATGAGAATCAGTGGAGGTGGGAAGATAGGAGGAAAATGTGTTTACGAGCCATTTGTATAAAACAGAAATTAGGCTTCATTCATCCATTTCATTTTTTCCAAGTAATTCCATCTCCAGGACATCCATTCAAGAACATTGTTCCTGCAGTGACATCTACTCAAGCAAACACTGGTTTAGAGATACAAGAACGCTTGGTTGCGTTAGTACATAAGAAATTAGCTACTAATGATTATTAGCATATGTGTAAATGATCAGTTAGTAGCATACAGATGCCATGCACCTAGCAGAACTTGGAATCAGATCCCTAGAGTATGTAATTTTTTCCTTACAGTGTAGCCATTATACAGGAGATGGCATATACATTTCAACCCTTTCCAGTATGTATCATTAGGATTAAATATGCAACATTTCTTCAAATGCTTTAAGTCAAAAAAGATCGTCTTTGAGTACATAGCTGCTGTTTTACAATCACTATATGTTACCTTCACAAATAATATTTGGATTCATTGGAGGCAAGCAAGACTCCAGTACTGAAAACAAACTTTAATACAATAAAACACCATCACTTCTTTTGTCCAAAAGAGGCATTTCATGAGGAACACCAAAAATAAGCATTATCTTCTAATACCTACTGAAGGATTCCAGCTAGCCCAACTGAAGGGAATAAGCACTGCATCATTGCTACATTACATTTTTAAAGTATTAATCTTCCTTTGGTTTAGAACTGATATCCACTTCATCCTTTATCCGTTCATTCCACAGGTATATGCTAAGCACGGAGTATGTAGGTTCAAAAAAGCACTGAAATGAAGCAGTGCTCAAAATAATGGAAATGCTGCTTCTGAAGTTAGATACTTGATTTATTAGAAATGGTTCAAACATTTTTCCTAATTAATGTGAGCAAAGTGCCTAACAAAACTAGAAAAATGTCTCTAGTTTGGACTCCACTGAGAGTAATACTCATCCTTCACACTTCAAAGGGCAAAGTTGAGTAGGAGAGAAGAGGAAGCACTGGTTTTAGTCTCAGTGACAGCACTAAAAAAGGCCATTTAATGTTAGTACGTTAGCCATGGCTGATGAACAAATTCTATATTTTTCAATTTAAACTGTAAATAAATCTTGAAGTTGAGCTGAAAAATCTTGCTATTATCTCACACCCATATTTCTCTTCCCATCCTAAGAGTCAGACAGGTTTAGAAATATATGTAAATCTTTTTCCTACTACTGCAAGAAAGATGTGCTCCTATTTTCTGACAGATAAAATGAGTTTTAGATTCAAGATTCGTCTCTGGAAGCAAACCCAATTAGGGGTTATGTCTCTAGGCTGGGAGTCATTGCCCACTTTTAGCTTTCTAAAAGTTAGATGTCTAAAGTAGAAACCCTGAGATGTAGATTTACTTCAGATACCAGTCTTAGGATATGAATTCTTTCCAAGCATGACACACATCTGACAGGGTTTCACTTCTCTCTTTTCAGCCTTTTTCATGCTACATTAAACAAATTACCCATTCAGTGTACTACTGCCTGTGCTGAATCCCATTCTGGGCTGCCTTACTCTCTTTGTACATTTGTCAGGGTTGTGAATTGTATTCCAGAAGCCAACAAAACACGAAAGTGCCTTTGGAGATATGGCTCTGAATAACTTGCCAACAGGTGTGACAAAAGTCATTGTCAGAGCCAGAATTAAACTTCAGGAGACCTGGCTTCCAGTCCAAAGCACAAAAATGACTCTTGCGAGAGGTAACTAATGCTCAGAGAGACATAGAATCCTACATCAAATTTGTATGTACAGTCACTGTGGAGGCATATGCAAAAATCAGCCAACCAGCAGCTCAGCAACTTTAGACGCTGAACGTAGTACTGGTATAAAAGCACGGGGCACAAGAAGTTGCCGCCTTTCCCACTGTTTGCAATTTGATTTTCATATGAAACCTTCCAGGTGGAAGGAGACCACTCAAATTTCATGAAGTTAACTCCTTTTATCTATCTTCTGCAAGACTGCTTAGCTCAACTATTTCTAAATGCTACTCCTATAGTCAAGTGTATATCAGTGTATCAATTTCAATTTGCCTAAGCTGAAGTCATGCCCTCAAAAGTAGATATCTTTCCAAGTGTACAAATCATCTTGGGCCAAATTATGAGAAACTTTGAAGAATCACTTCTGCTATTGAAACTACAGAGCACTTACTCTAGAACATGTCTTCTGATTTGTCATTCTATGGCACAAACAGTATGGTAAGCATTTTAATTTTAAGATTTGCTAGAAGGAATGTCACAAAACTGTAAAGCTATTTTTGTCAACATGCCATGGAAACATGAAGAAAATACTTTGCCTAAAAGCTAAACAATGAAGGTGTTCAAAGTGCAAATAACAAGGCTGTGTGATGTTTTGCGTTAACCTGGTAGATCACTGACTTTTTACACTCTTCATTCACTTGTTACTTAGTGAAGACTCCCAAACTTCTATAGATCTTTACATACAGAATAGTAGTATTGACAATACTAGTATGGATACTAAAGACCCTGTTTTGATTTGACATCTAGTATGGTCCTCCTATCAACATGATCTACCATCAACAGTAAGCCAAGCTGGCACTGTTAGCATGTAATAATTTAACAAAAAGTCCACTGAATTACATTTTAACTTTCCTATATGCACAATCCAACCCATTAAAAAAAACATAAAAATCATTTCAGCCAAATGTGTTCATATAGCACTCTCCTTTCTCCTCAAGTCTAGTTAAAGGCAAATACAATTCTTAAGGAATGTGCATTTGTAAGAAAACTGCAGGAAGTCAGAAGATGACTGACTAGCAAGGAAGGCTATTGAACCAACAGCAGTAAAACAAATAAAAAACTATAGGGTTACTATTTGGTAAAGTCTTGTATTCATACACTCATTCATATGTACTTCTAGTCACACTTATGGATGTAGTTCATCCTTATGTAGTTACGTGTTAAAATACCACATAAAATTCCCCTGGATGGTAAGATTTTGCACTCTTCCTGTCCTGATGTTACTGCATATGCAGTTGCGAGTCTTGGGAAAGTATGTACATTGTATGTAGGTTAGAAGGCAATCTTTACTGAAAACAAGCAAGAAGAGTACTCCTCCTGATTCAGGAAGAAACTCCTTTAAAATCTGAACTTTTCTATATAAGGCTTGAGGTTTCATTTAAGAATATCGTTTTGCTCTTTTTTAGTGGGAAAATAGGACCCCTCCCCTCCACCCCAGAAAAAGCCAAGCACACATACTTTATTCCAGGTAGACTGAGGTACCTTTATTGAAGAATTTGTTTGACAAATTCAGCCCTTTTGTTAGTGAATGAGCAGTAGATAGGTTTCGATTTTTAAAGACGTTCATTATTCAAAACCCTTTGGTGAAAGTTTTATTACAATGTATGTCTGCCTACAAATTGTTCATAAATGAGTACCTAGGACTCTTCTTTAAAGCAATCAACCTTTTATCATTCACTCTGGCATGTCTGGCATGTGGCTGAAACTGGTAACATTTTAAAAAGTAATTTCCAGTTCTGATTTGTTGGTTGATTTTGCTAAAGAATTCTCCCTGTGGCAGTCATCACAGTTCTCAATCCTGGAATTTCGAATTTCCCCCCCTCTCCCTCCACCTTACTCACAGATCCATTAAAAAAACTGATTAACCCTCAGTTCTTCAATGTTCTAAACACATCAAAATTCAAATATGTATGTATCAAACACACACATCTGGTAATCCTGTATGTTATTTATGGCCTTTTTTTGATAGGTGCATAATTGATTCAAATGGGTAATACAAAAATGTAATTTACAGTCTGGCATCTCGATTTTAAAGCTTTGTTTTACTAACATCCATCAAGAGAGTAATCAATTTAGTAGTGAGGCAGAGCTAATAATTTCAGAGAAATTTTATAAAATCTTTATGCTAAAGCATGAAGGTTTGGCTTATTTCTGTCCTTCATTTGTGTAATGGGGGATATTTACGCCAACCATACATTTTCTTTTCATTGCATGATTCACTGAATCATAAAATAAATATAAAATTGATCAACAAGCAAGAGGGTAATTATGAACAGCTAAGTTACTTTCTGATTGCCCTCCATTTTTATTGCAGCCTACTTTTAAGCTTGCTTCTGAATCTGGCAAACTAATTCCTTTATTACACAGTGTTTTCCTCCCTACTTCTAAGTGTCTTAATATGCCAGGACTCTCTTTTTCAGTCATGTAATTACAATGATTAGGCTTTTCCTCTATGCATTCTGATTCTTATAAACACTGTACTTTAAGTAACCTTTCAGTGTCATTTTATGTAAACAAAGGCACTTAATATGTTAAGGAAAATTACAAGTGAAAGAACTTCATGTACTTTGGGCATTTGTTCAAGTTTTCTCTTTATTATAGTGTTCAGAATAATATTCTAAGTAATATGTTTGGAATCAAGTATTGCAAAAAATACAGTGGACACCTTAAAGCTCTATCTTGTTACTAAGGCATGTTACCATAGATTGCTTACAAATATCCAGATGTTCTTGAGTTTACCTCGAACTTCATTTGAAAGCCCCAGGCCATACATATGTATTTTTTCTCCTCTGTTCTGCATAATATGTATTAATAACATGCTATAATTGAGAAAAAAAATTGAGAAACAGAGGTAAAGAAAAAGTATATTTGACCTTGACAGTAAACAAAGAAACTCATATGTACTTTGTTTGCTTTATACATTCTCAGAGAGAGATTACATACATGTTGAACAAGAACCAAGTAAGATACTGTTCTACAGCTTTAAGGCTAGCTTACACTGTACCTAACCATATCTATACACAGTGCCACTGGCCAAAAAGAAAAAGGAAACAAGATGGCTGGAACAAAGTTGAATAATACAGTAAGTGACCTACTTTAAAAATGAGCCACCTACCACTTCCACAGTGCTATTCCTTTTCAAAAGGAGTCATGCCTTGAACTGGGCAGGATATCCCAGCGTACTTCTACTTCTTTCTAATATAAAATGTAAAAAAAAAAAACACCAGACACTAAAAATCCATTAATTTCTACAGTAGTTTGGCTTAACTTTGGATTTAGTTTTTGTAAAATTGAAATATGACATGAAAAGTCATTTTAAAAATGGAAAATTACACCTTTCTATTCTGCAAGCAATAAAATACAATACCTCCACTACCTGATTAGAGAGCACTGCTCAAAGGAAATTAAACTTCTTTAAAATATAAGTCTCTCTGTGAAACATTTTGCATTTGATAAATCACACTTTTTTCAGCCGAAGAGGACATTTCCTCAAACATCTACATTTAGGCAATTACAACCAACATTTTTGTTACGGACCTAGAATTTAGCAACAAAACACTCTCTTACAAAGTTAGAGCTTAAAAGGAATTTTAAGTGATTTCACTTCTCATTCTCCAGGATATCATTCTGTAAGGAAGTCTCCCATCATTTAACAGATAAGGTCAGCCAGATTCTGGGAAGACCTTGGACAGACCAATGTATAAGAAACTGCAGCAAGTTGTATCTATATTATGCTTGAGATTTTCGCCCAGTGGTTTAGGGAGGATTTTCTACAAGAAATGGGGAAATAAGGAAAACAGGTCGCTTGCAGTACAAAGGAAGAGAATGTTGGTACGTTTAGAGGCAAGGCTAACTTAAATGGCAAGTTTTGCTTTTTCCACTCAGAAGAGGTGATAGGGAGAAGCTCTAAACACCTTTTCCTAATCCCTCAGTAGTACTCTCCAAATTTATTTATGCAGCCACTGACTGTCCACCGGAAACATGTAGTACACTGACTGTCAGACATTGGTTTTATGAAATAGACCCCTTCAGCAACCATCCAGTATCTGAATTTTTAAGTCCACAGCTTCAGAGTCCTGAAAGACTTACTCTTCCCCTTTCCCCTGCCCCAATCTCTTTAACGTATTACTTGAAATTTTAAGACTTTACTGTGAAGGAAATTTATTATCTCCATAAGTCTGGTACTAGTCACATAAAAATGCTATTGTCTAATTTTGCAGGGATGCATATTCCCAACCAAAATAGATTTATATAAGACAGAGGGAGATTTTACTAGTCAGAAGACATTTTGAGGAACTTGATTTTTGTAGTGTTTGATTAGTGCAGTATGCTACACTTTGGCTTCTGATAGAACAGTTTATGGCAGTTTACCTCCTTTGTAAAGCAGTGAATAAAAACAAGAAATCACCTTTAGCATTTACATTTTACATGGTTTCACTGGAAGGAAGCTATGTATAATTTCTTAAGTTTAGAGAATTTTAACAGACTGGACAAGGATTTTCCAGCTATGCTTCCCCATCAGTATCATGAGTTAGCGCAGTAGTTGTCTTTTTCAAGATACATTTTATTTCATTGCAGTTAGAGTGAAAATTTACCACTTGTGCATACAGTATTGCTGAAAGCAGAGCAATAATAATAATACCTTAGTTTTTGCTCTATAGTCTAAGAAAGTAAGTTATTCTAGGTTATGAAATATTAAAATTCCAGTCAAAGGATGTGCACCTTTGCCATTGTACATTTGTTACATCAAAACACAGTTTATAGGTATGATGAAAAAATGTTTCTTTTTTTCAAATCATTGTATTCTTATGAAATTTTGTATCCCAAAAGTTTTACCTCAAGTCACTGCCTGAGCAGAAGTCTTCAACTTCTGCTTTTTCCAGTCACAGTTTATTCTTGTTTTCCTGATTATTATTTCAATTTCATCCTCCTTACCAATAGCAACATGAATGTAAGCATCCTATATGCCTCTAAAATTATATTACTTTCATCCTCTCTGCTCATCTGTATATCCAAGTCACCTTTATAAACTAACTCCCCAGCGCAAACTCTATGATACATCAAGAAACAGATGTTTCGAGTGTCTGTACAATAGTTATTGGGATATTCTGTTTATTTTAATGTGACCCTGGATTCCTGTAACTGCAAACAATATTCATGCATTTATAAAAGATTTTATAATGCATTCCAATGAGAAACCATAAGCACATTCAGCTCTTTTGCACTCATGCAATAAATGTTTAAGATCAGAATCAGAAGACACAACAGAATGATTCAGTCACATGAGAAAAGATATGAGATTTCACTTCTCAGGAGAGCCACATGATCTGACATGGTTTTAAAACAAACTTTTAATATTAAGAGTTTCTTGTTAGAAAATTTTCACTTCGTTCCCTTCAAAAAGGAAACATAAAAACAGCTGACCATTCCTATTTTCCTGAAATGGCCCCTATGCTCTCATTTTTGTATTTTCTTTCCCTCCCTCAGCCTGAAAACTGCAACACATACATACTGAGTTAACAAGATAAAGGGAAGGATTTTTAGAAACAAAAGAGATAAATGCAATGGGTAAAATACTCAAAGGCATGATGCTAGGAGAAAATATGACTCAGTATGCATTGTGCATGAAGATCTTAGTGCCTTATTGAGACAAATTCCTGTTGATGTGAGTGGTAAGTAGATATTTAAGTGAATAGTACCTTACTCCACAGAAAGGCACATGTAAAACATTGCTGCTGTGATTCTAACAAACATAACTGGTCCCAAAACACTCTTTCCTCTTAGTTACTGCTGCCATTGATGCTTTCTGTCCTCATATGTACTGTGGTAAACGTTACTTCCTTTATCTTTATCTTGATAGGGTAGGAACCACTTAAAACTGTGGCTTCCTCAACTCTTTAGTTTTACGTATGCCCACTTACCACCAAATATGCAGTTCTGCCTCATTCGCTTTCCTGTTCCTTCTTCTCAGTCCTACCACTCAAATGCTTGTGCAGAGCTGGACTGGGCCAGATGAAGGAGTTGATCTGTCTGAAAATAAAACACATCTTTGACCGAAATAACCATGATATGGCTGCTTGAATGCTAATTCCAGCACAAGGAAAACCCTGGGAGTAGGCAGGCTGAGGAAGAAGAAATGGTGGGACTGACACTTTCAGTGACAGCATGGACTTGGCCAGTTCAAAGTGTCTGTCTAACTATGGGCTTATACTGCAGATGAAAATAAGCCACTATAATGAGTGATTCCTTGGGGTTACTGAACAATTAACATACAACAGGAATAATTTGGGCCTTCACAGGATGGCAGTAACAGGAAGGGCTCACCTGAATTACTGCTTTCAGCTCCCTTCAGTCTAAGAGAATAAAGTTATTGGTGAGGGGAAGAGGGAGACACAAGATATTCATTCCACATACACCCAGTTGTTGATCAGCACTGATACTACTAAAGCCTCTAGCCTTTCTGACTCCCAAGTCACATATCAATAAAATACTCCCTGCCCTTCTCCCTCTTACCTCTTTCCGCTCCCTCCTCCTACATAGGACACAAAGACCCTTCTTTCACTAAGATATAACAGAGAGAGCCTCAGAGTTAACACTTCCCATGTTATGTGGACTCTGAAGATTATAAACAAAATTTATTCTCCTGGACTGTCCCTCCAGCTTATTTTAGATTTAGAACATCATTTAAAAATTAACATACTACATTAGCGTAAATTTAAAAAACTTAAAATGTTTATTGACACCTTTGCAAAACAAATATCCCTTTGCAAATCTGAGATGAAAAGCTTTGAACTGCTAAACAACAACTTTTTAATGCAAAGTGCTAACGACCACAGCAGACCATGGAGAGTAGCACCACAGAAAGCAAAAATGAGCTGCAGGAAAGAGGAGGGAAAAAAAAAAACAAAAAAACCTCTTGTGTGATTCCTTCACTGGCTTTGCAAAAACTTGCACTTGATACGTGAAGAGCTCTGTCTGAAACCATTAATAACAAAAACAATCACCAAATGAAAGAGCAGCCTTGCAAGCAACCATCCATAAAAAGAAAGCTAGTTAATTAAACAAATCACAAGCTATCTCCAGACTGTCTCTCTCACTTTAAAGTCCTCAGTGCAGAAAAGAAAAGAAAAAAATCTCATCAAATGATATAATCATAACAGCCTCAAAATAACTCACACATATTTCCAGATAAATCACTTCTGAAATACTAAGTGCCTGGGAAAGCTTAGAGGGAAATTGCACCTTAGGTGCAATTCCTGCTTCTTGGAGGGGCTTTGGAGAATACTGGATCTTCTTTCTCTTCACTAAATGTTTATTCCTATTCCTTAGATTGTCACTTTTTATACAAAACTTTAATTAATCTCTAGATTCATATCACTTGATGTTGCAGGGCCATTTCACCATGTCTCAGAAGGCACTGAACTGGAATCAAAGGCTCAGGGTTAGAAACAACATTTATCCCTTGCCAAAACCTACAACGCTTTCCGAACAGGGCCAGGGAGCCACAGCTGAACTGGAGAATTGGCTGTGAGAACACGGCTAGAGGCAGTACTGGCCCTATGAACGTTACTGCAGGATGGAAAAGGTAGCAGTGAGTTAACAGAACTGGATGTGCATTAATTTTTCTGAGATTATACACTATGATGAGACTCTTTCATCAGCTTGGATGGGTCACAGCAGCTGGTAGGAGCCTTAACAGTGTCATTCCATTATAAGGCTATTATCGATCTAAAATCTAATTGGAAGATCAATTTGGATTGGAATCAGAACCCAATATGACAATGATTTCAGAGTGGATAAGAGGTAATTTACTCCTCTGGGCACCAGAAATCAATTTTTGGTTTTCTGGGCTGACCCAGCTGCCAAAAAAAAAAAAAAACCCAAAAACTGAGGATAACGTGCAAATAAAGGATTATAGTAATCCAATCTGGAGGTGATAAAAGTATAAACCCGGCTGCAAACCCATCTGAGGTAAACAAACATTTAATCCCAGCTAAATATCTCAGATAATGGCAAAAAGGCTTCATGTTATTTTTGATGCATTTGGCTAACACAAAATACACCTCTGAATTCAAAGTAACTCTTTGCATTTGTCACATAATTCTTTGTGGCAGTCAGTATCAGGGAAGTTTATGAAGGCATCTTAGACCCATCACTATTTGTATTATAGCTGTACTGGGCACCCTGGCAAATCTGCATTAAAGGGCTAATATCCAGATTCACCTAGGCTTTCAGGAGTCAAAATCCCTTTGGAACAAACATCTTCTGCAAAGGTACAGGCACCACGCAGCACCCGCTGCCCACCTTAGCTTTTGGACACACTGAGTGCCGTGCAGACAGAGGCAGCTCCTGCCTCAGGGAAGACGGGCGGCAAGGGATAAGAGTGGTGTGAATAAGGGAAGGGACTTCTGCTTCAAGTTGTTGACAGAGCTGAGAATTTTCCTCTCTCTACAGGGCCAGCCCTTAAAACCTTTTCAGTTTTATTAAGTGTGGACATACTGCAGAGATGTGAGACCTAGTTATCTACAGTGAAACGGGAAAGTTTTTTTTTTTTTCCTCCAGACAACCACGATGGAATCAGTTTTATTCAGATTTGGCTGTAATTGGAGTGAGGCTCTCACTGAATCTAATTTCAGCTGGAACTAATTATGGGGGGAAAAGGTCACAAATGTAAGACGGCTGCATAACTATGTTGGAAGAATATTGACATCATATAGTATTAACTCTGCTCCCGTAAAGGCCACAAATACTTAGAGTAAAAACAGCCATTAAGAGACAGAACAAAATGTACCCATTTCTTTTGATTAGAGGGGGAAAATGAGGGAGGAAAAAATCTGTAAAGGGAGATTTAAAAATCATACAATAAGGAAGTACTCCAAAAAAAAAATAAGAAGTACTGATCGACTGTCTCAGATGATATTCTAAGCAGTACCAGAAACAAACAGCATTTCTGCATCTAGGCTAAATCCTATTCCATAGCTAATAAGAAAAATTACCTACAGTAACTGAAACAACCTTCACAAATTGCCAACACTGAGTCCACAGCATCATAGTGCATGTAATCGCTGGACACACAAAGCCACCTGTTAAAAGAAATCACTTACTATTTCTCCCCAGTCCTCCAGCCAGCGGGGCACAAAATGGCTCCCGCGCCCGTTGACGGGCGCCGCGCGGGGGCGGGGGAGGGGCGGCCGCGCGCGCCCTGACAGCTGCGGTCGCCGCCGCCGCCGCCATTACCTCAGCGCCGCGGGCGCTGCCGCGGCGCCTCTATGCTTCCTTGCGGAGCAGGTTTCCAGTCGTTTGAGCCAGCCCCCTCAGGTAAGCTGAGGGGAGAGGCGCAGTGGCTGCTCGGGGCCCGGCGGGGGCAACGAGCCTCCAGAGGAGACAGATAGCGGTAGTCTTTGCCTGCCTACATGCTCACCCGGACAGTCTCCCCTCTCCCTCTCTCCTCACAGGCAGTACCCACTCCTAAACCCATTTCTACTTTTATACCCATCTTATTCCAAGAGCTATCACCCTGGAGAATATGCTGCTCCACTTGTTTTAATGTACTCTATAGGGCAAAAAATAGAGAATGTATTTAGAGTTGTAATTAAGGTAAATTAAAAAAAAAAAAAGATTTGTGACAGTGGAGTACAGTGGTCTGTAAAACAGTATCCAAACAGAACAAAGGGAGACCTTTACAATCTTTTTTTAAAGGGATGGGCAGAAATTGTAGAGAATAGTCTATAGGCAGCATTTGTGGTTCACAAGGATATATACTGGATCCAAGAGTGTTTTAAAATCTGAATGTGACAGGGATTGGGGCCACCCAGTGGGGCTGTGCCTAGAATCTGGTTTGCAATCTACAGTAAGAAATAAATGGGAAAATACTCCCATTTGCACTCCCATTTCCATCTGCACAGAGCAGCTGAGGCCTCAAGAAGTTTACAGGGAGGAAACCCATAGGCAGACAGGGCCAGGATTCCTTATCATAAATCTTGTAAAATGTTTCGCTGAATTTTTCGATGATTTGATTAAATTAAGAATTTCAGCGTTTTCTTTATACATGTGTTTTCTTGTAATCAACAGAACCAGTACAAGAAGGAAGGCATTGCAATGAGATCAAATTATACATATAGCCTAAACTTTGACCATAATGTGTTTCAATTAATCAGTGAGTTGTTATTTATATACAATTGCACACATACTCATCTTTTGGGGATTAAGTGTCGCTTTGGTACTTAGATTTACAAAAGCACAATACCTAAACCAGCTACATGGTCTGCTTTAGCCCTGAGGCTGAACTGTAGTGGTGACCCAAATCAAATTAATGAACACAAAAGCCTGTTAGACATCTCTTGATGAGCTGCATTGCAATGAACCTTTGTAGATTCTGTAGGAAGCAACTGAAAGTTGTTTCTGAAACGTTAACTGAAAGAAGTTAGTAATGAATTTTTTTCTCTTTCTCTCTTAGCAGCTCCACAAACGCATGACACTATCACGGTCTGAATCAGAACTTTTTACAGTCAGTGAGAGCCTCTCCATCTAAGTTGTCAGTCAAAGGAACGTCAAACTTATTAGAAGCAAAGGCCTGCACTCCATTAAACTGTGCTTGATGTCACCTTGTTGTCCCCTCACTTCAGTCTAAGGCAAATTCCTACTAACATTGCTGGAGGTGAATAAAGACATCAAGCAACCAGTCTACTTTCAACACAGTACAGTGTTTTCCAAATGGTGTTTACTGTTGCATCCATATCAGTGAAAAGGCACGTTCCCTTATGGGTCACTTGCCACAACTAAATTCTTACTATGATTCCTTATTTACAGATTTTTTTTGCTAAATACTTCCTCAGTTGCCATCTGTTGCCATCAACAGATCTCACTTATGTTTTCTCTCTGATGTGGTCACAAGGAAGAGAATAACTTGTCCTGTGAACAGAACATGCTTACATTTAATAAAGAGAGAAGGGACAATGCTTTTATTAGTTTCTCAGAACTACTCATGACAGATTTAGGACCACATGATCATAAAATATATTTTAGGAAAAGGGGAAAGTCAAGATGAAACACTTCATCATAAAAAGGAAGAAGATATTTTTATCCATACTTTTCTCTCCAGTCATTATTCAACTTGCTGGAACATTAGTTCTTCAAATTGCTTTTAATTACATGGCCTAGAAATAAATATGCACCACTATTAGCATGCTCTCAGGTTGAATACAAGGGGTACTCACTTTCATTCCAGTCAAGGAATTATTCCAAGGTGATTTATACTCTCATTACAGGCTGTTGCCTTTCCTATGTAAATTTGTAATCAAATATTCTAAACAGGTGATGACAAATAATTTAGGTAACTACTGCTAGCAGCCTAAATCACAGTCATAGGACCCCAGAAGTCTAACAGGAGAATTTTACACACACGTAAGCACATACAAACGAACAGTCCACAAAGGTACATTTTCCATGTTATTAAATCTTCTAACAATGTCTGAATACATGAACCCAACCTACATCAAATTGGTGACAAAATTTTTTTACTATGCTTAATTTAGCAAACTTCCCTCTCATTATATAAGCTATTAGGACAAAGGAACTTACTGAATTTTTGATCAGATGTTGCAATGATAATTTATCATTTTAATAGGTTGCTCTAGTGTGGATTTTTTAGAAATGTTTTACAGAGTGAACCAACAAATTAATATAATAATTATAATCCTTTCTCATGATTCAAATATTGTACATCATTCTGTGTTGTTTAAACACCCTTTCAGTGCAGTAGTGCAGTGGACAAGCATCTAGCCTATAAACAAAAAGTTCTTTGTTGATACACTATAAGTTAGTTTGATTTTACCATCCCCAAATCTAGTGTTTAATATTTATTTTCTTTGTAATTTAAATTTTGTACTTAAAATTTAGGAGATGAGATTTAACTTCAAAAGGATCTTCCACAAACAGTACACCATTTTCTTTTAGTTTAACTTCTGAACAAGTCACTTTTTGGTTGAAATTCCAGGGCTGGACATCCACAGACTGTTTGAAATGTCTTAAAGTCTTTCCTTTCCACATTCTTCTTCCTCGCCAGTGATCAAGAAGAAAAAAAGAAGCTCCCTTTCTCATTTTAGTTTTGTATTTCTTCTCATTGAATTGACACTGTTCTCAGAGAACTGTGACAACCAGTGTTTTCTTCTCAAAGAGAATGGTCTGGGTGACCAGCTGGGCCTTTAGTATCTGCATTTATGTGATATTATAAGGAATGCTTTTGTAAGAATGGATAGAAAATTATAACATCCACAAACAAAAGCAAGTAAACAGTCATTTTATCTTTTAATATCTGCAATCTCATTTGGCTTTCAGTCCTCAGCTAAGACTCCCTTTCTTTAGGGCGTGAATTCAGAGTGGCAAAGGGATCATGTAAGGAGCCCAAGCACAAAGTTCATACTTCAGAGTTAGTGAATTACTGGGACAAAGCAGTAGAAGTAGATGCAGAAGGCAAAGACAGTTCTATAATTGGCTACAGAGTTGTCATTACTCCTTTCTGGAGCGATAGCATGACCTATGTGGCCTGCAATACAGAACAGACCAAAGAAACATCTATGAAAGCATACATTAAAATATCCTCCTGGGCCTCATAAATGGCAGGATTATTCCAAACCAAAGGTATGGGCTGATTGTGTAGTCATGCTCTCAAGCTGCGTGGGAGGGTCGTTACAATGAATTCATCAGCTATATTCCCATGGGACGCTTTACTTGCCACGTCTGAGCAGAGGGAGAGAGGTAATACCATAGATCCACAAGGCTCCCTTGCTCCATTCTTCATACACTCCCTAAGGAAATGCTAGAGGTTTAGAGACCCCCATCCCACCAGTTTCTCTGTTCCTGCCAAGGACTCCCCAGCAGTCCTGTGCTTCCTTTTGATGCATATATGCTTTGGAGTTCTGCAAAACCGGAGTCTCAGAAATCCCCTACATCTTTTTCCTTCCAGCTCTGCATGTTCATGACCCTCTATGTAAAAAAATAAAGGTTCCCTGGCCTCCCACAAATACTTCAGACCACTATTGTTATCACCATCTTCTGCTTTTGATACAAGCTACATTTCTTTGACATTGCCTTATCCAACAAACACATGGCAGTATACTTATTTATAATAACTAAGATCAAACACAAATGAAACCAAAACTAAACCACTACTACTCTGTACCAAGACAGCGCTGCATACTCTTTCCTTCCCCTGTGGGTAGAGAACAAGACAACATACATAAGAGATCTTAAACAGTTTGCTCAACAGATTACTGTAAGGTGTTACAGTGAGGAGTGCTGTATATAAGCTTACATGGAAGAAAAAAATGCAGAGAATCAGGGGGGCTAACCTGTTCTCTAGCTGCCAACCCTATTTTTCTGCACGAAGCAAATCTCAAAGCAGGAGGGAATTCAGGTACATTAGAATGCCAAACCACAGAATGCTTATACTCAGCATATCTGGGTATCGAGTCCCACAGAAACAAAAAAGACAGGAAGAAAGAGAAAGAGATTGCCTTTTCTAATACCACAGTACCATTTATACAGTACTGTGCTGTCCAGATTTGACACTCTTCTCACTCTTGACTCTCTGCCTCTGCATGCAATTGCTAGTCTTTTAAAATTCCAGTCTTAATGAAATAGGTAAGCTACAGGAAAGATTAAGCTGGAAAATACAGCAGGAATACAGAATGAGGACAGGTGATTGATCTTTGAGTGGGTATCCAACAGCACAATGAAATTCTCAGGCAGGTTCTTCTTTATTTCAAAATGGGTTTGATTCAGAGGGATTTTATAGCAGCTAAATCATGCAGTTGGCGCAGATTGTGCCAGCTTTTCAGCATGTTATACTCTGAAAGGTGTCACATTTGGCAGAGGCAGTAAAGCTCCATGAATTTATTGTTGTTTCTCATTGAACACCAAAATCCAAGGCATCAGAAGATGACACAGCACACGTTACAACACAATTGTGTTGAGTCACCTGCTATCCTGGCTAGCAGAAGCCTCTGGTGGAATGCTATGAAATGCCAAATGGAAGCCACCTGTGTATGAGGAAAAAGAAAAGTATAACTGTGAATGGGCTAGTAAATGGCAGTTGCAAACTCAGTCTGTGATTCTGCAGACATATAAAAGCACATTAGCAACTCAGCTTACTTGCAGATTTATCTCATTCTCTTAAGTCACTGTATTTAAGTGAATGTTCAAAACTCCTCCCCCAAAATAGTAACTTTACTTATGGAAGTAAGTCGTGTCTTTAAAGTCAGTAGAACTTCTCATGCATGCAGAATTACAGATGTGCTTAAGTATTCCCAGAATCAGGACCACATATTGGGTGTTTAATTACTTAATCTACGTGTTATGGACAATTGCCTTTCTGACAGTAAGCAAGAGACTGCTTTGTCAGCAAGTTTAGCTTGTGTGAAACTAGTGCTAATTAACACTGTACAAAAAGGGTGTAAAGACGCATGAAACGACCAAAATCATTGATTTTTTTTATTTTTCTGTTTTAAGCTATCAACAAACCCAAACAAACTGAAAATTCACCAAGTCTTAGTAATATCTACCCAATTCCAAGAGCAGATCGGTCCATTTTCAGTCAAAAATGGAACAGAAAAAATGTGGCTAGAAATAGATCTGAGTGGTTTCTTTCTCTTTTCTCCTCAGCTTGAACTAATTGCAAACATTGCAGAGCATGCTTGAAAAATATATAATATATTCAAAAATCAAAATAAAAAGCTACTTCTTCATAGACCAAGACATTCATATGTAAATAATCAACAGAAGAAGCTATTTGAAAATTTATCAGGAATTCTCTGAAATGGATATAAGGCAGAGCTGCCCTCTCATTATTGCCTTTTCCTATGAATCTACAAACTCAGAAAAAATTACTGTCATCTAAGATTCTAGAAGCCTTCTCCTTTAATAATTTATGTTCAAGGCTATGAGAGATGTTTAAGAAGCTTGTTCTTTCCAATGGCATATTCTGAATATAAAGACAGGAATTCAGTACCTCAGTAAGTGCATGGCCACCACCTAAGTAGTTGATACTATGAGCAACTACTGCAGGAAAGTTCAAAAGAGTGTTCTGACCCTCAGTTTAACCTTGCAAGGAGTCTGTTCTCACTACTGTTGGATATACAAAAGTAGCATTAATAGAGTTCAGGATGTGCAATTTTTCTGGGCATTAAGAGCATTAGAAAGGTTTTACTATGTACATTACAAATAGGTAAAGCATATCCAACATCCAAGTTTCTCATTATGGGAGAAATTATATTAGATTGTTATTCACAACAGGAGAATGTCACACTTTTCTGTATACTCTAGTTCAGCACTTTTCTAATTTCATGGACCTCAATTTACATTTGTCAGTGTTTGAAGTTAGATGATATTGGTCTACTCAGGAAATGAGTTAAAGGGGAGAGAGGTCATTCACCTTTTGGGCAGCACCATACTTTGATGATGCATAAATAAAGCACAGCACGAGTGTGTCAGCAAAAAATGGATGTCCTAAAGCCCTTTGATGCAAAGGATGATGTTTGTTAGAAACAGAAGGTTAAATATGTAGAAACTGTAAGACTGAAGGGATGATGTGAAGAGAATCTGGCTAATGTCTTAGCAGAAATCCACCTTGCCATTCACTGTGAGCTTACAGACATGGAGGTTTCAATAGTTTACCAGTACTGATTAGTCAGTGTGTATGGAGATTATAATATATTTACTAGTTAAATTGACAGCAGTCAGTGGTATATGAGTGCTAAGGAATTGGTATTCATAACGGGACTGATCCTAACACCATTACCATCAACAAAAGTCTCTTCATTATTTTAAGGAGATTCAGATAAGGCCCTCAAATGTTAATCTCTTATAAATGGGCAGCTGTGTTACCTACACTCATAGGTTTAATTTTAAAAATCTCTTGTCTGTGTTGCCAACTGTTACTGAAAACATAAATTGATGTTAGGAGAAATCATCAAATATTTTGTCCACAGCAAACTGAATGGTATAGATAAACATAAAAAATGTTGGATGCTTAGCTGAATTTATCCAAATACTAACCTCAAAAATGTTTCAGAACTTCTTCCAAATTTCTGGTACAGCTTCATTCAAATTTGTGGCTGAAGGTTAGAATTAGCTGAGGTTCTCCCATTATCCTATCAAGGTATCTATATACCTGAACGAAAATTAATGTGTTTTTATGTACTTCTGCCATTCTGTTTGGACTCTGTATTTGCCAATGGCTTGTGTGAGCACAAAAATCTAACATCAGAGTTTACATGCATAAATAAGAAGTCATAAACAACCCATGGACAAGCTGCCTAACAGTTCAAGGCAGACAATCTTGGGCACGCAGTTTTGGACCTTCACACTTATGTTTTTTTCAGTATAACAAGTCAAAAAGATGTTTACTTACATATAACATTTTCCATCTATTCTACAGCAATAGTGCATCACAAAAGGCAGTAAAATCTTAAGCCAGTCACAAAAGTCAGAGGAACAGTGAAGTTCTGAGTTAGAACAATGAATTCATTAAACCAAAACAAACAAACAAAAAACTAAACTGTTAAAACAAGGCATTTGAATAGTAACAACTGTTAAAATGAGCTCTGAAATCTCCATGCAACATGAGATTTTTATTGGCAAACAATTAAATCTCTTTTTAAGTGCACTTTCTCTGTGGAACCTAATTTATAATCTTATCAGGCATGTCTCTCAGAAGAATTTGCTACCAGTCTAAGTCTTTATCTGCACAATGCAGAATACTAACAATTGTCTTGTATATTTGTTTCCAATGTCAAAGACTAAAATTCCAATTTGAGGTTCTGACTGCTTTCAGAATTTGATATTATTTTTAAAGTGCTGTCACTTTTGTTCACATAGTGTGACAGAAAAGGGAAATATGAGAATAATAAAACTATGTTGATAGTAAGAAAGAAGAAAAAAGGTGGTGCACTCAGGAATCAGTTCTCTATAGCTCATTTGCTGTTTTATCATTTTCCTGTTAACCCCCAGGGTCCTGTTTTGATTCAGCCCTACTCATTAAGTTTCACAATAAGCATTAAGGTGAAGGAAGTTAGAGGCAAGGCAGAACTAAAGGAATGCACTTTATGTATATTGCACCAACCAGGAATTTTTGAAACCTGCAGAAGGTATACTAACACCTATAACTCCAGGTACATATGTATTTCTTAATTTGCATTACCTAGTTCTTGTATCTCTCTGTCTTTCCTTTTTCTATAAATCTGTAATAACTTTATTTTTTCTAGCCATAGACCTACACCACAGTGTTCATTTTAAACTAGAATAATAAATAATAATAATTTCAGGTAAATAGTTTCAGTTCTAGAAACTGCTAACCTACCCTGTTTTTTCATCTTGGCAGAATTCACAAGCAAACAAAGAAAAGTCTTTTAGCAAGCAAATCACACAGCCCAATATTGTTACTTCCTTCCCTTCCTCCCAGTCAAAGTTCTGAAAAGCTGTAAGATACAGAACCACAGTAGTTGCACGAAGTGCTACCCTAGAGAATGTTTATGTCATTTAATTTTTTTTTTTTTTACCCCCTGCTAAGTTTTTCAACATAAATAGCCCACATTACTATTCCAAGCTTCCCCTCCCCTTTTATTTTGCTCAGAACACCTGATGGCTAATTCCCAGTTGAGATAATTAGCCCTTGGTTATCACCAGTTACATTGTCACCTGTTCAACTTGCAAATGTCTACAAATTTGAGTTTGCCAATTAGCATCATGAGATCCCTGTAGCATACAGCTAGGGTGTATTTTTTTTTTCTTTCTATGAGGCAAATCACTTTTCACTTACACATTCTGCCTATTGAGTCTCATTTGGTAATAGTGCTTTAAAAATTACAGTTTTTCACAGAATAGACTTGTCATTGCCCTACCTCCCATCAAGCCCAGATGGCTGCTACTATAAAGGAGAGAAAAACAGAAAAGGGAATTAAATGAAAGCCTCTCCTTAATAAGTATCCAAGTCAATTTAAATAGTTCCATTTCATTTTTACATCAGAGTCATGCCCTAGTATTAAGGCATGAAGAACATTCTCAGTGTGCTAATAAGCCCCATGACATGTTGAACTGTTATTTCAGTAAGTGGAGTAAGTTACAGTTTATTTTTAACTTCTATGGTACAAAGCTGTAGGTAAACCTCATTAGAGACAGTGGCCAAGTGCGTTAGATGACAGGGATCTGGGTTGACTTCCAGCTGACCTTGACGAAGTGGCCTTCTGACTGAAGACAACACAAAGTAATACTTGAAATTTGGAGGAGGTACTTCTGGAAGCACCATTTTAAATCCTCAAAGCACATGATACAGAGATCACACACTATCTTAGTACTTGTTTTGCTTCATTCTCTGTAATGCCTGCAGTGGATTTGTGGCCCTTCAAGGGATATGATTAAGACACCTCTTAAGCCCTAAGTTCTGCAGTAAAAAATGAGCTCTGACACTTTTTGTTCATTAAGTTTGAGGGTATCGGAGAAGCCCTGATAATATCTTTCAAGCCATCCCTTACTTTTATGCTGTGCCTCTGCAGCTGTGAGAGGAGCTCCCAGATACAGAAAAAGAAAACTGGTGGCTTAGAAAGATGGAACAGGCTGTGCTGCTTGGGAGCTGAGCTCCCCTTCCTCTGGATTCATTGAGAATGGACCAAAGTAATCGTCGAATCTCAAGCAGATAAGGCAAGAAGGAATTTCATTTCAGAGGTCCATGTGGCTTAGTATTAAACATGAAACCTTTCCCCAATTCACAAGTTCTGATTCTTTTGTCGCTATTTTATGTTTGTGTGTTCACCCATGTGCCTGTCTGTGAGGATTTTCTCACCCTGTAGCTGGAGTTTTGAGACAGATGTGGTGACAAAAAAGACCCTCGCTAAAAACACTGGTGCCTCTGAACTGAATTATTTTCAAGATAGTTATATAACTATCTGTAGCTGTGTAAGTGATGCTTAGCACACTTCTATTAACATCAACAATGCTACAGACAGACAGGCAGACACTAAAAGGTAAAAACGCTGTCTTCTGAGCCTGAAACTAAGTAACCCATGAAAGCTTTATGAGGAATATTAGAAAACAAATGGTTTCATTGAGGAATACTAGGAGACAAGTGGTTTCTTGCTGGCCTGTACTAACTACAAATCTCAACATTTTTCTGGCGAGAACAGATCTTAACAAAGACACCTGCACTTTCCTCTTGTCTCCACTTACCTACCTGGGGCAGGAGTAGAGCTCAGACCCTCAAGCCATTTGGGCATCAAATTCCCTTTGAAATTGAGTGTTAGGTTCCTAACTGATTTTGAGAATCTGGGTTTAAATGGTGAGACAGTGCCTGCTTATTGCTTTGTGTCTGGAGCCTATGAATCAGATAGACTCACACACAGTGGAATAGGTTTATTACTTCATGGCATGGGCATGCAGTAGCAGTCACGATCTAGCCCTCTGAGATCAAGACAGCAAGAAATTCATGAAGATTTAAAGTAGTTAAAGGAGTTTATTTTCCAGGTGGGAAATCCAGGTGTCAGAAGGAAAGTAACTATAAATTTTCAACTCAGCTTTCCACATAAAATGTAAAGCCATTTGGAGCACACAAAAAGCTCAGTATGAACTATGGCTGATAGGTGGTGCAAGGTATGGTCAGTGGTTTTAAATGATTGATGGAGCTATCTCTGAACTGAAGTACTAAGGTTGGAATAGAAGAAAAAAATTGAGATCTGTTATAATGGTGCTATATACTTTTTTTCTTCCTTTGATGGTCAAACAGAGTTCAGTTGTACAGAATGATTGTTACTTTGTACTAGTGATACATATGGTAGCTCTGAATACATCTGCTAGAGAACTTTATTCCAAGAAACAGAATAATACCTCATGTGGACATGATTTTTGAAACTTCTCCTAATAACAAAGGGTCTCTTTAAAAAAGAAAGAAAGTAAAGCATACTCAAATTGTTTTTTTCTGTTGAAGTTAATGAAATGTATATGTGAATGAAGATTTAATATTGTGCTTTACTCCTATTTAAATACTCAAAAGAGCTTTAAGATAAGTCAACGAGTCATATTAGCTCAATAAAATTGTTACCTTTCATTTGTAACAATTCCGGGTTTCCCCCAGTAACATCACCTAAAACAGTCTGGTATGGCTACAAAATTCCTGTTCAGTTACTGAAATAACAGCACAATACTCATTGGGCAGTCACTCCTTTCTTTCTCTTTCCAGATACCAGGTGCATGTGAGTTTTCAGCTGCATATCAGATACTTAATCTAGTTTTGCTGAAATCAGTGACACTGCTCAAGGACTATTCAATATGAAAAGGATAAATGAACAAGTGTTGAAGGAACAGACTACTAAATACTCTTTAAGAAGGAGTACAAGACACTGACTCCCTATTTATACTTAGCAGTGAGATCAGTTTCTTAGCTGACTGGCATTTCTCTTGCTGAGAAAAGATCAATGAAGAAGAGATCAGCCGAAGAAAGATCGATGGTGACTGGAAAAACCATTAATTCATAAGAAAAAAGATTTTACTTGGAGAAATAGCAGATTACCCTGAGGCTCAAGCTCAGACTTGATCATTCCTTTGTCTTACATGATGACTTGGATTCTCACTCCCATAAACTCCAAGTCTGGTTTTCCAGAAAGGAAAACTTAAGAGCAGGGTGAGGAATAGCTCATGCAGGAACTCTGTCCACACTGGCAAAAAGGAAGCCGAGAAACCCTGCCTGGACTTGGACAGCTTCCAGACAGACATAACAACAGCAAACAAAAACAGGAGCGAATAAGATCATAAACAGTCATTCCACATTTGAAAAGGTTCCTCTATTTCCATAAGCAAAAACTTTTTGCATACATTTGCAACAAAATGTGGCTATTCCTGATCTTTCCATACAGATAACCTAGAATGTGGTATTCCTTCTATTCTGAATTCTGCAGGTTCTCCTGCAGTTGCAGTATCTAAATGACATCTAGTTAATCTTTTAACAGTGTCACAAACACTTTCTGCGTACGGTTCATTCTTATTCCTCATTCTTTCTGCAGGGGAAGAATTGTGTAACATTGTGCTTGATGGTTGCCAGAGAAAGGGCTTTTTTGGTTCTTTCTGTCTGTTTAGTTACCTTCCATTTGGAATAATGAAACTGTAGATGGTCACTATTCTGAGATTGCCTGATAAAAGCTCTCTTTCAGTAATAAACTCTTTGCATATCCAAAATATAAGGAAAAATCAGAAAAAGCAGAGCCAATATGCCAGTATGTGGTATATACATATTCTCAAAAACATTCTGCAGTAATAGAGAAATGAGGTGCTCAGTGAAAAGTGCTGGGTGTTGAAGAAAAAGCTTTGATGTTTCTGAGACATTAGAGGAGTTGTTAAAGAGCAGTTCACCTGTGGATGCTGCCAAGCAGCAGTAGCACTACCATAGTGATCATGTTTTAAAGTGCTGCTCTGTGCAAGTACAAACAGCAACGCAGCTTTAACCGGAGAATCCCGCTGTTTGAACATCAGAAAATGGTTGAGATGAGAGAATGAGCTTCATCTGGAGCAAAGTTTTAGCTTTTCTAGAATGAAGGAGGATCTTTGTTCTAATGTATTTTTTTGTGTCTGATGTTACATGGGATGACGTTCTGGGAACATGGAGTTCTAGCTGATAGATTTCATTTAAAAAAAAAATACTGTGCAAGATACAGTGATTTTTCCAGGTTAACTCACTATTCCTGGCTGTTTGTGCTTAATATTTATTTTAAGATGGCATACTACTAGGTATGACAAAGTGATTTTTGGACACGTACTTAATATATACCTGGAGTCAATACAAGCTTTCTTAATGGACTGCTGCGCACACCTGAAGAAAGTATTAATTAAATCAAGTCTTACTCACTGCTATGGTTAAAGCAAAAGTATCCTGGCTTACAAATCTAATCTCCTGTCACAAAGGGAATATCTATCCCTTTCTTATTAAATTCTTCCTCTTTTCATAAGAAAAATATCAGATGAAATTTAAATTTTGTTTTAAGAAGATGTTTAGAATTTCTAGTCCTTCCCTACTGTTTCTTTCCATTTTTTTAAGTTTCATGGGAAGAAGGGAGAGAAATAATTCAGTATTAGGAAGGCAATTAAGAAAGCATATAATATAAATAAAAGAGTGTTTTCCCTCATTTTCTTCCTTTTGCTTCCTTTTTCCTTGGAAATGTGGGGTGAAAAATCATGATATAGCAGAAATTTCGTAACTGTTGTAAACAGAAAATATTTTTTAAATACACATATTTTTATGTGCTGTATATATTAACATATAAGAGAAATACCTTTCTAAGGAAACAATGAGGAATGAGGCAAAATTAATTTGACATAATTTTTGGTGAAAAGCCAAGAACTATTTTTTAAAAAAAGCCTATTCACACTCTGAATCCTAGTGTTCTGTTTCCTTTATAGCTGCATATGTAACTAACCTGTGTTATGCTGTTAGTAGATAATCATACAGTCCATGGTACCTGGGCTCCAACAAGTCATTGGACTCCATAAGTTTTCATTATTTGATAAGTTTCAAGCATCCCAGATATCCCAGATAGACACTGGGAATACACTTTAAAAAGAAAAGGGTAACAGAATGGTAGTTACAGGCAATACCTCAGAGATATTGCGGGTTCAGTTCCAGACCACTGCAATAAAGCAAATATCACAATAAAGCGAGTCACACACATTTTTTGGTTTCCCAGTGCATATAAAAGTTATGTTTACACTATACTGTTTACACTATACTGTAGTCTATTAAGCGTGCAATAGCATTATGTCTAAGAAAACAATGAACATACCTTAATTAAAAAATACTTTATTGCTAAAAAATGCTAACCATCATCTGAGCCTTCAGCGAGTCGTAATCTTTTTGCTGATGGAGGGTCTTGCCTTGATGTGCATGGCTGCTGACTGATCAGGGTGGCGGTTGCTGAAGGGTGGGGTGGCTGTGGCAAGTTCTTAAAATAAGACAGCAATGAAGTTTGCCGCATCAATTGACTCTTCCTTTCACGAAGGATTTCTCTGTAGCATGCGATGCTGTTTGACAGCATTTTACCCACAATAGAACCTCTTTCAAAATTGGAGGCAATCCTCTCGAACCCTGCTGCTGCTTTATCAACTAAGTTTATGTAATATTCTCAATCCTTTGTTGTCATTTCAGCAATGTTCACAGCATCTTGACCAGGAGCAGATTCCATCTCAAGAAACCACTTTCTTTGCTCATCCGTAAGAAGCAACTCCTCATTCATTAAAGTTTGATCGTGAGATTGCAGCAATTCAGTCGCATCTTCAGGCTCCACTTCTAATTCTAGTTCTCTTGCTGTCAGTTCTAGTTCTCTTGCTGTCAGCCTGTCCTTTGAAGCTTTGAAGCCAGGCATTGACTTCTCCTCTCTAGCTATGGGAGTCCCAGATGGCATCTTCTTCCAATAGAAGGCTGTTTCGTCTACGCTGAAAATGTGTTATTTAGTGTAGCCACCTTCATCAATTGTCTTAGCTACATCTTCTGGATAACTTGCTGCAGCTTCTACATCAGCACTTGCTGCTTCACCTTGCACTTTTATGTTATGGAGATGGCTTCTTTCCTGAAACCTCAGGAACCAACCTCTGCTAGCTTCAACCTTTTCTTCTGCAGCTTCCTAACCTCTCTCAGCCTTCACAGAATTGAAGAGAGTCAAGGCCTTGCTCTGGATGAGGCTTTTGGCTTAAGGGACTGTTGTGGCTGGTTTGATCTTCTATCCAAACCACTAAAACCTTCTCCGTATCAGTAATAAGGCTGTTTCGCTTTCTTATCATTCGTGTGTTCACTGGAGTAGCACTTTGAATTTCCTTCAAGACCTTTTCCTTTGCATTCACAGCTTGGCTAACGGTTTGGCGCAAGAGGCCGAGCTTTCGGCCTGTCTCGGCTTTCGACATGCCTTCCTCACTAAGCTTCATCATTTCTAGCTTTTGATTTAAAGTGAGAGGCGTGCGACTCTTCCTTTCACTTGAACACTTAGAGGCCATTGTAGGGTTATTAATTGCCCTAATTTCAATCTTGTTGTGTCTCAGGGAATAGGGAGGCCTGAGGAGAGGGAGCGAGACGGGGGAACGGCTGGTCGGTGGAGCAGTCAGAACACACACAACATTCATCGATTAAGTTCGCTATCTTATATCGGTGTGGTTTGTGGCGCCCGAAACAATTACAGTAGTAACATCAAAGATCACTGCTCACAGATCACCATAACAGCTATAATAATAATGAAAAAGTTTGAAATATTGTGAGAATTACCAAAATGTGACACAGAGACACAAAGTGAGCACATGCTGTTGGAAAAATGGCACCGATAGACTTGCTCGATGCAGGGTTGCCACAGACCTTCAATTTGTAAAAAACGCAGTATCTGTGAAGCGCAATAAAGCAAAACACAATAAAACGAGGTATGCCTGCATAAGATTATATGATTACCTCAGCTAACAATGTGCACAACTAACAGTTTCCAATTTCTTTAATCTGTTATTTTTTGCAATTTTGGGGCACTGTTCTTCAGTATCCATTATGGGAATGGGTGAATTGCTGGTGAATTTGAAGGAGGAGAATACATAGTTTCACATCCCATGAACTATGAGAGGCCTTTTTACTTTTGTTCAGATTTCAGCTCAACTTAGTGGGTGAAATCCAAACCTCTTTCAAGTCAGTGGGAGTTTTGTCATGGATTCAAAGAGGCAGAGTTTCTTTGTGAGGATAAGCTGGAGTTTCATTTTGCCAAACTCCACATGACCAAAATGCATTGTTCGTTTATAGCTGCCTTGATCATAAATATGTCTCATTTTACTTTATTCTGAGTCACTCCCCTGAAGTTTTAACTTATGTCTGAAGTTTTAACTTATGTATTTATTGTTGATTCAGAAATATCCGGGTAACAATGACAGTCTGACTTAATGGCCATTACTTTTTAGATATTTGTCATGTTTAAGCCGAATTTTAGGAAGACAAACATTTCATAAAGTTCACATTATTTCTGAATAATACTCCAGACTTACTAATCAACCCTAATAGAGCTTTGATTTTACTGCAAAAATTACATCCATACGCTCTTGTGTCAGAGGTTTGCCAGCTAACTAGCACAAGAAAAAACTCCCTGATTTGACTCCAGTTAGAGTTTACATCAAGTTAGCTATCTCAGTAGAAAACCGCACCCTTTTTATTTTTCAGGGGAGTTATAGCTCAACTGACAGTTAACCTCAAAAGCTGAATGTATATAGGAAACTTCACAGTGCATTTTAATATGACATTCAGTTTAATTAGCACTTGGGCAATTCCTTTTGTTCTTGGTAAACAAAAGTAAGATTTGACAAGGAAGAAAAGAGAGTGTATTTGCTACTTTCATGTCACTCAAACTAGCCTATCACCATTCCCAAAACTAATACTTCTTTACATGAACCTCTGCTAAATAGTGCTAGATTTTTAAGTCTAAAACTGGCAGGTTTTCCCAGAGTTGCATCTGATATCAAAATCAAGGTTTATTAACATTACAAAGAAAGAGCACTGCTGTCCTGTAGTGCCCCTTTTATCATTCTAAGCAGCTGCCTTGAGGCAATGCATTTAACCTTGGGAAATGTGATAGGAATTCTGGGAAGTCAGAAATCTTTGACAGCTAAAGCCTTTTGCCTCATCCAGAATCTGCTCTATGGCTTTAGCTCCCACACTGAAAAAAGATGAGACCCTTGTTTTCATTTGATGTTTATCTATTCTATTCATTACACTTAAAATCGAAAGATAGGATGGCATTTACTTACAAACAGTGATCTTCCATTTATTCTTAAAGCAGACCAGTGATGAAAATATTCCTTTTCCCCACTGAAACTGCCATTAGGAAGATAGTACACTGGGATAAAAAAGAAAAAAAAAGTAAGTGTGCTAAATGTTTAAAAATAGTTCTGCAGATTATCTTATTCCTACCTGTTTTCTGTTTTATGATAAATTTCACATTACATCATTGTTATTTCATCACCTGTTGCCATTGTCACTGTAGTGAAGGAACTGTCATCGATTCAGTTATAAGCCCTTATTTATCAGGGTTTAAGTCTTAGCTGCAAAAAGAGAATACATTTTGATGTTTCACATATCAATTCTTACTTTATAAAGAGCTTTTTCTTTCACAAGGTCCCAAAGCATTTCATAAGCTATACATGAATATTACCTCTGAAATGCAGCTACTTCTGTAGTTTCCAGCTGGCCCACTGCATATTGCACTACAGCAAAGTAGAATGGATAGAAATTTTCTGTCAGATATTAAACAAACATCTACAGTCTTTGTGGTATACAATCTCTCAAGCAAATCAAAAAGCTGTTCATTTTCCCAGCATTTCTGATGAAAATGTATACAATGAACTGTACAAGCTGGGACCTAATTCAGAGGTCATAGTCTAAAGACGATCTAAGGGAGAGAGGGAATATTGTTTAATCTTGGAGGAAAACTAGATTTTTCTGCTTTCATAGGGTATGTTTACATGGCACAGTAGAGTACTGTTCCTGCTTCTCAGCAGGATATACTAGCCCAGGCAGAAGTCAATGCTAAGATAACTTATGCTGCTTTTGGAGGCATGAATAGTCATTCATATCCTTAAAATTAGTCATTTGTAGACTTGCTGCTCCTTCTGAAGTTAGGTATTTTAGTTAGACAGTACAGAGCAAAAGTCAACTGATAGATCAGAATGGGCATTTTAGCCTTCTAAGCTCAGGTGGCGTGGCTTGTGCTCTCCCTATTCATAGCTGTCTCCATCTAATGAAATTTTGCTCTTATTCAGGTGGATTGCTCAGCTGCTCTGACCATAAGCAGCTTATTGTTTTACTTCAGCCATACGAATGTTTCATCCAACCATTTCTACCTTGATACATGTTATTGCATGAGCAGCATGTCTGGATTCTGACAGATTGCAGTGTAATGCCAAGTGTATAAGGATCCTTTTTTACTGAAATATTTTAAGTGGCAGCAAATCCATTTTCAAAAGAAAAAATGAAACATTGCCTTCACAAAAGAAGAAAGTGTGAGGCTTATTTACATGTTTGCATCTAAAACTGGATTTCTTATTCAATGCTCAGTCAAGAAATAAAACTGTGACTCCTCTGTAGGTCTTTTCCAGGATACTGCTTGTGCCTGCAGTGTGTTATTTTGACTATCCACAGTTTATGCTTTCTCCGATAGTTTCAAACAGGAAATCTACTATAAACCAGGATAACTGCCTTATGTAAGCAAGTACCTCAGAGAAGTACAAGAGCTCATCTTCTTAACCAATGTATTTATATCCCATTTTCTTTTGTTTCAGCCATTTCACTTGAGGTCACCTTGAATGGATGATTAGTGCTGCCAGTCATTTTCCCTCTCCATGTAAGAAAATAGGGCCTCCACTCAAGAAGTGAGACCACTGCTCAAGAAATAGAAATTCCTCTCTTACCAGCTTAGGACTATTAACAAGCACTGACCAACTGGCAAGTTAATGTTTCTGGTAAAACTCAAGTCCCAACAGCTCCAGTGCATTAAATAATTTTTGCAAGCAGCAGGTTACTTGCCAACATCCTGATAAATCATTCCATACATCTTCTCTCTGTAGTCTTAACTAGCTAAGTTATGTTTTTTTCATTACTCCTCTTAAAATCAGGTCTGCTTGTGTTTATGAATCACAAATGATGTATATGTGCATAAACACTCACCATCCATAAGAATAACTTCTTATCACTGCTATAAAAGTATATCACTGATTTATATACCATCAGTGCATTATAATAAGTATTTTACTATTTCATATACATACTCATATAGTATATAAACAAAATATACTTAAAGAAAGAAGGCCGAGGCTATGAAATCAAACATTTGAAAGTTGTCATTCTGCTTTCTTCCAATTGTCCTTTCAACCAGTTCTTTATTTTTATTCCAGTTCTTTCCAAGGTATGATGCAGTTTTTACTTATATCATTATAAAGTACTTATTCCTCATTCACACAAAGGATCTTAGGGACTCCTTCAGAATACACTTCTTCTATAGTAGACATATAAGGCACAGTTATCACTGTATAGGGGACAGTTGCAGCTTGAGGAAGCAGAGGAAGTTTTACATTAATTTTCCTGGAGAACACCAATATTACATTGTTTCTCGCCTTAGGTACTGCAGTGGCCTCAGCACTCTGCTTTGGAACCCACCTCTTATATGAATATCTGCTGCTTTGTCACATACTTTGAAGTATTTTGCTCTGGATAGTGATTGCTAGGAAAAAGATAATGTAGTTGCCTCCTGCATTAATGGTAGTGTTTTCTAAGAAATAATGGTGGGAGCTTCAGTTAGGGATGTCCTTTAAATTTCATAGATTTAATTTTGGGAAGTCTGCTGTTCTTCTGCGTTGCTCTCACCACCTGCTCAGAAATGCTTCTCACATTGCCATCGCAATTGGTGGCATTTGTCTGCTCGGTCAAACACCTAGATGTACTGTTCAATGAGGAACTGAGCTTTGAGGCTGACATTTGACACATTATCAAGCTATCTTATTACCGCTTTAGGTATGTGACCAGATTAAAATGTGTGCTCTCACATGCAGATGCCAAGATTCTTGTTCATGCTGTCATTATGTCCAGTCTTGAGTAGTGCAGTTCACTTTTCTCTTTCATAAGGAACAAAGCTTGATATGTCACATCTTTTCAAACTTGTTTTTTACAGAGATTTAGGGCTATATCCTATTTGACACACCATACATTTCAGAAATATCAGTTACATGTGATTGGAATATTGTGAAATAATTGAATATATAACATTGTCGTAGATACAAACTTATTTTATCCTTTTTTTTTTCCTTCCCTTTGGATTTTTAGCTATATCTCACACACACAACAGGCCAAATACAACCTTATTTTAAATTAGTTGTTTCAATGGCATTTTACTAAGGCTAAGGATGAAATTTATCTATTTATCATATACACATTTCATATATACTTCATATGCTTTAGTAATAGCTACAGTCCCTTATGATGAAGCATTTCATCATCATAGCCTCTTGACAAAAAGAGAAATAGAATTTTTTTAAAATAAATGAAAATTGCAGATTCCTCCCTAAATACTAAGGCACAGATTGCATATATGGTTCTTCAATTTTGAGAAAAAAATCACTTTTGGTAAAATGCATTCAATTTGTTGCCTCTGACTTTGCCCTCTTCTGATTCTAGAAATAAGATTCCACTGTTTTAATTCCTTGGCAAACCACTCCTTTGCATAATCTCTTATTTGGAAGATTTGCATGATATTCAGCTGAAGTTTTCCTATGTTAAATCTCACCTCATTAGTCCTAGTTGTATACCTTGTGACAGTGCTAAACAATTGCTTTCCCTTTTTGAAATTTATCAGCTTGTATTACTAGAAGATAATTAGTATATCCCCCTTAGTCATTCTTTGACCAAGCAATGCATATTTAGTACTTATAATCTTTCCTTGTAAATCTCCTTATAGCTTCTGTTACTCAGCCTCTAAATCTCTAGTTTGTTAGCAGTCTTCTAGCACTAGGCAATAGGAATTAAAGACATTATTCTAAAGGCAAGAGTCACTAGTGATGTGGATAAAGGCGCTGTCACCACAGGCTGTTTAGATTCAGCTGGATGCACACTGCATCCTGTAAGACAGGACTTGGTGTCTCTTCTCCCAGATCTGGATCCCAGCACTACAGAAGTCTATGAAATGCTCCTATAATCTTGTCCAATTTAAGTTTCCTCTTTGCAAGAGAAAATGCTAGGTGGAACAAGGCTGTCTTTATTACAGGGTTTGCCAATCCAGCCAAAAAGTATTCCCCCAACATAATTTGTTTGGGAAGTTCTTCATTCTCATCCAGATCACTATGATAAAGTGAAAAAACGCTTTCCTGAGTAAGGGCAGATTTTCAGCAAAAGATGAAACACGGAACAGAACAACAAAGCTAGAATTTGTATTCTTAGGAGAGAAGGGAGCGAGGGGAAATGAAACTCATTCATCTTTATCATTTAAGCATAAGTCACATTAACAGTGGCAGGAGTCACATACATATTAATTATGGCACTAGCTTAGGTGGAAGGAAGGTAGATTTAAAAGCACATTTAGTCATTTGGATGACCGGAATCCACTAAAAACAGAATATTGGACAGTGCTGCCATGTTCTGTTATTCCAAAGAGCTTATTTTGTATTTTTCCTATTTGGATGTATTTTGGTGTGCACTGGACAAATAGACTTTAGATTGGTTGAAATTGGCTGGACTACTGGGCTCAAAGGGCAATAATCAGTTGTAGATGATACTAAATTGGAGGACTTGGGTAGCTGGCATGCCAAACATCAGACCTCCAGTTCAGTGTGACCTTAAGAAGACTGAGGACAAGGCCAACAGAAATCTCATGAAGTGCAAGAAGTGCAAAATTCTGCATTGGATTTTGCACCTGCATCATTAGCGGCTGGAAACCAACTGGCTGAGGAACAGCCCTGATGAAAGGACCTGGGGTCACAGTGCCAGCCTGAATGTAAACCGAGAGTGCACCCTCATCACAGATAAGAGAAAGAGCATACTAGGCTGCACTAGTGGGAACACAGCCAGCAGATCAAGGGAAGTTATTATTGCCTTCTACTTGGCACCGGTAAGGCCACACCTGGAACACTATGTCCAGTTTTGGAGGGATGGATTTTGGAAGGATTCCCAGTTCAAGAAGGATGTTGAGAAACTGGAGAGGATCTCACAGACGTTTACCAAAATTGCCTTTGATATGACCTATAAGGAGAGACTCAGGCTGCTGGGCTTGTTTAGTCTGACTAAGAGGAGGCTAAAAGGCAATCTACTAGCAGCCTACAACTCTTCGAAAGGAAATTACAAAGACAATGGAGCCAAACCTCTCAGTAGTGCCAGATGGCAAAACAAGGGACAATGGCCACAAACGGCAACCTGGGAGGCTCCAACTGGAGATTAGGAGAAATTTCTTCATGTTGAAGCTATTGCAGCACTGGAACAAGTTATCTAGAGAGAAAGTAGAATCATCATCCATGGAGGCTTTCAAGACTTGGCCAGAAAAAGCTGCAGCAGTCCTGACCCAGTGTTAGTGATAGCCCTGTGCCAAGCAGGAGGCTGGAATAGATGACCTCCAGAGATCTCTTCCAATGAATATAGTTCTGATTCTGTGAGCCTATATTTTGCTTGGAATCTAAGCAAGACTTACCGGGTAGTTCTGCTAATGTTTCCCTTCATAGTTTTATATGAAAGACAGATTAAAACCACAACAAAAGAATTCTGCTACAGAAAACTGAATTACTGAGGCAGTTCAGGCTGCGGCCAGATGTTTCTCTTACAGCTAGAGCTAAACCAGAGTAAGAGGTCATCATCTCCTGCTGCTTATCATGTTCATCCCCTACCACCTATATTCTTCACCTTCTCTCTTGGAAAATGGCACCCTTCATATCAGATGAACAGTTCCCCTAACCCACTTGTGCCAAAATTAACCAAATTAAAAACCCTGCTGGTAGGAGCAGTTAATAAACCTAGATTGTTTTGACAAAACTGGGTAAGTGAACAACCACTCATGCAGTTATGCATGCCAAAGTCAATGCCAAAGGGAAGATAACCTCTGGAGGAAAAGGTGAAGCAGTAGTGAGCAGCTGGATGCAGTAACCATTTAAACTGGCTAAGCTGCAGTGGGAGCAGCACCTATAACAGTAGTCATAGATTCATATCAATGAAATAGTTGGCAGGGCATAATGCTTACTGTAAAAACATAAGTGGATTGTGAAGCCATTGTACCATGTGAAGCAGTGCAAACAGCTTGCTGCACTTTCCATAACCTCTCTTATTCTTAAAGAATTTCAAATGCATAAGGTACAAAAGGAATATAAAAGATAATATGTATAATTCATAAGACATGTAAATTATTTCTGCTCATTTCCAGATTAAAAAGTGTGGGGGTGTTCGTGTGTGCAAGGGGAGGAAATTCACAACCATCCTGAAGAAAGGCGAGCAGGGAATCTAAAACAAAGAAGAGGTTATAAAGAAGGGATGGGGATCACTCTTCCAACAAATTGGACTAACTGGTCTCATTCAGACATTGTTGTTTTATGTAGAACAGGAGCCATGAGCCTTATAGTAGTTCTCTGTTGAGTCTTAAATCTTATGCCTGTAATCAGCTCTGAATCACTGTCACAAGAAGGAGCCTGCTGAAGCAAGGCACAGGTCTAAAAGGAAGTTCTGCCTGGAAGAATTTACTGCTTATATGCAGTAAGGGCCATCTCAGGGTCCTTGTCTTTATTTGCGCAGAAAGGGCTGTACCATGAGCACAGTGCAAGTGTAGAGGTAATAACACTGATTTAGATTTCCCCATTTAATGGTGACATCATGTTTTCATAGGTTTTCAAGAAGCAAAGTTTCTCAGGAAGCAAAATCATGTGGATCCTATTTGGGATGAAGGGTAAATTATGCAGAAAGGAGAAGTATTGGCTTACATCCATTATAGATACAGCATCTTCGCAGTAGTTGAGCCAGGGTTTGCCAAAGATACCTAACCCAAGCCAGAGGAGTAGGAACATGGCACATACATTAGGAATGCTTATCCATAAGTACAAGGTATAATCTGATTTGAGTTGTAGCTGGCAAAGCAGCATAATAAAGAAAGAAGCATTTTGTGTCTATGGATCATTTACTCCTCTATCCTGTATTTCCATCTCATAGTTCAACCAATTACAACCCTAGAGAAAGTATTTCTACTCCTCTTTTGTCCAGATAGACAAAGAGATCTCTAGTCTGGCAATAACCTACTTGGGAGTAAACTTCTAGATCTGTTCAAAGCTGGGTTCTGTACAGAACAGAAAGTCTAGTATACTTTCTGGACTTTTTTCCTCCCACCACGCGCAGTACAGACTTTAAATTTTTGAAGCAGGAAGATCATAAAAACAAGCATTACAAGAGCAGAAGAAACTAGATTGGATTATTTTGGGATTTTTTGGCATACGTGCAAGGTGGCTATGAGAAGTACATTCTGCCTGAGTTCTGAAAGCAGAAAGAAATCCACGGCATTTACAAGTGTCTTTCCAGTTCAGACAAACTCAGATATAATGGATGAGTGCTCCCTTCAAGAGAATTTCCCATTGGATTGAGTAGCATTGCCAAGGCTTCTGGTCCATTGCCAATGAGGATATAGCCAAGGTTTCTATTTTTTTTTCTTCTGCTAGAAGGAGCTGTAGTACAACCAATTCAGTTTCTTATCCCATGGGGGTTACAACACTGGTAGTACATGTACAATTCTTGTAGATCTCTCAGGAAATGATAAAGTTTCAGAGAGAAATTTCTGGAACTAGGCAGAAATTCAGACTGTAAGGAACTAAAACATTGCAGGGAAGTATATTGCTGAGAGTCCTAACAGTAATGGCCCAATGAGCAGAGGTATTAAATTAAGCGTATTGCCTCAGAATCCTGACATACTGACATACACCATCAAAAGACATTTTAGGATGAGACAAGGAGGTTCTGACTATTACCAAGGTTAGGAGACTAGCAGCTAAAAAGACCTTTGTTTACTTTTGGCCATAGGACAGGATTCCAAGTTAGGCTAACTGCAAAAACTGTTGACCCAATGCATGTTGAAAATAAACAGAGAAAATGGAGCTTTCTTTCTTTCTTTCTTTCTTTCTTTCTTTCTTTTTTTTAAGAATGACATCACACTTCCAGTGTATTTTCACTGCCCAAATACTTCCTCAAATTCCCCTTCTGACCATCTGTCTGGAGTCCAATACATTCATCATCCAAGACAGGCTTAAATCTATGTTAGCATTTGCAAGATTTTCATTCCTCCTAATTGGCCAAACTCATTCTGTTCCATTTTTTTCTCATGACACTGATTGTTTAAGTTAGGTGGTTGGATCTATTTTAGTACAGCAATTTCTGTTTCCCACTTCTTTCCCTTAACCCCTGAGTCTGAGTCTATGCTTCTGCCGCTTTATTATTTCTCTGTACCTTTTCCTTCGTTCCCTCCACACCTTTTCTTTGCCACTGCCAGTTTTCCCTAGTCACAAATCACTGTCAGGTGTCACTGCAGCAAGGTCACTTGGTGTAACTCATTGTTCCTTTTGTTTTATCTGGGGTGCTACGTTTCATGCTTTTTTCTCTTTCAGATCCAGAAACGTAGCTGTAATAGAGATCTAGCCTTCTAGTACTACACTACACTGTGTTTAGGAACATAAGGCCATCCCTATGCTCTGCCAGTTCTCCTTAGAATCTATGATACATGCTAGTTCTTTTAGTATCTCATTATATGTGTCATCGATATCTTGCTTGGCCTAAAGCCACATGGCAGCCTGACAAGATTGTGCTGCAGTTTGGCAGTTTCCATACAGGGCACAGCTGTCAGCATCTCTTATCCTCCATTTCAGAAAATCAGCTGGTACTGGCAAGAGATCATAAGCTAAGGCTAAGCAGTAACTGTGCATCCTTTTTAGTAAAGCAGAAATGGAAAAATCATTCCATAGATTGTTTTCTGTCCTAGACTTTTTGGCAGCCCTTTCCTACTGATAGGAAAGCAGATAGTTATTTCTTTTGAATCATATAGAATGGGTTTTCCCTTCCTCATTCTATTACTTGTTGCAAATGCACAGCTAGAGGGAATATAAAAGGAAGGCTGCTCATTACATATATGAGCATATGCTCTGCCTGTTAAGAACATATACTCCAGCTGCTTCTGCAGGCCACTGTCAGGAACACAGGGGATTAGCTTACTGAAAGACAACTAGAAGGTTGTCTGTCATACTGACTAATGTCCCACCTTATTATTTTATGTCAAAAGCCGTGGGGATCGTATGATGTGAAATATAATATTGATGGCTGAGGACAAGAAGGAAAAAGAGAAGGCAGAAGAAGTAGAGCAGAGAAAAAAAAACTGTAGGAAAGCAAAATAAAAGAAAGGAAAATCAGGAAGAAATCATTTACAGAGAATGCTGAGTAACAGCACAACTAGCTCTTTCCAGAACATCATGTAGATTTAGGGATTTGTTTTAACTCTGCTGTGTTACTTGATACACCTTAAATATTGGGAACCAAGCTGGGAGCGCAGGTAAAGAGGAAATATGAGTGTTCTGCAAGGAAGGCGATAAATAGGCAGGATAAATTCAAGATTAGGGAAAATGAAGAAAAGTGGAAGTTGTAAGGCTGGGGGGACTGTAGCAGAGACTGCTGTTGCACTTGTCCAGGAGAAGTAGGCACAAGTAAAAGAGACTTTGATGATAGGACAGCGCAGGATCATCCATATGAAAGGGATGTTAATGAAGATAACTGGGAGTACTGAGGAAATATGGGGCAGAGTGAGAATGCAGAAAGGACATGAATCTGTGAAGCGACAGGGGAAGAGCCTGAGCCCCCAGGTGATGGCTGCCAGACTTAGATAGTTGAACCCTCAGAGGATGGAATTACTCACACAAATAATTGCTCATCAGTACCAGCGAGGGAATTGCAATCTGGCCCATTTCTGTGAGGCACAGGTGGCACTTTTGAGTGCCTCTTACCCTATTAGTGAGCCCCTGCCCTCCTCCAAGGGAAACCCTTTATACTGAAATACTCCTGAAACATTTACCACCGTACTTAAAGTAGATTCTGAGATGTATATCCAAAGCTAGTTGTATATGTACATACCTGATACATAGCATACATAACACAAGTGTGAGTACAGCCCTTGCAAGAGAAAATAGGTGCTTGTCCACCAAGGCAATAAAGAGCTGTGTAATCAGGCCGATACTGTCCTGGTTCTAAGCTGTCAGAGATCTCCATGCACCTAACTAAAAGCACAGGAAGTATTTATTACTACAGGGGGAAAAAACAGAGAGCACATAAATAAAAAGCCACCTATGCTTGGTTTAAAGGTAAATCACCTGCTTTGGAAGAAGCATATTAATAATTACAGATTATAGCACAGTTGGATATGGGGTGTAGACACTTGATATTTTTTACCTTGATTATTTCACATTTGAATTGAACCAACATTGGACAGTGCCTTGCTAGCAGGATGTACTTAAATCCCTGTGTCACCTTGCAGGCGAAACAGACACCAGTCATCAAAAGCAAAGTTTTAGCAGATATCTTCTTTGTTTTGTGAAATGAGGTTTGAGAAGCATGAACTCCTGGTGAGCCTTATTTTCTCCAATACAGTTTTCTTTCATGTCTTTGCCTGTGCATGGCTGCCTTTCTTTCTCTTACTTTTCACCCTTTGTTGTGCTCTGAAGTCTTGTCTGCAAACTGCAGAGCCACCTGCAAAAGAAAGGAAAAGAAAGGACTGGATCAAGGGCAGAGTAACAAATCCACATGGTAAATGACCTGCTCTAATGTCTGGCAGGAGCACTATGCATCATAAATGTGAGGACTTAGCTGGAAGAGCTGAAGCTGTCTGGAGTTACCTCCTGTAGCTGAAGCCATGAAAAAGGCTGTTCTGGAGTGGATACATGACCAGAATATGTACACACAGCCAAGATGCACGTGAATTGATCGCCTCTCTACAAAGCAATGCTGTGCTTCACAGAAATCAAGATGATGTTACTTCCTGAAAGCTGCTGACTTTATTAGACCCTCTTGGTAAGGTTTTCCCATGAGATGCATTACAGCAGGAGAAATCATATATGGGTGACTTTCAGGAGTTCTGCTGTTTCCTTAAGTCATTATCACAAGGAGCCACAAAGGACAAGTGCTAAGACTAGAGTTAGTAAGTGTTTGATTCAGCGGGCGAGGTTTTCAGTGTGACCCCTGAAACCCATGTATATTTTTACACTGACTTTTGCACTTATTATTTGCTGACAATTGTATGTACACTCACACACTCATATGTACAAATGCAGTAAATAACATGCTCACTGCAGGGGTGCAAATGCATAGGGCCTTTTGGCCCTTATTTTGTAAAAATCAGTGTCAAAAGCTCAGAATAACAAAGCTGTTAAAACAAAGCAGACAGCCTAAGCATAGCATTTGTTTCATCTGCTAAAGGAAAAGGACAAAGACCTGAAATCTTTCTGTGCCTCAATGAAAACCAAGTGACACGGGGAAAACCCAAGAGCAGATTCTTAAGAATCTGTATGAACCAGCAATATCTAATGGGAGCCAGGGGGTAGCAAGTGGAAGAAGCAAGATCATACATTCTACAAATCTACATCTCAAAAAGCCTGTGTATGCCTAGGCCTCTTTCAAAAAGATATATTTTTATCACTTTGATATTTCACTTGCAATGAGGGAAAAACTTCAAAATGATTATAAATCTAGTTGGATTTAGAGAAGAACATTAAAGTCTGAGATCATAACTGAGCTTTTTTAACTCAAAAGAACTCTCTTGAAACCTTAATTCTGAAAGATTCTTAAGCATGTGCTTAATGGTAATCACCAATTGAAATCAGTGGGACTACTAGCACGCTTACAATTAGTATGCATGCTTAAGCACCTTGCCTAAATTAAGGCCTATTACTCTCAATATGTGTTGGGAGTCTGTCAGGAGATGAGTTTCTTGTGGCACTTTGGCATTCCTGCTTCCCAACTGTTATAATACATACTTGCAAGTTCACTGATTTAAAAATATATTAATATTATAAAAGTTAACCAATATTTGTAGCTGCAATGAAAACAGAGCTGCAGTTTTAGAGACTGTCAATATGATTATTAATTATGCCTTAGGAGACAATTATCTCTCTTTCTTTTTTTAAGTATTTCCACCTCTTAAAATGCAAGTAGGGCTTATAACTTACTGTCCCACAACAATAAAATACTTACTTGTGCTTTGACTTGTAGCTAAATTCATGAATATATGAAGCTATTTCTTCAATTAATGGCAAAATCTAGGGATTGTCCACTGTCTCTGTTATGATATCAAGTAGTGTGATAAGCAGATCTTCCATCACTTCTATCACTTCTAAGCACACTATCTGCCCTGACAAGTAGAACTGCCAAGGCTCAATCCTGCCACTACTCTTACTTGACATCTCTGTAAAACCATCAAGGGATACTCTGAAAGCAAATGCCAACAAAATGTCTTTGACAGGCTGCTCATGTTTTGGGGTTTTCTTCCTTATCCAGCTCTGACTGTGCTGTCTCAGTGAAGATTAGAAATTAGAAGCTGGGTAATAACTCAATAAAATGAAAAACATCAGAAAAACTAACTGAATCAAAACATGACTGAAATCATGTGGTTTAAAGAACCTGTGCACAATTTCATCATCCTCAGTCCAGGATGTTGCAGTTAAAGCAGTAACTGGTACTTGTTCATGCTGCGTATCATACTGCCTTTGTAGCGCCCACATCACCAAAGGAATATTCTTCATCTTCGGCCAACAGAAAGACTTTTCTTAATTTTCTCATGATGGCTTGGCTTGGCTCTGTTTCAGGCTGATACACTGTAATTCAGTCTGTTTGGGTCTAAATCCAAAGTTTCTAGGGAAACTGCAGATAAATCAGAGTTCAGTGGCCTACTTCTGATGCAGCAAGAGTGAAAGATAGTGTAACATACTGGGTCTTCCCATCTGTCAGTGTCTCCCTGATCACTAGGTTCAATTCAAAGTTCTGACCCTTTAATGAAGTAGACAGTATCTGAAATGACTGGCACTTTTTAGAAGTTGGTTATGTTTGTCAGGAACAGGAGCATGGCCGTAAACATGAAGCGCTAAAGGAACAGCCCACTGAATACAAAGTCCCCCAAGCAAAAGGAGAGCAGACAATATATTACAGAACAGAGACCTACAGCAGCAAGAGCTTTTTTTCTATAACTCACAGACTAGTTACAGGAAGTCTAGAGATCACTGCTAATAGATCTAAGTCCTTTTTTCTGTCTATCCTGGATAATGCGTAGCATTCAACTCTGGACCATGAGCACACATTCACATGTTTATATAAACTGTACCAGCACACTTCTGTGGAGATCTTACTGCCACCCAACCAGATTCCTAGCACCTATCTGCTCCTGTCGTCCCTCATCCTTAGAGTAAGTAGGGCAGCTCAAAGGCTGCTCTAACTTCGTAAGGCAGTCATCAGTGACGTCACTCCATCAGGGACATCACTCCATCGTCAGTGCTTGTTGGGGTACCTGTTGGCTTTTGATTTGTGTCCTGTGTATTTCCTGGGAGAAGCGACCAGCAACAGAAAAAAGTGTAGTAAATAGATAACTCCACTGCCTTTATACAGTCTCTGCTACGCAAGGGGAATTCTTACCTGGCTGCTTAATATCAGCAAAGGGGACAGAGAAGGACTGGACATTTAAAGTTAGCAAAGCCTAGGAGAAAAGCTGTGTTTCATACTGTGTTTGTCACAGAAGAGTATTCAAATCCATTGTGAATTTAAATGATTAGTATACATTACATCTCCAGGTATCTCCAGCAAATCCTAGAACAGGAAAGTATATCCAACTGTTTCTGCTCTGCCAAAGTTAACTATTATTACAGCATAGAGATATAATATTAATTTTGTTCCAATGAAATTGGCTGGCATATGTGTTTCTGTGAGCCAGGCAATAGGTCATTACTGAAATAGCAAAACAAACCTGTTCACCATTCTTGTTCCAGCACATTGCATTTAGATTTTAAGATCATAACTGTTGGATACCTTTCCTGAAATGATGTACAGGACTGACTCTGCCAGCAGTTATATTCTTTCATAAAATGACTTTGCTCTATCTTTCTTTTCCAGACCCATCTCAATATAACAAAATTTAACAGTCCTGCAGACAATGCCAAATATCCTTCATTCATAATTAAGGTGAAGGCAAGTGGTACAAATCTCTAATTATCTTTTATGTCATATTTATTTTCTAGTGAATTATTAAGTAATGATTTATAACCCAAATTCCATATGTGTACTTGCTAATTCAGGGGGAAAAATATCAGCCCTTCATACTCATTCAGCTAATGGGCATCACTAATTGAAAAAATGTTCTTTGCACATATCACTAACTTTCCAATCATTTACTTGTAGAGAAGTTTGAAAACTTAAAAAAAAAAAAAAACACTCTTTTTTTTCAGTGGAACTTCGATGACTGGGTATGGTGCTATGCTGAGTTACGACGCCTGTGTGCAGGCAGCCGGCAGAGCTCAGTCACAGAAAAATCCTGTCACCCCATAAAAGTTTCTGCCACAGGAGAATATTGTGAAGAACCACAGCTGAAGTTTGAAAAAAGTGTTTATATCCCATACGCTCTTTCTAATGGTCACTGTGCTCCCTGCAGGTAGGATGTTTTCTGCAGTGGCATGCCTTGATGATCTCACACTGAAGTGTACTGATCTTTTAGGACCAGGATTTCAACAAACTTTCTAATCAAGGCTACAAAAAAGTGTCTAACTTGAAAACATCTCTGGATTCTTCCACTGAGGAGTCGAATTTGCCCTTTGAAAGAGGCTCCCCTTTTTGTGCGAAGGCTGCCTCCTGAGTTGGACAAAAGTCTTCAGGCTCCATCCTGGGCCACAGCTTTTGTATAAGGACTGGTCCTTTGATAGTAGTAGCAAAGAAATGCCTGAGCACTAGGAAGCCAGGAAGAGCAGAATCAGAGACTATCTGCTGCAAGAGCTGCAGTACCAAGCCCTGTAACCTTTCTTCTCTACCTTTCATTGCTTCCTTTTTATTGCTTTCTTCCCAGGTCCAAGCTACTTCTCTTTCCGGTGTAGAAGGACAGGGAAAGGAGATATTATAGTCACTACAGTGGAGGAGGGTTCACCCACATTCATCACCTACTCCTTCCCTCTAAGTGGTCTAGGACATGAGATTGGCCAGATCAAGGTTTTGGTGTGTGTACTGTAAAGTCAGAAAGCTTGGCTCTCCCTGGAACATGTTTTTGCATGCATTTTTGTATGCACTAAAAATTATTCGGGTTGAAATTATCACATGCTTTGCTATGCTGACAAAGTAGAAGGGAGTCTGAAAGTCAAAAGAGGCTAGCAACATTATTTATTTCTTCTTTCTAAATTTCACAATCTTTGGGGAGCTGATTTATAATTTCTGACCTGTTGTAGCTGGCAATACTGAGAATCAGTCCTAAGCAGCCTGTCTACTCTCTTCACCGCTCCCTAGAGTACCTGTGTAGACACGAGGCAGAATGGCTGCTTTTCACACAGGCACCACTCTGTACCCATTCCTGAATATTTATTAGCACCTGACAACAGGTGCTCTTTACAAAGCAGCTGTAAAGAGTGCTACAAGGATTGCTGCTCTCTAGTTCCCCCGAGGCATTATGGTCTGATCTCAAGGAACCTCTTTCAGTTGATATAACTCCAACCCATCCACCACTAGAGCAGAGAGGCAAAGCAGAAATTTGTCCCATAGCGTACATATATATATACCATGACTTTGACTTTAGAGCTGTTAACCAGATGCTTTCCTCAGTTACATGTTTTGTTCATTTTTCATAATCCATTTTAGCCGCAATATCCATATGGCTAACCTTGGCCTCATAGCCACCTTGGATTTTGTGCTGTATGATGTGATTATGACCTAAATGAAGCCTGTAGACACCTAAAAATCTAGACTTAGAGGAAAAATAGAGTAGCAAAGGGTGCTTTGTTATTATTAGAAAACTAGATTATTTAGTTTGTAATATTCTTCTGATCTTTCAGATCTTTCTGAGCTTCATAATTTAAATCCCCATTGCTAACACTTTCTTATCCAAGTGACAAAATCATTTTCAAAGGAAGATAAAAGAACGCTAAAATGACAAAAGAAAGTATTTAACTGGATTTAAAGAAGATAGTTAATCAGTTCATACAGTACCACACATCATTAGTCTCATTGTCCGTTTCAGGAGTCTAACCTCTAAAGTTGATACAAAGGTAACCCGATCCCTGCCCCTCCGGTGAGAACTATTCATATCCATTAATTGTTGCAATACAAGATACCCTAGGTTTGAGCTAGTTGCCAGTTCTTCAGTATCTGAAACGTACTCTCAGCAGAGTGGAGGACACCACTGGGACTCATTTGACTCTGACTTTCACATTAATTTTGCTGTGCTGTGAAGAGCAAAGACAAAATCAATGTCCATCAGTGATTATTCAAGGTAAAATATCTAGTGATATTGAATACCAATGGTAGTGGTGAGCATTAAACTTACTTAAGGATTGTGGAGTTGACAAAGCCATTTATTCCAGTTCCACTTCATTTTCAATGAGGCATACAAGTTTAGAAAAATATAACAATTATGATGAAAATACTGGATTACAGTTCCTGGCAATTTAGATTTTAAATCAACGAAAAGTATTGTGTATATAATTTTTTTGTAGTGCATAGTTCAGGAAAGGTTTGAATCAGGCAGGGACATGCTAAATCTCAGCAAAGAACATTTCCTGAATGAGGCAGCTAGCCATTCTAATAGCTGTATTAATTTTGGCATGGGATCACTTATTTGTGGCTTCAGTGCTCAGCATGTAGGAAAAAAATGCAAGTTATGTGACAGCTCTCCCACACCAGTCTTGTTCGCTTTCTTCTCTCATTTCTCCCCAATAAACTGTGTGTAAAATCCTGACCTCATTGAGTTAATGGGAGTTTATCAGATTTCATCAAATAACTTAAAACTTTGTAAACATAGCAACAACAAACTGCATGAGCATAAGGGTTTCTACTGAAAATTGTTATGAACATTTCTCAAGTTTTCCCCTGAGATTCTCATAAAACCAATTTTTTTCCCCCAAATTTCCCTATTATTATTCAAATGCTACTGGTTATGTCCCACATTCATCAGAGGTCTTATACTACTGTATTTTCCTTGGCAAAAAGATGATTGGTCACCCAGTTCTCCTCTCATGTAAACCACTGATATAAAATCAGAGCCATTATACTTACAAGGTTTCATTAGTATTGAATTTCAATGGAAACTAATTCCTTCTCTTTCCCCCCAGTAGAATTAAAAATATATATATTAATCACAACTCAATGGAAAAAATATTTTGAAAAGCAAATCTGGATCACTAGTCTTATTTTCCACTGGAAAAGAATTTATTTTTATATGGAATACAGGTAGCTTTCAGACATAAATTGGTAACAGAAAAGCAAGCTTATTGTTAAAAAAAAAAAAGGTTTTGAGGAAAATATTTAACCAACCCTAATTAGAAAAGATCATGTTTTGGAATAACATCAAATTAGCTAGTTTTTATTGGCTCTAGGCAAATAATAACAAAGAGGGTGAGACCCATCTTGCAGAACTGTTTTTTATTGGATTCTTCTAGCAGTATCCAGAAGGTGATTGATACACAAGTGGCGAAACATTGTCAATGAAGCCAAATATTGTCATTTCAGATTTGGAATGGCTTTGCAAAGATGGTATTTTGAGATTGTTTTGGTTTACAGCAAAGGAAGGGATAAAGTGAACATACCCAATTCCTGTTAAAATTGCAGTTTCTTTAAAAGACAGTGTACATAGTGTGGTCCACAGATTTTTTTCCAGTGTAAAGAAATCTAATGCATTAAATGGGCACACAGAAACTCTGAGGAAGCAAATGAGTCCTTCCCAAAACACAGACTAAGCTCAAAACAATGCTGAATGTAAGGAGCAAACAGCCAAATGGGAAATGCCACTAAAAAGGTCTAAAAAATGACAATGCCTTTGATTTTCTTGTTTCTTTAGCTGTAAGCACCATTCACTGGTTTTGACCTATAGCAAAATCTTGTTCATAAGAGACAGAGGAAAAATAAATAGGATTTAAACAAACAAAATCTTCTTAAAAACGTAAGCCACAGGGGGGATGGAATTCTCCTATCTTTGATTTATACTTTGTCATTTGTTCTGGCATCAAAATTGTTAACTAATTAAATTCTTTCTTCTAAGTAGAATTCCCACTGAACATTTATTTGTATTCTAATGGTGCTTTTTTGCATTTAGCCATAAAAAGACTAACTGTATTTGAACATACTAATCTCTGCAGTTAAGCAGACCATAAAACCCCTACAGTGCTCTTTGGTACCACAACCATTTCATTGTTTGAGGTAGCACCGCTTTCCAATCCACTGAGTGTGCAGTACGAAGTATGGCCCTAATCCTATACCATGATCTGCCCTAGCAGAAAATGCATCTGCCTGGCTGTCCAAAACACAGCCAAGACCAGAATGTCTTCAAAGTTCTACAAGCTTTACTGTACAGACCTACTTGAAAATTGAGTTTAATAGAAGCTGAGTCAGAACCTCCAAATACAGCTAGAAAATGACAGAACCAATGAAAGTAAAAGAGAGAAGAGGCAGAGTCTGACACTGGGATAATAATTAGCTATATTCAGGGAACGATATGTCTACAATGAAATTACTGGCCATAGTTATTTAATGGTAATACTTTTTAATTGCTCATTTATAGGTAAAGCACATTGATATAACTGTCTCCAGTTTAGACACTCAAACATAAAGCGCCTTTCCCAAAGTGATAGTTAGTCTCAGAATCAGAACTAAAACCAGCTCTCCTGCTTCCAAATGCCATGCCCAATTAACTAAACCACAGTTCCCCACAGGAACAGAATCTGTGCTCATACAGGAAAATCTGTGTGCATGCTACTCAAGGAAATTAAAGTGCAGCTATAAATTTCAGCTAGTAGCTGCTGTCTGGCCAGCTGCCCAAATTAAGGCCAGAGGTGTCCTCACTGTGAAAGAAAATATTTGCTGCTTGTAAATTGATTTTTGTTTCTTCTTCCAAAGGAAAAAAGATCAGCCATGCATATCCAGCCTTCTCAATTTAAAATGTCACACAATACAGCATCACAATCATGCAGGTGACACTCTGTAAGTTATCTCATGTGATGCATTGTAAGTTCAAGGGACACACCAAGGAGAGTTCAGTGACATGATAATTATATCTCCAGCAAGAACATTCCTCTTTTTTCAAAAAAAAAAATGTAGGTATATGTATCCCCATAGAAGGATAAGAGACTAAAGAGATTGTTCATTTGTTCTCATTTGAGAAGAACCATTATCACAACTCTCAATAGCCAAAAAAGGAGGCAACATCCCCGACAAAATACACTTAGCTAATCCACTTGCTGAAAAAAGCTTGTAGAGTGTCAATAAAAATATATATACCCTGATATATTGATGGCTGCATCCTGTTCAGCTTGGAGCTTTTGAAATGGAGATTAGTGGCTGCAGATCATAATGCTCAGGTTCAGGATGTGGCTTTTCAAAAAGTAGTTTTGAAAATAAATGCAATATGAAGCAGGTCCATTGGTTCAGATAATTTTGAGTTATATGTCTTCTATGGAAGGAGCAATTGGATTTAACTTCTGTTATTATCAGCCAGAGTACTTATGTCCTTACTGCTAAGAAAAGTTCATAAACTCAGGTTTCCCCAAGATGGATGAGCTATAATATGCTTATCAGAAGTTACCTACTGTTTTATCTTTCATTACACATTTTCAGTGTTTCAGTTTTTCAATGCCATACTAGGTTGTTAATGAAGATGGCCAAATGGATAGTGTCAAATTGTGTCCCCATTTATATAAAAATGCAATGTGTCACCATACAGGAAAAACAATTCTCATGCCAGTTCCAATTCAGTACTGTTATTATTTGTCATCATTGTTACTATTATCTGCCTGGATTTCTGAAGTGTCTTTATCAAAAGGTTTGAAATGGCTCTTTTGGCATCATCTGGAGAATTAAATTCTCTCAGAGGCATATATCTGTCCCTTCCAAACTGATGACAGATTTTAACTACTGACCCTTCTAGTAAAGCAATGCAGCAATAAACCAAGTGTCTTTCCAGCACTGTGATCTGCCCTGAAACAAACCTTCCAAGCATATAGCTTCTCTAATGTTTTACAGTCATTCTTGCATAATAATGTAGCGAAATGTACTGCAATGTAATATATACATACCTGAGATGATAGTTTTAAACTCTTGAGAGGTTGGGGGTCAGTCACAGTTTAGCAGTGGCAGCAGAGAGCTTGGTGTGCATGGTGAAACCTGTGTGAGGAGCTACATACCCACTTGAGCAGTTTTCCTGTCCTGAGCTCTGTGTTGCTCCTCAGGTCAGCTACGGGGATCCTAACTCAAAGATAGACAAGCTATGTACGTACGGCAACATCTGCAGTACAGATGCACTAAGCTCCAGATAAAGAGAGAGGATTGCCTTGAGCCCCATTACTAAATCTGGTTCTATCACATCAGGAAGTTATTCAAGAGAGAGCAGCTGATGCAATTAGTTGGTATTATTCATTTAATAAACTGTCCCTCAACTGTTAATCTTTGGCACAAGTGTAATTTGCCAACCAATCAAACATTTATTTTTAGGCTATTCCACCAATTCTGCTGTACTCTTTGTAATGCACATCTTTAAAAATCCATTTGTTTTATTATGGTGTCCCCCTAGCGAAAACAGTAATAATGCTAAAAGGGGTTTTGTATTGGTACTTATCTTAAACTACATATTTTGCTGAATGAATGGGAAGAGATTTGGAAGTGACATTGGAAATTAATTTTAATAAATTGTCAGTCCCTCAATTCAGTGAAATGTTTGCCAGAGATGAATGTTTGCTATCATTAGTACTTGCACCACATCTCAAGGGCAGAAATAAAAATTCTTCTAACTCAAACAGACATAAATTGCAGGAAGAATCCTTTCAAAAATAAAGGGCTGAAGGCCATGTCATAAAATGCCTCCACTACTTCCTTTTCTTTGGTTTTCATCTTCCTGGCAAGGTGAGCTTTCTGACAAATAATCTTTTGAGAGCAGCCAGGAATGCAAAAGAGATTAGTGAAATGGAGAGAGTCATCATGACACTACTGTTATCAGCTGACACAGTTAAACTGGGTAGATGCCCAGCCTCACAATATGTTTAAGAATAATGGAGCTTCCAGAATATTTTGTCCTTTTCCTAGTACAAGAAGAATTGAATATATGACTTTCTGAAAAATTAGCTCAGAGAAAGTTACCAGATTATGCCTGACTTTTTATCTGGTACTTTAAAGATCAGGTTAAGTCAGGTGTCAGTGAATTACAATGTTAAACAGTATATACATGACTCTTTCTTTGTTAGAAACAACTGGATGCTCATTATTTGTGAAGCTCCACAAAGTACAGCCTCTAGACAGCTAACATATATTTTACTTTATTCACTAATTATTTGCACATAGATGTTCCAGCTCAGATCATTTGCTTTTAACCATTAGGAGGTAGCAGAGTTGGCTCCTGTAAGGTATTGATTTCAGTGACTCTTAAATATTCTCAGGATGTATTAGCAGATGCAACATTTTCTCTTCATTTCCTGCTCATTATTCCAGGAATTTAAACCTTGGCAGACAGTGTTCCAGCACAGCTGATCCCAGTTTAGCATTTCACACAACCAGTTTTATTTCAATCATTCATCCAGCTAGTCCAGTCAGTTACCAGCTTGCAGATACAAGACTTTTCCATATGCTAAAATGCCCAGAACACTCCTTTGTTCAGTGAAGATCTTGGGTATGCCCTTTGCTTCTGACTTTGCATAGGGATTAATCCAAAATATTGTAACATTAACATTGTAACAAGTTTCAATCTTTACTAGTACTGTAAAGAATAGGGAAATTTCAAGATTAGAGCAGAATGTGCATTCTGTAATGGAACACTAGAAAATGTTTGTGCAGATACGCTTTTTTTAAACTTTGTAATTTTAATGGTGATTGCATTAGAATGCATAACAAGATCTCCAAATGGCTATTCATAGAAAGTTAAATGGTGAGGTCCAGGCCTTCTGCTGATGTGGTGTGCTATGTCCTTGGAACTAGGGAGCCGTCCCTGAAGTGGAAATCAGTCTCCACAGCAAAACTGATACGCAGAGGGAACCCTTTCATTAGAGCCACCGTCTAGTCATTTGCCGTTAGGTCTCATGAGGTAGGACACAAAGACCACAAGAGCTATTTGAGGATCAAATATTTGATTCTTTCCCGGCAGTCTTTGTTTCCACAGCTACAAGTGTGTGCTGGCTCTGGTAGTATCTAGAATTGTCTTGAATCTCTGAAAAATAATGCTGCCACAGGTAGAATCAGTCCTGCCGTATGGCACTGAGATGGACCGTATGGCCAACTTTATTTTCAGTCAGTTATATCCCCTAAGGTAGGCTCTGACATCAGCACCTCACCTCTTATTTCTCCATCCCTGAAGAGAAAGTAGCTTCTCTACCTCAATAGCAAAGTGAAGAAGTAAGCTGAACATAGCGTGTCCTTCACATAAATATTACAAAAAATGTAATATTTGTGTAATGTTTTCAAATACTCATATATTGTGTAATATTTGAGTAATATTTTTATTCCTTTATATCAGGAGTGAAATCCTGGCCTGTATGAAGACACCGGCTGGTCTATAGCTGTGTGTGTGTAACAAGATCATTCCAGCACTAAGACTATCAATATAATCAACAATTTTGCCAAGGAAATGTCACTGCTGAGGTCCGAGAAGCACTGATACTTCGTACAGTAATGGCTCCTACTTTCAGGCGCAGCCAGCAATATCCAGTTGCCACAATGCACTTCATGCCAGGGCTCAGCCTCTTTGCCAGATGAACATCTGAAGAGCTCTTGGGGTTTTTAGACTTGTATTTTGCACTCACTCTGCAATCCAATTTCATGCTGTGTATGCAGTTCTATAAACTTCTAATTCATTTCATCAGTGTTTGTAAGCATTTATTTGCTTACAGGTGAATATCAGAGTTTGGTTTTATTTGTAAAATTGTCACAAATGCCAAGCTGAATAAGTACCTGCAGGGGTATTTTCATTCAAGAGACTCTCCTCTGTCCATTTTGAAAAGGCTCTCTGTAAGTCATCCTTGTGTACAGAGGCAGCACAAATCCTAGGTCCTTTGAAAGCATACTCAATAACTCACATGGTGTGCTAACCTTGAACGAGCCTTTTGCACAGCACAATCTCGCGAAGGTGCCATTCAGAGAGTTACAGTGGGCCAAAAATGATGTAAGAAAAAGTAACCTCTCTTATTCTACATATAAATAAGATACACACCAACGTATTATGTATTCCTTAAACCAGCTTTAAAATGTAAGGCTAATAACTTTGTGTTTGTGCTTAGCATTATCTACCAACATTTTTTTTTATTATTGACAGAGTACTTACTTTTACAGAAAAAGTATTTGATACAAAAGCAAATAGGAAAAATGGCTTCTGAGACTGTATTGTTGTTTGTGGAGCTCCAGAACAGAAAGCAACAACAAGGAACTGTTTTAATTTGCAAAGAATTTCTTGAGTGATTACTTTGTTTTCCTGCAATTTAGATCTGCCAGCTTGGAAATGGCTATTTAAAGGTTTGTGGGGGTTGTCAGCATCATTTTAGAACTGCATAGGTTTATATTAGTGAAAGGTGCTTTCACAGTCAGCTTGTATCTTGACTGTTTAAATCTCCTAGTTTTACTAGGCAACACAGATACCTTGGGATATATTTTCCACTTGGCTGAGGCTTGAAATCCTTTTCTGGTGGCATAAGTTGCCTGGTAAAATGTGTGCCTATCAAATAAATTGCACCCACAGTTCAATGAATGGTGCAAAAATGTATATCCCTAAAGGTTTAAATAATAAAAAAAAACCCTTAAATACCAAGCTAGCTTATTGGTTTTGAAATTCATTCAAATTCCCTGATGGATCACATTTTGACAAAATGGACTTTTTCATGCATATTTTTTAATTTTATTTTGCTGAAGTCACATTTTCAACTAAAAACATATAAAGGGAAAATGTTCAGACTAGCTCTAGCTAGAACATTACAGTCTAAATGATCAGGCCAGCAGTCTGTTAGTATCACCTCCAAGGATGAAATTTATTGGTGATGTTAAAGGAGGCTGAATTTAACACCCCAAAATTGTAAGTCAGCATGGTTCATAACTGAGGAGAAAGGATGTTTCTCATATAGGCCAAAGGCCATGCCTGTGTTACATGGATCGCATAGATTTCTGATGAGCTGGAGGTATTTATAAAATTGCCTCTATGAATATTCCTGCTTCATTTGTTTTTAATATATGATGAGACCTGTTTGCATACAATTTTACCTTATAAATGAAATTTAGCCTTTTATTTACTCACAGATCACCTAAGGATATCTGTAACTGCCTGAAATTCAGATTTTGCAAAATCCACTTGCGGGGCTCTTTAAAGGCATGCTACTATACATTAGTTTTCTAAGTCAGGAGACGTTAGTCCTCTTTCACATAAGAGCATCCAAACTGACTTTGGTTTGTTTTCTTAGGAAGATTTTTTTGGTCATTAACAATTTCCACTGGTAGATGTCCTAAAAAAATCCCCTGGTACATTTATATACATACAGGTTTGGTACTGTCAAAAGCAACAGACTCATAATGCACCAGAACACTGATTTTATCTTCAGCTCTGAACTAAGCTTCAGTCCAGAGGACTTGTCAAACTTGGTCTCCTTGGCCATCCTGTATTATTGGTGGTAATACTACGTGATGTGACTGCACATCTCTCTGTGTTAGTCTGAGATTTTACAACAAAGATAGCACTGGAAGGCACACTGAAAAAATGGTATGTTTTAAACGCAAACCTTCAGAGATGATCCCCTGGCCGGGGATGTAGTTGAGGCTGCACTTTTGATACTTTGCACTGGCTATAAACAGTAGGACGATCAACAAAGCTGGATAAGGCTTGGCTTAGGTGGCAGCACACAACTATTTCAGCCCAGAACCAACATTGTAAAAGTGCTTGGACACACAGGCACCTTTCCTTCATGGCTACCATTTACCAGAGGGAGAATGGGGCAGAGCCTGCACTAGTTTTTTTACATGATGCAGCAGAGATCTGCTTAGATTCAACCCCTGTTTGATGAGGTGGACCTTAGGGCCAGGATTATTTCTCAACATTTCCTCTCACTGACCTCTTCCTGAGCATTTTTGGGCAGTCCCTACCGTTCTACAACACAGAAGCAAAGGAATATTGGGGGGGTCTCATTTCCCAGTCATGCTACAACAATGAGGTGGTTGTTTATGTTAGATCAGTTCGTATCATAAAATGTGAGCCTATCCATAGAAGTTCTGTTTACACTGTTTTTAGGAACTAGACGTAATTGGACTGAGTTCGGACCCAGACAAGCTCCATATATAGTCCAGAAGTTTCCAGGGAGAACTATTCTAGAAGATATGTACCATGTTTTACTTCAGCTGTGCTACACATAATCCCTTGTGCACGAGGAAGGTCAAAATCTTTTATTCCATTGGGTTGGTAAAAGTGAAATGTACTAAATAAAAAGAGACAGAGAAATAAAAAACTAATAATACCCGATCAATGAACAGTAGTAGCCTAACTGGCTTGACACTAGTCACTATTGATGCGTGGGATATAGTAAGTCAAGAGTATTGAATGTCATGTTGCCCAGCAATGACCGGCACTAGTCTGGTCATAATAACAAAATATCACTGCTGCCAGAATAAATCCAGGCCAGTGGGAGTTTGAAACAAAATGAACTAGCCGTTTGTTTTGCTTGCTTGGCAGTAGATTATTGTAATGCCTTACAGACACTTGTCAGACACTGGACTAACATCCGTAGTGGATGCAGCAGGAGAACAAGGAAAACAGAGCGGGTGGCGTGGCTCTTGTGAATTAACAATGACGGACTTCACTAATGTTGCATATCCTTGCACAGAGATCAATTTTGGACTTGCTGCAAAGCTAGCCTCGAAGAAAGGGTTATCACCTGCAGTTCCTGGGAGCACACTGGGGGAGTACAAAGAAAAAGGGATAGACCATGTCCATTAACTCTAATTAATGTAATAAACCTCCCCTGAATTGTGTTCAATTTTAAATCCAGGTGTGCATTATTTTCACTTATCAGTCTTTCCTTCAAGCCATTAGAAGGAGTCTGTGCCTTTCTTTCCCCACAAATGGGGATTCTACAAAAATGTGGTCCCACAGCAGGAAACTATACAGTATGGTATAAAAGAAGCTTTTATCAAACTTAAAAGGATTAATGCATTTCTTTCAGCAAAAGCTCTGCATGCCTCCCATCTCAAGCAGTTTATAAAAGGACCAGGACTTTTGTTTAAAATGCATGTAAAGCCCAATTATCCTACACGGAATCTCAAGCTGTTTGTTTGGGATCAAAACGGAGTGTGGGAGAAGCAGCCCTCTTAGTAACATGTGCTGGAATGTGGGTGCGTGTATTTTGTGGATGAGGAAGCCATTGGGAAAAGAGAAAGATTTCAGTGTTTAACATCTCAGGCTTAGTACTGTTTTCAGCTTTTAGGCTGGGGTAGCTTAACTCCAACAAAGCACCATGTCCAACAGAGCCTGTCATGATTTCAGTGTTCATAATGAAAGATTTAAACAGTTCTCTTTACAAATTCTTTTAACAGCCATTTTTGGTGTGCTTTTTACAGCAGTAAAATGAAAATTACTATCAATTTCTTGTCCTTGTTAAGGAATCACGATCCTCAAAAGGATTAGGTGCTACAGTGGTGGATGTTGCAGAGCTGAATGGCTGGACATTCAGGCTCCCACAAATCTTGTTATGGAGGTTTAGGAAGTTACTTTCCCCTGCTGCCCTCTCTGCTCCTCTGCCAGACTGCTTCTCCCACAGCAGAAGCGAATGTGTGCCCAGCCCTCAGCCATTACAATGCAAAGTCTGACATTTTAACATAAATCCACCTTTATGGCTGTACAAACGAAGTGCTCTTACTCAGGAGCTTTGGTGATGGTTTAAGACTCGTGTTTACTTCACCTTTCAATACTGGAGGTGCCCCTATAGCAGAAGCAAATATATACTTTCTCCTCAGAAAAGTAGTTCCCAGGCCATTATATTAGCTTAAACTGCCAGTGAAGGTAATATCCTGAATAACACATTGATGTTTTTTAACTTGGCTCTTAATAAAATTGAGGATTATATCACAATTGCATTAGAGAATTATATGGCTAAAGAACTGTAACTAGAGAGTTAAAATCTTGCATTGACATTGAAACTAAAATTAAAAACAAACAAGACAAAATGTAGCCTGAACAGACTCCCACATAATTTGGAATTTCAATGCATTACTTCACTGTTAATCAAAGTCTCCTTTCTTTTAACCTTAACTGTTTGAATATCTCTCCTGCCTGAATGTCAATATGAGCCAACAGTGAAGGTCAATGAGAGTGCCTTGCCGTTCACACCGTGTCCTTTACCAGCATGTTGTACTTGTTGAGAGTCAGGCAAATGAAACATTAAGCGACATGAGCAGAACTTGCATTCTTGAAATCACAGGATTTTTTTTTAATTTCAATTAAAGGTAGAGCTTGTTGACAGACTCCAAGAACTAGAGACACCTTGGTTAAGTGGTGTGGGGTGTTGGTGGTGAAATGCCATTGTGTGTAACTGAGCCGGAAAGCTGTGACACAGGCAAAAACAGAGACAGAGCTGTTGTCTTTGTTATGAAATAAAGAATATTTGTCCTCAGGAGGTATTTTACTGATGAAAGAAGGAACAATAATGTAGATATTTGGAAACTAAATTTCAAATACAAAGATGCATAAGTATTTGCTGGCAGTACTACAGGGGCCAAGTACTTGTATTTCCATTGAAATCTATGAGAGTTGATGATGCTCAGCAGTTGTGAATATTAGCCTTCCTTTCGAATCCCAGCTATGATGCTGGATACACAGAACACAAGGCAGAGACCAAGAGATGGCTCTGCTGCTCCTTGTCTGGTTTTGCACTGGAATGTGGGGATAACAGAGGTGCTGATCATGCTAGCTGTTAAATTGTTGGAAGTATCCAAAATACTCCACCAGTGGGTTTTTCTTTAATTCAGACAAAGACAGCAATCCTCACCCCAGGAAATTTGTAAGGATCCAGAAAAATTGCATCAAAGAAGGAGCTACAATACTGGGGGGGGGGGGGGAATAGGATTAGTAAACAAGAATGAAAAATGCACAGTTATTTGTTTTATGCATATCCTGAAACAAATGAATATTTCAAAATTCTCCCTTCTGTCCACCAAAGCATTTCCTTACCCAAACAGAAATCCTCCATTAACTGGGTACACATTTGTTGAATAGCACTTCAGTTACCATCATATTTCAGTAGCCCCAGATCATGTGTTTTTCCTCTCAGTGTGCAGTCAGGCCACCCCATCACTCTCCCCTGAGAGACTCCTGATTCCAGCAGCGAGGCCTGGGCAGGGCTCAGCCAAGGAAAGGACCATACACAGATCCTATCTTGGCCTCTTCGGTGGAATGTGACAGGATTTTCTCACTGGACTCAAGAACAAGCAAGCACAATATTTTTTTCACATTTACAAGATTGAACTGGAGAGCTATAGCATAATGTTTATGCAAAAGTGAATTCAGTTACTGTCATGTATGTATTCAAGGTTTTAATGGTGTCCCTTAGACACCGCAGTTTATAATGTACTTGTAGGTACATTTTACATACCAGGAGAACACAGGGACCTCAGATACTTAGGAGCTCCCATGGAGTGATGGCTACACTACCTCAAAAAAAATTGAAGACATTCAGGACCTTTCTAAAAGGCATTCAGCAGCCAGCATTAGTGAGTCTTAAATCAATTGTGTATGTTCTTCTGCTGGGCTTTCCAAAGTGGTTTAAGGGAGTTACTCTCCAGCTCCCTTTACTTTTTCAAAATCCTGGATTTCATGAGTAACAGCACCACAAATCCAAATAAAAAACCCCTTCAGACAGTCCAGCAGAATGAGACAGGAGTTGGGAGGTATCTGTTTGTCAGTGTCTCATACATTCATCTTAGTAATCTTTCTAGGTCTATAATGAATGTATTAACTGTTATTTCTATGTCTAGATATGCTGTCATTGTAATTTTGCTATCTGCCATGATCATAAAAGGAAATCTGCGAAAAGTGGATGCTAAAAATTGTGAAAAGATCTAATTATGCTACCTGGATATGCTGCATTTGTAAACTATAAAAAAAAGGAACACGCACACTGAAGTTTGAAAACCTTATCTGCAGTGAAGGTTTTTATGCAGTGAGGCCCCATTTTAATTAAACCAACTTCCTTTGGTTCTGCACAGTCTGCATTCGAGGCCTGTTGGAAGAGGCATTTAGTCAATTAACTATTTTATTAACCAATTGATTTTTCCTGTTAGTCCTTAACTTCTTTGTACCTGTTAGGAATGGTTATGAAAGCTGAATAAATTGGTTTCTTTCATCTCTAAAAGGCAACAATAAATAATAAAACAGGTTGAACAAGGTTTCAGTGGGGAACCCAAATACGAATAAAAATACCTGCCGTGTATCATATAATATAAAATACTTACTGCTAGGAGCAGCACAGTATTTCAATAAATCACATTGTCACACTGACCTTTATTGATATACCATTTCCCAACTTAAAGCATTGGTCCTGCTGCTTTAGAAGATCTTTTGTTGTGAAGAGCCTGCAGATTCATCAGGTAACAAAAAAATTATTTGCTGACCACAGGGCTACCAAAGACTGTATGCTAAGCAGAAGCAAAAAAACCCCCAAATCCTTTAGGGACAGTTTAAATTTAGAAATTTAGTTTGCATCACAAGAGAACAAACATGCATTCCTGAAATCAATGGAAAATGTGATTTGTATTATCACTTAGCACAAAGTAAAAAAAAGGAGGATGAGAAAAGAAAAGCTCTTTCATTTCTAGTAGACTGCTTAATTTTATGGAACATCCCACTGTTATAAAGCGTTGCAACTATGCAATGACAGTACGATAGTATAAAATGAAATTCACCACACTGGTTGAAACACAGAGGATTTATTGGTTCCTTTGTAGCAAAGGCTGAAAGATTATGGATGTGTGTAAAGGACACATTTGTGCAATGACAGAAAAGACCCTCTCACAGTACAAAGCATGTTCCCCTCTAAAGAGCAATTCCCTGCTCAAACAAAAAAATGGAAGAAACAATCTTTAGATCCAGAAAATAATTGAATTTATATTGCCTATCTGAGGACAAAGCCAAATGACAGTCCACAGATTCTTCCAACATATAATCAAGAGCTCTAGAATTTTTCAATCATATATACAAGATTTTTGTACAAATTAGTGAAAAGCTTATGAAACCAAATGCTATCCACAAGGTTCCTACTGTCTTAAATGGTAAGGATCTCCTGGAAATTTTTGTTCCTGTTAATTTTAAGAAGGTTGACTCATGCTAGTTTCTATACAACTCAGACTCAACATGTAATTGCCCAATGAGGAGGGAAGCTGTATTGTCTGGTACAGTAAAAATATATATATATATGATGGGGGGGATTCCTACTTTTATTGGCACAGCAGCTATTAATCTCTCTATTTTAATGTGACTCTGTAATGGAAAAAATGTTGAAGGCAGATGGAAAATGTATTTAAGGAATAGCTCATTCAGTGCTTTGACTGTTGGAGGCTCAGTAATTTATTCACTGCACTGAGATCTGTGAAGATATGTGAGGAATTTGTAACTTGCATGGTTCTTTGAGCTGTGTGACTCCTTTTCTTTCCATGTTCCTGGTGATCTTACACAGGATAGGCATATGGTAGGGGGTGCTAGGTGCTTCTGTATCAGCGATTATCATTCATAATTTTCCCCACTTCTTGCTATAAAGTCTGTATTTACAAATAAATCAATGTACGGCTCTTCATATAGGTAGCTAACTTTGAAGAGCAACAATAATGACGATCTTTGTTCCTTTTTCCTCAAAATCAAAAGTTTGCTAAATCCCATCGAAAACTATCCATAGTCGGGCTGAGCTTCAGAGGCACTTGGCTGTATTATCTGTCTTTTCTCTCCCCTCTGACAGTTTATACTCTGCACTGCCTCTGCACTGCTAGCTATTGGCACAAATCTGTATGCGACCTCCCACTTCCCCTTCTTCAGTCTATTTTGATGTTCCACTTATCTAGCCTTTCTCCTGTCCAGCTTTCCCTACTCTGTCTGTTCCTCTAGCAATACTGCTGCATGTTGTTTTCCCTCCACCTTTCCATCAACACCTCCCTCGCCCAGTTGTTCATCCCAGATGACTGCCAGGGACACTTCATCCACACGGCCCAAGTGAGACCACTGCCAATACCCCCGTGTTCTTCCCTCTTTCTAATCTCTTCTCCACCAACCATAAATTATACAAAAGAAAATGGATGATGGGGTCAGAAGCAGCAAGTGTTGCATTTAAATGCAAAATTAAAATGCCACCATACGGCACAATCAGATCAAAATTAAGCGAAATGCGCCAGGGTAATGCCTCTGCCTTCCCAGAATGTGCCACCGATGACGCAGACATGCGACTCCTTTGATGGCAATGATCACATTGGGCAGCAACACACAGAAGAGCTGAAGGCAGTAGATTTGTTGACATTTTTGGATATACCTGTCATGCATCCTGCCTTCCTGGCCCCAGAGCTCTACAGGAGAAACAGGGCATAATAAAGTTGATTGATTTGTGTTTGTCACTCATCCAAGTGGCTTTCATTTCAGTGTCTCTCAATCTTGCTTTTTCATTTTCATTTGGAGCCACTGAAATCTCACCTTCCAGAGAATCCAAGCTGATGGACTTGTCATCTGGTTCAAAATGTCTGCACAGCATGAACAAAATTTACTGTCCTCTCTGCAAACTGTTTTGGTGGCTCTAATAGAAAACACAGCAATCCCTCTTTTATGCTCTGCTAGGAAACAATCATCTGCCCTTTTTTCATGAGAAGAAAAATTTTTGATAGAATTTTGCTAGCTTTATAGAAAACAGAAAATCCTCAAAAAACAACATGCAGCCAAGGGTACTTACAGTGAATCTGAATCATTGAATGCCCTTATTACAGTCTCCCCTTAGATTTAAAATCTTGGTTAAAACAAAACTTTGGTCTTTTAAATTGCCAAAGCTAAAATGTAGCAAAGCAATTATATTATATGACTCATGAAGCACCAAGCTCAGCTGAAGCATTAATGTCATCAGCACTAATTTGTTTTTTTGTGTTTTCTCATCCTAAATTTCTTTGTCTATTGAAATGTATCACCAGTATATAATCTTGGGCCTATCAATCTGCAAAACAATTGCATTCCTTAACAAAATTTTTCAACTGTGCCAAGTTTTTTTAGGAGTTTTAAGGGCCCTGGGTTTTAAACAAGTAAAAAGATTTCTTCTTTTTCTTTTCCCGTTTTTTTCTTTGGTTACAATTTTTTATATAAACTACGTGGTTTGCTGCTGTCAGCTAGAAAGGCCCCAATGGGAGACCCAAGGTCACTAGTAGCTGAAGAGAGACACTGCACAAGTAGTTAGGATGAAAGAATATCCCACTGGGGTTTTGGACTTACAGTTTCTTGGCTCTTGTGACTTGAAATAAATGTATCATCATTGTCTGGAGCCACCAGCCATATTCTCACTCATGAAGCTAACAGTACAGTCAGACTTAAAACAGGTGAAGAGGATGAAAACCTTTATCATTTATTTTATATATAATGACGCTTTGACTTCTCTGTGTTAAGGGACAGGATGAAAATTTTCACTGGCTTCAACAGAGTCTGGAATTTCACATAAATATTTTAGGAGAGCCTTCTGCTCAACAATTAGTTGTGTAGATTTAAGGATATGCAAAGTGTGATGTTGACAACTTAGCAAAAAAACCCAAATATATATGCTTAACTAATATGCTTAACCAGTCTTATTCAGAACGTGGTTTATTTTTTATCGTCCTTTAAGAAGTATTTGGTGTCCTTCTGCGAAAATTTCTTTCACAATATAGGAGAGAGACATTGAAGTGGTTTTGTGTTTGAAACCTTTAAACCAAAGTCTAGGTTATCATTCAGTTTTTGGTACTGATTTCCCCTGTGGTCTTCCACATGTTGATTAAATCTTTCAGTCCCCATCTTTACAACTGGGATTAAAAAACTTCCATGCTTTATTTAGGTATTATAAGAAAAACACTGTTAATGAGTGGCTACTGAAAAAGCTTATAAAAAAAGTCACAACAAAAATACAAACATATCAGCAAAAAGGAACGTATTGAATGTTTGCCACATGGGAGACTACAGAGGCAGCCAGCTGGGAATTGACCACCAAACTTCACTCTTACAGAGTAACTTAATGAACTAGTCCATTCAGTCTCCTGTGCTTGGGAAAAAAAATTCTTCACAAAACCTTCCAAATAGAATAAGCCAGGCAGAAAACTAAAAAAACTGTCTGAGCTCTTACACAGCCCATCTGTGAATCAAACTTGGCTCATTCACTTTAAAACTGAAAGATTTGGATATACAGAAACAAAAAGGGATTGTAGATAATCTGCATAATTCTCTTTCTTACAAAATAAAAACATCCTCTATAGCTAGCTTTAACCTTTAACAGACATTCAACAGGGAATATACTCACTTAAGCTTGACTTTAGCTCATTATTAATGTTATCTTGGATAAAATGGCTTACCAAGCAACCCAGGAATAACTGAATTTTGGCTCTCAAAAGTAATAGTCATCATTGAGATATGCTCCTGAAACAGGACTGCAGTGAAAGTCTAATGTTGTGCTGAGCTGACAATTCTTGTCCACTGGTACAGTACTGTATGATGGACCCAACTGGATATGAGACATCACAAGCCTCACTGCCATCCGGTACAATGTGAATAGGAGGCTCTTTATTGCAAAAATGGGGGTCCTCAGAAGTTGGCTGTCAAAGTAGAAAATTGCAATAGGATTCTCAATACTAATACATAATACTTAGGAATCAGCAGTCTTGCAAGAAATTCATTTCTGTCCACTCCCTGGATCTGGAAGAAAGAATAAGCCAAAAAAATTCTATCTGTCCTTTGGGTTCTGATGAAAAGCGTGCTTCCTTAAACAAAAACTCTGAACTCTACCTGCTTCAAACAGAAATCTTGGATTGTCTGAAACATCAAGGCAGCAGTCAAAATGAGATCCCTGGGAGACAGGATGCACGAGGCCAGAATGCTGCAGCTTCAAAATTTTCATGATGGAAATAAACGGAAAGTCAAGCTATGGAGTATACCAAAAATGGAAGAATTAAGGGCTACATTATGTCCTTGACCTTCAGAATCATTCACAACTCATCTTAACTGAATTTGCCTGCATATAGATGGAGGAGAAGATAGATAAGTGCCTCAAGGATCTGAATGAAATGACAAGAGGGAGGAATTAGTTTCTTACTAGATTACTAAGTTTAACTGCTGCTAAACTGGGCTGGGATGCCTCTCCCTCTTAAAACATACTGTATTCTTTTCCATTGGTTTCCAAATGATCTCAAGGGAGTCTTGACTTTTCCCACTCCTGTTTTTCCCGTAAACATCAAAGAACTGAAACAGTAAAATGTGGCTTTAGTGAATTTGTTAATAATTTTGTTTTGGAGTTTAGTTACAGCATTTCTCTTTCTCCTTTGCTCTGTTCCAAGCATGAGCAACACACCATTCACTGTTTAGATCATTATAGAAAGATCATGGGGAAGAACAGAAAGATTATAGTAAAATATTGCAACGTAAACATATCCCTTACTGTCAGAAACCCCACTCTGCTTTTAAGCTGGGAATGCCACAGGAGAGCAGCAGCCAGAGAGAGAACTCTGTCCACCCTCTAGAGACTAATTCTTTCTGTCAAGTGCTCTCTTGACTAAAGAGCATGGCTGTCATGATAAATCACCTCACAGAGAAAGACAGTTTACCATCTGAGATATTCTGACCTCAGACCACAGACTGCCAGATCAGGTCATGTGATGCTTGTGCATTGTGGAGAAGAATATGAGCATTCATTTGGAGAGCATCTGATGGCAAGGATGGTGTGCACTGGAAAGGGGCCTTTGCCATTTCATTCTCAGAAATGTTATCCAGGGATGGGAGGTGGGACAGGAGGTCAGACTGCACATCCTTTTCGCATGCCTTATCTAAATATACTCACAAATATATACAATCAAGTGAATTTTAGCTGTTGCTGACACAGAGTTCCAGTTTGCCCATTGGGTAGTTCCCAGTGGGACACAATAATATGTTTCTCATCTATAGGACATAACTTTGAGAGAAGCTAATATCTGCCTCTGAGTACATTGCCTGTTAAAATTGATCCTCACAGTGAAAGACCTAAGCTCTAGGAAAGATAGTTTTATAAACTATGGACACATACTGAACATAGCTAAGTATAGCATGGAACCTTCTGAGATTCAGTAGCAGCAATTACATTTGATCACCCTATCTAAAGTTCTAAGAACTCTAATGCTTTATACCTGGAAAACTGTAGCTCAAACAGTTATTGCAATTCACAGAAGCATAGAATCATAGAAGAGTTGAGGTTGGACGGGACCTCTAAAGATTGTCTAGTCCAACTCCCCTGCTCAGAGTAGGCTCAACTAGAAGAGGTTGCTCAGGACCATGTCCAGTCGGGTTTTGAGTATCTCTAAGGATGGAGGCTCCACAAACTCTCTGGGCAACATGCTTCAGTGTTCAATTACTATTTAATCACATTCTACAAAGTTCAGAGCAACTATCCTCCTTACTTCTTTTTCTATCCCTGCTTTCGATTTCATGTTCTGCCAGACCAATATAAACTTCATTTGGGTCCTAAGCATTCAGCTCCAACTCATCTTAGTTATGTTCCTAGAAATCAAGGAACTGTTTTCCTGTGGTTCCCTTTGCTTATAGGAGAACATGTCTTTGGCAAATGCTGGATGGAGCAACACAGTTGCATTTACAATGGAGGCAACATCCTGTATCCTTCAATTCACATCTGAACCTTAAAATATACAGGTTTGGAGAATATGCTCTGAAAAAAACTATGAGGAGACCATGCTGAATGTATTGCAGATAAAAATATATACATACATATACATACAGGTAGAACATAAATAAAAAAAAGGTCAATGCACTCATTAATCATATAGGCATTGAACTTCATTTGCATAGGTAGTCCCAATGATCTCAGAGGATTCTTTAGCATCAGAACAGTATTTGCAAGACTGAAGCCATAACTTTGGAATTATAATGTCAGATCATCACTCCAAGTTATTTCATCCCTTATTAGGGAGAAAGATTTTCCTTCTTTCTTGCCGCTCATAGTAGCCAAAAGTTTAAAGAGTTGCCAGGAGTTTATTATTATCCAGTTTATCTTATCCCTCTAAGTCAGCCCTTATTCCCACCTAGCTTTTATTCTTCCTTTCTGACTTCCCTAAACTGTTTAATATCTTTTGAAAATGCATACAAAATTTTATGACAGACAATTACATCTGACAAATTAGCAAAACATTTCTCCATCTCCAGACTCCTGAATAGCTTCACTGTATCCCTTTGTTAATATTTCCCCAAATTCTTTTAATGAGTTTTTAGGGTTGTGGGAATTCTACGACCAGCAATTCATTTCACATAATTTCAATAGCCATCAGATGGTTGTGATTATCCTCTATTCTGTGCTGAACTTAGTTGAAATTTGAAATGATGAATAAGAGCTATAAATCCCAGCACTTTTCATGACCATTATATTCACTTAAAAAAAAACAGAGTTAAGCATTGATGTATGTTGCCAACTTTCCCTATCTATCAGGCATTTGACTCTGCTCTCAACTGTAAAGATAGACTGATAGCAATTTTTTCCTGTCAGCAGCTCAAGTAGATGGTTCTCATGCATTCAGTTCCATTCACAGACTAGGTTTGTTAATTCTGATTTAATCTTCCCTAATTTTGTGAAATCTGATGTGCTTAATCTATATGAAACATCCCTGAAGGTTTTCAGAGAATCACAATTTGACTGAGATCAAAGCTTAGGCAGACATTCAAGTTAAGTTTGATTTGAAATGACTAACTGTACACCATCAGACTTCAATGTGAATACAGCCCTTTGGGATGCTGAATAGGTTGCAGATAAAAAATGTATTCATGCTTTGATCATCCAGTAAACTGCAGTATACAAGTAAATAAACTGTATCAGAGAAAAACCAAATAAACCTTTCATTTTACAAAATAATAGTTTGACAATAGGACTTCTATGCCAAAGAGCATCACAGGAAGTAACCTTCTAGTATCAGTCCTGTAAACATTGATCTTGGGCATAAATGTCACTTGTGAATTGTACTATGGCCTTTTGCAATAAGCACCGGAGTACTACAAAATAAAGCAGCAAAAAACCCCATACTCAATTAATACGTTTGCCCTCTCCTGAGGATTAAGAGATCCCAAGCAACTAGAACTGTGGTAAGTGTTTCCACTTCAACCGAGCAATATCAGTTTACACCTGCTAAGGATCTGATCCTAAGTAAACTCCATTACAGTGCACAAATAAAATCCCTAAAAGCAAAAAGAGATGTTATTCTAGTCAATCCAGATCATCTTAGGCTGCACAATTAAATAGATCAACTTCAGTAGTTTGATAAAAGACTTCAAAAAGATAATGCCATCATGGCTTTGATGTTGTTGAAGACCTGAACTGCATTTCTAAGTGAATGCATTGAAAGCATTAGCTCAAGGAAGGAGTGCCTACCATAGCCAGTAGGAAAACTGTAAGGGAGTCCATAATTGTATCCCCTCTCCTTCAAATGGAGATGCCTTCTCATTTAGATAGGAAATTGGCCTCATAAACCTTAGCTAAATAGGACCTTATTTTTCTGAGTGTCTATCATCATGGGTAACTATTGCATAGATAAGAATTTTAGATTCTGAAGCTCTTTATAATAATAAGTATCTCTTATTATTTTATCCATTGCTCATAAACTAGAGTATAGATTTGTGTTTTTATGTATAAGTATACACAAAAGCTAATTCAGTGCTCTGTGGGGGCAAAAATCTATTGCAGAAGAAAAATAACCTTTTAGATGCTGACATCAAATGTAGTGATTCTCTGATAATTAGCCAAAACATCCAGACAGGTCACAGAACGAGTTTAAGTTGGTCCATATTTCTGTAAAGAGAAGATTTAAATATTTCTATAAGAGTTCTTTGGCTCCTGCAATTTACCATTTCAGCAAACTATGCAGATAATTTACTGTCTCCCATTTCACTAGTGATTGGAAATTATAGTGATATAGGACATTTTCACTGAGAAAATTATGTTATGGAAAGATGTATTAGTCATATAGTCATGAGCAGGCACAAATCAGCCTTTGGTTTTTCCTTTGTAAGTCAAAAAGAAAATCACCAATCATCTTCCTCTTCGTAGAAGTACATTTTGGGCTTAATTTTTGGCTTCAAGATAAGACTGAAGCATGAGATATATAATCCCTCAGTCAAAGCTCATCGAATCTTTGCAACTTAGCAGCATTCACTGCTTTCCAGAGAATGGGTACAGTATTAAGACATGGGGCCACCATTTGGTGTGCGATAATGCATCTCCTCCCCACTCCATCTTGTACCAGATTTTCTTACCTCCATGGAGGGGCCAGGGTCTTGGCTTTGACTTTATGATTTTAATAAAAGCAGATATGAAACCTTGGAGCAATCATTGGAAATGAAAAGACTTTCCCTCTCTGTTTTGCCTATCTAGCTTATATCTACAGCTAGTCAAGGCAAAATGTTGCTTCAAGCTGTCTTGAAATCCTTTTGTCCTATCATACTTGCGCATGGCAGGACAAAGGCAGATTAAATTCAATCACTAATAGAATTCAAGCTAGTAATTCCTCCTGAATCTTTCCACTTGAGAGTACTTCCTTTCCTGGAATCCAGCTCATCACACAGTAAAAACCAAACAGCTTTTGTGCTTAGCCATAAAAAAAATACCAATTCTCCAATGCAATGTGCCCTGTAGGGATGTTTTCACCATTAACAATATGAGCAACTGCAGAATTCTAAATTAGAATGATTATGCGCTAGGAAAGAATTTGAATCATATTCCAGTGACACAAGCTTGCTTCGTAAGACTCACATGCTTATTTATATAATTATAAATAACATCTTCTACTAGAAAAAGGCATTGTTCAATGGTATTTCTTTTGCCATTTTATGATGTATTATTTACATATTTCTCCTAAGTTGCCGTTCCCTTATTATTAACAATTTGTAAAATATAGAGCAAAATAACAGAAAACTGAGTTTTCAGACTGTACATAACTCACAAAGAAAATTGGATCAATAGGAAAATATTTAAAGCACTTGAATATTCAGATTATGAAATGCATGTATTGGAAATGTGGTTAGCCAACTGCAAAGCTCCAGAGTTATCAATTTCAATATGAAATAGTTTATGCCCTTTTCCAAGCAATTTTAGATGAATAATAATGCTGGCAGCAATCAGTCTTAAGTAGCATAAAGCTTATCTTAAAGGCAATTACACTCATCAGCAAAAATATCCATGATGACCCTGAAACTTGGTTGTAGTCATAATGATTTCTAAACAGAGATTTCTACTGCTGCAAATTACTGCACTCGTTCTTCTCCGTCAGTTGTGCGTTTGTTTATATCAGGAATATTTGCTGAATTTATAATGGTGCTGACTTACTCCAACTATACTGATGGCATCAATTTTTGCAAAATCAATAGCAAGTTATTTAAAATCAGTAGTTCTCATCCACTACTAGCTAGTTCTTTACATTATTTTAATGGTGACTTGGAGCTTCCTTAATTGAAAGCTTTATCTTCCAGCCCAATAGATAGCCATAAATGATAGGAATCACTATACCAGATGAGTTCAGCACCACATATAATAGATCTGTGGGTAGCTGCCAGCTATTCCATCCCTGCTCAACTTCCACATAACTGCCCTTTCACTGAACCTATCATTCTGCTGAGTGACCATGTTTTACTGAACAGTTCAGTCATGGATGTGCTTCAACACTCAACTGAAGAAACCTGTGCTTCACCAGACTCCAGTGTGGTAGATGACAGTGACAAAAATCGAATAGATTTGCACCGTGGAAAAATATCAGGTACAGCCACATCTATGAGGCTCTAAATTGTCAGGGTTTCAATAAAAATCCTTTTATTGAACAAATAAATAGGCTAGATTTTGTTTTTTGTTTAAAATATTTCATTAAGCACACAGTAGCAAAAAGATCCTGTGATGGGACCCAAAATGGCCCAAGCTTGGAGAAGGATGTGCCTGGAACTTCTCCTGCACTGAGCTTTCTAAAGAACACAGAGAGCTTTTACAGTCAAAAAAGTCAGATTTTATTAGAATATAAACTAGAAGAGAAAGCACAAATTAAAAGGTTTATAAATAACCCTTCACCAATTGACTGTGTCTCTATAGGTGCATCCTTGCCTCCTGACTTTTAGTTGACTCAGTGACTTTGTGAATTGTGGGAACTCCAGCCTATCCCCTTTGACCCCCCAGAAGTTTTTCTTTTTGCCATTTCTGTGGCCTGGCCTCTCAGACTCTTTGCCTGATCTACAAGCTCACAGATCCTTGTTGTGACCCTCTCCATATATTCTCTTGCCTGTCTCACATTGCAGTCCCTGGAATCCTCCCTCCCTTGAATATTCTCAGTTGCCCTCAGCACATAAACCCTCTCTTCATCCTCCAGAGGACCCACTTGACCCAGTCGCTGTCACTGAGGAACATAACACAAATGGAGAAGAAATGAATAAAGCAGATTAGCATATCCACTACATACGTATCAGTTCAAGTATGAACACTTGCTCAAAGCAACAACATTTTACACAGATGTGGGCTAACCAGAAAGGTTTACTAAGATACCGGTGAAATAAGGAAACCTTGCTTTATATGTTTCTTTTCATCCAGAGAGCTCAAAACATTTTACAAAGGTGATCAGTATCATTACCTACCTTAAAGCTGAGGAAACTAACATAGAGGTGACACAGTATGCTCAAGTTTTCTTAATTGGCCATCATCACAACATTGACTAAAATATAGGTCTAGGGCGCTGAAGAAAACGCAAGTACAAAGGATCTTCACAGTAGACACAGCATCTCTCAAAAGCAGAGTCCTTAACCTATTGTGGTGCAAACTCCAAGATATATCGAAGAATTTCAACTCATGTAGCCATGGAAGCCCATATATAAACATTTCAGTGCTATCCTTAATATGCCTGATCCCCATTACTACATCACTGTGCTTCTGGTTTTCAAAGCTCAGGACAAGCTTAATGAATAATCATTTACAAATAATGTTCAGAAGTATTCAGAATAATGTGTAAGAAATACAATAATTTGGGGTTTCAGTCATTAAGAAATCTCTACCCTTAGTGATTACTGTCATCACGGATGGTCTGGCAGCCATTTGAGCTCTGTATTGCTGAGGATAATCAGAATTCTTCAGGGAAAATTTATACACCATTTAGCAACTCTGGATCTTCTGACTATGCCCAGAGGCAATTAAGCTCTTTATAAAGGCATCAGGAGAATTCCAGTGAGTTTTTTCCCTGTGTCTCTCTCTTCTGTCTCTCCCTGCATCTCCTTATCTCTCAAGTGTATGCTAAAGAGAAAAGATATAATCACATTATGTCTGTGAAAATACAAATGAGAGAACCTCCTAAATGGTAGACCACGCTTCTTCCGATAATGTTTGGCAGGTTGTGACAGGCGAAGAGGGAGACAGAGTATCCTGCAGCTATTGTGGAAGCCAGTAATAAGCTTCATTCGCTCTTTAGACACATGCCATGCAGACCCCCAATATTCTGATGACATAGGAGTGCCTGAATGCACACTCACTCCAAGCACAGAACAATTGCATTTGCTTCCCTTTCTGGATGATAAGCCATTATCATCAAAAACTCTGATATATTACACATAAAATACTATACATGATTATCTTATGTATCTAATCCTTTTAAAGACAATCAGCAAGCTTCCAACCTAGCAATCAGTCTCACTGACACAGAGCTCACTAAGGTGAATGAGATTTCCACATACACTAAAAGAAGAGTCTCTGTTTAGTACTACTTTATGATTAGATCTGTCCAAAAGTTAAGGATCTGGATTGTGCAGTACTAACCCAGGATAAAACCCTCCTGGAGTTCGCAGGCTGGTGCGCAGACTGCAAGAAAGTCAGTCAGGGTAACTAAATATACAATGACATGTTAAATGAAAGACTTCCAAGTCTGTTACAAATGGATTTTCCCAACAGAGCAAGAAGAAAAAGTCAGCAGTGTTTTATTAGATGCCATACACTTCAGCAATTCGGTTTGGGTTTCCATACCCTCTACATTTGCTGCATTCAGGTGCACAGTAAGGTTACCTTGGAACATTCTACACTGTCACTGGCTCCCTCCCATTCCTGCTGTAATTCCTCTCTTCTCTCAAAGGCATAGGTAAGTTAATTAAATGCTTTTTGTCAAGATATAACTTTATAACATCTCCTGTTTCTAATTACAGAACAAGACTAGCTGAAGATCTGGAGGTATTCTAACCGTATAATAATACTCACTTTATTAACTCAACCAGCTGTGCATTATATATATTTTAAAGGAGGTTGATTTTTAATAGTTTAAGAATCATTTACCTTGTTGTTCAAACAGTCATTTTTCAATTTTAAACAATTTTCAAATATAACATGCTGTCTTCTTTAAATTGGTAATACATAAAGTCCAAGAGAACATTAACTTCATGAACTAGCATTATGTTTAAAACAATGTTGAAAAAAATAGCACCAAGCAGACACTTGTAAAGAAGAACTGAATGCTCTGACAGAACTAGCACTGCACTGCACTAGCACTGGATAAGTGAAATTAGAAGCCTGTTAAAAGACCCAGACAGAGTGGATTTTTCCTTAGTGTACACTGGAATATATTGATCCATGCCAGATTAAGTCTTGCATGGCACCTTTCCTGAATCTGAAGGGGAAAAACTCTAACAGAAAACTTTAGAAATAGATCAGGTATTAAAGGAAAAGAAAAAGCACAGACATTTTTAACAAGCCCTGCAGGATTATCATGGTATATTGGACACCTATACAGTAATTACTTCAATCATTATATCATTGTCATGCCTCACTTACACCATGGCTCCAGAAGATCACATGGGATGAAAACAGGAGTTGCAATTATCTCAATTGTTCTTAAGCTTTGGATCTCTCCAATGTTAGTCACTCCTGGAAAGAGCAGCAGGATTAGGATAGATAGAACTATTTTCTGTGCTTGCCACATTCAGAATATCTGCTGGAAGCTTTTAAAACTACTTTGTGGGCTCCTTGAGCTAGTTACTCATGTGTGGGTTTTTTAATATATTTAATTAAATCTGATAGTCTCTACTGGATTACAACATAATGTGTTCTTACCAAGCCAGGAAATATATTTATATTTAAACAGAAGTTCTAATAATTATTTTTTTACATATCGAATAATACCTTGGATGTTTATGTATTGATATTTCTAAGATGCTGCCCTCCTTATCACAAAGAATAGTAACTTGAATGATTTCCACCAAAATCTATGAACCTGTGTAATAAGTTACACTGTCAGATTTGCTATTTACTTTTTTTCCTTCAAAAGAAAATGAATGTTTAAATAACAAATAACGCACAGTTATTTTTTTTCTGTTCTCTATTCTTCAGATAAAGAGTGAGGACAAAATTGCTGACGCAAAAAAAGGGGGGGAGGGGAGAAATTGTTTCCAGTCCTAATCAGAAACATTTAGAGATTGATAATGAATATGGAAATTAAATAATATTGTTTTCATTTTCTGATAATTTTGGTCCCATTAGGTATTTTAATAACTAAAGATTATGAATGAAAGTCTTGCCCCACTGAAATTGGCATTAAAACACACTAGGGCAAAGAGTTAACTTGAGGCATTGCGTAGTTTAAATTGGCCAATGAAAAATCCATATTTACACTTAGCTGAATAAACCAGTTACGTGGTTGGCGCAAATCAACATAACTCTCTTGGAGTTAACACAAGGTAACACAAGGACTTAAATCAAATGAAAATCTGGCCTACTTAATTTAAATATTTCATCTATCATTACGCTAAGAATAGATATTTCTTTGTTTTTAACTACAGTTTGACCTACAGACTGTTTGTTTTGTTTTGATTTGAGAGCTATGTAGAGAGGTGTCTTTGATATCCTTTTTAAGGTGAACTGTGCTTAGTGTGATGAAATTACAAGGATACATAAATAAAAAGTCCTTCTGATGGCTTGGCAATGACTCCAGTGAAACTTTTCTGATAAAGCATGCTAGAAGTGACAAGTACATGAGTATGACTTTTGGTTTACCTCCAAGACAGCATGGTCATTCATAGCCCGAAGAAGTTCCTCTGATGATAATATTACAACTTAGTGTTGTATTTAATCCATGCATCAAAAAGGCTCTGCATAAAATACTGAACAAAGACCTTCCTGGGGAACACAACAAATAATATATCATTCAAAGGGTAGCCAAATAAGAAAGTGGGCAGCAATGTTAAAGAGAGAGTAATTGGTTTCTTCTGTATCTGTCAGAAGGCTGTTTGGTTACTACATATATAAAACTCAGTTCAAGTATAAACTAGATCATAGGGGATAGCTATGCCTGGATGTTATCAACACCTTTGTACAGGACACAGAATACAGGTATTAACCCTATAGAGCTGGCAGGGAATGGAATTACCATGGAAACCCTATCCAATATAGGCTGTTAAATCAGCAAAATTTTAGAAACTTCAAGAAAGAAAAATGTATTTGACAAAGTGATATAGCAGGTGAGGATTTGACCCTCTCTGTCCTTACCTATATTTCAAGTTTCCAAAATTAGAAGAAGAACCTTACAAGAGCTGTAGTAATTCCTATTGCCAATTGGGCCCACAGTTCCCCAGTTGCCCACCAGAGTTCCATTTGCAATAGCATTAAAAGAGAAGTTTTACCTTGCTTTGAACGTATAATGATTTAGAGCCGGTACCAAAACATAGATAAACACAGAATCACCTGACAGAGCTGGGTCAAATTGCAAATCTACTTCACAAATGGGTGAGCTCTCACATATATGAGTCATCTCACCTACACATGTGAAAGTTCTACAATCTGTCTTCCTCTGAGCTGAGGCAAACTGCCCTGGATATTACAATCTGATCCTAATTTTCCCTTTCAACAACATATTGATACAAAACAAAAGTTTTCATGAAACCTAAAGAAGAATATTTCCTACCGTGTTTCTTTTTTGGCAAAGTAATTTTACACTTTTCTTCTTGATCCCTGCAGAAATTAAATTAACATTTTTAACTGCCTGTTTTAACTTTGCCATAACAAAAGAGAAGAGTTATGGCTAAGCTTTGGAGCATCAAAATCAAACGTAATAGTTGGTAAAGCAATTTCTCTGAAATTTGCAAACAATATATTGCCTGGGAGAGCCTGCTGTTGTTAGTAATTTTGGACTGAGTCCTTTATAGCTGCTTATTCTAACGTGGCTTTTCCATCCTGTTAAAATGTCATATGGATAAAGGAGTAAATTTTGACAGCTGTGACAGGATTATCATTGCCAAGGAAATCACATCCCTGGTACTCATATGTTTCAGTACATCTATTTTGCTTTGTCTTTGGCCTTGACTGAACTAAGAATTACTTTTTGAGACAAGAAGAGAAACATAACAAAAGAGAGAAGGAAAATATTGTTACTCTCTTAAATAACTTGATGCTTGAAATTACAGCAATATGAAACAATATTTTAGGGTTGTTATTAATTGCATTGTTCAGATTTGGAGGGAATTTGTCTCCTCTCTTCTGTCTTCAAGGATATAGCCAATATCCATTTTATCTGGGCACATTTAGTCATAGGAGAGTTTTGCTTGTATGTATGCTAGATGAGAAGCACTATGGAAGACTCCACTAGCATTAGACGCTCAATCTGTTCAGCCATGTGCAACATGGATATGAATAACCCCAAATGATATTTGCAGTACCCTGAACTTTTGGACTAGGGGAATTGCCAGGCTGGATCCATCCAATTCCAATATCCTATTTCTGATGAAAGCCAGTATCCAAAACCACAGAAACTGCAAGGATCCTGCAGTAGATAAGTGTAACTTCATGCATTAGTTCTCCGTCTCTTCAAGCAACACAAAATTGAAATAGCAAAAAGACAAAGAGTGACAATAACTGCTATTAGTGTTGGCATTGTTACATTCAGATACTGTTTCCTAGGGTTCAGTCCTGAAGATTACTTGATGCAAAGGGCATGTGAGTTCCGCTGATTGAAATCCTGATTTATGGGCTCTGAAATATTATCCCCAGAAACACAATCTTTCAGTAAACATGAGTTATAGTAGTGATAGTATGAAAGGGATTCCTCTGAGCAACTAGGAAAGGGGCTATAGAAGGCGTAAAATGGTGCAAAATATTTGATTCAAAGCTACCAAATACTCAGCATGAGTCTTAATTCAAGATAAGGTTATGCTTAGAAATATGTAACATCTTAGGAACTTTCTTCTCCACTCAGTTATTTCACTGAATGCAACCATTTATTTCTGGAACTAGCAGGATATCTACGGAATTTGGTATGGCTGCTTTCTGTGCTGTATTTACATTAAAGTGACTAAACGGACATTTCTTTTGACTTTGGCTTTCTTTTGGTTTTTGAAGTCTGTCACATATAGGTATTTGCAAGTAGTTGTCTTGATTAATTTTCTCAGATCTTTCCTTCACACAAAATTGTTCTACTTCACCTATTCCTGAGCTACTATAATTTATATGGTAACAGTACTGGGTACAGCTCAATACCCTACTATCACATCTCATCTATGTATCTTATTCCCAATTGGGAGATGAATAAATGTTATGCATTTAAGACCTTCCTCCTCAGATACCAATCAATCTGTGTTCACGCATTGGTGGAGGATTTAGGGAGGAATAACCCCATGCACCAGTACAGGCTGGGGGTTGACCTGCTGGAAAGCAGCTCTGCAGAGAAGGACCTGGGAGCGCTGGTGGACACCAAGTTAACTACGAGCCAGCAATATGCCCTTGTGGCCAAGAAGGCCAATGGTATCCTGGGGTGCATCAGGAAGAGTGTTGCCAGCAGGTCGAGGGAGGTGATCCTCCCCCTCTGTGCAGCCCTGGTGAGGCCACACCTGGAGTACATGTCCAATTCTGGGCTCCCCAGTACAAGAGAGACATGGCACTACTGGAGAGAGTCCAGCGTAGGGCTACAAAGATGATTAGGGGACTGGAGCATCTCTGTTATGAGGAAAGGCTGAGAGAGCTGGGCCTGTTTAGCCTGGAGAAGACTGAGAGGGGATCTTATCAATGTGTACAAACATCTTAAGGGAGGGTGTCAAGAGGATGGAGCCAGACTCTTTTCAGTGGTGCCGAACGACAGGACAAGAGGCAATGGGCACAAACTGAAACACAGGAAGATCCAGCTGAATATGAGGAAAAACTTCTTTACTGTGAGGGTGACAGAGCACTGGAACAGGTTGTCCAGGAGGTTGTGGAGTCTCCTTCTCTGGAGATATTCAAAACATGCCTGGATGCAATCCTGTGCAATGGTGACCCTGCTTGAGCAGGGAGGTTGGACTTAGATCATCTCCAGAGGTCCCTTCCAACCTCAACCATTCTGTGATTCTGTATCAGTTTATAGTGGTAAAAAGAAACTCGCACCACTAATTAACAGCTTTGTATCAGGACAAAAATAGTGCATTGACCACTTCTTAGTGTGAAAAGACATACAGTAGGTGTTCTCTTTGGCTGGTCATAGAAAACACTGAAGTATTTATACTGTGAGGATGTTCTCCTGCCTTATGGCTCACTGATAGTCTCTCACTTAACAATCCTAGGATTCAAATCAAAGATTGATTCACAAACCTTGAGGTACTAACCTTGACATTATTTTTTATTCTCATTACATTCCTCTTACAGGGAAGCACATTCCCTTGAGAAAACTTTGTGTTCTGTTCTGTTGTTGCATCAAAGAGATGGCATTCCTGTTGCTTTATTGAGGCACTTCATATTCTGTTCTTCCCTTCACCCTCCTCCCCTTCTGCCCCTTCATACAGAAGAACAAAATAAACATCACATTAACCTTCTAGCATTTCACAAATGTGCTCTGGAGAATGATCAGCAACAACAAAAAGCCCACAAACACCTGGCCACTTGTGAAATACATGCCTTTCTCAAGCGGGGGCAACATTTGCCCACGTTTCTCTTATGAGAAAAGCCCCTTTGTCAATGAGCTAATGGAAATGTTATATTTGACAGGCAATGAACTGACAAACAAAATGGCAAGGTCCAGAGGTAAGGTTAGCTACAGAAGTTCCTTTATAAATGAACTGACCTAGGGTCAAAATTGCCAAGGTATTTAGGTACCTAAAGCTAGACAGTGAGTTAGGCATTTAAGGTACTCCAGTGCTTTTGTAAAGCCCACTAGGCATTCATATTATGTTAAATTTCTTAATATATGAAAAATCTGGTCCCTAATAGCTAAATGGCATCACATGTGAACTCGACTGTACAGTATGTATAACATAATAAATATTGCTGTATTATGGCATAAATTATCAGTCTCCCTTTAATTGCACACACAAAGCCCTACAACTGCTTGCAGTATCTATTTCACACTTGCAAACTTCACTTCGCACTTCTGCTTGTGGGAATGTCATGCTCAGTCAATTTTCATTTGTGAATGTAGGGTTTTGCATGGGCAAAAAGGTGCACTCAACACCAATTATCTTTTCCAAGGCAGATGCCAAGTGCTAATGTTCTTAGATTGGGGGAGGGGGGGCAAACAAACAAACAAACAAAAAACCTCAGGCATTTATTTCCCCTTTACACTATCCCACAGAGAGGATGAGGCAAACATAAGATCTGACCTGTGCTAAAATACTTTTTCAAGAATGAACCAGATCCCACTTTGTGGGCTTTGTATCAGGTTCACATAATGGCAGGTTGTGTTCAGGACTGTTGATATGCTCTAGTCAATATTTGTTCCCTTTGATTTTGACATTGTTTGCATCATGTAAAAGTGATATTCACTGAATGGTGAAAGTAGCATGTAATACACAAAAAGCCTCAGGCTGTTGTTGTTTGAAAGATTTTGTAGCTTTAAACACTGACAATATCCTGCCAACAGTCCTTTAGGTATTTACTTGAGTGAAGTATAAACAAGAAATATGCATAGAGTTTAAAATCCTCGAGAAAGCCATAATTATACATTCATGGACACTTTGTTTCTTTGGAGATTTTATTACCCACGCAACTCTACTTAATCCCAGTGTTTTTACAACAGCAAAGTTCACAATACTGTAGCTAAGGTTTTGTCAGCACTTTTGTTATTAACTTACTTTTACTATGACTACAAACCATCTTGCTTGTCCGATACTTGACACAGAGGTCTCACTCCCTTTTAAGCGCTTCTTGGGTAAACCCCATGTCTGTATCTTGAGAACTCCCCGCTCTGGGAGGAGTAGGCTAAAGGAATTTTGAATCCCTCCCAGCTGCTCCCCAGATCGAAATGCACACGCACAATGGCGTAGCACATGAAGTGCAATTGCTAGGCTTACAGAAAGCCTCATGCCTGCAATGCATAAACTACGTAGATGGTACAAACTCGACATTGTGCTGTTCTGCAATCCTTCAGCATCAGACTCACTCAACATGTATTCCAGAGCTGATCTCTGGGGTCACAGAGATCCCAAAAGCATTATGTCTGGTACTCTTAAGATGACTTGCAAGTCACTCAGGTCCTGGGAGGCTTCCAGACCTCCTGGACAGCTGTACAAATGTCCTCAAATTTCTGGGACAGATTTTCCAGGTGGGGAAAAAGGGGACATATTTAGAAAAACTGCAGTACGACAGAGAGTTAGCATAATGTGGACGGTTCTAATGTCACATTTAATATACGGTAACCTCCTTCAGCTGTTCTTAAGATCAGAATACTGTCAGTATCCTGTACGACAGTTAGCATCTCTACAGGGCTTTTTCTACCAGTCTAGCCCATCTTTACCCTAGGTAATCGAAAGTATGTTGCACAATTCCCATCCTTTCCTACCCTAACCTATTTCCTTTAGCTGTATCTGCGGTTTCTGAGGTCTCCATACAATCTCCTCCCCTACAGACGACCTAAATGAACAAAGAAGGGAAGAATCTCATCATTCTACAAGATGCTGACCTTGGGAAAAAAACCTGCTGATATAGTATTGGCAATTGGGAATCTAGTTTTTTACCTGATGTTTCAGACAATGAAAGCATCCCTTTTAACCTGTGAAGAATCAATAGTAATCCAAAATCTTTTAGAATGTTCAATACAATGAAAAGAAGCCAGCTACTGCTCTAATTGCTGTAGATATTTAAGAAAAATCCTTGCTGTGGTAGTAGAGATAACATTTTCACTGCTATTTTCTGAATAGATTTTGCCCCTAATTTTCACCCATTTCACGCACTTTAATTACACTGTTCTGTTGTGTGTTTTATAGAACATGATTTTAAGAAAAAATACATAATTACCAAACAGACTGGAAGGGTTCATGATAAGTTTTCCTAGTTGATCAGATTAGTTACTGTATAGTTTGAAGTCAAATGTAATTAATTATTAGCCATATTGATAAAATTTTAAGGGTTTTAAGGGCCAAGCTGCTTCCACTGTAAGTGCAACTGCTCCCCAGGCAGCAGAATCGATAGGGTTCCAAGTCTCAAGAAGGATCTTTGCTATCTTACATGAGCAGCAGCACCACAGAATTAATTTGCTCTGAAGAGTAAGAGCAACAGTGGGAGGAAAAAGATCTCCCCAGACTCCTCTATAAAGTGACACTGCGGTGGTTGACTACAGTCACTCTGGGACAGGTTCTGTCTGACCCCAGAAGATGAACAAGCTATTCACACTCTTGCTATTCACCTCAAAGTTCCTGAACTAACAGAAACTAATTCCAGCTTGAAGCTTTCTCATTGTTTCTGCTAAAAATACTAGTCATGAAATATGCTACTTAGGCTTAGAAAATGAATTTTATATCACTTGGATTTCTGTTGTTTTGTGTGGTTGTCTCTTGCAGTGTACCATACTTTTTACACTGGAAGTAAGAGAGTTAGTTGTGGACCAGATTTAGAAATATATATCAGTTTCTAAAGATGGAGAAAGTCAGCTCAGAGAATTTACAAGCATCTGAGTGAACTTGTTGCTCTTCAGAAGGTTGATGGAATTTAGGTGGTCTGCTTCCATGTGTACCTTAGTACTTCATTACCTTATAAAACATGGCAATTCAGTATCATACGGCCTTTCTTTCATGTGATAATAATTTTGTTAGAAAAAAGGACGTAACATACTGCTGTGACATTTTACTTGTCTTTTTCTTGTCCTTTCATGTTGGCTAATTATTTCTTTGTGGTTAAATGAGCTAATTATGCCTGTATCATAGCTCTTTGAGAAGCAGGAATCACTTTATGTTGTTGTTCATAATTAAATGAATTGAGCTTGATTTTTGGTTTGGAATACAGTTCTAAGAATTTGTCTTTACTGTGTATGGCATAGAGTGGTAAAAAGAGTTATAAATGATGTTTTGTTGATCACAGAATGGAGGCAGCTATTTAACTGTGGTGCAAAATGTTTTTAAATTGATTCAAGTTACTGAGGCTGGGAGGAAGGAAAAAGGGGAAGTATAACCCTTTTACTCATCCCAGAACAGTTTTAAGAATCTTACAAGAGTTAAAGAATCCACCAAAAATTCACATGACATGTAAAGAGGAGAATGATATGTGAATTCCTTTCACAATTTTTGTATGACTAAAATGTAGATTTTGTTCTTGAATTTCACTCTTCAAGTCATGTGAATATTTTTCCTTGTGAAAGACAGAGTGGAACTACAAGTAGCTGAAGGCTTTTATACAAAGGTCAGATATGCTGTAGACAGCACTTACTTAAGCTTCCTCTCCCTACCCTAGAAATGATGCCCTCTTTGATCGAACAGACATTGTCTGCGAGAATAAAAAAATGTTTCAGTCTTCATACTAGTTCTGCTCTGAGTGTCTCCTGAGCAGAGAATATCACCTGTATCCAGCTGTACAAATTATACGTAGTACAGAAAGGCAGAGGGCTCTACATCAGGGATTAAGCTATAACCTCTAAATTCAGGATGAGCTGAGAGCTGCAATAGGACACACAGCTTTCACTCAGGAGTTACCCTCTGACTTGGACCCAATAGCAAAATGCTGAAACCTTAATAAAAATTTTAAAAAAATTCATTCACTGTTTGGCCACCTTAGCAAAACCCATTTTTACTTCAACCATCCTTGGTGGCATTACTAATCTTATGGACAGAGGGAGATTAATTTTAGTGTAGACATTTTCTTACTCTGTGCTAATCACAGGATCCATATAATTTCTTGTCTATCTGTCAGGCTTGAATGAAAGCCTGTTGATATCGATGGGAAAATGCCTGCTGATATCAGTGTGGACCAACCTAGGCAAAAATTGCCAAAGCTCTTCTTAACTTGAGCTGGAACCCTGGCATGCATAGCTGGTTTTGTAAGGAACTCCAGTTTTGTTTTGCAAACAGGTAACTGGAGGCCTGCGGAGGAAAAATGAATTGATTCACAAATGGTAAATCTAATAAAACAAAAAACAAATGCTGAGAAATTTTCTTTGTCCTTAAAACACGTTAAATTTCAATAGTAAAATATGCAGATACATTGCTGAGAAATACATGGTTGTATTCCATGATTACCTGACCACAACAACTGTCAGCAGCTCAAAAAGCTCACAGGAGCACAAGATGGACTGGAGGTTTGAAATTATTAACTTAAGTGGAGTCTGAAAAGGAAGGGTGTTATATTAGTCATTCCTAACAATGTTGAGCATTTTCATGACACTTGTACTCTTGTGCTTAATCTAATCACATACTGTGACCATGTACAACCCTGTTACTGAGTTTTATGCTTATATATGACATATCCAAACAGTTAAACAGATGTTGATGTGAAGCCACCCAAATCTCAATGAACATAAACCATTTCTTTGGCATTGTAAGGAAGACAAGTAAAGGATGCCTCCATGGAAGAACTTAAGGAAAACTGAAGAGGGGAGAAAAAACTGACATTAAAGAGGCTGCTAATGTGCCAACATGGTACACTGTAGTCAGGTACAAATGAACTCTGCTTGTGCACCCTGGACAGACCAAAAGCTTTGTACCAGGGCTAGTTTTATGTATGGACAAAATAGGCAGTTGCTTAGTGCAACATTCTGCTGGCAAGGCAAAACAGTCATTTATTTAGTGCCTTCTAAGGCCATCTGGTAGACCTGGTAATCCAAGCCTGCAGCTTTTGCTGCTATTAAGGGAGAGGAGGGGAGAGACGGGACCAATTTCTCTCAGGAGCAACAGTTCCTATCTTCCAACCCTCCCACCAATCCGGGGCAAGCCCAATTCAAGTCTTTCTCTCAGATATCTCTCTCACCTGTGCCTCCCTCCCATTCTCTTTAGTTTCTCCTTCCAATAGCAGCAGCATCACAGCACTGCTTCTTTTCTTGAATTCAACACCTAAGATGTGAGATGCTTGAGCAAGTTCTGCTACACAGATGCAGTAGAGTGGCAGTAGCCCTAACTTAGTATGTCCTCCTGAGAGAGAAGATAAACTAGCTTGATAGAGGTTTGCTGTCTTACACGTTTTGATTGGGACTGGCTTGCATCCCACCAGTTCCGAGCACAGGCAGAACTTGCTCCTGCCAGCCGACACTATAGCACAGACACACCCTGGGTATAACAGGAAAGTGTCTGCACTGAACGAAAACAGGTTTGGGGAAATAAGAGCACTGGAGGGAGAAGAAGAATGATAGGATAACTTTTTTGGCTGATTACTGAATAGGAAGTGAACAGGTGTTGAGACTGAAGGGTCTGGGCTGACTCTGTGGGTAACCCTTGTACCGCATAGTTGTTTGCTACACTTGAACAGTCCCAAGTCTGAAGCAAGCCAATGCAGAGATCTTGATTCATTTCCTTTCTCTTTAAATATTTATATCCTTTTGCAAGAGTTATTTAACTATTTTCAAGCCTATTTTAAATTATTAAATCTCTCATTTCCTCTTTTCAAAAACAGTAAATATGAATGGAGAAACAATGAACATACATAAAATCCCATAGCCAACGTGTGAGTGATATTATCTGACTAGAAGAGCGTATGCTGGGCCAGAATGTGAGGATCAAAAGTGGAAGTCTCAAGCAACTAACCTCTGGCACTCTGGAAACCTAACTTTTGTAAAGAATTGACTTTCTTTCTCAAACTGAATAACCTTCACTCAGAAGAAGTGAGAACAAAAGACACTTCCATTTTTATGCTGCCAAGGAATCATTTAATATCCAACTTTAATCTTCCAGATGCAGCAATGATGTAATATTCTATGATTTGGCAACGATCATTAATATCCAGGACATTTAATAGTATTAGTATTTGACTGTCGCTAGTTATGGTGCAATTAGCATCATACTCTGCATTTTTAGCATATGGTTGAGTATGCATTCCATTTTGACTTCAAAAAGCACTAAGATTCCCTTGAACATTTGACACTAACTTTAAGGCAATTAATGCTTCATCTGCAGTTCCTTCTCCACTATTTACATTTATCAACTGTAGAACAACTGAGAAATATGTTTCTCTAGATTACAGCTGTGTCAGCGAGGACAGTTTCAAATAACAAAAGGAGGCTATGACCCTTTCACTAGGATATGCTGTCACATTGGTGTTTGCTGCTCTTCAGGAAAAGACAGGCTTTGCATACAAAAATGTATCAGCAAACATGATACTACTAAAATAATTATTTTAAAATATGAACCTGTGAGACAATTTTTATGGAAGGGTTCTTCATAACTCTAAAAATAAAGGCTTATGGATTGTAATAGAAAATAAATATTTCTTTTGTATGCTCATGTCTAGGTCTGCAGATAGTCCCTCTATATACTTATATTGCCAGCTTTATAAAAAAGAATCAGACAAACTTATTTGCATGACTGTAAGACATTTTTCTTCTACTAAATTATTCTAATGGGACTTAGTAGAGATAAAAGTAAACTGTTAAAATATTCTGCATGGGTAAGTAAGTCTGCTATCTGCAGGTAATATTCATTCACTAAGATAACATTTTTAGGGTTTGGTACCTAGCTTCTTGAGGGCAAAAATAAGCCTTTATCTGTCCTGCAGAATTATTAACAGTAAGTGATTTCCACATTAACATCAATAGCAATAATGAAGATGTCCTTTTCAATTCATCCTGGGGAACTCTGAGTGAGAACTGTTATTTGGCGAGGCCTCATTCTTTAGTAGAGTCCAAAGATAATTGGGTATTGAAAATTCCATCTAAATCAACCAAATAAATCTTTCAGTTACCAAATTAATAATTTCATTGATGCCATCAGCCCTCAATTTTCACTCCATTAAACTCCTAAATTCATGTGAGAATGGCACAGCAAACAAATTAAAATGAGTTTCTTATAAAAATGAGAATGATAAGATTATGCCTTCTAAAAAAGCAATTTAACTCCAATAAATTATTTTTAAATTATTAAATGAGGCATTGCATTAACTATAAAAGAGAAGAATAAAAGGGCATTGGCCTATGGAAAATAAGACATCTATAGACCTCTATAACCTTGGACAGTTATATCTGTAATAACTGGCTCATAAAACTTTATGGCAACTTGTACAATATTCCTTTTTCTCAGGATAGCATTCTGATCAGTGGAATGATTATGCAGTGAGGAACAGAGCCATTTTTTTTCTTAGGAGCACATGGCTAAATGTTTTCAAACAGCCTCTTGTTGCTTTGCTCAACACAGAACATTAAAGCAAAGTGTTACTGCCCATTGTGGAACATTAAATCGCATTTATACTACATTATTCTACAGTTAGGCAGCTTAGTGTCAAGGAGGACTGCAGGAAGAATTCAGGATACAAGACAAGAAAATTCTGTAAATTGTTTTCCTTAGACTATGTGCTCAGTATATTGAAAGTGTGAACCTTTAAATGTCAGGTTTGATATGTTCTCTCCTTTTCAGTTCTTGTTCAGTCAACTTCTTAGAAGGCCAAAATTCTGAAGAATGTGCAAAAACAAAATAGAAAGAGACTGCAGTAACATCTTGATAGCAAATCATTGTGAATAACAGAGGTTTTTATACACTTCCTGAACAAGGAATAAATGCTACCTTCTGCTTGTGGTGGAATCCTATCAATAATGTACAAAAAGCAATACATGGTGCTGAAAAAGTGTTTCACAAATGTACTAGACCTGAAAGAATATTAGAAGTGTAAACTTCTGTACAGATAAAAATCAGGTCTCTTACAAGAAAAGAAATTCAGCCTTTCTACTTGAAGGCTGTCTTTGCACATATAACTCCTCCTCCTCAATCGCGCACACAGGTATCTCTTTACCAGTGGTTTGTTTTCCCTATTTTCTGATCACTTCCTGAAAAAATAGTAATAGAAATATAAATTATGTACTGGAGTTAGATAAACACTTTATATTCCATATGAAATCCAATCCTGACCACGTAAAATGTAAGCAAGTTTTGTCATTGACTTCAGTGAAGTCAGAGTTTCATCCCTTAGACAAGAGACTTGCTGTGAAGTCAGATCTACTCTTTCTTGGTCTTAGGAGATAACAGGTGTATATAGCCACTATACTACAACTTCCTAATGAAAGCCTTGTGAGCACTAGTTAAATTCTTCTCAAAATCCTCTGTTTCTCTCCTCCTAGTACAGTGAGCCAGCCTGCTCTGAACCCAGAAGCCAGAACTCCTGCTGATTTCAGTAATTCTTGCTCCTATAAGCTAAATCCTTTTGTGTTTTTCCTTCACTCTCCATTCTACACATTCCAGCTAATTTTAAAATGAGCAAGAAGTACCAAACCAGGCAACATTAAAGAGCCACAGATGTGAACCCTATCCAACAATGTGAGTACTGTTTGTATTAATGCACCACAGGGTTAGATATCTCTGATTTCTTTACCTTTGATTTCCCAGTGATGTCCAGAATAAATAATTGCCTTATTAAAGGACTTCTGAAGCCAGCAGAGCAAGGTAGAAAACACTGAAGTCACCAATTCAGCCTTTGATTCTGTCTGACAGAAAATTAAAAATGAATGAGGAGAAAATGAATAATAAATGTATTCATGGCCTTATTGGGATTCATGACTCTCTTGCCAACATTAAACGAGTTCAACCAATTGTTTCTCTTAAAGGGAAATAGCATCAGAGTTGCAAACTGTTCAAATAATATCAGCGTATTTTTTCTTAGGTATAGTAAATTAAAAAAACCCCCACAGTATACTGCCTCAGGTGCAAAATCACTGATTAAGACTTTTAGCAAAGTATTCCAAGAAAATCATATTTTAACCTCTTACTATAATTGTGATAATAAAAATTCTTACTAATGGCTTATAAGCTGAGCAGGAATTTGAAGAGAGGCTCCAGCCCTCTTCCTTGCATCAAACAGTAACTTCACAGCAGCAAAGTTCTCAGAGTTAATGCCCTCCCCCATCACCCAACGAACCCTAGGCATTTTAATAGAAGCACAAAAGTATATTTGCCCTGGCCTTGTTTTCAGATGACTGAAGTTGTATTAGTAAATCCTTCTCAAATTTCAGCTCAAATACCTGGGGTTTGGCAAAGTTATAAAGCCTGTAGCAGTCCAAAACAAGGTCTTATAATGAAAAATCTTAGAAAATAACAACCACTGGTACTGCTGGAGTAACTGCAATGCATAACTTTGGATTGCTAGTGTCTACATACATAGTTACAACAATTCAGCTTTGTATTGTTGTACTGTGGCTAATCATAGGAATCACAGGAAAACAAGCTGAAAAGGACCTCAGGAGGTCTCTAGTCCAACCTCCTGACAAAAGCAAGGTCAGCTAAGATCAAGCCAGGTTGCTCAGGGTTTTATCCAGTCAGGTCCTGAAAACCTCCAAGGATGAAGACTGCACAATCTCTCTGGGCAATCTGTTCCAATGCACCTGCTGAAAAAGTATGTCCTTATATCCAGTCTGAACAGCTCATGTTTCAACTTATGGCCATTGTCTTTTGTCCTCCCAACACGCACCACTGTGGACCAGTGTGCACCACTTTGTCTTCTGGACAACCTTCTCACAGGTACTGGAAGGTTCCTATTAGGTCCCCTTGAAGCCTTCTCCTCTCCAGACTGAACAAGTCCAGTTCCTTCAGCCTTTTCTCACAGGGCAAGTGCTCCAGCTCCAGACCATCTTGGTGGCTCTCCGCAGACCTCACTCCAGTTTATCGATGACTTTCTTGTATAGGGATACTCAAAACTGGACGCAGTATTCTAGATGCAGTTTATCAAGTGTTGAGTAGAGGAGGATAATTACCTCATTTGATCTAAAGGTTATGCTCCTGTAAATACAGACCAGGGTGCTGTTAGCCTTCTCTGCTGCCAGGACACACTGGTAGTTCAAGCTCAGCTTCCTGTCTACCAGGATCCACAGGTCCTTTCCAGAAGAGCTGCTCCCCAGTTAGCATTGTTGCAAGGGGTTATTCCTTCCCAAGTACAGGATTTTGTGTTTGTCCTTGCTGAATTTCATAAGGTTCTTGTCAGCCCATTCCTCTAGCCTGAACAGGACTCTCTGAATGACAGTCTTGGCTAATGTACTGACCCCTCCAAATCTGTGTCATCTGCAAATTGGACAAGAGTGCACTCCGTCACTCTCTCAACAGATCTCTGCTGTGATCTCTGCTGTACTCCATTTGTCACAGGCATCTAGGTTGAGTATTACCCATTAACCACTACACTCTGAGCATGATCATCCAACCAGTTTTTTACCCATCTCTTGTCCACCCATTCAGACCATAAAGTCCTAATTGGATACAAGAATGTGGTGGGCTAATGAGGACACCAAAATCATGAGGCACCTGCTTCTGTTTATGTGCCTCAGCTCTCTTCCTTGGGGAAGCAAGAGTTAATTCACAGAGGCAATGTCACATTTGCTTTGAAAGGCAGAAAGGGAGAAACCCTCAGACAAGTACAACAGCTAGAAATTACAGACGTACTTTTCTCCCTTGCGTATGTGTTCTCACCCATATATGTATATACTCTCTGAGCCACAACAGGATTCAGGTAGTGCAAGGCAGCCAGTCCACTCTGGGCTGTGAAGTTGGCAGGTGATACAAAGTTAGAGTCATAACTTAGCATCATAAGAAGAGCCGAGGATCCAAACATCCTTCGAGCCCAGCACTCTTTTACTGACAGTGACCAGCCAGCACGAGACACTTAGAACATAAGAAAAGAATAAATATAGCTATCTCAGATACTCCTTCTGCATTTCCCCTCTAGCAGACAGATCAAGCTGTTCAGTGTCAGTGACAGTCTGTTCACCTCTTCCATGATCAGCCTGGCCCACAGTTATACATGTGATCTCCGACAAAGCCCTCTTCTAGGTCTGAAAATGAAGATGATATACCGTAAGTTACCAAAAAGTGGAGAAGAAAGTATTACCATTTTCAATGCATATTTGAGAAAATGAAACAGAATAGGATGGAGTAATTTGGTCTGTGAAAAATAAACAGTTACAGGTACAGTCGTTAATGATGTCAGCGTTACTTTGGTCAAAACTGACACAAGTACTTCTTGAAGTCTAAACTATTTCATGGTGCACAGGACTCCATGCACCAACCATCTCTACTGCAACTGAGTTCTTCCAGAGGCATTTCACACTTTATTCTGTCTTTCTGCTGCGGCACAAAAGCAAGTATCCAGCAGTTCTCCCTGCAGTCCTCAAGAGCAAAGCATTTTTGCTGTCTTAATGCTGGGATGACATTCTACGGTCCAGAATAATACTGATTTATGAGGCTGCAATCAGTAACCTTAAATCAAGATCAGTAAATGGTGGCGCAGAATGCCTAACACAGCAGGTCTTTTAATGTCATGCATGTTCTCTCATGTTTTCAATTGTAAATAACATTAGCTACCAGCATCCTTTCAATGTACTTGTTTGGTTAGGATTGACTGTTTATCTTACATCACTATATTTAGTCATTAGATCTAGAGTTAAAGGAAAATGAATACAAATTAATTTGTTCTAATTACCACAAGGCTACTACACACTGCCAAACTATTTCAAAACTCATATCTGATTCCCCAGAAGACTACTTGCAAAAAACAAGACTAAAACAATTCTAAATCTTTGATGGGGGGGGGGGGAGAGAAATGGAAATAAATTTCCTGGCAAAGTTTATGTCTGTACAGCTGGTGATAAAACTGATTGTCCAGACTCCAGCACTGAAGCCTTACCACCACATCACAGGATATCCAGATCAAGTGGCCTATTAAGTTACAAGAACCTGTTATAACCCTGTTTATTCAGAAAAATCAAGGAAGATCTGCCCTGTTGTCAAAATAAATTATGGTGTCATAAATAAATGTAATGCTAAATTAGCAGCAAAGAAAGAAGGTGAAAAATGTGTCTGCTTTTAAAAAGCAAATCCTTTCTGAAGCTCAAAAGAGTAACAATAAACACATATTTGTATATAAAAATATATGAAACAATCTTTGCTGAAAGGAGTATTTATCTTTAAGGGAGCAGGCTTTGTATCTTTTTATTTTGAGAGTTGATTTAGTACTTGGCTGTTGGCCCAAATTCATTAATAAGCTTAGTCCAGTGACTTTGGTGGGTTTTTCACAGGGATAAATTTAAACCTAATGTAAATATATCGGTTGACTTCAACTGGTTCTGGATCAGACCCTCTATGCAAATTTGCAAAGCAATACAGAATGTCTCTCATTGGGGCACATTAGCTTAAATATTGTCGAAACCATACACCATTTCCAATCCATAAAATTAAATAGGAGCTCATAAACTTATAAATATGTTTATTAGTCTTTCACAGACAGGCACAGACTAGTAAACATTTCAAAGTCTGCATCCCTTTAGCCCCAAGGGTGTCTTCTTTAAAGAAGAAGTCATTGATTTTTGTCATCAAAAAACAAGTATTCAAGTAACACTCTCAAACACAAGCTGATGGTAAAGTACCCAGGATTCCCAGAGGTGCCATCTGTAAAAGGATCATTGATTTTGACCTTTTGGGTGGATTTGTCTTTTTTTCTAGTGTTTTATTATGTGCATCAATATCAGGGAAGGCAAAGAAGACAAAATGAGAGAGAGAAAATATAACTTTTTAGAGATGAATGGTTGGACTTCTGCCAAGAAAATACTTTTGCATTCAAGTATCCCCCTGTTACCTACTCCTAATAAAAAAAAAACCCAGACCCAAAAACTGAAACACCCCTCCCCCAAAAGTGTGATTATATTGATGAATAATTGGCCAGAAATTATTCTAATTATCTGTTTTTCTCATGTTCTTTAGTATTTAACACCTCTTGTGCATGGTGATAGTAAACATAATCATACCCATTATCTTTTCCCCACATGAAAGTATAGATCTTGTTTTAGAAGGAGGAAGCTGAGATCAGATTCATTTGTCAGCTATTGCTACAAAGAATCTAGAGAAAAGCACCAGTAAAATCACAGGAACACAGGGCTGAATTTCCTTTACGCTATCCTGCATAAGGAATTTTTTTATGTTACTTCCAATTAGTGTGTGAGGTTAAAATATTGACTTGTCTCGCTCCCCTACATCACGGACAGGGCCAGAAAAAGGCATATATACCAACTTTGAAACAGTAGTAATACTGTGTAATGTCTAGACCACAGGAAGAAGGTCAGCAGTGTTAGAAAACTAAATCTGCTTATTCTCCAGCATTCCAGATGAACAAAACAAAGCAGGGGCATGACTTCAGTGAAAGTGGGCACATACCAGGATATCTGGAGAGTTTTTCACATGTAGGATGCTGAAAATAGTAGAAGTCATGTCCAGTGCAGCTGCTTATTCCATCTCCAGACTAGTAAAATGCAGCATGTAGTGTGCCAGGATTGCCTTTATCTTCCCCCAGCAATACAGCCAGTGAGCCAGTGGAGGAAGGAGCATGGAAAAAGTACTTTTACAGGTGCCAGTCAGGGTTTTGCAGCAGACCAAACCAGCAGGTCAAAGCCATGGCCTCCAGCCCTGGTCAATAATAGGAGAGCTCCTTCAGATGCCAAGCCCTCCCCTGGCATCAGCAATCTTAGCCTAGTCAAAACACTTAGGGCTGCATTTTTGCTGCCACCTGTACACCACATATTTCCCATTTTAATGAATTTGAAACAGGAAAGCCATGTAACCTTTATTTTCTAGCTTAAACCATGCCATGTAAATATTCTGCCATAGCTATTCACATGCACTTGGGGTCATATTAGGCTTAGGTAAAGAGGGAGTGCAGTGTCCGAATGTGGAGTCATGAAGATAAAATGTATGTGATTTGCCCCATTAAGCAAGTTGCATCTGTTTTTCACTCTCCAAGCATATGCTGCATGTGAAAAATGAGAAGTGTAAGCTACATCCACAGTATCTATCTGTGCTCCAGCTGTGAAGGTTTATACTTGTGTTCCTTTTCAGCTCCTACAAAGGATTTAACTAAGGGCAATTTTGCACATTACTAAGAATTCTTCTAAACAAAACAACCCTTTCAATGAAAATGAAGAGGCTTTGAAAATGATTGCAAAGTGGATTAGGATCACTTATGGTAGATAGCTGTTGACAAGACATTACTTGTGATTACCATGAACACACATTGATAGGTGCCAGAAAGGAAGCTCATCATCAAAATGGTAAAGACATTTCAACATACGCTCTAACAGAACATGTTATGTTAAAGAATTCCTGTCATTCCAACAAGAAAATTTCCTCTGGCTATCTACCAGAGGACATTCAAAACAGCCCAGCACTGATTTGAGAGTCAGTTACCCATGTGATCCTAATTCACGTTGGAAAGAAATGGTTGTATCCTAATGTTAAGTGTTTGCACACAGTCACTTTCCTTGTGAGACAGATGTTCAGTGATAAACTAGTTTTGCTGAATATGATGAGTGTTAAGTTACATCTCTCTTTTACTGTTTCATTCTTCTTTATAAGTGGGTATTACATTATGAGATTATCACTCTACCCTATAGTAATCAAGCCAGTATTTAACTAATGTCCATGGGATCTGTAACAATGACTGGAGAAGGTTCAATACACCTTTTTTGCGCCAGAAAGACAATTGCTCTACTGTCCTTTCTCACTGCTATCTGTCCTCAAGTTTATATGAACACGAACAATTCAACTTTAGGCAAGTCCCTCTGTTCCTATGCATAAACAATTGAATATGTAACCTACATACTCATGAGAGCAGAGAATGGAACCTGCTTGGATTTACCTGTTACTACCTCAGCAGTAAAATGTTACTGCCACCACTGTATAGATCAGGGAACATAACAAAGAATTTTGCTGGGAATGTGTTTTGTTTCATACTGACATTTTTGGATGCTCCTTTATCTCACTTAACTTTAGCTTCAGATAATCTGACTTTGCTAGATTTTTCCCACAGCTGCTTTCCAGCACACAAGGAAACTGCAGAATTCAGGCTGTGGATGAGGATGCAAACATTCTCAGGGGAGAATTATTTTTGCAGCCCACCCCTTCCTTCAGCAACCCTTTTGCAGCCTCACTTAAACTGCAAGTCTAACTTTTCTCGCTCTAGATCTTAACTCTAACCCTAGATGTGGGCTAGGCCTTAGCCCAAGACCCCCTGCCATGGCCCACATGATAAGGTTCGTAGGGATGAATATTTTTTGCAGCCTAACCCTTTCTATGTGATAGTTCAGGGTCTAAGGTTAGAGTTCTCCAGTCTCACTTTGTTTTTTCTGATTTTGGGTCTCTCTTTCTCTTCGTGACCTTCTCCAAGTCCCCTCACACTCAGGCTCCTTCAGTCTCTACATATCTGTATTTTCCGGACTGGTGTTGCCATTTCCCTGTGCTCATTTTCTCATTTAAGTACCCTTGTGTTCACTCTTTCTCTCTTTTTTTTTTTTGTTCTCTACAGATATGCAGCCATTTAAACTGATGATGAGATCAGTACAGCATCTTTTGTTGTCATTCAGCCATAGGGCACCGTAACCAAGCTTCAAGCAATGCTGATGAAGGAGCTGAAGAATTAAGAGAAGAGCCAGTCCTTGGAGACAAAGAAATTTGGGGCTTTGTGGATAGAAGCATCTCATACATTTGCCTAATATATTTCTATCCTTTGCTGCCATGGTCTGTCAGGCACTGATAACAAAATAACTGTCCCTAGACTATGCCAGTTTCCAAAACACAATGGTGCTTTCAGAAAGGAAGCAGCATGGAAGTACTAACTTATTTCAGATCGATGGCAGAACCTGGATTCAAGACAGAATTAGCAGTAACATGGAGTGCTTAAACAGCTCTTTATAGGCTCAGGCCCACAAAACATTATTATTTTGCGCAAACTTGAAACACAATGCCAGAAAATCACAGGGGTGAGCCATCAGAGTTTGTTTCATTCTGGCACAACCACCCCTCCTTTTGGGATGTTGTTATTGTGTCTGTCAACGGGTGGTCAGAAACTAGGGGAGACTGACCAATTAGTAGAGTCCTCATCTGGCAGGGCGTCATGCTGCGTGTTTGTCCTACGCACTACTGCATCTGACACTCAAAATGGGATTCATGTGGTGCCCTGGCAGCAGCTCTGCCTGAGGAGCCAAAAGGGAGCCTCCCTCTGGGTAAGCCAGCAGGTGTTAAGTGTATGCTAAACTGGTCTCAGCTGGAAGCCACTCTTTCAATGTTAGAGGATTGTCTTGCATATCCAGCGTAGTTTGCTGAGCATTTAACTAGACGCACAGAAAGAATAATGCTTCTTTTATCTATTTCAGACTATCATTAATAATAAAATTAGTTTGTCTCTCTTTCTAGGCAGGTTCAACAATACTGCAAATTTAGAGTAAGCTCTAACGGGAGCAATTAAATCAATTCAATTTCCTGATTATAATAATAATGGTACAGAAATGACATGCAAAAAGTGAATTCAACACACAATTTGGTATGATGAAAGACTGTGGTAACCTAGTGGTAATGTTAATAACATGCTTATTTATGGAAGGGCCTGTGTTTTGAGATTTGGAGGAGTTAGCCTCAGTTATTTCCGTTATTGGTACCCAGAGACTGAGTAACACATGTACTATTTATACATATTTACAATGGTCTGCGTTTTAGAATTAAAGACTAAGGCATTCCTCAGTGGAGAAAGAATATCACACTTAACCCCACACTTGGTTTATGCCTTTTCTTAAGCAAAGAAAGAATATAATGAGTAATGAATTTGTTAAATATCTATCCATATAAATCTCCATATATATGGTGTTACATTTTAAATCTCCATATATATGGAGATTTCACTTCAATCATCAGCTGATGATTTAATGTTTTTTTTCCATCTCAGGGTCTCTGAAACAAGGTAGGGACGGAAATATTCTTTAAATAAACTTTTGGACAGTTTATGCATTGTTTAATGATAGGGAATGATGATTTCAAGAACACTTGGAAATATCTTGTTATGAATTGGGTATCTGCTTTAAGAAATAGTAACCAGGCATGTTACAGAAAGTTGAGGCACATGTCCAAATGCTCTGGCTTTGTTCTCTGATAGCTGGTAAGTATGGATTTAAAGTTGTGATGGAGAGTCCAAAAGTGGATTATCTTATCCATTTATAGTAGCAGCCATGGCAAGTTTTCAGCAGGCTAAAAGAGATATCAGAACCCTTCCGATAAAAAGGAGGAAATTGGGGGGGGGGGGTAGAGAAAAAAAAACCTTACAAGGAGAATTCCTAGAAATATCCAGCACAGGATACACTACATCTGATAAATCTGAAATCACAAACAGAGGAACCTTCAGGAACAGAGATCCTGCCAGCTTCCTGAGGTCCAAAAGAGAATGTTTAGCATAACGGAATATTAGGCATATATTCTAACAGCAGAGTCAGATCCAACAGAAGACTCCTGTTGACATCAGGTTGGGAAACACAATAGGATGCACATTATCTGTGGCTGTTTAGCAAGTCAAGAGTTTTCATAACTGCCTAGGTACAGACTATTTAGTTTGTTCCCCTTGGAAAGAAAAAAACACTTTAATCTTAATTTTCTTTCACTGAAGTTTAAACTATAACGTGTTCTAACTCTTGACTGGGAGAGGATAAAAGCAAGCATGTACACACTTTACAGAGGATGAAATATTCTCAGACCCTATAGTGGGTCACATTGTTGATGTCATAGGTTTAAAATTCATTCGCTCAAAATATTTCCAGTTTGTACACTCTTAATGGCCTTAAGACAATAATATTTTGTTTAATATACACCTGTAGTGAGTTTAAAATTAAATAGTCAAGCCTTTATTCTTTCTTCCAAACACAGTCTGAACTGTACTGTCTCCTCTTAGCTCTTTTCCTAATGAAAAAGCTCTGTCTCCTGTCATTTTAAAAGATGACAATAGAAATGGGATGCTGGAAAACAAAGGCGGACAAAATGCATTAGCAAGAATGTCTACCAAACAGTTGTTAAAATGAAAAGCTTTTCCCATAATTGAAGAGTCCTGGCTGATATCTCTATGCAACAAAATAAAAGAGAGGGCAAGGGCACAGACAAAGAAAGATCTTCATTAGGAGTATTGTCTACCACATGGTTCCTCTAAACAAGAACTTTCTAAAGGACTGACATTTCCATTAAAAGGGCAGGCAGTTTCCTATGAAATGCCATTCAGTTTTAAAGGCTGAGCTTAGAAACAAATTAGAGCATGAATAACAGCTTCTAGGGCCATCTGTTGGTTGGTTGGTTGGCTCTTCTGGTGTTATCACAGCTGCCACCAGAACAATGACAGAATTCCATTATCACCAACAAAACCCCTTACATGCATTAAGGTCTGCTTTTTACCCCACAGTCCCTTTATACTGCTTAGGAAATCAAAATGTGCACCCAAGAAATTTACGCCCTCATTAGGCTCCTACACCCTGGCAAAGTGGTTAAAAAAAGGGGCTTCTGGGAGCAGGACTCTGGCTCCCTGTATTAAAAATAGAGTAAAAAAAATTAATGGGAGCAATAAAGTAAAATATCCACCATCCCCCACTTTTCCCTGAAGAGAAATGCACAGGCATGGACTCTAAAAAAGTAGCCAGTTCTTCTGACTTTGTGTTTCCCTGTTCCCACTTCACGTCTACACTCAATGCCACTCTGAATCTGTTAGTGCCAGCAAGAGTCTTTTAAGGGTTTTCATCATACTTAAAAAGCAGGACAGGGGAGCTCTAAATTAGCTTCCCAATCAACTTTTTAAGTAAGACTTAATAAGCCTACTGACTTTTCAGGAGTCGTTTAGTGCCACTTCCCTTCCCAGTCTTGCTGTGACACTCAGCAGCACTACAGAAGTGACTGCGCTTGCTTAAACTGCTGAATTGGAAGCTGATTTAGGTCTCTTCTCCTTCCTACTCTAGCAATTCACACTCACAAGGATAAGGAGATTTCAGTTAAAAAACAAAAGAAAAGTTACCCGAAAAGGATAAAAACCCACTCAGCTAAATTTATGAAATAAAGTAACCTTTTGCCAGTTGCACAACGTTGCTCATTCTCTGACCTAACCTTCAAAACAATGGAATCTTTCTTGATACTGCTAAAGAAATCATAATATAGAAATATTACCTTCCTTTGGATTTGCTTTTCATCTTGCATCTAATGGGAAAATGGCTGGAGTTCTGTGATCTTTTCCAAGCTTCTTGCATTATCTTGTGAGCAGCTTGCTGCAGCTCTTTTTATTAACCTCCAGACCTTACTATTTAACCACAAATAGATTTAGGTCATGCATATTGAATTGTTTTGATGGCAGTCTAATGTTTAATAATAAACTTTACTCCAGAAAATTAAACAGTTCCAAAGCTGTGCTCTACAAATGTGGTTTTGGAAAGAGCACCATATGACAGCTCAGATGGGCAAAGAAACCACAGGACATTAGCAATGCTCAGTGCAGAGTCTTTCTAAGTTGAATAATTACTTAGAAATGATTATGACAGAGATAACAGGATATAACAGAAAATAAGGAAATAATAAAGTATCAAACAGCAAATGCCAGACAGCTGGCTATTAAAAGACAACCACCAAAAAAAATAAGTAATTGAATTACAAGCTGTTTAGGACCCTGAGAGTCATCTTTTTCGATATCTAGTAAGCTTTCCTCATAACTTTGATAATCCGATGTCCTTTATGGAACTTTATTGTGTAAAGGCAATGTAATATTTATTGGTTTGCAGATCAGTCCATCTTAGATTTGTTTTTCCTCCTTTCTGTTTACCACAAAAGTTTTTTAAATTTATGTATCTATCCACTGAAATATTTATGCAAGTAGGTTCCAGAGGGAAGCAATCTTGTTTTTGCAGATTGTAGTTGGTGCTCTGAGACAACTCCATGGAGTAAGTAAACACAGAATCAGAGAACTGGTTTTGTGCATGCTTTCCTCGGGCACATGCTCCCACTCACTTCTTCTAAGTATTTGAAATTTGGAATTACAGAAGAGCTAGCAGCTCTGCTGAAGCCAACAGGAGTGAAACATCTGAAATCTGCTGAAGATCTTTCCAGTGATTACTATTTTTGTTCTTTATCAAAGTTGACAGAAGCTCTTACTCTTTCAAATATAATAAACAGATTAGGCTATCTGCTACACTGATCTGAGGGTAAACTGCTTCATTTGATATGCCATTGACAGTCCTTGATTAAAAATATACCAATAAGGAAAACAGACTTCCTTGCAAAGATTAAAGTTTAAAGATGGCTTTCTGAACAGCAAACAGGCAGAAAAGAAAGTATTTTATGGGAAAGTGAATTATTTGGAACTGCAATATCAAATGAGCCACGTACCACACCTTTGTCAGTGGGAATCCTGTCCAATTCAGTATATTTGATGTTTCTCATTCTAGATCATCAGCAAACTACCTTTCACTCCCCAAATTCATGTCTGTTGGCAGCCTTACTAAGGACTGCTGAAATAACACCGAATGTGGTATCACACACTAGTGGAGGCTCCACGGTGCCATCTAAAGCTTCTGTTACTAGGCAGTGTGGCACAGCTTATTCTATCACCCTTCACTGGTATCACAGCTTTCTGTGGGTTAAAAAGCAAACCTCAGTCTCTGTTGCTGTCAGTCTGATGATTTCTTTGAATGGTAAGATAGATGAAATACATGTATTACAGAGGAGACAATGCAGAAAAATTTAAGTCTTTTTTCTTGTTATGCAAACTTTCAATACCTAGAATTTGGGCTCTAAATTTGAGTCTATAATCTATTACTTTATGCATTAACATAAATATCCTTGCTAATATGTACTTGCTTGAATGAGACCCTCACTAAATTGCATCTGTGGATTTTTCTCACCCTTGCAGAAGCTTTAAGATTTATATTACAACATTCTCTCTTGGATCCCTGCCAAACTGTGTTCCACTTTCTTCAATGAAACTGTGAGGTTCTAGGCAGCTATTTCCTCTTCAAATCTCACCTCTCATCATAATTTGCTATTTTCAGCAGCAACATTAGTGACTTTTATTTTTTTGTTGATTCTCTTCCTCATCCCATCTTATGTTCCTTCCTCATGCTTCTTTCTCAAAGTTGACTTCACCTATCATCCCTCTATGAAGCTGGTTCACCTCTTATGGTCAATCCCCCCACATCTCGTTCCACATCTCTCCCTTATGATCCACCAACATTTCCTTCACCTTCACATCTTCACTCAAACTTCAGATTCCTTTCTTCTTTCCAAAACAAAATACTTTCTTTTTCTTGCTTTCTCCACTGCTCTGGGGATTTCTCACCAATCTTCCTGTCAGTCAGATTATTGCCCATTCATCTTTCTTCTAACATATGTAAAGCATTATTAAGTTTTGTCATCTGTTCACCCACAGATTTGTAAACTATCCAATACTTATTTTTCACTGTGACAACAAAACCACTTGATAATGCATTACTTGTTTTCCATCTTAATTCAGTAGCTCCCATCTCCTCTCAGATTTTTATGATGCCCACACAATATCCTTTTAATTTACACAAATGGATGGATGTGGCATGCATTCAAGTAGCCTCCCTGGGAGAATTCTCATTCTCTCATATGGCCAGAAGAACAAAAGCAAGCAGCTGTTTAAAAGGTCATCAGGAAATACAAACTGCAAAAATAGCCCCATCATTTAACCCATACTATGCCTACCTTTCAGGCCCTTCACTAGGCCCTGTGGCACATCACATCAAGCTGAATTTTTCATTATCTTCAAAATATGCACAGCTTTTTCCTGCCTAAACTGTAACATTCCTTTCTTGTGAGAACCTTCTTGACATTTACACTCTTACTCTTTAACTAATGGCAGCATTCCCACCTCGTGACTTCTTTTCTTCTGTTCAGTTTTTGGCCTTCATCTATAATAGTATGAGTCCACTGACTCACAAATGTTTTTGCCCTGGTACCCACAAATGCTGTTGTACAACAGTCAAATACATTTCTTATACCCATGCTTAATAGAGCTTGGCACAAAAAAACCAAGCAAATTAAGCTCCTCATTGTGTCCACCTCATCTTGTTATATAAGTAACTTTTGGTCACAGACATCTTTTCGTGTGTCTGAAGACTCCATCCACCGCCTGGCCCAGCTCCTCAGCTAGTCTGAACTGGCCTCGCACTTCAATTCATTTGAGGCTCTTTCCCCAAGTTAGAACTGTTATTAATAATAAAACCTTTTGTCAAACAAAAAAATTAGAGGAAAAATAAATTAAGTCCACAGTACACAGAGGCGGTAATGAATGCCAGTTTACACACTATAATACTGTACCTTGCCATATGTTCAAGTAGCTTTCCTTGGAGAATTCCACCTCTCTCATATGGACAGAAGAATGAGAACAACAAACTGTTGAAAAGGTCATCAAAAAATACAAACATCACAGATGGCATAGGTGAAAGCATGGCAAAAAAGCAGAGTGCAGAAAGAACATGTAGGAGTATCATTCTCTAATTGGCAGTACTGAGATAGAAAGTGCACTTGTATACTACCTTTATTAATATTAAAATGACTATTGCAAGGATACCTTACAATGTACTTGCCAACTGGTCCTTTTTCTAATAGAGAGATGAAACAACTTCTCCTGTCACTGACATTCTGTTCTGATCGTTTCTCCTTTTCAGGAGGTTTTAAAGAAAACTGAGTAATCCAGTGATCGCAGAGGGGCACTCTGATGTCCTGCGGAGGAGTTATCTCTTCACAGAAAGTTACCTTAGAATTCAAGGTTTTAAAGTACACTTCCTGTCCTAAGCAGGAATAAATACATTTCTTGGCTCACTGATGTCCAGAGAGCCTCCACTCCCTGTTGTGCCTGTTAAAGAAACTCATGAAGAGTACCAGGAGTTTCACCTGTTTCCTCAGTGACTCTCTTAGATCAGATGATTTTTCTTACATAATGCAAGGTCATTAAATCACATTTCATCACACTCTAAAAGAACTATGTAGAGAAAGATATTCAGATACCATGACTAAAGCACAAGGTGAGTGTAGACCTTGTTAGAGTAGCTGGTTAAAAGTTCACCTTAGTTAAACCAACAGAGTGTTTACTGAAAAAAATGTGTTTTTTCAGAGAGGCTTTAGCCTTGAAAAAAATGCATTGTCATAACCTGGCAGGCACTGGATACCATCAAAAACTCAACAGTTTTCTGTAGTTCTAAGATACTGTGCTGTTTGCCTATACATAGAAAGAAAAGAATTGTGATATTTAAGGTAGAAGTATAGCAAAAAGAAAATACAGATGTAGAGACTCAGAGCCATTCTGTTAAAGAACAGCTTTCCCAGTGACCACTATAGGCTAATTCTGCCTGTAAGAGTATGGAAAGAGAAGGAACACAAGAAGAGTTCTCCACAATTTTTTCCCTAAGCTAGACTTGACACAACCGTGAAATATAGATTCTTTTAGGCTAGTACCAACAATGATATTATCACCCCTAGAGTAGATGGATGCCAGAGCAGGTTTAGAGTCCTCATCTTTGAGCTAACAGAATTTGGTCCAGTAGCTACAGTACTAGGAAATATTGGAAAGTTTTAGCCCTACCCAAGAGCTCAAAACATGGAGGCACACGTTATGTCCTGGGACGTGACTCTCCTCCATTCAGAATAGATAATGAAGACTTGAGCAGTTCACTATGCAGTATGCAATTATCTGCTATAATACCATGCAAGGAGAAGAAAAAACAAACTTGGAAGAAAGAATCGCAGCATCACCTCAGGGTAGACCACGCTCATACAGGCTGCCATAATCAAAAGGAGGATGGCAATGATTCTTCACACTTGGAGAGAGGATTGCTTAGTTCAGAGACATTCACTATTTGCAGGAACTAATCACAAAAAAATTGTGATGATTTAACAACCATTCTCTTAGGGAAGCAGTCTAATGCTAATTTGCTGCTCATCAGGATTGTTTTCTTCAAACTGAAAGCCTAAAAAGGCTCAGGCCAAAAGGAAAGCTTAAAAATAAGCTTAAAAATCAGCCTGATCATGCAGCAAACCAGAAAGCTTAAGGGAAAGCTTTTCAAGAAAGCATGCAGAGATGGTAGGACCTTAAGAGCTTGACTATGCAGGGAAGTTACTGAGGATAAATTACAACATGAATATAAAGTGCATTGGCAATTCCTTACTAATTTACTGTGTGAGAATACTAATGGTTTTGATGCTACAGAGTCCACGGAGAAGGTTGGGTCTGCTGATGAACTTACCATCTTCTACTGTTTGCTACAGCCCCCTCCAAAAGACTGTCAAAACCAACAGTTTAATAGCCCACGGAACAGCTCCTTACTTGCTGCAGACCAGCATGTTACCACCATATGTGACTATAAATTGCAGCAAGGTTAAGAAATTCTTTGAAGTGACTATGGGCCCTGCTGTGGCATGGTAATGTCAAACAGAAGCCCATTGCAGAGAACTGGGCCTAGTGACTTTATCAGGCTTATCATTTTTGGCTGTGGCTAATTGTCAGTCAGTACCTGTATTTTTTATAAGAATGCCTTTTCATAGGGTAAGCTTAATCCATTTGCAAAGTGGATTAAATAAAGAGTATTCTAAGTGTGAAATAAGAGCATCCAGAGGCAGAGCTATTGCAGAACAGTATCAGAGGACGCAAAGTATTTTTAGCTTAAAACATGTATTGTACCAGAGAGTAAAAGAATGTGTAAAATGCCTGTATCACATGAGAAAACGAAACCAACAGGAAATAACTTTTCCTAATGACTAGATCTAGTTTGCCATAGTATTCATGTGGCCTTTCAGGCAGGAGACAGTGTCTGTATGCAATGTCATGATCATTGCTCAAAAAGGGCAGGGCTTGCAAAAATAAAAAAAAGAGAAATTTTTTATCTAAAGAAGAGAGGAGGTTCTTTAACTTCAGGCTTCCTGCCTGAAGTTCTGGGACTTGAAAGAGAAGAAGCACTTTTTCACATCCACTTTCATTTTCTTTCTCTTCTTTCATTAATAATGAGGAATTTCAGAAATGATCACACTTTACGCTCTTTCTCTGTCTTCATCTTTATACACTTTCACAGAAGCCTTCTACCAGGGCATGGCAATTCATTTAGCATCATCATTAATTGTTTACTAAATCTCTTAATTGTGACAGAGTGGTTTTCTGAGCTCAAGGGACTGTAGCAGTTTCTTAGATACACCAGAATTGAAGAGCAAATCAGCATTAGAAATATGGCTGACAATCATGCTGAGCATATGTCAGATGGCATCTCTCACAAGCAGAACAGTGCACTGGGACTGGATTCAGAACAGCTGCATGCTCTGAGTAAGAGGAACAGAGGAAGACACACAAGAACTCTGTGAGAGAGGAATTAAAAAAAAAAGAGATGACAGTTACGGATAACAGTAAGCGAAAAATGAAGTATTCTTTCCCTTAGCAATTCAGAGAGATTTTGGAAGGGGAGATAGGCAACCAAAGCAACAGAATTAACCTTGACCCAAGATGACATTCTCCCAATATGTAGATACTACAGTTGCCAGATATCTCGGTCAGGTGGAAAGCTTTGCGTTCCAGCTACACAATATCGAAGAGGTTTCTGAGGCGGTCACACATGGTAAAGAAGTGAGAGACAGTAAAAATACTGTCTACTGTCAGTAATTGTCACAGCTGCACTCCTGAGCAGGATGGTACCATGCTTATTCAAAGATCTGGTCTCCTTGCCATCGTTCTACTGCAATTCCACCAAGACTTTAAGTCTCAGGCGGATGTGAATTTCTCTTTTTAGCATTAACGCAGTCTTTCCAAAAGTGATGAGTAGATCCAAGTGGGTTGGCAGAAAGGGGAGGAGAAAGAGAGAGAAGGAATTGTTATGAATGTTAATTTTGGATGGGGAGGAGAAGGCAGGCATGAGCAATTCTACAGAGGACAGAAAATAAAGGAGAAAAAGTTTGAAAAACAATGTGTTCATTTTAAAGCCTTTTGCCCACCCCATAATCTTCTACATTTTCCATTTGTTTGTACTATCTTGGTTATTTTGATAAATTTTCTGAAATAAAGCTTCTTTGCCTTGTTTTATTTGGTCATCAATCAGGCTGCGTTTCTTTCCTCTGGCTATAGCAGAAAGGCTGATGCAGGAGGATGCTACCCTTTGCTCTACTGGTAGCAATACTGAGAGTGCTTTCATTCCTGAGAGAAAGGCTGCTTCTACCAACCACTCCCAAAGGGTTTTGGCCAGCAGTCAGCATTAGTCCAGCACTAATTTTATACATCACTTTCAGTAATTTCAGAAACTGCTGTCTGGTTAAGGATGAAGATTCCCAATAAAAGTCAGATTTTTAGTGTCTAAACACATAGAGAAATTAATTAATAGAAGTTTCCAGACTATGTCTCAGATGTTTTCTGTTGTTGGTTCCCAAAATTTTAAGTTTGATAAAACTATCAGCAGGGCAATTAGAAAGTTGAGGTGAAATCCTCGCCCTCAGTGACATGGGCAGGTGATTAATCAACGGAACTAGGGTTATAAGAAGTTTTGAACATGTGCCTAAAAGTCTTTAGAATTTTGCCAAATATTAAAAAAAAAATTTTAGGTGGCTTAAACAGGAGCTGACAAGTGGTTTTGTTTCTTTGGTCTGCATGAAAAGTATCACTATCTTGAGACTGCTGTCTAAATGGAAACTCAAAGTAATTTACGGAGAAGTGTGAAGTTAAGACGCACTAAATTCCTGTGTGGACACTTAATCAGAAGGAAAAGTGGCCCTATTTTGCTTTAGTTAAATTTAAAGGTTACCTCAATTCCAAAACTAGTTTACATCCGAACAGAACACAGCACTAGAGGGTATATTGGCATTACTAGGTCTAGCCCCCAGCAATAGCACTCACCCATCTAATAGACATTTAGTCCCCAAAGATCTACATAAGGCTACTCTATATGTGAATTTTCCAGACTTTAAAAAAGAATTTTCCCTAGCAGGAAATTCTTACATTAGGATAAATTTTCCGCATTTTATTGACTTGACCATGTTGGCTGGACACCTCATAGTCCTGAGCAAGTGCCCTGAACTGACCTTCTGCCTGTCCAGAAATTCTAGCTACATAGTAGCCCAGTCCCAGTCAGACTACTGCACACGGCAAACTTCCCAGAAAGGCTGCACCTACTGTATATGCTCTTCTTAGTGCCCACATATGTAGTTCTCTCTGGGAAGTTGTGGGCAGCAGAAGGGAAGCCCTAAATCCAGAACATCCAATAGATTGCCTTCATGCCTTATAAGCCATAAATCTGGCACAGATTGTTCAGATACTTTAAGATTTCTAGACGTCTGACCCAAATCCACAAAGTTCCCTGTCATAAGAGATCAAGAGATTTTTTTAAAATGTACTTCGATTAACATGCCTAACATTTGCACTTTTAGTTAATTCACCTTAATTATTGATGTGAACAAGCTTATAACCCAGAAGCCGCCAAAGCCCCACTCCAAAAGTGGCCAGAAAAGGGTCGTCAATGAGGTTCATTAATAATGGTAGGATGCTAACAAAATACAAGCTCTGAAAGTGCTTGGGTGCAATTTCTTATTTCCTTTGCTCTTGTTTAAACCATTAAAAATGGTGTGTACCTTTAAGGGCTTCTTCTTCATTGTCTCGGTGGCCTTGAATAGTTTAGTCATTGGCTGTCTTTTGGTTCAGCTTTCTTCCACACTCAGCACTGGAAACACAAGAGGAACTGTACTCTTCATTAGAAAGCAAAAGAAAACTGACAAAAATAGTGTAATAGATAGTCCACTGAATAAAAATATTGCTTGGTCTAAAAACAAGGGAAAAAGGATGCTTTACAATATAAAGAACAGCACACAAAGACAGTGAGTCATAGTGGACAACCTACAGAGGACCACAAATCAGACACAAGGGAAATCAGAGGGACATCAAGAAATGAAATATTAGCATGGGAAAAACAAATCATATGGCACAGTAAAACTCACAGAAAATTCCCTCAAATAGACAGGGCAGCTGGACTCCTCATCCCCCTGTGCACCATATACCTATGTAAAATAGAGGTAAAAAGCTGTAGTAATAAAAACTGCCGGTTTCATGGGCACTGCATGACTGTTGCTTTAGGCTTAACACATGGTGCAAGTAGATGGCATATCAAGTTCAGGGTGTTCTTCTTTGCTGCCTCTTAGTATTTGTTAAGCTAAACCTGTGGTACTAACCTAATGTTGCACATTTGGAGAAAGACTGATATCCTGAGTCTGATGAGCAGTGCTTCACACCCCTGGCTTTTTCCCACTATCTAAATCAGCATAAGTGCATGTGTTAGATTGGGTTTTGCTACATAGTGCCAGTCACAGATTCCACCCCACCCTGCCCCAGCTGCTGCTTGATCCTCATTTCAACACAGTATATAAGCACATTCCTCTGTCCATATGCATTTTAGAAAACGTTTATGAATATTCTTCAATTTAGGCATCAGACAACAATCAGACTTAATCAGAACCCTAAAAATAAATGTGTATTGCAATTTCTGCTGGATATGAGCAGGAGGTTGAAATGGGGACTTTGCATGTGCACAAAAAGTCTTACGAAGGCAAGGTAGGAAAATTTTAATCAGCTGTGCTACAAACACAGTTAAATCTGCCTTCTCCTCACGTGGAGACAGGAGGAAGGTTTTAGAATGGACGGCTGATTCTAGTAAAAAAATGTTCCTGTATTCACTTGAAAGCCACAGGGGGAAGTTAAGAGGAGGATGGCAGGACAGGGTGGGAGGAAAGGAAAATCTCTGATGTGGAAAAACTTCATTGCTTTTCTCCAATAAACAAATATTAATACTTCATTTCTAGTCATCTAAAAAAGGACACATCAAAAAGTATCCCCAGCAGTAAAAGGCACTGCCCTGTTACCCTCCCACTGTACACATTTAAACCAAAGGGCAAATAAATGTTGGCAAACAGAAATGTGATGACTAACAGTATTTTCTTTGCTACAGTAGCTGGAAGGAGAAAAAAATCCCCCAGAAAGATTAAGAAGCAAACATAAAACTGATCTTGAAATTCCTATTTGTTGATGCCCCAGGGCAGGTACTTTTTCAACATTACACCTATTTTTGAAAAGTACCTGCCCACTGGGGCACCTATGCTACTGAGAACTAGCCTGTTTTCAGATACAGAAACACTGACTTGCTCGGTAAAAAATGAAATTAACCAACGCCCCCCCTGATTAAAACAGATATTAGACATACAGAAAGTCTGAAGGAAAACATTTATTGAAAAGTATTATTTAATTTTGAGGGACTTCATACAAGTGGGAGGAAGACTGAATGCATTTAAAAGGACCTGAATTTTAACCCCAGGAATGATTCCTCATTTTATAAGCTCTCTAAACTCCAGGTTGCAAATCAAGAGAAGGAGGCTTAAATTCTATCCATCAACAAACTAGATTACTGTTCTGCCTTAAAGGTTCCTTTTTCTTTCCCCCTCAGTAATTCTGGCATTCACCAGCTCAGTTTTTTATTTGTGGCACATATGCAGACTGGAATAATACTATACTTAATGGACATAAGATATTCTTGCAGGTATAATTGTTAATTCTTAGGGAAACCTTCATAAGATTACCTTACCCCCTGCCTATTGCTATTCTAGCCCCTAGCAGGGGGGGATCTTTTACCTGATGTTTACTAATTGTGTTTATTTCAAACACATTTGATTCTTAGAAAAGCTGCTCAGGTTCTGCTTGCATTTTAAATTTGCAGGTTTACTGTAAAATGCCAGGCATATTGAGATGAATCAAACTCATCTGAGCATGAATGAAATGTAGCGAGAAAGTCCCTTCTGGCATCATTTCTGGGATTAGTAATTTGTGAAATTGTGGTGATGCAAGGGAACAGCATGAGAAAGCCATTTCCTTCCCCTTTGTCCAGTCTAAATGCAAATCTGAACTTTCTTGGCAGTTCATTTGCATATTAATACATATAGTATTCCACTCCAGAGATCACTTTAGATTCTCTAAATTAAGTTGGGTGGGTGGGCTGAGGGAAAAGGGTCATTTCTGTCATACCAGCACAGATATTCTTAGATACTTTACCAAAAAAGACAGAAAGCAGGCAATTATTTTACTTGCCCTATCACTATTTCAATTTGCCAACTGGCCCACTGAGGAAATACGGAGGATGAAAGGCAATTGTTGACCAGAAGGAGGGAAATGCTTCATGTCACTGAAGAAGAACAAACATGATGAAATTAAGAAAGGGTAAGAGTGCACTCCAGTCTAATTAGCATTTCTTCCTAGTAGCTTGGGAAATGTCAGCCACCAGTTGGTGGCAAAATAAAGATGTAATGTGAGTAATAATGAATTAAATTGTGGCTATTTGCATTGAAATGCTAAGATAATGATCTGAAATTACTATTGTAAATATTCCCCTTGACAGTTGAAAATTGGACTTAAAGCTAATAGTACTTTGGATGAACTTTAAGCCATGAAATCACTTTTAATGCTTTACACTCCTTTTGGCTATGACAATGCGTTTCAGAAAGTTAATTTACCTCTGTTTTGTTCAAGCTGTTTGGTAATTGATGCATACATCATGGAGGTTTTAATGAACAACTACAGGGACTATTTACCCTATTCACTAAGTATAACTGAAACACTTGATTACTACCCCTGAGCCGAAAAAACCAATAGAGTCAAGCACAACAAATATTTTTGGCTGGGGACTGAGGGAGGTGACAACAGCAAGGATCTGTTTAAATACAAAGAAAAAGCTAGCATTTTCAGAAAATGCTTGAACATTCCAGATACATCTTCTTGCATTAGCTGCAATTTATAGTTTTGCTGTTAGATTAGGAATTGCTTAGGGAGAATTTATGTCTGTATGTCTACAAACGAGAAGTACTGTCAGAGCGGGGTTAGTCGACAAAGCAGAAAAGCAGCAGATATCTTCACAGCATCTGTCGTGTAAATAGCTTTCTAGTAACAGTGCATTTAAAATGAGGGTTTATTTCCAGACTGTAGAGCCTAATTACATTGTAACATTATTTTTGCCATAAGACACATTTTTATTTAAAAATAGATGATGTAAAACCTATAAGCATTGCACAGAATTATATCATGCTTATGAAAAGTGGTTTTGCTATACTGGCACAATTAAAAGTAATGCTGAAGACTTAAAGAGTGATGAGACTTCTGGGTATCTAAACTGAGACCTCTTGATGGCCCTTGCTTTCAGAAAGTACTCTTTTCTTGAAGGCATCCTGCAATGGGCAGTGAAAAATGGATGTACTTCAAAAAATCGTAAGTTTTTCAGATGTTGGACAGAATACATTACTTACAGGGCTGCTGAAATCCAGACTAGCAAGTCTATATTCAGTATACCAACCCCCAAATCTGCATAAATAGCCAAAACAGCCTTCTTGAACTCTAGCAAAAATTTGCCCTAGCCTAAGCCCTGACTCTTTCAACTGCCATAGTCTTAGGGCTCTCCACTCTTCATGAGCTTTCAAGAAGTGGGTCTGCAGGCCCCAGTCTCAGGATCCTCTGAAGTCAAATAGCTATTTGCTTTAATGTCCCATCTCTAGTACGGAATTACTGAGCCAAATTACATTCTCTTATTTATGTGGATCAGCTGCTTTGTTGATCTTCCACCTTTTAGTTATTAGAAATACACGCCATATATACGAAAGAGAAAATACAGAAAAACAGAAGCCAAACACTGGCCTTTTTTTAAGCCAAACACGTCAAGTTAAAAGGCCTAGTAGTCCAACTATATGCAGCTCATGGTGCTTCAGGTGTTAATTGATAGTTAGCTCTTGTTCTGGATCTGTGCAGCTCCTGCACAACGGTTCTTAACTAGGTTACTAGAAACCAGATTAAAAAAAAACACTCTATTGAATCTTCTTGCATTTCATATATGCTATATTTAGGGATGTAACTAAGCAGAAACACTGTCATTATATTTATCACACAGTATCCTACTGCAGGAATAGTTAAGAAACATTTTCTTTTCCAGTTCACATTCAGAGTCAAGTGAATCACTGCATTTCTAGTCTTCTCAAGATTTTATATTTTAGTCTTTCTGTATTATTTTCTAAAACTGAGATAACTCTTCTAGATGGATGGGTAAAATATATTTTTTCATCTGTATGGAAATGTCATGATTTAGGCAGCACAAAGACCATAGCAAAGGCTTTATCAACGACCAAATACCCCTTATTTACTATGCCCACTGCAGTGCATCCAGAATTGGATATAAAGCTGCATGAGCTCACACAGCTCAAGGGAGATAAGTGAGCAGAATTCAAGGTATTTTGGAAAAATACTGGGAGAATATGCTGGTATGTGGGAAATGCTAAGCATCCCTAGGCATCTTTCCCAGTTTGTGAAATCCTAAAAATGAGACACAACATACAGCCTGGAAAGCAATAAACATAGAACTGACAATGTAGAAACCTTAAAGTATATTGAAATACATGTGACAAAGTCCTGATATCACCTCACTATCAAGAGTCTGTACTGTGGATGCATTTTCTGCAACATAAATTTGTGTAAAGCGTAGCTAAATTTCAGACTTTTATGAGTTATTTGTCTTGAAATGTAGTTCTTTAGAGATATAGGTTAATGAGATCTATTGGGGGATTTGGTGAAAAGTGTCATGTAAAACAAACAGCTGAACGAGAAACAGGGGTGGGGAAGATCCTGCCTACAGGTAGTTGGACCCTCAAGTCCTTGCCTTCTGCCCTGCGAGTCTCCTTCACTTCTGGCTCCTGTTCCTCATCTCAGTTGCACCTTTTATACTCATCTCCTTCATGGAGGAGTATAGAAATGAGATGCCAAGTGGCTACATCTCTACTTACAGTTTTGATGCAGTGAGTGAAATGCTTATGTGACAGACTTACTAAAGGTCTGACTTTTGTCAGCTCTGTTTTTATGATTATGCATTTGATCAGAAAAACAAAGATGGAAAATGCTGTAAATGTGAATACAAGTTTAAACATACACTATTAACACTCTTGACTTTTGTAGTTTGCCCCTTACCTTAGCATTAACAGCTTCGGACATTTGATTGCCTTGATTTTTACAAGGAGGGAAAAAAAAGAGAATTGCTTCTTGTTAACAGTGTTACTATTTAAACAGTTTTAGTTAAGCTTTGAAAAGCACCTTCCTTTCAGGTCAATAAAATGGCTGCAGGCCAGGTTCCCATCTGTGCTTAAGTTTTATTTGCTGGCTGGAAACAATTTTCTACTGGGTCTGTTCAACAGGAAAGCAGTGTAGCAGGATGGCATTCTGCTAGCATGTGGCTAAATCCAACTTCAGTGACTACCATATCTCAAAAGTTTCAGTCACACCAATACAATATATCCCATAGTCTGATTTTTCAAGGGACAGGGAATAAAGGCTTAGTGATAGAAGTCAGCAATGCGCAAGCAGCGTTACAATCGTTTACTAAATAAATCCCAAAGCATTCCAAGGAATGCAGCTCCGAGATATCCTGGAAGAGATACAGAAAAAGTTTCTCATGAACCTAGTTTAAACAGACTGTACACCTCTCTTCTCCCCTTTCCTGTCTCACTCCCACATATATGCTCCAGCCAAGTGAATTAATGACCTCTACTTTCTCCGTAAATTCCATCCTTTCTCTTTACAATTCAACACCAGATGTTTAATCAGAAACATTCTGAATTTGATGAAAATACCTACATTCCTATACCATTTTTCCAGGGTCAAAAATCCAATTCTTACTGTGCCAAGAGAGACTACTCCACGAGAAACTTCCCCACGCAGCTAATGAGATCCTGAGACAGCAGGGTTTGTATCTCTAGACAAAGTCACAGCTTTCGGGCCTCTTGATCCCAAAGCTTAAAATCCTGAGACCTGAGCAGTATAACTGAGGAAGTATGGATGCTTCCTTATTCAGTCCATAAGCAGAAAGGTCCGAAGTTGCCAATGTTAATTTGCCAGCTCTGTCTGTGTTCTACCACGTTTTTCCAGCAGATTTTACACTTCAGTGGAAAACAACCATAAAAATTTCATCAAATGCTTACCAAGTCATGTGAAAAATTTGAAAATATTTGGTCTCAATTTGATTGAGACTAAAAAATGCCTCCTTTCTCCTCTTTCCTTCCTTGTCCCCCTGCATATTACTACAAACCAACCAGCCAAATGAATGTATTATCTTTGCTTCCTCTGTTAGGCCTGTCCCTTCTCTCTAGAATGGAAAAACAGTCATTGCAATATCAGTATATGTTTCAGGGGAGCAGCCCTGTATCTTTGAGAAGAAGGGGGAAGAACCTGTTCCCTAACTGGTGGTGAAAGTGAAACCAGAGAAGGGAGAAAATTTAGGGTGACGAGCCTGCACGGCAGACCTAGAAGGCACCGAAAGTTGTTCACAACAGAATGCTTGGCTACATAGCATGTCTGTAGCAAACACACAAAAATAACTTGAGAAACAATGCAGAACAAGAGATGACAAGGAGAGGTTGATGGGACATTTTGGAAGGCTGAGGACTGGCTGCCTGAAAAGCTGACCTATTCGCTATATAGGTCAGCCTGCCATATGTAATGAGCTGTCGCAGTATGTTGTAAAACTGCTGCAAGAAACCACTGCTATAGCTTTATCTCTTTCCTATTAAGAGTAAAGGTCAGGCACAAGCTCCTTCTGTTGCTCTTGGCTGTTCTGCATGAAGGCCATGGAAGGAACCCATTACAGAATAAAAGTGAATTGCTCCAGGCTCATAAGTTGCATTGCCAGTGGGGAAGCATATTGCTAATAAAAATGGTCTGGTAGTAAATCATTTAATTTCTTGGCTGCTCCTACCCTCATTTTCAGATGGAAGTTGACGTTTTAAGAGTTTTAAAATTCAGCTCTGATCAGGAAATGAAGTTAGTTGGTTGAAAAGCAGCTGTTTGAAACAGCTTTGCTCCTTCTTAAGCCTCAGCGGAGCTTCAAATCAGCAACTGATACAGAGAGATACAAATGTACAATCTCTGGGTTTTGTTTTGTTTTTTAATAAATTACAATTGAATGTCCTTCCTCATTGGCATGCTGTTTCATCAGTCTTGCCAGGGCTCACTACAAAAGGACTGCCTATAGCATTGTTTACTCATGTGAGAGTTAGAGAACCCGGGTTGTACCTGTGCTTTTCTGCTGAGTGGTTGTACGAAGCCACTCCATCCTTCTGTGTTTTTGTCCTCGGTCCTGTTTTAAGACATTGACTCTTTAGGGAAGAGACTGTGTTTATTTGCATTTTTGCCTGACTTATGTAAATTTGTGCAAAAATAAATTTGCCTAATATCAGACACTATAATAATAGGATATAAATATCATAACATAATAATTCTTACATTTCAGTTCCAAAATACCATGTTATGCTGATTTTGTGTGGGGGTATGCTGGCTTAGACCATGAATGACTCATTAAGATCATTATAATTTCTAGGTATATTCAAATTTTATTTATCTGATTATCTTTTCTTTGACCCTCCCTTAGAGACTTCCTGTTTTATTTATAGCACTTTCTTCCCCGTCTTAGATCTGCTAGATATCAGCCTGCTTACAGCCCAACCACAAAATCTCTGTGATCACCACTACTACACTACTCCCGCTGCAAGCTGGTCATTACTTTGCTGGATTAAGAGTCTGAAAGTAAAGAATGCTTCTTAGCTGTATTTGCTATATATTTATGATGGCTGAAAGTGATACATTATTACTGCAATGAGAATGTTACTTTCAAATATTCATGGAACTGTTCCTTTTTTTGTCTTGTCCAATAGCTGAGATTGATAGATTTTAATGGTCCCCCTTATTGATCTTGTAATTTGCACTAGTCTAGTTTATTGAGCAATTTCATTTTAAAGGGGCTTATGTACTCTATAAAACTGAAGTAAATTAGTACACTTCTTGCACTTCATAAAATCTTCAGAGGCCAAATAGTTGCCATGAAAAGTGCCTACATTTTAGTGAAATGATTGTCTTGAATATGAGAGAGTTTAGGGAATGCATAAAGGTTTTAACATCTTGCACATAATAAGACACTCTGCATCATAAAACAAGATTCTGAAAAAGCAGACTATATCAGGAAAAAGAAAGCTTAAGTAAACATGTAAAATAGTTTATTAAATTTTCTTCATGACACAGTCTAGGCTACTTGGTACCAATTTCAACACAAAAAGTATATTTGTGTGGCTACAGAAGATCAGTTATGCACTTCAACATAGGCATCCCACAGCTAACCTATTTTCCAGAAGTGACATAAAAAATTAGTAAAGGAAAATCAAGCAGTTTCATGGTACCATGCAGAGGAACAAGTGTTTCTGATATGTTTAACAAAACTAATTAGAGTAAGACTGGGAAAAATCTGCTGCTTAAGGATTGATTCTCAGGTTCATATTTTTATTACTTTTCATACTGTCATAATTATTTGCTGTTTTGTTGTTTGCAAAAATATCAACATCAGCATCAATAGTAGGTGGTAGGAAGTGGAAGAATCTTATCTAAGCCATTCCATATTCATCTTTTTGCTCATGACTAGCATTCCATGAGGTTTCAGAGATAATACTTTAAATATAATCAAAAGAAGGTAGTTATTAGTTCTGAAAAATACAGAATTGGGTCATTCTTTACTTTTGTTAAAACAGAAATGTCATTAAAAAAAGCTGGTAGGTTACTCTGAAAAATTGTTACATTTTCAGAAAAGTCAGAATAGATAGAGAAAAAAAAGGAACAACAGGAAAAAGATAAGAAAGAATTTAAAAGGTATTTAAACTCTAATTTATTGAAACCAATAGAAAGCCTTTTCAATTCCAACTTTGTCTTAGGCCTTTGGTTTGGATGAAAGTATGTTCAAGTCCTTACAGTATCTGACTTTGAATCAGAGCTCTGAGATTCTATTTTCAGCTCTGCTACTACTTTGCTCTGCAGTTTCAGATACAATGTTTCCATTTCTGTGCTTAACTTCCCTTCTTACTTTACCAATAATGTAAACTCTGCCAACTCCCAATGCATCTTAATACACAAAACTATGAGCAGTGACTTATGGTACTTACGATATTGGAATGTAGTTATATACTGTAATTTTTAATTTGTTGGATTGACCTACAGATATACATCAGTAGTACATTAATGGAGGGACTCAGTTATTTAAACAAGTAATGAACAAGTCACACACTTTATGTGATAAAGAACGATGGAGTTAGAATTTCAGCCTCAGATAATTATAGACTTTGCAGACAGCCTCCAGTAAGCTGTTGATGGGTATATATAATCCCCCAATTGTACGTGACTATGCCCGTATGCTTTGTAATAGCTGTTTTGGCTGATGGTATCCAGATTTTACTTTAGAACATCTACAAATTATTATACAAGTACAAATAAAAGTCAAACTATTTTAGTATCTCCTGTTTCACACTTCAAACAACAAATGCTTTTTCCATTATTGTAGATGCACCTTGGATTTGTGGGATATACAATACAGGTACCCATAAACTCTGTTATTTACCACACATTTCTGATTAAAGCTTCCAAATAGATGGTAAGTACAAATACTACTACAAATAATACATAGCATCTCTTTTGATTTCAAATAGCTGCTCAAACAGACAACTGTGCTACTTAGTAAGTTATAGCCTCTTATTTTATTTACAGTTCCTATGGTTTTAGCAGTACTTCAAGAAAATTATTACAGCCTGTAAGGAAGTTTGTGAGAGTCCTGAAAAAATTAGTAATTTGAAATATATTTTGCTTTTCCTAAAATTAAATATAGAATAACATTAATAAAGTAAGCTTCTCCCATGTTTCTTTGTTTATCACTCTTTCAGTAAAAAAGTCATGGAGGACTAGACCAGACACCCATCAAGTCCAGTATCCTCTTCCTACTGTGCTCCCTTCTGGTCCTTCACTTAAAATTTTAGACCCTTTGACCCACATCCCTGTTCCTTTTTCATGTCTTGCTCCCCTTCCCTACCCCAGTTGTTTTCAGTTTCTGTATCCCTACCTTCTTCTTCCAGGAAAGCTGATAATTTTCCTTTTACAACAGCTGAAGCCTGGAAGTATCCAGTAAGGCCAACAGTGGATTTCAGAAGGAGGAGAAATACAGACTAATCCTGTCTAGGTATATCCTCCCAGCCTCCAATTATCAGCAGTTAATGGGCTTCCTGATTCAGAGGCTTTATAGCCCTGATGGACTTTTCCTCTGTGAATTTGTATAATCCTTTTTAGACCTCTTGTATACTCTCTGCCTCTCCAGCAACCTGTGGCAATGAGTTCCATGATTTCATTATGTGCTGAGCAAATGTACAGCTGATAAACATGGACTTATTACTCATTTTAGTGCAATTTCTATGCATGTCACGGTTTAGGAATGTGTCCTTAAATGCTTATGGGATATGCACATTAGCCTGACTTTACAATCTAAGACATGCAAATTGGTCTTTATACCAACTAAAACCTGTTAAATCAATGGAGTTTCACATGGACGTATGGTCTGCCCACACAGATTGAATTACAGGTTGAGGGCTATATAATTGTAGTAAACAGTGCATAATTACTAGAATAACACTCTTTTTGTTACCTCTGAACACTGAGAATATTTCCTACACTGAAAAGGTTATTCACAAAGACAGTACAGCTCCTTTACAAAAAAATAAAACAAAAAGTTACAAGAAAGCACAGCCTATTTTTAACACTTCCATTTGTCATGAAGTGACAGAGAAGTCAAAACTTCAAATTAGAAAAATAAGGTAAAAATGTATATGAAACTTCAGTAGTGTCTGGTAGTTGCATTGTGCAATTGTACTTATCAAAAGCTATACTGGCAGCTTTTTCATACCAGGTTAAAGGAAAGTATAATTATTTGTTTATATTTGCAAGTTCTAAGAATTCTATGTACATATTTCATTTGACTACATCACAAAAGAATAATTTATTGCAACTACCTAGCAAAGAGCTCCCAAAACCAGCTGTTTCAATTCTTCACTCATTTCCTTCAGAATGTCTTTTCTATATTGCAGTAAGATCTCAACTCTCTGGCCCTGTGCTGTAAACTTCTAGGCTGTAACAAACCTCAGCCTCAAAAATGTCAAACACAATGAAAAATGGAAATCACCATAGAGAAAGCCAGTCTCAGAGCTCCTCTGAGCCTCCCTCACTCTGGCTCCTGGGTCACTGCCTGAGCAGAATATGCAAGCTCACCGCTACCACCCACACTGTTGTTGATGCTGTATGCTATGTTACTAGAGTGAAGTTCACAGGGAAAAAAAATATCCATCCAATCCTCCCCCTTCTCTCATCTTTTCCTTCTGCTTCCTTAACAAGAACATAGCATGGGAGCTGGTTGTCAATATATAAAAAGAGCTACATTTTGAACAATGCCTGTTTTACTTAACCTCCACCATAAGACACACTTGCTAAGGGTTTCTGTAAAAATGAGAGTTTTAAAGAACTTGCCAGTACATTAGCCAAAGTCAACAGGGCTGACTCAGGGACATATTCTTTTCTTAATTTAAGGATTACGGTGAATTAAAGCCAGAGAAGGGAAGGTCAGCGTCTTTAATACTTGCTACATAAATACGCAAGATGTAACATGCCTTAATATTTGCTTTGATGGTAAACAAAAATTCTGAGAACTCCTCTGAAACGGAAGATTTGGTCTGCTACATCAGCTTTAGCATTCTGGTGAACAGATCTTCCCCTGCAACCCCAACATAGCCTGGCTGGGGCAGGAAGCAGATAAGAGGAAGGGAATGGTTCCTTTCACACTGAGCTTCTGCTAGAATAAAGGAGGCAAGATCAACCTTTTGGCAATTGCAAAATAAGAATTCAAAAGTAGCTTTTCAAAAGAACCTCTGTACTTCCGCAATGCTTCTTCAAGGTCTGTGTGGCCTCAGTTTTTGTCCTGACACTGAGAGAGACACTGCCACAGGAGATTAAAACCTGGAGGAAGCAGATGTGCTTGAGAAATCAAATTGAGAAAGTTACTGACAAGCAGAATGGGATCATTATATCGGGTACTCTGATATTACATTGAGCTAATGTCTGGAAGACCTAAAAGGAGTTTGATTTTTATCTCCATACTAGATTATGCGACATTTTTTGTTTGCTTGCTCTAGTAACCCTAAGCTTAGTTAGAGAAACATCCCTTTAAAAACACAGTTTAGTTCAGCTCTGTTTTTCAGCAGGTCTTATTCTAATAAACAGTAGGACCAAATCCTTGGTGGTGTAAACTGATACAGTTTCAATGAAGTTAGGAGAGCTAAAATGATTTAAGACACCAGCTGAGAAGCTGGCTGCACACATGGAGCTATCACTACATTACAGGAAGACAGAAAATGACTAGCTTTTGAAGTATATGGATTCCTACTGACTCCTCATAACTGCAGTGCATTTGCACACTTTCTGGCACAAGTTTAGTTTGGTCAAATCAACACTTAACATGATTTCAGTGTGCACAGTCACACGTTATAGATAAATGTGTCCTGCTGCTGTACAACAAGCAGCTCTCTAACTCACAGTGACTGGCAAAGGAACAATTAATACTGACATGCAAGGTTTTCTCACAGTGTGGGCTCTCTTAAATTATTGATAGTGATTTGGAGAAAACAGAGCTATGAACAAGAGTGCAGCTGTTTCAGTTATTTTTTATGGTAAAAAAGAGAAACAAATTACATGTCTTAAATGACAGTCTATGGAGATTAAAGATAATTTACCTTCCTCAAACTTAAGGTTTTAAAAAATATTAAACAACAACAACTTTGATATCATTCTCTGAAATCAGAGAACAATGAAAGTACCAGAAACCCTGCTGATAAAGGATATTCATTCCCCAGCATAAAAATAAAACATATAATTTGAATCGAACTGTTTGTTTAATAATGTTCATATATGATTTCCATTATCATATTTCAACTTCAGCAGTTCTGCAGCCAACTGAAGTCCTCAGTGGTGCGTGCAATCAGAAATACACCAGCAACATGGCAGACATGATAGTGTAATGTAAACATATTTTCAACTGATATGACTTCCCTGATTAAAAACATTACAATATAAAACAATCATTGAGAGTTTGCTTTTAATTTACTTTCTAATCAGCTTTATTTTAAATCAGAAAATTGTATCTAGCAAAGCTCATTAAATGTCATCTAGAAGGAATGAAATGAATCCTTACTATTATGTTGATAGTTTTTACATAAAGTTTGGAGTTAGTTTATGCCCAATGAACAAGTTATAAGCAGTGAAACCTCTTTCAAAATATTAGAAGTGATAAAATACAGTCATTTATTTTAAAAAATCTCAATGTATTATGTTCTGTAATACTCTCCAGTTGTTTATAGCATGAAAATACATTATGTTGAAATCAAAACATTATTATCCTCATAGGGAAATGAATGACTTTGTTAACACTCGTTTTATTTTTCTTTCTAAATATTGCTGAAAAGATGGACTAATGGCTTCCATGGTTTTTAACTCTAATTGCCTTTTAGGACCATAGCTGTGTATTACTTTTCATCTTATATCTCCATGATTTCAACTGGCTGTTTTTCGAAAAATATCTTAACCAGTAGGGGTTAGTCTAGAGAGGGCACTGGTAAGAAGACCCAGTTTGGAGCAGGGAGCTGAATCGAAGTCTCCCATTTCCCCAGAGAATTCACAAAGTTCCCAGCTCCTGCTGCCATGTGGTACCACCTAGTGCTGGTGGTAGAGGAGCTTATGAAAAGTATGAAAGGAGTTAGTGTTATTCTGATACTCAAGTTAAAATGAAATCTTTTGTGTAGATTCCTGTTGAAAAGTGATTAGTGATGACTAGCATTATTTCAACTTGTGGTACTGCAATAAAACAAAACCCCAAACAGTGCTGCACGCCATATATGCAAATCCACTTCTCGTGCTGCTTTCCCAAGATGCCTCAACTTAGCACAGAACGATCCACTGAATACAGGATGTTCAAGAGCCTGCAGATACTGTTATTGCTCATCTGCTCACTTAACCTATTAAATGCTTGGTGACTGTCTTTCATGTTAACATTGCATTGTTTTGATAGATACTCTTCTGGGAATGAGCTTTTAGCAAACACTGTGATCATTTCCCAGAACTGCTGCTAGAGGAGTATTTCTGGGAGAGAACCTGAGGGATGGAGAGGATCTCATCTATGCAGCTGAGAGAGGGAACTATCCAGAACTGGGAAATATGAGGGCTACAAACAAGGTCATAGGCACTCTATAACAGAGTTACCATTTAAAACTCCACGTAGTATGAATCTGGAGTTGGATTAAGACACATGGTCAACTAGAGCTCAGCTATGAGCAATACCTTTCCAAACTGTAATTGATCATTTCTAATCATATGACAATAACCTAATGTGTCAAGGGAAGTATAATGCAATGCAAAATATTTTTCACCATCTGTTTATTGCATAAATATTTTTACTTCCTCCATTAATTACCATCTGCAGGATGATATCAGTCAGTTTATAAAACTTTTTGTCAAAAAGCAAATAGTACACTAGAGCCAATTCACCATCACTAACTTCTTTGCAATATTCATACAGAATTAATGACAACTGTTTTAGTATAAACATATAATTCTATCAATTCCTAAATCAATTCAATTGTAAATGTAATTTTAGATTTCTAGATTATAAGAATCAGACATACTGTTAAGCATAGATTAGTACATCACACTAAGCTTCCGTTAGACCTGGTTGAAAGACATTAATAATGTGTTATTTGAATACTTAAGTAATGACTCCAACAAATGGAAGGAAAAAAAGCATTGCGCAACAGAAGAGCCAAAAAAAGTATTTGATTCCTATTAACATAGCTAAAAATCACTGAGGTACATTTAACCAGATAGTTTTTAGAAGGTTAATTCAGAAACAGTTTGCCCTTGAAAAGGCAAGTTACTGTAACTCTGGATTAGAATCACTTATTCTTTTAATGTACTTTTTCCCAGCGCTCTGACCTAATTTTGATCAAGGACGCTCTTTCCTAACTGAGACACAGAGGGGATTATATCCTATAAAACTAACCTGCAGAGTAAAGGGAACATGGGTTGAAAAAACATGACACTTTGCTTCAGACTAAAGCTGATCAGAAATCCAGTAAACATACACACATCCATAAGGACAATTTGTTGAAAGCAAAATGCATGTTCCAATATGCCAGTTTCAAAATACGCATTTTCAGGGCAAAAATGAAACAAAACAACATTTCAGTCTTCTTTCAGAAATACTAATTTATTTTAAATGAAAAGCAAGATATTTTATTTACTTGATATTATTTAAAGACATGTTTACTTATACCTGAAATATTTTTTACAGTCAGAACATTGAAGTTTTAATATTTTGGTCATAACAATACATTTTGCTCAACTCAACATTTTGTACATTCTGTTTGGTAGGGAATACTGGGGGAAAAAAAAAAGTGCTCTTCTTCAGAACATAAAATTCCAATCTAGTGATTTTCATGTGCAGATCCCAGTAGTACAAGGTTTACATAAATGGGAATCTATAGGTACCAGGAACATAACCTTAAAGGTCTTGTAGCAGTACCAGGTCAATTATTAAAAGATGCATAATAGGTATCCATTACATATATAAATCCTTCCATAGTATAGCATTTGCTATATGTGCCTCTATTTCTGTGCAGAAGTACTGCTGAAATAGACGCTGGCTTGCTAACTGTTCCTGTTAGTGAGGTACATTTTCTGTAGAAGCTTAACCCTTAATAAAGCACGCGTAACCTGTATAAGAATTTGAGTACTGATAGCATGCACTCTCATCTCCTGAAGGGTTCATGCAGTTTCTCCCTAGTACACCAGAAGCTTTGCCGTGATCATAACATGGTGTTCTGACTAGGTCAGATGCACCTGTTTTGTGAGCGCTAAAGGAGCATATGTCAGTTCACACTACCATTCTTGAAAGAAGCACTTGCAGCTTGCTTACCAGTGGCAATAATTGAAGATACTGAATTCAGAGGCAGAACCAGTTTCTGCAGCATTCATGTGAAGTTCCTCAATGAGTACACAACGGTTCAGACAAAGGCCTATCACCCCTACTTATATTTCAGGCCTACAAATTAGTATTTATGAACCAGCATCAGTCGTCTAAGGAAACCTTGTCCTTCTTGCTAGTGCGCGTTTATTTATCTGGTGATGTTTCCAAGGCACACATACAGCTAACAGCAGCAAAGCTGTGATCTCATAAAAATACCATCTACAGTCTTGTTTCCCCATGTCCTTTCCCAAGTCCCTTCTCCTTTCTCTGCTCCCAGCCGCTTCTCTTGCGGAGCAGAAAGACAGAGAATATTGCCTGTAAATTCAATCCTCATTATGCACAAATAGTATTCACACAAATTGGGCAAGTGCATACCAGTTCCTTATGTCAGAGTTGCGACTTACATGCAGAAATTCACCATTCCACCCTTTGGCACTAAATACTTAATCTTCATTGTACAGATGCTTTGTTTTTAACAGACAACTAACAGATCCAAGTAGAGAATTGATCCATACTGATAGGTAATGTAAATACATAAAAGTGCATTTACACTTTGGCCAAAGAATGAAGCATTTGCAAATATACAACTTTTAAATGACTCTGAAGAGCTCTATAGCTAACTTCATGGGGGGGGAAAAAATCTATAGTTAAATAATTTAAAAGATCATAACTCTGGCATATTACCAGAACATTCTCAGGAATAGTTACACCCATTTTACAAGCCAACAGTCTCACGAAAGTAGCAAGCAAATTTACATTTTTTAAAGGTCTAAGGAGGTCAGACTTGTTCAGTGGTTCTTAGGATACACAGTTTGCCATTTGCCACTGTCAGATCCAATTTTTACAAAGCAGAATGAGAGGCAAGGGTTTTAAGCCCCTGACATCTGGATTTACTATTGTTCAAGTTCTTTTTAAGTGGGAAAGATTAGGCCTTAGAAAAGGTATCAATACCACACATAAAGATCATGAAATATTGAAGTACAACTGACTAAAGGGAGCAAACACTAAAATGACAAATGAATCTCCACATCTTAGACTCATTAACCAGACAGTTGAATGTTGAAAGTTATTCTCACATTCTTTGTAGGTCATAAATTGAAAGGCAATTAGAAGAAAGATGCAAAAAAGAATTAAAAGAAATAAGGAAAACTGAACTTTGGAGCAACTGGGAAACAGACATTTTGCAGCAGAAGGAAAAAATGTGGCAGTTTACTGTAGAACAGAAATTAGTTTTGTTCGTAATGAAGAAATACATTATATTTTGAGTCTGGATCAAGAAAGGCACTTTACCACCTCTGTAAGTTCAAGTCCTCTCAATTTCATTGGGACTTCCTAAGGGGAAAAAAAAGGGGGGGGAATGAAAGACTGAGTAAGTCCATGAAAAGATTTTTTAGATCTCTTTCTGTCTAGCCTTCTGTTTCTTCCATTATGGTTAGAATAAGTGGTTGTTACTTACTGCATTGAATTTGTCAGTATTCAACATCGCCTTGGAGAAGTATCACATACCTTAAATATCATGTTCTTGCAGGTGTCAAGATAGTCCATGAACATGTATTTTCTTTTCTGTGAATGATTTCAGAGACAAAGATTGCTCACAATGTATTCTACTACTATGTAAGAAACTGATATCCACGGCCTTAGATGCACAGGATGCTTCTTTAAGTGAATTAATTCTAATCTGTAATATGATTACTCAGTGGCTAAAGACACTCTTGCCATCTTCTTCAAAATGCATACACAAGGCTCCAGTATCAGCATTCTGATTAAGATGATTCAAGAACAAAACAAAGTCAGAAGGAAAACAGATTCTGGCTTAAAAAAGAAATCTAAATGTATATTTTTTTTGTCACTTGGAAATGTTAACGTGTTCCTTCCTAAGCTCTTCAAATCCCTTTTTGCATGACCAATTTATTTAAAAAAAATACTAATTAGTCGAGTTTTTGACTATATTATGCATGTAGACTTCTCCTCTTTGCCATTTCCTCCTTAAGTTCTCTATTAGGGAAAATAATTGTTAATGGCTTGCCTTTTACCATTACATAATTTCCAAGTTTGAACCGTCCTTACTGGAACTTTGTGCCTGAAAATAATAGCTTAACCACAAATAAATAATTCACATTCTGGGTTTGGAGGGTTTTTTTTTATTTTGTTTTAACTGATTTCTATTTGTTATTGAAACTATTTCTCCCTACTAAATCTACTTTTGAGAGAATCACATTAAAAGGAAACAGCAGACTGTGATAATGTTATTCTTCTGGCCTTGAAAGACTATTTAAATCTTTTCTACAACCCGATATAGGCCAAATTGAATTGGATAGAATGTGGGGGGATTACCGCCTGGTATCCACACATCATCCCATTAATCACACTCTAACCTTTCAAGCTGTTCAGCACCCTCTCCCCACACGCTACAGACAGATTTTTCAGCAAAGCGAAGGCTTAGGAACCACATGGAAGCTGGTGGTTTCTTATTTTTCACTACCCAGTGATTTTATCTCAACTGTTCTTAAGCTTTCAAAGATGGCAATCATTGTACCTCTCCAAAGCCATGTATACAGACAGTGATCCCTACGTTCAATTTAGTAGGCCTATATCCATTAAACGTTAAGCTCTTTGCCCTGAGAGTTGAATTGAAAAACTTATATTAGGTGGCATCTGCGCTTATTGCCTATGCACAGCGCTGGGGGAATGTTCCTATACAGATTCGCTGTTATGAGGCGTGTGGGAGCTGCCTTGAGCTAGGCAAGGGGAACCTGAGCCAGCCAAAGCAGCCCCTTTCCTGAAAGGGGCAGATCAGACCTGCAGTCTCTGAAGTCAAGTCTCATTAGAACACAGAAATAAGCTTGGAAAAAAAATTACAGAGACATTAAATCAAAAGCTCTGAAAATAAGCCTTTACCTGCGCATCCCTACAGACTGCTCTGCTCTTCCAGCCTGGCTTCGGAGCGGCACCCCGGCTGGAGCAGGCAGAGCCCCCAGGGGCGGCGGGCGGGCGGTGGCTTCCTCCCTCCCTCCCTCGCTCGCTCTCTCTCTCCCGCTGGCAGCTGCCCCGGGCCGCCAACATGGGCGGGGGGCGCCCTGCCTGCCTGCCTGCCGGCCCGGCCTGCCGCCGCAGGGGGGGGGAAGCAGCCCCCTCCGCACCCCCTGCAGCGCGGCCCGCAGCCTCCCGCACTTCTGGCCGGCCTCGCCCTCCACCGCCAGCCACGAGAACACAGGCCTCAGGCGCGCAGCTGAGAACAAAAACTCACTCGATCGGCTACCGCTGACACAGGACTCACATCGCTCCCGGCCTCCTCCTGAAGAAGCGCCTCGGCCCCTCTCTAAAAACAAAACCAGAAGGGCCCCCCTTCCGCCCTGACGGAGGTTTTTCCTTAACGCGACAGCGGCGGCGCTGCCTCCTGCCACAAAATGGCGAGCGCGGGGCGCGCGGCAGTCGAGAACCTTCTCCCCGCACGGCCTCGACCCGAGGTGAGTGTGAGGCACTGCCCAGGCTCCTGCTGGGGCTGTGCGCGGTGTGGGCAGGCAGCCAGGAATAACGGCACCAGAAAGCATAAATGAAGAGGGAAAGTGGTGTGGAGAGGGGGGAAGGAGGCCTGTGTGGTTTCTGTCCTCCATGCAGCTATGCTGCATAAGCAAAAGTCAGACTTCCTACTTCTTTCTGAGGTAGTGTCCTGTTAGGCTGTGGTGTCGGGGCCCCTCTTTCCTGAGCAGCACATACTGAGTTATTTTTGGCGGAATTTGATGAGGAAGGTAGAAAAACATATGCTAAGCAGGCCCATCTCCTTGGAGATGGGCATTTGTGGGTTTCAGTTGATGCTGTAATGCAGTGTTCCCTACAAGAACATCCATTAATCAGGGTTTCACCGGCTCCCAGTTCCTACATCCTGTTCTGGCTTTGAACATTGATTTACTTGGACCTGTCAAAACTTAGTCCAAGTTAAGGTGCGACTTCACTGAGGGAAGTTTAAGTAAAAAGCATTTTGGAGTTCAACCACCTGCAGGATCAGGTGGCAACTGAGCAAGCATTTCAGAATCATAATTTTGGACTCATGGGGGAATTTAGGTGCTTGAGTCCTATTTTATGAGTCTACATCTTTCTTTGAATCTGGCCCTAAGGCCCTTAAGTACAACAGGAGATCTACAAATCTTTGGATGATATTGTTCGTTTTTAATCATAACCTCTCCTTAGAGAGACTAGAGAGTTGACTGAGAAAAACTTTCCTTGTGAAAGAGAAATGTGAACTGAGAAACAAAATGGGCAGCCAGCTTTTAATTTAAGCATAACTAATACTTAGGTACTACGTGGAGTTTGATTAATAAGAAACATTCAAACAATTATAAGACATGGAGTGAATGTTCTTTCACTGATTCCCTCAACCAGCTTGTTCCCGGTGATTAATTGTAATAGCATTTTACTTGTAGATACAGTTAAGCATGTGCGTAATGTTATGAAAGAGGTCTAAATCATGTGTAGAGGTCAAATTACTGTTCAGACTAATGATTCCCTATGTGTCTGTTCAGTTCCAGCTTCTTGCACAATGGTACTGAAGGAAAAGGGCCTTAAATTCATATGTGAACAGCAAAAGCAGAGATTTTAAACAAAATTCTGTAGGAAGGAGCATTTGTAGAGCTGCTGTGGACAGACCTTTTTTGTTTAAATAGATGGGTCCGTGACCTCCATCATCGTCATATCTGTGCTCAGTCTTCCACTGTGCAGCACAGTCCCTTGATTGAGAAGAGCTATTAGGAAACTCAGCCAGTTGAAAAATCTGACCTGCTGAATGTTCTTAGGTGCTTTATAATCAAATAAATGATCACATATATTCTCTGCTGACAGTCTCTGTCTGTGATTGCAGAACCACTGAATGTTGTTAACGTGCCTACGGTTCTGTAATGAATTGTTTCTTCGGTTTTTGATTTACCTTCTTTAACAAGTTTGTTTTACTTTAATATGTTTCAGGACTGTAATCAACAGTACTCCAAATTTCTCCCATAATGTTGTGCCACAGACTTCCCTTGACAGGCTTGTTTTTAGTATTTATAGCTGGGTTTTTTTTTTTTTTTTTTTTTTAAATTCTAAATTGTCACAGATGAATTCATAGTTCATCTTTCTGTTGATTCAGGCAGGGTTTCTCAAATAGTTATATCAGGTCATTTTAGATTTATACATAGCTCTTTAAATACTTACTTAAATATGGATTTTTTTTTTCTATTTCCCTAGTTTGGTAACAATATTTCAAAAAGCATACAAAAATTTCAAAACCATCAAGGGTTGAATTTAGTTCAAGTTGCTCTCCTGCCTTTTGAGTTGGACAAATCATAGTTAGCCAGAAGTGTAGATTTGCTTTGATCCTGTTTGTGCTATTATCTGCATAGCATTATAGCAGACAAAAAAGTCACAAGCTATACTATAGTGGAGATAAAATGACAACGTTACCTATTTAACCAAAATGTGCTAGAATTGTGAATGAAACTGTGCTATACCTTTGAACTTCATTTACCCTTTAACTTTGATTCAAAGCTGGGAAAAGCAAAACAACTTGCATTAAAGGACAGTCATTATTTGACTTCTCTAGACCAAAATAATTAAAGGTATATTAAAAGCTCTCTTCTTTTGCCTGTTGAACATTATGATTTACCACTGGAAGGAGCTAGAGTAATGATGTTGAATTACTGAAGAAACTAGCATAGGGCCAGCAAAATGTTTAAATAATCAGGGAGAAAAGAGGGGAATCAGAATCTTACTTGAGAGAAAAAGAAAAGAATCTTTTTTTTTTCTGAGATGCAGAGACCTGTGATTCTGATTTAGAAACTCTTATGTATGAAAAATGGGTCTTATGAAAAGCAAGTATGATAACTTAAAAATGGAAATTATTTTTTTCTGTTAAAAACAAATTATGCATCTGGAAACAGAGGGAAGTTAGCAGAAAGAAAAAGCTGCTCAGATAAAACAATGTTGGTCTTGGTTAGCAAGGCTACCAGTTCATATGCAGGGTCTGTTACCTAGGTAAGGAGGTGACTCCATCCAGATTTTTTAGAGTTTGTTTGTTTAAAACTCATCGTTTTCATAGAAATAATGAAAATGGATCAATAACTTGACAGGAATAGAAAAACTTCTACTTTTTTGGGCGGGGGGTACATGTCTCTATAATGTAACTGGAATTCCATCCACTTTAAAAAATGTCATTCCTCTTGGAAACTTTTCACCTGTTTCACTTTCAAAAAATATGGTTTTAACTTCTAATCCAGAGGAGGCTCAAAGGAAGGTGTGCATGTAGCAGTGGGGAAGCTTAAAGACTAGCATGTTTTTTAATCCGTCTATTTTATTGTCAGTGCAGGAAATACAGTTTATTTGAAACAGTATGATTTTTGGTATTTGACAGCCTGAAAATTCTGACTGGAGAAGCAAAGCCTGACTAACAACTACAGCACAGAGAATAGATTTGTTCCGACAAAACCTTCTTACGTTCTGGCTTTTGCCAAATAATAAGACCCAAACCAGCAGATGCCACAGCCCAAGCTTAGCCCAGAAGGTCAGCGAGTTAGAGAAGACAGATCTGGCCTCGTGCAAGTCTGGACTAGACAGAGTTGAGAATGGAATAAATGATGTTCCTAGTGCCCAGTGTAGACTTGCTCCAGCAACTTCTAATATTGCTACTGGAACTCACATTAGCTATCTAATTAGTAAGTCATCTTACATATTTGTAAGATAACTTACATATGTGATTGTACTTTAGGGGTGCAGTATTAATCTAAGCCTTTTCACACCAGAACTTCACAGCTAACATTTACTTGTTCTGTCATGACTAAAAAACTAACAGTATAGCAAAGGTAGGTAGCTCATTTGATGCCATTTTTCTTGCATGTTCCTCCATCACAGCACTTTTTATTTTTGAATTTTTTGGCTAGGAAAGCCGTGTAATATCAAGAGCTGAGAAGAACCACGATCAGCACAAGCTTAAAGGGCTCTTTCATATTTGCTTGCATCTGTTATTAAAATAGCACAGTTTCTGCATATTATCTCTTGTTCTAGTCTTACAGCATCCTTAGGGGAAAGACTGATGAAGAATCAATCACACAAACTGATTACCATCCTGTCTGGTCTCATTCAAGAAATAGTGATGAGCTACATGCTTTTATCCCATCCTAATGTGTGTTATTGATAATGCTATAAAAGACACTTCACACTGAATGAGGAAAAGGGGGTGGTGGAAAAAGCTTTATCCCTTGGTGATGCTAACAATTATTAAATGATGAGACAAGCATAGGAGATGCCATGTGATTTAACAAAAACATCTTCCTTTTGTGAAGAATGACACAAGGGGTCTAACCCACAGAAAGCAGAGGCAAATCACCTCCTGATTTACAGGACTCTGAAGCAAATCCTCCACACTGGAACTGCTAGTCATTTCCTCTTAATACGTATTGCTGTTTACAACAGTCTCTTTTCTGCCTTAAATCCTGTGTAGCCATTTATGTATCCCTACAGTGTAACCACTATTTTCCAATTCTGATTTCATTTGCATACATGCTGTATAAAATGACTCCACAAGGACACCAGAAAGGCAGGGCCATTGCATTTAAAAACTCTGCTCCCACATCAGCCTGATGCATCTGACACCAGTTTCTCCTGACTCACTCCCATTCCCTGTTTCTTGACAGTTGCTCAAGCACAGCATTTTGTTAAAGTTGCTCTTTTAAATTAAAGTGTTTGGGAGCTGCGACTACTATGCTGTCTTTTAATAATGAATTCCTGCAATAGTTGGGATTACGGTGTTATAGCTACTGAATAATGGCTCAGGAATAAAAACCTCTCTCATATGTTCCTTTGGTGGTGTTTTTTTTTTTTTTTTTTTAAGCTGCTCCATTTTCCAGCTCTGTCATTTTAGTGGGATAGCTGAAAACACTCACCTGGAAAAGATGCACCCAGCTTGTCTTTAGACTGTTTTGGGGGTTGGGGGAGTGAGGTGTGGAGTTGGACAGGAATATATGTTTCTATAAGCTTCTGTTTTGGTAATCCTCAGTAATGTTTGCCTTTACTTTCATGGAACAGAGAACTGAAACCTTTTGGATGTGATAATACAATAAAGAATGTCTGAAAAATGGTGATTCAAAAGGTAACCGTTTATGGGATTCATCAAAAGAAGTGTCAAAATATTCCGACAAGCATATTGACAGATCTGACCTGATTGCCTCTTTGCAATTCATTTTTTTCCCAATAGGAGTAACCATATAAAAACCCTGCTAGCTCTTCTGTAACCAAATCCTGCACACTGCATGGTATATAAAGACAACATAAGGACAATATTCCGTATGTAGCTTATCCAGGACTGCAGTCTTTCACAGGGACTGCTAACAAGACTATAGGAACTGATTGTTCTGTATCTGAAATAAAAAACCCAAGATTTTTAGTTAGTTCCAAACTCAAGTTTTTCAATATTTTGGGGAAATTACAAGCAAGTCAGGTGTCTCCTCCTCCTGTTACTTGCTGATTTGACTCCACTTATGAATAGTTGCTGGTCAAGACTGCATTTTCTGGGAAGAGTCTAGAAATTTAAAATTTATGCAGCCCCATCTGTTAATGGGAAAAAATTACACTTGAGTTTTATTTGTGTGATAGTACTATTTGATAAAGAATGAACAATAACTTACCACTGCATTTTTAAACATTTATTCAAAGCAAAATGGACAGTATTTATGAGATTGCAAAATCTGAGTTAATAATGAACCTCAATATCAGTTCTAAGTATGAAGATAGATATTTAAGAGTTCTACTATAAGTATGCATTTTATACTTGAACTCTCCTTCTGCATGCTGTTTCATAATCCTTACTAGGCTAAACCAGTAGAGATGTTATGCCAAAGTTGATTATATTATCAGAAGTATATGCATCCATTCACAGTAACTTTGAATGTCATCTTCCTTCACTCATAAAATTATTGATAAAGAGGCATGACTAACAGGTTTGTTCTGTAGATTTCATCTGAAAAACTAACCTGCAGAGAAAGAGAGTGTATGGTTTGAATACTAGAATCTCTTTTTTTTCTATTCAAACATCCAAAAAAATAAAGAAAAAAAAAGACAAAATGAGTTATCCACCAAGAGAGGATGCCATACGATTGACTGACAGTACAATTAGGCAGGAAAGTATTGCGGGTAAGAAAGTTAAGAACAGAATAACACACCTGACAAAAATTCCTAAGGCAAAGTGAACCATTCCATTTTCAGGTGTGTGTGGGAGAAAAGTATATGAATAATGCATTTTATATAATATTTTTGCCATGCATTATTGAAAATATTAGTGCCAACTACAAGTAATCACATACTTTTTCCATTACAGTTTTGTGGTGCACTTAATATCTTCTGTTGAGCCCATTAGCATAAAGATACGATAGTGGACGTATTTTACAGCCTACAATATATTTTTCAGAATTTGAGATGACATACAAATATTTTAGGAGATAATTCATTACAATGTAAATGCTTCATATCAACATTCCAGTGTTTATGGGAAGGGTTTCTTTCCCCAAAGGAATGAAGTAAAAATAAAAAGCATTTGCTAAATCCTGTTTTCATAAATGCCGCAGCCTAATACCACAGCTCATTAGTTCTGTGACTTACCTTTTATGATATTCTTGAAAGCTCTATTTACTCTTCAATAATAATATATATTATCATGTTAAGAGTGCTTCTTATTACACAGCTAAAACTCGAAGTTCAGCTGAAGGCTTCGCTGAAGGTTTCGCAAATAAGTCTCACATCATACCTTTGTGGAGCACTAGGGGACAGGCAGAGCCACTGTTTACCCAGTAGTTGTCCCTCACTAGTGACATTTCTTACAAGTAGCTAGTGTACCTGCTACTTCAATTAGGGGCAAAATCCCAGTGCTGATGACATCACTGGTATAATTGATTCCATGATCTTAACGACAAAGACGTTTTGCTATATACTTTAGCAGGTTAGGATTTTGTGCTCGTAATAAAAAACAGCTGAAACAGTATTCCACAAGTAGCAAGAACTGGCAAGTCAATTTTATACTCATTTACAAATAAAATTTGTATGAATCAACATGTCAGCTGATAAATACCTGATATAGGACTTTTTAGAAATCTATATGAATTCAGCAACTACTTGCAGACAAGGTAAGGATAGTACACTAGAGTCATAAGCTTTGGGGCACAAGTATCACTCACAAAACCTTTAAGAAGGGAGAAGTATTTGTGATAAAACCCCCACTGCAGAGTTTTTAAGTAATGGAAAGCATATTAATTCCATTATAATTAGGCTTTATACTATGAGAAGATATTTGGAAATCAGCAATAATGGGAACCAACTGTCAGAAAATAAGCATGCAGGTTGCATCAGTGAAGTTTCATAAAGCCCTGGGATCCCATTCATCTTGTTTTATTGAAGACACTTGATTTTTTTCTATTGAATCAGTAGTTTTATAAGCTGTAGTTCATGCTGAACAATAAACAAGGAACGTTGTAGTTTAAATGTAACTGAAATTCATTATTGGACCCCTTTGGATACAACGCATTGATTAATATTAGTTTTTGTCACAAGTCTTATTGCTTGAGAAACTCTTCTTTTATGAAAACAATCATTCTTGTCTTTAGTGTATCTAAAAATTCTTTTGACCCTGTACTTCAGTGACCTACTTTTATGATTTTATTGAAAATTGAAATGCACTGTGATCCATCAGTTTCTCAGTCTTGATTCTGTATCCATGGAGGTCAATGATAAAACCTCCATACAGCATTAAGAATTAGATTGTTAGTTCTCTTTTCCGCTAAGTATCTCAAAATTAAATAAACTTACCACTTTAAGCAGTGTGGAAAATGCAATTTCAGTTTGCTGGAAAGGAATAAGAACTTCCCAGAATTGTTTATTACCTCTAATATTTACCTTCTTGAACAAAGAATGATGGTTATTATTCCTTTCACTATGTTTTCTGCATTCAGCCTCCATTATTCTCTCTAGATTTCATTTTAAAATGCAGTGCAACCATTGCTCAGATCCAGCAGCTCCTGAAATCAAAAAAGTGGCTATTGCAGATCAGACTCCTTGGACATGTAATCCAAAACCTGACTCAGAATCAGGTGTCAAAAAAGTTCCGGAAACCTACTAGTCACCAGTACTCAGAGACTGATTTATTAGCTATTGTAGAGGAGTTTATCTCTTTTGGTTCATAGCAAATAATTTTACTTTGCTAGCAAGTAATTTTTGGTGATTTGTCTATAGTGAGAATTACGTTATTGATATCTGTTATTATCAGGCTTCAACTTTATAGGTAAACATTTAATCAAATCAATTACAATTCCATAACCTCCAGTCTCTTCTCTTAAAAACAGTTGTAGTCTGTAACATATGTGGGAAAAACATCTATTCAATTTTGTGCTCATCTTGAGTTCTCAGACTTTTTCTTTCAATATTAATTTGGTTATATTCCTGCTTACAGTCCACATCATTATCATTTCTAATGTCCTTATTAAGAGTTAGCATTCTTTGCAGGAAATGGTCTCAGGGCAGTTAGATAATTCTAGCTGAAGCAAGTTGAACAATTGCTGATTGTCATTAATTCATAAACTGTACCTCTTCTTTGCCCTGGCGTTTGAAGTCTTGCTTTCTCAGGCTCACTGTTAACAGAATTTGAAGGAGAAGGAGGGGAGGGCTGGTACAGGTGAAGGACTACAAGGAATGTGAGCTGGCCACAGCTTTGAGGTGGTTGTGCCCAGACCTTCTCATATCATCAGCTCCCCAAAGTTCGAAACAGGATAATCTATATTTTAAACAAAGAAAATTCAAAGGTACTAGAGAGGACAGAAAAGAAAGTGTTTTAAAAGGGCCTGTCCTTGCAGGTAGTCCCCTAATTCAAGGTTCAAATGGAGTTAACTCAGTGGCTTTGTACTTCATCAAACCATGGTCCCCAGGAAAGTTCCTTCACCCCCGCCCTGTAGCCTGGCTGGCTACTTCCTGCTCCCTGTTGCAGTCTCTCCCAGGCTAATCCCAAAGAATATCATCAGGAACAGAGAGTAAACCTAAATGTTCTTCATCACACCTCAGTGCAGTTGTCGTAGGTTAAAAACTGTGCCATTTCATTTTAGAGTTATAAAGGGATTAAGGAGAAATAATCCAGTTATTTTTCAAATGGGGGGAGAAGGGAAGAAGATGGTATGCATATACAGAAAAACTGCTTTCTTTGGACTTTCTTCTTTGCACTGTGAAACTCTTTATTTTTACACAGATTTACTTTCATTATTACAAGAATTTTAAATTTAGGAATATCTTTTATCTTAATGTGCTGTCCCTCTCTCCCTCCTCCCAAGGGAAGGGTCCATAGTCAGAAATGCAGTCTGATACTCTCCACCCCTGCCACGCACACACTTCTGAATAGTACTGCTTTTAAAGGACACTAGAAGGAAAGAAAAGATTTCCTTTTTCCTTTTTTTCCAAAAAAGTGATCATGATAATATCTAATTGAAAAGGGTTTGTGGATTGAAACTGAGGAGAAGACTAGCTTTCAAGTAAGTCACTCTGGATTTCTGAACACAAAGGGTGCAGAGGAAAGCAATTGCTATCATATCAGCTTGACAAGAGAAAAAAAGAAATTTCAAGCAAGATTTTGCTCCTTACTGTGATTATTCTTTCTATTAAGGCCAATAGAGATTCTACCTTGGTAGAAAATGCAGGAATATTGGGGGGGGGAGGGGATAAAATGTCCTTTGCTGGCTACAATCTTCTTCATATTCTTGAAATTCTAGAGTCAAAACTGTTCATTTTTTATATCATCCGTGTGTGTTACTCATAATTAATTCTGCTCTAGGCAGGGTGCAGTAGATTATTTAGTAGTACCATAATTAACACCCAGTTCAAAATCTAGTAGGATCAAATGGAAAAATAGGCTGGTTCAGAGTGTAAGCATGCAGGTGGAGAGAAGGCCTGTAGCTGTCCAGCATCTTTGCAGTTTCAGTCCTAGTCCTCTACAGGTCAAGATAGGTCCTGACGGTTTGTGGTAAATGATTCTTGTGAAAAATAGATCGTCTTTTCAATAGATTTTTATAATTGGAACATTTTCTCTCACCCTTGAGGAAAGACCATTGGTTGCCTCCTGGATTATCATCAGTAGCTTTATAGTGCTATTTCAGGAGCGTTTTCACCATAGTCCTAGTTGATTGACAAGATCATTTCATGTAGTGAAAAAAATGTTGTTATTACCAGGGATATTTTGTCATGGGAAATTTCTCTGGGAATATTTTTTTCTCATTACTATACACACAACTGGCAAAGTCTTCCTGTGCAAGATTTCCAGCTCAATTTTGAAAACTCAAGAGGCCTGAATAATTCAGATAATCTGTGGATAAACAAGCTGACTTTGTGGCACTTATCCGAGTTGCCAGGCCTATTGAGGCTTTCCCGTCAAATTCTCATTTACCAAAGAGTTATAAGATTCTTTAATGTTATATAATTCATCACTCCACTGTTCTGGGTGGGCTCTAAGAGCTCAGTTCTCTTTTTGCAAAGTTACACTGCTTTCAAGCCACAGCAATTCCAGTAGATTTAGTTGTAAACCGAGTGGCTCTGAGTGAAGAATCGAGCCTTAATGTTTCATATGAATAATATATCAGTACTGCGAGTCATAACAGCAGAAAACTCTTCAGCTAACAGGTCAGATACAATGTTGCAGTTATCCTGGAAGGTTTCTGTCATTGGAAGAACCATCAACTAGTCTTAATAGTTTACGTTTTAAGGCCTTTTGCACTACTGGGGCTCTGCAAAGCAGTCAAAGCCTACCTGCAAATCCAGGCGAAGATTTTCATTGCTTTTGCTGGCTTCAGAATAAAGACACAAGACTGACACAACCAGAAGCACAATTTATTTTCTTAGGAACAAGCCATCACACTTGGACAGTCAGAGCCAGATTTTAGAACTCTTTAAGCATGCAATTGCAGGACTAATTTGTGACTACAATTACTTCTGTTATGTCTGCCAGCTGGGTAAGTAAACATTCAAATGCCAATTTATGATAACTTGTCGCACAATTGCCTGCATAATCACAGTAACTGCACATCTAAAATATCTGAAAATTTGGCCTGCAAGTCTCTCTGACAAGAGGAAATCAACACATTTAAAACAATTTTGTTTTAAAAGTCATACAAAATATTAAAGTTTACTAACTGTTTGTCACAGCATTGATTTGAGCCAATGCTCAGTTTCACACCTCCCTGAAATTCCAAATTGAGCAGTAAGGCAAACATTCTTTGGCAGATGCCCTTGTAAACTAATTGTCATGGGGATGTACAAGTCAAAACGCTTTCTGTGAATCTCATTTAAATTTTATGAATTTAGCTGAAATTAAGGATCTTCACCCATTGTTAGGAGAATAATTTAGGTATTTCATAATATAGAATAAGTTAGGTAATTCATACCCATTAAGAAATTGACCACATGCACACAAAGTCTCCTTTCTATTTTGAGTAATGAAAGAAGATTGATGACTTGATTTGTTTAAAATAAAGCTTGTGACAGCTCCAGGGCAACCTAGCCTGCATAATTCCATCCTTTACTAGCTTTATAGAAAGCATATTCTTCTGTAGGACAAAATCATTCACAGCATAACCATGGTATTTTTTAAAACTGTGCTTTAATCGTGACCTCAGTTATGCTTGTGCAGATTAGCTAGTTTTGCTGAACTTAAACACTCTAGATCAGAGTACTCGCTAGCACAAAATGCCAGTCAAGACTGTTCTCGTGCATGCCTTGACTGAAAGGCCAGTCCTGATCAAGCCATCTTTTTGGGGAGAGAAGAGGGTAATGCAGATCCTTCTGAACATAGGAAACCTTAAGGAATTGGATCCATTGGCTTTAAACATCCTGAGTAGGGCTGGATACTTGATCTGTTGTTTTTACTCAGGCCTGCTAATAAAACAATCCCCTGTATTATGAGTTAGGGGTTAGCTATACTGAGAAATAATCAAGCTCCGTTAATATGGATCTGAAAAAACTTCCCATTTTCCTTGATCAAACTAAGGCTTGCCATTCAGTGGTGCAAAACTACTTCTCTGACCCAGAACTGTGGCACTCCTTTCCTGCTCTTTTTCCTCATACATCAAAGAGGATCTTTGGATAAAGGAAAGATGCTGAAGAGTAGCAGAATTACACACCTGTAAATACATTCTATACGAGAACATGTGTCAGTTCTCCTATCACCCTCCTCAAGCATCTCAGCATGGCATATTGAACAATGTGACTAATCTGCATTAGTCCATTCCTTTACATCAAGGTCTCTTTTCAGAGATGCCTGGAAAGATTTGAGCCTAGGGAAGGCATTTGCTATCCAGAAACCTGCCTTCGATAAGACTGTGTAGCTTTTGCAATAATGCTGGCTTACTGTGCAAGTGTTCCATTAACAAACTGCCTCACCCTTTGCCTCCCACGCTCCATATTTAGCCCAAGTACACTATGAAAAGGTCACATCTTTTTTCCTCTCCTTGCATGCATTTAGCAAGCCTGTGCTTAACTTTCTCTGTTTGGAGCTTCCCTCCTTTGCTTCCACATGCTTTTGCCTCTCCACCCACCTGTCACAAGTCGGCCTCAATGCCCTTCACACATTACCATTTGCTATACTGTGTTTTTTTTTTTTTACTAACCAAAGTACTTTCTCTACTTAACTTTGATTAGGGTGCCAAAGCACAGAACTGAGGGGTATTAAGACTCAGCTACTAATATGGTATAGGGGTGAGCATTTCAGCTTAAGAAACTAAGAATGCTTGAGTTTATTATGTGTTGTTTCAGACACTGTCTCTCTACCTCAGTTTGTCTGCTGCCTCTCATTAAGCCAAGCAACTAATTCTGGCTTTTCCAAAATGTTGTTTCTGAGGTTTAACACCCTTGGTATTCTCACCCTCATTTATACACCTAAATCTCACAAGCTTCCTAAGTTGATGCTTACACCTTTCCAAGCATCTTCAGGCTCTCCAAAACAACCTTTTACATCACAAACAATCCTTTCTAGCTACCCTTTTATCCCTCAGGGAGTCTGCTTTAATTATACACTTCCCAATTACTCCAGCACTTGTTTCCTTCACCTGAAATAGTTATTAACTGAGGTGAGTCAGAGCTCCAGCTCTGCTGAAGGGCCAGCTCATCCTGAAATATTAGTGCTTTTGAAACCAATTTAGGAAATCTGTAGTTAAAAGAGTAAGCACCTTCATAGATGCATCATACTACCTCATGCCCTGTCTATTAGAAATCTTGTTCTCATGTGATTTGAAGCTTAAGTGTATTTGGAATTCCTTAAAAATCATCTCTTACCCACCAGAACCATGAGAGCAAGCAAGAGTAGAAAAAGGATTTTCAGGTGCCTAGTAATTTATATTCTCAACTCAAATTTACCAGTGCAAGTGAGTTCATTGCATTGGAAAGGAAGGTAAGGTTTGATGCTGTGAGGTGGGATTGGCCACTTCCATGCTACAGAGCACTGATCTGTTCTTGTAACCACAGACTTTGCTCTGTTTTGCCAGACATGACTTATGTTCATGATTTTCTATGCTCAAGCTCTGTTAGTCTTTGTTCAGTATCATTCATGAAAAGTTTTAGGGAACAATTTCTGTGAGTACTAGTAGTACCAATATTGAAATGGTAGCTGAAATGATACAGTGATGCCTGTTACCTGCAGGTTGTGGAGGTTTGTGCCATGCCCTACAGCTGAGGACTGTAACAAATGCAAAATAGTATTTTTGGGGAGGCTGCTGGACCTAGGCTAAGACCTATAGCTCTCTAGCTCCTAGTACAATGAATGGAGCTGGGCTTGCCATTATTGCACAGAGTAACAAATCCTGTCCTGAAATCATGACACCGTTTGGTGAATACTTTTCTTTTTAATCTACTGACTGATATCTTGCAGAACAAACTTCTACAGGCGTTAAGATGAGTTGCTCTTTTTGAACCACACCTGTGTTTGTTCCCAGGGTTTGCTCAGTTTTTGTGAAAACTGCTAGTTCATTCAAAACCACCAAAAGGCTCAGTTCAAGGCTTTCAGTTATACCCATGTATGAGAAACTCATGAGTATTTATAGTTTCATTTTGTATTTTCTTTTTCTTCCCTGTGCTATTTCTACTGGTTCATGGAGATTTGATTTTTGTTTTTTACATCTCTACCTGTGAATGTTCTTTATCAAATTGTTTCTGGAGGGAGGGGAATATTCCGTGCATAATCATAAAAGCAAATATTTCACAGAAACAAGCTCTGATATCAATTAGTTTTGTCACACTGAAATATATGATAGTGGATAATTCTGAATTTTTATTATAATAGTCACAGATTTCTCAATAATTACTATACATTTGTTTGGGGTTCTATATTCTGAGCATTTTAAAATGGCAGTATTAGGGATTTTCTTATTAAAATTATGTAATTTATATTTCTATTGTATAAGGTAGTGAAATTAGTAAAACAATATTCTGAAATACTATCAGAAATGAGTTTGGCAAACATATTTTGTTTATCCCTTGTAACTGCTAGATATACATTTCATACTCAAGGCTGTGCAGTGTGAATGTTCAATATAAGTGTAAAATGTAGAACCTAGTTTAAATTCTGCTTTTCTCTTTTTGCCCCTCAATAAATAGGATTTTTTAACAGTATTTCTAGCTTCACTGTTATAACTGATCATGATATTAATGAAATAGCAAACTAAAGTTGATGCTTCATCCTAAGCTGAGGCTTGAAACAAATCTTCCACAAATCTTTAAGCTAGCCTGTTCCTACATATCCGGATTTCCTCAAAGTCTCTTTTTATTGACACCCTTGAAATGCATATTGAGTACTCTACCTCTCATGCTCTTTGGCTGGTTTGTGCTGTGTCAAGATTGTCTTCCTGTTCCCACCCACCATCACATTGTCTGTCAGTTGTAAAAAAGAAGAGTGAAGTTTTAAATGCTTCTGCCAATCCATTTTTGTTATCTGGTGCTGAGCTAGCTGACTGTCACATGTGCAGTTTCCTACATTGATTCACAGACAATAGTGAATGGAGTTTTTATCTTAATGAATGTAACTTTATTGTGTTTGGTGGGTAGGAATTATTTTTGAGTCTTTGTAGACACCAAGAAGCTCCTTACAGACTGAAGCTGTTATTAAAACAGCTAAATATGTGTCTATTACCTTAGTAAATGAGAGCATGAACTGTCCCACTAAAAGGTAAATGTGTTTTGTAAATAAATATAACTGAGAAATATGTACTTCTTCCTTTTTGCAAGCAGAAGAAATTAATTTTAAATAAAGCAAATAACTGGAATTTTTGCTCATCTAAACATGACAATCATAGCAGAGGAATAATGCACCCAGCAGACAGGTCCATTTTAGCTATCTTCCTTTCCGTACAGGAGGGCAGAAGCACTATCAGACATATAATAACTATTGAACTATCGTATAATGACTATTGTACATTATTTATAGCAGTCACTAGTTTCCATTCATAAAGTAGCAGATTATTTGTCTAGTTCAGAAAATAGTTCGAAATACCATCCTCAGTTGTTTAAACTACCTCACAGCTTGCATTGGGTAGCATGTCCAACCATTTCAGTTCGAAGTGACCTTTTGATCTGACCGGTTTCCTGTCTTTTTTGGAGCAACTAGTAGCACATGTGAGGATTGGCACTTTCAACTGTGCTGATTATTCAGGGTGTAAGTCCTACTCATTGGCAAGTTTGAAGAGTTTGTTGTTTTTATTATGCCAGATAAATTTGGTTAACTCTTAAAAAGTTAAACTTTATATTTAGTAATGTGTATTACTAACCCTCAATAGCTCAGGTAAAGTTTCCGTTTTCAGCCTGTCAATTATAACCATAGTCAGTGTCAGTCTGGAATTGCATTGGGGCTACTGTACTAGTAATTTGAAAATTTCCAGTTTTATTAGTGATTCCTTGGAGTGTGTGGGTCAATAAGCAATTATCAGTCCTGAATTACTCTACATTTGATGGCTCTGGTCCCATTATGTCAGCTGTTGCGTGACTAGGTCCTTTGTTTGGCTTTCTCTCAAATGTTAATCTTTAAAAGATGTTTTTCATGATGATGAGAAATAGCATGTGAGAATTCAGATGGTTGCACTTAAGAGACTTGAGCAATCTTTAGTATGTCCTATAGTAACACAGTGTTTCTCACTCACTTGTAGAATGCCATTGCTTACACCAGCTTGGTGTGATTTTTGATGAAAGCTAAATAAGGAGAAATTACCTTAAAATGAGCCCAAGGAAGAAATGATGATGATGAACAGATGAAAACATTCCAAAGAATGAAAGTCTCGTTCAGTCAGTCAGTTCATTCTAAGACTTTTCACTGTTACTAAGCTCTTCTGTAGCAATATCCATAATATTTATTTCAATCATTTTCTATTGTCTTGGAAAATCTTTATACTAGAAGAATGATGGCATGACTCAGTTACCCATGCATTTGCCACCTCTTGTCTATATTATACAGTAGGATATAACAGAGTGTGAATTTGGCTGTCCTTAGGAAACCATGTAATAAAAAAAAATGCTGAAATACATCTCTTCAGCAAAAGGTGACTAGCACTAGAGGGTGACTAGCACTTTAAAACCCTCCTGTTTTTCTCCACTGGCTGACCACATGTTCACGAAGTTGAATCAAGTGCTGTATCACAGTCCTTTCCTTCCTTACTCTGTGGCATTCATCCCAGATTTCTAAAGATAAAGTCTGTGGCAGAAAATTTCACCTTTCTGCCCCATGGAAATCTCTACAGGGCTAAATTTTACTGTGCAGGAGACAGTGTGGAATAAATGCCACCAGAAACCAAGGGTCATCATCATTTCACCACCTACAGCTCCACATACTCTGAGTATTTTACTGACCTTGCCTTTTCTAAGTTGGAAATATCACAACATTTAAGTAAAAAAAAAAAGGGGGGGGCAACAAAGCAAAACAAGGCAAAGGAAACCACTATTAAAACAAACAGCACTGCACACACTTCTCTCCCCAGAGAAAGAATGAGAAAATAAACAACATATCAACAGCTGTTAGTCACATTGTTTAATGTGCTACGGGATGATACCTACTACAGGAATTGACACAGTTTAAAAAATCTATATGGAGCAGAATAGAATAGATGGATTTTGGGTAATAGCATTAGAGGAATCTCTTCTTATCTTTGACACAGTTATCCTGCATAGGCAAAATGATATCACAGTGTTGAGGACAATCGTAGAGAAGCAAGTTCACATTTTCCTCTGTAATTAAATGCTGAAAGTTTTGCCATTTTTAAAATTTTTTTAACAACAGAAGAAAAGGCATGGGGTAAGTAAACCATTTTATAGTAATTCCTGAAAAACACTTCTTTTAAAATTCATCAGTTATTTTTTAGCTTCTCCCAAGCCGTTTTTTCCTTCATGTTAAGCCAGTGTTTTTCAAGGAAAACGAAAAGAATTTCTAAATAAATGGACTCCTATACTGTGAAAATTTTTAGTTGTCAAGTGTATCAGTATTCATAAACATAGCAAAAAATGTACTAAAATGTTTCAAATTAAGGATTGAAATTCCAAAAGTATTTTTTAGTATCAGATCTTTATACACCTAAGTAGAAGTAAATCTTTTCTGACAACCTGCTGCAATTACGGATGCTGTGCAGTTGAAAACCTCCTCTTGTGGAACTCATTTGAAAAGGTGTTGATAGCCTGTAGAATTAAGCAGTGACAAGAAGTGCCTGCGCTTCCTGAGAAGCAAACCTTAACACAGCTGTGTAGTTATGCTACACTGTCAAGGAAGACACGGAAACATGACCATTAGTTACATGCTACTATGTAAAATAAATGATGATCCATTTGTGGCCTTGTACATCAAATGCAAAGTAGGCCACAAAAATTATAAGCATGGGCTTTGACTCGCCCTTCTCTGCTCTGACTCTGCCATCCTTGACTGAAATAGATTCATGGTCATGATGGGAAATTAACGTTGGCTGATGACAAGCTGCCGACAAATCTTTGTCTCCCTCCACCCATGTAAAAGACAGCTGCGTTCCCATCACTTAAGCCTGCTACTCATTGATTCATTGATTCCTAGAGGTCTCAGAATAGTCTTTTAAAAAGTTAATCTCCTGTAAGTGAGAAGTCTTTCTTTATTTGCAAACTTCATCATGTAAAAATTTTAGCTTTGCACTTCAGTGTCTATTTGTTACAAATGAGTTTAATGTACCTACCCAAAATCAATTCTGTCACAGAAAAATACATTGTGCTGCTATGACTGAATCTATTGCCTTTATAGATAGCATTATTCACATATAGCATGGGCTTAAATGGAAGAATAATGTCTCTTCAAGTAATTGTTAAGATATTTGTGGTAAAATGCAAGTGGACAATCTGTAACCAAAGGGCATTTTTAAAGCTCGTTCCACCCCATCTTTTTATGGCTGAGATGTGTCAAAAGTGTCATAGTGATGCATCTGTCTATCTGTCTCTGTTTATCAATCAATCATGCTCTCTTTCTTGTACCTCAGTGTGCTTTTCTATGGCAGTATAGACTAATTTCAGTGTTTTGTCAGCATCAAACAATAATACATAACCAAATTCCCCAAATCAGAGCCTTAGAGCTTCTTAATTGTGACCAAGAATTGAAATAAGTGTGAAGATTGTTCTTAAACAACAGTTCAGTGAGTCTGCAATCCAGATTTTTTCTACTCTGAGCATTAACCTATTTTCTTCTGCCTCTACCTCAAAAGTAATTCTTTAAAATAAACAACACAGCTTGAGAGTGCCTAAGAAACCAGGTTAGTTTTCAAACTGTTTCAGTCCTTTGTGTGTGCTTTCTGTTTCCACACGACAGGCACATGACAGGACCTGACGTGTATATGAATAGGAATGAAAGTGTCCGCAGTTGTTGTGCTGAAAGTCCATGTATCACCATTTCTGACTTTCCTCAGAAACACAAGAGAGGCATTTCCATAGCTGTCTCACTGCATCAGCTTGGGGAAAAAAAGCCCAAAGATCATCGCAGCCAGCAGAAGTGGATCACCTCAGGGTTCCTTCCTTAGCTTTCAGGGATTTGCAAGAATTCAGTGGGCATTCTGGATCAAAACGGCTTTGGACCTAGAGTGGGGGATAAATTCACCTTGATTCTGTGGTGTTAAGGACTGCCAGGGACACTGTAAAGGGCCACCTGAGCCATTTGTCCCTAATGGAAACTGTCCATGTAGCTTCAGAGATTGTTTCTGAGCTTACAGAGTAATTGCTGTGCTCATCTGGACACCCTGTCCCGATCACTGTACAGTAGAAGTGTACAGAGAATCTGATTCTGGGCAACCTGCACTAGGTGACCCTGCTTGAGCAGAGGGGTTGGACTAGATGATCTGTAAAGGTCCCTTCCAACCTCAACCGTTCTGGGATTCTGTGATTTAATTCCATGTCCTTTCCACAAAGCTTTTTCCCCTTTTATAAAGCCTCAGATGCATCCACAGGGCGGCAGTTCTTTGGAAGCTTGTCCTGCCTAACCTGTATTGTAAGTGCAGGTAGAAGCAAGGAATCCTTGACATTGCTAAATGTTGCAGAATTATGCTAACCTTGGCAGATCTTAGCAGTCTGGACACATACAGACAGGCTTTGGAAGACTGAGTAGGAAAGGTTCAAAAATTTATGATTGGACTGTGAGCATCCTTCTATAAAGTGAAGCATCCCTTCTCAATTGCTAGGATGTGGTAAATGACCTTGTTGACACCTCCAGTCTCTTTCAATACAAATTAGAACATGTTAGCCTAAACTAAAAGCATCTCTTTAAGCCACTTCAACACAATCTGCAAGATGTGTTGTCTTGTGTATGTCTGTGCCCTTTGTTGCTGTTCATGAAGCTTCAACTGTAAATATTACTGATACTGACACATATGTTCTCTAGCTAGTTTATAGGCATCTCCCTCCCTCCACCCCCTCGAGGAAGGGTTGCTGCAGTTGAATTCCTTCCATAACTGGTCCCTTCCCTCTTGTTTCTATGTTTAGGAAGGGATATTGATTCCTGGTCTTGCCTTCCCCTTCTTTACATATCAGGGCAATGGAGGGAAATATCTAACTTTTTCCTCCTCAGATTCTCTCAAAGAACAAATACTTGTGAAAAAGGAAGGGGGTGCCCATCTGTTACTTCTTTCACATAGATAATGCTTATTCTACTAATGACGTAGTAAAGTACACAAAGTAAGCCAGCTTGTGTCAAGATACACTAAAGAATATAGATTGAAAATATTTGGATACCTTGGACATGGGGCTACTGAATTACTGTCAGCAGGAAAAAGAGGGTTTATATTCACTTCGGTGTAAATGCATGATAGAAAAGCGAAACAGGATGACCAAGTGAAGAAGGGTGACAAAAGGCCACATTGTCTGACTGTTTTCCACACTACTCCCCTCTCTTTGATCACATACCCTCGCCACCACCCTTGTAAAGACTCCCCTGGGAAGAGACAGTGGCCCGCTATCACAGAATTTCCAGTTCTCTAGACAGAGTGTAGCTATGTTAATTTTTTTAAAGAATCGGTTTTGCGTGAGGCAAATAAGATACTGCTGTCCAAGTTTTTGCCAGTTGATTATTAGGTGGCTCATCACTTAAAGAGAAAGGAAGTACAAAAGATGCATTTTGATACAATTGTTTTCCTTTCCCACTTTCTTTCATCTTTTCTTCTGGAGGTGGCTGGGGGTAGGTCTATGTCATAGCTCTTTTATTCCCACTTAAAGAGCTCATAATATGGTTGAAATAAGATGGACCATGTTTCCCATTCAACCTGTGAAAAAAATTCTGAGTCAGCCAGAGACAGCAACTTTCAGTTTTCCCTCAGGAACATGGAGCCTCCCAGCAGTCAAGAGCTGTGAGTGTGAGCTTGAGGTATGAACCTGAACCTCGTGCTAAGTAGTTTGGTCATTGTTTATACATTTCTGTTTCGCTTCTGTACTTCCTGGCCTATACCTGTTCTGAATAGGATGAATATATATAGCCCTCTGTTCCTGCTTGATTTAATGAACTAGCTGCAGAAGGCAAATATAAAGGCTCTTTTACCACTCATGTAAAGAATAATTGTAATAATAAACACCCTAGCAGATGTTGCTGCTCTTCCCAGCATTATTCAGTTCCAAACAATCTACTTTCCATTAATGAAGAAGAATACATATACAGAATCTGAAAGTTGAGAGGGGGAAGCAAAGGAGTGTTGAGTCTGAATCACTGAGTTTGTTATGAAGTGGCATTATTATTGCTAGTGCCATGGGATATTTACACATCTCTCACTTTTTGTGTAACAATTGTCATCTTTTCTAAAATGTGTGTGCATATGGTGAGTGTGGCTGCTAGCTACCTAGCTCTCAAGTACATTTGCAGAATGAACTATATATATATATATATATAAAAACAGTTTCTTGATTGGGAGAGAGGAAAAAATAACCACAGAGAAAATCCACAGCTGTTTGGGCTAAAAAATCTTCCTTCTGAATGTTTGTGTCTGCTCACTTGCTCTCCTTGTGGTTTGGTTCTATTGTTAATCTTCTTTATGACAGGCAGCATTGTTGAATGCTGATGAAACATTGTTCGGTTTTAGGCAGTTCTAGCAATTTTGGGGAGCCTCACTATCTGACCTACAATATTTTGCATACTGTTTCAGGTAGGTCCGACTGATGGATTACGTTCTGCTGTTATTTTGTGGGGGGGTAAAAGTGAACTGGTATCAGAGAACATCAGAAAAGATGAGGTTTTTAAACTCTGGTCTAAGTTTTCTCCCTCTGCCAGTAGATCTTACTTCATATTCTAATTTCTAAATGGTTCTTGCAAAATTTGAGATAAGATTTCCTTTTCTTAGGGGACTTTCAAAATTAGGTAGATCTTCAGCTGCTCTGACTTTTTTCAAGCCACATGAGCTTTACAGATTTGCACTACATTTTTACTGCAGTGGTGTAGTGTACAAGTTTGAGGTTAACTGTAGTAAAATCTGGACCATATTTCTACCCACAGTGTTAGGACTGTAGAAATCTTGCGTAACCAATCTAACTTTGATTGTAACAAGATGTATAAGCAAACTGTTAGTTTGAAAATTAGGTCACTTAGATAAATCCCTTAATATGGACTTATGTGAGTACAGTAGCCTTAATAGTTAATAAAATTACTGAAGGGTAAATTGAGCCACTTAGAATATTTATATAAACTGTTCCTCCTGAGGTGGATGCCTGAAATAGAGCTGGGTGTCTGTGCAAACCATAAGCCCAGTAAAATCTCTATCTCATATTTCTGCATGACTCCTACCTAAGTCTGCATGTTTCAAAAGAAGGATTAAAATGACTGTGGTGCACAAAGCTTCCCTCACCAGCATTTTTCATTCCACATGCAATTATTTATTTATGTATGCATGGTTTCCCGAGTATACTTCCCTTAGAACATTTGAGTTATCAATTCTGGAAATCAATAAAACACATCTGGTAAGTAAAATTTGGATGGTACCATGCTGTGATAGCTTTTGTAATACTTCCTGCATTCATTATTAATGTTTCATTATTGAATTAATAATTTAAAGTTATCTCTGATAATTTTAACAATTCTCAGTCTGTTACTTTTTTATTATTATTATTATTTTGGGGGGGGGTTAACTTCATGTGCTGGGACCAATATCCTTCATATATTTTCAAAGCTTCGGGGACTAATCAGAATACAGTAACACTCAGGAAAAATGAATAGATAAATATTGCTTAATATAAAGAAAAGGTAAGCTGTCTGTGAACCTCATTTAATTTTTTTTTTTCTTCTGAGCCTCTACTTTTTCTTATATCCGTCATTTACTTTTTCTCTAGTTTGCTTTACAGATGTAAGGGGTCTATCACTTCTGGGACCTGAATAAAGATGAGTTTGAAAGTTCTACCATTTGAATTAAAAAATGAATATCCATCAGTTTCTTGTAACTAAAGATAGTAGTAGTCCAAACAGGAAGAACTGGCAAACATTGCGGTGGGAGAGGCTGAGTATCCAATTTTTGTAGTGTGTGTGTGTTTTCCATTTAGAAACTGGATGGAAACAACTGCCTCGTTTCTTGCGCTCACGGAATAGTTTTTTGATGGTTGTATCTTTCCAATACTTTTCCTTGGTCTAGAGGGCTTTCTGCTGCCATGTAGAAATAAAAGCAGCTTTTGGAAAATTCCAAGAGTAGAAGTTCTTCAGTGTACTTCTGCAGATACCAGAAACAGATGCACCGTTCCAGAGTGGTTTAACTAGTGCCAGTACTAAGGCAATATGACCTATTTGTTATTTCCTTGCTTATTACATCTCTTACACGATCTAAGGATCATGTGAATCTATTTGGTGTTCATTATTTCACTACAAACTCATATTCTTCTAATTATTCACCATGATTTCCATGTTCCTATCAGAATCATTGTTTCCTAGGGTAGATGAGTTTCCTTTCCTGTTAGCATGGCCTATGTTCTTTGTTACAGACCTGTAACCTTCCATTTGAAGTACTTATTCCTCCTTGCTTACGAAAAGATCCAGAACTTTGTTTCAGGAACCAGTCTTTGCCATTATTTCCATTTTCTGGTCTTTGTATCAGTAATTAAATCTCCAGACATGCAGGTTACCTTAATGGTAACTAGATGTATAAGGCAAGTAGATAGTGACTAGTAAGATCCACATTGTCTTTGTTTTTACCATAGAAATATTTATGAAATTTTGAGTTTTCAAGAACATGACCAGATAATATAAAAGATTAGATTTCCCCTACTTCTTGAATTCAACACATATACTTAAAATGAGAGAACAAAATGAACACAGCTGATAATATACCTACAATTACTGACTACAGTAGTTCAGCAGAAGCCTAAAAGTAAGATGTCTTTCATACTATCTTCAAAGAATTGCCGGGTTAGTAAAAAGCCTCTGTCATCATCTCTCAAGATGGTTCTCATCAAGTTATGTGTCATAAAATGAGTAGTTGATACAATAATGCATCCAGCTTGCTCAAGCTGCATCCATCATATACAAGGGATTCATCCGATCAAACTGTGTTGTTTTATGCATTTTGACAGACAATACTGAGCTAATTTAAACACAAAGTTTTAGTAAATAAATACAAATTGTTGCCTTGCGTTCTTGTTGCTCTAATTTTCAGTTGAGAGATAACTCTATTATCTTACAATTGGATCTGTTAAGTTAACACATATATACATTTTATAATGATAAATGTATATGCTGCAATCTTTTGGCAAGAGGTTATTTTGACCCTTTTCATAATCTTTTGGGGGGTATAAGCTTAACATATCTGTATTTCTGTGCATAATGAGTTTTGTAAGTCCTACATAGTATATGTAGCAATGTGCCTTATATGAGTTGGATATAAATCATGTTTCTTCTGCCCATTTAGCATATATGTGATTATGGGCCTCTTTAATGTCATAATATGTGTTATATAGGATACATAATTAGGAATACTGTGTGTGAGAATCTAATTTAAGGTTCAGGGCTACATGCCTGAGGAATTTTCACTGACATTAGTGGGAGTCACACATATGGGAGCTTTCAGGACATTGGCTATATCATATTCATTGACTTAAAAAAATTCATATTCTTTCATCAATGCTATCAGCAATTCTTAGGAAATATCACTAATTTCTATCAAAATTGGCAACAATGCACTAAATATAGTCCCTTAGCACAATGCAATAATGGTTACAGAAATGGAAATCTTTCTGAAAAAAATATGCTTTTATCTTTCAAAGATTGAAAATCTTCCAAATATATCACTTAGAATGATATAATATGGCTGGTTTAAAGCTTTCCTTTGGAACTGTTTTTAGACAATTTTTGAGTTTGTTTGGGTTTCTGGAGAAACAAAATTAATCACAAGAAACTGCTGTTTCTTCAGAGAATGTTAATATCTTATAAAAAGCAAGACCGTATATTTTAGTCAAAGAACAAAATCTAAAGCAATTTGATATGACACTGAAGAATCTCATAGAAATGAAATGTTGGTGCCTGATATTCTCATTGTCTTCCATGAAGACTGTCTGGAGACAGGTGGTCTAACAATTCTAGTGATGTGCTTTGACCTTTGAAAAAAAGGAGATAGTTTGAATTCAGATTTGGAGCTAGTATTTTAAAATGGAAGTCCACAGTTCCCTATTAAGTAAAAGATGGACGTATTTCTGAACAACTGCATAGCAGCAACCAATTTTCCATTATGGACCCCTCCATCTCTGGGCCCACTGAAGCAACCATGATTAAGATTATGCTCCTGCCTGTTTGCTAGCTAAAACTGCCTCCAGAGGAGTAGAGAGAGAAGCTGTAATTCTCAGAGTGAGCTGAAGATCATCACCCTTATAAGGGCCTCAACCTCTGAACACAGATCAGTGTGAGGGATACAACAGTTCTCTCTTAAGGAATTTAAGAAATGCGAAAATCACAGCAAGCATGGGAAGGTGCTGAGGTGTAGTTAGGAAGCATTGTGGACATGGTTTATACAACCATTTAATTTAAGAACAATGAAGATCATAAGCATTTTATTTGGTCTCTCTGACATCAGAGCTCAACCTTGGGGTACCTCAAGATCTGAGTATGACTAAGAGCTGATATAAACTGGAGCAGCTTCAAGGTCTGTTTTGGGGGAACTGTCAAAAAGTAGAGGTCCTATCCTCCCTAGGAGTCCTTTGCTCCCTGGGCTGCTGCTTTTACTAGATGCTGGACCCAAAGTGGCTAGAGAGCAGCTGAAGATTGTTCTATTATATCTATATTTTATCTGTTCCACACATCCCTAGGTATATCAGCTTTTATTATTCAAAATTACTTGCCTTTGACATACTACATTCTGAAAGTATATTTATAGAAATGTTATTAAAGAAGTGAATCTTTCATTGCTGAAAGTTTTCTATAATGCTGTTTCCCCTTAACAATATCATTGTGGAGTGTTGGAACAGACAGCTTTATAATAAGATAGAATGTAATTGATAATGCAGACTTACTTGATAGTGAAAAATGAGACTGTCACCAGCCTCATGGAAAATCATTTTGGTAGAACAACCTTGCAACTGAAAGAAAAGAAATAACCCAAAACAGACAACTGATGTCTATTAAAATTAGTTCACATTCTGCTTTTCTATTCCATGTTGGTTTAACACTTACTTCTTGATTAGTCCATCTTTGATCTCATTTGTCATTATCAAATCATTGGACATACTAATGTTTCTCTGAAAAGCAAATATACTGAAATAATCAATAAACCAGACACATTCTAGGGCAGGATTCAACCAAATTTATTTCTTTAGAATAATACCTTACTCCATAAATGCTCCTATTTTTTTTGTGCATCTCTGCACACTTGCAGTATAAAGAGTTTTAAATAAATATTTCAATCTATTGTTATTAATTAATAAAGAATGAGTTCAATGAGAAAAGTGTTATAGCCATCTTCAAACACATGTGGGTTACTAATAAAAAAGAGGAGAGAGATTGCTTATAGTAGTGTGTAAAGGCTTTATACTCTGAATAACGGTGTAAATTAAGAGGAAGTACATTGAGGGTGAATAGACATGACATGTGTGGTAAAATAACCTGGAAACTGAAAATATATTTCCAAAGAGGCAAAGACAGTCCCATGATATGCTTGTTTCTGCACCATCAAAGTTAATGCATCAAGCTCTATCCATCTATATCTATTTTAAGATGGACTTGAGAAACAAATGAGGAATAAATATGCTCTAGAGGAATTTCTGCATTAGCAAAAGCCATCTACACACATTTTAAAATGGACCTGAGAAGTGAATGAGGAATAAATATGCTCTAGAGAAATTCCTGCATTAGCAAAACTAAGTGATGTACTAAGCCTTTTCCACCTCTAATTTCCGTGATTCTGTGATAGATCTGTAATTAGGCTGCTGATCCTTAAAATGCTTTCTGATGAAATAGCATATAATACAGAATGAGCATTAGTAAGCTAGCCTTTCCTAGATTTTTTTTTTTTAACACACAAAAAGAGAGCTAACTCCTGAATTTCATTTTTTCTTTCTCTCTGGAACAAACTTTATACTTGTAAGTGATATCCAAGATTTATTTCCGAGGAAGGACTTCTCATTTATAAGGACTAGTACCTATTAAAAAATAGCATTGCACAAATTAGGCAGATGCCATATCTGTTTGCATTTAAAATTCAACTTTGCTCAACAGCAAACAGCAATAGCTAGAATTAAAGTGTAGGAATGTAGTTTCCTGTGGAAAAGTATATTTCAGTGTTGGCTTCTTTTGTTAAGCATGAACATGAATATCTTCTTGCAGAGCTGCCCCACCAGGCCTTCTGCCATGACAGTCAGTCTTGCAGAATCTTCTCCCATTTCCACTCTTACATCATTAAGCCTGTATTGCTCTACTGTGCAGTGTTGCACTGTGGCCTCTCAACACCATCATGATCTCCTGGGCTGGATTTTTTCCCCATGACTTTATTTGTCATCTGCTGACATTAATGGCTCTGCAAGGCTAGGGTCCCACAGAGGAGAGAAGATATTCTGTTGTTCTCCACCTATTAGGATCTTGCACATGAGCAGTTTCCTATTCCGCTTCCTCATTACCCCTATCGCCTGGCCCAGAACATGGGACCTTGCACACTGGTAGAGAAGAAATGTGGAATGGATAAAATTTGGGATACTTTCTGACAGAACTCCCCTGATTTCAGAGAAACTGTCAGATTGCTAACACATATGAAAATCACCCATTTGGGAATTTCCATGAGTCTAAGAGTAGCTTCTCTACACTTTATTGGAGCTAGTGGAGCAACAACACCAAATACAAAATGAATGTGTATGTGTAAAAATTACCTTAATTTCTTTTCCAGGCATGCAGTCCAGGCATTCAGTCTAGGCATTCTGGATGTAATGCCATTCTGATTTGAGCAAGGTTCAGCCCACACATCAGGTTTCCAACATAAACCTGCATGTTGTATGTTTAATATTTCTGTAATAATACCTATTGCTGGCATTCTGTATGCTGTTTGACATGCTGACTGAAGACTCATTTTATTTTAAAATGGAGTTAAATAGCTAAACTATTGACTGCAATAAAGACAAAGAAGAAACAGTCTTACTGATTTTACACCAGCTTTATTTAATTTAAAAAGACCAAATTTTGCAGGATTTAGTCAGTCATGTAGACAAGTATCATTTGCTGTATTTTGTAAGTGACTTTGACAGAACAAAGATGTTAACTTTATAAAAAGGCTGCTAGGCACGCACAGTGGCAAATTTTCATAGTGTTTTTATTAACGATAAATGATTTCAAAGCTATCATGACCTGAAATAACATTATAATACTGCTACAATCTTTGCTGCAGCATGTCACTAAAAATAGACCAAATTAAGTCCTATCTAGATTTCTGTTAAAATGTGTGATTGTTTTTTAACAACTTTTTGGCTGGCTTGCAAAGAATAGGGCAACAGAGATATAGAGGGCTAGTTTTGTTAGCGAAAGTATAATAATTGCTGGGAATTGGATGCCAACCTAGAATCTGAGATACCTAGACTCAGCTTCTTGCTTTGCTACTGGCTCCTAAAGACTTGGAACAAGCTTTTAGGGACAGGTTTTTAAAGTGTTTTGAGAGATACCAGTGGTATTTTGAAAAATATCTTGGTGGCTAACTGGTGTAGGAGTTAATATTTAAAAAGAAATTAGGTGCTTAGAGTGGGACTTGAGCAGAATGTAAGGACCACAATCCAAAATTATGGTCCTATGAACTTATGCTCTGGTTCCCACTGGTGAAGGTGGCTTACTGACATGGCACCTCTGGATATTTTTCCTTTACACTTTTATAGAGGCCTGGTCCCAGAAGTATCACTATTATATAATATATTGATACGACTGAAAAATCTGTATCTAGACCGTGCTTCAACTTGCTCCATTCCAGGAACAAGGCATTTCCCTATCTCTGTACCTTGAGAGGATGAATCCAACGGACATGTTCTGAGCACACCCAACATACCTAGAGCATCAAGTGTCACACAAAATTCACCACTTCGTATACAACAGTTGTTTTATACAACAAACACCTCCCATATCCCAAGAGTTATCAAACCACCATATGGTGCTATGAGGAAAAAGGAAGCAGGAGAGGAGGGGCACTCTTCACCTGTTTTGTTGAAGATGTTCCACTGTATAAAAAAGCACATCAATAAATAAATAAATAAAAAGCAGAGAATGACCTTTTGCTCAGTGGGTTAGCTTTTACTGGCTAAAGGAGTGCCTTGTTTTCCTATATATTTGGCTATACCTATATAATTGTCTATAGAAGCTAATTCTGTGTATTTTACATTGAAAAATTATTGGATACAATTTCACAAATATGATTGTTTCCAAGACAGAAAATTCATTTTCTGATCACTTTTGCTGTTTAATAATCTGTAATCGAATGATGTATTTGGTTCCTCCTCTGTAATACTTCTTTTGTTCCAATCAGGTTAAGACAAACTGGGCTACAAGGAATTATGAACATGGCTAGAGACAATGTTTTGCACATGTATTTCAGGCTATAAAATATTTCTGTCTTCCCAAACCTCCTTATGGCAGTATATAAAATTGAGAATTAACAACAAACCATTCATTTGGAATGAGTGGTCCTCTAGAGGCATAATGGTTATAAATGATATGATAACACAGGAACATTTTTACTCATTTGGTGAGGTTGTAAAAAAATACAATTTACCTGACAGTCATTTAAAAAATACCTTCTGTTGAACTGATGAATTATAGAATCTTTCTCAGATTTAATCACACCAGATGAGGACTCTAAATTGCCTTTCCATTCACAAAATGAACAGTTTATCCCATCCAACACATTTGGGGCTGATGTATTGCTACTCAGTCTTCGTAGCATCAAAGACTGGAGCATCTTTTTATTATTTTTAGCACTTCCCTCCAACTATTTAAATTAGAAATAGTTTTTGTCAGCTACACACACTCCTCAAGCGCTCTGAGCCCTGTTGCAGTTCAAAAAAATTGCAAATACCAAAGAAAAGGAAGGAAACAAAAACAGAAAAGGGGAGCAAGCAGTGCTTCTACCAAAAATGAATAGTCAACACTTGTGATAGTTGGGGCAGGGAGCATGATCCCTATTGCTCTTCATGAGTTATTGTGTATGTGCCTACTGTATGACTACGAATTGTATCTCCAGACTATCTCCATAATACCTCTCTTGATCATACCTCAGCTGACATTCAGTGTACATATGGGAATTTTAATCCATCCAGACATTTTCTCTAGTTGGACAGCCTATTTGATAGGGTAGATCATGGAACTTTACAAAATAAAGCTTTCACTTACCTAATGCTCTTTGCCTTAAACTCTTTACAGAAAACGGAAGTGTTAAGTCCCAGATTTACAAAATAGGACGCTTAGGCATGTTGAAGAACAGTAACAGTTAATGGCTCAGCCACAGCATGCAGGAGGCCAGATGAGGATATTCAGTGCTCCAGATGCTGAAGGAGCAATGCAAGGACACCCAAACCAATTCTGCAGAGTCAGACTGTGTCTAGTAGGGCTTATTAGCTCAGGTTCAGCACTCTCTCACAAGCCAAAGTTGCTCAATGGGGAACCTTTAAAATGTTTTGCGCTACTCTTCCTAGTGCATCTCCTTTGAGAAAGCATGTCAGATCAGGCTCGGTATAACCTGATTTAAGTTTTGGAATATTCCTGTTCTTGCCTGTTGTGCTGGGTCTGTATAAATTGCATTTAGAACTGAGAATACTGGGGAGAAAAATTTAGAGAAATATCTTAGAGTCGTGTCAAATCCAGAAGCAGAATATAAGCAGAATCACCTGATTTCTCAGTCTTCAGTATCATGGTTAATTGGGAATTGACTGTAGCTGTTTAGTCTTTGTAACGTCAAAGGCTGGAGGAGACTTTTACTATTAGCTCTTCCCACCAACTCTTTAAATAGGAAGCATCATTCATCAGATGCACAGACTCGTCAAGTACTCACCTTTAAGTGAACAATCCACACGATCAAACAGATATTTTTAGCAGGTCTAAGTTCTCTTAACCTACTTAGCAGTTGTTAAAGAATTTGTTTTCTTCGCTCCTCTCACCTATTCTTTTTAATTTTGTATTTTATTTTAAGTGTTTAATCATCTCTGGCAGAATTACCACTTTTGTCACAAGCTTTCACATTCTGACAGCATTACTCATATTCCTTGGATAGAGCCTAAGTGTACTCCTTGCTTATATTTTCTCTTCTCATTGGAAATGGATAAAGCATTCTTTTAAAATGACTTTGTTTTATTTTGATATAAATAAACGAGGTTCCCACTAAGGAAATTCTGACAAGATCTAAGTAGTCTAAACTTCTGCTGAAATATAACAATGTTTCAGGTAGATTAGACCTTGACAAAAATTTAAATCAAATTATATTCTCTATGCTCAATTTTCTTTGGGGAACCAAAACCCACTGAAGTGTAAAAGTCTAATTAATTATGTAATATGCTAGTAAGTTTTAAATCAAGAACACTTGTGGTTTAACTCTAGCATGCCACAAGTGTGTTTGCAATTGACTATGACAACAAGATTATGACAGCTAAAAAAATCGGAAAAATACAAATAATCACAGAATCACAGAATAGGTGAGGCCAGAAGGGACCTCTGGAGATCTTCTAGTCCAGTCCCCTTCCCCAAGCAGGGTCATCCAGAGCCGGTTGCCTGGGGCTGTGTCTGCTCAGGTTTTGAATATCTCCAAGGATGGAGACTCCACAACCTCTCCGGGCAACCTGTTAGAGCATTCAACCATTCTCACAGTGAAAATGTGTTTTATTCTGGTAAGAATGGGCACTCTGTGCCCATTGCCTCTTGTCCTGTCACTGGGCAGCACCGAGAAGAGTCTGGTTCTGTCCTCCTTACACCCTCCTGTCAGAGGTTTATAAACATTGATGTTTAAGACATGTATAATGTCTTAAGACAATGTATAAACATTGATAAGATGCAAAAAATCGGTAACCAATTCTAGTTCTGCTATGGAGATTTATAGAATAGCATTGAACAGCAGAATGGCCAGACTGGCTCCACAGAAAGGGACATCTGGCACAATACTGAGGCATAGGGAAGGTGTAAATAAATTTATAGTATTTTTTTCACAGATAAAAGTTCCCAGCTTTGGGGGTATGTTCTTTAGTGACTTTCTGGGCCAGAAATTGCATCAGCATCATCGTATCAATAGCTATACATGCATTTGTATAAATACTTTTTGAATCCATTTAATTTTTTGAATGCAAAGCATCTTGTGGCAGTGAGTAGGACAACTGGATTTCACATTGTGAAAGAAGTTCTTTCTTTCAAACCTTATACCTAATCAATTTTTGCTGTGAGAACTAATTAGTAATCTGTATTACCTTCTTTTTTTGCAGTTCAGGGTATTTTCCAAGCTTGTGAGTCCTGGTTTGCTCAGCCTCCCTTCTAGAAAAACTGTTCTGTATCTCTGAGAACACTACTAATCTTTTCTAGTTCTATTCTATCCTTTTTTAAGATGTGAAAATTGCATGTAGTAAAGATGTGAATATACCACATGGTACCAGTTCCTTTACTTATAATTTCCAGCAGTCTATTTGTCTTTTTCATGTCTACTGTATGCATAGCTGATGTTTCATACATCCATCTCAGGCTCCAGCCTTTACGTCTAGTTGTAAAAGAAGTTTAGACAATTCTAAAGTTGGTGTAGATTGAGATCAAGTGGCTTCCTCAAACACATGCAAATCTTATTTAGGTGTATCTTTTATTTTTCCTTGAGAGAGCACTGTAACATATGAACAGCCTGCCCTGTTTTATTTTTTCACTGGGGTGAGATCTGGTACAAGGCTATGCCACATACGGGTGAATTCTAGGTAGAAACGATTCTCAAAGTTACATCACCTCTTTTCCTTGTGGAATCCACTTTCCTGACCACACCACTGCTCTCCCATTTACTTAGCCTGGCTGATGAAAAGGGATGGTAGAACCTGGGTTTCTTACATACCCTGTCCTCTCTGCCTTTTTTCTTCAGGTTTACTTACAGATAATAGTGGTTAAATACTATGTGCTTTCACTCAAAACCTTCCCAGAGTAAGAAACCCAATCTGAACAGATACTGCAATTCATTCTTGTGGTCACAAAAGGGTTAGGAACAGTCTGTGTTTATAAACACTATGAGGCAAAAATAAAACAAGCTTTTCCATCATCCGGAAAGAATCTGAGATACTGATCCAAATAATCATGTGTAAACCTCACTGTAGCCATGTAATACGGAATATCTCTGGAATGTAGTATCATATATGTCTATCTCATAGAAAGAAACCTAGAATCAAAGTCTCATCCATAATAATAGCATGTGGTAAAATATTTATTTATACTTGCCCATAGTAATACATTAGGCACTTCCAGAAGATGAAGACTTTTCTTTGGGACTGATGCGGTAATTGTTGTTTGAGAGAGAATATACTGCAGTATATCGAATTGAAGTCTCACATTTACCAGAGATACATAAAAAATAGAAATGTAGGACATGCTGCACAATCTGAAATGAACGTGCCGCAAGGGTAGAAAGCAAAAGCCCGTTATAAGAAACTGAAACTCTATTTTTCAATATACTTGTGTCATATCATATAATATTTAACCAGAATCTCAAAAGTGAAGGAGGCTTTAATGTGGAGTCATAAATCAGATTCTTGCAGCTCATAGGGAAGCCTTGTAAAAATTGAATCAAACCTCACAGTAGATAGTAACACATTATACAGTGAAAGAAATCAGCTTTGCCTTTTGTTTCCAATGGTGACATTTTGAGAAGGTTCACAATTTCATATCTGATAGGAAGGAGAAGATAAAAGTCTGTAATTGCATCCTACATCTCTTAGTGACACAAACTATAAAAAAGCCAATGTAGAGTCTTATCTGCAAAGCTGATATTTTAACATGGAAAATCAGACTCTCAGACACAATGAAGTTCTATGCTGAAGTACAGCTACAAGTGGCAGAACCTTGTTCCTGGCAGTGATGTTGTGTCCACTATGATATCTTTCTAAGCAGCAACTGCTGCTGAGCAGAATACTGCCAAGTATTCTTTTCATAGGTTAAAAGAAGTTAAATATAGGGTATAGCAGTTATAAGGGAAATAGTAAGTTTATAATAAAAACAATGCGTACATTGTATTGAATGTTTGCAAATACTTTAGAAACAAAGCCAGTATCGCCTTTATACCACTAATATCACCAGTATCAACCTTTGTCTCAACATTAGAGACAAAGAGAAGAGGCACAGAGAAGGGAATAAACTTGCCTAAATGGATCCGAGAGTAGAACAGCAGTCTTCAGTGTCTCAGTATATTACTCTATCGACTTTTGTAGCAAGGGAGAAGCTACCTGGATTGGTGCAAGGATAACAGACTTGGTTCTGTAAAGTGCAAAGTGACTTTGAGAGGAACCATACTTCCTTCCTATTCTCACAAAATTAGAGATCATCTCCTTTGGATAAAAGGAAGCCCAATTACAAATGTGGCAAAAAACACTAGCAAAAAGAAAAAAAGCAAAAATTTTGAGGAATCCAATATGCCTGATAGGGAAGGAAGAGTCTTACTACATGTTCTAAATATTGCAATTTATGATAAGTATATTGTTATAAAATTATTATGGTTGTATTTCTGTGTATGACAATTATTTTTTATTCTGCCTGTGTCCGGTAAAAGCATCTAGCTTGTACATCAGGGTTCAGTCCCCACTCTCTCACTTCATCTAACTCCCATCAGAGTGCTGCATACAAAAGAGCTGAAAGATAACAGCAGTATATCACACTGTTTCAGAAGTGCTTCTGCATCCATCACCTTGAGATTTCTTCTTTATATGAAGAAGATACTGCTATAAATTCTGCTGCAAGAAAATACATGAAGATAGACAGAAATGCAATGAAAAACTCATTCAGAACTACTGGAGAGCTAAACTTGAAAGTAGTAAAGATCAAAGACTAACTGTATGAGACTGCTTTTGATTTATTGAACACTATGACTGGTTGCCCAGGAAGCAATTAACAATGATAACTGAGAGAAATTAGTTCAAGATAACTATCTACAATGGATTATTTTTAACCTTTTTTCCTGCAATTTTTGAGAGTGTTTTTTTTTTTTTTACACCACAGCATTAAAACTGTTAAGTACAGGATTTCTTTAACAGTAAAAAGTTTCAAACATATCTTCATTTTTAAAGCTAGTATTTAAAGTAGCACAAGAGGATGTTCTAATGAAAAAACAAAAAAAATATTTTCAGTTTCAGGCTTCTTGAAAACTTTCTTCGAAAAGGTAAGAAAATGACAATGAGAAAGACATCCAAAAACCAACTAGATATTCAGCTAAAACCTATGTGAATCCAGAAGGCAGAAGTTCTGCAAAATTCAAGAATTAATGAAACATCTCCCACAGGAAGTTTCCTGTCCTGTGAGATGAAAGGCACTAAATAACTCCGAATTCCTTCAGTCTTTCTTTAGTATAAATTCATACAGCAATGAGACTCTGTAGCAAAGCAAATGTGAGTTGGAATAGCAGTAGACAAACTAAAATTATGTCCAACAGCTAAAATATTGTCAAGACAGCCAAAGAGAAAGATAGATAGAAGGACTAGACCTCCAGGGTTATCTCATCAGGAACTGATAAACAGTGCCTTTCATGTAGGGCTATGCAAGAAGACATACCTTAGGCAAAGACCTCATTGTGGACCAAATTTAAAACTCACTGAGGTCAGAGCAACTCAGCACTTCATATTAGCTACTAGATCTATGCAGACCCCTTTGACGTCACAAGTTTAAAACCTAGGGGAGTAAGATCCTAATTTACCAAAGCTTTCTTTCCTAACTACTGAACCTGAAGCTATCTTACGCTTCATTAGATTTTTTTCCTAATTCAGGATTTATTTAACATAATCTCAGAATATTCTTTTCTAGCTTTCTTGGTGGTTCTGTAGGAAATCCTGGCTTGTTACTTCATACATAATCATTTGCTTTAATTAGTTTATTCAGCATTATCTACATCTAAACACTCTCAGAATGAATGGATTTGCTGGCCTGAATGTTAATGTTGTATATACTTGAAGCAGAAAATCTGCATTTAGTTCAGCAGTATCAATATGTAGGTACTGAAGCAGAAGGTAGAAGCAGCATGCGCACCCATGGAGAATACAGTGCTTTTGCAAACAGTGTCACATTTTTTTGAAAAATACATCTGTTTTGCTCAATTGACACTCCATGATACTGCAATTATGAGCCATATGTGAGCGTGCTAATTTGGGAAGATAAATTAACATTTTAAAATCAAGACTTGGTGATGTTTATATCATTGAGAGCCAGATTCCATGAAGATGAAAGGGAGCTCCCTTACTTTTAGGGCAGGATTCTGTCCTAACTGCTGTTAGGTACGTTGAAAGAACTGTGCAGGGGTTGTGCTGCAACAGAAATCCCCAGAAGGAATCCTGGCAAATTCAGAGCTCGTGTTCACAGCATGGCCTCTGAGCTGGGTTTGAAGTAAAGCGTGCTTCTACTGCTAGTGTAGCCACAGATCAGGCACCCTCCCTACTTCTTTTCAGGCGTCAAGGTGCAGTCTTGGCCTCACATATGTCAATGTCAGAATTATGCCATCAGTTTCCCCCCAGGGTTCCTATGGTCAATTCAAGTTGGACCTGACAAGTGAAGTATCAAACATTTGAATTAAGTGGCATTATATGAGGTGGTTATTAATAATTTAATAATTACTAAATTTCTGATTTGGAGACTTTAATAAAAAAGTTGACTAGTGCCTACTCCTTTCTACATACAAAAAGCAATTGTCAGAATTTTCATGGTGAATTGAAAGTGACTTGAGACATTGATCATAACGGAAGTTTATCAAAAGCTTTTGTGATTGTATTTATTAAGGCTAGAAGTAATAATAATTAAAACTTTCATGAAACAGGCTGTTTTTATCCAGCTTCATGCCAACTCAACTGGCACTAAAAATACAGGACACACAGCATTCCACATAAGCATAGCTGTGTGCATCCATAATCTGATAATATACTGAGCCTTCAGTATCCGTTAGATCTGAGTTGCGCAGCAAAGTCAGTTGTGAGGAGAGTCAGCCTTTCAACTGGCTTAGCTAATCTAAGTGCAAGTTTTAAACATCTCCTTTTATTAGACTGTACAAAGGCCCAGCCCTGCAAGCAGCCCTATTGACTTTAATAATTTTATGATTAATGTTTGTAATGGGAGGTGCAAAGAACTTAGGAACAAGACAAATACAGTAAATGCCTAGTGCCTTTTAAATTTGTATTGTTTGTTTTTAAACAGCGTGGATGGAAAAGATTTACCAGCGCATCTCAGCATAGACAGAAAAGTTCCCTGCGATGTATAAAAGGTGTTTTGAGTAGAGTGGAGAATTTAGCTATCCATTTGCTTTTTATGACTTAATCCCTGTTACAAATTTTGGAAGTTTAAACCAGGGTAACTGTGTGTTCATTTCAAGATAAATCAAAAACATATCATTTATCATGGAGTAAAGGATTAAGAATGCAAATTTGTTAAGAATGCTGGCTCCTTGCCAGCTAATGAAATGTGCTATATTAGAGCAGCTTGTAGTTTATTTTTACATGGTGATTTAAACCTACACGTAGTTTGATCTGTGTGATTGAAGGGATAATCTTTGTCTCTCTGAGGCCCTGCCAATATGGGTCAGATAGAAATGGGGTCAGGTGTAACATCACATGTTGCATTGTGAAGAAGCTTTAAAGATTCATCTAAGAAAGTTTTCTTTGTTACTTTGCAAATAAGCCTGTCCTTTTGAATTCTAAATAAAAAATAAATCAGGTATTCCAATCCTGTTATCATACATGAGAAAGAAGAATAGTACACTGTGCAATATAGGTCATGAGCATAGATATTTTTATCCTAAGTTGCATTTTAATTTAAATCCTGTTATTGGTTTTGGTGTGGATCTTTTTCATAATAATGAGACAACATAACAGGTCTGCATTATGGAGTAGGCAGGTAGAACATTTAAATTATCATAAATAAATAGGGAGGATAAAACCATCATTACAGAAAAATGAGAACAAATACAAACCTACAATTTACCATCAGTCATTTATTAAGCTGTCTTTATTCATTTTCAAGGAATTGATTGGAGATAATGCCTAAATATCATGAGAGTCATGTAATGGCATAGTGGGTTAAATTTCTTTGCTCAAACTCAGTTGAAAAGATGGAAAACATTTTATTTTAGGATTCTCTTTTTTACCTTGCTAATGCCAATCTGCCGTTGCATTGGCACTGAAGAGAATTAGCAGAACGGTCCAGCATGCAGCTATCCTCTTGTGACAAAGCGTTTATGAAATGATCTTTTTCACTGTATTTTTTCTGCCCACTCTATAGGCAACATGTTATGGATATAACTAGAACTCAGCTTATGTCCTGGCCGTTCCCTCTTTGGAGTACCATCCATAGGTGCTTTATCAATAGCATAGTTTAAGCTGAAAACACCTACAGCTGACCTTTGCCCAGGATTAGGAACTCACAGCCTGCACCTCAGGAGCACTCAGTGCCCAATTTCCAGATGAAACTCAAAGCTAAGGTGTTGTTTTCCCCTGCCATTGAAATGTTTTCAAATATGTAACTAAAATTTGCTGCTCTCTGTGGAAAGGCGAAGTGGAAAGACAGAAAAAGATTTCTTTCCTGCCTTGGCCATGGCCTTGTTTTCACTACGCTGTCCTGAATCCAAGGTTGTCTCATTCCAGTGTGAGCCAGCGATAACACCTCAAAGTCTTGTTGCACAAAAGATGTTGAGACAGAGTCACAAGCAGAGAGATTTATTGGTGAGGGTCATAACTGATGGCATACATTGACTATAAAAGTGAAAGCAGCTTTGAGGGAAAAATAGAAAGACAGAGAAAAGGGAAAGGGAAAAGCCTCCCCAGCTGGCAGGGAGGAGAAGCAATGGAGCTGCCAAACAAGTGTCCTCCCCTGGACATCCCCCCCAGTGCAGCTGGTGATCCCTCCATGATACTTTCCCCATAGGAAGTACATAGTTTTCATCAGGAGCCCTGCAAATTCCGTGTTTGTTGTTCCTGCTTATGATGCTCTTAGCTCTGATTAGAGAACACTTTGGTCAGGAGCACATGTTGCATGTCAATAAATGGTTAAGCTTTGTGCTTGCTTATTATTGCATCCCTTAATGCTAGCCAAAAGCTACAGCCAAGCAGTTGGAAAAGGCAGGGAGAGAAAGGGTGATTCTCACGCCAGCGGCAAACACTTCCTGGGAGAACCTGCAACTGGGATTTGCAAGTACGAGGCCATGAGCATAACAGCACAGGCACAGCAGCATGAGAACAAGAAAGGAAAAATACTACCACAGAGGCTCTGGGAAAACACTGCCACAACAGCTTAGTGAAAGATTACAGAGGTTCAGGACAAAGACATGCTACAGGATTGCAAACAGAGGGCCCTTAGCATTTCAAAGGCTAAGGCACCTAAGGCACTGTGCCCGTGGGTGATGAGGATAACTCTGGCGGTGCTGTGCATGTGGTATAGAGCACACCTGCAACACTAACCCATGGTGCCTCAGCAGCCTCTGGTCTCTAGGTTCATACAGTTTCCACACTACTCCCTCCTCAAGCCTCATTTGAAGGAGCAAAATCTAACTTCCACTTTGACAAACTGGTTGTGGAACCAAGGCAGAAAAGAAAGTGGAAAAGTTATACCTTTAAAATAGATAGACGTTGCTTGATAAGGTATCTAGCTAACAGTCAGCTTTTGTCTGTACAACTAAGCAACAGTACAGCAAATGCACCAGAACATTACTGCATTGGAGTCTAAAAAGCATTCCTTTATGCCATTTGCTCTCTTTCAGATCCCACTGGTCAGCAAGTAACTGCCTGCCAGGCGATTATTCACAGTGGAATAAGGGATATGTTTCTTCCTGTTACTACCTAGCCAAAGGGATTCTTTGCTGCAGCTATAACCTAATTGTTGTTTTACCTTTTGCATACATGGGTTAACCTTTCCAGGGGCAAGTGGGAACTGGCTCCCTGCTGGACATTTGATTTTTGAATGGGCTTAAGCCAAATGGCTGCTCTTGTAGTGATAGTCAGAAAATATCCCTTTTTATCCTACTCTGTTGTGGACAGCCAGTTGGCAGTCCTTCTCAGGTTGGAATTTCAATGGACTCCTGGCAACTGTTTCCCACTTACTCCTCAAAGGAGTGGGAACAGTGTCTTACAATGTCATTTTGTTAAACTTTATTTCTTGCATAATGAGCAACACTCACAGGGATATTTGCAAATTCTTGAATACTCTGCCATTCCACTGGTAAAGCCAGTAGATTACCACTTCAGTTTGAAAGAGCTTCAGACAAGACAGTAATTTTATACCTTTCAGCCTTGAGCCAAAGAAAAATAAAGGTAATCCTGTTATCTTTGTGATTTCCTTTAAAAAGTCAACATTTACCAATAACAAGTGAATGCTGAGCTTAATCCTTCAGGCTTCAATCTCCAGTTCTCCCAAGGAGAATGTCTTTTACCTGGATAATCAATATTTTTTTCAGATATTTTGATATTCAGTTCAGTAAGAGGATTCACAGTGCACGTGCACACCCACGTGCATGTGTACAGCACACATGCAATAAATACATATTTGGCCATACGCTTCAGGTGTAAAAAATTAGTAATTTACCAAGGTATTTGTTAAGAAGTCAGGATATTTGGAGCACCTCTTTATATTTTTTCTTTGTAACATAATCACTTGGTCGTGTCTGGTCGTGTCAGTTCTTCAGTTATGATTAAAGCTAAAGAAAGAATGAAACCTTAAGGCTTATCAGCACAGAGTGTAAATGATTTCAACTCTATTTATAAATCAAATAAGAGTTTTATTATTGTGTTATTACGCATATAAACTTTTTAATGATATGGTGGTCTGTGGTATGAACTGGACTGTAAAATTGTGAATTATGTGTCATGGATTTAGTTTTTGTGTTTTTCACCTCATAAGTGAATACTGTTTCATGTAGGTATGGACCTGTGGGAGGAGAAAGCAAGCAAGTAATATATTTGTCTAATTCCTCACCTAGAAAGGCTTCCTACACAAGGTTATTAATATTTCATTGTTTCTTTAGCAGAGTTCTTTTCACACTTCCGTGTTCTTTCTTATTTACAACAGAGGAACATGGGCTCTTTTATGTTATTCATTAACAGACATTTATTTGACAAATGCTGGTGTATTTTTTTTCATGCGGAACTTCTGTGCTGCAAAGAGTCTGTTGGCTACTTGGTTGAAGGGTGTTAATACAACAGGAGGAATACTTGAAAGAGTCTGTTTCCCATCTGCATGCAAGGCAAGTTTGTTCAGTCACATATTTGAATATGAATAAGCAAGTTCCTTCATTTCGTCATAGGAAGAAGTAAGAGATGTTTTAGCCCAGGAGCCCACACAGTCTACTGAATGTATTTATTGTCTGGATGGGAAGAGGTGATCTTGGTCACCATATAGGGCACAGGGAGCAGTTGGTTTAATCATGCAGAACAGTGAGAAATTCACTAAAGGATATTTTAGGTTCACCTCATTACAGTCGCAGCTGAGGAACAGACTATATGTGTAACAGTTGGCAGCTGAAGGAGTTAATTACTTCTGCAGTATAGCAATAGTAATATATGTTTGCCTTGTCATTGGCAAGGAAAACTATCCAGATTAAGAAATATAGCTAGCAGATCTGCTTCATCAGACCCAGGTTGTGCAAAAGACCTACTTTAAGAAAAAGCCACATACTTAGAAAATGCTCAGGAATCACAAGTAGTTTTAAATCTTGATTGTTGATATCAGTTGTCATTTTTTGTTATAGTTACATGTTTTTTGCATTGATTTGCTTTTTTTAAGATGAAGGCTGTACTGATAACCAAGGCTATTAATTGATTTTTACTTCTGTCATAAGACAAAGGTATAGGCCATCAGAGTTCCAACACAGGTGATATGTCTGGGCCAAGGAACAAGATTTTAGTTTCATGTCACTCCAGTTTTGTATATGCATTTTATTAGTCTGTTAATACCTAAAATTTTAGTGTTTCAGTCTTGATGAAGAACACTGTATATTTTTAAACAGATCGCACCTTCCTTATGAAACTCAGGAATACTCTTAGCTCACTCTCAGGTCATCCAGATGGTGACCAGAATGGAAACATAGCCCTGGCTAACGAAGCTTAGTACATCATAGCTCACAGAACTGCATATTCAGGTCAGACATGCAGTCAGTAATGTGTGTGCTGTAGCAGGAAGCACATGCTTTCTAGCAAATATTTTTTGTAACTAACCCGCTGATACTAAAATGACTATTTTATTCACATGCTGATCTTCACATTAAGATGTTTCTTTCATCATTCATTTAATTTCATAGAGCTAATTCCATACACATATCATGAGTCTTACTTAATCAAAACAAAACCCCAAACAACCCTGAACTATGTATTTCATAATCAACCAGCAGAACTCTACTGTATGTGTTCATCTTGTCTAAATGCTAAACTAAACACAAAACTTCTGTTCTCTGACTTCCAGGAGCTAGGCTGAGCAGTGGGGGTTTCAATTAAAAACCACAGGAAAGGAAAGGAATATGTCAATAAAACCACAGACTTGTAAGTACTGCATACTAGTTTGCAAACAAACACAGCAAGCGTTCTCCAAGTATGAGTCTATTACTGTAAATTTAGACTGAATGCATGATGTTGAAGGTGACTGTCCCAGCGTGATCTTCCTTCATTTCATGTATAGTGAAATGCTCTCTAGCTTTAAGTTCAATAGCTTGATCTAGTCAGTCTGCAATGATACTATTACTAACACAGGAAGCTGCCATGAAGAGAAGAATGGTTTGAGCCAAATTAGCAATGTTTTGTTCTATTTCAAAAGCAAATGAGAAGTGTAGAGACAAGAGTAAAAGAAGAAAAAGAAAAAAAAAGTCATGGATTGATTCTAAGGCAATATTCTATATGAGATTTTAAATGTAGACATCTCTTGAATAGAAATGTGAATGCCATAATTTGCATTATAAAGCTTTGCTAAATAATAACTGTCACTAGAAAAGATTAAGTTGATAATTAATTAGTTACAGACTGGGTGCAGTCATTTATTAAGAAGAGTTGCATTAGAAATCGCATATAGTGAAGAAATCTTCAGTAAGAGCAGTGAAGGTGAAGAAAATTTATAAACAATTTAGAATTCATAGAACAATATATACGCTAATGCCTTTTTTAAAATACAGTGCACCCTATGGTGCTTTTTATTGCTCTCATATTAAAGAGAGGAACCACTAAGAGAAAAACAATGTAGTTTACCTAATTAATTGAGCAAAATGCAGCTTAAATTTACAGAAGGTTAATAACTAACATTAAATGTATTGGCTTTGCATTATGTTTGAACTGTTAATAAAGTGAACTTACTGACTGCTCAAGTATTACGATTATGTCTCAACTAATAAAGAAATGAAAAGGGGAGACCTAGTAGGAGAAAAAGTGTGCAAATATTCAGCTGATTTTTTTCAACTTCAGCAGTTGTTTCTTTATGGATCTCTTTCCTAAACAGCTGTATTCCAGAGAAGTAAAAACCCCACAAATGGTAGAAAGGATATCAATTTTGAAATTTGATGCTGAAGTCCCCTGTCTAGCTAGAGGCTGAGCTCCTGATCTAATAGAGTTTTTCAGAGAGGCTCAGCATTGACCTAATTCTGCTCCTCTTAAAATCTATTACTATTTACCAATGTCTTCAATAGAAGCAAAGTCACACAAAAGCTGAGCACTTTTGAGAAGTCCATGTTTCATCATATTTACAAAAATGTAAAAAGACAATGGGTAATACTGAGTTATGTTAGATTGCTCTCTGAAAATTGCAGTGAGGACATGTTCTAATGATTTTTCACATACTTAATTTTTAAATTGTGAGTTTTTCTGTCCAAATAAATGTGAAGGTCTTTGTAGGACATCCGAAATGTCAACACGCAGCATACATATAAACAGGTGCCTGACAGTCACTGAAAATTAGAGCCCTGCAATGTATATTTTAAGATTACATGGGATCAAGATCGTGCTGCTGTAATCCAAGGAGTAGTTGCTATTTTATGACTGTGAAGCCTAACTATTTGAGGAAGTGATGCTGCTGATTCTGGCCTAAATCCCATTTAATCTGGTGTCTAAAGATGCTCGGTGCCAGGAAAAGAGAGCTCAGGCTGTAAGAATGGTAAGCAGGAGAGATAGCAGAATACGCACTTAGGTCATTTGAAAAGAGAAAAGTGCACACTCTGCCTGAAGGTAGAGCAGTTAATGTGTCTCAGTATGGATGCCACAGTGTGATCTCTGATCTGATGTTGAAGTTTGCCCTAAGCTACCTTAGCTGAAAATGACCAGATCATTTAGTCTGAGATGTCAAAGATAGCCACGGATGGTGGTAACTGGATCACTTTCCTATGTACTTAGTTACAGGAAATTAATTTTTCCTAAATATGTTAATGCAAAGGGTCATCTTGATTCAAAGGGATCCTGGCAGCAGGAAAGGGCCTGCAGAGCCTTAACTCCCCTCACTAGCTCTCCCCAGCACTCTACCCTCAGAACTCCCTCTCCACATAGCTTCCCAAAACCTTTGTGGCTGCTGCTACTTTCATAGTGCTCATCTTTTTCCATGGAATAAGTATAAAAAGGCAGGCAGGGGGAAGGTCTGGGAAAGGAGATTGGAAAACGTTGCAAGGGAAAGGCAGCAAGAATAAAGGAAAAGGAAGAGGAAGTGGAATGGTCAGCACGGATGGTGTTCTGAAGAATACCATTAGAGGCATGGAAAGTATTCAAATTGGGTATCCGTGATTCAATTATAGTTAAATGAGTCTCTTGAAGATCAAAGAGACATATGTTCTTCCATAGTGCTGTTGGTTTATACAGGTTCTAAAGATTTCTAGTATCATATACCATTGTGAAATGTTGGCATTATATACCCAGGTGTATTAAAAATACACTGCTTCCAGCTTTAGAACTAAATTACTTGTTTCCAGCTCTGAACTCATGACTCGATATGGTCCACTGTTAACGTACTCCCAGGTTGAGACGGTTGCTGTATGGTGGATAAACTACAGGCTAGTTTGGAATCTTCATTTGCCCTGTTTCTTGTAGGTTTTTTGGATAGGCAGATGTTTAACTGGCATAGTACTTAAGGGTATAAAATGTTAATTAAGAGTTTTCCCTATCTTCCATTAAACTCAATGGAAAATCTCCAGTTGACTTAAATGAAAGTTGAATTAGGCCCTTAGAAATATTATGTAAAAATAATTATTATCACTTCATCATCCACTTTTTTTCTCAACTGGCAACTGATAGTAGAAGGTATTGAGCATTCTGTGTAATTATTAAGTATAATCAGCTTCCACTGTGTGCTATGCTCCTCCAAGAACTTTCCGTCTCCTTGTGGGATTAAACCCCTGGTCTACATGAACTACTTCTCACCCTGAGAAAAAATAAGCTAAATATTAATAAAAGACAATTAAAACAACAAGAAACAACAAAGGAAATAAAAAGGGAAGGATTTCTACACAGTGAAAGGTAAATAAATTGGTAATGTAATTAGCAAAAAAAATGTACTATTCTGAACTTTACATACCTAGTGTAGTGTCACTCATTTCTGTTGCAGAGAAGAGAACTATTGCAGAGACATGAATATAACCCTGCAGAACATGACTGGAAAAGATCATGCTAAACAAAGAATACAATGTCAACTAATTAATTTTAATTTGATCAACTCACTTTCATGGGTGCACTTCACTGTGATTATTCAACTGATTTTTGGATGAAAGTGGTGATGAGTGAATGATAATGAATATGTACATCTTACAAATCTAAATCACAAAACATTTTAACGGGTATTCTGCATTAATAAAGGGAAAGATACCTTGAGCATCCAGGAATTTGGATTCAGTGTGTCTTAGAGTTCAGAGAAATTTTTGCAGAGCTATCTAATTGCATATATACTTTTGTACCTGTATACTTATAGGTCATTACAGTTCTTTCCTTTTCCTTTTCTGTTTCCTTTTCTTCCCAAACAAAAAGGCATTTCTGGTATCATATTCTCAAAGAACCGTAAAGTTATATACATGACTGTGTAAAATAAAGCAGCAGATTCCAGTGGGACTATGAACACACATTAAGTAAGTGAACTGGCTGGCTGGGTCTATGGTATATAGCAGTGCAAATTCTACTAAACTTCACTCTTTTCACAGTTCCGATTGTATTTGTGGTATTATGGAATGGCTGTCCTTGGCCTGTCTGCTGCATTTTAATGAAAGCAACTGCCACCATGTCCAGTCAGCAGTGCAATTGCACTTTCATTTATCAGACATAAGTTCTGCTACTCCTGATCTTCTCAGACCCTATTTTGAAGTCCATTTATGAGCTGTCAAAATTAGTCTTCTCAGGCATACCATGAAGCCAATCCCAAAGACTTATTCAACATAGAAACCCCAGATTAGGAATCCAGAGCAAAACAGACTTTTGCGTAGAGTTGCTGCATTCTTTTTCCTCTTTTTAAATCTGAATCTCTATTTTAAGACTAAAATCTGTTACCCTTAAAGTCAGGATGGGTAAATTACTCCAGGAATTTTTCTGCAAAGTTTCCATGCCCTTTTTCCTGAGTGCAATTACAGTAATGATTAGAACAAACGCAGCACTATGGATAAGCAAATGTATAATTCATATGAAGGTACCTGGTCAGAGCTGGGGATTTCTTTTTCTTTCATTCTTTATAAATGGAACAGAGATTCTATCTTTCTAAGCCTTTTTGCTCTTCCATATTTCATAAATTAAACATATAATTTGAATGATATAATAAGTTTTGAAAACTTTCTCTCATTTTATATTTTTGGCTGAAACTATTCTTTGAATAGTTTCTGAGTTTTTTCTAAATAGCATTTACCACTACTTGGAAAAATTTACCCAGCCATATAATTTAGTGTTGTGTTGCTTTTGTAAAGTATGTAAAATGTTTTAAAGCTATAAAATATACAATGAGAGCTAAGTGTGATTCCTCTGTTTTAATTTCAGTTCAGAAACTGAGGGATGGATACAAAATCTAGTGATGGAAAATTTCACATTGGCTTTGACTGACTTTGAATAAGACTTTATATTTCCCCTCCTCTAGTCTTTCTGCAAAAGTGAGATGGTGAGTGATAAGAAAAAGGCATTGTGTGACAATGTCCATAGGTATTCCTAGGCCTAAAGACAAATAAGTTGAAATCATCAGTCTATTTTTTTTGATCATACATAAGACCTAAATAACCCTCTCTCTTATCCTTATGAGAAGCCTAACTCTTCTAGATTAGTCCTATATTGGAGTGCGTGTTAATTATACTGGTTTGTAGCAAGAATTTTTTTTTTCCAGGCAAATTAAATCTATATCCAGTATGTACGTTAGTGGTAGCTAAGGATACTTGGTTGTAATTACAGTAATCTCATCCTGAGATCAGTCAAAATTATTTTGGGTTCCAAGGCTAAAGCATGCAGAAGTGCCTGAGAGCTCTGCAAGTACAAAAACTGGGGAATGAAAATACTACCTTGCACTGGTATATTTTCTGTGTGTAACTATTAAAGTGGTTTCTTTTATGGAAGATTCTGTATGTAAATACTGCTTTAACTATCTACTGAAAACACACTTGTCATATTTTTGATACATATATATTCCCCTTGTTTGTGCAAGGCACTGACTTTTTCTTCAGTCAACAGAGCAAAAGCTTTAATATGTAAGCATACCTTTCAAAATTAATTCCTGGATCTGGTTTGGGGCAATTTAGCAGGAGCTCTGTGTTAAATTCTTTTCTGTGCCTGCTGGGATAGGTAAGAAGTACAGTGAGTCATCTTCATATATCTTTTGTATCCCTCTTGTTCATGCTATGTAGTTCATAATGGGAGGCCAGCATACCAGTTGTCATCTCCAGGGCCAGTCTGTGTGTTTGGGGGTGAAAGAAGGCATTGCAAATGTAATGAAAGCAAAAATGGAAAAATATATATGTTGGCCAAAACATAGACCACAGAACTTCAGAGCTAAAGTCATATAGAGTCTTGTATTCCACTTTAAATTCTAAGGTAAAATCAAGAAAACAAAAGTATTGTATACATTTACATTTTAATTTGTGTAATCATGTTATTATCTGAAACTAATACCATGCTGTTAAAATTTAGATAAAGTGTCCTGCAATGCATACAAAATGTTCATTTGTTGAAGGCCATTAAGTTAATTTCCTGGGAACAAGATTAAATGCAAGACATTTACATAATCATTAGTTGTGAGGTGTAGAATAGATAATTAAATATTCCACCACATTAATTTATATTTAATTAACTGTGCTTCCATGATCCTTCTGTCTGAATATTAATATTGTGTAAATAAACAATTTGGATGCATGCTCACTTTACAAAAGCTTTATTGGAAAAATATGATCAAAGAACTTCTATGAAATTTACTTAAATTAATAAATACTTAAAGGTTTTGTAAAGCAGAGTTGTTGATCTTGAAAGTTTTGTTAAGTAGCTCCAAGTACTATGATTTTAACAGTTTAATTCTTCAAGGGTCCTGTGTTTCTGAGTTGTCATAACAAACTTTAAGCTAATGATAGTATTTCCTTGTATTCATTTCACAGCCTATCATTTAAATTGGTTAACGTACTCTAAACTACAGAAAAGCTAGTACAGAATGCAGAATGAACTTTAAGTTTAGAAAACACTGTACACCTGTAAAAAGAACACTGTATTTTCTGGTAAAGAAGAGCTCTTGTTCTCATATTAATGGGATGTAATGCAGAAGCACTCAGGTTAGACCTGAAGACGCCAGACAAAAAGATTTCTTTCTTTTCTTTGAAAAAATACATTCTCACCAACAGCATTTTCAGCTGTATAAATAGACACGTAACCTACAAGGCTGAACTAAAATTCAGAGCATTTTTTGGTTCATGTAAGTATAAGTTACTCATTGCTAATTGCCTATAAAATATCATCTGATACTGTCTTCTGTTTCTAAGAAGTCACTTCCTCTAGAAATTACCTGAGCTGTAATACAGCACTTCTGGATGTTTGAAGTGGTGTTTTGACAAATGGCAAGGAACCAGCTTAAGAACATAATGATAGGGAGCAGGTAATAGTGGAAGCCTATCCTTCTGTAAACAGAACAAGACAAAAAAAGAAGTTATACAACAGACTGAAATTTGGGGGAACAGTCTGTATTATAAGAAACCTCTGCAGACCTATGATTTTCTATGGACTGTGCTATGAAGTATGGAGAAAAGACTTGCTACAAATTTTACTTTTTTAATTTAAGTAAATCTAAATTTTTATTACTTCTGATTTTCAGGGTACTGGGACTTCTAAAAGCCCAACTGCAATTAATGCAAGTTGGGAGGGCTTTATATCTCTGAATACAGGTCTATCCAGAGAGTATCTTCAGGATTCCCCAGGGCATAGAAGTGGTTTGGCTCAGGTTCTCTCCTTTGTGAGTTTACAAAGAGCTCCAACTCATCACATCTAACAATGTATATTCAAATATAACAGTAGATAGTAACTTTTGTCGTAGTTACCCCCCCATCCCTGACACACACACACACACACACACACCCTGGAACATCAATACATTTCAAGTGTCTTCAAATAGGTATGTTAACATTGTTGATAAATGATTGGAGTTATGGATACATGAAAGGAGGTCTGAGGAAGTGCAGCTAGACATGGACAAAAACAGACTGTTGGTAATGCAAAGTGATTCTTGGTGAAATGCAGATTACACAAACTCGTATTTAAAAAAACTGTAGGTCAGTAATGTAATTATGTTACCATCATTGCATTTAATTAGTTCTCTTGTAGTTTTACAGAGAAAAATCTTCATATCATCCCATGAAAAGCAAAACCTGCTCCCCGCAAAAAAAGAAAATCTTATCTGAAACATAAACAAAATAAAAACAAGGGATGTAGTTTCATATAATGCTTAAAGTGATCTTATTTATTGGGGTCATCTTTTCTCCCACAACTAACCATGCCTTCCTGTCTTCGCCTTTGAGACAGATCTAATGATTACATGGCTGCAGGATACATTGGATCAGCTTGCTGCTCCAGCAGAAAACAGACATACCAAAGTGTCTGAACCAAGTCATTGCAAATTGCGTGGTTGCTAAAACTGACCCCAAGGGAAAGCAGGGATGCAGGGATGGGAGTGAAAGAGGAGCAAGACTACCTCTTAGGACAATTGCCTGCAATAGAATAGTTCCAGCACGCTGTGAAACTGCCCCCCAATCTTAAAATATTTTTCGGTCTTTATGAAATAGGAATTCCATGTTTTCTTCTTGCAAGTTCATTTCTAATGCCAGAAGGTAATCTTGTTTATTCAGTAACTGAAACACACTAACACTGTTTTGAAGGCAGCAGTTTTCCAAGTGAGTGCAAACTATATTTAAATATTCTCTCTTCAGATTTTCATTATTACTCTTGAGGTTTGTGATTAGAATCGTATTAGATGCAGACAGCACTATTTTTCTTCCCAGGTGAATTTTAAAAGCTGGTTGGGATAGACTATTACTCAGAATAAACCTTGGGAGTTTCTTAAAACATTGATAATATTACACAGAAGTGCACCACATAACACAAGACAATAAGTTACAATCGTTATGAAGACTGGTAAAGTAGTAAAATGGTGCTTTATATATGACAGGAGAAAGACAAAAGAAGCATATAGTGAATCATGAAGGCTGAGTATTGCCACTTGAGGTTTTAAACAGTGTATTCCTTGAAATCATCAAGTTGAACTGATTCATGGATGTGAGACAATCTTCCTCCTTTTTGCAGTAGCACGAATAGGGTCATGAAGGTCAGGTGGAAAAAGAATAAAGAATATCCCCAAATAAATTGAAAGAAGGTAGCTGGCATAGCAGAGGTGAAGGCTATGGTAGAAATGGAGAGCAGCAATTAGTAAAGGCACCCCATGACATGCATGCTGCTGGCTAGTTGAAATAAAAGTTAGAAAACAGGAAATAATATAAAATGGTTAAAACAGGATAAGGATGTGTTTCTAGCCCACAATAAAAATACATATAAAGAAGGTGTTGTCAGTCTAAGGTGTTGCTAAATAAAACCAGAAAAGCAATTAAAAACTAGGCTCAGAGCTGATGTAGAGGTGCACTAGCAGTTAACGGCTGACATTCCTTCTAGTATGAAGGAGCTAATGCTGACCAACTGGCCAGAATAACAGTAGCTCAACAAATACATGTATGATTACTACACTGGCCTGGTAATCCTAATTGTTTTCAGTGGGTACTTGCAGGAGTAACACTATATAGTAGCTTTTAAGTGGGATTATTTTGTTTTAATTTAAATGAATACTGCCATTTTTCACCTTATTGAACTTGTTCCAGAAATTCACTGTTATTCACTTAGAGATTCATTATCAAACTGGGGAAAAAAAAGCTATCGTGAATATATTTTGCAGTAGTTCTTGATAACTGAATGAACACAAACCTACGGAATATGTAGTAAAAATAGCAGAGACTGGTCCACAGTCATGAAAAAATGCTAAATTATTAAGTATTTGTCTAGAAGAAGGATGGTTTCAAGTATGATGTTGTTGGGTGTGTGCTTTGGAGTATGTCAAAATGGATGGGGCCTGCGGATCAAAATTCCTGAATTCTAATTCCACCACTACTACTGTTTCATTAGCTGTGGCAGTTTGAGAGTCTGATAGAAGCACTGAAAATTGCTAGATCTTCATTAACATTGTACCTGAAGAGGCTGTAATATTTGTGGGAACTTTTTACTTTGAGTGATTGGTGATGCATTGCTAGAGCATCTTAATCCATCTATAAAAATGGAGTATTTTATAATCTTACCTAAGGACAATGTTGTGAGGCTTACTATTTATTGTGGGCTTGTAGAATCTCAACTAATAGAAGTTCCTAATGCAAAGTAAAACCTGTGGAATCTCGTTGAAGAGATGCTTTTAATGTAAAGTATTAAAACCTATAATGAAAGAATTAAAGACTAACTATTTTTCTGCCGTATACTATCCTATCAAAAATGCTGTTCCTTAGAGTCCTCTTTCATAAACATTTTTGAGTAGGATGTTTTGCAGAGACACAGAAGAATAGCTCTAAACTGATTTCCACTGATACGCTATGCTGACTAATACATAGTTTACTATGTCATTTAAACTTTAGAAGTCTATATACTGCTGCTTCAGAAAATGAACCATCTTCTTGGGAGCTACTGCTGCTCTAAGTCTTGTAATGCAATTATCTTGAGACAAGATGATCCTGTGGTGAGATTATCACCTAAAAAGATTATCTTCTGACACAGTTATCCTGACAAGATTAGTTGGAGAGATGATGTTGATAATTAGCTAGGGATGTGGAAGACTGATCTAGGAAATGTAACAATAAGAGTGCAAACTAGACTGAGCACTTTGTTTAACCTCCACTCTGTATGAGAATATGTTAAATTGTTGATACCTATATGAGGCTTCAGAATGACTTTCATAGATAGGAGTTAATGGGAGAAAAAGTATCAACAATTTTTTGCAAATCTTAGAACTAGACATTTCTGTTTTATTCAGTCAGTGTAGCATACATTTGAGAATCTAGTTACCTCAAAGAAATATCTCTACTTTTACTGAGATAGGTTAAAATCTATTGTATTCATCTGATGCCAAATGGATACTACTTAGCTTGAAGTAAATGATACATACATGGGACCTGAAATATTGGATTGATTACTTTTGTATGATAATGGCTAGTCATCAGAGACATCTTTCCAATTAAAAACAATATCATGTTTGGAGTTTTCTCCAAAAAGAGATGGGAAAAGAAAGATGATGTCAATTGCCCTTTGTATGTTTGCTTGTCAAATGCATTGATTCCTGATGCTATGTGAGTGTTAGTGATGTGAGGATCCTAACATGAAATGTGACTGTGAGTAGAGACAAGGATTTTACTGTTTCCGAGGAAAGAAAATTTGAAAACATACTGCTTTATCTTCAGTTCTTGAAGCCTCTGCAAAATTGAAGTAAATTGTGTTACTGCTGCCAAGAAGCTGTAAGCTTTAGATGAAAGTTAATGTGTTGGAGAGTGTCCAGGTATAAAATGATCAAAAGGACATAGGTCTGTAGGTTTTAGCTATGCTGATGAGTTCAAGAATAAAAAGCTACAAAGCCGAATTTTGAGCTGACCTTAAATACTTACAGGCAGCCTTTGTGTAAACAAACACCATGTTTTTTTCATAAGAATTAAATGAGTCTTCTCATTTTTTTTGATTAACGTAAATGTGGATGTTGCACTTCGAGATAAATGTGTTAAAGGGCTGTAAAATTGAATACAGTTTGGATTCCATCTATCATGTTCACCCCAAATCAGCAATTATCCAGTTGAATTTGTAATCTATCTCTCATACTGTACACATAGAAAATTCCTTCTTTCTTAGAGAAAGAATCCTCCTCTATTACTGGAATTTAAGAGTGCCAGATCTTTGAGAAATGAAGAAATTAGTCTTTGGCTTCAAGAATTAGGAAGGATGTTGGTGTGGGGTTGGAGAGTTTGTTTTACCCCTTTCTTTCTGTATCAAACTATAAACAGAGATCATCTTGGTCAGCTAGCTTTGGAATAGCCAAGAGAAAGGCTCAGAGATACCCTTGAGCAACGGCATATCAACTGCCTGCTAAATCACAGAACCATCATATATGTGACAAATTCTGTCTTGCTCTACAGTCTTTGCTCAAAAGAACTCTGGGGTTAAAAGAACAAAAAGCATGAAATAGTCTTGAAACAACTGCAACAGGTAAGCCTGCTAGTAAGGATTGACCTGCAGCTTTTGCACAGGGAAGAGCACAATGCTTTCAGTAATTCTGTTTACAGTATTCTTAGTCTACTATCCTTCATTTTTTATTACATTCCTCATTTAAATTAAGAAATGATAAAAAATGAAATACTGTAGGTAATCTGTAGACATTAAATATTTCTTGATCACTCAGCCTTCTCTGAAAAGGACTCAGTAAAATCATCATAATAAGAGTGTATTCCCCTTTTGTTCCAAGATGAGCTTATGTCTCTGCATTAATTTCTTTTCTTCTATTCCACGGATAATTAATAGAAGATACTGGGAAGTACTTAACTTTACTTCAACCTATTTGAAGTTTATTACCCCTGTGACTCATACATCACAACCACCAAAAATGGATAAATTGTAAAATCTACAATACTAAATCTTCACTTCAAGGACTACTACTCCCAAATCTCCTAGCAGTACATTTTTAGACTGCCCTTTCTAATAACTTAGTTTCCCACTGAGTAAAAAGCTTTTAGTATGTTGAAAATGGAGCAGTGTTATTCTTAGCTATTTGATTCTCAAACTTCCAGTTCTGCTATGGTTCAAGTGACAGCTCCTTCATATATTCATTCAGCAAACCATTTTCATGACATTAATATAAAACATTTTTTTCTGTGACATCTAGTAATTTAATCAAATTGTCATTTGATTGATGTGATAGAAATATATTTGACTACATCTAAATTCCTATATATCTTAAACATTGAATAAGACATTTTGAAAATGGCACTAAATTCATAAGACTCAAACACTTGGCTACTGCTTTAAGTTTAATAAGATCTGGTAACATTTCCCTATACTATAAGAGTGTTTATAATATCCACATGTAAATTACCTGTTTGAGTTTAAAGAAGAAAGAATATGGTATTTTTAATGCCATTTAAACCGTAACGTTCCAAGATCATTAAATATCTATCATAAATTACTGATCAGGTAGAAATAAGACTGAATTTTAAAACTAAATAGAAAAAAATGAAGATAATTTTGAATGGATGGCAATTTGTTCATAGCAGAAGAGGAGAAAAATGTTGTTTGAATATGAGAAATCAAAGAGAGCTTTAGCTGATGGCTAAGTTTAAATTCCAAAGTAAACAGAAGATTAACCTGTACATAGCACAATTTTCATCAATTCATAGATTTTAAGGCCTGAAGAGACCACAGTGGTGATGTAGTTCAGTCAGTACTTCCTACATGACATACACAAATATGTCCCTATTTTCCCCATTTTGTTGGGGAAAATGTATCTTTTCAAAGCTACCTAATCTTGATTTTCTAATGAAATGTGCTTGCAAGTTCTAAGGAGACACTCAACAGGACGCAGAGAATGTATGTGAAATCTAAAATAAGAAAAACTAAGTTTAGAACCCAATTCCTTTGAATGCTAGTTTTAACTTTAGTACTTCAGTACTGTAATAAGGCACATAATCAATCCTTGCAAATACATACCATGTGAGAAAATGACCTAAATATGTTCTGGATATTGCAATTCAATGTTATTTCTTACTCCATAAGGCATTCACTCCAAACTACATTTGTATAACCAATATATTGCAAAAAGTCTATTTTAAGTGGTTACAGAAAGGCTCTTCAGCAACACCTCCACCTGCATTAGTTTCATTGAAAGGAAGTTTGTCAGATGATGAGTAGAAGCATAATGAAGTAATGGGGAAATGAAGAATCAGTACCTAATTCCTCTCATGCCATTCAAAAGCTTGTCCGAGTATGGAATGTAAATGACAGTAACTTCTGGCCATCTTTGAGTTATGCAGATTTTTTCATACAGGATACAACCATCTTTGCCTACCTAAGGTAATTTTTGCTTCTCATAGGAAAAGGCACTGTGCAGTCTGGTTTTCTGAGTACTCCCCAAATGAATACATCAGTGTGTGAAGGAAGAGAGCTGAAAGTAGCTTCCAAATTATGGTCTACCTACCTGAGAAAGAAATATGATCCCAAAATTCACTAAATCTATATTGTCAAGCAAAGGATGTGAGATTCAAAAAAATCTGTTTAGTGCAATACTGTTTTTGAAACCCCTCATCTCCTATTTTAAACAACAGCATGTTACTCTGAGGGAGTGTTGCCTGCCCGTTATTCTTTAGGCATCAAATGAAGCAGAGGACTTTTCTACAAAATTAAAATTAAAAAAATTTGAGCACTCAAAATTCTGTGGTGTTTGAATGCAAAGTATCTCTAAGGACAAGTTTTTCAGCTTCAGTCATGAAATGCCCTAAAGAACGATACAACTGGCATGGTAAAATGTTCCTCATTCACCAGCTGGTATGCCTCATTATATTTACATGTTATGCTAGGCTGCATATACGTAGAATATGCTAGTATACAGTGAAACATGCATTCAGAACTGATGATTCTCTCGTGGCTAGCCCACTATTAACAAAACAGCTTGTGAACAACTGTGGCATCTTTATGAATTGAAAAAGATCTTTTAACAGTACTTTCCCTATAACTTTTTATATTTTGGGAGAATGCAGCAAGAAATGGAAAATTACTGCCAGTGCTTTTATCCAAAGTGATTTATACCTCTGAGGTAAACAGTGAGATAAAAAACCCACTCTTGCCCTATATCCACAAGCTCCTTCTGGACTTTCTCCCAATTATTCTGGTATTAGATATGCATTTACACAGTCTATGTCCCACACAGATATGTCTCGCATTCTATATAATGGGAAATCCCTTAAGAAACTGTTTGTATTCTGAGGCTTAAAAACATCTCCTTTTTCATTGTGTGTGAAGTGTGAAGATTCTTAAGGGCATTAAAAAAAAAGGATAGTGGAAACAGAAGATATTGAAAAGAGCTCTTGAGTTCTGAGTCACATTATACTATTACAGGTTATATTTTGTGGTATATACAGAATTCAAGTTGAGAGGTCTTCTGCTTAACCTTCCTGTTCTCACTAATGCACAACTTATTAGAAATTATTTACGTTGTGATGTTTCTTTTCAGGTATCAGCCCAAAGCCAAGCCTCTTTAAAGCAAATAAATAAATAATTAAGTAGATAAATCTAGATTAAAAAAAGGGGGGAAGGATTCTATACAAAATTAGTTCTACTTTTACTGTAATGTTTTTAGCTGGAAAATTATTGTTCTTCTCCTCCTTTTGTTTCATTAAAATTACCACTCCAGTTCAATTCTAACTCAAAACAACTTGCAAGAAAAACAGCAAACGAGGCATGACTGTAGTCCAAAGGGAGGCAAGTTTGTGAAAACAGTTTATGTCAAGATTTTACTTTTATAAGTGTTGAGCCATACCTTGCTGCACTAGTACTTTTGACTGATTTTATTCATGGATCAAAGTACTGCTCAACATGAACAAATGTCCAGGGACTGTTTGTATAAAGATCAAAGATATACATAAGCAGGGCAAAGCTATCAAGTGTAATTGCACCAGGGTTCACGGCTTGCTGAGACCCAAGAAGCAGATGCTGAAGATCAGGAAAGGCAGCCTCAGCAGTAGTGGGCCTGTGTTATATTGCTTGCACCAGCACCAGTGCTAGCTATGCTAAGCCATGAAATATAAACACAAGCAAAGCACTCTGGCAAGATCCTCGTCCTTTGCAATACTTCTCTCCTTCGATGCCAGCCTGAAAAATTGTTTATAAATAATCCCAATATACCGATACAAATATACAAATACAATATACAAATATTTCCAATATACTGATACTGTGTACTGAAAAATAAGAACCTATATTCCAGTGATTTTTTTTAAATCATTCTTTTAGTATACATGCAGTAAGTACTTTATGCCAAAAGGCCTTTCCTTTGAATTTTCTTCACACTTTTCTTTTGCTATAATGGTGCAGGTGTTCATAGATGTTCATTTACTTAGCCAGCACAGTCCAGCCTGTCTAGAAAGATTTTCTTTATAGGAAGTCCTTCAAACAGAGGAGAGAAAGGAAAACATCCTCTTTGGAGATTCACACTAAGATGGCAATAAAAAGAAGGACCAGAATCTCAGCCAGAATAAATTAGAAGAGTTAAAATCACTTCGAAATTATTATCATTCTTCCTCTGCTGGGGTTTATTTCTTGACAAGGAAGAATTTCCCTTTGAGTTGAAAATGTGATATCCACTGAGAAGTAATTCTCATTGCATGTAGCTGCAGGGAGAGGAGAACTCATTTGGAACCTACTCAGAAGTGTGTGATCTAAGCAGAGAGCAGCAGTAAGAAACAGTAAGAGCCTGAAGTTCCATTGACTCTGAGAAAGCCTAAATTCTGGGCTACTGTGAACATTAATACCATTAATTTTAGAAGCAAGGCATACTGTCAAACAGGAAACATTATTTACACAATAGAGTCTTTTTAATTAGAAATAAGATGCAGGTATTAAAGAAATTGCTTTTGTCAGTCACCATGCTGAGTTTCCCAGAAATCTTCTGTACGTGACACTGTTCTCATACTAAGAGTTGAAAACAAATTTGAGTGGCAGAAGGGAGTCTTTTCTTGGAGTTTAAGGAAAAAAATATTTTTAATGGTAGAGGCTGATATTTGTGGTTTCAGGATTCTTCTTGCAGTGCTGTGTGTTTCAGCCAGATGTGAAAACAAGGTGCAGGGTCAACAAGAAAGTCATTATACCCCTAGGCTTTCCAAGAAAAAAGTGGTTCTGTGTCTCCCTTGACCTAAGTTCTCAGAGCATTTAATTTAGGATGAATTGGCAGAGTGGTGATGAAACATTCAGAAGTTTTATAATTCAGTCGGGGGCCCAAAGAATTGAGAAGGCATAAATAGAAACAAAAAAAGGTTAGCTCATTTTGTTGTTTTCCACATCAGACTGTTACTCCACGTTAATTTATGGAGCTAAGAGGCAACGGAAGTGTTATTATTAAAAAATAAAAAAATGAAAACCTGTGATTTATTATTCTCTGTGAACACAGGTATGACATTCTTTTGAAAAAAAAAAGATATGAAACTATGAAACAATATAAATAACTTTTTGGAAATAGGGTGTTTTGTAAACAAAGCAGAGAGATATTTTGTATCTATACCATACCTTATAAAAGAATATCAGTATGCGTTTGAGAACAGCTCAGGATTTATGGGGAAGTGACCAAAAATCACTTCTTACCCAGAGGAAGCTTTAAGGCAAGTAACGGGAGCATGTACAAATGTCTCAGGTACTCACCTATTCTTGTAGTTCTGGCTAGTCTTCCAACTAGCCTGAATTCATTTAAGCTTGAATTCATAGTCTAGGAAACTGAATTCAATTCAACTTGAAATCATTTGATAAGTGAAGAAAGGAAGCCTGGCTAGAGAATGGTATGTACTCCATCTAGAAATTATGCCCCTATTTGAAATTTGTTATGCCATACACTTGCTTGCTCTCATAAGAAATGTAAAGACAAAGAGTCTAAAGGTGACCTCGGGTTAATATCTTTATAACATACATAGCTTAGTAATGATAGTAAATATAGTGCTGGTATGAAATAGATTTTTCATCCTTCAGAATTTCTTAGAAAATTCAAGCATTTCCCTAATCTGCATGAGGTCAAAACCCAGGCCTGATTAAAGTCTTAATTAGAAATACAATAGAGAGCACTCAGATAATCTAGATTTAAGGATACTCTTATGAAACAGAAGAACCAGGTTCAAGCCTTTGCTATTCCCTGTTTTGAGCAAGAATTTGATCCCTTGTCCATATCTCTATTCACTGGAGTGAATTCCCATGGTGTTGGGAATTGTTTTCTTTCTAACATTTCAATCATTGGGGGTATCGTATAGCTCAAGTAAGTTATGGTGCAGGGGAAAAAGGAAGACAAATAACACCATCTGCTTTATGTGGGAATATTCCCAACTAACTCTACCATGATGGTCAAGTTATCAATTTAACATTGTAGCAGGCTTTTCAAGTCTGTTATAAATACCTACAGCTCCTGGAAAAAAAAAAAAAAGGAGAAGTCATGGCAGGATTAATGAAGAACCTTTGCTCCCCCAGCTGTGATGGAACAGTCGATTAAAAACAGCTCTTATAAAAAATTATGCCCAGCAACTTACTTATTTAGAGTGGTTGTAGCTGGTTATGGGTTTGTGTACTGGCTTTGAAGTATTCAACTTATGAAAAGTGGAAGAGTGTTGTTGAGTAGAAAAGGTATGTGCTGAGAAGTTGAAGGAGAATTTAAGGAAGTAGTGAGGGACAGATGGGTACTATTCTATACTATTTAATTCTCTTTGTGGCAAAAGAAGATGGGTATGAGTTTCGTGGTTTTCTGTCTTCAGCATAATGTGAAGTGATGGTTCTGGAGGCAAAAAGACCAAGAACTAATGAACTCCAGAATACAGAGAAGCCTAAAGCTGGATATAAGCTTTTAGAGAGTGAGTCTGAGTTCTCTGTTAGCCTGAGAGCAGTGAGCCTTTCTGTCAGACTGAAGAGGTCACGGGTGAGAAATTCTCAGCTAAATCAGACATGATTATCAGGGGTATGAGAGAGACTGAAATTCTTCTGACATACTCAGCATAAGCTCTTATTAAAGACAAACCAGATTCACAAAAAAACAGCCCACAAAATCTCTTTATTTGTGTGAACCTTTTACTACTAAGTCTATTCTTGTTTTAATCCTCCCTTTGTATAAAGGAGTACAGCAGGAGTACAGGTTGTATAATGAAGCATGGGGTTTGGGTTTTTGTTTTTTTCTGTTTGTTTGTTTTTTAAGCTGGGGATGTATGTATTATATTAGTGGAATATATAGGTATTCAAATTCCACACTGCTGTTCTCTCAATGGTTTCCCTCCCTATGTGGGTGCTTTCACAATAAAGCATAATTGTGGGGTTTTTTTGTACTCAGCTCTTGCTGAGTTGAAGAACAAATGTGACTTTCTTTGTAATTGCAGATGCTTCTGAGACTGAATGGTGAATCAGCCCTTGAATTTTCAGGAATGATTATTAGAAGTTTGGATTTGTGTTTTACTGATCAAAAATGTAGGACCAAAGGAACTCAAAAACCAAGTCTGGTCCTTGCTACCACTGATAATCATGTACATGTGCAATTGGAAAACAGTTTCAGACATACGTATGTATATACGTGTGTGTGTGTGTGTGTGTGTGTGTGTTTTTTAAACTCCTCTGTGCCAAATGAAAGGTTTGGGGGTTTTTTTGTTTGTTTTTTGTTTTTTTTTTACTTTCTGACAACACTGAGCTAAACAATACCTCTGAATTTTGGCTTGTGGTTGGCATCCAGAACTATGTTTGACATACAAAATCCCTTTGTCTCTGCTGATTGTGTTTAGATTTGAATCAGTAATCAAATGCATTAAATCAATCCCTTAAGCTTTGTGACCCCCTTTAAAAGCTACTTTAATATGCAGTTTGAGGGAACTTGTCCATACTCCTTAATTCCTTAGTAGTAGGATAAGATAAAACAGTGCTGAAGATGCCAAAAAGCATGGGAGAGAGAATTCTTTGTATGGGCTTAGATCTTAACAATGTTTGAAGTTCTGGTGAAAAGAGTCTTCATATTTAAACTAAATAGTGTATGATAGATAGAAATTTAAGCTTCCAGATCAGAACTCTGACCTATATATCATCTGGAAAGAAGAGGTTAGCAAAATGAAGCGGACGGACAACTGAATGTGAATGGGGACTCTTTTTGTTGTAGGTTTCAAATACTTCCTGTGAACATCTTGTGAATTAGAAATGTAGTATCTGGATTTAGACACTTTGGAGAACTTACTGATGGGGGGGAATGAAGGAAGGAGAAAACTTTCATTTAAATTAAGATATACTGTGTTTGAGAAGATGTTTATTAAAACCCATCAACTATATATATAACTAGAAAAAGTATTTTACTGGTTGCATATACAAAGTATAGTGGAATCTCTCAAGTATAATTAAAAAAACTACAGATAGGTAGAAAATTATTTTTTATCAGAATGAAGGAGAGAAAAAGGGCAAGAATATTCTTTCATACATTTCAAACTTTCTTTTGAAGATATATCCCAGATAATACGAAATAAACTGATATGGCCTGAGCTTGGAACCTAACATTTGGATTTGGATCCAAATCTGAAATTTTCAAAGTATAGGGAGAACCATCAGAACTGAACTTTCACTTTGTGCATAATGGACAGTGAATGCTGAAGTAAAGAGAGAGGGAGAGAAAGGAAAAGAATTTGCCTTTCCTGTGAAGGAGGAAGTATATGGAGCTCTTTCTTTCTCTATTACTGAAATCCAAAGTTACTGAGGCAGTGACACTTTTGTAAATTATACTGTACTTATATGTATTATGTTTTACCACTATTACTTTCAAAGCTGTTTTACTGCAGTTTTTGTTAAGCCAGTGTAATAGCAACCCCAAACAAGTGTAAATCTCCTTTAGAAATAGCTGTATTATAAGAAAAGAAGCATGAGGTATGTATGACAATGAAGGACATTTGAGGGCAATAAAACTATGACCTTAATAGGTTGAATTATTTTTTCTTTTTTTGCTTCGCTTTTCCGTAAGGTTCAGATTTTGTTGAAAATCTAATGATCTAAGGCAAGTACTACTTTTAACTCTAGGAAATGTTGGCAGACGCATTCAAATCTATTGTTTATTTAAATACCTTTTAATAAATGTGAAAAAAACCCAAAACTCAGGTTATCTTTATTCTTTGGGAGAAAACATGTAATACTTTCCCTTGGCAGAATTAAAGCTAGCTACCTCAGGGTCCAGTTTCATGGTCTGCTTAAGCTGATCTGGCTAGAGGGCTGGTCTTGAAAAGAGCAGTCCTGATCTCTTGGCTACTTGTCCTCCCCCTCTCCTGCATTTCCACTCCCCGTGGGTGAAAAGTAACCCAAGGGGAGAAGGAGGGGAGTTCTCAAGCAGCAGCCCTGCACAATAGTTAGGGTTGAACCAGCTGAAATACTGATGACGACTGAGGTAACTTGAAAGTCTTATTCTAAAGATTCCACAAATAAATGAACTCTGTATTTAAACATTAGTAACTTGCACAAATCTATTGTAAAAGAAGCTGTTTGTATAGTATTTAAGGCCAAATCATTTTTGTCCTCTGTATAAAAACAGTATGAATTAGACCTTTACTCAGCTGATCTGTTTCCTTTCAGTAAATTATCCAAAAGGTTCCATATACAGAAGCATCTATTCCTAATAAAGTGGCAGCAGGAGATGTTTCCATCCTGCTTTGATCATAATCTCCACAGCCAGGGTCTGAATCTCCCAGCTTTCTATCTTTGTGCAGTCATTTATGCTCATGCAAACTGAGTTTAAGTCATTATGAAATCAGTATGACAGTGTTTCTTATCCAGCTGGCACAGGGGTAAATGGCTACAGAAGTGCATAGTAGGACAGAATTGCTTTATAGGCTGAGTGTCAGGAAGGAATACTAGCCCTGAGCCTATACATCTCGCCAAAGGGTCTTGTCTTTCTCTTGGGGGCCACACCCTTCATCCAGAGTAACTCTGACACTTACATATAGATTAGCATTAATCCACAAGAAAATGTATTTAAAGGTTTTCAAAGTATTTGTCATTTCAATTAACATAAGTTTTTCAACCCCCCCGCCTTTATTTCAAGTGTATTCTTTTCAATATTTTCTTAGCTGCATTTAATGATTCCCTGTTGTAGCATCTAGTTTTTCCTTCACTTATGCCCATCTCAGGCAGTGTTAATTCTGTTTAGTGTACAAGACTCGCTCTTGTTTTGAACTGTAAGGAGAGGTGGGCATTCTTGATGCCATTCTGTTTCATCAGTAGTTTTCTCAGTGATGTATGGTCAGAGTACAAACTGATACTTTTTAACAAAGGATTGATAACATGAAAGGGGATTCATTGTATTTGGGATTCTGTAATTTATAAGTGAAGTTGTTCCCACAGTGCAGATAATATAAATTGTGAAAGAAAGGGGGGGGGAAGGGAAATCCTGTTGTGTTTTGAAAGGGTAACACCTAAATGATGATGATGATTCAGTTTTGGTCATATCTCAGGACTTTGGAATAATACCATCTGAAGATGAAAAACTGATTGTTTTTGAAGTAGTGTAACAGCAGCATACTAGAATTTCAGATTTCAAATACAATTTTGCTGTGTGTTTTGATTAATACTAGAAGACAATGGATTTTTATCTATATTTATGCAGCATTCTCACTGAGCTATTTAACTGCCTGAAGAAAATATCAGGATGAGGAATTTGGGTAAAGTCTAAGTAAATGTCTGTCAGATGAATGCAGTCAGAAATCTTGTGCTGCCTCTTCATATTTGCTGGTTATTGCTATGTTTTTTGTCCACATTCATATCTGTTCATAGTATTTTTGCTATCCAGATTCTCAATATGAAATCACAGTACTGTCACAGTAGATGTATTATATTAACAAGTAGCAAATGTAGTGAATAGTAGGGAGAGGTTTTGTTTTTCCAACCTGTTTTTTCAGTGTTATTTCTGAAGGAAATGCAAAACACCTCCCACTTTTAGAGTACCTTCAGATATCACCAAAGTCAATGAGAGCTGAATGCATGCGCCGTATAACAGAAAATGTTCTGCTTTGTCCTAACTATTTTAGCTTGCTTTATAGCCTTGCCTCCTCCTCCTGAAGTTTAAGCCGAGCTACCATTTTCAATTTAGCTTCATGTGCGCTCTAGCAATGCCATCTTCTTGTTTTCTATTTCATAAAAGTGGATGAGGGGAATGCAATACTGTTCCTTTGGCAACAATTAAGAGAAAATGAAAAAATGATGTTTCCATCCAGTGAAGTTGCCTACACCAAAAGCAATAGCTCTGATAATTTAGACCTTCAGCTTATAAACGTAGGCAGGTAAAACATTTTACATATCTGAGTTCTCCCTTTGAACTAAGTCAGATTATTCACTTGTGTAAAGTTGCTCAACTGCCTAAATGTCTGCAGGATCAGGACCTCAGATTGCAAACATAAACACCAAAGTAATTTCCCTCCTGCTGTGCTGTTTAGCCCTGCTCTCCCATTCCATGCAATTGAACTAGTGGATGGACCATTTTCAACTCCTGTGTTCTATTATCAAAAGCTACAGTGGGAGTACAGGAGTACATAAACACATTTTTTAATTATAAAACGTAGGAGCTGAGAACACTTCCATAGCAAGTAAAATCATAGTGTTTTAAAAAAAAAAAAAAATCACCATCCAAAGATGAAGGGAAGACTCTGGAGATTAGAACAGGCCTGATCATTAAACCACCATTTCAAATGACAAGGTTTTTAAAGAGACAGTATCGCCTCGCTTAGGATTGTATTTGTTTGTTGGCAAAAATCTTTTTGAGGACGAAGTTCTGTTAAATTTAAAAAAGGAAATAAAATATCCTTTCAAGCAAAATGAAACTCATATCTTTATTACCATCTTTTCAGTGACTTTGAAATATGAACTGGGTTTTCAGCCATTATATGCTGATTGATACTGTGTTTGCTAGGTCCTAGTTATCTTTGTGAGTGTATCTTTTGACATTCTAAATATCATCTTAAGATTTGATGAGTCAATGAATTCTTTATCAACAAGACAGTCACAGAAGTAACTTCTGTATAAAATAGACATAACTGAGTAAGCTTTAAATTTTTTACCTAAGGTCCCGAAAGCAGCTCAGATAGATCTTCTGGCCCATACTAGGCATGCTGCCATGATTAGTTTAAAGCTAGGTCTTCATTACAGTGAAGATATTCTCTCAGAAACTCCAAGTTTATCACTGATTTCACCCTTCATCTTCTCTGCATACCAGCTAGTAACCAATTTTATAACTTTATAAGCATGCATATTATCATGGCCTTGGAAAATTAAGGCATTAAAATCAAAGAACATCTCCATAGAACCCTGCATGCTATAATCTTTTCAAGATCAGGTATTTTTGAAGTTGCATCTCAATATATCCTTGATTTCTATTGAGAACCTGCTTGACTTTTTCTTTGTGTATTTCACTCTTACAGTAAATAAGTTTCATTTTCTCACAAATATGTCCTTCTCTAGAAAGGAACGACAGGTATATTAATTGGTTTCAGTCAGTTCTCTGCTTTACCTAAGATGGCTTTTACTGAATGCCTAGGTTTCCTAAGTATACAAATCATCTTTTAGCACTGTGGTGTAGAAAAGCCTGTCTTTTTATAAGCAAGTTATTGAAGTGCATGCAGTAATCCTTCAGTAATCTCATATTCAGAAAGAGTACTTAGCTGAAACTGTGTACAGAATAGGAAGAGAAGCTGTTACTCATCAGCGTTAACTCTGTGGATGCATCCTTGCTATACATCTATGTTATGTAGATGGAAAACTGCTGACATATGACCTTTAGCAAAACCTAAGGATGTGCCTGAATGGTAGAAGGAGCTTGTGTCCATGCTGACCTTCAGCATGGCCCCAAATGTGCATCTGACCATGTGGATGCTTGGGCAGGTACTGTGTATCCAATCTGTTACCATGGTGCTATCCTGTAGATAACAAGCCACCTTTGTGGCTTGCTCTGAAAGAACCCATGCTTCAGCTGCCACAGCCAAAGACGGGACTGCAAACAAAGGGACTCGGTTGTGCTTTGGACAGTGTGGACACCTGCAGCTGGGTTGAGTTCTAGTGGCAGATACAAGGACACTCCATTCTGGGTCAGGCAGCTGCTGACATGGTTAAAAAGATATAGTATGGGATTGCAGGTTCACTAGGAGCAGAGTACACAAGAGGCTGCTCAAGAACATTCATCGTGTAAAATTGATGCATAATTGGAAGTGTAAATGATCATTTTGAAGTGCTAAAATTTTGAGGGGTTAAAGTCTTACTAGCTGATGGGTTTCATAAAGTCCAATAAAAGTGGCAGTCACTAAGCACTTGGCAACATAATGCCTTCAGTGATGATCACCACCTTTCTGAATCTATGTGCATAATACTGGTATTGGTCTGTGTATGCAACTCATATATATCACAAGCATCATCTTGTACCATTTCTGTTTTGCCAGCCAAAAGTTTAAGATGGTAATTGACTTTAATTTTTGATATGATAGCAGAAAAGAAAGGATGTGCTGAGGTGGTATGAATTGCAGACCAGAGCTCAACAGAGTCCTTTCTATGCCTTCATGTTCTTGAACCTGCTCTCTTCTCAAAATTATTCACCTCGGGACTCGGATAAAGGATGAGGACAGTCAATGGATATATAGACTCCACTTTCAAACACTGATAATATTGAATCTTTAAATCAAGATAATAACCTGCAAAAACCCTTCTAGTTTCTTTTATGCCTCCAATGTGATGAATTGTCTTTTACATTGTTTTTGAACTCTGGGAATTGGTGTGAGCAATTAGAATGGCATTTGTGTCTTTGCAGGCACAGAAGCACTTCTAAAATGCGAATCATCAATGAACTTAAATTCTTTTGTAGGATTTATGAAAAAACAAGGGTTGATTAAATGTTGAGTCCTGGGTGGTATTTAACTGGTAACCATTGTATTAGGAAATAGACATACAGTAATATCTCTTCACATAGGACACAGACTGTAGACAATGATGCAAATAAACTTAATGAGCACTCAATATATGGGCAACAGCAGTCTGTTTAGAGGAATGGGGGAAAAATCCTTCACTGGTAGGAAGCTGAAAGTAAATATATATATATATCTCTTTATTGGTAAGAAATATGATTCCTTGCCTGTCCCTCTCTTGTCAGTTATGTACTGCTTTCATGTAAAGATATGCAATACTTTGTGCTAAATATAAAAGGGGTCACATTAGCCTCCTTAAAACTGAGGTGAGGAAAGGTGTGCATTGCAGTGAAAGCAGCTAGGACAATGCTATGGCCTTAGGTCATGGTTAAGAGTTTCTATGCCGTTGGTGGCAGATCTGATTTAAGAGCTCACAACCTCTTTCATGCTGCTGTCAGTAACTGTTCACCTTGCCTTCAGTTGTCTTTAAATCTTTGTGTGGCTCTGCTCACAACTGAATCTTAAACTGGATTAAAGAAGCAAATTAAAAATCCTACTTAAAAAGTAGATTTCTCTTCATCTTATTTTTAACCCAGACTATTTGTGCTCCAGTGGTAACTTCTAGCAGGAGTTGTGGGAGTGAGAAGCACAAAAGAGGAGCTGACTTATGACCACAGCAGAGTTATGTGGAATCATAGTCTCAAATGCCTCTGAGTCCCAAGTGAGCATGCATTATAGTGGCCATTGCTTTCATGTGAGACTTCAGTTTAAGAGAATTTCAAGTTGTGGCTAGAAGGCAAATGAGTCCTTAGTTTCTCAAATCTCATTGCCCAGTGGGTCCTTTAGCTAAAAATCACAGTATAATTATTTCCAGGAAAGACTCATACTCTGCTTATGCCTATTAGGCAAAATTTCGGCCTTGTGGAAGTTGACAGGAAGGCTAACCTGGCTGTTAATGTAAATGAGTTTTCATCCACTATATTAAGATATGGTGGAAGGGGGAGCTAAAAACAGTAACATGGGTAAAATAATGGTGATGCAAAGGGAAGCACAGGGGAAGCTGCATGAAAGTGTGGGAGGTGAAGGACAGAGGGGTTGACTGAAAAAAGGGATGTTTTCAAGCTGCTCTCTCATGTTGGAGAGGACGCTGCTTCTTTGAATTAATTCTTTTCTAAAAACATACAGGGAAATACAGAACCAGTGGTTACCTTGAAAAAGGAAGGAAAAAAAAAAGTGTGTTGGGCTACTCTTTCTGCTTGCATTAGCTCTTGGGCTTCCCGTGGCTCAGTGTTAGAATGAAAATAAGGAAAGACTCAGTTGCTGAAGTAGCTTTAAAACAAGAGAATGGTGGAGGACTTGGGGAAAGAGAGAAGAATAGAGGAGGAACACAGTATTTATCCCTAACAGTGACACTTCCAGCCTTTCCCTAGATAATTCATTTTTCCATTACTGAAAATGGTTACTCTGACTGGAAGAGTAACTACAGACTGCTTATTTAAGAAGCTCAAAAATATGAAATGAGCAAGCTACACTTTAATAGAATTGAATCACTTCAAAGTATACATTCAAAGCCTGCTGGCAGATTTCTCGGGTGGCTGACTACACATAGCAAAAAAAAGCACATTTGCAGAGGTGTGGTTTAGCAGGCCACTTCTCTGTACCAACTGATGTTTGTATATTTGCCACTTCACAGGTGATGAATTAGAAATATCAAGCATCATTACTGAGTGTAATGCCAGCTTCATTAAAATCAATGGGAGTTTGCTCTTGACCTTACTGAGGCCAGAATTTTATCCATTATCACTGAGCTCTTTCTTCTGTTTTGTCACTTTGGTCTGCAGCTGTGAAACTTTTGCTAACTTGTGTTTTATCTCCTATGTAGAGTTGTAATCAGTGAAGGACTGGCTTCCGGGGGAGTATTCTGTACTCGCCATATTAGCAGCAGGCTAAATTACCCTTAATATGCTGACCTTACAATACTTTGAGAAGAGTCCTTTCACTGAGCATTTTTCCAGTATAGTAAATGTAGAGGGCAAGGGAATGTTGACACAATTCTTAGCAGTCTTAAAAGATGACTGTCAGTATGTACATATATATTGTCACCTGCAGATTTGACAGGATCTCTATATGCTAAGATCAGTATAAGCATTCTAAATGCACCATATGTTTTGGCTCTAGAATCCTGTGGACATGTATGTATTTTCATAGAGCTGACTGCAAACAGGCTTAAGCCACCCAAGACATAAATGGCTGAAAACTTTTGACAAAACTTCTCCTACTATTCTGAATGAAATCAAGCTTCCTCCGGGAAGAAGCTGGCTCTTAATAAATAAAATTGGAATTAGATTCATTTCAGTACAGGCAAACTAGATTTTAATTGTTAGAAAAGTAAACAAAGCTTATGTGCCTTTGTAGGACACAAAATCCATTTCCTGAGCAGGTCTCCCCCTGCCAAAAAAAAGTGTTTTCTTTCAATTCATATTTCTTTTAGTCTCTCTGAAACCACATCCGCTTGCAATTTGGCTCTTGGCTGGGAGGAAAGCCATTAATACAGCACAGTGGAGGTGGAAAATGTAATGCAGCAATTTGTTAGTGGGAGAATATAGTTTATTGCATGTGAGAAAATCCTCTGATTATGTGTAATGATAAAGATGCAGGGTTTTTTAAACACTCTTTCTGTGTGTACTAAGTTCTGATTTCAGTAGGAACTGCAGTAGCTCAAAGTCTGTCTATATTAGCTCCTTAGTGAACCAATGCAATCAAATGTGAAATGGAAAATGAGAAAAGTAATTAATATTACCAATGGCATTTGTTTAAATGTTGCTTTTCAAAAGCACTTTAATTACAATATGCTTTTCATGTTGGTTGAATTCATTTATGTAGGGAATACAATCATTAATTATCATAATTAAGACACCTGAATTCAGCCTAACTGGCATTCCTTCTACCCTGAGTTGTATCATTGTTTTATCTCTGACAGTTAGGTTTTCAATCAGATGTTATCTACTTTTTCCTAATCATTAAAAAATGCTTTACTAATTAGCACATGAAATTCATCCTACATCAGACTGAATTGAATCAAGGTCTATTATCTTGAACAGTAAGACACTTCAGAATTCACAGTAATAGGGCATGAATATGTGATACAGTTCATACACATTTCATGAACCTCCATGTTACCGTTATTTCTTCAAGACTCTACAATTAGTTATGCCATTTTCAGGTCACTTAATTCTCTCACGCTGTTTAACAGTATCTTATATTACAATGCTCTAAAATCATGAGTTAACTCTTCCTATACCATGCTTTGCTGAGATATTTCTGTTTTCCAATAAAGATGCATTTCTGAAATGTTCCCTCGTGTCCTGAGGAATGTGCTGTCACCAACAAAACCCCTTCCTTCAATATATTTCATAGGAAAAGAGGACATATTTTCAACTGAATACTCTACCAGTTCTAATTTTAATTCCTTAAAATGAATGAGTAACAACATGCAAAACAGGAGTTCTTGCCTTATCCTCAGGACATACAGCGATCATGCTGAAAATTTAACCGAGCTTCTCGATTAATATGCTTGATTTTCCACTCAAGACATTGTCATCATAGATGGAACAGACCATGTCCTGTGTCCACATTCAACAGACAGGCCTTTACTAACAATGACAAGATAGATGATTGACTTGCAATATCAAGTCTTTTAGTATTATCTTAGTAATCGCACAGTAGTATTTTTGACAACTGTTTTAACCTTTATTTCCTTTTGAGAAAGTTCAGCACTAATTTTATCCCTTTCTAACCAGTTTGGAACCAAATTAAACCTGATTAAGAAGTTTTAACCCTGTTGCTAGTCAATATTCCTCTGTGTGAGGGAGGATGTGTCTTTGCCCTTCTCTGTTTTCTAAGGCACACTCTTGTAGCTGTGAGTAGTTCTGTCTGGAGCTTTAGCGTCCCTTGATTAAGTAAAGGAAAAGATGTTGGCTTTTATACATGCTTGTTGCAAAACTGTCAGAACAGATGAAGTTGTACATTATAAATGCCAGGCTATATTACTTCACAAGGAGATTAAAATTATTCTGTACAATAATTAAGACTTTTCATTTATGTAATAAACCTTACAGAATTAGAGTCTTTATATTCATATACTTGGCACAAATTTAAGACAGAAAATCTTGTATGCGGATTTACTTTAAATACATGAATTTGTGTCAGTTTGCAAGCATCTACTCTCGGTTCTAAAAGCTGCAGGTTTTTCATTTAGGCAAAATAAAAACACAGAAACTTTTCTTTTGGATCATTGAAAAACAACATGATGTGGTGTAAATGCTGGACACTTAGTTATTCTCACAAGGCCTTATTTAGCTACACAAATGGGAACAACAAGGGAAGACCTACCCTTTACTGGAATTCCTATGCAACTACCAAAGCATAATGGATTTAGGAACCAATTTCCCATAACTGAATGCCATTATACTAAACAAAATCTAAATAAAGCTTTGAGTCTTGTCTCACTGTGAATGAGATAGGTTTGTGGATGGTGAAAACTTTTTTCTCTTTGCTAGATATGTTTTTGTTGGTCATATCCAGTACTGTTTACTTTCCTGTAGAACGTCTGAGAGCTTCCCACCTATACTAAAGGAATGGTGCTTACACTGAGAAGAAAACATGGCTGTATTGCATTGGAATAGGACCTTTTTACCCCTTCAGTCCCTATTATAAGGGACAGGGGTAAGAAAAGAATCTCCATGTTATTCAAGGATTCCCAGTACAGAGCCATGAATACCTGCCAGTCTGTGTATCAAGGGCCCCAAGATCCAAATGGTAGGTTCTAAGACAGGAATGCACTTTTGTTGTGTGTTAAGATGTTCATCTTAAGACTGTCTATCCATATGTTGTATTACATCAGTAGTCTAAAAGCAACGTTAACTTTCATTTGGAACACAGCGTATCTGACTCATAGTTGGCTACTGGAGAAATTTTATCTTTTTCTATGTAATTGTACCACAGGTTTATGAAAAGTTCTTGAATTAGCAATCTCTTGAGTTAAACAGGAAGTAGCTGGTAGCAGAAGACTTCCCAAAGGGGACTCCTAGCTTCAGAAGCCATTTCCCAGCTTGCTCTCTTACCGCCTGAGTTTCTTGACCTTAAGGATAAGCTGTAATGAGCTGCTGTTTTCCCAGGACAGAACTGTCAAGCTTTAGTGCTTCAAGAATTCACTTAGCCACGTTCTTTTTTAAGAGCTGAATAAGTGGCCAGAGTTTCATAGGTGTTGACTCTTCAGAGCCCCAGTATGTTCAAAATAATTCCCCAGTGAAATGTTCAGAGAGCTTCCATGATTGCCAAAACACAGTTTGTACCAGCCCTAGTTACATCTTTGAAAATTTTAGTCTTTTAAGCTTGGCGGAATGGCACTTATTCGCTCTTGGTAGCACTGAGGATTGGGCCCATGAACATGAGTTTGCAGAATCATTTCCTTAGCTTTTGTCCCTTAATTTCAGATAAAGAGTTACGGCAGTTGCTTAGAATGTGTTCTTTTTAGTTCTTCTTTTGTAAAAAATGGTAGTTTATGTTGTATTTTTATATTAAATATTGTTAGAAGTGTGTCAGCTAGCCAGATGAGAAATTACCTTTTCCCTGCTTTCCCTTTTTAACACAAGAGAGTTAGTATACCAGCTTATATGAAGCATGTTCAGTGAGGAGTAGGAAAAATACCTCAAACATAAAAATAGCCATACTGCTGAAAATGAATGATTACTCTTGGGGGAAGAAGGCAGGGTGGGAGAAGAGGTGCATCATACAATTCAACAGAAAATAACTTTTATATGGAAACAGGAGAATAGCATATGATTTCCTTCCACATTCACACTGAGCAAGTATATTTTTGTAGTTCATCATTTCCCTTTAGCTGGTGTGTTCAGTAACTGCTCATTTCCCTGGGGGATTTTTATTAGTAATGGAGGAGACTCCACCTGAAAATGGAGTAGCCTGAAATTTGACAAGTTAGAAAAATACTTATATTTTTATCTGAATGAAGAAGTGTAGTATTAAAAAAAAAGGGAAGTAAACGTGTTTTTCAACGGTCTCAAAGGTTACTATGCCATTTATGGAAAAGAGTATAATTATGGCACAATTAATTAGTTAATTACAGAGGAATTTTTTATTCTTGTCTGGGAAATCATACCATAAATAATCCTTGAATATATGTGTACTCACAGAACCTGAAAGCAAATAAACAATGTTATATTCAATTAATGATTTTGTATACTATGAAAGAAAACACTGCCAACGTGCTACACTATGACTAGAAATAAGGAGATCTGGCTCTCCAAGAAGTTAGGTATGTGCTTTCAGGCCTGAAGACAAATGATCTTAGAAGTTGAACACAAGATTTATGGTTGGATCTAATGTATGAAGTTGAGAAACACAAATAGTCTTCAAGTAGCTACACTATGACTCAGTAGTACTTTCACACAAAGGCTGTGTATAACAATAATTTCAGCAATTTGGTGAGCATTAAGTCATTTCCAGGAGCACCACTTGTTCCAGTGTTTTCGCAGCAACAGGAATGTTACTAGAGATGGTAATATTTCTAAGTAGTAAATTCTTTCTTTGTTAGCTTGTGCTATTCAGTTTCCCATCACCTACCTCTGTCTTTGTTTCATCTTCCTGTTGTCTGTCATTTGCTTTCCGTGACTGGCCAAACACCTGAATCTCACCAAAATTCTCATTTTGCTAAAGAGTATCCAATAAACTTGTGCATTTTGACTTTAAATCTGATTGTTGGAAACTAAAATATTTCAAATGACAGCCAAGCAGGAATGTGTCTTCCAAAATGCACTATAACTGCAGGTTCCCACAGTGGAAGGAAGATGGCAGCACAATGTGCAATACGTTGTGCAAAGAGTGTGCCTGATGGTGAAGAATGACAGCATCTGTCATTCTGAACTGCAGCTACCATGAGCAAAATTGGCATTATTTCCAGGTCAACATATTTATGTTTGGCCAGAATACTTGTATGAAGATATTCCTGAAAAAAGATGAAATCTTTCAGCGTGAGGAGGAAGTATCCTTTTTTGTTTCAATGTCTGCTGCACAGCAACAGCTCTACCTTGGTGGCACCAAGAGTTAGTAACACATGACAAATGGTTTCAGAGGGACTAGCTGAGCTAGAGAGTGAGAAGAGGCAGAGCAAGCACACTATTATTTTCCTTAGCATTCTTTTATTTCACTCCTTCCCAGAGGCATGTGCAGCCCCAGTGTCAATTCAAGGGGATGAACACACCCCATCATGTCACATCATGTTTCCATATCTCATGTCTGGGGGCTTATGTCTGCCGCGCACAGTCAAGAAAACAGAGAACTTGTAGCACTGGGCTGGTAACGTGAAATTCTTATCACAGCAAAGGCAGTGGGAATTGGAAGTAAACCATAGGGCTGACACTTCCTACTGACTCCACAGTGTGACTTCAACCCATCTGCAGGGAGCAACTCAGGCAGGAGCTGACCTTGAATAGCCCAGCTTGGCCTTACTATAGAGAGCTTATCTGCGGTCAGTCATGACTTTTACTAACAATTTTTCTAACTAAATTGTTTTCTAACAATTTCCTCAAGGCAGACATTTCAGTCTGTGTTCATAACTCGTATCCTACAGGATAGTTCTATTGTGAGTGCCTCAGTGAGATCCTTCCCAGAGAAGATGAAGAACCAAACAGGCAATAGTGTCTTCCACCTTTGGAGCTGGTGTCCTAGTCAGAGCTGACACCATATTTGTGCAGTCATTCTAGAAGACTGTTCCTCTCCCTGCAGCCCGTTGTCTGTGGATAAATATATGACTTCATTTTTATGGGCTGTCTGACAGACTTCATGATCATGCATTTTAAGGAAGAAAAATGGAGAAAAACAGTGAAAGTGCTACCTGGAATGGCCTTATCCATGAACACATAAATATTTGATGTAGAATTAAAACTTGGAGGATAGATGACTAAAATTTCAAATATAATAGACCCTAAATTAAAGTTATTTTGCTTTACAATTCACAAGATGCTTATCTGTAAAATCAAACTTAAACAATGAAGAGATTGCAGAAGTAAATTTTTGATGCCTCAGTATTTTACTGGTTTGTTTCTCAGCACTCTTCCTTGTTTCTACCACCTTTTCCCATGCATACCATCTTCATTTTCTTGCAAGTAGGTCTTTTGTTTTTGGAGTAAGATGAGAAAGGATTGTGGTAAGGGTAACTTTCATGTATTCACTATCTCATATTTTGGGTTTTTTCCAGCTGCCTTCTTTCTCTTTCAAAATCTCTGCTAGCAGTGCTTATAAAGCAACCCACACATTTTCCAATAGTATTCCCACTCTCCGGGATAATGTTTTTTGGACTGATATATTGTAATATTAAACAGGAAAAAACATCTCCTAAGAATTCATCTTATTTTCACCTTCTGATGTTTTCAGCTGCCTTTTTTCTGAAATCTGATGGGTTGCAAGACAAGATTTTAAGTATTTACAACCATCTCTAATAAACTGCTTCATGGATATTTATGAGGTGCTGTTTTAGCAGGCTGTATTATAATATTAATCAAAATCAAGGCTGCTGCTTGGAAACAGTCCAAGAGTTAGATCTTTACTGAAATCTTTCCAGGTATCTTTATTTTTCCCACTTCTTTTGTTTTTTGTTGTTGTTAATTTCCAGTTAAGTTATTTATCAGATGGTATTTGAATACATATGAAAACAGTTTTGACAGAAAGTCAGAGAATCCTAAAACTAATCCTTGTTTTACTGTTTATTCAACACATATATTTGTTTTCTATTTATTTTTAAAGGAAAGGAGTAATATTAGCAGGAAAGGGTACAAGGCAGCCTGCTGTGCTAATAAAGCTACATTGTGCAAGTTCATTGCTTACAACTAGAAATGTTATAGCATGTTCTGAAGACTTGTGTATGAAGCCTTGATGTAATTTTCACATCCATCATATGCAGGACTAAAGAATCCAGGAGACCAGCATGTACCTTTTTCAAGTATCTGCTTCAGGCTGGGGAATGTTATTTCTGGATGCTCATCTTGACAGCCCAACTCTTAATTATTAGGAGCACCTAAGTCAGGCTGAATGGTTTAAACTCCCAAGATGGTGAACAAGGTTTAGTGGGTGTTTTCCAGATTTAATCCTCAACAATTTTTGCAAGTTCAGAAAGGTGAGGACAGGCAAACCAGCTACTGGACACCCCAGAAACTGCATATCCTTGCATGTGTTTCTGTGCTGAACGTACCACATCCTTCCCTTTTTAGCATTTTGAATTTAAGGTTGACATCATTCTGATGTGGTCAAACAGGTTCAAAACCTGAATAACTTATATGTGTCTGACTAAGGGTTCAGTATTCAGGCAAAACATGCCTACTATTTTGTGCATCTCCAAGAATTCTTGTGGAATTGCTGTAGATAGGACTAAACCAATTCTTCATTCTCTGCCTTAATGTTATCAATCATTTGCCACAAAATAATTGTTGTATATAACCACCCATGAAATCTCCATAATTAAACAAAAATCCAGAGATATTGTGTGAGAAAGACCAGTAACATATGAAATATTTATACAAAGCAGAATCAAAATAAAGCAAATTCAAAGAATAAAAAATCATGTATTATCAAATATATTTCATTTCAAAATACTCTTTCAGCTGTAATGATTTGAGATATTACCTGTAGCACAGATGTCATTTTGAAATCTAAAGTATTATTTTTAGTGCCTTTCCCACTGCCTCTCTACTGCAATCATTGTTATGTGAAGCTGTAGTTAGAAAGAGAGGTTACTGGGGGTTAGTGCTTGATCATTTCTAATTAAAATATCTCTTGTATGTTAAAAGATACATAATATTATTAGTCAGCTTTGCTATAACAAAGATACTCTGCTGCTCAAGTGTGAAAATGACCACATTTGTGTGGACAAGTGGAGATTCATAAAAAAACATAGATTAAACCTCTGCATATCATGTTAGAACCATCTGCTTGCTCCATCCAATAAGCAGTAACAGCTGATCTCTCTGATCACACAGAGACTTCCTCTCTTCTTCCCACAATGTTTTCTTAGAATCTAATATTGTAACATTTGGTCAATAGCTTTAGGGAATATCATGGCAAATGTATCTGAGGAGAGATGACAAAGTCTGAGAAATAATAAATGTTGATGTTCAGGCATTCTTACAAGAGTGTTAGGAGTTGTCATATTCACTCTCCATCTCCTACAAAGTTTCACTTTGTTCTTCCATGTTGACTTTCATTCCAAGGGCCCAATTCTTCATTCCACTGAACTAGTTTGATGCCAGTGTAATTCCACTGACTTTCATAGAAATACAACAGTTTAAGACTCATGAAATAAAATGGTGAATCAGGCCTGAAGTCATACAAACAATGCTCAACCCCACTCTTATATTATTTGTTAGCCATTTTGGACAGCAGTATTGTTTGGGAAATGTTACTGTTCTTAGCAGGCCTGATAACAGGTCATCAGTCCCTTATGCAGCACCATCCTGGAGCTGTGAGCTATAACAGAGCATGTGTTTAAAAATCAGAGATAAGGAGAGAGAAGGTCTCCAAAAGATCAGCCAGAGACTGGTGGAAATCTCAACAGAAAAAAAATCATGTTTTTCTTTATCAAAACCTCAGAGGTTTTTTTATTGTTGCTGTTCAAATCAGGAAATACTTAATAGCTTTATGAGATGAAGTCTGACTGAAGTTTGGGGTTGAGTGAGAGACAATGGAATTTGCCTTTAAGAGACTTGTGGAAGCAAGCAGAATATGTCTGAGGGCAGGAAGGAGCAATATACAGGGACAGATCTCTTACATCAGCAGCTTGAGTTCCCAGAGATGTGAGCTTTTCACCATTAGCCTTACATGGAGACATCAGATGCAGCCCTTGTGGTCAGTGATGCTCCATTCTGTGCTCCAGATCATCTGTACCAGAATGACATGCTCTTCAAGCATCAGAGACAGGCAAAAGGATTCTGGCTTCTACTGTGTAGAAAGCCTCTGGACAAGGTAATTTTGTCTGGTCAAACCCCCTTCTCCGCATAGTGCTTCATTTCTGTTATACTGAAATGGCGCAGGCATTCTTGTGCAGATCCTCTACTGTAGGCTGAATTTCATCTTAGTAGATTGAGTGATTAATTAAACTTTAATTAGCCTGTGCCAACACTTCCAACACTACAAGTTTGCAGAGAGAGTGCAAACACAGTATTGTCAGGAAGGCTATATGCAGAAAACTACTCTGATTGACTGAGAGTGCATAAGCCTTGATGTATTCTTGCAATATTTTTCAACAACAGAGAGAAAGGGAAAGATCAATCAGATTAACAGGGCAAAAAGGCAAATACACGAGAAATGTCAGTTCATTCTACAGATACAGTTCTTTCCCAAGTCAAAAGGAGGAAGTAAGCTGGGCCACTCTGCCCGTTATTGGGTTGCCATACAAAATAGGCAATTAGTTATACTTCTGTTGTTTTGAGATGGTTTTGCCATTTTGCCCAACTATTGTGTTTGGTTCCAGTGGTATACAGTTCTAGCTGATGTGCTGCAGGGAGCAAGTAGAGAAAAGCCTGTATGCCTGAATTAAGAACAACAGCCAGTCAAATCTATTGTATTTCACATCTTTAAATAATTCTGATGTTTTATTAGGAAAGTTCTTTTATCGAATATGTCAAAGTTCTTTGAAAACAGTTAACAGCTTTTACCACTTTGTGATGCAACTATATAGCATAGGCATTACTTGCTGTAATATAACAGCTCTTGAAAATTTACCTCAGGCACACTTAAGCTGATAGCCTGGCAGTCAGTGCCAAAGAGATACATAGCCTATGTCCGCATTTCCCAGATGCCAAAGAGATGAGGCAATGTTACATGAACTAAGCCTTCCTGCACTTTGAAAACTCTGTGTAAACTGGTAAGAAATCCTGAGCCCAAACTACATACTCAAACTGTTTTCTCTGCTTGCAGGTACAAATGAGAGACAGTATCTGATTCCTTTCTGGGTGTTATCCACATTGGTACTCACATCCTTGTGGCAGGATGAGCGCTTCTGCAATTTATGTCCCCTGTGGACATGCCTGCAGGATGTAGCCTGGGCATCACAAATAATGGCAAGATTTTTAAGCAGAGACATTGCCATCTCAGACTGCCTCTCAATAATCACAGCATGAGCAACTCTAAAAGCAGAATCCTGGTAAAGTACAGTTCAGGCAACAGGGGGTTGGTTCTTAACCTCCTCCCTGCACTTCTGACCCAGAAGGCTGTTAATGGGAAAGGGCTTTGGAGAGGATCTCCTGAAGATGAGAGAGTCTGCTCATGCACTTCTCAAGCTAATTTCCCGTTTGCTTTTGACTGAGGTGTTGGTAGCCTAAAGATTGCACTAAGTTCCATTAATGTGCCAAGCACATTCACCTTGCATTCAGGAACTAGCTGCTATGGTCAATTTGCCTTAAAAGCCATTTGGAAGTTCATCCTTTTTGCTTAAACACATTGCACCAATATCAGCCTTTTGCACGGTTCATATATCAGGCTGCTGATGATAAAGGGGTGCATTTTATCCTTGGTGAGCCTGTTAAAAACAGGTGCTCACCCCAGGAGTTTAAGATAGTCCTAAGAGTTTGACTTAAATCCAGCAGAATTAGGAATCATTAAAGGAGGATCTGCATCCTTAAACTAGGCCCGTTGTGTCTCAGCACTGTAGATAATCTTCAGTCAGTATAAGAATGGGGGAAGTTTCACTCCAGTAAGAGCAATGCAATTTGAAATGTTGGCAGATGACAAGTGCAGGTGAGGATAAAGGCATGTCTGCATCATTCACTTGAATTGCATTTCGAATTTTCTTCTTCTTTCGAATATTTTTCTTTCTTGGAAAATCCTGCAGATGTATACGCACTTCTGCTTTTCAATCCACATTATCTGCTAGTGTGCTTAATTTTTTCCTTTCCACAAAATCCTCAGTTTTAATATTCTTTAGAAGTGTGTTCTACCACTTCTCCCTAAAATAAAAACAACTACATATCTCTCCAGACCTTCAACTAAAGAGACCTGTGTTTACACTAAAAATGAATATTTTTTTTTTGTTTTCAATGAAAACAGCTCTGGACCCCAAGGTTAGGCAAAATCTTGTCCTTACATCATGATAACTATGCTGTCTGCGTCCTGAAAAATTGACCCAATGGACCTTCACACGTTTCAGTCAAAACACACACTTTAGTTAAGTGATAGTTCTACACATGAGGAGGTACAGTTTGGGAATGTACAATCTATTCATTTTGGAAAAATGTCACACCTTCCCATATACAACTTGTTCATTTCCCAGTCATGCAGGGAAAAAATAATGCAAGAAGCTTTCATTCACACTGCCTGAGGTCCGTCCAACCTACATTGTTTGAGGATTCTGTGCCACTGTATCTTTATTTTCAGCTTTTTGCATTGAGTTTGGTTTAACTCTTTGATACAGGATCCTGTGCAAATATACTGGTTTTGTCTATTTTGAATCCAAAAGTATAAATAAATTTACTGCCAAAATTTCAATTGAACACATTTGATTATGCACTTTCATAGAGTTGGTGTTGTCCTGTTATTCTGCTGTTATAAAGTCAATTGCATTGATTTTCACTTGGTATCTAGACTAACTTTCAAAGAATGTTATAGGTGGTAATTGATTTGTATGCTAGAGTTGCTTTAGGGCTTATTTTCAAAATGAGATTTTGGGGTAGGTTATTTTTTGTTAATTAAATACATTTAAAAGGATTTGTGTTATCTTCTTGTTCATATAAACTGGATTTTCAAGGACTTATATTAAAATATTAGGGGATCCTGTGCCATAAATAACCTTTCTTGTAAGATTATATAGGAGTCTATTAAATCCTTATTTTTCGTAACTTTTCTCAAACAAAATCAATTAATATGGTTATTATTTGGCATCCTATTGTTTTAATGACATTTTAAGAACATCTGCTGAACATGCTTTAGTTTTTTAGTTTAGGTCCTTAATTTTGGTTCTTTGTTATGCAATGAATTACCCCTTTTACTGGAACCTTTTGAATACAAATGACATTTTGCTGAGGAGTAGCTTTAATATCATATCTCCTTCTTCTTATCACTACTTGGTCATTTTCTCTTACCACCTTTTCTGGCCCCTTTTGCAGTCCAGGTGGAGAGCTATGGCTGCTCTCCCGTTTTAGGAGCCCCATGTGTCAGATGTAGCTGATCAGTCTGATGACCAGCTGCATTTACCATGTGGGTTCCAGAGTTTTGGAAAGGCTGTAGCTGGTGGAGTGTGTTCCTCTGCCCAGCCACACATCCTCACTTTTGGCATGGATCCCAGTGAGAGAGAAGGGAGAGAGCTCTCCTGGGTCAGGTTGTAATTGCAGACATGTAGCCAAACATCCTGCTCATTCACAACAGGGCTGTGTTCATCTCTGGGTTGAAAGCTAAAATAAAATCTAATCAGGTGGGACAAGATTTTTAGGGAAATTCAAGTTCCTACTTAGTAGTGTCAGGTGATTAGATTTTTTTTTTCTTTTTTTAATGCTGATAACATAAGATCTCCCAGTGCAAAAATCAGGCTGTTATTCAGAGGCATATTTAGGAACTAACTCTGTAAGTCTTGATAATCTTGCAAAGCAGCTAAGAAACATAACTGCATCTTTCAGTTCTTAATATTGCCCTGATACTTAGCTGTGGAAATTAGTGATACATAAACATGACTGTTATAACTGTAGTCCTGTCCTTTGTGTGATGACCTTCCTGTATTTAACAAATATTTACATGGTGGTTTCAGGAGATGACAGCACAGGAAAGGGATGACCTGAATTGGCCTAAATTTTGAAACATCTGAGTTCCTGTCCCTCATTTGGCAGATTTCACAATGACTTTACACAGGTAACAGCTTTTCTGAGCTTCTGTCACCCGCCTGTAATGGAAGCTATAACACTATCCTGTCTTGCAGAGGAGCAGGAGAAGACATTTCTGAAAGACTGGAATTGTAAAGAAATAAAACAGGTCATCTAAATACCTGATGAAATGGATTGAGCTCATAAGCAGTCACCAGGTTCTGAACTGGCCTTGCATGGGGCCAACAAGCATTGACATATTTAGGAATCACTTTGGGGAGTGACTTTAAATCTTGTCACCTTCAGCTGATGTACTTTAAGTAGGGGTATGTTATAAGGATACCTGACATTTATTGAGACAATTATTTAGTCATCAAAACATCTATGAACTTCTGCAACGTAATCAACCCTTATCTTACTCAGGGGACTATAAAGACATATACATCACTTGCCTCTAGGCTCGAATAGAATCGGTGACAAATCCAGGTTTACAGTCCACAAGAGGATTCCCGGCTCCCAGTGCTGTGTTTAGACTATTGATGATATCAATCATAGTGAAGGCACAGTACAATTGCCAAAGCCCCTATGTATTGCTGTTTTTTAAAGATAGCCAACCCCAAGTCACAAGTACTTGAGTTTCTTTGCATGAAGAGACAGGTCTAGCCTGCATTCTGTCACTGCTGAAGAAAAATGCAATGCATTTATCACAGGAGAAAAGTGTAGACTTTAAGATTTAGGCTTTTCTCCATGGATAAAGAGTTGATGTATGTTATTAGAAACTACTCTCCTAGGCTGTATTTCATTTAAGCTTTTAGGGCCATCTAAATCAACTTCTTTAGCTTTAGGAAGATAAAGATTGTAAAACAAATTATCTGAGCACCCAGAGACCTACCATGTTGATTTATACCTGCTACATATAGTGAGTATATAATTCACTTGTGAATCACCAAGCTTATGCATATTTTCAGAATTATCTGGTTAGTATGAATTTAAATGAAATCATATGAACATGTGTTTACCTTTTGTAAGTCAAGTAAGAACCACAGGCAAACAAAAGCATTAAAAATGATTAAAGGTATCAGGAGTACATGGGCTATTTTTCTTATGTCATCAATGTTTAGAAAGTAAGCATCTGCCTGCTGAAGCATTGTTCATAATAATGATATTACCTGTATAGATCAGGATGTCTTACTGAGAACTGAATACATTGCTCTACTTTTATAAGTCTGTATTTGAAAATAAAATGGTTCTCAAGCTGATTATAACTGGACATCTGGAATGAATTACCTGACAACTCATTTTAGTTGCATTAGCATGCATGAGAATTGGAAGGTTTTTTCAGAAATACTCTTCTGGATATAATCAGGAGCTATAGAGACAGATAAAATGACTGCTCGTCTTGGTCATTTAAATAGAAAAGTTGTCTGAATTGTGACATTTCTTTAGCTACCATACAGCATTTCTTGCCATGCTAAAACAAGACCAAAGGTTTGTCTTGATTGTAGAGGTGGACTGAGCCAGAGATACCTATCTGTGTAGCCAGAAATATGTCAGAGGATAATTTGGCTAGACTCACAGTTTGGTTGCTCATGGTTTCCCCAGCTTAAAGGCAGTCATTTGTCTGAAGCCATATCTTGAGCTCGCTACTCTGGTTTCAATAGGCAGATGCCTTGATCAACATAATCCTCATTAAAAAAAAAAGAAAAAGAAGTCATTGACAGTTACTTCTCAAAGTCTTTGATCTTTGTTTCTAAAAGAAATCTGTAGAAATAGAGGGGAAGGGGGAAACCATGTATTCATTTTTAGCCCTTAAGACCTGGACACCAGACAAAGCTGTAGCAGTATTTAATGGGCTCTCCATTTCTCCTCTTTTATGATGAACTTGACTAATTAATTACTAATTATATTGTTTATGGAACTGTTTGTCAATTTTCTCGTAATCTCCTATTCACAGGGAAAGGAGGTATGTGTGATATTTTCATATGGCTGTCTATCATGGTCTTTGCAACAGCCCTGGAAAAAAGCCCTAACCATTGTCTTCCTTATTAAGCTATTGTGGTAGACAGCTGAAAAAGTAACTCTGAATTCTGCTTTGCCAAGAGCTTTTCTTTTAAACTAAAATTAATATTAACTTTGTAATAAGGAAGTGTAAAGCTGTTCTTTAAGAGTTAACATCTGAGTATAGTAGGGTCTTCATATTTCCATGGCAACAGCTTAACATGATCAGTAAGTAGAGTGGACTATTTTGATATGAGTTGTCATTAAGAAAAAATTCATGCTGGGAAACACATACATATCATAGAATGAAATCTCTTCTCCACAGTTTCAAGAACAGACAATTTCTTTGTTGATCCATATTGATATATTGTTTTAAAATTGATATTACATTAGAAATGGAAACAGTAATTTACATGGCTTTAAATTAATTTAATTTAACTTTAATTAATTAATTAATGTAACAGTTTTTGTGATTGCAGTGATGTAAACTTAAAGAACAACAAGTTTACAAAGAACATAATCTGATAACTGGTACTAAACCTCTTATTTACAATGTGTATTGCCAAATACACTTACTGTTTTGTGGCAGGTTTTTTTGCTGGTGTGTTGTATACTTCTCTGTAGTAGCAGGAATGGACTCAGCTGCCGTTTTAGTCAGTTCTATTAAGAATATATTGATAGCTAGTACACCAGCAGTGTCCAGCCTTTTCTGCCAAATCTATTATTTTTAAAAGGTCAAAGGGCTACAATGAATGTGATGGGACAGATTTTCCGTTCCTCTTTGCTCTGAGTGTGTCACTCATATGGTGGTGTGGGAACAGAAGCCATCTGTAAATTTTTTTTCTGGAGGTTCCTGTTAATGGTTGTTACCCAAGTCCTATGGCACATTTTGAGAGCAAGCATTGGGAGTTGCTAGAATATGCTAAACTGTAGTTATTCTTCTTTGGCATGTCACTCTTTTGAACTTTAGAGGTCTAGAGACCTCCAGAGGTCCCTTTCAACAAAAATTCTTCTACAGCTGTGTTCAAAAATCCTCTCCTTTCCTGTTCACCTATTCCCCATGCTTTTACTCCTTTTATTCTAATACATAAGATACATTGTAACATATCTTGGTCTCAGTAAAAATCATGTAGTGGAATGGAGTCTGGAAGGAAGCTCATTTGGTAATAGGAAAATATACCCAGTTGTGCTTTTTGCCAGGTTAAGGCATGCACTGGTGCCCAGCTGTGCTGCACTGAGTAGAGGAAATGCCATCAGGCTGCAAGAGAGGTACATCGGTGTGGATGTAAAGGGAGGGAAAATTAAGAGAGCAAGACCAGTTACAGATGGAACTTTGCATGTCAGTCATGATGAAAGATTCTTCCGAATTTATTGGGGCAGGTGGAGAGATCGTGCATGAAGATGTCAATGTGTCTTTGACTGTAGAACATGATAATCCTTTTGTTTTAACTACCCTTTGCCTCACTTGAGTGTTTCAACAACAAACACTTCTTGGCAGAAGTATTTTACTATGCATGTCATGGGGAAGACCTTGCTGGACCTTCTAGGCATTAATGTCATATAAATAATGGAGTCCATTTAAGACCAGACTGAGAATGTGGTAAATGTGGAAAGTTATATTCACTAGAAATGATATTGTTCCTGCTTCCAGGAAGGAAATAGAGTGCATCAATGGAATCCATAAATCAGCTTATGTTATTCTCACTTAGTCAAATTTACCTTGACATGATCTTACTAAGTATCGCCCATGTGTTACCTAGTGTCATTGCTATTTGCATCATTATGCATAATAGTATTTTAATGCAGATGATATATAGAACAGTGTTGTATCTTTAACTCAAAATAAATTTGTCACATCTTATTCCTATCATACTGCACTTAATATCAGACCTACTTAAGTGTAGCTCTTAATAAAAAATGATGTTATGATAAAGAAACTTCCTTTCTTTTCAGTCATATTGTGGAGAAGTGAATATGGACATTACTGTCTCATTGTATATTACAGCTGTGTATGAATAGTGGTAAATCCAGCGGGGTTAAGCACTCTCTGAGGATAGGATTGTCCAGTAAACAGAACACTGACCAAAACGGATTTCAAGCAATTTTAATTTTGTTCTTAGCTCCACCATTGTCCTGCTGTGTGAGTCTCTACAAGCCATTTCATCACTCTGAAGTTGTGTCACTTTCTGTAATTTATGTTTTACCCAGTTAGATTGTAGCTTCGAGGGGGAAGGGACTTTCTCATCGGTTTGTACAGGAACAAGGACAGTAGCTGAGACTTCTGGAGTCCACTATTATGTAAATAAGAACAAACAACAATATAAAAGTATTTATACAGATGTTGATCCTTTCCAGTCCATGCAGGTCTTGTGAGCTTGTATATGGGATCTTTGTTCAATTCTTCAAAACTACAAAAGATGGGAATTTTTTTTGGCACAAGGCTGTCTAAACTTCCAAGACTGTGCTTTGTTGATTTGAACCAATCTCCCTTCAAAATCAGGACAGAATTTTTTTTCCTTTTTTAAAAATCAGATGCATGTTGTAAATGTTTCAGTTTCCTAGTCAAATTTTAATGTCTTCTAAAAAGCTGTACACTCACCCCAGGTCTATAAAAAATGTTTTATGTAGACCATCATCTAAGGAACACATTGCTTCATGTAAGAAAATAAAAAAGGAGGCAATAAGTTGCAAATCCCAAAGCAGCTAAGTGAGAGTGGAAGAAAGTGCCTTGGGTTTGCAGAAACTGTAAATTGTGGTTTAGTGATCCCACTGGAGCATAAGGGAAATGAAAAGAAAAATCGGTGTTAAAAATAATCAAAGAAAAAAAATATAGCTGGTTTGGGGGAGTGGATTAAGGGTAACAAGGTGACAAAAAATTTCTGAAAGTTCTGCATTTGTGAAATATATTTCCATCACCATAAGCATTCTCAGCACCTCTGCAAAACAGTAGCAGGCCTTTCCTGGAAAAGGTCTTGGAATAGTGGGTGCCTTGAACAGAGAAGAAGAAAACTGCATGCAGCAGAATGCACCCACTAGAATGTCCCTTCTGCTTCTGGATGTGGAACAGAGGCAAATACAGATGTGACCACATAAATAAGTTGCAGGTGTCTGCCAAGTCACCAGAGAGAATGCAGATAGCTCTAAGATACAAGATATTGTTGTGGCTTGGCTGGCCATGAGAAGATCTCACAGAATTTTGAAATGGTAGTATTATTCCTTACTGTACATGTTCCTTAGCTCCAGAAAGGGATACCGGGAGAGGCGATTCTCTCAGCAACGTGATGCTAAAAGAGGCTGTATGATATACAGCTTGCCATAGCCTAATACAGGATTTGGACTCCAAACCTCCTATAGTTCTTAGTTTGTATTTTATGACCTTAGCTGAATTATTTTCGTTCACGGCTTCTTGAAGTGCACCTCTGTAATGCTGCCTTTGAAAGTGGTGTTTGCCTGTAATAACAGTTATGGGGTATTCAACTTCTCTGTTTTACAATTCTGCTGAATTTTGCTTGAAAAAATATTTCATATAATATTGTTATTCTTTCTTGATAGGGAGAGAGAGCATATGAATCATCTTCTCAGAGTATCTAATCATTTAATGAATTTAAAATTTATAATTTATATATATATAATTTATAATTTGTGAAAACAGGTGCCCTTTGGGAAGGAAAAATGTAACATTTAAGCAAATATTTCTTCTAAAAATTAATTTGCAGGCTATTCATAAAAATGCAAGGATACTTTATCTTTGTGGTTTCCTCCTTCTAATTCATTTCACAAATGAATGTAAGACAGCTAGCAAACTGAGAAAAAATTATCCTTGTTGAGGTGTTATTTCATTCAGTTTTAAATATTAATGTATGATGTTGCATTGTTATGTAATACTCTTCACAAAGATGATATAAACTGTTTGTTAAAGAAAATGTGAAGTCTCTGAAATGTCTGCTCATAAATGTTTACAAGAGAGATCATAGACAGAATTATAGGCAAGGAAAATGAAGAGCAGATGAGCCAGAGGAGTACTGGGATAAGACATGGTTGGCAAACATCCTAAGCTGCATTTCTAGATGATGACCTTTTCTTTCTCGATATCATACTATTTTTGCATTTCCAGGCCAGAAGAGCCTGTGACCACAGAGCCTGTATCTTGATTCTGTATACCAAGAGAATAAGTATAATGAAATACATGAAATCAACAGTGCAAATGGATGGACTTTTTCAATGCCTCCACTGTTTTGTTCCCCCTCATAAGAATCAGAATATGAAGTAGTCCTGAAAACCTAGGCTCCTGCCATGGTTTGCCTATGTAGAGGCATGACAAATATGGTACTAAAACAGAGTAAGGATATGTTGAGAGCAGAGCAGTGAATGGGAAGGACAGGCTTAAGATCCCATCACACAGTTATGATTTTGGGCAGCAGTATGGGGCAGAGGGCTTTACAGGGAATCTCTGCTTACTATCTGACTTATTCTGAAGGTTCTTCAGCTTCTAGAGCAGCCCAGGTTTACACAGATAAATCCTGTCTTGAGAGTCTCCTTTCTTCCAAGCTGCAAATCTCAGTCTAAGCACAGATTCTTCTGGCGTAGCATGCATAGCTAAGGCAGAGTGCTTTAAAGATCTGAATAAAAAGGTTAGTGAAATGAAGCTTGTTGCGAGATTCACTGTGATGGAAATAAAAAGTCTTTATGGATTTTCTTAAGTGTTCCCTTTGGGGAATTACAAGATAACCCACATACATACTGTTGGGCTTCTGTTTGTTTGGACACTGGTCCACTAATCTCACTCTGGTCTGTGTGAATTAAGATCTTCCTTACATAGTCCGGAGTTACAATATAGTGATTTTATTGAATTCTCTTAACTAGATTTGGTCTTTCTTATCTGTTTGCCAAATGATAGGCAATATTAATGCTACTGTTTTCTGCCAACATACAAATTATCCAAATTTATTTAATTTCCTTACAGCAGTTGAATTAATTGTGTATAATATGCTGAGAACTATGCTACACAGGAAGAAAAGCAAATTAAGGTGGCAGTAAGCATAATTGAAATCTCTTACTTGTTTAACATTTATTTTTTGCATTCACTTTATATTTGCTCTTCATAGTTTTGGTTGTCCTATTGCTAATTCCAGCAAACACAAGTCTTCCAGATTTGTAGCTGCTTTGACACGCCACTGTTAGCTCACTGAAATGTGACAAGTACAGAAGAGAACTTCTGATTGGATTATATTGCAGTATTATGCTATGCCTACCAGTAAAAAATGCAGAGAAAATTGAATCCTAAAATTATCTGCCTCTCTTCCATTTACTCTCCAAGCCATTTCTTCTATTTTTCAATTATCATCTGGTAATAAATGTGTCATAGTGCAAGATGAGACCTCAGTGGAATACAGTAACACTGAAGACAGAATGGAAAATTCAAGAATATTCAAACTTGTTTGGATGCAAATTTGGTCATTATATTGAACTGAAAGTTATGCGCTGTAGAGAAGGAAAGTAGTAAAGCTCTAGAAATTTCCTGTGCTAATGAAACAATCCTCTGCCATATCTGCCACCAGACACCAAGACATCCTTCTTTCCAAATGAATTTCCTGTTCTGAGACAGACTATGAGGTTTATGAAACATTTAATTCCCTTTGAGGGTTTATCTGGGAATTAGGTGGAGTACAGACATTGGAGAAAAGGCATACCCTTTGGAATCAATGATTAAATTTATACTGACTCCTAAACACAGCCATGATTTTGGACCTTGTACTGATATTCTGAATGTATTAATCTCACTCTCCATCTTTAACTTTTCCTTACCTGTCTCTAAATTTGCCCTCAGGAATGTCAAGCAGATGTAAACTTCACATCCTGTTGTTAGTCTCATCCTCTCCTAAAGCATTTGAATTGCTGTGGAGGAATCTCAAGAGAAGAAAACAGTTCTCAAATTTTCAATTTATCTGTAGCCTAATAGAAAAGTGGCTGTAAGTTTTGGAGCTTCCGCAGCTAATTCTAGAGGGAATAGTTTACCAGCATTTGAATCGCTAGGAACCAGCTTGTTGTGACTCTAGACATCATTTAACCTAACTGTGCAGAACTATCAAAACCCTCAAGAGTACCCTAGTATGTTTTCAATATGCTATTCAAGGCTCAAAGGCAGTTACCCTTTCCAAATGTGCTTCTGCCTAAAAATGCATCAGACAGTTTGCCAGAGTGGTAGTGTGTAACTCCTAGAATGCTGGGTTGCAATCTCTCCATTACTTTACTGCTGGAGCTAGAGAACTGTCTCTTACAGGACTGATCAGTAACCTGTTTTATGGTGCTACTGTTATATATATATTACACAGCTGCTCATTTCCTGATCTCATTGTGCATTTCCTCTCATTCTGTGTTGACTCTCTAATCGCTCAGCTCAGGGAAGGAGCAGCAGGCTGTAGCTTGGAAAAGTCAGTTCATTTCCTGAATCTTTTGCTAAATCTACTAAGTTGCCTGTATCTGGCCTATAATTAGGCCAGATTTTATAACAGTTGAGCATATTATTTTTCTGATTAGCTTTGGCAGGTGAAGATGCTGAGATAATCATGGCTTCTCCACCCTTGGTACTTAAGGATTTTGGTGTGTTTATTCTTTCAAATCAAAAGATGATGTTCTGTAATATCATCTGTAAGTTCATCAGCTGACTGAGGGAGCGATAAGCAGCATAAAGTGAAGTGGCTGCCTAACCCATAGACATATTATGTGATATACACTGGCCATGAATCAATCTGGGTTGGAATTCAGAAGAAAGCTCCTCTGTCAGAAGAGGCAGGATCAGAGGTAACCTAGAAGTGGGGTGTCTTCAAACTAATTTGAAGATGGAATTTGATAATTATGTGCCTGTGAGAGCAATAAGCTGAAAGCTAGGTGTCTCAGGAGGTTCTTTGTAGGTCCAAACTCCAAACTGCATCTACATGCTGAGTATCTGTATGCACAGATAGTGAGATTACACGCAGGCATTCAAAAGGACCTCATCTGACCACACAAACTGTGGTCATTGACTATGCAGCTGAATCAGTCCCAATTGAGACTTGTCATCATGTAGGACAGTATGGTTTTTAATAGAGGTCTGCCCAATACCCTGGGATATGCCCATACAGATTTCCTAAGAATCTTTACATGCCATTAAATTTTGAGCTGTGTATAACTGTCGAGCGCTGGAATGCGTAATAACTTTTTTGTGTGGCTGACACATGAGTAAAGTGCAGGAAAGGAATAAAATTCATCTCTTGCTTTTTTCCTGTATTTTTGGTCAAATTTTCCATCATATAAATTAGAAGTAAATCAGCCTAAGACAGTAATGTGAAAATAGTACAGTATTGGATAGTATCTGGCCCGCTGATTTCAGCATAGGTATTTCTGACTCATACAGTGTCACTGAGAGGAGAATTAATCTAAGATGTTTTATAGGATTCATGTCTGTTTTGAGAAGCTTCAGGGAAAACCATTTAAAGTCCAGTATGAGAGCAAGAGTGAGCATAAAGGGAACCTCTAGAGGAATTCTTCGTTTCCCACGAATCACACTTACAGATCTAAAATAAAAATAATGTGAATAATATTTTGCACATCTCTTTCTAGAAGAGAACTGTAGTTAGATTTGGCATTCCTAGATATGTAACTACTACCCCTGTGTCTGATTAGTTATTGTTACCTTTCTCCAAAGAGTCTCAGACCTCCTTTGACACTTCATTAGTGAATTCAAGCATCCTCAGCTAAACCCTTGAAGAGCTTGGAGGACATGAAGCAGTGTTGTGAATAAGTAACTTATAAAGTGACCCATACTTCTTGCCCCCTGCTAATCATCTCAGTTATACAGGGATGCAAGAAAGGGAGGCATTCACTTTAGCCTGAAAAGACCACATGGAGAGCTGAGAAAATATTTCAGGCTATATGTCACTGCCTACTTCTGCTGCGACTGTTACATGTGGTTCTCTATCTTGTAACCTGCATAAAGTTAGTTCTCCCTCAGTCAGGCTATTTCTTCATTTAGCATAGTAAGAGACAAGTTAAAAGGAGGCAACCCAACATGTCCAATGCTATTATCTGTAAAGGCTCATTGTAAAGGATGATTTTTATTTCATTTAAAGCTTCCAGCAGGAAAACTTCACACAGTCAGGTTTGAAAGACAGCCCCTTCACTATTGTTCTCCACTTTTGATTTGCTGTGAAAGGATGCTCTATTTTAAGAATCATGATTGTCTTCTTTTAAGGGCAATTTTAGGACTGTTCTCGTCAAGCAGAAGTAGATGGAGGTGGAGATAATAAATCCAGCAAAGTACATTATAAAGGCCTAATAAATGCTAGGGCCGCAGTACGTACTTTAGCCTAAGGGGATCAAGACCATTCTCTCCATGTCTCTCACACACACACTTTCCCTGATCTTAACAAGATGAAATACAGATTTTATTGTATTTATATGACAATTTTAGTCTAGATCAAAAACAGTGAAATGGAACAAATAGGCATCTAAACTAAAATAAGATTTTCAAATACTTTAGGAAAGCATTTTTTAATCTGACACCTTTAAGGCACTGCATTAGCCAAATGGATCTTGAAAAGAGATTAGTGTTAAGAATTTGCTACCACACACCTCCAATATTATTTAAATTAGATTTGATTAAATATTTCTCAGGCTTAAAATTAACAGGATTTTGCCTGTAGAATTTTAATTCTAAACATACCTGCTGTACCTTGTTAAGGGCTTGGGAATAAAATAAATGGAGTATAGTAAGTGCATTTGAGTTCATTTTAGGAGGAGTCATAGATTTCTTCCACAGCATTTCCTGGAATATCCTGTTAGCACTAGATGATGCACCAGCTTGGTTTCCCTCTAATTTTTAAATTGACATTTTACTAGAGAATTTCAAAATGACACAAACGAAAAAGTAAACCTTTTCACTTAAACTCTGTGAGCAAAAACCATCACTTACCAGCTGCTTGCAAACAATGCCAGCTTGTACTTTGACTTATGGAGAAAGAAATCTGGCAAAAAAACCCACTTTTTTTTGCAATTTCTAGGTCACAACTAAATGAGAAGTCTGAATTCTGAAATATTTATACAAACTAAATACCAACACCTATGTGTTTTTGTAAATATGTTGCAGTCAAGGGAATACTGGGGACTTGTGTATTGTTCCTAAATGTCATAATGCTGTGAGGCTTGAGGGCAAAATGGCAAGTTCTAAATTTTTCACACATTTAATGATATACATAAACAATAGCTTCTTTTCGTTACTTGAGTAAACTTTAAAGAGAAAGAATATGGCACAGTAATAGTTTAACTGATAAACTTTACATGATAGCCTCATTAACAGATTTACAGAGGAAAAGTTTTCTTGGAAGGCCCTATATCTGGGAGTGTCCTTTCTTTCCCGTTTATTCCAAACTCATGAAAAGGAAAACCTTTTTTGCAGAAAAATAATCAGAAGATTTTAGGGTACTTGAGGATAGCTTAAACTGTATGAAGAGAAAGCAGTTAGGCCCAGTGGCAAACTATTTGTAAAGGCTGTCATTCTTGGAGAAGTTCTTACTGTTTGTTTTTTCAGTTGCATGAAAGGTACCCATGATAATGTCATTTATGCAGATTTCTGGAATCTCTCCCTAAGCTCTGCCCTAAAATACATTGTATTGCTTTCCCTGGTTTCTAGAGTGAAGTTATAAGATATTAAAATTATTCTGTGTGCACACTCTCAGTATCCCCAATCTACAGTTCCTTTTTTATTCATTCTTTTTGCAGGACAACCTTGCTTTGATACATTTTGCAGAAAGGGACAATGGAAGGGATACAGATGTCCTACCTGAGTACAGGAGCAGGGATACAAAAGGCTCTTCTTTTGAAGAACATGCTGCACAAAGCTGTTAATTACAGAATCTTGAATATGTAGGATGTATCCCTCTGTTGCCTTCTTCACCACCCTGATCAGTATCTCATGAATGAGGGTATAAAAATGTAAGAATGAAAGGCATACATATCCAGGCTCTGATAGACCTATGCCAGCCATAGTATTTCCGTGTTTGTGTTGCACTAGAAAATGGCCAGAGAACATTTTATCTTGTGAAAACTATGAGTTATTTCTGTATCACACTGGAGATCTCCTTTGAGGAAGCCAATTTTTTCTCAGCAGAACTTGGAATATTAGTGCAATGTAAGTGACAGTGAAACCCCAAGGTCACATCAGCTGTCCCTCCCAAAAGGAGGACTAGGCACAGATGAAATGAGGTATCAGAATACACCAAGGCTACAGAATATTTCATTCTCAGTATCAATCTCCAGCTAATGCCCTTTTACAGAAGCTTCCCTTGAATTTTTTGGCATTTGTCCTCATGTTTGTATGTCAAAGCTTCGTTTATATTAGTGGTGTAAAACACAGCTCCGACTTTTCCAGTATTACTCAGATTTGCTTTTGCATATCAATATCATTGTGTCTCCTTGTTTTTTTACAATGATTTTGCTGCATGGTCAGACCATTAATCAGTCATTCATTACTATTATTGTTATTAAATAGGCGTATCTCTAGAGGGTGACCCTTTCTTAGATAAAATTTTGATTGCCACACAAAATTTGATTTTGTAAATAGACATAACACCTTCCTTTTCCTTTAGAAATCTATGATTCAGCAATAAGTGGCTTGGGGCCTACTATTATTCATTCATGAAGATCAAGAAGAATATTCAATTAGAGAAGTGCTTTGGGACACTTTAGTATTTCTAACTATGACATGCTTCTGGTGACTTTAAGTAGTACACAAGTGACACATTCAACTTCAGGAAAAATAACAAATAATGCAAACTGATATAAAGTGATTAAATTGAATATAGATTTTACATACTTCTACATGAATTTTATATTTCTGATGTGCTGGGGTGATGTTTGAAAGTACCATTTAATAGATTAAGAAGCTTTTTTTCTCTTCTGTTTTTCTTTATGTGTAAAAACTCAGGTGGACTGATTAATACCCAGGCTCTTCAGATACCCAGATATTACCTTTTAAATAAACACAAATATTTTTGGTGAAGGGAAGGTATCTGCATTTGCCGTTTTGTAGTATTTATAGTAAGTTTTTTATTACAAAGACATTGCTTTGTCCTGCAAAATATTTTAGAGAAGGTTTACATACACATTCTGAGGAGCAAATTGATCGTAAACTCTTAATAATTGGAAAACAGTCAACAAATGTGAGACATACCCAGTGATTTCTTCCTTGTGTTCATTTACTTGAATAAATCCATCTCTGGCTTCTTAATGCTCTGAGAAGTGTAATTAGTGTAAGATTCGCCTGCAAGTGAAAGATGCATAGGTATGCGGAGAATTTAGGAAAGGCGGAGAAGAAGGAGGTATTAATGTCATCAGGAGCAATCTACAGTAGGAGCAGTCTATCTTTTGATCCAAGCAACTGATCATTAAAAGTGTCTGAGACATTCAAATCATATTTATTGTAGTAAACTTTTCCCACCGATATATATTAAAGGCTCTTTTCACTTGTATTACATTTCTAAATTTCTTTTAGGACCAGGTAATGAAAAAATGAAACTTCTGACTTGATATTTCAAAATCTACTTTTATATTTAATGAGGTCAAAATATAATTCATATTGTTTGTAAAAGAAATGTTTTGAAATACTTTATTCAAATTATTGAAATGTTATGTTCCTTTAAGGACGACTCATTTGTTTCAGTTGCATTGAATACAAATGTTTCAGCAATTAACTTTATTGTAAAAATTTCAAAACTAAACATTTTGTTCTGATTAAAACAAACCATTTCAATTATTTTCTTTTTAGAATGTTACTGTCATCTCGGTTCCATGAAGCATTTTGTGTTTTGCAGACTGGTATTTTCTGGTGGAGATTTGTTGCTCAAGCATACAGATAAACTTTGAATCATTCTTTTGCTTTTCAGATAAAAAGGAATATATGGGAGAGTGTACATGGTATTCCAGTTAAGGCCAAAGGTCCGTAAATCTGGAGGGTTCCTGCAAATACATTATTCCAAATTTATATAGAGCAGTTTATGTTGTCATATTCATGTATTTGATAAGTTAATAGGATAGACCTTGACAAAATGGCAATTTGAATTCTACACTAAACTTCGGAACTGCTTTTTCAAACTGTTTGAAGTATTCTTTAAACAAAAAACAAAAACAGAAGACTACATCTAGGTAAAAATTTAAACCCCTATCTTCAAGCAAGAACACAGGTACCTACACTTCGGCTTTGTAGGTAGTATCGGGGAGAGTAAGATATCCCCTAAATATGGCACAACCCCCCCACAGCCTCTGCATAAACAATGCAGTGTTTGCTGCAAAACTTGCTTCTGGTGTGCTCCTAGTAACCCCAGACTCCATGTGACCTCCTCCATAGGCTAATGTGTAAAACTTGGGCATGCTATATTCATGATCAAATTTTAGAAGAACATATTCACTACCGGCATCTGGAGAAATGAAGTATTTCTAGGCTTAGGTAGCACCTGGATGAGAATTTCCTGTATTACAATTTTGCATTTAGATGCCTCAGTTCTGCTTACGTCATGTTTTCGATCTGGCCCTGAGACCCCAGCCTTTAAGAAACCAAAACATTCCAGGCAGGAAATAAAAAGAACCCAAAATGTATTATTTTCTGAAGCATTATCAAATCAATCTCATGGTTTTGGGAAGCTTGTGCCACCCTGTTAGGAGAAGAGAACATCTGCTCTGGAGGAAATCCATCAGAAGCTTATATAGAATCATTTTTATGGTTTTCTTTGATCCTCTCCATTTCACTCCTCTTTCCTCTTGAAAGTAAGCCAATGGGATGGATATATGTTGTCAAGAGGAGTTTTTATTTTGAGGGATGCAAGATACTGCACACTGCCTGTACTAATAGTCATTCAGCCTGTCACATATCAAAATACTGCTCTGTGTGCATGGAACAACACGGGCTGCATTTATCATAAAACTTGCCCTCAGGCAACTATCCAAGCATACAGATAAAGGGAATTCATTTGTGCCCTGATCATTACGACAATGTTCTTCAACAGGTAGAGAGACAGGCTGATTTTGTCTTGACAGTGATGGTCTGCTCAGTATTGATGGCAAAATGTTTGTACTTAATGATGCCCATAAATGCCACTGAAACGTTTTTTCCCTGCCTCTAAGGGTCTTTAGAAGTATAAATATTCCTTCATTTTCTTTTGTTTTCAGAGATGCAGAAAATATTTGGATTCCTGACAAGTACTCATCTGATGATTGAAAGTGGAGAGAATGACAAGGTAGTGGCTGTTAGATATAATAAGTGATATATTACTTATATCAAAATATCACCTGATGTTTTTATAACTGCTTTGCATTTTCACAGATATGGTTTCAATTCTGAACTTGAAATTTGGATCAAGTATTCCAAAAATTCTGGAATCTCTGCCTAATTTGGGGTTGTATTTTCTAGCAGTGCTACTGCAATATTTTTTCCTGCATTTTAAAAATTAATCCATCTTCATTCAGGAAAATATCAGTTTACTGGTGATCTCTGGCCCTCTTGCTTCTCTTTATTTCTGGCAGGACAGCAATGTTAAAGTTAAATAATGTCTTTGTTTTGCCTATCAGGAGCTCTCTAAATGCAAGCCCAAATCTTTTTTTATAATATCTCTAGTTTCCAATTTTTTTCCAGCTTGCATGATTTTCTCATATGTGGGGAATTCAAAACATAAACGGCAGTAAATTGATGAGTGGCCACTAGATTAGCTCCAGAGCATGATGTAAAAGGTAGGTTTTTGTAAAAACAAGAATAAGGATGCTTGATTGTATTTTGCCTTTTATTTCCGATTTGGGGTGTTTTGGCAGATACAGAGTAGCATCAGATCATAATAGCATGAGGGATTAACTGCTTTATTTAAATGAATTAGAGATCTGGTCCTAGCAGGTTGACTTCCTCCTGTGACCTCTTGCTGTCTCTCTCAAATGAGGCACTCCAGTGATGGTTGGAAACCCTGTCTCTTGTTTTTGTACATCACCATTTCTGGCTAAAGAAAACATAGCAAAGGGTAAGGGCATATTTTAAGAGGTTTTATTATAGACCACATACTGTTAAAGACAGGTCATTCCCCAGTCTTCTCTTCTGAGAGTTATATGCAGCCTGTAAAGAATAGGGTCACACCAACTGCAGTATTCATAAAAAGGTTAATCGCTTCTAAATAGCTAAGAGTACAATGTCTTACCTTGCAATCTGAAGGCCAATGAGAGTGTTCTCATTATATAGCACCTCTTACTTTCCGGGGTTTCATTGTGTGTGTCATTGCTAAAATTCCTGCTGAGAGAGTTGCATAGTTAGCAATTTTTAAGTCAGAACATTCTTCCTTATATTTATTTGGTAGTTGAATTTAGTTCTTAATAAAAGACAGTTGTTACATTTCCAACAGAGCTTAAGAAATGCTATTACTCCAAACACAGTAGTGAATGCTCTCATTTCTTTTGTCAGTAAAATTAAGGATGCAACCAGAGCTTGGGTCGTGAAAAAAACAGGGAAAGTAGTGAAAATATCAAAAAGCAAGAAGAGAGGTTTGGACTACCAGTGATTTTCAAGTTGTTGGTCAGCATCCTCTGGGAGTCTCAGGACCACTTCTGAAGAGGTAACAAAAAGAGAATTAGAAAAAGTAAACCTGTTTGTCAGGAGGCTTGTGCTCATTATATGAAGGTATGAGTGCTCGCACCCACTATATGAAGATCTGCATTAGAGGTTTGCAGTTAACCAAGGCTGCACCAGAAACCAGTAGCTAGTGATAAATGAATTCGCTTCATCGTTTATTCCATATTGTATTCTGGAAAAAAAAAGCTGCCCTTACCCTGAAAAAGAATTTAAACAGAATTCAAGATCTGAATATGAAAAGCAAGAGGACTAACAGTAGACTGAATCAGATGAGCGTATTACTATAATGAACTTAATTACATGGGGAATTTAAAATTATTTTGCTTAGCTTTTTTATCATCTAGTGTTGAAGAATCTGCAGGGAATGAATAATCTTAAAAACAAACTGCTGTTAACATTTAATACATGTACCATAAGAACAATTACCCCCTTAAGCTTTTATAAAAGCTGATCAAAGACAAAAACACTGTATAATACACTGTATATCAAAATAAAGTTGTATGCCTAACTGTAATTATTAAAAAGAAATTTAAAGTCTTATGCTATCCATTCCTACAGTTTCATCCACATTTTAAATACTTTTTAGTTGCGTTATCATGTATATAAACACACATAAAGACATATATCAACTTTTATGGCTGAATAAAGATGAGTGAATTAATAGCTCCTGTCTTAAGCTAAAGGTCTTCTACTGTCTAAGTGGGTATTAAAACTCTTGGGGCCAGATTCTAATCTGTTATGCCGCTGTAAATTAAGAGTGATTCCAAGAAAATGAAAGTTGTGGATCCTAATTTCACAAAGTGTAACTTAGATTTGAATTTGGCCTTGGGTTCTACAAGTGACTGCAGAAGTATTTTGAGTGAGCAAGAAAGTGTTCCCCCTGAGCGAATGTGGCAGAGTTAGCCCCCAAGTATTTGGTTACGCAAATTTAAAGTATTACCGTGTCTCATTTTCAAAGTTTCCTATCTGCCTGTGGACTGGGCAGCAGCTCCACTGAGCATGGGTAAGAATCCAGTCATGGGTAAGCAGAGCTGTGCATTTGCTTGCTTCCAGTTAACTGTGAGCTTTGAAAACCTGCTCCCTATGCCCCTCCTCTTCAAAAAGATAATGCAAGTTTGTATTCACTCTTTTCCTTCCTGAGTTCTTCATAGGCGTTATGAGCTTTCCAATGATATCCTTGGGGTTTTACATTTTTCCTAACATATGGCATGTATGTGAGGCTCTTCTCAAATTTATTTGAGTTTATGTGTGATTGGGAGCAGTTAGCTGGCTGAATTGCTGAATCATGGAACAATTATAGCAGGAATTCTCTGGTTTTGTGTTTTTCTACAAATGATATTGTACTATGTTGCATTCACTTCAGTTCTTGGCAAGACTGCAGAAAAGTAAGTTACAGCTGTTGCCATCTGTTAACTTTTGCAGCAATTTCCCTAGCATGTTCCTGTTGCATAACAATTCTTCATTTGTCCTATACAGGTAACCAGATCTTTGGTCTTACAGCAGATACCATCCCATTTTTACTTTCTTTCTTCTTTTGTCGTTCTGTTAAAGGCTAGGTTGTCACAATGCGACCATGTCTGGGAAAAGGTGTGACTGGCTCCCCCATTGAGAAATTTTCTGCAGCTTTCCCCCACATTCCCAGAGGAATCGTTTACAGCAAAAGTCTGCAGCCTCTGCACTCAACTGTGCTACCCAGGAAAAAGGTGAAGTTGGCACCCTGCTCTTGCTTTCTCCCTGACAGACAGCTATCCCAGTCGCTAGTACTGGGTGGGAAATTGCAGCACTAAGAGGAAAGCTAATCATTTACATGGATGTAGAAGACAAGAGGACAAACTCGTAGAAGAAAAATTTATGAAAGTTTACTAAACTCAGTGGACACCTGTCTCAGGACACCTCAGAGCTAAAATCTTTTGAGGCTGAAAAATGTTCCAGGAATGTATTACTATGTGCTTGCTTTGTGTCAGCTGCTGTTAGAGATGGGACACTGGGTTAGAAAGACCTTTGCATTGTCCCAATGTCATTTCTATCATGTTCATACATTGAAAATCTAATTTTAAAATTGAACTAGAAAAAAGCGAAAATTAAAGAAGAATCATCTGCCCATCTCTGTATTTAAACAGGCAAGGTTAATTGACAATTGACATGCATTTACAATGCTTAAGCTGAGCAGGAACAATACTTGAGAATTGTGTTTCTATCCTACATCCTTTTAACTTTCCTTTTTTTTCACTCATCAAATGTCAGATGAGATTTTGGTTTCTTTATACAACTGGTAAGAGAAAGTTTCTGTCTCCCTATTTTCTTCTAACTCTGAATTTAACCTTAAAATCCCCTAAGCACCTGTCCAGTAACATCTCCCTGAATAATGTGCCAGAAAAACATCTCACTGGTGCAGCTAACCCAAACCTGAAATCATGAAAAATAGGCTGCTCTTTTATGGAACTGAAGCCTGCATTGCAACAGGTTATCTTTCTCAGTGTGACAGTTTGCATTGGAAATTTTGTCCTCCAGAATTCAGCCTTTAAAAATATACCCAGCAAAAACATCCTCTCAGTCATGATCTGGTAAATTTGCCTGTTAATTGTGTCGTGTTCCACAAGTTTCACGTGCCTTAAGTAACTTCAGACATTGGAGGTTTAATAGTAATTACTAAGCATGTTTGCCATTAGTCTCTGACATTCTCTTTGCAAAGCTGCTCCTAGCTAGCAAAACAGGAGCAGACAAATGGACAACACAGGAGTGAAAAATGTACAGAGTTCACCAGTATAAAAGGCTATTTCAAAAACTGTCTGGAAGATGGTTAAAGCAAATTACTTACCTACCAAAATCCTCAGGTAGCCAGACTTACCAGTTCAAAGAGTGTACTTTCAGGTTAAAATAATATGGCCCAAGTTGCATGAAAAATAGATAGCTGTTTGAGAAGGAAACTTCAGTTGAAATAACTCTAAGTAACAAGCCATTACGCTTCATCTGATCCCCCCCACATCAGGTTCTGTCTTGCATACATATACTTGTTTATCTCCCTATTTCCAGTATATATATGAGTTGCTTCCTAATTTCTATCATGTCCATTTGGTCAAATTTTCTAATGTTAATCTCCCTTTTCAACATTAGAGTATGATGTTTTATTAGTGACTTTGCTGTTTTATTAACCTGAATAAATCCTTCCATAATAGCAGGTGTTAAAAGCATTACAACACAATTTACATAAGAAATTTCCAAGCTAATGTGAGCACAGAATGGTTATCCCTGTGCTAAGTCATGGAAACCAGGTCTGCACTCAGTGTATTTCTTTAGGACTTTATATTTGTTCCTGAAAAAGGGAAGTGCAAGTATTTGGTTCAAGGACTTCTGCTACTATAAGGATCAGTGCCTTTCTTAAGCCTTTCACAATTCAAATATTAATTTCTGCATAGTGAATAGAATATAACCTCAGGTTTTGTTTGATTGTCTGCAGCATTAAAAGTCCTCATTCCTTTTCAGGGATAAGCCAATTTTTGCAGCAGAGAGAGAAGGAAGGGGGAAGGCACGGTCTGAACAACGAGCGATGAGTATACAGCTACAGTGAAGAGAACTACATCTGAGTCTCAGTGCCTCTCTAAACTCTTAATTGCTCCCAAAGGTATTTTTTTTACTTCAGGTTTAAACATGCAGCATTAACTCAGATGGCAAATGCAGGTTTATTTATCTCCTCTTCCCCATTTCTCCACTCACTCACTTCACCATAGTGAAAGGAGTTAGTTTTACAACCTTATTTATCCTGCACATCTTGAAGAACTTGTGTAGGAAGCAAGTGTCTTCCTCCCTCATGTTCCCATGTAGTGGCATATCAGTCGTGCCAACATCTAGCTCTTGGAACAGCTGGAATACAGCAAAGAAAAATATCACTAAAGGGACAATAGTGGAGTACAGCTAAAATGAGGAAAATTAAGGCAAATTTTCCTAGCAAATTTCCCTAATGAATAATGCATTTACTAATAAACAAAAGGGCTGCCAAGGACATGACAGACTGGAGATATAGCGCCTGAGTTATTGAAAGTGGCAGACAGGTCACAACTTTTATTTATGTTAACAGCTAACCACCTGTCAGATAAATTGGTAAGTAGATACCTCCACAGCAATGCCAGCAGGCGTCTTTCAGAGCTGCGAGAAAGGACCAAGAGGACAGACAGCCTAGCTAGCTAATGTGCTGGCAACTGAGAAATGTCTGTTCATCTCACTTCTTGCTATAACCATGCAGCAATATCCAATGATTAAGAAAAGATTGAATACACCATTAGTGATTTTGGTAGCTACATCTCCAAACAGCCCGTACCTGCTTGTGACAGACATAAAATTTAAATTCCACTTGATAGAGAGGATATCATCTGCAGTGTTGAATACTGACATGCATATCTCTACAGCACAAACCAGAAACTTATTGGTACTTGCTCAACATTTGGCACCCCAGGCATTGTCCTTAGGGATAACTAAATATATTTTAGACTTAAATAAGTTGGAGGATGACATTGTATCGTATTTTCTCCATTTTTAAATCCACAAAGTTGTGTGGATCCTAAAAGATATTTCTAACACTGATTTCCATAGGTAGTTAAAAGGAAATACAGCACTTCTTGTGATTCTCAGATGGGTCTCCTCTTCTTGCAAGGGATCCCATAGGTGTTTTCAGAAAAGGAGGTATACCCAACATAGTTCTCCCCGTAGCTTAAATGATCAGATAACTGATCCGTTGCTGGTAGCTCTAATTTCAATTTCCTCCTGTGCCTGACAACATTTGAACCTGCCCTACCGTTAAGAAGTTACAGGATTGATTTTCATCTTGCTCTTCACTTTGTTGAAGCTATTACACTTTACATAGAATAATTAAATACTCAGCAAGCCCCAGAGAAAGAGAACAAGCATGCATATTACCCTGCAGCCCAGTGATGAGGGAGCTCTGATGCAAGCTGTCATCACAGATACTAGTGCCCAGTGATGTCTGTTTAAATAAATCCAGGATTTTCACTTGTAGGTGATAGTCCAAACCTTAGACTCTAAGGCCATACTCACTAGCTATCGTATTAGTTCACATCCTGGGATCGTTTTGATAAGACTTTGTTCTTGAAATTATTCCAAGAACAAAGGTCTAGATTTATCCCGACCTTCAGTTAACTGCCTTCAGTTAAACAACCTTAGGTGTTTAAATCAGGACAGTAGTTTTCAGAAACTCTTCTTGTACACAAAGATGCCTTGTACACAGGCATCTTCAAAACATAATTCAAGTTTTAGATAGTTATACTGCTCTCTGAAAATGTCTTTCTGACTATCTAGGAGAGATTTTGGTAACTGATGTCCTCTGCATTTCATTTAAGTATGTGAAGTCAGATGGTATGAATCTGAGCTTTTCTGAGATTTACTCAAATTCATTCAAGGTGCACAAAATATATTTGTATCCACAGAACTTTCTTGAGCTGGGAAAGGTACTGGGAAGATAAAAACCTCTTCTTACTGATAGTTTGACTTTGTGCTAACAGTAGTCTTGGAACTTAATTCACAGATGATTTCCTCTTATTCCATAGAAAAGATATTTTCTACAGCAGCAATTAGTACCTCAACATAAATGTTTAAATCTGTGCAAAGGAAAACCTGCCCCATTTTGTTGTTATGGCTGTTTTTCAGCTGGGATGCTGATATTTTATGAATGTTACAACTTAGCCAGATGATCAACATATTCCCAATGACACTATTTGCCAGTAAAATAACTACAGCTGCCTACAGAAGTGTTAAAACCCTCAGATTGAAGCACTCTGCATAAAATCACAGCATTTCTGTTTGCTGTTTCTGTGATTGATAGTAATAAACTTCACTTTTGTGAATAAGAGGCTTCTGTGTAAACACTTGCAGTGTATTACAAAAATGAACATGAAAATGTGCATTCTTCACAGAGGCTTCTTCCATTTTTTGAAATGCATCCTTATGCCTGCTCTTCTCTGGCGTATTCAGAAATTCAAATACCATATGTCCCTATGATCATCTTCAAAACTTCCAAATCCAGGCTCTGTCTTTTCAGCAAGCTTCTTTTATTGATAAGTGCTGCTGCTGTGGCTGCATCTGCCAAGAGCAACTGTGCACAGCTCCAGTGACTAATCTCATTTAGGTTAATGGTATCTGCAAGGTCACTTGGGAAGGATATGAAGACCCTATTATCCACCTGGATGCTGCTCTCTATGTAGAGATGAAGCAGGTACATATATTGTTGGAGAGAGACCTGTCAGGGTTCTCACAGATTTATAGATTACCCTGATTGATTGTTCTTTAGAATTGGAGAAATTTTCCTTAAAATCGAGGGTTCAATTCCTAGAAATTCTAACTGCAGAGTTTCACTGTTTCTGAAAATTTTGTTCAGCTGGCAAGTGCATCTGTTTGATCAGGAGAGAAAAGACGTATAAGGCCTTCTTCCACAGAGTTCTATATGTATCTTGTGTTTATGCAGTAAGGAGGATGAGAAGTGAAGCTTCTCTCTCTTTCTCTCTGTCTCTCTCTCTGTCCACCTCTGTATCTTTTTTTCTCTCTTGGTCTGTCTCCTACAAAAGCGTGATATGCAAGAAATGAGTTCTGTTCATATATTTGGAAAACATAACAGAGGAATACCTGAATCTGATAATGGCCTTGATGCAAAATATTGCCCCTTTTATCCCATCTGGAATAACAGGAAATCCAAAGTGTATCTCTTGAGTCCTTTTTTGGAGCTCCTCCTAGGAAGTAGTATTTTGCTCAGGGCTAAGAATGAATTCTCATATCCTTAATGATTTCTAATTTTTTAGCAGACAGAATTTGGGGATTTGGCACTGTTTTGATAAAAGTGCTTTAGAATAAATAGAACTCCCATATTTTAACTGAAAAAAATTAGCAAATTATTGTATTGCTGAGTTACTATCATTTGCTGTATATTGCGAAATACAGATAGAAACAGCAAAATCTCCATTGTTGTTAATTGCTATTGTTAATGCTTTTTAGTTAGTACATGATTTTCAGTGTAAATAGCATTTTTGTGCTGTTAGCTTCCCAGAGTATATGCATACAGCCATAAATTCCTTACTCATAAAAAAATCCTGTTAAACACAATGGCAGATAGTATGATGATAATACATCAGAGGCTTTTGCTAACAGCAGAGGACAGTGCATGGTCCTTTAAAGAAGAGCTGGCACCTATGGTTTTGCCTAGACATCAGTGTTGCTCTACACTCACTTTAACTTTAGTTCAAACTTTTTAAAAATACATTTTTTTTCTTTGGGAAATTCAATAATTGGAAATACAAATCATCTGATAAGCTTTATGGCTTCTTCTAACATTGACTTTGTGTGCTATCATAAATGGACTTTGGCCAAATTTTTGATACACTTGCCTCCACTTGCCCTACAAGAAGTTCCACAGCCTTCAGTGCAATTACTCAGTGTTTTGGAGTAACACAGGTTGGTCTTTAATGGCGTTTGACAGATCTGGAATCCTTTCTACTAATTACATTTTCAAAGTAACTTTTACCTTCTATCTTCCCACCTCCCCGTATCAGTAATACACTTGTGTAGTTAGACAGAATGGCACCAAATGATGATGAAATGTGCAATTTCTTTTTCCTCCTGTTTCTGATCTTTTGTTAGCAGCACTGTAAATGTAAATGAAGCTATATAGTAGAGTCAAATCACTGAAACATTACTATAATTCAGCTAATGGGGTGATTATTTAAGTATCATTGTTTATTCTGACTGACCTAGTCTCTGCTTTTTGAGTACTATGTATAGACTGTTTGCTCTTGTAGAATTAGGGTCAAGGAATAGTACACTATGCTTTTGTTGGTTTAGAAACAGCTCAAGCACAAGTTATAGCTACATTTATTGTGTTACCTGTGATTTTCACTGAAGCAGACTTCAAAACTTGTGCCTGCACTGATTTTGTCTTTAACATATATAGCACTTTATTCAATTTAAACTTTAGATATCTGAGCTCGGAGGAGACAAAGTTAGATAAACTGGTCCTTGAATGATTCAGAAAGGCACAATTCAAAGGTGGATAGTCTCAGCATGCAAATTTTTAAAGCAAACTAGCTATGAACACTTGAATCTTGAGAGGCAGAACGATGGATGAAGAGACATACTGTTAGACTAACATTTGAGAGATCACACCATAACTTACAAGCATAGTACCTAAATATATTTCATCTATTTGGTTATACTTCCCTCTTAGATCTCTTATCTCTGCTGGGAATGGGGGAAGCGGTACTTGAGCCTGAAGCTGTTTGGTGCAATTACATTTATTCAAGGTTTTCCGTCTCACTTTGGTTATTTTTAGGACTGCTTGAATTCTCAGTATAGTGTGCCTTGCCCTGGGTGCTTTGACTTACAAATATCTATTTCTCTCAGAATATGTGTCCATTCAAAATGAAGACACCTTTGCCCTGAGCTGTTATGGTTCCTTCATTGCTCGGCAAAGCCCAAAGTAAGAGATCCTATTCCCATTAAAATCAAACACAATACTCCCTTTAATTTCTGTGGTAACATGCTTTTGTCAGAAATAAAAAAAAGACCAATGTGGTCAGAAAGATCATTGTCAAAATGACGGACTTTATTTTCTAAATTAAATAAATCTGGAAAATGAATGGAAATAAAAGAAAAGGCCTAAATGTTTCAAAATGTAAATCTAGGACAAATGTCTCCAGTTTTATGGACTGTTCTTCAGCTAGAAGTGGAGACAGCTTGTATGAGCTATTTCTTTGTTATAAATACTTTTCCATGTTTTGTAACTAAGGAATATTTTTTTAAAGCAAAACTAAACAGACATGAGTGGAATGAAAACTCTTTGTACTGTAAGATGGCCAGCTTAGTACGCAAGCAACAACACTATCTCACATTCATTTGAATGCTTGCCATCTGGAACAGATGCATTAGTTGTGGCTTCAGTAATGACATGGTGGAGAAGACCTTCCTCACCTCAAGATTTCAATATTGCTTAATGGGGCTCCTCATGTGAGTAAAGTAATCATATATTCAGCCCATTGTTTTAGTCAGCTGTCATCTTTATACTATAACCTAGCTGTCTTACTGTACTGTCTTGCTTGAATACATGCAACATTGCAGCATACATTGTATGAAAGATGCTATTCCAAATAAAGTCATATTGTATACTTGACTTTGTTCTGTATTGATATTGAATGCATTTCGAGAATGGTGATCTTCTATGTACAATATGTGTCTGAGGAGATTATATCTTATTTTCCACACCAGGATATCTTTAGGATTGTTTATTATTCATGTTAGATTCTAAACTAGTGCTGGTCTATGCAGATTTTAAATGTGTTTGTCATATACCATTAGTCACTGTGTGAAATCTCTCAGTAATAGTTAGTTCTTGAATTTTCTGCAGCTAAGGAGAATTTAACACTGATTGATGGTAGATCACTTAGCTGGTTGGCAGACTTTCCAATTTACAGCAGGAAAATTGCTCTTTTCTTTATGCTCATTCCTTCTTCTGCAGGGGGACAGTAAGATATATGTGCCAGGGTGCACATAACAGCAAGAATCTGATTGGCAATACTGCAGGTCTTTTTTACAATTATGATTTTATCATTTTCAAAAACTGTACTGAATGTCAAGTATTTCAGATGCAATTTTAAAAAAACTCTCTATTTATCAAGTGTCAATGATATATCTGTATCATATTTCACATGGCAAAAAATGACTGAACATATTTTTGCATGAGGAAATGAGTAAGCTGTCAGCACTTCATCCTTATCTTCTAATAGTCCCAAACTCTCAGTCCTCCAAAGGCTGATTATCTGTACTGTTAAGACTAGCAATAGAAACAAAGATATTGATTTGGTGTGTGCCATCCACAAATATTTCTCTTTAATAACTTATTCAATCTGAAAATAATAATAACATATTAGTTTTCTGCAGTGAAAGAAATATGTGGGATAAATCCCTGCCCCTTTAGAGTTAATAGTATGATTTTTAAAGACTGTAGTTTAAGATTTCATGAGTAGTGCATATGAAGAACTGCAATATGTAATTTTTAGTATCCACTTTCTTTAAAGGAAAAAACAAGATAAAAGTTGTCATGTTTTAAAACATAAAAGTCTATTGAATTGCCAAACATAAATTTCTAGTAATTTTAGCTATAGATTTTGTATATAAAAAGACTCCTCTATGAAAAGGCGTCTTCCTCATTTTCAACCGCCTTCAAAGACTGAAGAAGAATCCAATCTTTCAGTACTTCATAAGGCATACAAGTATGAGAGGTTCAAAATGTTGTAAAACGTGCTGACTTTGCATAATGTCCTGGAATGCACCGAGGTACTTTCTAAATTCATACACTCACGGGGAAAAATAATTGCTAAATAATCATTTCAAAAAGAAATATAAAATATTGCTGTCGCATTGCGGTTTTAGAGCTATGGAGCACAGCATAACTGACACCTCCAAAATATAGATAGTAAACATAGTAATGGAAACAAATGTATTAAAGTGTGCACTAGGGCCCAATTATGCATTTGCTCAACGACTTCAGTGGGAGTTCTGCATGTAATGCGGTTGCAGAATTGTTCCCACAAGGAAGGAAGCAACAACTAAGAAGCTATTATTGCTACTGTCCCAATAAACCTATTGTTTGGGGAGTTTATTTTCAGCAGCTCCTCCCTCATCCCACACTGATGGCAGACCAGTGCTGTTACAGCTTGAAATTTATGCAAGATCAACCATGTAATGAAAACTATGTCAGTTCATAATTACTATCTTTTATTACTACAGGCATTGTGTGGAGTTCATAGATTTGCAAATCTAATAGAAGCAATGCTTGGCATCCTCTTTTACAAATAAAAATCCAGACAACTATTTGTAATGCTGAATGGAAGAGATTGGGAAAGAGGACAATGGAGAGCTGCATTAAAGAAACAGAAAGGTAGTATCTATTTTTCTGTTTTATCTCAGCCTGCCTTTGCCCATTTCTTACATTTGTGCCTTTCACCCTGATATCTTTTCCATAACTACTGTTTGAAAAATATTTGTTAGGCAGATACCTATTTCATCAAAAACATAGCATTAAGTTCATAATTTGTTTAAAGTACTGTTGTGGCATTGCATCTTTTAACATGTAAGTGCCTTGATCTCCAAAGAGAAAGATCATAAGATCTCCCACATTTTCTACCAAGACTTAAGAACTGTCTCCTCGCAACAGAACAGGTAAGAACTGGTCTTTGGCCACACCAGACACCCTAGATGCAATCACACTGTATGGCAGACAGTGGTTAAAAATCACCCCCAACTTCTCAATCTCTGAAACTGAGTCTATAATGATGAAAGCAAAAATCAGTGCAAACTAAGCAACACTAGTCTTTGAAGGAAAACCTTACTGGGCCCTGGAAAGGCAGGGATCGCAGTATGCTGTATCACACAGAAAAGCAAAATCTTCTAATCCCTTAAATGCTCATCTTGAGCAAATAGACTGGAATATAGTTGTCCGAATGTATAAAAGGATTCCTGTATGGAATAGGTGGTCAACAAATAGCAGCAACTGGTTTACTTGTCCAAATCACATACTTCTCATCTAGGACCAGAAAATTTCCCAGATACCAGATGGCAGAATTTATACTGCACTCAGAGACAGTTTACATCATACATGAGAAAAAAAAAGGAAATTATATCAATTAGAAGAGGTTAGATAGCTGTAGACCAATGCACTTAAAAATCCCACCAACTTCCAGAAACACAACTTTTACAAAAATATCTAGTCCAGTATCATCAGTCTTGCTGTGTTTTGCTTTATAAAGTAATATAAAATGATATGACTGATTCAGTTAGAAGTGACAACTCAAGAGCTGGCATGGCAGGCTAAGAAATGTTAATGTATATGTGGTCTCTAGGAAAGAAAAAAAAATTTAGAATCTTTAAAAATATTTTAGATATTTTGTATTTTCATCGCCCTGATTCTGCTATGGAAAGTGCTAGCTATGTCATATTCATATTTTTAAGGCTCTCTAATTACACATTGGATTTAAGTTTCCAGTTTGTTTTGTGAAGTATACTCAATATGCAACATACAAATAGAACAGCAGAAATATAGATAGACAAACAGACACGTTTTCAGTTTGTGAAAATTAGTGCAGCTCTGGTCACACTGGCTCTCTAACACCAGCTTGAAGAGTCAGTCCTAGATTTTCAGTGCCCACTGATTTAGGATTCTAAAGGTCTAAAGATGAAAGAAAAACAAGGCTTTCAGTAAGGGGTGCTATTTTTTCATTAGAACAATATTTTTACTAGTTGGGAAAATTAGACAGGAAATGTGAATGTTATACTGCACAAGCAGTGATGTAGAATTATCATGACAACAGAATAAAACTGTCTCAGTATCCCTGCCTTTTCTTCTGCTCAGTGTTTTTATTATAGCTTTCACTGGGCTTGTAAACAGGTCATTACCTGATCTATAATATAAAGGGAATGCATATAGTTGAGTGTAGGAGCCTAGAATACTTTTATGAACATTATATGTGCTGGTCTTAGCATGGTGTTGGTGGTATAGTGGTGAGCATAGCTGCCTTCCAAGCAGTTGACCCAGGTTTGATTCCCAGCCAACGCAAGCTCTCTTTTGACCATAAGAAAACACTTTTTACAGTGAGGGTGGTTGATCATTGGAGCAGAGGGGTTGTGGAGTCTCCATCCTTGGAGTTATTCAAAACCCGACTTGACATGGTCCTGGGCAACCTGCTCTAGCTGACCCTGCTTGAGAAGGGGGGGGGTTGACCAAATGATCTCCAGAGGTCCTTTCCAACCCCAACTACTCTGATTCTGTGGTCAAGCAGGAAAGCAAAAAATTTAAACAAGCAGTTGGGACAATATATTTTAGCTAAAACCAGGCAAATACAGCTTAAGCTGATATCCGTTCCCCCTTTCTACATATGAGTTCTTCTAATATGAAAATGTTTGCTTTGCTTTGATTGCTTTTTGTACTGAACAGCAAATTGCCAAATTAGGAGGAGCTGTTTTCTGACACTGTCAGAAATCTTGCAAGGCAGAATGTGGGATAGATGTAGGACAAGCCCTGGCAACCTTGGGGGTTTCTGTTCTAGGAAGAAACTCAGAAAGTTTAGATACTGTAGTTGGAACTCCTCTGAACAAGTGACCCAGTGATTTACCACAACTGGACAGATTTCTCTCTCTCTGTATAGCTTTGGGTTAGTTATACAGATAAGCAAAATAGGGGCTTCATACTTTATAGAAAGGGAAAATACACATCCTCAGATGGTTGACTTACTGAGTTTCTTCAGTCTTGAGCTCAGTAGTCTTGACTAGTTCTGTTTCTTCTTGTGTGACGGCCTGAAAGCCGTCTATGAAGAAAGACCTATCTGCCTTAGGGAACAGTTATCTACCTTTCAGGATAACTAAGCTAAGAAAGTCTATAAGGAAAAAGTGTGAGAGTCAGAGATGAAGCTTTCTTAAACAAGTGACAGCATATTATAGAGTGAGCTGTCAGAAGAATTTGTATTTGTCTGTCGCAGTGATTTTAGATCCTACTGCAAATAATTTATGCATTCACAGAAGAAATCCTACCACCAGCACACGGATAAGGAAAAGCAGGAAAAACATAATCAGGTTTTCTTAATACCAGTTAAAAGTGGAGTTCTCTAGAAATTTTGATTTGACTACAATTGGATTTATTGATTCAGTGCTCAGACAGATAAAGTATCAAAATCTGGATACTTATCCAATCCAAACTCTAAACCATTTGATGCTGGTGTTGCTCTTCTTAAATTTGAGGGCCTCAAAATCAAAATATCTAGGTGGTTTTCTCCATAAATGCACTTCACAAAAATTAATTCTTCATTTCTCATATTTTTTTCCACAAAATTAGAAAAAGTATTTTATTTTAATGACTTTCCTGTCAAAGTCTATTAGCCATAATGAGTACCTCTGTTTTTAACATCTGCAAACATCAAACTTCTTTACTTGTTAAACTTCTGATGGGTCTCCGAAGCAAAAGTGGCACTCCATGGAGGAATTATACTATATTAGAATAAACATAATGAAATCATTCTTCAAAAGTTTATTAAGTTGCACAAGACTTAGTTAGTAATATCTTAAAATGAGAAGAAAGATCTATTCAAATATGAATAAATAAGAGATTATTTTCAAGAGAGGGAAAAGCCTAGCTACAAGCACAGGTGCTTTCAAGCACAAATCCACACCATTAATCTGTGGCACAGCTGTTTCATAATAAATAAAAGAGAGAAACACCCATTAAAGTCTTGTATGATATAACCTAGGAAGAAAATAAGTCATTTGTTTGTAAACTACTATCACATTAACAATGGAGGCCAATTGAGAAAACCTCCAGATCTGACAGGATGATTTTAAACTAAGAGTGCAGAATTGTTTATTAAGACTTTGAGTGACAGCCTAATATATTAAATCAGTTCAGAAGATTGTAAAATGCATTAGCATTAGCAATTTAATACCTCCAACAAATTTAACTGTCACTCATGAGCATATCTGTCCTTGTTAAAGCTAAAAAAAAACCTGAAGCGCCATCTTTGTCATGATGGACAATAAAGTTAGAAGAGGCAAAATCCTTTCTCTGTACATTGGTGATGAGAGAACTGTGTTACATTTATCATAATTAACTTTCACAGTTGGCAGCATTTTTTGGCAAATGTGTTATTTGCTCAAGCTTGTGAAAGAAGTTTTAAGAACTAATCATTGGAGCCAAGCCTTAGCTTGCAACAGTTTCAGGGCTGGATTTTAATCAATTTGGAAGTGTAATTACATGCCAAATGTGTACACAGTTACTTTGATTACACACAGAAATTCAACAGTTTCATAGTCAACTAACTGATTGTAGTCAGCTAGGTACAAAATACCTCATCTGAATGAGCAGTTGTTAATAATCCTGTATTACAACCATGTGTGGGACAATATAGCAAACTTCTTTAAAAATCAGGACCTTTAAAGGAAATATTTCTGATTTTCATTTTTATTCAGGTGGATACATTTTCTATACTTCTGTAATTTTTTAAAATTTTAATTAATTGACAATATTAGCAGGGCCAAAAAATAGCTTTTTAAAAACTAACCAAAAATGTTAAATGGAACATAAGGTCATCTGAATATTGTGTGCACTTTGTAGTGCAGTAATAGAAAGGATCCCAACTGTAATGCCCATCAGACTACAACAAATGGATTTCAATACAAGAACAGAGTAGAGCTGTTTGATTTTTGAAGAAACAGAATTAACAAAATGCCAGACGATTGACTTGAATAGCTGAATGAATAAAATGCAGTGTTAGCTTACTGTAATTAGCATGCCTGGGTTATTCAAGAGTGCTCAGATAACTGCTGCATGTTTATGAAAGTGTTCCTGAATCCTAATATTTGTGTGACATCCATCATAATTAATTTGACAATTAGTGTCAATTATTTGATGGTCTCACATTTGAAAACTTTCAGATCTCCATTCAGGGAGCAGAAGCAGTAGCCCAGTTCCTCTGGCGACCAGTCATGGAGTATGTGAGCAACAATGAACAAATGAAATGAATAGTTTGCACTAATAATAATTAGGATTGACAGGTTAATAACAAAGTCAGTACTTAAAAAGAAGCCACGTTTGTAACTATAATTTGAGACAAATACTTTAATTGCCTCTTAGGATAAATGGTGCAACATTGCACATAAACAGAGATAGAGTAAAGCACACATAATATTAAATAGTTTACTCAGGATTGTACCAACAGTGTTTTTCCTACCAGTATATCCAATAAATGGTGGAAGTGATAAAGTTTCTATCTTGCTCACAGAAAAATTGTATCTTCTAGCATTTTGTACATAAAACACAGAGAAGCAGGAGGTGACAAACTGAGTGGCAAGAGCAGACATTTAGGACAACAAGCAGTTCTTGCCCTTCTTGGGAGGTAAGAAATAATAGGAAGTGGTGCTTGCCTGTTCCTCCTTAGTGCATGCCCTTACTGCATGTTACAAGTTTCAAAAGTAAAGAATAATCCTGTCAGTCTCTATCTAGTATGACAGTAGATCAGAGCTATCCCTAAAAACAGCTTTTACAGCTAAAAACATTGATGAAATGTTTACGTTTTCTTCTTTCTTTCCTACCAGTAACTAAACACTAAGCGGCAAATAAAATTGTTAGCTGACAGTTTTTGTTGCTCAGTTGTCGGTTAAAAGATACTTCCAAATCAAGCTGTTTAAAATGACTTTCTGAAACTACTAGCCAGTTGATTGCTGTAAAGTAAACATGATATTGAGCCACTCTTTGGAAGCTGTTTATCAAAACAAAAACAACGGTATACAATTAGATGTGGTACAGTTCACTAGATCTGAGCAGCAGCCCTCATAGATGATGATGGATCAGGCCGGGAAATACTTATCAGTATCATGGGCTTCTCCCTGAAAAATGTGTTCGTTGTTAGATAATCTTCCCGATGACAGACTAGCAGTGGTGCTGGTGCCGTTAACATAATGCAGCTTCCAGCTAAAGCCGCCCAAGCCTATTCCGGGGTTGTTTCAATCTCACGATTGCTTTGTCTCACGTTCTGACAAGTCGTGAGAACCGAGCACCTTGCAACACGACTTCAGCTCCGAGGGCAGGCTCGCAGGAGTCGAAGGGTATCCTTCCCTTTTGGCACTACAGCTCCCCTGAGAGGGCCCTCTCCAGCAAATCCATCCTCTCATTTTGGTCTCTTTTTTTCCATTTCCGAACTACATCCTTGTTTGAGTGCACACAAGGGGGTTTGAGGCTGAATGGTAAAGTGAAATGGGGAACTGTAATAATAATAATAATTATTATTATTATTAACCTCATCACCTCCCTGATCCAATTCTCCATTTTGTCCCAAAACAGTTGACCTAGCTCAACTGAGGGCACAGCACAGGACCAGGAATGAATGCGTGAGAGCAGAGAGGAGGCCAGGGACAGCCTAAATTAGCACTGCCTCTGAGGAACATGCTCATCAATCTTCAGCCTGAAAAAGATAATGCAGCAACCAGTATTAATACTGAAAAGTTTAAATTTAGAGCCTTATCCCATTCATTTTTTTTCAGCTTCCCTGTTATTTTGCACCTCGATCACTGATTTATTCTTCTTCACCACTGAAAGTGCATTACTCTGACAGAAAAAAAACTCTTGCCATTCCTTTGCTCATTCCCATGCCTTTTTCAAAGAATTGCTGTCACCAGAGCAATCTGAAACATTCCCCTCTCTCATGCCACAGTTCTCCATACTTTCTTCTCTTTGCATCTGGCACATTAAAAAGGAAAATTCTAAACGATGGTTTATTTGGAAAGCAAAATAACACAAAATAAATATTATCATTTAAAGGGAATTTGCCCCTTTTATCAATCCCTCTCCTCTCCGCTCCACTCTGCTCAGCTCCTCTTCTCTCTTTTCTCTCATCTATCCTAGAGTATTTGATCCAAGTTTACCAAGGAATATATGTGATGTCTGTTCAAACTTTGTATAAAAATAATCTGTAAAAGAGAGATGACAAAATGGGAATAGTAGATACTGCCTGTAACCTCCTTTTTACTATCAGATATACAAATTACATTTTTCCTTTCAACTATAATTACAGATCCTCTTTCTCTGAATTTCTTATGTCTAAAGGACATAAGAAAAACAGTTTTACCTCTTACTGTAAAACTAGCATAAATTTAAAAAGATGTATACTTCCTACATGATTTTTTATGAAAACTGTGCCATTAAGAGTCAGTTTTGAGAAATGATGACTTGTTATAACTTGATCTTAAAGCTGAGCAAAATCTTCTGCAAAATGTAGATTTACGGACCTGAATAATTCATTTAATCTGTGAAACATGATTGAAACCATGTTTAGAAAGAGCTGCCTTGGGCCGCCAAGGCCAAAGGGAAAGTATTACATTTGAATCAGTTTGATTTTGTACTTCCTTGAAACATAAAGTGTCAGCGTGAGCGCAGAGATAATAGCAAACCCTCACAGGGGGCTTGTCAAGATAAAACCGGTAAGATTGTGAGGTGCTTTGATAGTACAGTAATAGGGGTCAAATAAGCACCTACGGTAGGTAGATACACTGATAGCAGAATACTCTTTTAACTTTTTTTTAACTATGTAGCATTTATGGACAGGTGGTGAAATTTCAGGGAGCTGTTTGAGTAGTTATATTCCAATCACACAAGCTGAAATTCAGTTTGGACACCAATGTCATGCTCTTTACTCAAAGAAGTCAGGACCCCTAAAGCACAACCGTACAGCAGACTTCACTTTGCTCTCAACACTGAATTAAAAAATAAAACAAAATAATCTCCTCCCTCCAAAATCCAAACAAAACTCAATATCAGGGGCTTTTCCATGAATATAAGTATATGTGTACATACATGTACATATATACATACACACACACATACATACATGTATATGTATATGTCTATGTATAAAAATAGTTGTGAACTGTGTTCCTTTCTTCTCTCCCTCTACATCCTTTCCCCCTTTTGCAGTTTTAATTCTAGACCATGTCATGTACAAATAGCTGAGCTTCAGTCCATAAGATTCAATCATTCTCTAATTAACAAGTTGGTGGTTGGTAACAGAAAAATATTGAAGTTTATAGAAGTGCTGAGGCTATTCCTCCTACAACATGTCACATTCAATTTGCTTATTCTAAAAGGTAGAAGAAATTGAATGTGCAATGTAATTTGGTCAAGCTTTGGAAAGTGAATATTTAAGTTGCGCTCAACTGCCATTTTCTTCAAGATAGTACCAAAAAGCAACAAATAGAATACATTGTCTTGTGCCCAGCAAACACATCTTAAAAACAAACAAACAAACAAACATAAACCAATGAAAAGCACTTATCATTACAAAGTGAAGTGTGCTGAATGTGCAGGGCAAAATATATTTTCCAGGCTTGCTGGTCAGTGTAAGTCTAATATTAATCTAAGGAAATCTGTGGTGTTACAAAGGCTTGGCCGGGTGAGAGGTGGTGATTTTGTTTTGCTGAAGAGGGCAAAGAACTTGTCTGTGTCTACGTTTTGGTAAGGTCAGAGAAAAACTGGTTCCAAATGATCTCTTTCTGAATGGATTTGCTTTCTTTTTGACTGGGTTTGTTCCCTTTTATATATATCAGATGCCTTATGGAAGAGGAAATGGCATTCAAAGATTGCCTAAATTCCTCATTACCCACAGAGTGCATTCCATCAAGTTGTCAAATGAGTGCTGAATGCTTGTGCACCATAAACATGCAGGAGCAGTCAGTGAGGCCTGGGAGACACTCAAAAATGAGAAAAAGAAAGCTCCTTGAAATTTTGAATAGTCCACAGTATTTGAAGCCACTAAAAATAGTTTTGTGACTATTCCACTGGTATATGAAGCCCTCAGAAATAATGTAGATTTAGTTACTTTAAACAAAAGCTGAATCTATAACCATAAAATATCAGCACACTGTAAAGCTACAATGTGCATTTGGAATATGGAATTTAGGTTAAGTTGATGAAATTCAGAAACTCACAGTGTTTGTTATTTCTCTCCACTGGGCTCTGTGCTGTATTCTCAGGGGGAAAAACTTAACATTGTTCAGTGATATCCTCAATATGGGAGGTGCAATCATTTATATTGTATTGCTGTATGTTTTCAGTTTAGGCAGTAGAAAAGGCACCCAGTGCATAGGATGTGCACCTAGGGAATATTTTAGCAATCCGTATAAATGATACAAAATAAATACCATCATCACTTCTCTACCTGTGAGGGAACATTCCAGTGCCTGATATTCAGCAGTGAATATTATCTCTGTATCAATTTGATATTGAGTCAAATCCCTTTGCTAGTGAAATGTTTCTGTGGATGTTTTTGTTTAGATGAAAAGAGATTTTGTTGTTGTTGAAATAATTTCAAGAAAAGAATTTCCAGCTCAGAAAGGCAATCCACTCTAATACACACTGCAGCAATCTTCTGCAAACAGCAGGTCCACACACAGAATCCTTCAAGTTAACAAAGATCCCTCGCAAATGCAGCTGGACTCTTTAGCAGCTGTTTTCAACACTTCCATTTTGTACTGCAACTTCTGCTGAAGAAATCTGTGAATTTTTGTGAGACTGCTTCTTCCTCCCCATGTGCAAAGTCCAAAGTGTAACAGCTTTGTTCCCAAGATCAGCATGATTTTTAACCAGTATTATTGTTTTAAAAGCTTAAGTGTTCTTCCTGACTTGTGTGGCTGCACAGAATGGTGCCAGTTAGATTCTGACAGAAGTAAATAGCACTATTTCAGTCACACTGACATCTATAGATCTTTTTTTTTTTTGCTTGTTTCTTAGAAGATGTCTTGCAGGCAACCACAGACATTGAAATATAACAATGCAAACAGATATTATAGATTTAATTCAGTGGTTTGAAATCTATCAGCCAAGGTAATTCCCACATCCCTTTCCAGTCCATTAAATACTCTATTTTTTAATTGAAGTTATAATATTTATTTGCTCATTCTCACCTGTTTTGGTATGCTACATTTCTTCAGTAATTTCTCTAGTGATTTGTGCTTGGATTAGTGTATTCCTTCCATTATCTCTGATTTAATTGTCCTCTATCATATAGAAGAGGCTGTGTGCCAATTTCAAGTTTATGTTGCATAATTTGGATTCAACTTTGCTTTGAAAGTTTCACAAGCAACGAGTTTCTCATTGTTTTGTAAAAAATAAATCCACGCCATTTTATCAAAGAAACTGCAGCCAATAAACATGGAACCGCAGTATTCAAACATCAAACTTTCATTTCAAAGGGTTAGAATTTACTTCCTCTATCTGTCAAAAAGGAATTTATCCCTTTTCAGTGAAATGTGTATTACCAGCTTAGTAAAGCAATCATTCAGTATGTTGTAAAATATATCACTTAATGGCTGAAATATTTGTTAGTTGAAAAGCGCATAAGACATGATTGGGCTTTGGTTGTAAATCTCTTCTTAATAACAGTAACTGCAGGGAGGAGGTCTTGGTTTGCATATTTTCATTTCACTGATTCTGCTTTTTGCGTGAATCGTGACAGTGAAGAAGACTTAAGCTCATAAGCTTTTAATTCATTGTTTGTTGCAAAACTAATGCAACTAGGCAAAGCATCTGGGTACTGATCCAAAGTCCAGGAAATGCTACAGATTATTATTTTTTTATTAAACCAGTGGTGTGTGGAAGCCACTTTATGCTGCACCACTGAAAAGCAGTGTGTGAATTATGCAGTACAAGGCTCACAATGAAAAGAAAAAGTTAAGACCGTTGTGTTGTCTCAAGCTAGCTGTGCCATGAAAGGAATGCCAATGAGACTAGACCGAATTCGCAATCTGATGATACCTTGCTACAGTTTTAGCCCCTTGGTCCAGCTAGCAACTAGAAAAGGTTAGAGAGCCCTCTCAGTACGTTTTACAACCAACCGTACAACTATATCATAACCAGAGGAGGGCGAAATAAGCACCTCTGCATGAGCATTCAAAGGTTCAGGTTTTATGAAAAACGATGCTCTTAGAAAGGTCATTTTAGTTTATGACACTCCTAAAAATCAAACCCAAACCCTCTTTATTCTCCAGGTAAAATAAAGCTAAATTATTTCCAGTATTTGGAAAACAAACAGGAATATCTTCTCCCCCTCGAAGCAGTTACCAGTAGTCTCTCTGAATATGCCCTGTGGGATGGCTGGATCAAATACAGTTGCACTTGGCAATCTCAGTAATTCACAAGAACTTGAAGTGCTAATAAAATTCTGTCATTTGAAATTTATTGCAGAATTTAAATCTGCTGGATGTTGTTCAAATCAAGGGCATTTATACAGATTTCAGTAAAGCCTGGGATGAGAATGTAATAGTCACATTAGGGGATGATGTTATAATGAATAGACTTCTAAAGAGAAGGTGATTAATTTAAAAAGCAAACAGAAAAAGACACATCATGGATATATATACATGTAGAGAGGAAAGTTAGTTTCCTGTGTTTTGACATCCTTTGTAACACAGCACAGGATAAATCCCCCATATTTCAATAATATGTGTAAATCCAGTAACATTGTAATTCTGAATTGACAGATCAGTAGGAGGCTAAAATAAAATAACAAAAAAAAAAAAAGAGGGAGACATTACGGTATTATACCAAATCCATATTGTAGGCATCACCTTAAGATAAAGTCTCTGAACTGGTATCATCAGAGAGATGGCAAGCAGAGCTTCTGGCAGTTTTGAATCTCAATGAAAAAAACAGTATCCTTATTTGTCATGTGGAGAGGCAGATAAATGCTGAATAATTCCAGTGATAGTTAAAATAGGCCTGATAACCTCATTAAAAAGCATGAAAAGGAGCTTGGAGGAAGTAAGCTCAGCAAGGATCCCTTGGCAAACTCCCTTCTAATCCATCCATCAGAAGGCAAGATTTGACCCTTCAGGCAGCCATGGAAAGAAGAAGTCCTGCTGGTGAATCCAGGTGTCTCTTGTGGCTCTTGCCATGACAGGCTCCCCCTTGTTTGGTGAGGAGGACTCCCGTGTATCTCGTTTTGATTATCGATAGGGAGTTGCCAAGGTGAGAGGTCATCTGTCGAAAAGATGGTATAGTCTAGAATCATATTGTCTGTTTTCTGAGATTCCCACCAATTTCACAGGCTTCAAAATGCATCATTTTCCTGTTGCCATTCTATCTGTGGAATACAAACAATCCCAGTAAGGTATCCTGATAATGAACAGACCTAAATATCACGGCTTTTATGGACAAGTGAAGTTCCAAAATCTTCTCTTACAGAGAATACCCTGCCAGCTGCCATTTTGTCTTGCAAAAGTGGGATTGTAGCTCAGGTATTTTACTGTGATTACCGTGGCTACAGCTTAGCGCAGGGAAAGAAATAGGCAAAAATCATTTAGGGCATTACAGATCAGAAACTACCACGTAGAAATTCTGTTTTCAAATCTTCTGATGATTGGGATTGCTCAAGTTCTTATGGCAAATAGTTTATTTAGTGCCTAAAATTTTTTATTAGACAAATCAAGCCAAGGAAACAGATAAAACCAGGCATATTGTGGATAACTATGTATTCAGAAAGTTATGTACGGATATGGTGGATTCTCTTTCAGTAAGTCTTAAGGTCAAGACTGGATGTTTCTGAAAACTTTTTTAGTTCAACCAGAAGTTATGATCTGTGTGAGGCAAAAGGTCAGACTGACCTCCTAGTGGTTTCTTCAATCTTAAAAATTATGAATCCAGGAAAATATATGTAGAAATGGTTTAAAACATTATCATCCTCTGGTAACACATGCAATCACTTTGAAGTGACTTGTGTATATGTATATATAGTGATTAAGGCAGAAAGCAAGGAAGAATTGGTTTTGATAAATTAGATCTCAGGAAAAGGCAGGAGTGTCAAATTAGCATTCAATGAATATGTCAGTGGAGGTTATGGACCAGAACTTCGGGGAAGATCAGTTTAGTCAATTAGACTGCTATCACAATATTCCCCAAAGCAGTGAGTATTTGAAATCACAATGTAGCTGCTTATTAATGAATAGCATAACAAGAACAGGAAAGAATTTTGAAACAGAGACAGGGAAGAAAAAGATGTTTGACAGATTCTGCAGGATGTATATTTTCAGTTAACTAATTAATTTAACTTAATCTGCATTACTATATGTTGTCTTGTATTAATACAACAATATTTGGTTAATACAATACTTTTTTCTAAGCACAGAGACATTTATAGGTGTTTGTTCTTGTTCTGCAAGCTAATGTTTTCATGGGATAGATTTTATGTTTTATGTAGTACTGTAGTGTCATTGATGTGTGTAAGCAAAGTCAGGAGAAAGTCATAGATTTTAGTATTCTCTAGTACTTTCTTTAACTTGAGCAGTACTTTCTGTCCTGTTTCTTTGATGTACTGGATGCTTGATATCGCTAGCAGTATAAATCCTTGCTTCAATCTTATTTACATAGACAGAAGTTATGTAGTGACAAGGTCCCTTCAAGGCTTGAATGGTTTGTTAATAACATGTACTAAATAGCATCTGGTATCAATCTTGTCCTACAGACATGCCTATAGTGATTTAAAGCTTTCATTCTTTGAATTCAAAATCTAATTTTTAATGCACTTTCTGTCAGCTGTCTTCACAGCTTTTAAATGAGATTCTGTCATCTTGACATATTCACAGATACATTGAAATTTAACTAGAAAAAATGATCATAAAAACTTCTCATCTCGAAATAAAATGCCTATTCATGCTCATATGTATTTTTGATCGTTATTGGTTTTCAGTTATTTACCAATATAGATATCAATAACATTTTATTTGCTGAATGGTAAAACAAAAAAGTAACAACTTGTTGTTGATTTGGACATGACTGCTTAGTTGTTTTCCAAGGTGTTGTTATTAGTTAAGCAACAAAACAGCCATATACCTTCATTTTTAGATTAAATTCTTTGTAAAGCCCTCAATTACCAAATTTACCTACAAAGCCACTCAGCGAATTGCTCCCTGTATGTGATACTCCCTTTGTTTTGTCACTCATCTGCAAAATTCACATGTGTAAAAGCAGAAACGGAATAACAATAGAATACCTAGCATGCCCGTGGGAAATTGTATTTCAAACTAATACCTTTCTCCTTAAAGAGGCTTCTACGCTAGTCATCATCTTAAAATCTATTTAATATTCAGCGAAGACTACTTGCTATCATCAGTAATGCAGTTTGGGAAAGCCAGGAGATGAAGCATATTGGTATTAACTCCTTGGACCTGTGCAACACAGACGGGTATTGAAAAGAATGCCTTTAGGCATAAATAAGCCACTGTGAAGACATCTTTGGCAATGCTAGTGATGCATATTTTTAGTTTTCCCAGCACTAAGCCACATGCATATTTCTCAGACGAAACTGCGACTTTGACTACACTTAATGCCAGTTTCAATGAAGAGCAAACACAACATTCACTTAGATCCCAGCTGGGAAGGTAGGAACGAAAGAGTTCCAAGGTAAGCTAAATTAAATAGCAGTCTGTGCAACCTGGTGTGTAAGTAGAAGCAAAGACATGCCAACTCTTAGTCTCTTACCCCTCTCCCCCGCTAGATATAACCTGATGGGGTAAATCAGAAGGAGAGCCAATGAAGTGATTCTCTTTCCTATGTAGTTGCCTTCAGCGTCTTCTGTCCAGTGAAGATTGATAGTTCCAGAAATGACAATGTTTGACAACTTAGGCCTCTGTGATGCCACTGGGAGAAAGATTCTGGGAGGTTCACAGTGGTGGTACAGTTAGTAGCACTAGCAGGGTTGGCCAAAGGAGTCACAACCTTGCCAGTCCAGATATCACAAGTGATGAAGGGGCTCTGACAAAGGACTTCGGCGTAGTGGCATTAGTAGTGCCACACAGACTTTCCCCTGAAGTTTACCAAGAAGTGGACACATTAAAATCCTACTGCTGAATATGACTGATGTGAATGGGTAGCTGCCTAGAACCTTGGAATTGGTGATAACGTTTAACAGTCATTTGTTGCCTTATTATGACATCCTTCTTTGAAGGCTATGAAAGTGCTTTACAAACTTTTATTAGGCCTACACTAATGAACATTATTTTTCCATTTTACAGGTGACTATAAGTAGCTACACAGTCACAGGTGGAACAATGACAGACAGATAATCTCATTCTTTCTCTAAATATTGAAGTACGCATTTTTGGTGGTGTTGAGAAAAATGGTAGAATAAATGTTTGTTCCTATAATTTACTGCTGGTTTTGACTTCACCTCACTTCACATTACTTCATTTATCTATTTGCTTGTTTTGCAGAACAATAAGACCTAGGCAAAAAAAAAGAGAAAAAGAATGGCTAAAAGGGCTCAAAATCCTAAACACACATGATTAAAGCTGACAGAGAATCTAAGAGTAAAATAAAAATGAGGCCACTGAGAAATAACAATAGAGAACTATATCTTTATTTCTAAATATAGTGTTACAGGAAAAGCCAGAGGACCTATGAGCCTGTCATAATTGATATGAGGGACAGCATATGTCAGGGGATGCCATATGCTTCTTTCCCAAGATTACCTTCTGCATTTTCTTTCTCATCCATATTGGCTGCCTTTTTAACTCCGTATGTAGTCTTTTTTGGATGTCATACCTAATCCCTTATGTATTTATTCTGAGATGACATATACTTCTTGGGGATAAGTTAAATTATCTTTGAACACTTCCATTTTGTTTTTGTCTTCTTCATCTCCATCTCTCTCTATTCTGTTCGACTTCACTCAACCGTTAACACATTATTCTAAAGTTTCTTCTGATTAAATTAGCTGTCTGCATTTCCCCCTTATGTCCCTTCCTGTGCTCATGATGATAAATCTAGAAAGAGTTGGGAAATAATCACCACTTCCAAATTCATGCAGACCTCTCATGCCCAGATCTCCTCTGTGATGCTCAAAACTTGACCTGAAGGCCTGCAGCAGTTTGCCATTGCTCTGAAGATCCCCTTTTTTACCTGCAACCAAACAAAGCATACAAAAAGTGCCTAAGCCTAGTTGAGTTCCCCATTACTAAATTCATATTCCTCTTGCCACCAATTTTAATTTTGCTATATATTTTCTTAACATTTCCTGTTTTTTAATTTCAAGCATAATTATTGTATTCCAAATGGACTTGCTCTGAATTCTCCTTTTTAAATGCTCTTCAAAACATCCCTTTAAACTTTTCTTCATGCTTACAGTGGACAGATAAGACAACACTGGAATGAATTTCAATAAAGGAGAAAACTTAGGTTAGAATAAGGGTGGTTGACTGAAGTGGTAAAACCTGCATTACTGGAGATTTTTAGAACAAGTTAGATATGACTTCAGTCTAGCATTACCTTGGTAGGTTAAAGCATCCCTTCTTATATTCTATTACTCTACAAAGGAGTATGACAAATTACTCTTCAGTTACTCTGTCAAGCAGATTTCTCTGTAGATTCCCCAACTCTTACTCATTCTTCTCTATTTTATTGAGCTCCATTGTACATCTTCTAGGTATCTCTGCCATGATATCATTCAATATATTGCATATAAATTCATCTGCACAAGTTTTTTTTCCTCTCCTGAACTGTCCTGCCACCTTCTTTCTTTCATCTGACACTGAAGCTTCTAAGTAACAATGTCTTTTATTCTGCTATGAATTTAAATTCTTTCTTTTCTAGGTTTGATTCCACACACAAATGCCTTCTTCTTCTAAGCAGATCTGACTGAGTGTCACACTAATGTCTTGCTGCTCTTGTCTTTGTCACTGTTTTGTGTTTTTCAACACAAATATGCCCAAAAAAGGATCCTGAAGTACTTCAGGAAAGGTGCATGGCCTCAGTGAAGAGGGTGAGATTTGTTCTGGATACACTTTTGAACAAGTTATGAAAAAGAGTGCAAGAACCTTGACTCAGCAGGAAATGGGAATAATTTTCCACTTGATCTTCTTTCTCATGCTTATTTCAACTCAGAATGTGCTGGTCAAAGAGGAAAAACAATGAGTGTTTTACTATATTTTATCTGGTGGAAAAAATGTAGTATTCAGATTTTATGGAGTATTCAGATTTTATTCAAATACAGGTGAAATATTGAAGTACTTCAGTCTTTATATTTAAGATTCCCTCACTGTGCATATTAGAGCCATTTCCCTGGTTTGTTTTACTTAGACAGAACTTAGTGATGAAGATTAATTTAACCAAGTACTTAAATGTGTTTCAGGTAATGCTCACGACAAGCCAAGCATCATTAAGATCTCCAGAGTCTTATCATTAACTACTCTTCTTATGGTGCCGAGTTTACCATTATGAACTGGCAAAATTCAGTTAAGCTTAATAAAACAAATACATTTGTCCAATTTTGGATCGATAGCTCTTGTTTTGTTCTTTAACCCAATGGGCATTAATACTTAATCATCTTTAGTCAGGAAATGTTACTATGACTCTCATTTGTCTTTAAGCAAAAAAACATTCATTATTGGGTGTAAAGTCTGTTAGATTTTCCTTCAACAGTACAATCCTATGGGAAGGCATGTAGCAAGAAACATTATTTCAGCAGTTTTACCATTGTACAGCCTTGGTTTTAATTGCCACAATACACCATTTACAGAACCTAAATTTATCATGCTTACAGCTGAGGAACTATGTGTTTCTAACTTCTAGACATGTACATTTATAAACTTCACATTCCAATTGTCTCTTGTGCAATAAGTAAATTTATTAACTTGGACCAGCTTTTGGTTAATTTTCACTTACTTTTCTGTAAGACAGCTCAAACTTTTTACGGAGAATTTTAGTAGTGGCAATTATCACCATTTTTGATTACTATGAACTTGTATTAGCCTTTTTTTCAGTATAAAAATGAAATGAAAGCCCTAAGGGATGCACATCTAATATTCAAGATTTTATCACTCTAAAGACTTACTGCAAATTGTGTAAAAGCAAACTCTGCACCTTCTCAAGGCACAGAGTTTTAATCATTTTTATATGTCTTTTATGAAGAGATTTTCTTTGCATCTAAAATAACCTAAAAGTGTCTCTCGGATCAAAATGACTTACTTTTTGCTTCCCTTTCATAACTACTTTTAATATTGTGTTCTTTTTTTTAATACTCTATTAACTGCAGTTTTACAGGAACCAAGACTCTTGAGCTCCTTAAGCAGTAACTGTGTATTTGGCACAGATAGACCTCGACAAACATCTGTTTCTACGTTTCTTTTTTAATTTTTTTTTCTTACTTTGGTTGCATAAAACAGAAGTATCACCATATTTGTTAAATGTACAAGAAAAAATCCTAGTACTGTTATTGGACTCAGTACAGGAGTAGTCCACAGAAGTTGGATGAGATGGTCATTTTCCAGCTTTCAGACTGCTCTGGCTGTCTCTCTATAACATAACTCACAATGATCTCTCTGTTTTTTGTGGGCTTAGCCATTAGGGCTCATCCAGTTTTTCTGTTCCTGGATATACATATTGTTAGTGTTTCACACTTCAAAGCTTAGGTTTAGGTGAATCTAAACCACAGAAATGCAGTGCAGCTATTCAAGTTCCCAACCGTAAATTAAGTGCCTCCCCATCCAACACAGGATGTTGCCATGAAGATGCCTTCCTGCTGGTAACATTTAGATCATTATCTCATGTGATGAATGCCGTTCTGCTGCAAAAAATGCCACCAAACTTGTCTCCCCACCTTGAGGGAGGACCTTTGAAGACTGCAGAAAACCCGAACAGAGAGGAATTGAAGCTACCCCTCCTTCACACCTGATCAAGTCACTCAGACTGCAGACTGCTTGACATCTGTCTCTTCCTTCATCTTTGAATATCATTTAAATCGTTAGGCTGAGTTCTGTATATGATGAGAAGCTACCAAAAAACTGCTAAAATTATAACACGGGTCAACCAATTGGCACATTCTACAACGCTTTTTGTTGTTAACCTACACAGCATTTGTTATGAAAAAAAATATCTATATTAGTATATTGCAAGAGGTAATTCTAAGTATAAATGGTCTGTTTAAAGATGCAGCATTGTCTTCCTTTCATTGCCTGCCATGCTAATAGGACAACAGCAGATGCTCAGGCAAGATTCAATTCACCTTAATTCGTTGAAGCTTAATTAGCAGCTGGGATGCATCTGGCAAATAAACATGAAGATAGTGACAGCCTGAGTTAAAGGGAGAAAGTAAAAGGCTTTTGTTCATTAACCACATGTTCTTGGTTGTGTAGTACTATGTGCTGAAGGCAAAATCATTTTTAGACTCCTTTTTTGTAAGCGTTAGAAACACCCGTACCCATATCCACATTCCCCATATACTTGTGCAGGTGAGTCATGTAAAAATGAGAGCAATCCCACTATGTGATGTTCCTGTGCAGGTAAACTTTTGTACCAGCACAGCCTAAATGTATGACCCAAGCTTGTATAAACAGAAGAGACTAGTTTCTTCAAGAATTAGGTAGGCAAAATTGACCCCTTGAGATGTAATTAGGAATTATTTACAACCCTGAATAATGATCATGCAGTATCTTGCACAAAGCAAAATAAGCAAAGCCAATTCCGAAGAGCTCCCTGCTGCCATTAAATATGTGACTAACTAGCAAAATGAGGGGCATGACTATAAGAAATATGCAATGCTTTTGCAGTGGTTTTAGTTCCAATGCTCTTGCCTGTATAAATTCTTTATTTGTGTATTAGTTGTTGCTAACTAAGTGATGAAAGTAGTAGGGTTTTTTGGAAGTAGAACCCATTTAAAACATAAGTTGCCTTCTGTTTAATATTTTGGACAATAATGAATAGTAAAGAAGTGGTAAGTTTGTACTGCAATAAAAGTAAATGTGAGTCAAAGCTCTGTATTAGTTCATAAAGCAGCCCAGAACAGGGTTTTGGCAACAGAGAGAGAACTGCATGGTAGTTGTGGCTTTAGTTGCCCAAATTTGTCCATGTTACAGAAGGAGTTAAAGAGGGAATCTTTGTTTCTTCTGCTTCATGTAAAACCAGCTACAGCATCTTCAGTCAAACATCTTTAGTCTATTAAAATCTTAGACTACCCTTCCATATTCGACATTAAAGAATCTTGTGAGAGATTACACGATTCATCAGAATGCAATATATCCTATATCCAGATCAATGCAGTGCTAATATTTCTTGAAAAGAAATGCTATGAATTTTACAAAAACAGGTCAGAAAGAAAGACAAAATAAGAGTGATCACAGTATGGTAGGTATGGGTTGCAAAATCATTGTAAAGTGACAGAACCTGATTTAAGAAAATGGTAGAACTATGGGTAAAATGGCAATAAAGTAGCAGCTGTCTGCTCTCAAATTTTTCAGGTTTTGTTATCTTCTTAGTAAAAAAAACTACTTCAAGATGGTTTAGGCACAGAAGGTTGATAAGAGAGAACTCATCACAGAGTTGACAGCTGAGGGCCTTGCACCATCTCTAAATGTACAACAATACGCACTGTAACACAAACGTGTACAGCAGTTCTGAAGATAAACTAATGTAAACATGGCTTTCTTCCGGCCTTTGGATGTCCAAGGTAGCTGGTCTGCACAAAAGCGGTGTTGTTTCCTAGTGTATCAGCTAGTCAACTGCATTCAAGGTTCCACTGGGTTTTCCTAGTTCTTTTCATGACAGAGTGTAATGACCAGCTTTGTTTTAGAGGAAGTTTAACTTCACTTGGAGTGTAAAGACAGAATGTCTAAATCGATGTATGAGTCTGAGAAAGCATCAAAGGCAGATTTGAAAGAGGGAAGGTTTGATAAAGGAGATTTTATCAGTGTTTATTGGCTTATTTGATAACTGTGTTTTGCTAAGGTCAGCTGTGTGCCATCAATGGCAAATGGGTCAGGGCAAGGCAGATGTTTGATTACATTCATCCTGAACATGAAGGCCCTCAAAAAGAGTAGAGTCTGTGGATACAGTACCTTCCAAACACAGGGCCAACAGTACCAAATGGATAACCATTTATTGCCCCCTGGGTGGCAAAGACTGGGGAAGGAGACTTTAGGATCATTATGTGAGGTCTCAAACTGAGATTAATCTGAAATGCTCCGCAGTCCAAGCCCTTGGTATTTTTGTATAGTTTGGATCTTAAAATATATGCATCAATATATTGCAAAAACACAGTAAGAAAAGAGTTTGTTTTTCTGGCCTATTAGATATGGGAAGACCTTAAAACTTACAGCCTGTCTTGAACAGCTTAATTCTTCAGGTAAACTGGTCCCAAAATTTGGGCCTTGCTTAGCCTTACTTTCTGGAACAAAAAGGAAAAATAAATAAAAATCCTTCATACGTTTTCTCATTCCTTCTCAGCTTCCTCTGCCACCTCTGCAATGACGCAACTTAAAAATATATGTTTTAAACTGACATTTTCATTTAGGTCCCAGTCAGTGAAGTGCTGCATTGGCTTGGGTCAGACTACTAATGTATGTACCTGTGCATGCAGACCCCAGGACTGTGATGGGGATTGATGCTCCGTGCTTTAGCCTGTTTTGATAGAAGCTGGGAGCAAAGTTTTCAGCCACTTCAGAGGTGCAGAATCAGGCCAGCAGTAAATTTTGAGATATAATTGTGTTTTGTGAGCGACAGCAGATGCTGATTGGTTAATTATTTATAATGGCACATTCTGAATTATGAGTACGGTTAGAAACTCAGCAAAAGCTATTGAAAGTGGAGTCTAGCTTTTTTATAAGATACCTGGGGATATTGCATTTCAGAAGTATTCTAGAAGTAATTCTCAGTATTAAGGCCATTTCAATAAGTTTTTAATGTTAAGCTTCTTTAGCTCAACAAAGAAAACACTTAACTTCACAGTTTGACAGAGAAGTGTATTAGCAAATGTCATGGAAGGACTATGTCATGGCAGTAATTCATTCTCCTTATGAAAATTATCCAACAAAGTCCTTATGATTTGTGAGAGGAACTGAACCAAATTTGCCTAACAAATAAGTCACTGGGCATAATCACTTTTTATCCCTTATTTTGCTTGAAATATCTATGAGCACCCCTCAGACCTGCCAGTGTGTTTTTCATTATATTTTGTGTTTTGCTGTCTAAAATCAGCTTGTTGTCAGTATCTGAAACCGGATCTATATAGGATTGATTAATTAATATACTACTAGCCTGATTTTGATCTGGTAAGGATGTATATTGGAAGTAACATAGGTAAAGTCATTGAACTTTAACAGTGAACAGAGACATAATTGGGTTACGCCAGCAAACGAGTTTTTACGGGTTTTAGATGGCTCGTGTGATTCGCTAGATGCTCGCTAATATTAAACAGAGAAAGAACTTGAGAGGAAACAGAGCTGAAGTGACTCGATCAAAGTCACTTAAAGATGAGAGAGTCGGGGGGGAAAAACTAACTTTCCCAGATCTAGAGGAGCCCTTTTATGGGATGGCTGAGCCAATCTATCAGGTGGCTGTTATCAAACAGCTTAGTCTTGCTCTAACTTTGTTATTTGTCTGATCTTTCAGTGAGCTGTCTCAGCCTACTAACCTGGCCAAAAACTGCACCAGACCCTCTCTACAAAGGAAGTTTTCTGGCAAAGCCTGTTAGTGCTGCATTGCGAGGTACTGCTGTTATTTACGGTGTATAATATCATATTATGCAAATGTTCTGCTAAAATAAATAGGCCTGGTAGTATAGAACAGAATTTAATGTCAGTACAATGGGACAATGTGGGTCTGATTACATTAAGCACATGGTACAAATTCTGCCTCTAGACCGATGATTTAACAAATCATCTAGTATTGTATATACTCTGATCAGATGTGCAGTCTGAGTTTTGCTTTGGGGGAATGTGAATATTTTAACTTAATATCACATTTTGTTAGTACCAGTATTAAGTAAAGCTCAAGCACTCAAAGTGTTCATTGAGAGTGAGTCCGAAGAAACCAAAATGTCCCCTGAAAGTCAGTATCAGCACACCTTTTTTAAGTCTTTTCTCACTTCTTGTCACAATTAATTTCTTTGGTTGCTCGTTTAAATAGAAGTGAGGTAAGCAGCATTTGAGGTGGCTGCAGACACTTTCTGAGGACAAAGCAGCCCCGCTATAGCTGAGGTGGAGTGAGTGACCCCAAGAAGGGCCAGAGCGCCTGTGTATGACAGTTGGAGGGCTAGCACGGAGTCCTGCAGCAAAACCCCCGCAGCTGCTGACAAGCTCACAAAATGTTATACCCTCCTGTTAAGGACTCTCAGTGGGCACCTTCAGCAAAATCTTGCCTCGCTGTCATTCATTTTTAAAAACTGCAAAGAATTTGGAAGTTAAAAAACATGCTTTATATATTAAAACCCAATGCTAGGACTTGTCCATTTGGTATTTTAAAAGGCAATTTACCTCTGCCTCTGACACTTTGTCTCAAATATTTCAATGAGCAATGAAGTCACAAATGTTTAAGCATTTTTAGTGCTTTTCTAGTACTTCAGTGACAGCTAAATTTTCTGTTTATCTTACAAATTGAGATTCCTTGACTGCAATCACTTTTAATTTTCATTTTCTGGGGTACAGAAAAAGGAAAGGTTGTAAATGATGACTGTAAATGATGACTGAGCACATATGTATCTTAAAGTTTCTATTTCAATTATCAGGCACACTAAATCAAAGCAAATGGTGCTTCTACAACTTGGTCCAACCTGTAGTTGTTGGCAACAAAAGTCTTGAGGACTCTGCCGAGTTAAAAAGGACAAAGCAGTCCATTCCCTCCTTCCCTATTGCCTCCCCCAAAAGGCTTAATGGATAACGTAAGACAAAGCACAGGACATTGAATGCAACTGAAAGATGAGATGGTAGTGTTAGACCTATTTTCCTAAGTTCCCTTTTGGATGTATGGGTAGGATATCAGCATTTTTTGGTGTTACTGAGAAGTAAGGGCTTTCAAACCATTTGAGGGGCAACAAGCAGTTGAAGGGGAGAGTAGAACGTGGCTGATGGGTCGAGGGTGCTATATAAAATGGGACCAATGAGACAAGAACACACAGAGCCACATTTCCTTGGACAGCACAAAAGGGGAAAATAAAAGAGATGAGCAGGCAGGAAGGCGAGACATAAATTGTGAGGAACCTGGTAGATGAAGTCCAAACTGGCTGTTGTAGAAGGAGGGAAGGAGATCATAAAGGAAAATTACAGCTCCCTTGTCTCCCGTTCATACTCCTTGTTCTGACAGCGAGGAGAGACAAGACGTTTTCCCCTTTCTTCAGCTACTGCTAATGATCCTGCCCAGGGGCAGCTGTGCAGGGCTACCTGCCTGCCCAGGGGCAGCTCTGCAGGGCTACCTACCCAGGGTTGTTCTGCAGGGCAATCTACCCGGGGAGCCTCTGCAGATGCCCCAGTGCCTCAACTCCTCTTCCATGGCACTATGCTGGTTTATATCCGCTAAAAATCTAATAGTCCAGAGCTGCACAAAAAGGGAAGGTTTAGGCTCTTACTCGGGTGACAGTTCTATGCAGCCTCATGTTAGAGCAAGGAGAGTTGACATTATCAGAAAAAGTCGATGCTCAAGGGAAGTAAAAATAGAACAGGCCACCTCCATCGATCTCTGGTCTGAGAAAAGCATGAGGCTAAAAAGCAATGCAGAGAATCTCCTCAACAGCTATGGATTAGAGAGTGGGAGTGGATCTGAAAATCTTACTTTTTCGAGGAGATGTTCAATACCTATCCAGTGAAGAGTTCGCAGACTTTTAAAGGGATTAAACCAATGATTACACTGAAATGGCACTGCCACTTAGAAACAGACTTCTAAATCAGAGAGGTTAAAGGAAGGGCAGAAGGAGCAAGTATGAAGAAGGCTAGTGCTAAAGGGCAATGACATTAGGGGGGCTGGGGAGGAGGGCTGGGTTTTTTTATACTAGCAGCAGAGTCTACTAGAGAGAAAGAGTTTAGAATGAGAATGACAGCTGGTAAGACAGAGATATTGTTAGGAGGATGCTGTAAAAAAAAAAGAAAAGGAAGAACTGTCTGTTCTTTGTTCATAAAGATAAACTGAAAGTTTTTCCTTGAAAGTTATAACAGGTAAAATTTAAGTCCTTATGTCCTACACTCAGGCATCAATGAACACAATGTGATGTAATAAGCAGTGTTTGTACTAAATAGAATATGTAAATAATGTATAGCCTACCGTTTATGTCAATATGTGCATGAAAAAAGAGGGCAGCACTCGTTTTTAAGTACAGTTTTAAAAGTATGTTGACTTTTATATAATTAAACTGCTTTCTTGCTATCTGTGTTTCGTTTAGTTTCTGCAGAATGAAATGTTACTTTTTGGATAAACATTTCTGCATTATGTCATTAAGATTATTGGATGATAAAAAAAGAAGGAAGATTTTTTCCTAAGGAATTTTATTTTATTTTTTTCATACTAAAGGACTTTAAAAGCCAGAGCAGAGATGGCCTATAAATCTAATTGCCAAAGCCACTATTAAAGTAAGAAAGGAATTTAGATGGGATTTTCTCAAATGCCATGTACAGTAGAAGACAAATAGACTCTAATCCATTGTGGCGATTCTGGTAAGAAATAAAAACACATAGGTCCGTAGGATTACTCTATTTTAAAAGGGAGGCAGAAAAGAGGGAAATTACATCTAAATCCATTGATTTTGGAAATGAATGGCCTTGAAATGATAAACCTTGAAAAGGAATGAAACTCAGATAGAGTCTGATCCAGAACCCACCAAGGCCAGTGGGAATCTCTTCAATGACTCCACAGACTTTGTGGGAAGAAAGGTGTGGAAATGGTCTAAAAGATATACTTTATTTTTTAACTTGGAGTCAGAGAAGTTGCTCAGTCCCCTGCTATGCTGGATTGTTTTCCATTGTGCAGGCACAGAATCTGGATCCACTGTCAGAGTCTATCATATATTTTTCGGCTGCCTTTAATATGCTATGTTCTAACGTCAGTAGGGCTGAACTCAACTGCCCTCCTGGCCTTAGTTTGTAGAGGCCCTTCAGCTATCCTTGACAGATCACCAAAAGAGCTAATTCATTATTTCAACCTACATGTATTGTTTCTTTGGGTACTACATACAGTGAGTGGGCACATTGAAACCACGCATCTTTAAGTGCTTAAAGGCGGATGTGTTCAAGCACACAGCTTAGTCGTGGACATAATACAAAATTGAATACCCAGCTGTTAGAAAATTAAGCTCCCTAAGTCATGAAATTGCCCTGTATCTGACATGAAAGATACTGTTGCTGCATTTGTTACGTTACAGTTGACTGAAATTTTTCATGTGGAAAGTTTTCCAATTGAAAGATACAGTTCTGCCAAAAAGCATTTTTAATGAAAAATGTCAGTTCTCATTAAAAAAATCAATCATTTTTAAAACATCGTGGGTTTTTTTTTCTTTTCATTTGGTTTACTGTTCAGTTTTTAAGAAAAATGAAAACGAAGTGTTGCACAGTTATCCACATACTCAGCACTGTGGAGAACTCGCTGCCTCCTAGGAAGACTTGCCCTTTTCCCATGACAGGGAGGAGATTTTTCTCAGGGATACCTCCAGCCCTTACAGTTTTCCCACATTCACCATCTGAACTGTGACTTACATCCTCCTGGGGTGTAAGCAGAAACAGCTGCTTGCCAAAAATAAACAAATAAATAGCCTTTGAGTAAGAGAAGTACCCACTCAGGCCCTGTGTTAAGAGGCAGGATGTTATTCCACAGATGTGTCACCCTGGGAATCATTACTGATGAATGATGAAGTTTGGCATTTGAAAAATATTTTTCCTCTTGAAACCACCTACCGAACACCAACTGGTTCATAGGTAGTATCCCAGGTAAATAAGGCAAGACTTTCGGCTCCATTATATGCACAGGGAAACCGAGGAGCAGAAGGACCTGAATGGCTTATTGAGATCCTCACTGCAAATATCTATGGTGAATCTTCAACGGTTTTTTTCCTGCCTATTCTAAACTCAAATTAGGAGACAGTAATGCTTCTTTATACCCAAAATGCTCAATAAGCAGCAATGAATTGAGAATGCAGAGACTCGCATTTTAAAGCTATGAGCTTAAAGAGGGAAGCTTAAAAAGCAATTCTAAACTTAACTGAGGGTGATAACTAATATAAGGTTCTGATAGCATAGAAATTATCTCTGTTAGCTGGTCCCTCAGTTAAGCATTTCTGTATTAGTTATGTCAATATTCGGTTCAAATGATTTCTTAAATGAGGAGCAAGGAATTACAAGGACTGAATGGTGTTTTACAGCTTTAGCATTCTTGAATATGGGGAAGGTTATTAGGGACTGAGGTCTTTAGACTTCCTGTAGGTTTTGACCTGTGTAAGGGAGTAGAGGCTGTGCCCGAAAGGCTTTTTAAACTGACTGCTGACTGCTACCGACTAAATGCTTGGTTTAATTTGTATGCCAATATCTACAAAGTGACCTGATTTCAAATGGCATGAAAGAAAACTGTGAAGGTGCTGAGGGAGGTGAGTAATTAAAGACTATGAAAGAGAGATTAAAATCCAGTGGGCCTTTGTAAAAGGTTGAATGGCCAAAAGAGGTGTCCTCTCCTATGAGAGGGCATGGAGCTGAGAAATGCCCTGAAGCTTTTGCACTGAGTATAAATGAAAGCAGTTTTAAGGTACTCCTAGTTACTTGTCAGTGGGGGATCTATATATCCCCTGATCAGCACTGTGATTCAGAAGGGATCGTGAGTTTGCCCTCCTGGCCTTGGTGCCACAACACAATTTATCTATCAGAGGACCAGAGCAATTCACCCCATGCTTTTCTTTTTTTTCGCTTTGTTTGTATAGTGCCGATTACATTATCTGAAACACTTTCAATTCTAAGTAATAAAAAAGAGAAGAAATAACAATATTGTAAGAATATTTCAAGGGGTTTCTCATCCAATATAAAGACAATAGCAGAAGACGCTGATGTGTAAATAGTGGCCAGGAGGTAGAAGAGAGAGAGAGAGGAAAAAAAGATAAATTGCAAAAAGAGGTTTTAGCAGAACACAAAGAACCTCTTTCTAATCCCATGCTACTTCTACTCTGGTGTAATGAAAAGAGGGCTCTTGTGCAAAAGTTAAACAACGCAGGAATAATGTTTGCTACTATACAAAACAAACACTGGTCTTGAAAGAGCAAAACTGAAAGAGGGCAAGCATTTCATGTTTCCAAGCTGTCAAGAATTGCCTTTTGATCAGTTTTATCAAAAGCTGCACTGATTGTCTTCAACTAGGGCTGTTTTTTGAAAATATTAACCCTCCAGGGTTCTATTTTGTTTTCTACTAAATCTAAAGGCAGTGTAATAAAAGGGTCATTGGAACTGGATTTAGATAACATTTTACAGCCTGATTCTGTGAGATGCTGGATTTTGTCAGCATAATGCAGTTCAAGGGTTTTTAGCAGTTCTCTTAAAGCTTAGGAAACACATTTTCAAAATGTTTGTCAAATCCCCCCACACCCCTCTTTAAGGTATTTTAATGAAACTGCCAGATTGACTTCTGATCCACCTTTACAAGTTTTCATTAAAAAGAAAGTAATACAGTTGGTTAAGGTGAATGGTATGTTTCCATCTTGAATACACTTTGTAGTAGTGTTTAATCTGTCTCAAAAAGACTAAAATAAACTAAAGGTACAGAGATGGTTGACAAAGCGTGGAATGCCTTGTGTCCAAGGAGAGATGAAACAGATTAATAATTTCAGCATGGAAAAAATACACTGATACAAGAATATGATAAAGATCTGTAAATTGTGAGTGACATAGGCAAGGAACAGAAAACAAGTATTTGCTTTCTCATGATATAAGTCAATATCAAATGGAATTATCAAATGGTAGGAATACAAAATAAAGCACTTTGTCACAAAAGGAGATAATTAAACTGTGAAACTCATTGCTGCAAGACAGTGTAGAGACCAGAATTGTAAATGGTTTAAAAGGTAACTAGACAAACTCCTTGATGAAAGATCTGTTAGGACTACTAATACAAAAATACAATCTCTGGAAAACCTTAAGTTATAACTTGCTGATAACTGGGGAGGCGTATTGGAGGAAATATCACTCTATGCTTTTCTTATACCTCCATCAAAGCCAGAATTGTGAGGCAGACATTCTTTTGACCCAGTACAGCCATTGTTATGTTCCTAGGAAGCAAATGAGTATTAAGTGCTGCTTACAACTTATCTTGAATGCCTTTTCCAAAAGAAGCAGAGGGAAGGATGTTGTTATAACCACTCCAGGCCACTAAAAGGTAGGACTAGCAGCACACCTGCCTGCATGTGAAGAAGTGCATCGCCATTGTGTCATCAGATTCTTATCTTTTTTCAAACCTTCCTATTATGGCATTTACACAGCAGTTTGATTCAGACGTGTCTTGAATATTTATGCTGAGCACTGCCAATATTCTTGTACTGTTTTTCTTGAATGTCACATTGTAGGAAAATTTCATTGAAGAAGTGGGAAGCATAATTTTTAAAGACTAATGAGTGATTTGGATGTGTCTTGGATTGTATTATAAAGAGGCTCCCCGTATGGCTCCTTTGGGCATGTTGCTTTTTACCCACTAGGACACACATGGACTGGTTCTTTGGTGTCAAGACCATTACCTGGTGGTTACCATTAGAGCAGAGGATAAGGACTGGCTTTGCTGTTGGACTGTGCAGGTTCTGCAACTGGATCATGGTATAGTTTTTGGCAAGTTACTTCATGATTCAGCTGCAGATTTTGTTCCTGAATGAGCCTGAGAACTAAAACAGTAGCAGCTTTCCCACGGTCCCAGCTTTTAGTGCTCCTAGCAGGTAGCATGCCTTCCATTCCTTCTGCAGACATTTTCCAAAGGGCTTTAAACCCCTGTTTTTCCTTACACACATCTGATTTAAAACAATTCCTCCACTTTGCCTCATAGGCTCGCATGCATAGAAATGTCTAAAGCATTGAGTAGAAGTGCTCACAGGCAGCGGTCTGCCAAGGATCATGCACACTAACCTTTCTTGCATTCTTGGCTTAGGACAAGTTCCAAGTCACTCAAGATAATCATAGGGGTGCTGTCCCCCTTCTTAGGCACGAGCTGCCCTGGAAGCTAATCTGTTCTGGTAATTGCACTTGTCTCGCAGTCAAAACGGTGGCGGATCAAGATCTTCCTGAGGCAAGAAAATTGTACTATAAATTCAAGACCTTTTATCTGTGAAGTGGAATTTTTCAGATGTGCTGTGAAATCAAAGGGGTCTCTGACATGTGTTTCATAGCTGAAGTAGTTGAGTGTAGGTTATTCATCCTATGTGGAGAGTTTGGACAAGAACAGCCCCAAAGCAAATGTACTGGGATTTGACTGTCTCTGTCCAGACTTGAAAACAGATGTTCAACAGAATGTCAGGAGAAAAGGGACTGCTAATTTTATAGTTAGGAAGTGTTTTGGAGAAATTCAATATGGAGACTATGCCAACCTGCCGTCAGAAAACTCATGTTCTCATTTCCATGCAGGTTCAAATCAAGTCTCTGGCTCACAATGGGAAAATGCTGCCTTATGATCAAAACTTCAGCAGCCTTAAAGAGAGAGACACCAGACCCTTCACTGAGGAGCTCTTGAGAGGCGCATGGGATCATTTCTGAAGCTGGTATCTTCAGTTTTTTCACTTGGTATTATGCAGTTCCCACAAACTGTTTTATTTCAGTGTCTCATCTACAAAATAACATGCTTACTGCTTGAATCAGAAAATCTGTACTACGGTATACAGACTGGTTTGCACATATGCTTGAGTGAATGCTTGGGAGCACATACTGTTAGTTTTGATTGCCTTAAGTTATGCTGAAATCATTCTAATACAGTTTTCAAGTAACTGAGACAGCATAGTGTGAAAACTGTATGAAATACCTTTCATGTAAGTCTGTTCTTGGACAAAACTTCCATATGGTCAGGAGTATTTTCTCTACCCTAAGAGCTCACACTTTTTCCCTATTACTTTGCTAACAGGGAGCACCTGGCTAATGCTTTGCAGCAGAAGATACCAGTTCCATACAAACCCTGGTGCTGCCAGCTCTCCACCCAGCCTACACAGCTCAGTGAGGGCACATCTGCTGTTGCTCTTTGAAACAATGCATGCAGAAATGCTGTATTAGAAAACTCATTTAGGTAAGTGCTTCATGACACCTGTTTTAAGGATTGCTACAGCCTTATGGTTGAAATGCCTTGGTTTTATTAGGGATCCTGAAACCAGGCTCAGCACAAGGTAAATAAGGTATATGTATATAAAAGTGTTTGTGAGTGAAATGTGGAAGTGCTTAAAATATCTCTAAATAAACAGAATAGGAAAGGAAGCTATGCTTAATCAAATTACCCCGTATGCAAAAAACATTTCTATCTCTTCATATATTCCTATGAAACTGTGAGTGGTGGGTCAGAGATCAAGAGCTAATTTGTTATGTATCCTGTGGCTGATGTTAAACTTGCTGAAGTGACCCTTACCAAGGCAGCTTTCAGACCTGAATTTTCCTTGGGATTGCTCTGAGGCTCCATTCAGGTTCTGACCTAACCCGCTCTGCTCCCAAGACCTCTGCACTCCTTAACTTTCTGTGGATTTTCCTGCTGTTGTAAATACTGGTGTCTGCTTGGCATGGCCAGCTATGAATCTTCTCTGCCCACGCAGTGAGGGGAACGGTAACAACGATTCCAGCACTTCACCATACTCGCCCTCAGGCCAAAATGCACTTTTCTGCTCAGCTATGTATTGTTCACCTAGCAGACTGATGCTTTTTAACATGGGGATTAATACATGCAGATTACTGGTTCCTATTTGAGATGAAAAACAGTGGTAATCAAATTCTGTGGGGGAGATAATGGGTTTGGTGGCAATTGCCCCAAGCCCTCTCTTTAAGGGACACCACAGAAAAAAGCTGTTTATTTTAATAATTGGAATTGTAGCTCTAATAAGCATTGTCTTTAGTTATTTGTGGAGGGTTCTGGTGTGTTGTGGACATGCGTCTCTATAAACAGGGATATTTGTTCAGGTTAAGCGTAATTAAGAAAGAAATGATGCAAGAGTTATTTGAAGGGCTGTAGAGTAACAGTGTATCCTGATTCGTTTTAAAGTATCTTCACTTGGTAGAATGAGACTTGCAATCGCTCTGGAGGAAAAAAATCCTTAGAGAGTTAAATGAGAATGATTAGGATGATGCTAATGACTTATTGCCAATACTAAATGGCTCATTAAAGTCTTGTAATGTACCAAAAGGACAGAACTAAAATTTTAACAGAAGTATTGACACAAAATATTAATTTGTAGCATTTCCTAATCTACCTTATTTGCTGCTCTTTTACCTATTTTTAAACACTTAAATTCTTTTTCACATAATCTAACAGATATTAGGAAAGTTGCTTCTCAGCTGGAAACCAGGCAATTTGTACTAGGCACAGGAAGTAATAAATATTACTATAAATAACACTTGCATTCACAACTATCTTTATGTTCTAATATATCTTTCTGTGCATGACTCTTATATCTTGACTCATTTAATGGTTTTAACTGCACCTCTCTGGTTTTCTCTGGCAAAAGTTCATGTTCTACTTTGAAGTCTACATTTTACCTCTTTCCCTCCCTAGATGAGCCTAGATGCCTTTTTGTTATCCATCAGGAGTCAGAAGGAGTTAGGAGGTTAGAGGTTAGGTTATAATGTACCTGTTTGTGTACTTATATCTGGTGATGTTGCTTCCATCTACCTCACTGTATCAAGACTCCTGATTAACATTTGATTTTGGAGATTGTTATCCTTATCCATCAATTTAAATGTCACATTTATGAGAAATGCCACAATCCTGCCATAGCTGAAATACCTTTAATGCAGCTGCAGGGATTTACACCAGTTAAGTATTTGCCTTCCTGTCTGCTTGCAACACACAAAATGTTGCATTTCTATAAGCTGCCAGAAAGAAACACTTTCCTGTTTTTGTTTAGTCACAAAACTCAGTGTAGTAATTTGGTGAATATCTGATCATCTCTTTCACTTCCACAGAGTCTTTAGCTGAATTGTTAATTTATAATTTGATTTCAGGGATAAATATCTCTGCAGAGTTAATAGTTTTGGAACAAACTTTGCAATTATTATAAGAATTTTCAGATTTCCTCTTCAGATGATCTCCCAGCTCTGATCTGTTAATTAGCTGTCCACAGTGCACTGAGCTTAGTGGCTTTCCAAGAAACCAGAATTCAGCTAACACGGGGCTTGATTTTACCACTTGCAGAGAATTTCTCTCAAGCATGGTAACTGCCACTGGTTTCATTGACATTATTCAGTGTTTTCCAGAGATTCTCAAGAGTCATCCTTTGTGTTGATGTCATATTAAAGTAAGTATAAGAATGTGATCTGATGCATCTCAGGAAAGTTGGATTCACTGAGCCCACACAACTTCCCTGTGCTGCGCAAGGGCAATGAGTTTTCACCTGGGCAATAAGCGTCTTCCCAGAAGCTTCAGTCTTATTGTGTATATTTTGTCTAATACTCACTGAGTCTGGCTAGGTAGTCCTGGAAAACATATATGGCAGTTCTAAACAAGCTATGACATCTCCAGGAGTGAATCCTGTCTCCAGGCGCTCTGCATTTTGTCCAGTGGTTCATAATCGCCAATCCTACAATCGAGTCAAGGGGCTGAGTAAAGAAAGATGTAATCTGGCACCAGTTTCTCGGCCGCCAAGGCTTGTTCCTCTCACTCTGACTAGGAGAGCCAGACAGTGTGGGTTGTGTGTGTTGTGGTGTTTTTTTGTTTGTTTGGTTGGGGTTTTTTGGTTTTTTTTTTTAATTCTGAATTGATACAAATAGCACTTAGTATGCACTAAAAAGCTATTGATCTCTCTCCCTCAAGTCCTAAAACTCCCTATAAATCAGCACCTCTCATTGAGTGAAGCACCGGAAAATAATAAGAAAGCCTGGATTTAACAGTTTCTCTGAAAAGACACTAGACCCCTTACCAGTGACCGGTGCTGTTGACATAATGTCCCATCAGTGCTGCAGTCCATAGACAAGTTTCCTGGATTGATTAAAAGTGTTACCATGTGGAAGATTCAATTTTGCCTTATACTTGCATTCAAAATGAGACAATATTGTTTGCTGCTTGACTTTGAGCTCTCATCTGGCTGGTAAACTTCGAAGAACGCCAGCAACTTTTGCAAGTTTGCTACAAGAGTGAGCACCTTAGTGCTGTTGTGGGCACATAAGCACACAGTGGAGGAAAGAGACATATTTACAGTATAGTTTAGGCTTGTAGGTGTCAGAGGTAGCATCTGAGTTTGTTTGGTAGGTGCAGCTGAGCTTTTGAGGTTCACTGCTTCTGGAGTCTCTGCTGGCTGAGAGGGGGCCTGAGCTGCTACCTTCATAGCTACCTTAGACATACGCAGTTGGACAGTGGGAAACCTCCCTTCTCTTCATTTCCCTGTTTTCTCCAGGAAGATTATTCTTTTCAGATAGATTCAGATATGCTTTCTCTGACTCTTCAGACTTTGGATGCCTCAGTTCGCTCATTGAACAGCCTTATTTTCAGGTTATATCCTTGTGACAGCATCTTAGGACTCTCTAGACCACTTTTATGCTTTCTCTGGGAAGTAAATGTGGCTTAGCCAACCCAGAAGTACTGCTTTCTAGTTTTTACTACTCTTCTCCTTACCCCTTGTTTATCACTCTAGTCCCACCCCAGATTAATGGACTGACAAATGGGCTGTTTGATTAAATGCATGTTTTGGCATTGCCTGAATTTGGTTTTGTGGTCAGCATTATACAAAGAGAGAACAAAATGATTATTTATGCCTAAAGATGTTTCCCATAAGAAAAAGTACACTTAAATCAGTCTGACCTGACTCTCTCTGCCTGTTGTCTTCATGGCTTTCAGATTCTGAACCTGTTTCTGCTGGGTGGCTTATATTAATACATTGCTTGCTGATCAGCTGGGCTGACAGAGAAAATCAAAGAGAATGTCAGAAAACAGTAGCATAATTCTGTTCCCAGCTGGAGAACTCTCTGTCTCCCTTGTCAGAGTTAGACACGATATGGGTCACAGAAAGCTCGCTATACTGACAGTTGTTACTTTTGGGATTAGATCAATATTTGTCTGTTTTCAGGAATTAGTAAAACAACTGCCTGCAGGAATATATTTTAGAGGTGGTTTCTGATCAGTGCAGGATGCTCCTGAATTTAATTCTGCCATTCAAGACACCATTTACTTTTCTAATACTTAAAGCCATATGCACTGCTCACAAGAAATCCTGCAGGTAAAGGGAAAACAGAAATGAGTTAGAGGATTAGACATAATATGGATTGTGAAGTCTTATGTAAAACAGAAAATCGGGGGGGGTTTGAGAGATGTTTTGCAAAGAAATTTTGCACTTGGCAGGGCATTTAAGTTACCTGTCATTTACACCTTGAAGATCAGCAGAGAGAACCTAATAATGCTTATGCTCTTAAGAATGATTGTCTTTGTAAAGCAGATATCTTTGCAGCATTATACAAGGAAAAAGCTGTCAGGTTTGTCATTTCCAATAGCTTTTTTATAAAGTGCAACTGGCTTAATTTCAAAGAACCAAATAGCATATTTTCTTTCTATTTCTAAATTGTTTGCTGCTCTACTCTTCAAAAAACCCAGTGGGCAAATATTTTATACTGTTCCTGAGTAAATACTAATTTAAAAAAAGCTATGTTTAGAACAAGACCAATGTAAACAGATATTGTCATTATGTCTTGGTGTATAGTGACTGACTGTTGTATACTGATTTCTGATAGGAACCACAGTGTATAGGACACAAAAGTGGAAGCAAACTTAGACTCAATTCTTTGTTTTCCCTGGATCAATCTTTTCTATTTCCTAATATGACCCTCCATTTTAAAGATGATTTGCAATCTGTCCTTGAAAATTGTTATTTACGGCCTGGTAAAGTAGGGACAGGGCTACTAGTTATCTAGTAGCACTCTTCATTTTTTCCTGTTTCTGCTTTAAACTTTGTTTTACGTAAATTTGCCATGGCATTTCATTCCCTCTGTTTATATACTTCACTTACTACACTTTTATAATTTCTTATTACAGTTATTTTGAATAGTAGTCTCACATTCTTGAACTACATAATCTTATTTATGATTTCTTTTTCATTCTGATTCATTATAGATGCTTAAATAACCCTGCAGAGGCAAGGATAGGTAGATTTGTGCATGGAACAAAGTGTTATGGTCTAAATTGTTGTAGAGCAGGACCTGGAAGAATTGGAGGTGTAATCAAGCCTGGAAGAAAAGTGTGCTGAAATTCTACCTTTCTCCCCTGTGCGCTCTGCATGACAGTGTATTGGAGATGTATCAGTGCTAGCCTTAAAGCAAGCTGCTGTGGGTGTCGGAAAACCTAGGTAGAATAACATGGTGCGGGCTAATTTAGCTTACTGCTGAGCATTGCTACCCAGCAGAGCTGAATAGATATATCTTCTGTCAGTCTACAACTCCGAAAACAAAATTGCCAAGTCACTCCCACAGTAAATGGTTATTTTCCCTGCACAGTTTATGCAGTCATGTAGAACGACTAGGAGCCCAGGAATATAAAAACATTCAGGCTGAAATCTTTCCAGGTATTTAGGTGACAAACTTGCAGGATGTCAGTAGAAGGTGGCTTTCCTAACAGGATGATCATGGCTGTATTTTTTTCGTATGTATTGCAATACAAATATATACTTATTATTCCTCGCTCTGTCTAGCCGGGGTCATAGCACCGTATGGTTAGATCTTTGTGGTAAAGGAATACCTGCTGTTTCTCAACAGCATCCTTCTAGTCAAAAATGGATTTGATCACTACATCCCAGAGACTGAGATTTGCTTCACAGACAGATGATAATCCAAAAACAGTGGTGCTAAGTGGAAAGATGAGCAGAATTATCTGTGCTCTGAAAAGATGCTGAGAAACCCATGACAGTAAGTAATCTATTCCACTTCAGTGATGGAAACTGATTTCAGGCATGTCTGGAGATAAATATGATTAACTGAATTTCACTTTCATGTCTCCTAGGAATCAAACTTCAGGATTGACAGGTACTGTTTGACTGTTTTCCACTTTTTTTTTTTTTTTATGGCCATTTGATGAAGGTCATTTTTTTAAGCTATTTTAATTTTCTTTGCTGAATGGAAACATACAGGACAAACATTCTCCATCACAGAAGCAAATACCCTGGCTGAAGATAATCTTTTAGAGAAGAGCCTCTAAAGGTAGCAGAGCAGCTGTACTGAGGCTTTTCTAGCCTAATACAGAATGGGATCTATTTCAGCCCAGGGACAAACTACTGCATCACATGTTTGAAGAAATGACTGCAGGATACTTGCTACAATTGATCATTTACTGCTCCTTTTTTCTGGCTTCAACACTAACCTCCTGCTTGAACACTGGGCTGTAAGAAAATGCACCCTGGTGAATGGTCATCTCTTGAACCAGGTTTTGCCGCTTCCTTTTGCACAATGCCCCTTCAGAGTGCACTTAGCATTATGAATATAGAGAGCAGGAAAGGAAAAATGCATCTTGGTACTAGATCTACAGTGTCCTCGAGTTTAAATGTAAAATTTATTTTCCAGAAGAAAAATACCTGTCTCTAATGGCCAGAAATCAAACACCACAGGTCCAAATTATAATCTATTTATATACTGTTACCTTAAATATTGCTTACACAGGGAGAAATGCTCCACTCTTAGGCTGCACAGAAGGAGTAGAATCTTTCCTTACCACTACCTCAGCCACTTTATCACCGTCTGGAAAGAAAATATTTTTTTCTTACGAACGATTGAATATTAAAACTACATACATGTATTTCCCCTATTGATAGCAGGTGATCACAGAGGGCAAAGGTGAAAAAAGGGATTAAAAACAATACTGCACAAGTAATGTTGCATGCACTAATATTACATGCTTCATTGCATCTTTGGTTATTCATTCTTTGCACGGGTCCTCTGGGACAAAATCAATGAGACATTTCATGTTATGCTTCGAAGTCATCATAATTGTTTGTTTTGAAGCAACATTTTTTTCCCCTCTTTTGTCAACCAAGCAATTTGCTGAAGTACTCGATTTTATAACAGCAGTCAGGAATAGAGCCAGAAGCTTTTAAAAAATAATAATTTGAAGGGGGGGAGGGGGGGAGGAAACAGCCTTGACAAAACCCCACATGTGCTGCGTTGTTTATAACATGGAATTCTCCCTGAAGGGGGAATCATAATGTAAAAAAAAAAATCCCCATAGCACTTAATTCAAACAAACTTCATCATTAAGCATTATTTATAATATCTGTGTGACAACAAGGTGTCTTTGTATAATTAAAGCACCTCAGAAGGTGTGTACAGCAAGACATCCCTCTGCCAATTAGCTGCTTGAGTGGTCACGTTTCCACATACAAATTCTGAATATAACTCTTCCAGAGAAGAGCAGCACTATACTTGACCCCTTCTGCCTTCCCAAAGGATGTGGCTATGTTGGGGTTTTTTGTTTGTTTTGTTTTGTTTTCCCACAGTGTTGCCTGTCCCTGAATCTGCTTTTTTTAAATGCCCAAATCATAAGGGTGCCATCAATAAATAACTAACTTCTATGGTATTTATATCTGTATTAACGTCCAGACGCCCTGACAGATTGCAAGGCAGTGTTTCCAGACATCGTACGAATACTTAGTAATGAGCTCCTCCAGGGCTTTGCGTCGGGTGTCGGAACGCTTTGCGAAGGATGGCAGTAGCGGTCCGTCCGCCCTGCGCGTGCGGCCGCTGGGGCAGGCGGCGGCGGCGACGTGCCTCCCTGCGGCAGCCGGGGGGCCGCTATCGGCCGCGGCAGAACCGAGGCTTAAAAACCAGGCCGGGCTCTGCCCAGGCTGGCCCCAAAATCCTGCGGCATGAAGCTAGGAAAAGGCACCTCGGGTCTCTATCTCTGCAGTCCGTGAATCGAAACTCAAGGCCTCCTCACTAATTAGGAGATTATGCAGGAAGGGCTATAGCTGAAGCATATTTAAAAAGAAAAAAAAGGCAGAAGTATATTGTTAACATCCCTCTGTCGCAGGAAGACCCTCTGGGGATGCTACTTGGCTGCTTGTAAGTGTATTTAACATAAAGCAGAGATGATTGAAAAATGTAGCTTGTAGCTCCCTGGGGCGGTATGCCATTCACCGGGATATAGGGCAGTGAGCAGCCCTGGAAGGAGACGTTGCCGACAGCCCTATCCTTGATCGCTCTACAGGCAAGAAAGGACTTGTGCACACTCAGAATATGATTTGATGATTAGATCCTTTAGCACTTGTCAAAGCCACTTGTTTACAACTCTTATTAAATTATTTTGTATGCTCTGGTTCAAAATATTTGTTTCTTAAGATCTGATAAGGTGCATAAACCTGCATTGCATTTTAAGCATTGCGTAAATGTGGAGACAGTGGAGCTCTGAGTCCAAATTCATTAGTGGCATTCCATTGAGTTCAGTGGGCTTATCCCATGGATGAATTTTGGATGTATTCTGTAAAATAGGTAAGTATTTGACTAAAATTAGCCAAATCCTCCAGAGCCTAATGGAGCGCTTATGGGCTCTGGCAACTTAACCCAATGTTTAATTTGCACTAATCTAGCCAAGACTGCAGAAGCATGAAATATACTCTACAGGGAGAGCACTGCTCTTAGAAGTTAGTGGCTTAATTCCCGTTGTCTCTGATGGGAGCAGGACTGGGTTTTATGTGGCATTTACTCCTGTTATTGTAGACAGAAATCTTTTTACATATGAATTAATTTGGCCTGTGTTTGGGGAAATTCCAGTCTTCTGATTTTACTAAAATCTTGTTATCTTCCAGGAGTGCTTGCGCGGCTGTGCCTGCGCATTCTGCACGTTCTCCACGTGGATATCAGAGACTGTGAGAACCTGCAGATTTCATTTCTCCCAATCCTGCATCAGATAGCTAACTAGCTACCTGGCTAGATAACGGTGGGGGAAAGAGCCAGGAAGAAAGGAAAAGATCTCTTCGTACAGCAACATGAAATCAGCAGACACCTAATTCTTTTCTTTTTTTTTTTTAGGGAGATTCTGAGTGCCGGCAATTCAAAATGGATGTTTGATTATCGGTGTGCAGCTGCTTCTCTCAGACTCTCGCGGCTCGGCGGTCAGCTCCCCTGCTGCGCCGCGGTGATCCCCGGCGGGCACGCCGAGCGGTGCTGCGCCCGCGGCTGCCCCAGCCGGGCGAGGGGCTGCCGCCTGCGGTGGGCACCTGCGAAGTGCTTAGGGAGCGCTCCGGTGTGCAGTTCTTCAGCCAGATAAGTGGCTGTTTCGGTTTATCCGCTTGACAAGAGCAGAGGTTTTCTATTTTATACAGGCACAAAAGGTGAGTGTGTAGTGTTTAGAGGGAAGGCAGCTCAAGCAGTGATCTGGGCACAGAGAAATAGGGAAAAGGCAGAAAAAAAAAAGTCTTTGAAATGATCCCACTTAACTGTCAAGTAACTATTATCATGGCACAAACCCAAATTGATATGCTGCCTCCAAAACACTTTGATTCACTCCTGCAGCCAGGTGCTGAGAGTGACTGTAATAATATAGGGTGTTACAGCAGGGAATCACATAAGGGAGCAGACAGGCAAGACAGTAGTCAGAAAGCAAGCTTTCTGCTGTGCAGGAAAGGCAGATGCTTCAAAGAGAGAGGAAATCCTTTCGAGCAGGTTATTGTCAGAAGCCATTCAAGAGTTTACTAGCGATGCTCCCTGTTACTACTCTCTCCCACCAAAAAAAAAAAGCTTTTGTCCTGGTGAGGCAACTTCCCCCCAGGGGGTGACAAGCTGTCCCTGAGGCTTTCGTTCTTTTCCAGTTGCCCACAGGTTTCCTGCTTTTCCAGCCCGTGGTCATTGCTTCTTTGACATGAAAGTTCCAAGTGGCAAAGCCACTAGCCTCATTTTACAAGTCCAGAGAAGACCATGTCAGGCCTAGGAAGCACCACAGATTCCCACACTTCTGTCCTTCCCCTTAATCTAGCTGAAACCTCAGGCATCCAGCAGGGCTGTATATAAATAAGAGGAACCTCTGTTCCCTTTCTGCATCTTAGCTTCAGTGCTCTTTCTGCCAGGGGATGCTGATGGCAACCTACTGGTGAAGGAACAACTGCTGGTGTTAGGTGCAGCTTCCCAAGCCTGTTATCTCAAGGCTGCAATACAATATACCAGCATCATCTATTACTCCAGGAGTTTCTGGCATTCACCCTCAGCTCTCGCACTGCACCTGCTTTTTGTATACTTAAGATACACTCAAGGCAGGCAAAGCAAAATCAACATAGGGGAATCCTAGAGCTGCTCTCTTTCCTCTCTCTCATTGCTACCCTGCTGGAGAAGGTTTGCTGTAGAAATGGATGAGTCAAAAGCTCGTTCAGGAAAAGCTCGTTCACTGTGGGCAGGTGATAGGAGAGACGTGACTGTGGGAATACTAATATATCCATCCCACCCTCTCTGACTGGTACACCCCCATTGCACTGAGAAAATTGGTTTGTATTTGATTCTGCTGATGTAGCAAACCAAATCAGCAAGTCAATTTATGACAGAAGATGAAAAAAGAACTGACCTGGTTTATTAATCCCAGAAGAGGCAGGACTATACTAACCAAACCTGGAACCTCCAAGAATGAATCGATTTACTTCTTACATCCTTATCTTGATTTGACTCTCACTGGCTGGGTTTGGACATACTGTAAACTTGCATGATATTTAGGTTACCGTACAGGATTTCCACATGAAAATGGACAGGATTCCAGTTTGCTCCTTTAAATCTTTATAGGTGATCCATGTTTGAGACAAAATTTATGACATGTATTCAGCGTAGCCTGACTGATCATTTTTTGTTACAGTTGCGTATTCTGAGACAGTTATTGTATTTCAAAGCATTTTAAGAGATGGAGGCATTTATCAGAGTACCTTTGAGATGATTATAACTACAGGAGAAGCCCCTTAATTGGGAGATTGCATAAGATGATATTGTATCCTAAATGCAAAGGAACAAAATGAACAGTAATAAAGGGAAAAAACTGCAAAATGAAAGTGTCATGAATAAAAAAAGGATCATCACTAGATTATAGTTGTATTTCATCTTAACCTTGCCTTCATTTAATCTTTATTTGACATTTTCTCCCTTAAAACATTCAGGCTTGGGATTTTGCTGGCACTTTCTGCACATTTTAACTAGATCTATGTAGAATTTTCTATAAAATCAGGTCAGCTTGCAATGTCTGGTGTCTGCCTGGAAGGCCTGGGATTGCTACAGCCTCAGATCAACCCAATGAAAGACATTAAGGTTAACAAGTCCTTCCTCCTTCCTCCTTCATTCTTAGCCAAACAAGTAAGTTACTTTTGAAAACTTAGTTTAAAAAAATAGAAAAGACTTCAAAAATGAAACAAAATTTGAACCATGCCAAGTCTTACCTAATTTTAATGAAGGTGTCACACTACTGTGCACTTCTCAGCTTGGCAACAGTCTGAAGTCTCCACATTAATGCCCAGCTACTGAAAACATTTATCTCTACACACATGTGTGGCCTCAAATTAAAAATGCTGTCCCAAAATAGATTTCAAGGAAAGCATTCAAAAAAACCCCTTAATTCTACTTGTAAAGGATAATCTGAGGCCTAGCAAAAGCCGTTCAGCTCTGCAGATGTGGGTCAATGGGACGGGACCATTGCTTCCCTCAGCGTTCATACGCGCTAGGCTGCAAAACAATTTGTAATTGCTAAAGTCACATAGTCCCAAAGTGCCCTAGACTTTGACTGTGACTGCATCTTCTAAAGCTGTATAAGAAGTGGAGAAAAGACGCTTTCACCTTCATTGTTCTGATTAATCCCTGAAGAGTCCCACAAAACCTTACCTATCGGTGCTATGATTCCTACTGGATGACTGTAGCAGGATGTTTACCTGCACAATTTTTCTGCATTAAATGAACAGTGCTGCTGGGAAATGGATCTAACACTGTTTCAGTATAGGGTGACCTTAGTTATTCCTTGGATGGTGTTGCAAAGCAATGAGTCCTGAAGATATTGACTGTACCTGGGTCACTGACTTGGACAACAGTGGCAAAAGGCTAGGAATCTGAGAAAAGCTAGAGAAATTAGATTAAATAAAAATTACAGTCTCTGGTGCAGTTTGCAGAGCCATACTTCTTGGGACAAAGGGACTAAGCCATGCAGGCTATTTCTAGGGGCTTGTAGACTTTCCTCGTTTAAAATCATTTAGTGCTGCAGATAGAACAAATGTTTCTGTAGACTGCTTATTGTTTTAAAATTTTAACCTTAGAGAAGTACCATTTTTTACTTCAGGAGGAGTGAGGTATTATGCCTTATTTTTGAGAGCAGGGGAAAGAGAGATTTCACCTCAAGTAATGTAAAGTGTGGGCTCTGAGAGCAGCGGAGACAGAGACGCTGCAAAAGAGAGAAAGGTGCAGCCGGGCCTGCCACTAAGATGGGCTGATTCGTTGCCATGAAGCCACATCAGCTCCTAGGTATACTGTTACGTGGTCAGGCAAATGGATTATTACGTGTCCTGATGGAACATGCATGTGCCTGGAAAATGAATTACTCCATTAATCTTAAAAACTACTCTGAAATAAAGTAAGAAATATTCCTCCTATACTTGATACTGTCCCTAAAGAACTTGTACACATATAATCCACTGGCTTAACCATGGTGACATAGTGACTTCATGGTCACTTTAGGGAGCTGATGTACCATAAGGACAGCGGGACAGTAGGACTTATTAGTGATTAATTTTATTAATATTTCTCTTGTTCTTACATGTACAAATTCAAGAGAATATATACATTTATTACACTGGCTGCACCAAATATTCTAATTCTTTCTGCTTTTTTTCCAGAAATAGACATTCCTGAACTATCCATGCATCTCTTTGTCCATCACACAAGATAACAGCAAGAAAGGCAAGTACTCTTAACAGAAATGGCATTTTGCACCTGCCTGCCGTATGTCAGTTCAGGTGGTAAGCAAATAGTACAAATACCAGCAAAGGTACTCAAAACGTCTGCTAATTGATGTGACGCTCAGGAGAGCTTGCGGGAGGTAAGACTGAGCAGATACACAGCTCTCTGACGTTAAGGGCCGCTGGCTGACGTGGCCCCGAGAGTGCCTGGAATTTTCAGGCAGGCCCATCCAGTAGTAGTTTGCAACTACCCGGAATTTGATAAATGCTTTTTAGCCTTAATTTACCTTTATTACTGTCATCATCCTTGACACTTGCTGTGTCACATAGCAGAGAGAATGAATTTCCGAATCCCTAAGTTCTGTGTCATCTCCATGACGCAGCTCTAGGTTTCAGTCATACAAATGCTCCTGCAAAGTACAGTTTAAACCAGCACATAAAATTTTTCACTGGCTTTGCAGTTAGTCAAAGCTTCAAATTAATACCATATGATTTATGTGATCACTCACAGTTCACTAATGCAACTGAAATATTGTATTAAATGGTCACAGTCAGTTGTTTGTAACCAGTCTAAGTAGTTTAGGAAAAAAAGCCTATGTAAATTTGTGTTAAATTAATTCAAATAATCAATTTGGAAATCACATACATATGTTACTTAACCAGAAGACAGATTATTTCATTCACAAAAAATATCTAATGAATATCAGCAGCATGACTGTTCTCAGTCAGTATGAACAGTGTATTCAGAAATGTATGCTGAAGGTATTTTAGAAGATCTGAAATATCTTTAGCTGCTTTAGCTATTCTTAAGTTATGCCAGAAAAAAATAGTAGAATATATGATTTTGTTCCAGAAGTTTACCCTAATCAGGTACTATTGTCTGAGGATGTCACTGATTGTCACCAATATTGTCACTGCTTTTGTGTCACTGAGAGCCACAAGAACGAGGAAGTTAGAGACACAGGCATAGACTGAAATCCCTCCTTTCGCTTTGTCAGTGTTGGCTACATTACTGTGCTTCAACATGGGAGAAGAGTTTCACATCAATTAGCGCTTTTCAAGATTTGGAAAACACTCTCCAGCTTCCACTTCAACAGCACTTGCATTCATGTTGCTTTTCCTGTCGTACTTAGTAAGGGTCACAGTAGTTTGCTTTGAGTGAGTTTTTAGGCTGAGAAAAAAATCATTTTCCATATTTTGCTAGCAAAATCACAGGTTTTTGCAATCATATGTTCAGAAACTTTGGAAAGGACAAGGCTACTTTGACTTATTGAAACCTTTGAAGGTATTATATACATTATTTAGGTATATAATGTGTTGAGGAAGTAGTGCTTAATTTCTTTCTGTAAAAGTAAGTGAGATACTGGATATTTGCCTCTTCTAAGCCTAGATTTATTTAGTTCATATTTATCCAGCTGGAGTCATTAAAAGAGTATAAGTTATAGAATCTTTTTTTATTCCTCAAGTTCTACAGAAAAATAATTGCGTATAATAAGTATCATGTAAATCACATTGACATTAAATGTGAAACTTCCCCAGAATTTTAATTAAATCCTATTTTTTTAATCTGAAATTTTATACCAACCTCTTTTGGTTTGTTGCTTAAATGGGTAAGGGATTTTAAAGATATATTGCTAGAATTCTAAGGTGTATTGTTTAGGAGCCTGTTGGAGTGCTTTAATTCAAATTAAGCTTTTCTGAATTTTCTATCGCATACAATTCTCAAAAGGCAGCTATCAGAGCTGGAGTAAAAGATGAATTCAATACTCTTGAAACTGCACAAGACAGGATACTTGAGCTGTTCAGTATGTATAGTAAAAGGTAGGGAGTTTAGGAGGAGCATGTGACAAATTTCTTAAATGATTGTATCAAACGTACATGCTCTTGGAAGATAAATACCTCTTTGCAAGAATACTTAAATGATGCTACTCAGCCCTTTGCCTGCCACCTGTGTCTTTAGCTCTCATTTTTTAAAACCCTTAACAAAGCTTTTCCATTATTAATTACAGCCATGACTCTGCAAACCAAAATGTTCTGATAAGTGAAATTTTTCAGAAAACTTCTGGGAAATCTCCATGTCCTCCACCAGATATTCTTCTTAATGCCCAGTACTTTGCAGATTTGGTATTAAGTGATCAAATAGCAGCCCAAAGCCATTCAAGGTAATTGAATTCCATGATTTGGGACCAGGTGTGCAAAGATGTTCAAACTAATTATTTAATAATTGAAAACAATAACCAGTATAGTTAAATCTCTTGCTGATTTTCTAATGTTTATTAATTTAGGCACCTGTGTCTTCTGCACTGCTTTCTTTCAAAATGCTTACAAGGATATGCATAGCATATAAATTTACAATGAATGTGATTACCTCGATACACACTCTAGGCGCTTAAGTGATTAGAAAAGCATTATTATTTTAATTGTTATATAGATTTCATTCTTGTGAGTCTGCTTATTAAATAGTTGTTTAAATTCCTACATAGACATCAAGGTGCAGAAATTTCATTAAAAACTCACTCTTCTGTTTTCTTCTAGTTGTTTGGCTTTGCCTGATGAGGAGGAATTCCAGAAATGATTTTCTTCAAAATCAGGCAAATAAAACATTCATAAAAAGTTGAGATAAATGAAAAATAACATCAGTACCAGCACCCTTACAACCAGATCAATCATTTGACTTTTTACTAGTATAATTTTACTTCATTCTATTGTGTTTAGTATAAACTGCATAGAAGAACTGTCTGGGAGAAAGGAGGTTTATAATTAATATGACAAATTAGCAACATGATCTATTCTAAATCAGTTTATTCCTTCTTTTCCAAGGGTTTTGTATGGCAGTGCAGGTGTTAAACCTTGCACACTTCTTTCACCTACCCTTGCTTCAAAATATCTATAGTATTTTAATTACTTTCTGTAGCTTCAAGGCAATTCCCATTATATTATTTTATTTTGCTAATATACCTGCTTAAAGAAAGAAAATCACAAGTGGGGCACTTGGGAAAGGTTAAAATGACAGTAAGATTAAACTTCTTGGTGTCCTTTTTTTTTTTTTTTCATTTTTTTTCCTCCTCTCCCTTCACTGTGACTAAATAATAACTACTGGAAGGAATAAGTTTACGAGAGGGAATTGCCTGTTATTTCTATTTGGTCCCACAACTGCTAATTAACAGCAGATGTGATAGGTCCTGTAAAGGTGTTAAAAATGCAGCAAAATCTGATTTTACTTTCTGTTCTCATTCTACAAGGAGAATTCTTACACTACATGTGAAATGAGCTGCTTTAGCCTTAAAATCATAGGCAGGAACTATGAATATAGCAGAATAACAATACAATTTAGCAGCATGAACAAAATAAATGGACAGTATTAACTGTATCATTCCAGCAGTCTACGCAGCAGTCCTAATGCCTTAACAGAATGTGTGAAAGTAAATGAAATGGCAGCATGATTACACTGATTACAGTGGTTGCAAATATGTTAGGCTACGTTCATGCTTCAGTGGGGCTGTAATTATACTTCAAAGAAATGCTGTGTGTGGGCTGCTTCATTCTTGGGGCATCCCGCTGTTTGTTGCCTGTTATTTTGTTCTTAGCATCATAGGCCCAGTCCTGCAGACACTTACTCTTAGGTGTAACTGTCTTTGTTTCATTGGTGGATAAAATCACCTGTTGTGCCTTTCGGGAGTATCAGCCATCAGCTCTTTCAACTCTTGTCTGCTGCTGCAGAAGTGCCATCAAATAATAGGTTTCAATATGATTTAATACTGCTTCTTATCTCCTATAGAATAAACCTATTGAGCTTTCATTAAATCAGTTGGTAAAGGGTGTAGGAAATTTGGCTGCTCGGTATCAAACAGCTCTCTTCTCCACCCTGCCCCTAGGTATTAGTGCTGAACAGAAGAAATCCAAACCTTTGTGATTTGTCTTTGATTAGTGCTGCCTCATGCTGCAAGCAGTACTTCAGGAAGAAAGATGAATTTGTTGCTGTTGTTCCTCATTTCCCATTGGCAACGCATGGCGGCACCTAGACTAAAGCTGACCATTGTATTTCATTTAAGAAAAAGGTATAGAAAAAGGAAAATACATCTTGATGTGTCTCCGCTTTGTCTATATTTCAAAGACACTGACATTTTACAGCAGCCTTTTTTGCTTCAGATAATGATGTGGCACCACCAAGGCAGAGTAGAGTACAGAAGCGCAATGTGGTAGTGTCTAGACTGGGGGTGACTGTCGAGTCCTCTAACTTCTCTTCAGTGCCCCTTGCTTTCCGACATAATTGCTGGCAATGGCAAGGTAGTATTCCCCTCGCTGTCTGGACTTTCTTTCTGTGGTTCCTCACTGCGGCAGTCTGCGATTTGTAGAACTTTCTCTGTAGCCCACAGCTAAAGTCCTCCAAGTGTGGACTTCAAGTAAGTTTAGCTCAGCCACAGGCTCAAAATATAGTGTAGAGCAAACAGCCAAATCTGAATCAGAACCAAAGAAACCACTCGTTACAAAAATGTATTTATTTGTTTCTTAGCAGGCAGAATCAAATCTTAAGTTCTGCTGTCCTTGAGGCTGAAGTGCTACTAGAAAATGCCTAGGTACCTATTGCTGTGATAGAGAAAAGGAGGTTGGGAAACTGCAGAAGGGATGGAGAATGAAATCAAGTACTGCCCAAGATGCTGTTGTGACCTTGTGCTTTTGCAGTGCCTCTGGAGCCAGCAGCAGCAGTTGAGATGAGCAATCATTGCACGGGGAAGAATCGGTAGACTGGGTGACCGCTGCGCTGGGTGCAATTCGACCTCGGAGATCCATACCCGGTTCCAGTAACCTCTGTGGGGTTTAACCCCTACCGATAGAGGCTTTGGCTGTTTTTGCAGGTGTATGTGTGCACACGTCTTTCACAGGGCTGCTGCAGCTCGGACAGCAACACGGATTTTCAGGCTCCTCAGACAGCAGGCAAACGAGGTGAGCCAAAACCAAATCTCCACCTCTCTGAGTCAGGAGGAGTGGAGCTAAGCGTATCTTAACTCGAAGTTGCTCTTTGCTTGTCACACACAGTGATATATGAAGGTAATTGCTTCAGTGTGCATTTAATTACAGTATTGTAATTAGCAGGTTGCAAGAGCAGATGCAGAGGGTCTTTGCATAGAGCAGACTCTGCTAGGCCATGAAAAACATCTCAAAAAGAAAAGGGCAGAGCAATGTCACATTGTAACGCAGCTCTTTGTGCCTGGAAAGAGGGTTAATTAGCTGATTGCTCCACTCCTGTTGCTTTCTTAAGGTGGGTGTGGGGAAGGGAGGAAAGGGACCAATTTATCTTCATGGGTTTTTAAACCAGCACATAGCACCAAGTTGTTGTTCAGCCTGGCACTGCGGCTAGACCTGGCTCCGGGCAGGGGCCGGAGAGCCAGGCAATGGGACCTGCTTCAGACATCCCTCCGCTCCTTCTCCGGGACCTGCTTCAGACATCCCTCCACTCCCGGGAGAAGGAGCGGAGCCGTGCACTCGCCATGGCAACGGGAGCAGTCCTCCCCATGGCTCCGGCCGCCAAGCAGGATGCTTCTGGCTACGGCTGCGGGCGGGCGGGTGCTCGCGAGCCACCTGCGCTCCCGGGGCGCCTGCTACCCGCGTTCCTTTTCCAGGGATCCCTTAGCGCTTCGGGGCAGCGAGCGGCAGGAGGCCACCCGCCCCGGCGAGGCTTCAGCTGCGGGCAACTCCTCAGAGGCTTCGAGGGTCGGGCAAGTTCAGAGCTGCTGGACAGGGAAATTGTGTCCCTGCCTAAAGACAAGCAGGGCAAGGATTTGAGACCAGATTAGATGTGGTTTCAAGTCCTTTGAGAAAACTTCGTTCTCGGTAGCTGTGAGAAAGGGAATACAGCAATGCTCACTTGCAAAGCGCGTCAAACTTCAATATTTCAGGAATTGATTCTTTTGCTTTAAATAAACAGAGAGATCTAAACTAACCTTTGGGAGCTTCACACCGCGTTGTATTACCCAAGTTATGTATTAGGTCCTAGTATTTGTGTTTATTGAAGTTATCTACCAAAGGGATTAAAGTGCATAGCCTTTTTAATTGTGTTTGCAGAAGTCAGTACAAATTGCACATTTAATTATTGTGTACTTAAAATCTGATAATCACAGAAAATCAAATACACAGCTTGGTTGATTCAGAAAGTATTTTTAATAGGGCACTATTAAATTATAGAGTTAAACATTATTAGATATATTTATTCATGAGAGATAATTTGATATGTAACAAAATAAGCCAATACATGGTGTAACCTCTTGCAGTCTAATTTTCATGGATGAGCTCTTGCATATTTAATATCCTTTGAGGATATATTTTAACCTAGACTAATTACTGCTTTCCTCTTATTTCTGTTGTTTGACATAGGCATTTGGCTAAAATAATCTAATATTGTTATTACTGAACAAATTAAGTAAATCTAGTTTATTTAATTTAGAGCCTTTGTTTATACTGTAAATGGCCTGGTGTAGGTTATGACAACGTGCATCATACACAAACAAAAATAGCTATGGATGAAAGAAGACTAACATTAAAATCATACCTAGAAAGAAATTTTATTCACATTACATGATGAGCACCATCAGGAATATTTCCTACTGTATGAAACTGTCTTATAATATCTGTTTCTCAGATCAGCCTGGTACATCTATAAAGAGTAGTAAAATAAGAATTTAATGGTGATATAAGTTATTATTACATTAGTGAGACAATTGAGCATAAAAGTCTATCAGGATAGCTAGGGAGCTTGTCAGAAACTTTCAATAGAAAAATACCTTAGCAGAGAGATTTTTTTACTTTAAAGTAGGTTATTTAATTAATTGAGAACCCATGTCGTGGCTTTGATATACACATTAAATTTCTGTCTGAGAAAATTTTTAATGAGACGTGTCTTAATTTTGTTTCTAGTGCAGAGAATGACATCTGTGTAAAATGCACTGGTAGGTCAGGTTATATATTTGTATCGTTCTCTATAACTCCACTAGTGTCAGCTGGCTTAGACAGATCAGCTTTGCTTCTGCTTGGTTCATCGGCCAAACACCTTGCTACACTTTGCTTTGTTTGGTTCATCACCTTTTTAACATATTAATGTTTTAATAGATCTTTCTCTTATGAAATAACTTAATAAAAATAATTTAAAAGAATTTAAATTCATGTAGCTATAATTTGTATTTGATTTTACAGTTATGGTGACTGTTATAGACTGAATGCTTTCTAAGAGAGTAGTGCAGTACAGTAGTTCATCTTTGTCTTGAATCAAACTTGATTAGTAAAAGCTGCAATTCTCAGTGCTTTTTGTGAATCTAAAATCCATTTTTTTTTCCATATTGGGTCAACTGAAACAAGCAGTGATTTTTATTTTTTTAAATTACATTCTGATATTGTATATGCTTAACTTTTTCAAACTTTTTCAACCATAAATCAACTGATCTTCAAAACAGGAAAATCATACTGAACTAGAAAGTAAAAACTTTTAAATAAAAAAATGATGTTCTGGCTACTTGAAAACTTGGTGGTGGGTGGTGGTGGGAGTGTTCAAATTTCAGAAAATGTCTGAGCAGTCGTACCTTGAAATCAGTAAGTCATAGTCTGGGAAATTTTCACTGTTGTAAGTGGAAACTTCCAATGATGCACAAAATGAAGGAACCAGTGGTAGTTAGACAAGCACAAGGATTTGACTTTGTGCCTGTATATATCCCTTGACTAACTCCATTTAAACTGATGGGTGCTAAACTAGTTGAAGAGTGATAAGAATCAGCGCTCTGAACTCTATAAAACTTCAGTGATGATCTCATCATCAGCCATGATTTAGGGAATGTTAACAAAATGACTGATATTACAGTAGTATTTTAAACAATTGTGCTTTGACAGTAAAAATTACATGAAAGTAGATAGCTTCCTACTGAAATGAAGTCAGATGAATTTTGGAAGCTCTGAAGGACTTTCACTTTATCTTCAGAGGTTTCAGAACAAAATTCATGAACAGTTCACAGTGGTAGAGTAACATGAGGGATGTAAAATATATTTCTATCATGTTACCCTTTCTATTAAAGCCTTTCAATAAATCAAATTTTTTTCAAATTACTCATTACCTGTTACCAATCATTATAGGTATTGGATCTAATATAGAAATTACTAAAATGTGTTGGAATCTTGGTCAGCCTGTTATGAATGCTTGTGATGCTCACAGTACCATAACAAGACATAGCAATGGAAGTTGTACTCAGTCTTTATCAGAATGAGACATAGAAACATCTTCTGCAAAATCAGAGAGAGTTGTATCCAGAAAAGTTTTTTATGGACTCATTCAGACTGAAATGTAATAAGATCCACGGATCAAGAGATGAAATGTGCTTGCCAAGACAGTCATCAGATTTCCTCTTAAAATTTTGACATTGCTACTCACGGAGTTCCAGCTAGGGAATGTATGCTAAAGAACAAGAATATTACTAAATTCTTGCATCAGTTCATTCAGGATTTTGCTGTTGTACTGGGCTATGGCAAATATGAACCTTTCAGGTATTTCAACTACATAGAAATCTTTTTGACAATGAATGCTGACAAGGTAAGTCTTACACCACCACCTTAACCGAGATTGTCTCTATTTTGAAATGTTCTCTACTGCCAAGAATGTGTTAAGACTTTTTGAGGCAGAGAACAGTAACAACCACAACAAAATGGCCAAATGCATTTGAACATAGCCCGTCAACTAATCTTTCAGAATTATCTATGTTAATACAAGACAGGAAGCTTGAAATCTTTGAATTTCAGGGGGATATTTTTATTAAAGAGAGAAATTGGTTTTATTTATATATCAATGTTTACTTTTACTGCTCCCAAATATTGTATTTTAGCTTTCTATGACAGGTATTAATGACATCTTGGTTTAATTTATTTTGCCCATACCCAATTCTTAACATGATGTCTCCAAGATTTTCCCTGTTAGTAAACACCTACCAATCTTGTTTCAACCCATAAACATGTAGCCTCTTTGAATTTATATTTATGCTTGTGTCAGAAGCCTGTAATGAATTAGGATTACCTGAGCTAGGTCATCCAAATAACCTGCCATCCCATGAAAGATCAAGAATTTCATTAGATATGTTTTTGATCATTTACCTGGACACTTACACTTAAAACTATGGACCTAAAATGGGTGGAAAATGCTAAGTTTAAGTGAAAATGAAGAAAGAATGAAAGAATTAAATGAAAATAAGATAATAGGAGCATTTTATGGAATCCAGGCCTGTCTACAAGTTCATATAGAAGATATATTGCATTAAGAAAAACATGTTTTGATTTTGTTGTTATGTTGTTAACTTGGTACCACTGCAGTAATGAAATATCTTTTTGTGCCATTCGTGTCTTGTGATCTCAAGCTTACAAAATGAAAGATCATATGTTTGTTTGTATCCAATGAACCAGTACTGAAGAAATGTCATTCCTAAAATGTGTAGCCATTACTAGATATAAAGTTTTCAAGATTAAACTATGCTAGCAGTATGTACATCCAGAACTCCCATTATTCCCCAGAGGGGATAGATATTTCTTCCAATAAATAAGTAATTCTGATGACTTTATCACCATGCTGTCCTCACAGAGCTTGGTGGGAAAATCACCTCCAATCCTGGAGCACCGAATTTGTTGGATTCCTGGTTCCCTAAGGCTGATCCAATTCGGCCATAACGGTAAAAAATACAATATCTCAAATTAGTCAGCTACCCAAAGCTAGTGTGGTCCCTCTTGGGGCTGAAGCCAGTGTACAGTGAGAAATCCCACTGCCACATGCTGGAGCAACCAAACCAACATCATACCATTTTCACAGATCCAATCATTAACATCAGTATTTGTGTAAATCAGCTTCAGGACTTAGAAGTAACCCGTGAAGAATCCTTCCCCATTACCTAAAAATAAGTTTAGTGGAATATGCCATAATCTTTGGGTGAGAGAAAGGCTTACGCGACCTTATGTGACTCCATCGCTCTGTAGGGGCCCCCCAGCAGGAGAGGGGCTGTGCTTTGAGTACTATCATCCACAAGCACGTGCTGAGTGTGCAGGTAAACTCAGTTGGCTGAGACCTATGAACTGGTACCAATACCAGTTTTTTTTTCCCGTTTCATCTACCAAGAATCTAAAATTGCTCCCAGTTCAAAAGGGTGGCCTTCCCTTTGTTCGCTCAACTGTTTTTTTCTGACTGGTTTCTCGATGGACAAATTTGCAAGGAGATGGAAAACTTCATCTTTCAACATGAAAGAATACCAATGGACTGTGAAGAACTGTTTCTAGCTCAGTTCTCATGTGGATTCACATTGTTGCTAATTTCCTAAAATCATCTACCAGGTTAGCTTCTGACTTGTGTGGTGATGCATGTCATGGTATCTAAAAATGCCCAGCCACACGTCAGGGGCATTATGGGATTTACTAAGCCAAAGATTCTTTTCTGCAACTAAATTGAATCACTTTTTAACAATGCTTCCAAGTTTAGGAAACTTTGTATTGCTCTGTTTGCATTACCTATGTGCCTTGTTCACAGCACATACTGTTTCCTCACAAAGCAACTAAGCTAGTAATATATGCATTATTCAGTGTGATACCATTATGGCTCTTCTGGGACCAGATTCAACTCCTTATAATTGCTGGGGTGTTTTTAATAATATTAGTAACCAGCCATTAAAGATGGAGAACCAAAGCGTATTATACTTCATTTCATTGACACCTTGCATGAAGCAATGTCAAAATATGGGAATATTTGGTAACCTTCTCTTGTGAGTATTTGGCACCCGGTTTTATGAATTAGTATACTTAGCAAGTCATTTTTCTTCATATCTACTAAAAATAACAACATGAACTCTAAGAGGTTGTCAACGTATTACTTCCCAGGGGAGAATTTTGCTCTTCTCTCTCATTTATCTAGGCATGTGTAGAGGCTTTTGACCCATTTAGCATAGATAAATGACCCATGATGTGAAATTTCCCAACAGTTTAATAATGCATTTAACTCAAAGTGACACTTGCTTGCAGCTGCCTTAAAGCAGTTTCCAGGCTATATATGTCTCTTTGAAATGATGTATGACAAGTAGGAAAGCTTCCTTGATAGAACCCCAAATCCCATGGGTGAGTAACAAGAAAATCCTTTTTAGATTGCCAGCAGCAAATTTATACTTCGCAAGTCTTTATTTAATTTTATCTGTTTTTCAATATCATTTACAGTTATGACCATTAGTCTAAAGCTCACAGTAACCGCCATACAAATTATTTTTTCCTCACAGTAATGCATTGTAAAGGCTTTTATTGATTCCATTTTTCCCAAAATACCAGAAGTAAAACCCTTGTCTTATCACTGAAAATGTTTTTGTAATCCTTATACTAACTTATCAAAATTATATTACTTTTGAAACCCATGTTGTGAAACTGAAAACTATATTGTGTGTCAGTTTAAAATCAAGAAACTTTCTTAACAAAATTCCCTTACATTTTTGAAGGCAGAAATCTGAATGATAGTTCTTAATTTTTTCCCTGTATAATTTAAAAGCAGTCATTTTTGAGTCTTTGAGTTTTGAGTGGAAAGATTTTTATTAAATCTGCTTCTAGTGCAGTGAACAATTTCCCATGATACCTGTTCATGATATTAGCAAGGAAGATTTACAAAAGCAAGAAAGAAACATTAGACTTGAGGGGAAAAAAAAAATCTAAGTAGGTGTAATCAAATTTATAATTGTTATTTAATACCATTTCTAATATTAAAATAGAAGTTGAAATAATCAAAATAGGATCCTGTAAAAAACAGACTCTTGAAAGTCTACAAACAGAAAGAACAGTTCCTGTCATATCCCCCAAAAAAGGAAAAAACAGAAAAAGAATCATGTCCACAAGGAAAGGTTAATGTGGGCAGGGGGAGAAGAGGGGAGAAAAAAAGCACAAGCCAGATGATTAGAACAGAAACACTGAGGCCACAGGATGTTTGTTACCTGGCACGCGGATCATTTTTCTGCTCTGTGCTTCCTTTTTCCTCCGACTTTCATCTGGCTTGTTTATCTCAGCCACAGTGACATTGCGTTGCTTCCCTTGCAGGATCCTCAAACTCATCAAGGTACAGGATGTTTAGTGATACTTTTTGCTAAGTGTTTGTACAGCACGCAGCAGAACTTGGCCCTGGCCCGCACTCTGTGATACAAATATGAAATAATGGCGTTTGGAAGTGTCCTCCAGAGAACTGGTCAAGCATGAGGCAAGGTCCCGATCCTACATACTGCTCAGTCTGAAGATATTATGGATGTTTTATCACTATACATGTGGCATTCAGCATTTTGCAGAAATAATTTAAAAAGAAATAGTTTATTAAAAAAATAAATTTAACAGTGATACCTCGGAAGGAAAGTTCCTATATCCCAAATAAGGCCTGATTCTGTACAAATTTACAAGTATAATTAAAATCCCTCAATTCAGCAATATATGTAACTTTAACATAAGCCTACATCTTTTCAGGGACAAAGAATAATTTTTCCTTAGAAGCTGATGAGCTCCTGGCATTTACTTTAACTCATCTATAAGGCAAGATTTTATGAGGGAATATTCATTTTGGGTGCTTAACTTGAAACACCTAAAATGAGCCTAAGGTGAGAAGCACTGAAAATCACTCTTTTGAAGTGTTTAATGTTGGACAATATAGAATTGGAATAACCACAAATGGAGAGTCACTTTGGCACTGCCGTTATTACAGTTTATTTACATATTTTTGTCTTTCTTTGCCCATTTTTGTACCCACGACAATTTTATTGTTATGACCCATGGCAAATGTGTATCAGAATACTGTTCACTTCTTAATGCTTTAGCATCATTCTCTAGCCATTATTTGCTTTTTAAAAATGCAGACTTAGTAATGGAAATAGATCATCTTTCCCTGTGATTTTCCCGAATATTAAGGATTGCTATTTTGTCTTGGGATCCAAAATGAAAGGGCTATTTGTTGTATAATAATCAGACAAAAGAGTATCATTCTATATGACAGAGCAGTTCAGGGACAGAGGAATTAATTAGGCCCAGAGAAATTCATCATTGAAATGACTTTTCATTTGGTCATTTTGAATGCCATTCATTTGGCCGCTTTGAATGATTTCCAGAGTTCTGATTGCTCTATCAATGTAGTGTCATGCTACTTAAATACTTCCTATTATGACAGCAGTATACAGTATACAGGCCAGTATTATTGTTGCTGAGGTTTGGTTTATGTCTGAACTTGGAAATAACATTTCCTTGCTTCACCCTGACTCCAGAATCGGCCGACAGGCTGCTGTGGCTGGTGCGTGTGTTCCTGTCAGCCTTCCTGACGTACCTACTTCTGCGCAGGCAGCCCAGCGGCAGCTTGGGAAACCTTAGGATGACTAAGGCTCACCCTCAGAGATATCATCCATCAAACACCAGAATTTTAGTGGGCCTTTCTTGAGCATTTAATAAATCAACCTCCCTTAGGACTCTAGCTTCCAGTTTGCCACTGACCTCCTCTCCAGCCAACAGGCACAAGGCAGGTACAAGCTCCTAATAATTTTCCCACAGACCATTACTGCGCCCTCTTGGGATTAGTCTGCTGTTTCTGTGCTGTGTTTCCGTTAGCCTCTCATTTACATGGTTGGCAGAATCGCCGTTAAGGGTGGGTTTTCACTGCTCGTCTGCCCTATGTTCATTGAGCCCTAACCTATGACTTCTCAAACAGCAAATCTCCTAGATGTTTTATTTTATTTTATTTTATTCTGGCCCCTCTAACTAAGGCTGGGATGAGCATGGAGCAGAATGCCAGAGAAGAGCCGGCTCCTGCATGCGGCACTAGGGCTGTGCTGCTCGTTGCTGCTTTCATATTGATAGCGGTTTAAGCATCTCCTCTGCTCCATTTCAGTGTAAAGTCAAAGAAATTAGTTTAAATCATGGCGAGCGCTTCTGATCTAGCGCTGACTCGGGCTCATACTGGAGTCCTGCTGGCTACCTTGTTAAGAGGCGTGAGGCATCCTGGCTCGGGTTTATTCAGTGCGGATGGCACACTTGGAAATGTGTGAGCATGCCTATGGTAGGCCTGTCAATACCTGTAAAATAATTGGGTACAAACTGTCTCAGCTAGCTTTTTAAAGTTAGACAGCAGTGCCCATCAGTCCGGGGAAAGGGAAAAGCAATCCTGAGAGCAACTCACCCATCCCAGAGTTGGCCATCTGTCTTTGAATGGGATGAACCATATTTTGGAGGTGCCTCTCTGCTGATGCTGACTGCAAAAGCAGCCTTCCACAAGACACGTAACTGTTAAAGAGCTGAGGGTACGAACAACCTGGCACGCAGGCAATCCCAGCCCTCCTGCAAACCAGCTCTCAAGGGCAAGAAAACATCCCGCTGCTCACACAGCTTATTTTATTCAGGGAACAAAGCAGCTTTTATAAGTCATATTAGCAAGAAGGTTCGTTGCTGATATAAAAGACATTTTGACAGGAAGGGCTGGCTCACGGAGGCAAATCCTTTCTAGCCTAGGCAAGGGGCCCGTCACCACCAGCAGCACGAGCCGCTGGCTCCCAGAGCGCGCCTGGCCAGCAGAAGCGGACTGCATCGCACCTCACCTTTGTCACAGGGTGTCTTTCCAGCTGGGGATGAGAACAGCTTTTACAGCATGAGCTTGCCAGAGCCTGCCGAAAGGGTGAAGCTGCCGACTACACTGTAAAGAGATAAGCACAAGAAACAGCAGAAGTGAGGCAGGGAGCCTGTATCAAAGCTAATGAAGAAGGCTCAGGGTCTAAGGAAAGGAGGAAATTCTTCTAGGAGTTTGGGTCTGTATGAACTTGGAGAGATCAGTTTGCTGTTGAACCATTTGAACTGAGCGCCAGGGTTCATTTTGAGAAAGACGTACAAGCCAAAGCCTGCACAGCAAGCCGCTCAGATCCGAGTGACCCGAGGAGCTGCTCTCTGCAAGAGGGGAGCTCGGAGGCTGCAAGGCACTCTGCGCTCCCGTGGCAGGAGCAAGCTCATTTTGCAACGCCTCTGCTCTGCAGAAGGCTTGTTTAGAAACTTCATTCATAGATGGATTAATTAGAAATAGCTTATTTACTACAACAAGAGACAGATGCCAGTTCATCTTCTTTTTTGAAATATAAAGAAAGTAAGTGATATTTACACTTTGGCTTCCTCTTCATAACCCAGATACTGGATTTATAAATATTAATGCATTTGAAAGACATTATTACCGCATTTCTCACAAATTATGTCTGTTTTTAAACACTTGTGCCTATCACATTTCCCCAAAATAAATAAAATCAACCCTCCCAAAGAAAATTTTTTTCAAGCATCTTCTTTAAAGTGCAAGTTTATTTGATTTAAGCTCCTTCCCCAGCCATTGTTAATGAATAATTATTCAGTTTTTCAAGCTGAAGCAGATAGCTTCATTTAGTATGATTAATGCTGATGTGCAACCACATTTGCATAATTACAAAATATAATGAAATAGATTCCAAATAGGAATCTTTGTTACTTGTGTTACAAAAAGACTGCAAAAAGACATTACTTTTCAAAATTATCACAAGACACAGTTATAACATTCTGTGACTAAAATTGAAAGGTAAAATACTTTTCATCACCATGCATTAAAAGATTTCGGCAAAATAAAAGTTATATCTCTGAGACAGATAGAATTCATCTCCTAAAAGTATGTATCTCCTGAAACAGATATTCTTTCCCTGATTTTAAACATTTGGAGCTGTTTTATGTGAAAATTAAATAACATTTTCCATGGAAATAAGATTTGGCTTTTTAGAATTTCTGAAATATTTTTTGCTTCTTAAAAGCTGCTTTCAAAAGTCATCATTCCCTTTGCAAGTTTTCAAGTGCTTTTTACTGTTTTGAGGAGAAAGCTCATTCTTCATTATGTGTGCCACTTATTTCAGTGCTCCAATGAAGGCACAGTAGACTAGAGAATATAGTCCTCAGTACAGTTTACATTTAATAACCAGTTTCCTTTTTCTAGATGTATTATTTTGTTTCCAGCTAAGCCAATGTGGCATCAGAGCAATTACTACTGGAAGTACCTTCCTGCAACTTGTGCTGTAGCAGCTGCCTTGAAAACAGGTGAAATTACTCACACCTCTTAATTAAACTGGAGGTAACATTTGGGGTTCATCAAGACTGTCTTAGGAGAAGAAGGCTGATACCACAAAACAAATGAGAAAAGACTGTCTGGAGAATCAGAGCACCAGCCTGGCAATTCAGTGTTCCTGAGGCTCCTTATCTGGTTTTTACTCAAGCAGTCCCTGGAATCAATATAGTCATTTAGCCAGTAATTAACCAATAATTTTTCTAAGGAAGTAGGAGAAAGAACCCCAGATGGGAGGGGCAACATCAGTGAGCAGATGGCCACAGTAGTAGAAAACAAAATAAAAAACACTTCTGAGAAGAAGAGTTGAAAATATCTAGGTAGGTAATAAATGTAGGCAGAATACAGTTGATTTGTTCCTACCTTGAAAAATGACTAAGTGTCCTTTTATATTTGCTCTTGTGTAAGTCAAATAATAGAGGATCTGTTGTATCTCTTTCCGTAGATGAAGTGAGGCTTTTCATCTGCAGGCTGTCAATTTGCACTTTCCCGTAGCATTTAAAGATATAACATTATTTTGATTTTCCAGCATCTACAGCTTCACAGAGTCACTTTTCTGCAATAAGGAAAGCATGATTTTTTCCAAGCTATTATGTCAGAATTAATTAGCTCAAATGTTTCAGTAGTTAACATATTGAGGAATTCACAGAGGCAAATTGTGTCAGTCCCTGCATGTACATATGTGACCTTGCATAGGGAGAGAGGGACTTTTCCTGTGCGTTACACTATTTGGCAGGGCTTACACGGTCCTAATCATTGCACCTAGAGAGCAAAGGATTATTCAAGGCTAGTTTCAACTGAAGAAGTACATGACAAATAAGGTAGGATCATACACAGGCCAGTGGCTATGGTCGCATGCACCGTTTAGGAGAGAAGATATACAACAACAATATAACTAACTGAATTGCAATGGTAGGGAGAGAATGAAAGTCAGTTGAAATGTTTTTAAATCTGCCTTGAAGTTTGAATACTTTCTCTTATGAAAAGTGAAACAGCATAGTGAATGCCCACAAGTGCTCAGGACAGTGGATTTATATCCTAGCAGAGTAAGTGTTTCCTAACGCCCATCTTTCATGAAGATAAATTATTAAGCAGGGACTCAATATGAATCCTGAATCTCCAGCAATTTTCCTTCCTTTGAAGTAGATACATCCTGCACCCTGTATTCTAATGAGTCTTATTTGTAACATCTGATTAGCACTTTTATGGCTGGCTGACTGTGACAGGGAAGGTGCAAGTACTGTGAAGAGACTTATATCAAGGCTTTCATTAAAAAGGTGAAACTCGCGTAGACTTTTGGTGGTGAGACAGAAAAACGCATACTGAGATGAAGTCCCACAAATGCCATATTGGCTCAGAGCAGGTTAACAAGGGCCAATTAACCCTGTCTTGCTACAGCATCCAGCCTAGCAAGAGCTTAGCTCAGCTGGCACTGAAAAGGAGGACAATGAAAAAATCTCCATGGTAGCTGGGGACTGGAAACAGCTGGATGGTTACATGAGCCTCCCGTCAGATGGCTGAGCTCTGGGGAGATAGGCTAAATAACCATTAAATAGAAAATAGGCCCTGGGATCTATCCTTTAAAAAGATTTGCTGCATGACTGTATTTTTAATTTCTTTGGTTTTTTAATTCTTATTTTTGAACTCCGATTCCTCTGCAGAAGTGGAACTACAGAGTGTTTGAGCAGGAAGGCTAGGATGCCCATGCAGCAGACACTGGTGCCTGGACACTGGGATATGTGGTAGCCAGTTGCTGGAGGCTCTGGGGGAGCCATGGGCTCCCGTGAATTGCAAACGTAAGAGCAAATCCTGCCACACAACTCCTTTATGTCACTCATCCCATAAACCTAGGGTTCAGATAGTCTTCATGATACTATTAGTTTTCCAATTGCAATGCCTTAAAAGAGCATTTTTTTAAAAACTTCCCAAAATGCAAATCAGAGTAAACTATGTCCTCTGAATGGCTTAAAAGCCGACTCAGCTGAGCTTTGAAATTTCAGTTTGCAACTCTTAAATACATCCATAAATGTTCAGTATGGGGGAATGTAGGAGATCTTCAGTTGATTTAAAAAGTAACAGGAGTAAAAAGCCCAGAAGTAAAAGAACTATATCTTTCTCTATATAGAGATATTTCATGCAAGTCTGTCAACATAAAGCCTGCAGTCTGTTCACCAGTGATTACAAGTTTAAAAGAGTTGTTACTAAACGCAGGCTGAAAAACAGTAGCTTCCCTATACTACTTCTTTGATGGAAGAATGAATGTGATAATGGTGAATGTATATGGGTTCCTAAAACAAAATGACTTATACATGATGGTAACATTAGGGTGAACTTAAACGGTGAGCCACATGCCCTTTTGTTCTCTACCGAAAGCTGCTAATAACTCGACTTCAATGCTGATAAAAGCAGAGGGAGAGAGACTATTATGTAAAAAATGTGAATGAAAATGGGGAGAACAATTTGAAAAGCATTTTGGATCTATATCAGTTTACTGATAGATCTGACTAGTCTCTCCATACATGGTGTAATTCATTCTTCACATCACCTACAAAAGCTGGCATGTGGCGTGAGAGCCACAGCACAGCCCTGTCTTGCTCCTCTAACGGGGGTGCTGAGGACCTAGCTGGAGGTCTCAGCTCTTCTGTTACTGAGCTTGGGGCCACTCTGCGTCTCTCATTGGATCAGTCCAGCCATTTCTCACTTACATACATCTTGGGGGCACTGGTAGTGGTTGCATCCAGGATCCTAGTAGCTCAGTGGCTGCCTCTCCATGCTGGGAAAGCATGGAGATGACCCACGTCGAGGCCACCAGGCAGAAGGTAAGCGTTACCTCACCTTTGATTTGGTACTTGTTGTTTAGCGGGGTTTTGTTAAGTTTCAATTGTTTTTGTATCTTCCACAAAATGTAAGCACTTTTATCAAAACAGAGAACCTGTTTGTATTAAATCCTCTTTTGTACTGTGTACTCAATGAGTATTATATTTCCTTGAAAATACAGAAGATATAAATACAAAAAAAATTTTGAAATATCACTTATCTTCACTCATCTGCATTCATGGAGCTTAATGATATGATGCCACTCACCCGATAACTAATCCAAATCATTTAAGGGAAAGTGCACAGCATAATCAATTAGAAGTAGAGGAACTCAGTTCATTATAATTGAGCTGATACTCCACATGTTTCAAGTGATCTGCAGATCACACACTAGGCTTTACTATCATCCCCAAAACTGTGATTGTAAGCACAGGTAGTTATTCTTGTGAAATCTGTAATATAATTACCAGAATATCACCTTTTAGAGGCAGAATGTCAAACACCATTACAACGGACCAGTCCACGCTTTTTTTAGTATGTTTATTTAGCACAGGTATTTTGAGCCTGGGGAGGCTCAAAAGATAAGGTGGGTTCCTAATTGGGCATTTGCCTATAAAAAACATTAACTAAACTAAATGTGGATTGAGCCTTTGAGATTAAATTGCAAGTATGGAGATCAAGTCTCCACAGGCAAGTTAAAATCTACCAATTATTTAAAGGGTTTAATTAAGTGCAGATCTTCCTGTAGGCTGATTTAAAAGGACGTAACCTTAAAAGGACATACATTTGTAGCCAATAAAATATAGGGAATAAAAGACTACTTTTCCATTTATTTCTACCATAAAATGTATGCTGTAAACTATCAGGAACATCTGAAGATATTTCACAAGCAGCACCATCTGTCTTCTTGGCAGACAATGCAAGCAGTGTGGGTGGCTTGGAGTTACTTGCTTATGAATCTACAGCATCGCTTGCTTAGTCGGCTAGCTGGGGCTGCCCTTTCCTTGTCTGGAATGGTTTCAGCATCTCAGCTTTGGTTCCATAAAACAGTTCTCTCTTTCATGGGGCTGCTCTGTGCACCTGTATAAACTAGCTGGCAATTTGCTTAGAGAATGCTTATAAAGGTAGGTCTCCTGGGTATCATAAAGAGAATACCTCTCGCATGTGTGTATTTTCTACGTAAATCTCTGCAAGTTTTGAAAGTTTATTCACTCACGCCACTTTCTAAGTAAATCATGATTATAGCGGGCACCAGCACAGAGAATGTGTTTCTTCTTCTTTCATCCTGTGAGGAAACTAACTCCTTAGTGAACATGTCTACATGTTTGATATGAAGCTCTAACCCAAAGCAGTTTTTTCACTACTAACTTAAGTTACCAAATATTTAACATCTTTGGCCAAAAATCTGAGGCAGGCTCAACCCCACTGACTGAAGTAACACAAGTATATAGTGGAAGAGTTAAAGCAAAGAAACAGTCTATGACTTAGAAATGAATGGTGTCAGAGAGGTATTATTAAGTAAGTTCACTTATTAATTAAAGTACACAATCTTAGCATGTCTTCTTGCTGCTAAATGTTATTTTTATATAATATTTCAGACACTTGGTTTTTAGGCTGAGTTTTAGACTGTGTATCTTGGCTTTAAAAAAAAAAAACAGCCAAAACCAGGGAAGACAGCATTTTCTGCATATTGATCTGCATATTGAGAAGAACACAAAAGATCTGATGGCAGCATTTTATATGCAAAGAATAAATACATATTTTCACTCTGGCCTTTTTTACTAAATTACCAAAAGTAGCAAACAAGGTAGAGCAGAAATACAATGTTTCCTAAAAAGAGATCCATTTCAACTAACTTCCACCTTACACTGTCAAACACACTGTATTTCAAGAGTGTAGCACACAGAAAACAACCCACCACTTCCATGGCTACAAGAATTAGTAAGGTAAAAAATATTTAAAAATACTGAAACTACTATCTCTGGAAAGGGAGGCCAATAGCAGTCTAGTAGCCAGTAAATGCAGTCTTCCATGTTACCAGTATGTGTCGAAAAGAGCTAGTAACTACCTCAGATTCTTATGTTATCTGACAATGGTAAACTTCTGCATTTATTAGATTTTTTGGTTTGGGGTTTTTGTTCATGGTGTTAGGTCACTTTCCTGGCTGTTTTGAAACAGTGGCAGTTTTTGGCCTATGTTTTCATGTCACCTAGTAAACTTGGGCCCCAGTATATGTGCTAGAGCCTCAGATGCTATTGTGCTGAAGGCAGTTAATAATGTTTACTACTTTTTTTTTTTTTCTTTTTTAACCTTTTGGAGTTCTCTTTCTCTATGTACACAAGATCAGTCTCTCAACTTGTGACTTCTGAGAAGTCAAAGAAAAGACTTTTGTTGGCTGCAGTGAGTGTTACGCTGTATTGAAAGAGTATGCATTTTTGTGTGCATTTTTGCATATGGAGTTTAGTCTCCGTCATGGCTGATAAAATACCAAAGTCAAAAATACTTTATATGTATTACTTCCAGTTTCAGGACAAAACACCCCTGAAGCTACAGTACTTACTTACAGATCAAAAGAGGGACTACAACTATTTGTTTCTGTACGTGTCAATAAATTCTACTAGATGGAAATAGGCAGTGCTAAAAGCTACATGCTACTATAGCAAAAACCTGCTTTATAGCATGTGTTTTATTTCTTTATGTTAAACTAATGAAGTAGACCAATGATTTTTTTTTTTCCCCTCACATCCACATATTGTTGCTGAGGTTTTTTTTTTTTCCTTCTTTTTAATAGAAGTAGAGTTTTGCAACAACAGCTGGTTGCCTTTACAAATAAATTACTCCTAAGGTAAGAACAGAATTTGTTCTTTTCTCAGGAGCGCTCTTCAATCCTAGTAAATACTCATCAAGAATCTACTCAATGACAAGAACGTCATAATGATCTCTCTCTGTCAAGTACAACCAGAATCAAGTTCCCAGCTGCATCCTAAGGGAAGGCAGATTGAATAAAATCCTCCTCAGATGTCTGGATTACCCACACTGATACAAAGAGGATCATCTGAGTAGATAAATTATAGTATCCTCCCAGTCATCCTAGGCAACTGCGCTATCATGTTATTGTCACTTTACTGAAATATGTAACTATATCGAGACATAAATGGCAATTCAGATGGCAGTGACATGCCCTCTACTATCAGCTACTCCAGCTAATATCCCTTTTTTCAGCCAAGCAGAGTTTCTCCTCCACTGGCTGGTGCCTGCCCAAGCTTGGATGCAGTAGTAGTGTAACGTGCAGGCTCTGCTTTCCAGCTACTTCCCCCTGTGAAGGAATTGGCAGAGAATGGGCAGAGAATTGGCTCCACACCACTGCTTACTAATGATCAGAATAGCTGGCCAGGCATGAAGAGGAATGTCAGCTGCAGTAATTTATTTCCTTCCCTGGAGCGAGAGAGGAGCAGGGCAGGCCGCAGAGGAGCGGGGCTCTGAGGCACGCCGCCTCCCTGGGCCCCCTGAGCACGGGGCAGCTCCCCGAGCGCCCCGGCTTGGGGCTGTGCCTGAAGGCACAGGCTAGCACGATCCGTGCCGCAGACACTGCGACTTGGTGCTTTATATGCAACATTGACATTCCTTTCATTGCACATGCAGCGTTCATCAGGCATTTGAATCTGGATAATGAGAAGAATGCATAATCCAATTGCAGCTCTTTGTTTAAAGTTTTATTTCCTCTCATGGCTGACATGTGGCTCCAGTTATTCTCTAAGATTATCTGATTAATGCTACAGTTCTGTTTTCAGGGTAGGAACCTGGCAAGAATGGGTAGTTCTGAGAACACATCTCTATTATTTAATCCTGATTTTAACAGAAATAACTAAATATTTGTCATTTCAGAATGGGAGGTAATTGCATATATCACTTATCTCACTATTTCACTTGAAATTGAAATGATAATATAAAGAGGGCTAAAACAAGCTTCTATTACTCTAAGACTTGATTATTAATTCACTGGAAATCATCCTGACATCGGTATATGCTGGATTTCTTAAGTTTGTCCTGACAAAGTTAGGACACCAGCTTTCATTTCAACTTAATTTTGTGCTTTCAGTGTAATTAAAAAGGTGAATTATTCCACCTTGATGTTGCACAGAGTCTTACTACTCCTCACTAAGGATATTTATGGAGTAAAGGGCCTTTTGGTACAAAGTATCAACCTCCGGCCAAGTGCCAAGTTCCCACTGAGGCAGATATCTATTTGCTATAGTAAATGGCTTGCAATGTATACAGAATGAGTCAGGAGTCATTCTGGGGAAGCTCGCATCCCTCCAGCTTGACTCTGTGAAAACATAAGTGGTACCTTCACAATTCCTTCAGTCAGAGCATATATGAAGATGCACCTTTGGAAACGCACAATACATCATTAACCACACAGGCCATGTCAAGCTCCGTCAAACAAAATACTTTCTGCAGCTGTAAAAGAGTGAATTTGAATTAAAAAAAAAATCAAAAGAATACTTATTAGAACACATTCTAGTAGATACCTTACTCTTTCTGCTGCTATTCTGCTGATCACTAATACAACATTTATTTTAACATATTACAGTAATACAAAAACCTGACCAAATCTGGATTTTTTTTTTTCCCCAGAACTACTTTTTTCTTGACTTTTATGTCTCTTTCTCTAGTGCCTCTATCTTCTTTAGATAGTAAAAAACATATTCTGTGAACTGTACTTCTTGAGAGTGCTGATTCTTTCTGAACAAAAGGGGAAGGCATTAGAATGGGATTTGTCTTCAATACTTTACATTTCCCCTTTACACCCATTAGTGAGTTAGTGAACGGTGGCTTGGGAAAAGACTGAGAGCAGATGAGAAGAGTCTAGATCTGACTGGCCTGTTTTTAATTATCTCTGCCAGAAGCTTTTACTTCATATCAAACTCTTTCTTGTGCGTAGAACCAAGGCAGTTATAACACGTGGTTATTACAAATGACTGTTATCAATATGGTGTCTTATGCATGCACTTTATTTTCTTTAACAGACCTCTTTAAATTTAATCGTGCTTGTTCAGTGGTCTGGCTTATCCCTGAACCTTTCTTGTCATGCATTGCCTTAGTGAACCCTTATCCACAGCAAACTGTGACTTCTGGGCACTGAACAAAGTCGCAGATCTTACAACATTTGAGGAAAGTGACAGTTCTTAAATTCACCGACAGACATGCGTGTACACCCACACCACCCCCTCCCCCCCCCCCAAAAAAAAACAACTGGGAAGGGAGACTTTGTGTTTGATGTACTAGAGAACACTAAGGGGTAGGAGAGCTGTTCTACCTCAAGGTGGTAAAGCACTTTATTTAAAATGAAGTATGGAAGCCCTGAACCAAAGACTGAAGAGACTGTGTATCACTTCATTCTGTCAGTAGTTCCCTAAATCTACCTACGAGGACTTCACAGTCCAGCATAGAGTAACAAATGCTATTTGCTCACAGAATACAGGAAAAGCTGCCTAATCTATTACAATGAGACAGTTAATCACCTTTGACAACACGCGTTTATGGCTGAAATGAAGCATTCACTGCCTAGCAATGTTTGACACTTCAGTATTAGACTGCTACTAACACTTATTTGAATCCATGTATAGACAGAGAGACATTTCTTAAAGATTCAAATATTTATCAGACTCAGCAGAAACTTCAAAACCACTTAAAATGCAGTGAGTTCAGGGTGTTTTTGACAAAACCAAATGGAATCTTTATAAGCCATGAATTTAAAATCCTGTGCAAGATGAGCTTAAGTAGTGCAAAAGTCAGCCCTTCTCTTGAAACCATGTGGAACAGATTCTGATATTGTTTTCCAAAAGCTTAATAACTAGGTATCTAGTTAGAATAACTAAACACATTCAATCAGCTAATCTAGGTTTTCTTTCTGCTGATCTTACTGCAATCAGAGCTGAAACCTGGAACTTGCAGTATCTAGATCCTTGTTCAGTACATGCATCTAGCAGCTACCAGAATGGATTATGGCTATTCCGGTTCTGTTTACTTGCCAAATTGAGGCTGAGTCTTAACTGGGAATTTAAAAGGGATCTGGATGCATGATATAGCTGAATGTTCTGGTCTGACAGACCTTCTCTAAACATCTATTCCAAGCCAATCAGACCAGCTTCTATATCCAGTACAACAGTCCAGTGAAGGAGCATGTTTAAGGTAAAGATAGCTATACAGAAGATGTTCACAATCTCTGCTCCAGCTCTGTATTTTATTCCATAAAAAGAAAGAAATCAGGGAGGCAAATAAGATTTTTGCACTACTAATTTCCCTAGAGGCTGGGATATAAAGTTAACATTCCTCTTCTGTGTCCTTAAACAGAAGCATTTTGAGTTATTTTCTGTTTAGACATGTAATTTTGACAAGATGCCACTACCGTGAATAGCCTGAACTGGTGGCTAAGGCACTGTCCCAAGAGAAAGAGCTTTGAATGACCTCCCTCAAGTTAGGAACATGTTTGTCTTGGTGCTTTTGCATTTAAGCTTATGCACGGGAAGGCTCCTCCTGCTATCAGCTCCCTGCGGAGGGATGAGGGATAGAAGGAAGGGAAGAGATACAGGTACCTTTCTTGAGGAGCAAATTCTAGGCTCTGGATCCTGGATAGATTAAGACAATTAAAGCCTCTATTAAACTCCCCTGTCCTCAGGCTTATCCTGTAGGTTTCTCCAGGTATCTTGTTCTGGCTGTTCTGGATCTTAACCTGAGGTTTCTGTAGTCCTATATCCTCCATGAGGACATGCCTCTGAGCTGAGGCATTTAAATCTGTACTCCTGTCCAAGAGTCGGTGCTAAAATGTGGACACTGCAAGGCCTGACTTTAAGGACCTTCAGTCCTCGCTCAGATTTTACTACATATGGGCAGTAATTCAGGAGACCTGATGCTGCAAAATCAATCAGTGATTTCCAGTGTGGTACTTCTCAATATACTAGTCTTTTTTTGAAGTGTTGTGCTTAAGAATTAGGAAGCAAGGCTGGGGGGAGAATTGTGAAGGTGACTGTTACGCTCTGTAGGCAGCTTTTTCCTATTATGAAACCTCCTCCAGCAGCTTTAATTCATCAGATGCTTAAAATAGGCATTAAAAAATAACAGTGGAATAGAATATCAACTACAAAGACTCAAACAATGTTGTTGTATACAGTTGGGCTGGAAAAACAGACAAATGAGATGGAAATAGTTCAAAAACGGGCAAAAGTACTGCTATTTTTAAAAACTCCTAAAAATGTTGATTGAGGTATAGTGGAAATGCTAACAATGCTGATTTGACTTCTGCTCCAACATAAGACTATTAGTATATGGGTCAGCCATAAAGAAAGTGAGTAATGCTAGATTTAGGATTAACTAATACATCAGGTATGATTGATCACAAAAGTGAAGGGAAAACTGAGAACCAGTGAATGTATTTTTATTAGGTCAAATGTGAAGACAGGAATGAAAATTAAAGGCAGAAATCAAAGAACATTAATCTTGAGAGAGTCAGACACTAACATATGAGAGTCCAGTCAAACTGGGATGAAATAGTGCAGGCAACTAACTCAAAAGGAAATGAAAGGTGCTTAGGGTGAAATATTCTAAGCAGACAGGCCAAGACAGGGCCTGATGCAACCCTGGATGTTCAGAATGGGGAAGTTTACATGATAAGCAGGACCTGCTCTCCCTTGGGTCCATCTCAGAGACAAACACAGTATTGATCTTCATAAGCATCCAAAGACTGTGATGCTTACTGAACCCAATTAAACTTTCTCTGGTTCAGTAACCACTAGATATTGGAATTTACATTCCCTTGTCAAAACACCAAGGTATTGGCAATACAGCAGCAGTTGCCAGCAGAACTTTTGCTGAGCAGCTTCAGGGAAGGAATGGAAAGTGAGTGACACAGATGATTAATGAGCCTATTAAAGCTGAAAGTCTGACAGTATAAAGATAAGCTGGCAGTGAAAATGACTCCAACCATATATGTATCAAGGGCATCAGAAAGAATACCCTCCATATAATAGCTACCCACCATCATTAGAGGCAGGGCATACATATCTAGCGTGTGTTGCCTCATTGCTAATTTAATCTGCTCAAATATTTTGAGGTGAAGAGCCTTGAGCAATAGTGCGAAGCCTCAGCCAGTTGGACGAGGTTTTGTTAAAGTCTGATTAGAAAGGACACTCATGCATCGTTCAGAAGGGACCTGATCAAACTGAGCATGGCAGGTGATGGAGGGAAAAAAAAAAATCAAATACGTTTTTGTAACTATGCAGTGGCAGAGCAGGAGGCATAAAGACGAGGGAAAGGTTTGATGTAGAGGAGAAGAAGGTTAAATCCGTGCTGACCTCAGGACTCATACTGCATTTATCAGTTAAAGTGTATGTGTGTTGACAATGGTGGACTGAGGCTTGGACTTCATTTCTCTGCCTCCAGCTTCCTGTAAACTCATTTAGATACTCAAAACATTTCTCCGTGCAGGATTTTTCTAAGAGAAATACACCCTTGTGCTATGCACATGTATGCATACTGCATCCAATGTTCCTGGAAAGTGTTGGATGTACTACTGTGGCACTGCACAGATGGCCTGTGCATGCGCACTCGGTCTGATGCATTCGGAATCCATCAGACTTAGCAGAAACACACAGGCCATCTGTGCAGCATGTATATAAAAAATACGATGCTTGCTTTTCATAAGTTGCTACATAAGACTTGCTACATAAGTGCTGTACAGTTGAGTTGTACCTAGTCAGTAGAACTATGTCTGGGATTTCTGGACTGTCGGCAGTTAGGCCAGGTGCTCTGAAATCCTAGACAATTGTGCACAGTCTTCAAATTTCACCCAAGCAAAATTTCTGGATGCAAAAAACGGATGTGCTAGGAAAACCCAGATTTATTTTAGCTACAGTCTGTGGCAGTTATTTGGTGCCAGCTTTCCTTAAAATTTTGACTTCATTTATCCATCTCTAAAATACAGATATTAATATCATGCCTTCTTTTACCTCTGTTGCACCTATTTAGATAATGAATTATTTACAAAAGTGGATGTGGACGTTTCATACTGGAGAGGTGCAGAAGCAGTTCAGTACAAGCAATAAATATTTTTTAGTCTTGTGTACAGGCAGGTGGAACAAAAGGATTCTTACCCTGCAAATTTGGCGCTGGATGTTGTCATACTAAGGCACACTCTTCTAGTGCAGTATTGCTAAAATGTGTATTTGCCAGAGTTGCTGCTGGAATTCTTGATTTGTTCCTGCCATAGTATTAACTTTTATTGTCAGTTTACAAATATATCCATCCTTTTCCAGCTTGTCACTGTTGTTATTTCCTTTCATCCTCTGAAGGGAAAAACATCCTATTGTTTGAGTAGATCCCCATGGTAATCTGCAGTTGGCAGTGCTGTTCGGTCCTTCTGCTCCTCACGACTAAAACCCATAAAGCACTAAGTCCTCAAAAATTATTCGATAAGTCTAGCAGATGCAGCCCAAATGGAGAGGAATTATTGTGTCATGAAAAGGTCCATTAGACTGACTCTAACCAGCATACAATTTTAAGAGGCACAACCTGAAGATTGAATTTGGCTTCTCTTTTGCAGTAATGCCATGGCACTGTCAATGTGGTGATGATATATTACCAATCACTTCCACTGGTCTTTGGGATACCTGGCACAATGAAAAGATAGTATAATTAAGTGTGGATAAGAGCAGTGATATTATTCACTTTCAATTCCTTTTTTTAAACCTTGCTTGTCAGAGTTGCGCTATAAAAGAAATGCCCAACAAAGCGAACAACTGCAAAATGCTACATTGTTTCATATCTCTTTTTTTTCCCATTTCATACTGTGAAAACCTATGAGAAATATACTAAATAGATTCTGGTTTTAACTTTACATTTCAACCATCTAATCACAAAAGTTAATTCTTGAAAAATTAAAGGAATTAAAGGCACTGCGCGGGTGGTACTCCAAGTTGGTTTAGGCCCTGTACAAAGCTAATACTGCAAATGAATACTAATCCAAGGACAAAATGAATCTTCCTGTCTGAAATGACTGATGAAATGTATATTGAAAGGTAGGAGCTGCAGCACCTGCTACAGATGCTGTCAGAGCTGGCTGCGCGGGAGCTCACCACCCGCTGTGCTTCAGCTGAACACTAAAGGGCCAGGTCCGGGTCTCGCTACCTTTGTTCAGTGGGAAACCAAAGTACTGAAGGACGCTAGGTGCTAGTAACACTGATAACATGTAAAAGTATATTCTATTGACTTCTGCAGTTCTTCTTGCTTTTCATAGATACAACACTTAGGAAATAACACATCATACCTCTTCTCAGTCTCATTTCATGTTATTGTCAATCATCACCATCCTCCAATAGTCAAAGAAAAGAAAATTTCATATCCAGAATGGACATTCTTCCCCTTGCTGCTATGGCACTTTTATCAATACTTTGCACTGATAACAACCCAGAAGTAAATTTCTTCTCATGAACTCATTTCAAAGGAGATGTTTCAAATGAATTCTTCATAAAATGGCTGTCAACAGTCAACCCACTTACGTGTGGCTTAATACACACACACACACACACACACACACACACGTATGTATTAATGTCCCTGTAGCAGGAAGTTATTTTTGTAGTAGGTTTGCTTCTTTTTAGCAGTAAAATTTAATGTACACTTAAAAAAAAAAAATCCAATAGCATGAAATTCATATTAATGCAAATAGTCTGCAATGATCCTTATCTACCAATTAGCAATAGAGCAGCATTTATTTTCAGCAAACACTTATATACCTTAAAATAAAAGCAAAAAAGCAAGTCTTGTATTAAAATTACATAGGGTCAGCCATGTTTTTCACCAACACACAATGCATGACCAACTCTGTTTCTTTTAAGGACCTTCATTAATAACCTCAATATGGCACACAACATTTTAAAAATCTGTTGCCTACTGGTGTGTGAGCTGAAGTTTTATTAACACCAGTGAGGGAGCGTCATGCTTGTCCTGTCCTGGAAGCTGAAAGCACAGACAACAGAGTGACAACTGTTTTTATCATATGATGCAGTAAAATCTCAATTTCTTTGTGTAGGTTTTCTACCATTTGTTATCTTTCTAAGGCCATGTCATTACACAATGGAGTGAGTACAGAGTTTCCCACACTACCACTGACCTAAGTCACTAAGTCAACATGGTGAAGAGCCATACAAACATATTACTCAGGATCTGAAATCAATATAGATAACCAGAACAAGCTTTGTCCTCTCTGCTAATTCTTAAAGTGTCTGTCTTCCTGTCTATCCTGGATTTATTACATATAAGCTAAAAATATAAATACATGTAGTTTAGAGCTTTGGAAACTTTTTTTCTTTTGAAGCAGTTTTCAGTCAAAACCATTTAAGTTTTCAGAAGCTCTTAGATTAAAAACTGCTGCTTTCAACAGCAAAATCAGCTTTTAGGGTTGTTTCTGGACTTTTCTGGAGAAAAGAAAAAGAAAACCTACAATAATTTTTAACCAGGTCTCAGAACTGCAGGGTTCTTAAATACTAGTATGGTCGTATTTGCAGAATGCAAGACTTATCAGACCAGATCCTCAGGTAGTATAATCTTACATAGCTAAACTGTATTAATGGAATTAGACCAGTTTATGCTGTTCAACAGTTGAGTCCAGTTAATATACTGTTAACTCAAGTATGCCTATAAACCAGGGAGTGCCACCATTTCATTATATTTTGGTTTCAACTATGGGCTCTGTTCTGTGTTACTTGTTTCAGCTTTAAAAAAAAGGTATGAAAGAACTAAAGACCTTTAAACCATGAGTTTGGAAGAAGTGTCCCAATTCTATATTTTGCTTACACTTCCACCACAACATATGCATTAAAGAAAGCAAAGAGTCTTCCCCATGTCTCACTCCTGAATTTTCTGCTGAGAGTGACACTTTTCTGGTGCTATTCAATGATACCAAAAACACAGCACCAGTAAATTGGGACATTCTTACTTGGCAAAAATAAAACTGATAGATAAGTTATTACAGTTTTTTTGTTTATTTTATGCCTTCAGATCAGGACACCAAAAATCTGTGTTGCTGTGATAATAGTTTTCTGAATGCAATAAAAGAGTGTTTTAATTGTTTTAACTTGATATGCAAGACTACAAAATGCTCAGCCTCACACTGCCTCCATAAAAAGACACTGATGTTATATTAATTGGATCTAATCTAGAATTCTTGACTATATAAAGAAATATAAAACAAGTCATCCAGTATACAAATGTTCTAAAACACATGATTAAAACAAATGTTTTGACTTTTATACTTCTCTGGTTTCTGTGCAAATGCATAGTATTGATAAAATATATATATAATATATAAAAACTTGTTACAGAAAGTAGAAGCTATTACACAGCAGTACTACAATATAACAATTCAGACTTAATGAAACATTTAAAATATGCTATTACTGATATTGTTCATTTAAATATGCTATTACTGATATTGTTTCATTATACATTTTCTTGTGCACTGTTTTCATGCTTAAGTGACCTCTAAATTGGTCTATTGCAAATCACTACTAATGGGTTTGCAATGAAATACTCAATACGAGTTTCTACTGGGACAATATACAGCTGAGAAGGTACACTTGTCTCCATTTCACCTTATAAAGCCCTTTGGAAATCAGTAGTACATGCAGAATTTCTTAAATTAGGGACCCAGCTCCATTTCTCAGTACCAAACTACAGATGGTGACAAGGGAGACGGGAATGGGTATATTTGTTTTATGGAGAGATTCAACTCAGTTTTATGTTGACGGATAAAAGATGAAACAGGTTAGAGGGGAAAGAGCTGTTTCCATGGCAAATATTGTAACTATTCTTAAAAGTTTAATGATGACTGTAATATGTATTACTAGCAGACTGTATTTATGGTACTGAATGTATCTCATGCTTTGCTATAAACATCATACTGTAATACTGGGGAGAAAAATTCCATTGTTTTCCACAAAGAAAAATATCACTTGCTAGTTACTGCAATTTAAACATTCAGTCACTGACAACTTGGAGGTACAATATAATGTTTTATTGTAATTTATTAGCTTCCCTCTTTGGAATTGTAGTGAAACTCTAACTCAAACATGCTCTGGCAAGGCACAGAAATGTCTTGGCATGAGCTCTGAATTTCTGATAAATAGTATAAAACAAATAGCATATGCAGCCGTTAAAACCATACAGCAGGAGCTCTCTTCAACTTTTCATTCCCAAAGAATGATTGGTCTTTCTGCATTTTCATAAAGAAAAGAAGTTCTAGCAGCTTCCCTACAGCTCCCTTGATACTGAACCGGGGGTGGAAGGGTAAAGCTAGCCTTGCCTTCATAATATCTGACAAAAATTGTTTTTCAAGTACAATGAAAAAAAAAAGGCATATTTAACAATCATACAGAGGCAGTAGCCTCCTCTCTCTTTCCTCTTGTCTACTTTCTCTTTTCCTCACCATCAAAGCAGCAGCAAAAACAGTGTTACTCTGCATCAGCTGAATCAGTGCAATGACAGACATATTTAGGTCAGGAGGAATGCAAGGAATAGTCATACCACTTTTGATGATCATAATAACTAATTTTAATTATCAAGATAGTCAAGTGCCCTGATAAACCTGACTTTACGAGCTCACAGGAATGTGGGCTGCCCAGAATAAAAAAGTAGTAATTCCTTGATCTGAGTGGAAACATACTATGAATTATCATTGCTGTCACTGTAAGTTTATAAAGCATTTTACAAAGACATAGTAAGACACACTCCCTTACTCAAAGATCTTATAATCTGATATGAGATAAAAACAAGACAAGACAAGAAACAACAGTTCAGGAGAGATCACTGATTATAAATAAAGGGTAGAAATAATTGTCTGAAGAAATGTTTCTGTAAGGAATTCAAAGGAAGAGAGAGGGTGCCTGCATACAAAATCAGAGGGATCGTTCCAGGCACACACAGCTGAAAATCAGAAACTGTGATTACAGGATTGAAAAGAGCAGAGGGACAAGAGACAGGAGGGAACATAATAGTGTAGATCTACTAGAGGCAAAATTACACAGAGCCCCACAGACATGGGTGAATGTAGCTGTATTGGATGTTACCAAAACTCCACAAGAGTGATTCCTAACAGCAGAAATGGGGAAAGTTTAAATTAGAAGAGCTTCTGTGATGAGATAATAAGTGATAGAGGATTCAAATATGGAGAAGAGGGCATAAGTGAAGTATTTTTTAATATTTTGTGGAAATTGATGAATGAAATAGATATAATTTCATGAACAGCTCTGGTCAACCCACACATGCAGTTCCCTAAAAATAACAATTTTGACATAAAAATTTTGCTTGCTCTACTTGCTGATCAGTAAAAAAACTCTGCTAAAAAGGAAAAAAAAAAAACTTTCTGTGTTCCAGACCAACCAGAATAAATGAGATGATAGATAAACTCCTCCAGTGATTAGAAGCTGAAAGTCCACCAAGCTGATAGCACTCATAATGCAGTGAGACATCTCTATTCTCCCCCCCACAGATAATGGGGCAACTGAATATATCTGAAAGTAAGCAGAGGCCAATACCTGCTTGTGTCAGACTAGCTTCAGAAATCTGACCAAATGATTAACTGATCTCTTACTGTAGAAACTACAGAAGATAACATACAGTTAGTATCCTCCTAGAGGTTTTATATAAATGGGGCTGCTATTCACCCTGATCGAACAATACAAAGAGAAAGGTCAGAACTGGTTCCTCATATGCCTGGAATGTCACAGGCTTTTTTCATGCAGTCAATTTCTGTCAGATATTTCTAATGATTTTGTGAGAATTTTTAAAAATGAATTTTAAATGAGCTATCTTATGTATGAATAAAACCACACAAGTGTAGAATAGCACTTGTGGTAGGGTTGTATAGAAGTATACAGAAAAAATACAACTACAAAGTCATATGTTAGCAGAGGTGGCTATTGAATATATCTTCAGCTTATATAATACTGAAAAAATTCAGACTACAGTAGACACAGACCTACTGTCCTTTCTGAAATGGCTGTAGAGAAATCCTTTTTTCTGCTGACTTGTAGTCATTCTTCCATGATTATTTCAATCTACCTCACTCCCCACCAAAAATTAAAAGGTAAACTGAACTCTGCTTGTGACTAGTAAATTTATTCTGTCTAGAGCTACTATTTTACCTGAGGCAATACTCACATTTCTATTTTTTCCCATTAAGTGAAAATATTAAATATTTTTTCTTACATACTATCTGGCCATACATAATTTACAGCATTTGAAATCCTGTTCTACACCTGAAGGAGAATGCAAAGCCCTCTCTCCCTGCGGGTGTTTTACTATGTTCAAGATTTGCATTCCTGAATATCCTTACTGAATGTAGGGGAGATGTACAATTTCTGAATTCTCATCAGCACAGAAAGCAAAGTTTAACTCGATGTGTCAAAATAACATGTTCCTTTATTTTTGATCAATGCAGTAACTGAGCATGGCAGACACATAGAAAGGATTCTGGGAACTATTAACAGCTAAGCTTTTTGGATTAACAGATTTCAAAAATTTACCTCCTCATCTTTTGATCAGAAATGCAGACTTGCTGAAAGATAACAACTGTTATACTCGTTCTTATTTGGCAAAGGAGTTGTCTTGTTTTGTGGCAAAATAGCATGTTATAAAACAACTAGTCAAAACTGTTACATTGATTCAGGAGCTGACAGCATTTCCTTTCATTTCTCATCAATGACTTTGTCTGAAGGAAAAACATGGTATATTCCTAATAATGTTTACCCAAGAGGTAAGAAACATTTGCAGTAATTGAATGTAAATTTTATAAAATCTCAGCCTACACAGGCATTAAATTCCATACTCTCTGGCGTTAAGAAAAAGCAGATCCTGAAAAGAGCACATCTTTATTAGTGCTTACAATGCATGAAGAATAATTTTGATAATTTCTTACAGCATTGGCTTTATGACTGTATAAATCTGAAATGAGAGTGGGCGTGTATGTGTATGAATGAGAAGTATGGCACAGGAAGGCTTTTACTGAAAGCACCGTTGGCACAAAAGGTTTGCAAAGGCAGCTGGAAATCATCAGCTAAAAATTACTCCTGTGCGTCATGGGAGAGCAAGAACAGGCTGACAAACCTGCAGTTGTGGCACAGAAGCCCTGAAGTGACTTCCAGTCACATGGAAACTTTTAGTTCGACGAAGACTAGCACTGAGCTCTCAAGTTTCAAACCAATTCTTTAACTGCTGGGACATCCTTTCTCCCCTCTCAGTTGCCTTCATGAAAAAACAAATGACCCACATTAAATGTGGAAATATCAAGCTTGTACAGACAGAACAATCAGTCATATTTATGCAGAAGTACCCATCTCAGTGTTTAAATGCAATTTAATGCAAGTATATGCTCTGAGAAGCTTCTTAGGAGATTATAAAAACAAACATGCAAGAGAAACCCAAGGTTGCGTAAGAAATGCTTTAATTCAGTCCAGATTCTTCTCTCTCCCACATTTAGATTCACATGGTTACTATATATATATATATATACACACACACACACACACACACACACACACACTATATATATATATATATTTCTATATATATACATAGATATCACAAACAGTGTGATATAAAGAGCATTCAAAGATGCGTAGCTATCTCCTGCTTCATTGTCTAAATTGCCCAAACTGATTATTAGCTAGCACTTGGCTAATTGTTCATAACAAAACTCAAAAGCAAATGGAATTTTTCTCCTTTGGAACTTTGTTGCAAACAGAAAATTCAGTGACAGGCTGGTTAAGGGGGATGAACTGCTCGGATGCACTCTAGCGTGACTGGGTTTGGTTTGCGTTCTGAGCAGGGTACAGCTGTGACCCAGGGCAAATTAATGGCTGGAGCTACAAAAGGGCCTGAATGCTTCCAACTGAGTTTTCTCTTGAGCTTTTTGGGTCTGTTTGCACCAGTACTCTGACTGATAGTCAGAACCCATTCTAGATAAAATAACAGCCTAAAAGAAAATATCTACATTTTCTGAATTTCTAGTAAGAGGGAAGCAGAAGTTTTGTTTCCATCAGAGCATCTCTGAAATACCAAATAGTATTTTACAAAATCAGGCAAGTGGCTTTGCATACTCTTATCCAAAAAAAAATACTGACAACATCAAAAGAAGAAAAATCACTAAATTAATTTTTTACAGCATGGGTTTGTTATTTCCCATTATTCGTAAAACATACAGTATCTCTTCAAAGTATAGACAAAATTATGGAAGATGGATGGTGGAGGATGGTAAAATAGAGAGGAACCTGGCTAACTAACTGAGTGCTGTATATCCTTTCATCATCCTTCTCTATAAGACAGAAGGAAAAGTCCCTAGCTTAAAATCTTTAACTACTTCATGTGTTTTCCAAGTCATTATTCATTTACTCATTTTATTTATTTCCTGGTCCAAGTATGCACATGAAACATTGCTGATATCTTTTAATATAACTCAATCATTCTGAAAACTATACTAGAGCCTATAAATCTGCCTACGATCTGGTTATACAGCCTCAGTTTAGTGCTCCTAATCAATGAACTCATCCTAACAAAGCCTCAGTTAGTTGGAAAAGGACAACAGCTCAGAATAATTAAAAGTAACTTGTCCGAGATCATATAAAATCAAACCTACGTCACCTACACTGGAACTGTTACTATAATTGATCAAAGGCAATATCAATCAAAAAACAGTAGTTAACAATTATTTAAGAAACTCTCTGCCAGATAGCATCTTGAATTATTGTTATCTTTCATATTTTTTAATTTGAAATAATTACAGAAGCTAAAGTATTTCAAAGTTAAACTTCTGCAAAATATAATCTCTGCTTCAAAATATTTGCTGGGTCACCAGGAGGCAAAACCACTTCTTCTTATCTTCTTTCATACCCACCTACCCCAGGACAGAGAGAAAAACATGGAAAACGAGGGGATTAGGCATTAAAGTAGACTAGATACCAAATAAGCACTATAGAATTTCTGATTCAGTTATCTGTGTCTCAGTAACAGCACTCTTATTAATGCTTCCTAAGCACATAGAGATCATTGTTTAGACGTCTTCTGCGGATAATATTTCTTATTAATTACTTTCTTAACTAAATGTAAATTAAACAAATACTATGCTTGATGCCATGTAGTCCCTCTGACCTACCCATACATTGTCTTTCTGTTTTACTTGTTTAACTATGAAGGCAGAAAATGAGTGTATTCTGATTGACACAATCTCCATGAAAAATAGTGCAAAACTTTTCCTTTAAAAAATGAAGTAACTTATCTTGGAATCCAAGGAGACAAACACAACCTAAGAATGGCAGGTTTAATTTAGGTTGCCTATATTTTTCTTCCCAAAGAGATTTTTTCCAGTTTACTATTATCATTGTTTTTTGCTTTTTTCCCCTGAATTAACTATATTTATTTTGCATGGTTTATTTCCCAAGGATTTTTTTGTCATTTCTTCCACATAAAGTGAACTTCAAGGTCTTCTGATGAAAAATCAAAATCACAATAAAAATGTTCCTGTACAATACATCCATAATAAATAAGCATTGATATTGTAAGCTTAAGAGAGAATTCATTAAGAATCAAATAACAAAAGAGAAACTCAGAAAATAAAATATGAAAAATTAATGGGCTTATTGTACAGGAAAGGAGAGCAAAGAGAATAAAACAAGAGAGCTTACTGTAGGCAAGTATGTTTAATGTTTATTTAAGTAAAAAAAAAATGTAAGGAAAGTTAGATTAGTGGGTAGATGAAAAAGATATCCAATGAAGCTAAGAAATAGGAAAACAATAATGTTTATTGAATTTTTCACAAAATTTCAGATTTGTCTCATTTCTCTTTGCCATTTGTTCTCTCATTTAGAAAAAAATAGAATTAACAGTGATCAGAGGATCCATGTTAGACTCCCTTGTAAGAAAATAAAAAATAGTTTGATGACTTTAAAGAATTCAAATATATTTTACATGAAAAATTAAGACTCTCTGTAGGAGTAAAGATCAGAAAAAGTGGTATTCTTTCTGTTACTATTTTCAGGATTTTCACAAAGTCACAAATATGCTTTTACTGCCAAAATTTATCATTTGCTTTGCATTACATCAATATATTTCAGTCTGCTAAATAACTACCTCCTGAAACTGTACCCACTCATCTTTTTAGGCACAAAAATAAACACTGCTGTTTCATTTTGATGCATGCAGATGTATATATCAAAGCAGTTTTTCCTGAAAATTTTATTGGACAAGCAAAGACAATATATTTGAAAATAGACTCCTAACTTTCACACCTATGCACTCATTACACTATCTAGACTTTCTATGGGGTTGGTGGCATATGTCATCAACTGGGCAAGGTACAAATACTGAGCTAATGTGTCACAGAGCAGACTTTTTTTAAAGCTGATACTTTGTCATTTTTTCCATAACCTAAGTTTCTGGATCTGGGTGAGGAAAACTACTTGCAGACAATTTATTTGTACAATTAACATATCCATGTATGCAATCATGCTAAATAAAGCTGGCAGTCAGATATGCCTGTCTCTCTTCCAAACTATATGTAACCAAATGCTGGGAGTAAGGCCATGATTCAGTGAAGGAAGATACCTCATTTACCCTTTCCAGGCTAAGCAGTGGCTTGCAGCGCTAGCACTTCTTTTGGCTTTATTCTTAAGATATCAAAAGAGGAGAGCAGTGATATTCAGGCTATAACAGACCCAACAGCAAGGTTCACAAAACACATATAGGCATTTTTTTCAGACACCTAGGAGTTGCAAGACAATCTGCAAGTAACATGCCTAAGCCTTTGTCTTTATAGCTGTCTTCACCTACGAGAATCCCTACCCATGCAGCAGTGGTCCTCTTCTCCTCTCGGTGTGAGTGGGGAGCAAGTGGGTCTCTAAAGCAAATGGTCACAGCTCTCTACTCAGATTCAGAGTTTATGTAGATGCCCAGGCTCTCTCTACCAGACACATTTCTGGGGGGAGGGGGAACCTTTAGGCAATGAGTCTCTATAAAAAATAAGTACTCCAAGTTTAGAGTGTTAAACTAAAGTAGAAAAATGCTGATTTATAAAGACTGCAATACTGCTAAGTTTGGGTTGCATCAGTCCAAAGGCCATGTTAATCAGTGCTAAGAAAAGGGTAAACACAAAATAAATATCAGTATTTCTATTGCAACCAAGTTTCTATTGCAAGCACAGAGTAATAGCTAATTTAAATATAAATCAAATAAGTAACTCTGCTAAACACACCCAAAGAGCTAACATTTCTTTGACAATCAAGGCTTGAAAAAATATACATTTTGACTTTTCTGTTCAAACTTACTTTTTTTTTTAATCTCTGGATATTTACTGCTCATTTGTTTATAGACTAAATTGTTCACATCACTGTAAATAACTTCTGAAATGTTGTTCTCTCAACTGTGGTAAGCTTTAATATAGCATAGTAATGAGTGGGATGTGCAACTTCTGCTTATCTACTCTATTTTGGACAATGCCAGTGGCTCATGTTTATTAAGAATGTTGGCAGTGAAACTGAATCTTTGTTTTCCCTCTAGTAGATAAACAGTGTCTGAGCTAACATTCATGAGGATCTTGGAAGACTCATATAAATACAGTGCCTAAGGCTACACATTTTTTCCTGGATTCCAGAGCAGCACATAAAGCTTTTACTTTTCTGATGTTCTTTTAGAACTGATGCTTATATATTACAAAGTCTGGCCAGGATTTTGTAGAAAGTACCAAGAGTCTATATCTGAACTGAGCATTCAGGTATTCTTGCATGTTGTTATCCTCATTGCAAGGAAGACACTTTTTTTTTTTTGATGACTTAAAGCAAAAGATAAGTTTAATCTTGCCAGTATATTTGTATTTTTATCACCAGATTCTAGGGAAACTGAGAAAAGTAGTTTTCTTTTCTGGCACCATGGATCTCTCCCATGCCCTCATGCATCGTGTCTCTTTCATGCTGTACTAACCTATGAAGTTTCTTCACTTAATCCAAACATGTATTTATTCTAAATGTCAGTTCTGCATGGATGTCCAAATAAGATCTTTTTCACTCTGAGAACATAATCTGTTTGAACCCTTCCTGCTGCTGGAAGAAGTATCATGTTTGTCAGCTCTTTAGCCAGTAGCCTTTATTTCATATTATCTCTATGCACAATTTCTGATGTGCTGAAAAAAAATCTGGGTATGTTTGGATACCTTTGAATAGAAAAATGCTGAAAAATAAATGAATAAGTCAGGTATTTCCTATTTATGGCATCAGTAGTTAATATTGCATGCATTGATGTGCTTCTGTAACTGTCATCCGAGCATCACCTAAATCAAAACAAAATAGCCCATAGAAAAGTGGTATTTTTCATCACTATGGTAGGCTTTGAAAGGGTCAAAGCTTCCTGGAATATTCATGAAGTAGAGGTGCTTGCCATGTAAACATATCAGGTCAGATTTGCTAAGAGTAACTGTTGATTCTGTCTGACTGGTGCCTACACAATTTTCTACACTTGTGCACAAATTGAGGGTTTTTTATACAGAAATTCTGTAGGTTTTGTATATGCTAAACTACAGCAGATGAACACATCTGCTTCTTTGAAAATTTGGATCATATTATTCTAGGAAAGAAAAGGAAATCTACATTATCTTGTAGAAACCTTTTTCAAAAGATGGCAGAAAGCCCCAACTCTGAATCATCCCACCATGAAACATGGGGGGTGGCAATTCGGATGCTGTATCTGGTCTCCCAGAGCTTGGTGTGCAGTGGCTGTCTTTCAGACTTCTGGCCCACGGAGGGGAATGCAGAACCTTATGTTATGGAAGGGGGTTCCTACCATCTTTATCAGGTCCTCTGTGCAGCCTACAGGGAGGGCTGTATTGCAGTCTGGGACTGAAGTAGCCAACAGGCTGAACAATGATCCTCCTATAGTCTGAACAGTCAAGAAGGAACAGGAAGTTGAAACATGGAGTATTAACCTAATCTGGGTCTTAGTCCTCTCTGCCAACTTCAGATCTTTAGCAAATACCCCCTCCTGAAAGCAGGAGCCTATTTCCTTTGAGCAGAGTTCACATTTTTGTTTTAAAACACAACTGGAGAAGGAGATACCGAGCCTTTCTTTTCTGTACAATAGCCAAGTGGTAAGAATGCTTGCCCTGTAAAGGCAAGCACAGATTCAATTCCCTCTTGTCTGAAACTTCAAAACTAATCTTTTATCTTCCAGATGAGTGCCCAAAACACAAGGTTCACAAGACACAAGGCTACTCAGGAGGTGGGGAATGTTGTTGTTCTTTTAGTGCAGTACCTTTGTACAGAAAAAAAGCTGAAAATTCACTAGGTCAGAAGGGATGGATAACTCAATAGTTTAGTGTTTAAGACACTCATTAGGTCTGGTCCTTGCCTGTTTTTCTTTTCTGCTTTTTTTATTCCAATTTCTGTAGAATGTAAAATTCAGTTACAGTTTCTGTAAAAGAGGATGGTTAAGTACAGACTTTGTTCCAAATGAGTACTTCAACTCCTAGGTGACAGAACTCCCCAGCCCTCCACCCGGGAAAACTCTGCATCTCATAGCTATTTAAATAGCCTAACAATTAAACCAATATATAAAAAGAAAAGAAGCAAGGCACTTGAACAATAGCAGCCAGGTTTTGAAGGAAATTGGAAATAGTCACTGGTGAGAAGCACTTTCCTGTTTGTGAGTGGTAGTCAAGTGTAAAAAATCATCTCTTGGGGAAGGAATATAAATGGAGAAACACCTAGATTCTGGATCTCAGCTGGGCTGAGCTATTAACCTTGTCAACAGTAATGTAATCTGGAGCTTACACAGAGGTGACTATAAAGCTTCAAAGTCAGAGTAAGATCCCCTAGAAGTTTAGCTTTCTGTAGTTAAGTGACAGCCTAATGGAGATTTCTGGGCAGCAATTTTAGACCTAACTATTGTCTTGTATTTTATACTTAATGCTCTTCCTAGGAAAATCACAACTAGCAAGCATTTCAACCACAGGCCTGGTCAAACCCTTGAGTTTGAGCACAGGATACTTTGGGGAAATCTGAATTCAATTTCTAATACTGCCCTCACATGGAGCTTGACTAAATATTGGTTCAAATAGTATAAACTTTTTTTGAAAAGCAATGAAAAATCTCATGGACAATTTATGACCAATTGCCTGATTGCCTGCTGGTTTTAGGTGCTGCAGCTCTTCTGAAGTCAGTGGAATTATGCCAGCTTGTATCCACAGCCAATGTCACTCAGAATTCAATTGCATCTTTTTTAAGTGCAAAATGTCATTAGTTGTACCAGAAGCTGACATGAAGTAGCATTTCCACCTAATTGTCCTATCCTTCTACTGACAGCTTGCTGTTGCCCTTCCGAAACCTTGTCAGTTGGAATTTTACAGAAAAAGTGCATTTGGTACCACTTTTGAGCCAGCATTTTCCTTGAAAAGTATTGTTTGAGGAGCAAAGGAGGAACAGGAGATAGATCAGCTATTCTGTGCTACAAATAACAAGAGTGAAAACCTTTGTCATAAAATCATCTTGATTACAAAGGTCTTCCTCCTTTGTACTTTTCTTCCCAAAAGATATTAATAAGCTTCCTTCCCAGAATTCCTGAAGTTCTTGAGTGTTCAACCTCTCATGTTGCCCATTAAGCTGCTATCAATTTCTCCCTCTCACAGGGAAAGCTGGAAGCAAAAATATATTTTACTTTGATCTCATTCAATGAAAAAGAAAATTTTATCCAAATAACCTTTATTCACAAACCCTGGTAAGCGTATTACTGTTAGTATATCCAGTATTGTATACTAAGATCACTCTGCTAAAAAGAATGACGGAATAGTTCCAGATAACTTCAACTAATTAAGAGAAATAAACTTCTGCTGGCAGCACCAGCCAAGATCATAATCATGATGTTAATATTTGGTCTTCAAAAACTGATGGAGGCTATAAAATTACTTCATACACTTTGAGTAGGTAGCAAGTGATGCCTTAGCAGCCTGGAAGCAAAAAACTGAAGATCATAATTGCAAGGCCATAAAATCATCCAATATGAATAATTAAGGATGAGCTTTTCACATCATTGGATATTGATCTTCTTTTGGAGCTACTAAAATCCTGCCTCCTCAAGGTCTTGCCTCCCCAGGCCTGTAAGGACTACGATCTTACACCAGATCATTTTCTCAGGTATCAAGTTCATGTTCAAATACAAAATAAAACTATTCCTCTGTCCCAAATAGCATAGTTATCTAGCTACTACAGCACAGACGTCTTTCCCATTGCAATTTCTCCTGTACAGAGCCAGGGCTTTCCATAGGATCACTCTGAGGAGTCAACTGATTTCTTTTCATGTGGGTTAGGTAATGAAACACTTCAAATTTGCTGCTCACCTGAGCCCTGCATCTGACAGAAGAGTCCTCTTTCTAATTCCTTTCTCAGCTTCTGAGTTCAGCTGAACACATGGCTTAAATCAAAATGGGGAAAAGGCAGGAAGAATCTATTCTTACATGCTCTGGTTTACAAAACACTTCTCAGCTATGACTTGCTCACTGCCCATTCAAACTGAGCGTAATGGAGGTGAGCCAACTTACATTGCTGAGTTCTGACAATAGGACGCTCATCCCAGCGTTCTGAAAACCTAAGATAGGAGACTTGTATCCTAAAGTAATAACTTTTACATTATAAATAGAAGGAGTCCAGCTTAGGGTTGAGACACGGTTTTAGTATTCAAGATAAAGTAGCCAGAACTGGTCTTAAATACATTGCCTTTAAAAAGGGACAGGTGACTTTTCTTCACGAGATATAGCAGTGCTATTTGAAAATCTCACTTCTAACATTTGCAAGACAACACCTTTGAAAGTAAGTAACTGCTATATTTAAAAAGAGCACAACTTTAAATGATTTCAAAAGATGGGCTCAGAGTGATAACTGATGATTTTACCTACACTTGTGTCCAGATCCATCTGAAGTGGAAGAAAATAATCTGTCTGGGAAGGTAAAGGGAAAACATATAAGGTCTGAACTTCTGGGAAGCAAATCTTGAAAGCCTGAATGTTGGGTACAATCAAATGAGATTACAGGAGCCTATAAAGGAAATCATTACTGTTAAGTGCCCATATTGCAAGTCCAATACACATAGTATAGAGCCACCACTTGAAAAATTATAAAGAACTCTTTCTCAGATTTTTGCAAAAGGAAAGAAAAAGAAGGCAAACTTTAATAGAAATATAAAAACTCAGAAGACGGCCAAAAGAAAATTAGAAGTTAATTATCACTATGTTGGAAAAGGAACAAACTAATTAAAGCATCAATAACAAGGACATGTGATGAACCAATGGAGAAGTGTAAAAGTGATGGATAATGAAAGCAGGGGGACATTTTTGTAGATCAAGAACATTTGTTATGGAGTACAACACTGACAGAAGCTAGCAGCACTGAAAAGAGATGCTGAAAATGCTAGAAGTAGTAAACATAGAGAAGAAAAAATGTGAGTATGTTAGAATTTAATGGAAAACAGCATGTATCAATACCTCTGTTAAATTAGGGAGAAGAAAGGAGAACAAATAAAAGACTTTATAGGAGAAGGAAATCCCAGATTTAGTCCTGAAGGCTCAGGACCGTGCAAAAGACACAGTTCAGTCATTAGAGATATGGAAAGATTGCAAAGCAGCAAACTGAGACTTTACTGCATTGCAGTACAGGATACAGAATTCTGAAAAGAATAAAGGATAGCCGGAGTAAAGTGACTTGATTCAGTGTCACAGCACTTAACAGAACATGAATTTAAACTGAAGAAAGGCTGTACCCTAAAGGAATTTACAGAGAATTCTTTAAAATAAAGAGAGAGGGAGGAAAAAGAAGGTAGTACCCCTCAATAAATAAAACAACATTAACTAACATATGCTGGCCTTCTCCCATCCAGATATGTCCCGTGTCCTTATGACTGATGCAAAACTGCACCTTGAGATGAATGCATTATTCACATAGAACTGCCATTATGATTTTCACAGTAACATTTTTCACCTACTAATATGCTTTAACTTGTCACTTATTAACAGTACATCAGACTGCTGAAAAAGCTACTCCAGGAGAGAATTTCTACCTTTATTTCCTTACATCAGCCTTGCAAATATTCCTTTTCACAGCCCTTGAACTCTCCAGAGTTTGAACCCCTGCTGCGAACATGGGTGCGTAAAATTCTGTGTGAATTTTAGTGCGGTCTTTTCATAGATGGATGTTGACTGGATAGAGGGAAGCACAGCTGAGATGAAACACAGCCCTTGAGATTCTGCTTACTCTTGTATGCAAATTGGGAGTTGTGGGGCCATATGATTATTATGGTGGACTGTTTTCCTTTTAACTATAATACTATCCAGTTATTTTTAAAGCTGTGAAGAGTCTACATTAGTATTTTTCCCTGCCTATCTTTATTCTTAATTATATTTATGGTTTTAAAGCCTTGATAGCTTTATAATTGCATATTCTCCTCTGCCAGATAAAGATTGAATCTTAGTTCCTCTAGGAGTCTGTTGTTATTGGTTTTTTTATAGCTTTGCTCCAGTTAGGAGAATGATTTAACATTAAACATTAAAGTATTCCCTTTCTGTCTCTCAGAAACAGGCATTTTAATCCTTTGTAAGAGGCATCATATCACTGTATGGTGAAGCAGTGTCTTGTTCTTGCATTAGCAGATGAGGTGGAACTGTGGTGACAAGTTAGAAATCAGGACCAAAGATGGCATAAACCAAAAATATATGTATATGAAATGATGTTTCTTCCCCTGCTGTTCAGTTGCAACAGAAAGCAAAACCTACAGACAACAAAGAAATTTATAGAAAAAACATATTTATGCTATGGTAGCATAAATCTGAACTGCAGTTTTTAAAAGCTTGAGTTGAGATGACAGTAAGCATAGTTCGAGGCAGTTTTCCCTGACTAGTAGTTCACAGGCAACGTATCACCACCTAGCTCCTTGATATTTCTTGTCAATACAGGAAATTGGAAAGTTATGCCAAACAATGCTGGTCAAGATAGCAAAGGATGATGCTATCCATAGAGCACCACATCCTTATGTTTTCATACTGGGACTAGCAAAGCTTCAAAACTATTCAGTTGGGGACCTGAATCTCTTCTGATGGATGATGTCTATTACAGAGAATTAGAATGTTTGCTTCTGAGAGGATGGTGACTGTAAATGACTGGAAAAAAGAACAGGTTTCTGGGATGTAACTTACCTTCAACAATGCTGAGTGAAACTGGCAGCTCTCTTGAGACTTCTGGATCCTTAACCAACATTGTAACAGGACTGAAATCATTCCCAAGAGCTTTGGTATACTCATAACAGGAGAAATGGTGAATGACAGGCATAGATATGATTTCAGATTATTTGTACTCACTCATCAAAGTATTTCCTGACATTGAGAGAATTCATTTGAAGGTGGGGATCCTTTCTGATCTGCCTAATATGAAGGTGTCCTGATGCTTAAAGTTCACAACCCTTTGACTCTTGAATGTTTGAAGACTTGAGCTCCAGGGCACAATTTCCTACAATGCAATATACATATTTAAGGTTATGTATATACACACCTTCCCTCCAAAAAATGCCAAGGCATATACAAAGAAAATAAATAGCTGTCTCCTTATCCCAATAAAGTTGAAAGTTCAATTTTAAGAAGTGCCTTACTGAATTCTTTCATAGGAACTGTCACATCTCAGTCAGATTCTTCAATACTAAAGCACTGGACCTGACTGTGTCCTAATTTATACAGGTTTTGCACTCGCTATTTGGCACTACTGACTTAAGTCAAGTTATTTGATACTTGCATCAAAGAAGTAGTATTTACATTGTCAGGTATTAAAAATCCTATTAAATCATTCAGTCCATATCTTTCCAACTGATAAATGTCTGCATAATATTACTAAACGATGTGTTTACAAAAAGTTTGTACTCCTCCAACGATCATTTTGAACAAAAAAATTCCGCTGTTAGATGCGTAGCTATATCCTTAACAATGATTCATTTTTATTTCTTTAAGTATCTTCATCTTATTTGGCTACATTTTTCTCCCTGAATCATTCTAAAGAATCATATTTAACAGTGATGCCATTCAAACTTTTGTAAGTCACCTTTAAGCCATATATATTTATTTATTTAAGTCTTTTCTCATTGATTAGCCCTTCCAAGGCCTCAGTCCTGAATGCCCTTTCAGTTTGTCAATACCTTTTTTTTTAACTGAGACACCACCATAGAGCTTTTCAAACACTGAATAATTCTACTGATTCTATGAAAGTATTACGTTCTTGCTCTGCACTCTCATAGTGAGGTATGTGCAGTCCAAAGCAGTATAAACAAATCTTTAGAAAATTTTGTAAAATACTGTATCTAAAACTTCAGTCTCTTTTTATCTAACTTGCAGCTCTACTGGATCTTACTCATTTCATCTAAGTACAATCTTAAAATCTTCTCTACATCTATAATCCTAATAGCTTCCAAGTATCTATAGAATTAACAATGAAGTATAAGGACAATAATGATTTTTGTTTTGTTGTAGAATTTTGCTTAAAAATGGCAGGAATTTTTATTTGTTTTCCCCTTGTTCAACCAGTAGCCATTCTTTTGTCAACACAGCGTATGCTTCCCCCTCTCTCTCTGCTCTAATTCTGATTCTATCAAAAATCAGAATCCTGTGACTGATGTTCAAAATGAGCTGAGGTGATATTGAGGTTCTGAACTTTATCTGAGCATGTCACTCACTTGAAGGCATTCCAGACCTCAAATGGCTCAGTGCCATTCTTCAGAAATGAGACAGGAACAAGTATTGATTTTTTTTTTCCTTTAAACTGAGTACCTAATGAGCAAATGAAGATATGGCTGGTCCTGGATTTATTAGGTGATCTAACAGAGGCTTCTCAGAGTTCAAATGTATGGAGAAAAATATACTGCAATCCTACTTTATTTTTCCTTTTTTCTGAGGAAGACTGTTACTGAGATTTGCAGCATAAATTAGATCAATTAATTATACTATATTGCATTTCCATAGCAAACTGAAAACTCTTGCTTGGTAAAAATATATTCTTTGGACCTGACAAGAGACTGGTACAGCACTGCAGCCTATTCTGGTTGGTAGTTGACAAAGTAAACAAAATTAAAAGACACTGGGAAAATGGTATACATTGCTCCCTGGAGGTACCAGTGTTTCTTCAAGCTGAAAATAACAGATTTATAAGAAAAGCCAAGTACTTTCTCAGTAAAGTGAAGTGTCTCAAATCTGCTGAAGTGAGCTAAATACATTGAACAGACAACTGAATCCAGTGAACAGGTTTCAGATAAATGTATTGTCTTAACAAAGAATATAAAAGAAGGATGTGTGTAAAGAAGGATGGAAAAATCTTCTGGATCAACTGGAACTGGGAATCATGTAAAAATTTTATAAAATAAAATGGGAAACCCTGCCATGGAAAGGGGAGGAGGTTGCCCAAATCATGTAAGGGACAGAGAAGCAGAGACCAAATCTCAGACCATCAAGCTTGCTGCTCCTGCTGTGACCAGCACAGACGGACGGGATGGAAAGTGCTTTCACTGGGAGGAATTGCACCTCCTTTCTCTCCTCTTAGTAATTACCAACTGGTGCTGCTCCTGGGAACCTCCTCTTCAGCAGCAGTAACAGGCCCAGCTTTCCAGGATAAAAGTATAGGTTAAAATAGACTGAAAGAAAATGGCTGCTTTGCTGTCTTGGAAGTCTGTCATCACAGTCAAGGGCCTATTCTCTCTGTCCCTAGAACTGGTCCTGACAGGAAAACCTGAATTAAGTGTTTTAAGTCCACAGATTTTCAAAAGGAAAATTTATCTGCAGATTTAACATAAAGGTACTTTTTGGAGTTCAGTGAGCAGCCTACCTACCTTTTCTGATGTCTAATTACATTTGTAAATCTGGCCTGAAATGTTAGATAGGATTACCTCCTTGAACAGTAATAAATAAATAAATAACTCTGTCACTCTTTGAGAACATAAATGGTCTTCGGGCATCCTTCTTTGACTTGATCATTGTGTTTTCCTCCTTTCCTAATCTACAAAGATTATCAATTTATTTTAAACATGTAAGAAAATGTTCACCAGCTGTATGTTTCCAGAGTTAATGTAACAGAACTCAAATTGCCTCTTTCAAATTTGTGGTACTAATGATAATTGATATTATTGATTCACCTCATTAAATATGCTTGTTCTTTAAAAGAAAGACGTGCTTTACATATGATGTTTTAATGCATTATTGCTGGAATGAGGACAATACAGCTCTTGCTTTGAGAGGCAGATATAAAAAGAAGACATTTCCATCTCAGCATGTTCCCTTTGCTTGTCTTTCTCTCAGTTCCTGTGTCCTGTGTTCCCTCCCAGACATGACTTCATTATGGTACAGGAGAAACTGAACCCTCCCACCAGGTACAATTTACTCTGGAACAAAGAATCTCTACAAGAACCACAGCACTACATAAGTGAGCAGAGCTCAGGGGCAAAATTTTTATTAAAGAAAACCAGCACAAATGCTGTGCATGTCATTGGAAGATTTCCCTGCGGGCTACACAGGGACTTAGTTACAAGTGGTATTGTGCGATGTTGAGGGAAAAAGTCTGGATATGTGTTTAGCAACTGTTTCCAGTGGTCCTTACTAATCAGTATGGAAGTAGTACATCCTATCTGCTATTCCCATAATCACAGTTCCTCCAGACACCTCTCCTTATGAAGCCAGACCAATTTTTGCAGGGAGAGTGAAGGAATACAGCTAAACGCTTTGTTAGGAAAATGTTTGGAAAACCAAAATAGTTTAACTGTCAAAGTATGCAGCAAAAGCTTACAATTCGCTACAGCATTTGGGCATGTAAAGGCATAACAGAAGTAGTAGGCAAAACCAAACCATATATGTGGAGGTTTTTCCATGATTTCAAAGGAAAGGCTTTTTCATACTTAGAGATTTGAAAGCGACTGAAATGCCGTAAAAATACAGTGGCACCCAGCTTATTTATCTTAATTGAAAGAACCAAAGAATCATTTCTGTTCATCTTCAGAATGCAAAGTTATGTTATGTCAGGCTCAGACACTATGATGTAACAAATGATAAATTGTACTGCAGCAGAATGAAAAGAAAATGCTGTATTTGTATTTTACATACTGCACCAGCACTAAAAAGCCTGTCTTTAAGAAAAACAAAATGGATAATAGTGTGAATAATCCACAATCATACTGCAGTTTCAAAGATCTGTTTATGTCTGCCTCCCTGCAGCATTAACGATTAAATGTAGTAAATCAATGTATAACAATTAGCTTGGGATTACAGAATCCATTTGAATGCCAAGCAATGAGTCTTTACGTTAAGATGGAAAGTCAACTGCCATCCATTTATTATAAAAGTCTCTCTGAGAATCTGATCTAATGTAATATGTTGTCCAGAGTAGGTATAATAATCTAAACAGTGTTGCTAAAATTAGATATGGTAGTGTTGATAAGTTAAGTGCATTTTCAGCAGCATATTTTAGATGAAGGTTGTTTATTACTAACACTGGCTTATATTCAGCTCTAAAGTACTTGATAAAAATTCCTGGTGTAAAAAAAAGAATGTGTAATCACTCATTCATTAGTAATTCTTTATTATCTCATTTTCTCTTGGGAAAGAAAATATGTTGTACATATCAATCAATTGATCAAAGAATAATGTGAAAATCTTAATCATGGTAAATGCATTTTGAGAATATCAATTTAGGACTGGACCCATCAATTTTTACTGACATGAGGTGGCCTTTCAAAGTCAGTGTGACAATTTACATAAGTAAAGACTGTCCCTCTCAGCAAGGGCTTGATGGCCTGATACTCCAAAGAAGTACAAGGTAATTTTTTGATGCACCTGTCTGGTTAGCCTAATCTTCTAAGACTAGAGTTAATTAAAGTCAAATCATAATGGAAATTCAGCTTTTGTGCTGGATTTTTATTGGTAATTTGTTTCACTTTCCTTTTGAGATTTTCGAGCAGCATTAACCAGATAGCTTGTCTGACTCTGAATAGAACAAGATCCACCGTGCCAGTAAAAAAAACCACATGGGCAAACTGGGCTGAAACCGTGAAACAAACATAGATCAGGAGGACATTAATAAGCTGTCCTCCTGCTAAGCCTGGTTTCACCCTGTGTTTGCTCCATAGTCTCTGGGATCATGACTTAGCAAAGCAATGCTAGGAGTTAATGCTCTTGTAAAGCACGTGTATCTGCAGCAGAATCTTTTCCTTGATGGATGGATTTAAGGGTAGATGGCAGTACTAGTAAGTTTTACACAATGTTTGCTGCAAAGACCCCTGCAAGGCCATCTTGAAAGGCAGACAATGAATGTTGAGTCTCAGACACAGCAGGATCTGACTGGATCCTTTCAAACCATGAGATACGGATATGCAGGTCTCTCCAATCTTTATAGCTTTTACCCTTCCAGAGGGAGCATTATACTTGTGAAACCTTTACAGTAATTTTAGACCGTCCTCTCCCAGTAAAGTTTCTACAGTAGCACAGAAAAAGGCTGTCGGTGCTTTAAATGTGTGTTTCTGGGCACACAAATCTGTTATTTCTCCTGGACCAACTATGCCTACTGAATCCTGCTTGGATAATCCAAATGTAAAAATATACAAATATTGGCAGCCAATAGGGGGCTTTTCATCTCAAGCAAGAAAACAGAAGTAATTCTGATAGCTTTTCCAAGAGATGCCTGGTGGGGCTTATTTGCCAAAGTTTGAATCTGTAATAAACAGCCTACTGCTGTTTCTATTTTGAAGTCTTTATATTTAACATTCGTTGATGGATTGCCACGCACAGAATGTGTATAAACAAAGTGATGAGAAGAGGCCTTCCTTTAATTCTATGGTTTATGAAATAACTCAGAGCCAATGAAGTGCCATTTATCATCGGATGCTTTGTGCGAACAACACACATCAGTGGAGAAGAAAAAAAAAAACTTTAAAATGCCACCTGCTTTGTAGATAGGGATAGATGTTTTAGAAGATTCCAGTGTTTTCAGTGAAATTCAAGGCAGAATCTTTCATCCTTATTTTCTTCTCCTTGGAATTTTAATGTCTAGCTCTGCAGGCACAATCCTTCCATTTTTTTGGCAGGCATGAAGAGCTGTAACACAATAATATTACATTTAATTATATATCACACCTTTAGATTCTGATTACAGCAGACATATTTGAACTTGGTAGATTTTCTTATACGTACAGATATTGACATATAGTACGTAATGAAATGCATAGCTGTAAGGTAAACCTGGACAGCATGAGAAAGCATGAAGATTTCATGGTATCAGTGTAGGACTAGATGCAGGTAAATTGACACAAATATTCACGAGTTTTCTGGAGGGAAAGACATCAGCAATTACTAAATCTGGGTTGGATTCAGACATTAATTTTGGTGGTAAGAAGGAGAAGAATTTGAAAATATATAGAGAAAAAAGTTTAACACTTTTACAATGACTTCTACTGTTGAAGTAACATTTCTCCTTTGAAAAAAATGTTTATAAGTTTGTAAATGGATCAAATACCTTTTAAACGAGTTTGATCCAAAACAAAAGCAAATGCTTTGGTTTCTGAATTCCCCAAAATGTGTATTCATTTTGTTTTATGTTTGTCCACTAAGTAGAAAGTCTACTCTTTTTACAGCTCTGTTTATATTTTTCACCTATGATGTGCTGGAGTATTTCCAAACGAGCACCTGACAACTATACTCATAATCAGGTAGTCAGCATACAAGTCGTGACTTAGTACACATTATAGGTTTCATTTTCAAAACAAACCTATCCTGGAAATATTTAGAGCAGCAGTTCCTAAGCAGAGCACTTTTTAAGTTTTAGGAAGATATGGTCCTTGCAACTTTCTCTTTATTTCACCTGCTACACTGTAATAAAACCTAAAATATGTTAAATGCCTTTTTAATAATTTTTCTTGTGTGAGCAGAACGCACAACAAACTGACAGTTTGAACACATGCCAGTATAAGCATACGGGGTGTTAGTGGTGAGACCTTAAAATGCTTTAAGCAGCTTCATTTCACCATTTCTGATGCACAGAAAATCAGTTTTCTCCTTGAGGATGAACTTCGAAAAGTAACAGATAGGTAGACATTTTCCAACACAACACTTCTCTAACTCTATAGCTCCCCAAATTAATATTTAAGTCAGAATAATGGAACTCAATAAAATTAGCTCACACAACGTATACTTTCTTACCTCTGGGTAAAAATTATTGTTTCTTATTTGTGTCTTCTTTCTAGTCCCTATTGCTAATACACTGATTTTTCTTCTGTGGATCTGTAATATACCAAATGGTCTCTTCTAGTAACTTATTTAACAGAATAATATCTTGCAGTTCCTTCAGCTAATGATTTTATTTTTTTGTTAATACCTTAGTCCTAAAACCTTTTTGGGAGGCTTCCTAATTATGCTAGAAATTTTAATGAAGACTTGCTTCTTAGCATTAGTAAGTTCCTTTGTACATGCTGTAATATACATCCAGACAACCTGTTGTGTGTGTGAAGTGGTAGATGGAAGGGATATGATTCATGGGGCTTTGTGGGTCAGGTATCTCAAGCAATGTAGTGTAAGAGAAGCCGCTCATCTCCTCTGCTGGTTCTAGGCTGACGATCCCAACCCCTATTTCCAAGGCATTCAATAACAAAATTGTCACTGTCTTCAAATACTGCAAAGATAGTATACTCCTGCAGAAGCAATTATAACCGTGGCAAGAAATGTCCATCTTTCTGTTCATTCTCCTGTTGTACACAAAAAAGGTAATGAACCAATAAACTCTGGCCCACATAAAGTCACTGGCAATATTCACTGGTGTTGGTTGGTCTGAGATTTTTTTTGACAGCGCTCCTTAGCATACTTTTAGTATATTAACTAATATAGAAAATCACATCATCTGTCTCAGCCATATTAGTTATATAATGCAGTATAACTGATTAATAATATATTTTTTTCTCTTTCTAAACAGTTTTTTTATCTATTACTTTCAAATACCACAAATATATCACAGTCTATGCACTGCTCGTTGTATTTCGGTGTCAGTATATAAGTTTTGACATGGTCTTGATCTTTTAGAAGTTGATTGCAACTGGTAACAGCCAGTTCTGGGGAGGAAATTGGCTATAATTTACCTTTACAAATCAGTTTACATACTTTTTCAACAACAGCAGGTTAATGTGGTGGATGTACATGTTATTAATTATAAAACTGGAGTACACCCTCCAGCTGAAATTAATGAATTATGTTCTTTTGGGTGGGAGAAGTCTAGTGTGGCAGTTGAGATGTAGGGTCATGATTCCCTGCATCAGTTTTATAGTTGATTATGTTAGATCTGACAAGTTTTGTGCTGAAGCTAGAGTTTTGTTCATACAATAATGATACTGCTCTTTTTTGATTTTTTGTGCAACTTACTGGAGTCTTTTCAACCATTTTTCTCATTATTTGTTGGTATGTCTGGACCTTCCTTTTGTAATTATAGTGTATTTCTGAATGCTTTTCTTTTCGCAGCAATTCTGCAACAAGAACCCCTAATAATGTTTATTTTACTTAATTGGGAATATTAACAGTTTGAACATTAAATCAACTGTGTACTCTTAGGCCAAGTAATATTTTTTTCATGGCTTCCAAAGCATGCTGACCTTCTTTGCCAAATACTGTGATCCTGTGTGACTGTAAATAGCCAACAATGTAATGTCTTACTGAAAGTGATGAAGCTCTGCTAAGGTGATGACTACTGCTTAGCAGAATAGTCTGAACATTTAGAACTACAGGGATGCAAACTGAAAATGCAGAAAATGAGTTAAAAAAGAATAAGAGTAGGAACAGATGCTTTTCTCAACTATCCCTCTAAAATAAACCATTCAAAACATGAAGATATAAAAGCATGGAATTTGATTTTTGGCCAAGAAACAAAGTGAAGAATAATATCAGTTTGCTCACTTACTTTAAACAATAAAACATAACATCTTAGGGTTTTTCTCTATAGCTTTTGCTTTTCTTTAATCCTGCTGATTTAGAAGCCAACACAGCTAAAATACAGAAGGAAAAGACCTACAATTAGGATTTAAGCATATGAATGTAATAGTAAGAAACCAAAAATAGCACATTCTACTAAATTTACAGGAATGAGCTATACTTGTATAACACCTTTACACTGCAACTGTATGAGGGGTTATGCCAGTGTAATTATCCTAGCATAAAATTGCACTCTAATCAAAAAGTTAGGGCAAAAAACAGTGTGTAGATGAGGCTGGTATTTCAATGAGCTGAGATGTTTTTCTGTCAGCCAGTATACCTAAACATCAAACAAAACCCAAGCAATTATATACACTAATCCTTCCCAATGTGAAGTTGCAGCCCAATGTGAATTTAAAAGTACCAAGTTGCAAATCCTTCAAAAAGAGCATTTACAACTTATAATGGAAACTCCAACAGAGCTCTAACTGTAATAGTGTGACTACTGCAGTGATTATTCTTTATTGCCATGGCATTTACTGCTGAAATAGTGGTGGGCAGATCCTAACATTCTCAAAATTAATGTGCAGTAACATCCTCATGTGAGGTATTGCCCAAGGTATGGTGTTTTGAAGCGTAATATATCAAAATGATGATACTTCTCCATTTAAGTTGTTCTGGTCACTCACTCCATACAATTGCTGCTTCAAAGGTACTTTTCATAATTTGAGAATAAATATATATGGAATAGGAGAATCTGAAAAGCATTTTGATTCTGACTAGTATTAATGAGGACTTGGAAAATGCCAACCTATCTCCAGTAGAGCAGCTTTATAGCTGAGAGAACATTATGGCAGAGTGTTCCCTTGTAATGATTAATTTCCCCTTGTGAGCAATACACTTATGGCCCAAATCAGCAACTACTCCATGCTTAGAACTCATATTGTTTTCAGTCAAAATTCTGCTTGAAAAACAAAAAACATCAAGTCTGACAGCAATAGCCTGATGGAAAGTAATCACCTAAATATGAACAACAGTTAGAAGGTGGCATCTAAGAGAAATATTATAAAGCTCCATCCCACTAGCTTTTTTTCCTTTTTAATAGGAGAGAAATCACACAGCTGTTAGTTCAGTTTCTCTTATGTATTCATGCATAGTTGGATCAGTAGTGATACATAAGCTAAAATTAAGAATTTTTGTTTTGGTGGTTCAAAGTTCAGTCAGATCATGATGTTACTGCCGGTAATGCAGAAACACTGCATTTTTGAAATAGTATTTTAAAAGTATTTCATTTCTAATCTTTATGTCTTTACTGTAATACATTTTAGGGATGACAAGAATCTGGTCATTTTGTGTCCTTTAGGTGTAATACTCTGCCACACTAAAACATCTGTCAAAACAAAAAAACAACAACAAAAAACCATAACTAGTAATTCTAAGGGATGATGGAGTAAGCTGAAGAAGTAATATCTGCTCACCTGTCTTCAGACTGAAAGTTGGGCAAAAATATGAGTAGCTGAAAGAAGGGACAAGAACATGTGATAACAGCATAAGGAAGCCACCTAGAAGAGAAATGAGAAAAGGAAACAGACTTTCCCTAATATATAGGAAGCAATATAGTCACTATTTTACAACAAGGATGCAAAGGAAAAAATAAATTTTTTAAATTTTTAAGCCTTTATGCAGGTCCCAGTGAGGATAATTCTTTCAGCGTTGCTACTTACATGATGTTTATGTTGCAATCTCATACTAACAGGAGCTGTACTTCCTTTATCAATAGGATAATGTAATATATAAAGATTAAGGCCAGTTTAATAGCAGTCTTGTTAGAACCTGGTATCTGACATTCACTTGTGAATACGAAACAGAAAAAGTAAACTACACTTTTTGAGTTGACTGTAGGTTGGGCTGATAATTCCGAGCTCTCTGATTTTTCATTTCAGTCTTTTAAATTCTTCTATCCAGATTGATATTTGCCTAAAATAAATAAATATATTACTAACACCATTTCCAAACTCACATATGGAGTACACATTATTATATCCTGATACACTACAGGAATCATTAAAATAGTTTCTTGTTTAAATCGCATTCTCATGGCTTTAATGAGAAAAGCCTCTTACGCTGTGGACTTGCTATATATACTTTATTTTGAAAAATTCTTTTTTTAACCAGATGGTTTCTTTTAATTAATTCTTATCACAGAGACATCTTTGTCATAAAGTACTTCTAGAACAGATGAGCACAATTATATAAGTGCTTTTGTTTACAGGATTACTAAAAGAATTACTATTTCACAGGGGAAGCACTGTTGTAATTTTATTTTTAATTTTTCCAACATCCTTGACATTTAAAGGCATTTTTAAATTATTGCTATTGAATTGCAAAAAAGAAGGGTGTTAAATTTGTATCGATTTTACATGTGTGCTTACACTCAGAAAGATGGCATTTCAAAACCTTTTCTAAATATAAGTTTTCTCTTTCATAATAAACAAAAGTTCTATTGATGCTAGTATTTGAATATAGGAGAAATATTCCCTTGCATCACAAAGTCCTGAAGAATTTAAGAATGTATTTTCCTTCCACTTGTCTCTACAGACTGTATAGGAACTGTTATGCCATGAAGTTCAGACGGCTTTGACTATAAAAGCACCAAGTCTTTAACAACAAGAACAACCTTCATACTGAAGGTTATCATCTTCTTTTGCAATGCAAGGCATAAAAACATCCCCTTTTAAAGACAGCTCAAATTCGTAAGTATTTGTCACACAAGGTCAAAATCATGCCAAGTTTTCGTAGGCTTTGTAATTTTACTAAACAAAAACAGTAATTCAAGGTGAATATTGAAAAAAAACAAAAAACCCAACCCCCCGAATGATAATGTGCAAAGGCACTTGGGCATACGTTATGTAGGTTTCATGACAAGACACTGCTATTTTTACTTCAGATATGCTCCTGCTCTCACCTTCAGGTAGTTGAGGCTTTCTTGATCTAAAGATCAAAATTAACATCTGAAGACCACTGATGCCTCATTATTTGGTAGGATTTTTTTTGCTAAACAAATTATTCATTAGACACTAAGCTAAAGCCATCAAAGGAACCTCTTTATCACTGTCATTTATTACGAGATACACTGTAACTTCAGTTTTTTTACTACTTAATGGCTTGATTATATGTTGTGTGTATAATTTTATAAATAAAATAAGCCAGTATCTTTATTTCCAGAAGGAAAACTTACAATGTGCACTACTCCGGGGTCTCTGTAAGTGGGCACGCATCAGCTTTACAAGAATATTTCCTGAAAAATCCAAATCAATTCCCCTTATTCAAGGTAATTCAGTCATAGTGCCACTCATCACCAAGAAACCAGAAGGTATTTATTCTGATATGCCAATGTAAAAATAGGTATAGCAGATATTATCTCACTTGGGATGTATAATATACGTTATTGTAAATTGCTACTAGACTTAATTGGAAAGAATATGAAAGAAAATAACGTCTTATATTAGACTGTGTGATGTTTCAAACTAGAATGGTATGACAGTAGTTAAAAAAAATTAAAAAAAGGAAGTACTGCAGGCTGTCAAGTTCCCCTTCCCTTTGTTGTATTGGCCAGTCTTGACTCACCTGTCCCGGGCCCCTTCAGGGGACGTCTGTTGCGGGCCAGGCGGCAGTCCAGTGTCCGCATGGCGCCACGGGAGACATTTTGAGGGTGTTTCGCTGCGAGGAAATGGCGGCCCCGCGCGCAGGGCATGCTGGGAAGGGCCGCGCGGCGCGGCGCTGCAGGCGCCAGCGGGAGCAGCGTGCGGCGCCTCAGGGCTGTCCGAGGCCGGCAGGGCCCTCGCGGCGCCGGCGCCTCGTCCCCCCGCGGCAGCACGAGGACGCGGCGGAACGCCGGAGGCGGCGACGGGCTGCCGGGAGGTGAGGCAGCCAGGGCGGCGGCACACCCGTGAGGCGTCCGGGCAGAGCCTCGCCTGGCGCCTTCAATGGCGGAAGGGGCGGCGTGTGCTTTGCTGCGCGGCTGTTACCCTCCGTCCTGTGAGGCTTTGGGAGAGAAGGTCTCTCCTCCAAAAAACAGTTGCTCTTCTTCAGATTTTGGTCCCTAGAAAAATTTTTTTTTTGGTAGGCGTGGTAATAGAAGTTAAGCAGGGTAGGTTTTGAGAAAAAAGCTACTTTGTGCTGTTTTTTCTACTTTAAGCTTTTGTTTGCAAAGTAGATATTTATTTATTTATTTATTTGCAAAGTAAATATTTTACGTTTTTATTTAGAAAATAATTTCATCTGATACAAAGTTAATGAGAGAAAAAAAAACGATTCTGTTATTAGGAGAACTTATTTCATTATTGGGTCAAGTGTTACCCTTTTGGCATTGTGCATTACTTACATTTGTCAGTCCTGTCAAAGTGTCAAAGGGCAGTTGCGCATGCTGACACTACATCGTATTCACTGGCGAGTATTGCATCGCGGGGATGTGTCATGACGGCAGCGAAACACTTCGCAGGAGACCCGGCTGCTGCTCTCAGCAGCGCCGTTGTCCCACTGAGTCAGGGGCTTGTGCTTGGGAGGGAGAATCTTTTTTTGTAGTCCAGTTGGATGGAGGAATACAAAAAAATGGAAGTAAACAGTCTTCATCTTGAACTATGGTGCAAGAAAAAATGAAAACTGAGTCTTTGCTGGCATGAATTAACAATAAAATATCAGATTTAAGCAGCTGGAAGATGAAAATGTTTCTGGCCTTATAGATGGTGGTGATTTCAAAGAGTTTAGGTCTGCTGTATAAATCCTCTGTTAATGTGACAGGTGATCAAGGAGCTTTTTCTTGTTTTGGTTTAGTTTCCATGTGTTTATATGGAATGAGGCTAACAATCTGATTTATTATGTTTTGTTGGCAAGCACAAAAAATGCAGCTTAAATGCCTACTTTTTTGTTTGTTTCTGTGACTTTAAAGTCCTGAAAAGTGTCATGTAGAAAGGAGAAACTAGTAGGACATTTTTTAAACATGAAGCAGAGTATTCTAGTTCAGATGAGCCTGCTTTTAAAGGGAGTTTAAAAAAAAAAAGTCTAAATCTGGACTCAGAAACAGTTGTTTAAATGGCTGCTGCCTAACAGGCTTCATATACGTTGCTCTGATCAGTGAGACTGCAACTAATGATTAAAGCTCAGTGTTTCTGAGAATTGCACTGCCATACTTTCTCAGCCAGACCAACATGTCTGAACTGTGACCAGAGGAGCATGTTCACAGCCAATATCCATATAATCGCATAACATGGCAGATATTATCTGATCAAAACTTTGAAAGGAGTAAAGTCAAAACAGTTCAGATCTCATTTCCAAAGCCCTAATGAGCGATTATAACTGTTACAGTACATGAAATATTAGGCTCTTTCAGTGAAGCTAATTTAAAAACTAAATATTTAATAATGTATTTACTTTTTTGTATAGCTTAAAGAAAAATATTGCTGAATATAAATCTACAGAGATGAAAGTGCTGATAGTTCATGTTTTTCAGGCAATAAAGGCTATATATTGATGACCTGTCCTGTTTTCTGTTCTCCTCACAAGTACAGCTGGTATAACTTGGACAAAATGGAACATATATATAAATTCATTGTTTCTGTATTTTTCAGTAACCGAAGGTCAGGTATCCATAGCCTCATCAAATTCCTGCCAAAGTCTTTCCATCGCTATCTGACTTTAACTGGCCATAGAACTTCAAAATACTGGGTCAGTTACTGACTAGGTAAATCCCCTTTGGAATATTGGTTCCCCGAAATCAGTTTTTTTTTGTTTAAGTGCCAGAGGACTCTAAGTTTTCTTTTTTTCTTTTCCATTGCTGAAATGGGTTTGTAATAACAGTGAAAATGGGGATGAAGAAACAGGCTTTAAAAGCAAGCAATTACAAATGGTTTGCATGGAATATGGATAGGCTTTCACAGTATAATAAGTATTTTGAAGGAATACGTACCATAATTCTCAAGTGTGACTGCACTGCAGAAAAGCTAAGACATTAGTTAATCTTTAATCATTCCCATGTTAATTTAGCTTTGCTCCCTCTACACCGAGGAGACTTCTAAAATAGGACATGTGCCACGAATTCTCCTTGGAGTACTAGTTAATGCACTAATCAATTTCCTCCTTCAGCACACATGTCCCTCTGAAAAATTTAGCCAAAATACCAGCCTGATTCAGAGAGTGAAAAGTAACAGGACTTTCTTTTGTGATTAATATTATAGATGGTTCATTGAATAAGTTGAAGAGCCCTAGAAATCAACATAAATGAAAATGAAAAGCCCTATTGTTCTATCAAGTAAAGCTAGAGAAATTAGAGTCAAAAGAAGCAGGCACCTCAGTAATGAAAAAATGTAAAAAGAAATATACAGCTCAACAGTTTCCTGTATGATACGATTTTAATTCATTTCTTGTTCCTTGGACAAGGTGATAACAGTGTTCCAGTTTAATCCAATAACCTATCTCCAAAATGATCAGTGTTCTTATTTCAAGCCTTGGTTCCTTTCTGCTTTGATTCAGCTCATATGGTTCTTACCCTTTGATTCTGTGCTCACCTCTTCTCCATGCAACTTGACCTTTTGCAGCTTTTCTCCCCCCTCCCATTTGCCACACTCCCTTTCTCCTCTCTCTTTCATCTTTCCATACATATTAACTCAGCAGGATTTTTGCTCTAACCTTAATTTTCCTGCATCCCAAAGCTTCACAGCTAAAAGGTTGCTGCTAATCCTCTTTCTATTTCTCTTTCTTTATAGTGTGTTTTATTCATCCACTTTCATTTCCTGAAATACTTTGTATACATAGACATTTACTCAGACTTGTGTATTCTTCAGAAGAAACCATTTTTCTAAGCCATTTTTAATGCATTTTGAGGATCACCAGAGGTGACAAATGTAGAACCGTATCTGTATGGGGAAGTTTTCTTATTGTAATCTTTTTTTTGATATATCATTAAAATAATACAATGCTGTGGAAAAAGTTGCTCCACAGCAATCAGGCAGATGAAATCACTTCTGTTTACCACAGAGGAGGAAGGGAGATCATACCGCCCTTCCAAATCTGTCACAAAATTCAATAAACAACATACAGATGAAAGTGTTTATAAACAAGTCATTTTTTCAGTACGTTAAACACTTTAAGCTAATTCTGCAGGTCAACTTGCGTGAATTTGGAGATTATTTAGGGGGCAAAGGTGCTTAAAACTGTTCTAATGTGACACAGTTGTAGGGCCAAGAAGGACTACCCCTTCGTGACAACTTTAAGGTAAAAGGCTGGCGAAAGTCTCCTTTGAACCCACAGACGCTGTAGTTTCATTCAGTGTTACAGATGGGCTAGGCAGAATAGTCCTTGAGGAAGAACTCTAGAAAAAAGCAAAGCTAGAACAGAAGTTAGAGCTTTTTGCACAGATGGCCACCTCCATAGTAAAGAGAACAATCCATGGGAGAGGATTAGCTTTGACCTTTTTCAGCATGAAGGATAATGCTTGGAGAAGGCTAGGAAAGATTTTTCCACACTACCAAATATTCTGAAGGTTTGTACTTTTGGATATTAGTATTGAAGACAATATTGCACAGAATGTTTTCTCTTATATGGAAACTCACTCTCCTGGAATTCAATGAATATTTTTAAGCACTAACACTTCCTTTTTATTTATTTTTTAGTTGAATTTATTAACCATTTTCAAAATGACAGAAGTTAATAATCTGAGTAAACTTTATATGCTTACTTGCATTAAAACAAACAGTCCCTATAGGATATAGCTATGTAAATTCTCTGAGACCATAAAATTTAACGCAATAAAATAAATGCAAGATAAATAGATTCTTAAAAGTTTTAGAACATGTTCTAAAGAAATGAGTTACATGGAATCCTCAACCTACTGAAGTGAAAAAGCAAAATTCCCGTTGACGTCAATGAGATAAAGATTCCATCCTACACAGAACAGTTACAAATGGGGAAATGAAAGCTGTTTGCAGGTTGCCCTTCAGGTGAGCTTTCTCACTAAATGTTTTGACAGTATCACAGACAAAAAATTGTCCCTTCCTTTATTAGGAACAGTTTACCAGCTGGTGAAGGATTGGGGTATTATGTAATTAAATTCATTCACTCACTGACAGGACACTAAGATGGTCGGTGCATGCACAGTGCACTTCACAGGGGGGAAAAAAAAAGAAATCTTGTGAAGGATGATGATCTGCCAGTCCCATTTGATCATAAATGGGACAGACAGGGCATTGCTCTGTGATGTCTGATTCAAAACACCCACAGAGTACTTTGTCGTGGAAGTCAGTTTTCCTGCCAATTTTCAAAGAAAAACAAGTTGAATCAGAACTACCAGGTTTTGTATGTCTTCTGCTTCTTCCACTCTACTTTTGCATTTAAGCATGTGCTTGTAAAATATGAAGATATCACATGACAATTTGTAACAATGATATTGTAGGAAATAATTCCCCTTTGCGTTATTTGCTGTATTATCTTTTCACCAAGACTCATGTCAATTACCTTGATTTTCAAAGGTTTTACTTCAGAGGAAATTTTAAATATCTAAACCCCCATGCCACCAGAAAATAGTGATACTAATACTAAAAAATTGTTCCTTTTAGTAAACTCCCATTAGGTAAATGCATATTGTTGTCTGTACTTCTGAAAGGAAAATAATATCTGCAAAAATAATAAAAATAGCACCAGGTGACATACCTCCCTGCATAGGAATGCAAGAGAACAACTACAAGAAAAATCATCCATTCTTCAGTTTTGCTTCATTAGGTAAGGGTGGTCATAGTCTCCATTTTAGGTTTGACAAACACAAAGACCATTAAAATGATGTATTCAGCCTCTTTCTCAGCCTTTTTGTAACATCTAGTGGAGAGGTTTTCATGATGGGAAAGCCATGCTATGAGAGAGTGGTTAGAGACACTTTTGAGGGAGGAGAGAGGAAATCTTTTACAATTCTAATTGAGAATTTCTCCTGTTTCCTTTCATCTTCTCTCTGCAAGAAAGGAGAGAAAATTCCAGTACTTAAAGTTTCAGTATCTCTTGGCCAGAAAAATTTTGTTTGTCCTAGAAAAGCTTCTGATGAAAATCTCTTGAATATCTCCAAAAGCTTTCATATGTCCATATCTATGTGTTTTCTTGTTCTGAGACTTGTGTATGTAAATGCCTATGTATTTCTTCAGTAACAGTATTAGCTAGCCTACAGTATTTGCCACATTCTTCCTGTAGACTTTATATAGGGCTTGAAACACTGGGGCCCTAGGAGAACTGCACGTCTGATATGGCATGAAAATAGCTTTTTAAAACCAGGCAGCAGATCTACATGAGCACACAGGAAGGAATCATGGACTTGTAATGTCTTGTGAACATTGCCTTTGAAATGTCCTTTATTAAAATAGTTAATATTAGCATAAGCACTTAGTCAAAGGTAATGTCTAGAAGTATTTTAACATAAATAGAAATGAATTTAAATTGGAATGTATGACTGGAAACATTTGGAGATACAGAAGACTAGAATTTGGATCAGTACAGTGATGACTGGGTTTATATCTGAACATGTGAGCCAGGGTGCAAGATTAAACACTTATGAATGTTAGAGAGCTTGGGAGCTGATGGTTAGTTCTGTGCCTACTTTTTAGATTAGCTCTTTTTTCCTCTCAGGATATCTTGACCTGCTAAATATAGTAACTTTTTCAGTATATCTAAGATAGATTTTCTAACTTTGTAGATATGCCTTCTCAGTTAGATTTGATTAAGAGGGTTTTTTTTTTTATTTGTTTTTCTTGGGCTTTGGAAAGCAATTGAACATCCTAGTTTGATAGCGTTGTAGTTAATTTTTAGTTTGTCTTTTTCTAACAAGCTGTTACATACTTGGTCTTAATGTACAAATAGAATAAAAATATCTTCTCTTGGTGTAAGCTTGGAAGTGGAAAAAAATAAGACTAATGTCATTCCTGCCAGAGTATGAAATGTTAGCTGGGTTAGCGATCATTATGTAATCTGGTATATAGCAAACCATGTTAGATTAGAATAGTATTTTCCTCCCCTCCCCAAAGGATTTCATTTCTTAAAGCTGTTACTTTACATGTTAAATTTAAAACATTTAAATGTTATCGCTTCCACCAGCAGCAGGTGGAAAATGCTCATATTATCCCAATGTCAGCAGATACCCTCTGAAACAAATTAAGGATAGCACTGATGATCTGCATTATTGTTGAAAACCTGCAGAAAATGTTTTCTTATTTATCCAGGTGTCTGTTTTATGTGAATCTACATGAGACTGGATTTTCAAAGTCTGCACAAAATTACACATTAACTTAAGTATGTGCAGTAATCAAACTAACAGTACTTGTGGGAGGGCATTCTTATCTTGTGTTTTTGTTTTAATATTTGAAAAGCCAATCCAGTACACACTGGACCAGATCATGATTTCCTGTTGATCACCTTACAAAAGGCTACAGGAAAATCCATTCCCCCCCCCCCGCCCCCCCAAGAATATGTGGATACTGTCATGGGATATTGATTGAAGATAGTGAAAGCAGTCTAAATGCTACTGTTCAAAAAGCAGCATAAGATCATGGCGTTTCAATGGCCTAAAAATTGCTGCTTATTAGAAGAACTCTTAGAGCATCTAAGAGCTCTGAGCATCTGTGAGAGTACTGAAATTGGAACTGTCCCAGATGGCCCTGATAACAGTGGTGGGTGAATGAAGTATATCGATGCCACCTCAAACACATTGATCCAATTACACAGAAGCAAGTGAAGTTCACACGAAACATAGATTCTGTATCTGTTGTCACTTACAAACATTTGGAGGGTTGTTTTTTTTTTTTTGCCTTTCTTCTTTTTGAGTCTACTTTTTTTGGAGGAAAATTGAACATAAACATATGAGCCAAATAACTGGAAAGAGCAGTGGGAGAAATGTGCTATATTTGAGTACTCTAGTATGGACTCCCTCCCTTTCAAGGGGTCTGTTTGAATTTCCATATGTCTGCCTGGAGTAAACAGGATTATGATATTATAACCATGTTACTGAATGCACCATAACATCTGAGGATATTTCTATCAAGTTGGACAGAGACAATGTAAGTGCCTGGATCTATTGGGCAAGTCTTGCTATGCCACCCAAGCCTCGAGGGCATTTCACAGCAGTCTTACAAAAAGAATATTTCCATACCTAGCATACTGACAATTATTTTAATTTGTTTAAATTGGCATAGCCCTGTGGACAGCTTATTTAAAAGCTACACACGCTATTATGTGTTCATTTCCTAAAGGTATTTTTTCTGCAGGCACATTTGGAGTTGAATTAATTATCATTCTAAAAGGTACTTTTGCAGTCAGGCTAGTTTAGCCAGATGAAAAAGCTCTGTGTGGGAAAAAATGGTGATTATAATTTGGAGTCCGTAATGGTTTACAAATGTCAGCTCAGTTAGTCTTTTATGGAAAGCATGCCCATTCTCCTGAAATCAACTGAAGCAAATCTTTAAATGCTATTAATTGAAACTGCTTATAGTTGTCTTTAGCATCACTGGGTGCCCACAAGCTTCTCAAATATATCTACACGTTCCTCCTTTAGATTGCAGAAGCTTTTTTGCTAAATTAATTATTCTCTGCTTTTTTAACTGATCTAAACATTCAGTGCCTTTTTATTGAGGTCTGTCCTTTCCCAAGTTCCGATAAAAGTAGGTGGTATCTCATAACCTTGCACAACCTTTAACAAGGGCAGTAACACCAAAAATCTTTCTTGTTGGAGAGGATTCAGCATGAGCAATGTATTTCAGTACTTAAATTGTGGCCAGATATAGTCACAGCATTACTGTATTTTAGATTCAGAAGGGGAACACAACCTGGGCAACATACCTTCAGGAACCAGTGTGAATAAGGAGGTATTCTGTATAGATTATTTAGGATATTCTGGCAGAGGGGCTAAGCCACTTTTTAGTACTCTGTACATTTTGTTCCTGTATGGAGAAGAAACAAAGGGCTGTGGTTTCTCAACAGCTCCAGTGACTCTTGGGATATGCTATGCTGCTCATCACCTCCCCTGTGCCCCCTTTACCCCCCCCCCAAGCCTGTTTCTGCTGGTTTAGTATGCTGACTTCGAATGGTCAGACAAGATTTAGAGAAGGGCATGACAAGGCATCAGATTATATCGGCTTTAACTGGAATCGCGCATTTATAGAAAATCCATGCAAACTAGTTTTTCTACTTTATTTGAGGATTCCTGATTTATAATTACTTTGTAATCTCTGAGCAAGTTTCTTGAATATTTCTTTCATAGAGAGCTTCTAAATGTAACACAGCATTGGCTCAGTTCTCTGTGCAGTTTTATAGGTAAAAATTTATATTCATTTCTCCTTGTTTAAAAAAAAACCCACAAAACTCTCCTTTGGGAAATCTTCAGTTGGATTCTCGTCATGCTCCAGTCATCTCTATCCTGTCCCACCGTGGAAATGTCAGAGATCCTGAATTCACTCCAGAGCTCCACAATATATCTTCTCAGAGTTGTTTAGCACAGGTGTTTCTGTAATGATGATACATTTGGAAAAATGGTTTGTTTAATGGTCCTCGGACTCATACTTCCATCTGTGATGATGGTAATATCAAGATAGTGAACAGTGATTAAATGCCTTTAAAAATTAGAGGTACCAAAAGTAAGCCTAGAATTTCTTGCTTTCATTTATGGCCCTCTTTGTACTTATTTTATTTGTAAGAGAAAATGCAGCTGGTTTTAATTTCAAGAACAAGATAAATCAATGGAACCTGTGACTAAAAGGGAACAAAAGGGTGAAAAATACAGAAGTTTTCCACATGGCAAATTCCCAAATACTGAGCTGTTAAAAAAAAAAAACGCAGATGAAATAAGCAAAGTACTCATGACAGATGCAAAACTTGTTCAAAGAGTGGAAATATTTGGGTGGTAAAACTTGGCTGAAGATTTTGGAAGAAAAATGTATCAAAATTTTCATTCTTCTCTAGGAACAAGTTTTCACTGTTTATAAATACAAGACTTAGTCATGCCAGTTAATCTTATGAGTTGGTCCTTTATGCATTTGTGGACTGGGGCATGGTGCACTACTATTTGTATCGGTTTAGTAATTCATGCTCATGCAAACACATTTTAGTCCATGTGTACTTAGACCTGGGCTGTTTAACATAGTCAAAAATGACTTGGAAAAGGAGCTGAATGCTGAGGTGAAGAATTTCAGAAAGATCTTTCAAGACCAAGTAAATAGGCAATAAAAATAGCAAACTATAGATAAATGTAAAGTGATACATGAGGTATGGGGATCCTACATATTGAAAATAAGTTCTGAGCAGACCATTGCTGCTCAGTAAAAGTAGTGAGACCCTGAAGTTATGCCAAACAGTGGCATAACGTGAGCTCAGTGCTTGGCAGCAGACAAAAAAGTGAAGCAAATCTTAGGAACTAGTCTAGCGCTTGTTCTGAATCTAAGAACAAAACAGAACATAATTGTATAAATGCATGAGTCATCTACAGATTTTGAATAAGTGTGCAGTTATGGTTTCCCCACCTCAAAAAGGATGATATTAGAACTGAAAAGAGTTCAGAGAAGGGAGTGTGATTTGAAGATACAGCTTCCCTATAGGGTACTGTTGGGCAAGCTGAGACTCTTCACCCTATAGAAAAAAAGAGACAACTCGGAGAGAATAAGGGACTATGAAATCATGACTGAAATGGAGAAGATGGATGAAGGCCCACATTGGCTTTCTTTTCTAATACTAGAACTAGAGTCTGTGAAAGAGTTAATGGAAGGCAGGTTCAGAACAGACAAAGGAAGTTGGTTCTTCTTGCTGCAGCTAGTAAATCTATGGAAATTCTTATTGAATGATGTGGATGCATAAAGCTCATGTGGGCTCAAGAGACTGGATGGAGATTGAAAGAGATTTGTTGTGGGTTAATAAATAGGCAAATGACAGCGGGCCCAAAAGAGTGAGTCAAAAATGGGTTGGAGGCTGGGAGAGAGAGGGATATTAAGGAAGGTGTCATGTGATTGTTCTTACTGTTTCCTGGGTAGCCACTTGTAGTCCCTGTTGGAGAAAGAATACCAAGCCAGATGGATGCTTGGTCTGAATCAATACAGTCATTCTTATTTTCATGAACTATTTATTGTTTGAGGTTGCTTAGGGAGACTAATAGTGATGAAGATCCATAGCAGTGGCCAAATGTTTTCAGTCACGCTTGGAATATTTCTAATCAACACAATTTTTATTTTTATTTTTTTTTCAGTAGTCTAAATGGCAGAAGAGAAATACAAGGGTTTTGAGAAATAAAATAAATGAAGAATAAATTTTTCTGGGTGGACCATTAGAATAATGGAAATAGTCTTTACTGTTTGTGACTCTGCATTTCAAATGTTTTCAAGCACGTCAGTATTTCTCAATTAGTAGTAATCAGAACTGGTCTATATTACTTCTATCAAATTGTGTATTATGGCAAATAATGTGTTTAACTGTTAAGTTTGAAAATGTTCATTAAATTGTAGATATATTTCAGTGTAAGAATATGTTCAATCCTGGAGGACTTCAACAAAGAGATCTGAAATACAAACTTCTAAAAATATGTTTGCAAATGTTAAAAATTGCAAGTAACAAAATTGTATTGCAGCAAACATTGCTAGCTCAGTACAGCAGCATATATTTGAATCAGCTATACCTGGATCTGCATTATAGGTTTGTTAGGTTTAAAAAGAAGGGGGGGGGGGAACATCCTCCCCCCTCCCCCCCAAAAAAAAACCCCCCCACCTTACTGTATGTCTCATTTCTCCCTTAGCCTGAGACTTTACATTTTTCACAGAAAATAAAAATTCCAGGCAAGCAATTGATCACATAGTATGCAACAGTGAACATCGCTCCAGAATTATTTGCTGTCTTAAAAATGTCATTACAGGCAATGTACTGGAGACAAAGGATTCTAAGATTTAGTAACTAAATTGGGGAAAAGATACATTCTAGTCAAGGTTATGAAAACCACCATTTCCTCTAAATAAAAAAAAAAGAAAAGAAAAGCTCAAGCTTCTGCAAATATTATCCATTACAAATACATCCTGCTGAGTGATTTTTTTTTTTTTATAATGGAGATTATGTCTTCAAATCCAGAAGATGTGTGCTGCCATGGATCTCCATTCTTGTTGCATTAGTGGGGTGGATGAGAGTGCTGCCAAACTTGCAATATCAAACAGCAGTTGTGGAATTTTCTAATGGCCTCTGTTTTCACTGGGAGGTACTACCTTGTCAAACTCTCTTCTTAAATACACACACTCACACCCTATGTCTGTCAGTTTTGACCAAGATGGTATATTTTGTGAAAAACAGAAAGCTCACTGGCTCACATCAGAAGAGCAATAGTCTCCATGCTGGGCTAGGAAAAGGAAGGTGGAACCTGACCTCAGGTTCCTGCTGTATGTAGGACTGGGTCTTGCGCTTTCTAAGAGAGTGATGTTTAGGCCACTGTTTATTGCTCATTTAAGCAAGAGTAGGGACAGTCAAGGCAGATAAGTTTTTGTTTGTTTGGTTTTTAATGATTTCTCTTCCTCCTCTGTTGGAAATTTTACCCTGCAAACTCTTTCTATAAAAATACAGAAACAATCCATGCTACTATATTGTGCATGAATCTGTAAAATGTGCAGTGCACCCACCTGCAGCTAGGATGTGATCAGAATTTGTTACAGTAATTCTTCTGTGTCTGAGTTTGGGCAGTATATCATGCACTTCCAATATAAATGCTTCAGCAAACACTCCCCAATTCTTCCTTGTCCCTACTAGTTGTCAGTTGTGCATTTAAATATAAAATCTATTCACTTTCAATGTATACCTCTAGAGATATGTAATTGATCCTCAGAGGAGGGATTCTCAGGGGGATAGAATGCTAAGATCTAACTTGCTAAGGCTGTGAATGAGGTATGATAGGAAAGGACTAACTTCAGTGACCCAGGAAGTTTTTTCCCCATGTTGCTTCAGGACGGATGTAATTTTACTGCTTTGTTGAAATTGAAAATTAGGGAGGTTCGTACATGAACACATGCACCTATACACACTCCAAGGTGACCAGCAAGTTAAGCGTATTTTCACAAGGCTCTTTCCTTTCTAGTTGCTAACATTCTCCTTCAGGATGGCTCACAGAGTTCACACTCTGCAGGTGTGTTACTGAGGATTTGCTTTCTGATAATGTTAACACAGGCTATTGAAGAGGAGCAGTGAGCTACATGGTACAGTCAAACTGCTCTGATTATCTTGCTATACCTTGAGTCTTACCTTCTCTTGTTCTTAGCCTGTAATGGCTTCCAGAACTGCTCATCCATTCCCTTAAGAACAGAATACTTCTGTGATCTGTATGAAAACTAGCTGTAACTCTTTAAGATCTGGATTTATTAAAAGACTCAAACACCTAAATATTAACTCCTGGTACCTCGCTGTAAAATAGGAATCCAGAATCCTTTGTAAGAGTCTGTTTCCTATACAGTTTCTCTGGAGTTAGTTGCTTCAGAACTAAAATCTAATTCACGCAAGATGGCAATAATTTGAGTTTGTGAGTACTAAATCCTGTGAACTCCAGTATATCTCATAATTCACTCACTTCTAAAATTTGCATGCCATCTTCAGGGCTGGAGGCACCTATACTCAACTTATACTACAGACTCACAGCTTGTGATACGCTTTTGAAGATAGATGCTTAAGAACATCCTCTTAGAAAGCAGCATGCACTGATGAGATCATGCATCCAGGCAGTGGGATCCTGAGCTCAGTGCTTTCCATCACGGAAGAATCATGTTCGTAGCCATCAAGACAGTAGCTACCAGTCCCCTCTGCAGAAACTGCATGATTGTGAGGAAAAAAATAGTTGAAAATATCTTGAGATAGAAAAAGAGGCAAAACTTTGAGGATCCTGTAGCCCAAAAGCCTTCTGCCACCAAGGAGGTAGATGCCATTTCCAGTGTCTGCTCCTTTAAGTCTTCCTCTATTATATAGTAGCAGGGATATAATGGATTAGATATAAATAGTGTCAAGTGCATAAACAGGAACCACAAGACATTTATCAGAAATATCAAGAGCCTTTTTGTCAACTCTTCGTGTGGTTCCAGGAATCCTTCATTTTCCTTAAAAATTATCCTTTAGGTTAATGCACTAATAGTACCAAGGTTCATAAGATCAACAAGTGGACATACTGAGGTATATAGAAGGAGGGAGTGTCTCTGTTTTGATAATATAGCCTAAGATTTCAAAGACTAAATATTAGTTTTAGACTTGCGAGCAATTTCATCTATTTGCTTTATGTGTCAAAACACTCAAATAATTTTCTGTGCTTGTTGCAGGTCACTAATTTTTCAGGGAGTGCTCTGTGCTTCTCAGCTGGCTGTATCATTAGTTATAAACTTTCCTTTTTACTGTTGGGAGTTTCATTTTGAGCTACCATTAGATGCAGGGTTTGTTTTTATTTTTTTTACCTTTTCTGCTTTTGGTTTTGTTCTGTTTTAGTTTTGTTGTGTTTTATTATAAGCCTCTATTGGCTCTTCTCAGTCTCGGGCTAGGAGAGCTGAAGTTGCACTGTGCGTGTATGTACTGTTATGAGACTGCCACATTATGTTGGATTTCTTCTCTAATATCAGTACATGAAGTGATTGAGACTTTTCCAAGTGAAAGCTAGAATCAACTATTTTGTCTTTTGGCAAAATCTCAACAGAATGTCCCAGAATGACATTACACTATATATAGATATATATAGACAACATAATAATGTATGACTAGGTTAAATGTAAAAAATCAAAATACCCCCCCCCAATCCCCTAAACAGATCAAAAACCCTTCTTTTCAACCAGTTGAACTTTGAAGCTGAAGACACTGGTGTGTTAGCCAAGAAGCTACTGGAAGATCACTTGGATCTTTCCATTCGATGGAGAACTCATGGTCAACTGAGCTTGTTTGTCAATATACAAAATATATTCAGACCCTACAGTCATACGGTTTTGTTTATCTCATTGTGGTGCCCTTTGAATAAGAATGATTTCTTCTCTTTATCCATTTGGTGGCTCTTCAGTAAAATAAAGCTGTTTTCTTATCTGATGGCACATACCTTTTCTCATACCTTAATTTGTCTCCTGATCCTAAGCTTCGTTCACAGCTAGCCTGTTCAATGTATCCATGACGTTAACTGTCTACTCTTTTTTTTTTTTTTAAATAACTGCTATCAATTCTAGCTAAAATGCCCTCATATGTATCATTGCTGTGACTTGACTTTTCCCTTTTGCTTCCTCTTGACAGTTGTCTTTCCGCTGAGGCTTGGGACCTTTGCCTGTCATTGCCATCCCAAAAAGAAGATCTTTGGTTCACTAGAAGGTGATCCTTTATCATGATAATTCAGTCATTTTCATGTCAGATGAAAAAAATAAAGAATATTCTTTTTTCTCTAATATTCTCATTGGGCTAATACAGATAATTATAGACACCTTAGGTGATGTTAATGCAGACTGCTACTTGGCTTTATTTTCTCCTTTTATCCAAAAATATTAAATGTTATTATTAAGATAGAAAAAAAGAGCTGAAGTAAAACAATTAACAGGTAATTTAAATGCAGCAATACTGTTGAGAATTAGGAACTGTACTGAGCAGCTCATTGTGCTGTAACCAGCAAAATTGAATTCAATAACAAACTGTCAATGTACGGTTTTAAGTAGCCTTATTGTACCATAGCACTTTCAGAACAAACTTCTGAAAATGAAGAATTAAGATGAAGTTTCATATAAGTGTAATACTCCCCCCTTCCCCACCCCAGCTAAATTGCCAGTGGACAGCAGAAATGCATCTGAAATTGTCAGCTGCGCTTGCTGTTTGAAGTATAATAACTCTTACCTTGAAGAAAAAAAATGGATTTAATGTTAGAGCTGGCTCTGCAATACAATGAATTGGCTTTACAAGGAATGCTTTCAGATGAGCAAGATAGCGCTGTGCAGAGACTGTGAACCAAGGTAATACTATTCTGCACTGATATCCATGCAGCACAGTGCAGCATCCACACAGTGTGGGAAACCAGGCAGAGGTAAGAACAGGGTGTAAAGTACACAAACAAGAGTTTCCCTATGTAAATTCTGAAGTTTTGAATTTTGACCTATGCTACATCCTTGTTTCTGTTCCATATGAATCAAATGGTAAATGTTCGGACATCATCTCCAGATAGACAAAGGAAAAGAAGGGTTAGGTTCTCACAACTTGCTTTAAGAGGGAAAGGTTGAAATTCAGTTTCATCCTTTACCTGAGGAAAGCCGAACACTCAGAGCAATCTTTGAGAAGAATACTTCAAGCACCAGGGCATACTAGAACTGAAGTGTCTCTCAGGCCATCTTTTGGAGATACTCCATTATGAAATGAAGCAAAAGCATTGTGTGCTTTTGTTTGGATAAACATTGCAAATGGCTGGACTTTTAATTAGATATTCACCTGGGTTCTAGTTCCAGTGAATGCTTGTGATAAAAGTGGACCTTTGTTGAGAAAGAGGTTGAAAGCTCTTCCTATGCCCCTTTTCAAAACACTGAATTGTACCATGCTGTGATACACTTGTTCATGATACTTGTCCTCTCAGTTGAACGTGGAAGTCAGTCTGAGTGTGGAACTGAGCATTGCTGCAAAAGGCAACATAATGCTGCATCTGTATGGATGTGAGAAAGCTCGATCTAAGCAGGCAGTAAGGAAGCAACAGCTCTCCCAAGTGCTGTCACTGGCTCCTTTTTTACAGTGGGGGGGAGAGTTTTGAAGTGAGCACTAGAACTAATTGTGCTAAATAGAGCTTCTCCAAACAAGCTTCCAGCAGCTCTGCACAAATATCTTGATAGCTCTGCCTTCACATCCCTTGAAAGAGGAAGGAAATGAAGCCAGGGATTCGTTCATTCTCAAGTGCCTTTTCAAGCCAACCAAAACTCAAATGTAGCAAACATAAAATCCTGTTAATGGAGTAGGGATGACTGAAAAAGTATGTTTTGGTGCATTTATTAAATAAATAAGAAAACCCCCAGCTTTAGAAGTAGGTATATGTTGCTGTGTTTTTATCCTTGATTGGATGAATCTCTAAGTGCTTCCATATACTGACTTAAAACTCAGTTACCATGTGGAGAGTCTCATATGCCCTTATAACAGCTATCCTCTGTATTTTTCTGTTATCTGGATGCTTAGGGGAACCAAAAAGCAAGAGGGATAAAATGGCAACAGCAACAAATTTGTTGAGATATCCAAATGTAGACATGCAGAGACTCTCTCACAGACTTTCCCTTGCTCTCTACTGAATGTCATCTTTAAATGCTTAATGTCTCTCTTTAAATATAGTACTTCTGAATCACCACAGGTGGACTGTGTTCGTCATTTTTCTTACTTGATGAGCAGAGTGATGGAAAACATACTGTAGGTGTTGGGGGGGGCAGGCAGTATGGGGTATGTGTGGCACACTGAGGAAGAACAATAGCTTTGTGGCATCTTGACAGAAGAAGATAACAAAGCAATTTACATATTTGCCAGCTGAGAATTATAGGCTTGCCCAGGAGTAATATAAGGATCAACTTTTTAATTTGCTGTGTTTTCAGATGTTTTTTTCCGAAGAAAGAGACTTCTAGGCAAACACTTGAGGACATGTAAGAGAATTACACTTTTAATATTATAGTGCTCATTATTTTAATTAATGGCTGTGAGAAGTTGCTCTAAGACAATTTTTTAAACTTCCTGAAATGATCGTTAATATTTGATGAGAGGAAGAACGCTATCTCCTCAAGTAATGAATTGGTGTGTTATGAAACCATGTTTCCGGCAGGCTTCTTGGGCAAAATGTGTTAATTTCATTGACTCACACTGCTCCCAAATGACTGTAACCTCCATTCAAAGCTATGCTTTCTACCTGCACAGTATTAAGTTATCGCCTGCATATATCTGCTTTTCCCCTCTGCCAACCTTTTCTGAAGTGGAAGTTGGCTGGTTTAAAATATCCCCTAATTTTAAAAATTTGATTTTGTTACACATGTAGTTGAAGGAAGATATGGAGAGGGATTTGTGCATTGTACAAATGGGATGTACTTGGGGAACGAGCCTGGGACATTGAGCCAGAAACCTGAGGCACCTGAATACTGAAGCAGGGAGCTGTCTTCTGTGGATCAGCCAGGGGCAGGACAAATATCTCCTTGGCTAACTTAGTACCTAAGGGCACATGCCTTTGAATATATTAGCCCTGTAGCTGTGCGTGTTGAATCCTTGTGGTATGTACTAGCTATTGCATTCACAGCCAAGTAAGCCTAGATAGAATAATCAAAATATATGAACTCAATAAGAATCTAGACTGCAAGTTGTACTGGTTTGTTTATTTCTGTGTGTTGGGCTGGTTTGAGTGAGCCACACAATGGAAAAAAAGCTTGGAATGACTAGACTCTGCTGCCTCTTTTCACTGTTCAGGTGTGGGGTTTTTTTAGGTTTTATTTATTTATTTATTTATTTATGCTTTTCATGTTGCTTAGATGGTACTTTCGGGAGGTCTTCAGTCTCTGAGTCCTCCGCTGAGCCCTCCAATATCTGCCTCAGAGTTTTACCTTTGTCAGATACTCTATTGTCTGCCTTATTGTCTGTTCCCTTCTCTATATTGTTACCTGTTGAACCAGCTTCCTCAGCTCTCTCTCAGGTTTTCTTCCCTTTTCTATGATGAATAATTATTTTTCTGTTAAAAAAAATACTGAAAATAAATTCATGAAATGAACAAGCATTTTGTTGGTGGGTTAGGCAATATAGCTGTTTCGTACAAAACCTGTAAAGAGACTAGCTGATTTCAGTGATCGTATGTGGTATGCAGGAAATGCAGGTAGGGACCCAGCTTATAAAGCCTTCCTTTCTTTACACACAGTCAGCTGAATTTTGCCTTTAAGGGATGGTGAAGAAGAAAAAAACATAAAACATATATACATTAGTATGTTATTAGTTGACCAGGAGAAATATCAGTGCTCCAAATTGTCAGTCTTAGAAAAGCAGTGAGCCCCTTTCCTGATTCAAGGTGATATTTGAGTACCCAACTTAGAGAACCTTAAAAAGGTATCCAGTTCAGAAGATGAATCAGTTGAGTTGCTTTCAGCATCCAAAGTCTGTTCTGCTCAGTGTCAGCAGCTGTTTTAAAAAGAAATTTTCAGTAATTCATGTTCTTGTAGGTTTTCAAAATAAACCTTACTTTTCAAATAGTTTCAGTTGAGTTTCCCAAAGCAAAAAGAAAGAAGAGATACTAATTTATTGTTTTCCTGTTTTAATAGCAAGATTGGTTTGTTCTTATAAAACACACAAGTAATGATTATACCATATTAAAAACATAGATTTCAGAATACCTGAAAATTATTGTAAGAATGATTTTTAATAATTCTTCTGGTTATTTTGAACTGGTATCTTATAGTTGTATTTTTTGTTACTGCATAGGTCTCAGTGGACATAATTAATAGTGAAGTTGTTTTTCATTTTTTAAAAAGAATATTTTCTAGTCCTCCTGAAAGTGAGGGCGTTTTTTCTAATTAATAATTCTCTTTGTTTAAAAAAAACCTTTTCAAATATAACAATGGCCACATTCTTTGCATGACTGGAGGGCAGCCATTGAACATACTGTGAAGTTGTATCTCAAAAACACAATTCTGAATGAAATTCTAAGCTGTTATGAGCAGGAATAACTTCATTAAGTTCAGAGGAATTATGTTTGCCTGCCATAGTCTTGGAATGGCCTTTATTATCATTGAAGATACTAAGCATAGCAGTAAGTCGCTGACTTTTTTGCTTTCAAAAAGCTTTTATAGCTTTTGAATGTACTGTAAACAAGAGTGGGGTAGATTGTCAATTTAAAATGATCTAATGGCTCCATACCAGCAGAGGTGTGTTATCAAGCAACACGAAGAATCTTTGAGGCTATGCAGTGAACAGTTCTGAAATCATCCGTGTCTTTTGTTGTGCGACATGGTACGACTAATACAGAGATTCATTTTACTAATTATGTGAATAAAGGAATTGTGGTGGGAAACAAAAGAATATTTCTTTCATTTGAATCTCTCACTAGCAAACACTCTTTTAAGACTGTAATTTTGTCAGCATTTTAGAAATAACTGTTTGTCCTCATTGGTGACTTGAAAAGAAGCAAGGTAAGGCAAAAACAATCCCTTGTCTGTTAGGGAAGACATCTCGCTCTTTCTCTTTGTCCCCCTTTTTTTTTTTTTTTTTTTTTTTTTTTTTTTTGAGAGGGAGCAGGATTATGCTATCTCTGTGTTAATAACTGTGGCTACCAAATGATCTTTGCTTTTGTGGCCTTGTTTATCTTTTGAAATTTGTTCTTTCTGTGCAACAAAAGGTGGATTGAACATGTGGGGGGAGAAGGGGAGGAGGAGAAATAAAATCTCCATCTTGCCCTGTTCCAACACCTATTTAGAACCAACCCAAATTCATAACTGAATTGTTTTTTAAAGTTCCTCAGTACTGAATGTTTTCTGTTCTTCATGCCTGAGATGTTACATATGTTACCTGGTCTAATGACTGTCTCCAGTTCTAGCACACTGAGCTAGCAGAAGTCTCATGGAAGACTTGGATGAATTGACTTTCTGGTCTCCTGGGGCAGCACATTCACCAGGCTGCAATCACAGAGGCAGCAGTACTGAACTAGTTCTAGAAAGCTTCTCCTTGTGACAGTGTCAGCTGAGTCTAGAAATGACAGTTTCAGTAGCCCCTAAAGAGGCTGTTATTGAAAGGTTTCCAGCCTAATGTAGCAGGCTTAAGATATTTGAAAAGCTTGATAAATTTTGATCAACCTCCAGGAGAACTAGCAGACTGACTGGGTACTTGAACCTAACTATATTCAAACCCCTGGCAGTTCTCCCAGCATCAGTATTTGACACATGATACGGGAAATCTTCCCTCTTTTCTTTGTATCACTGCAGTAGAACATGATAAAGTTCATGTAGCTGTCATTGTAAATAGATGTGAATTATATATAGTTGTCCATGTTACCAGTTTATAACATAGTAGCCTTATACAAAACCCATTGATGTGAATGGAAATCTCTCCATTGCCTGTAACAGATTTTTGGTTGGACCCAACAGAATAAAGAAAAAAAGACAGAGATGAGAGGAAAGAACAAGACCTGTGAAAAGCAGGCGAGTCTGAGGGTAGCAGAAGAGTCTCTGCTCAGATCTGAAGTGAATGTTGAACTATTGAAAGCCCTCACCCAGTATCCTGCGTTAATTCACTACTGAAAAATATTTACTGAGTACATTTAAACAAATGGATTTAAGTATACGTAATCCATTTACAAAACATTTACAACTATTGGGTAAATTGAACTCGTTGTTTGTGTGGTTGTCTCTGCAATCAAACTGTAATCATGTGTAAACTGTGAGCAACCATGTACAGTTCATATGCAATTATTTACAAACTGGTTTTGTGAAATCCAATTGTATTACCAGTGATAATGAACTTCAGTGTATATATTACTTTTTTGAACATCTTTAAAATGCTTCAGTGCCTTCTCCCTATTTTAAGGCCTTCTGAATTTAAAGATATATTAATATATACTGTAGGTTTTAGGATTACCTTTAATTTAGTGGTAGGGCCCATGCCACAAAGTCCAGTGCCCTGTCGTAGCCAGCATTTTCCATTCATATTGGATCACTTCAACTCCAGCTCAGATCTAGAGTTTGTATTGTCATACAGTGCAGTAACCCTGTGGGCTGACAATACAGCAAGAGAAGTTTTTGACCATACTGCTTTCTTCTACAGACTGTTAAAATGTGTTTATTATTGCCTCCTTATCAATCTGTAAGGTTTTGAACCTTGAACAGTAAGTAAGCATGGCTTTGCAGGTGATGAGAAATGAAAAATAGCATTAATACCATTTCTTTTGAAATTCCCCCTTATAGTGTATCTGGGAAGTAAGTCGCAAAAATTTCATGAGGTTGTGAAGCAATACAAAAGTTTCATTAGTATCCTTTTGAGATGACCTCATTAGTCTCCACTTCGCTGCTTGCCCGTAACTGCTAGAACTATTATGTTAAATCACCGTAATAATGCTCCTCCAACCCTTAAGCATGCAACAATATGATGGGGCTTCTTTACCACATTTTTCCTGTGCCTCATAAAAAAGAGCAAAATCACAGCCTTAGCCATGTGTCACAAAATCTTAGTTTTTAATGGTATTTTGTGTAGATGCTGTAGATCAGAAAGTTGGTAGGAAGGAGCTGGAGTCATAATTTTGGAAGGGATGCTTCTACAGTCATAGGTCCTGAGGTTCCTAGAGACTCTTCTGTAAGGTGTTGAACCTAAATTGTTAATGAGTTAGCTTTTTCCTTCCCTCAGCAACCACCTCTGTTTTGACAAATAGCCAAAAAAGATGTAAGAAAATAAGAAGCTTTTTTTCCCCAAGAATCATTCAGTGGCAATCAGCGACAGAGTTCTATAAAGTACGGTTTTTCCTGTCCTAGAAATAATCCTTTCCACTTAGAACTAGTAGAAGACATTCTGGTGCCCAGGGGAGGAAGAGGAAAAGAAAATGTGCTAAAGTAGGGTCTGGGAAACTACTGGCTCCCCTTTCTCATGCCAAAGCAACATTTACCAAATTCATCCTTTTATTACAGTATGTAGAAGAAAGTAATTCCTAGTCTGAATTTCCTAATTTAAATAGTAGTTTCTTTCCTTTCAGGGGTACATAAGTTCATTCTGATTCTTCCTGAAAAAATGTGTATGATCTGTCTTCAAAGAAAAATGTCACAGGACAATGGTCTGTTGCTAGGGGAAAAATGTCAAGGTGAAATCTGGCCATACATCATCTCTAAACGCTGAGGCACAAGGATTTCAAGGGGGAAGGTATTTATCATGTGATATTGTTCTATTACAATGACTCTATATTTCTGTTCTGCCAAGTGATTGATGTATGCTGTGTGTAATCATTCTTTTAGTGCACTGGTATGTCAGGTGCTCATTGTAGCGTTGGTAAAACAGCTGCATTCACATTGACTGCTACAAAAGGCTTGTGTTTATTTCAGCCAATGGGAAAATAGCCCGTCATGACAGTGCCAGCACACAGGTTCAGTATTCGTTCATTAGCAGACAGTACAGGAATGCTAGATTATCCATCACACTACTAAACAACCTTCCTAAAAGCTTGTAATAAAGATTGTTTGACAACATGGATGGGTAACTTGTGCGAAACACAGAAAATAATGTATGCAAGGTAACTGCAATGTGTGTGTAGCTCAGGCTTCATTTGGGGAGGTATGTGGAGTGTCTTAGAGCGCATATCTGCACAGGCCATTGCAAATAGTTGTACTCTAGCCCTGCCTCTTCTCTGAGAGAAAGCCACAGGACAGTTTCGGTTCCAAAGTCACGTTAGTAGGGCAGTATGCCACGTATGAAACAGCACTTACTGTCACAGTCCTGAGCTAATGTTTCGCTGGCTTTTTGAGTGGAACAGGCTTACATCCAGATCATTAGAAGAGACTGTAGATCTACCACTGAACTGTCTTAATCTCACAGATGCACTGATAGCTAGAGTTTCAGGATAGGGTGAACTCCTAGTTAGTCTATATAAATTCTCATTGATGTTAATAATGATAATCATGTAAGTAACAAAAAAGAATTAGTTTTCCTTTGTTATGAAGTAGAAGAAATTGTAACAAAGAAGAAGAACTTGTATTAACCTTGTTTGTTGAAAAGTAGGCTGTTCATGACCTGATGAAGTGATCATGCATTTATTCCTGTCTTTGAGCGCTTGTGGAAATCATTATTAGACAAAGATTTGTGTGCAAAATAGAGCTTGAATGGAATTTTTGTCATGTTTTTACTGGCACCCATATCTTTGAAAACAAAATATATTTATTTCAAGTAAGAAATATTTTATACTTTAATCATTAAACATTCATGTTAAATAATGATTAATGCTGAATTTTCACAATACACAAATGTTTTCGTGAATGTACCAGAGACTATGTAAATACTAATGGTGTGTGTGTGGGATCTTAACTGTAATAACAAAAGATTGAAATTAACCACACAGAGTTGCAGAAATACTTAGGCTTCATTGTTTTTATTCACTAAGCTTTTAAGAGTACCTAATACTGTGGAACAAGTTTTTTAACAGTTTTGGATACATCGCTGTAGAAATAATCTTGAGTCTTATTTTCACCTCTCCAAGGCATGGTTGCTTGAAATTAGGGACTTTAGTTGAAAATACTCTCTGCATACTTTGGGGGGAAAAAAAAATCACTGCCCCAAAATCATACGTGTAACAGAAACTACAGTTGAAAATGAATCTGAGGGAAAGTGAAGCAATGTTATTCCTTCCTCCTTGCATCAGTTTCAGTTCTTACTTTGAGCCATATTATAATTGTTAATCATTGTTCACTGCTCCGCTGAGCATATGAGACATTGCTCTGAAGGCATTGCCTGAACGTGCAATCTAGCATGCAGTGGGGATTCATCCATTGCATCCTTCTTTAAGAAAAGGAGGAACAGCCTCCTCTCTCTAAGTTAGTGACTCTTTTTGGCCAGTTCTGGATGTGTGTGAAATAGATCAGCTACCTCACACTTTTCTCTTAGTAAGCCATTACAAAAAAGAGGCTATAGAAGGAGGTTTCTTAGGGAACTATACCACGGTACCTGAAAACCACCCCCTTAGCAGGGGGTAGAAGGTAGGATGAAATGTTTCTTTGCCTTTCTTTCCTCCATTGTTGTTAGAGTAAGGACCAACTACATTTTTGTCTTTGTTTAAAAATCCTGCACTGACTACCAGAAAACTAAAATGGTTATATTTCATTCCATTTAGAAGTGACCTTGCTAGGGAGGGCTTTGAAATATATCAAAATAGCATTTCTGTCATGCTTAAGAGACACTGTTCTTAAAAAAAAAATTGATTGTAATGGAGATAATAATAGGAGAATGATTTGAATCTTTGTTTTTGCGGAGGTATATTTAACTATTATTCTGCCTTTTTACATCAAGAAATCATTCAAAAGTAAAATGTAGAACTGATTGTTCAGGAAACAAGGTTAGTTGTTTTATTTCAACAACATTCAAGCAGCTAAGTTGTTATGACTTCTGCAATAACTGTTCCTTCTGTCCATCACAAGGAAGGAGATGGTGAATTTAGGTTAGCTTTTTGCATGTGGTGCCTTTTTTTGAAATGCTGTGGGCTTTTATTCCTTTATAATTGTTGGAAGACACTTGAAAACACTTAATCCACCTTCTAATTTGCACTCGGCTTGTGATACAAAGATATGGTAACAATAGCTTTTGGGCTTTCAGGCTAGATCAAAAGTGCTGTGAGTATAAAACCCAAAAAGAAAATCCTGTATAAACTCACTGGGATCTCAGATTTGTTTGAAAGAATTTGATGTGTTCTCTTTTTACCAGTTAACTTTTTGCCCAATTAAGAGTCATCTGTCCATGATACTTGCTTTTTGAGGGATCAAGCACCTTCTCTCTCTCTGTAAGCATAGAACATAAACTGGCATAAACTCTAGATTACATGCAGTTTCACAGTACTGACCTAGCTGCAAGATGTCACCAAAGGATGGGGTTTGGTTTATAGGTTTTTCTCCAGCTTTACCTTCTGACCACATTCCAGCAATCACATGACCTCCCAATCTGTGGAATCAGGCAAAAATGTATGCAACCAAAAAACTTTAGTTTTAGGACTGGTTGTCAGATCTGTGAATCATAGTCCTGGAAACCGGAACAGCCCCTTCTGGCAGCAGGCCACATTTTAAGATTAAGAAATAATGAGATATGTCACTTTATTCTGCCGGATGTTTCAAAGCAGCGTTGAATGCAAATTCGCATTCTTGTTGTGTATTTCTCCTGTGTTAGTGGAAGGTTTAAAGTGTCTTAAAGTAAATGAGATTCTGGTCTTCAGTTCAAGCCGAAGATTTCCGTTAGATACATAATATAGCTTCATATTTTTCATCTCAGTTTTTCATCGTCTCATGCAGAGATGTTGAGCTTCTAACTTTCTGAAAGAAGAATATTCCTGTACTATTGTTTGCTTCCCTATATCTTTGGACAACAGATTTTCAGTCCCACTGGGCTGGCACCAATTGCAAGAATATGTTACTCACATTTATTTTTTGTTCTACCACATGCTCTCTCAGGAATTTTCAAGCTTGCAAGACTATGAAACTATAAAAATGAAAAAAATTGGGAGTTTTGGGCTGTATCTAACATACTTTTCATGGCTTATGCTCTCTGAAAGTCATGCACAATCAGGTTTCAGACAGTGCTCAAATATATCTAGAGTCAGTATTATACCATTGACTCCATTATTGGCTGTTACAGTCCCAGGGCTGGGAGAAGGAGGCCACATCTTTTGCTCATGCAGACATCTAAAAATGTTGGCTGTTGTGGGATTTCATTTAAATCACACCATGGAAGAACAGGCAACCTAGAAAAATAGATTTGTTTTGTCCTTTTGCGAATTACAATTTTGTCACTTTCTCTAAGAACTTTTGACCCACTGTTACTGTTGCTCTTGCAAAAAGTGGATGAGTGCACTCATATAGGCATTTTCTAGATCATTACACCAGAAGTCAAGAGAAATGTGGGGAGGAGTAAATTCTTTTTTCACATTGGATTTCAGTTGATGTTTCAGACTGGAGTTTTCAAACTCAGAGTTCTTTGTAAGTGGCAGGACAGAATTCATCTTGTCGCAGTGATAGAAATGGGGGTCTACACACTTCTAGAGAAATAAATGAGGGAGCAAGGTCTAATCTTCAGCATTTGAATGGGCTACTTGGAACACAGTTTAGATGCTTGAAGTTGAGTGCTTATTTTCTTCTGAGTCCCCATTTTCCTCAGGTTGTGTGATATGTGCGGAAAAGGAACAGAGAAACATATTACTTTTGTAATTCCTGCTTTACAAGTTGGGGGAAACAAGATACTTCTAAGTATTGATGACTGTTCCTGGGGTAATGCAGTAATGACTCTTTAAACTGGGCTGTGTCCTCATTTCACGATTAAATATCATGAAAATAAAGCCAGTTATTTTCTTGATTTTTTTTTTTTTCTCCTGGTTTTAATCTTTGGAATGTGTTCCTTCCTCTGTGTATGTGACCAGATAATTTCAAGAGGCACTAAAGATTTTAGGACTTTGAGCCAGTGTCACAGGTATGATACAGTTGAAATAACATGAACATGAAAAAGTGTATGCAGTGAGAATGCATTCAGCTTTGGCTGTATTTATGCATGTGATAGATACTTGTAAATAAAGTGCACTATGTATATAAAAGTATGCAGCTGCCATAGGCTATTCTAGAGGGTGTGAAAGGTCTATGTAACATGGCAGTGCATGCTAATGCGGTGAATCATTTGGGTGAAACTCACCTCTGCCCTTAGGACAAACTGTGTTCAAGTCCTTGATATTTATACAGAGAAGGATCGAAAGAGGCCCTATCTGGACTGGCTGCAGTGTTTGAAGGAGAACAGTTTAGAAACAGGGCATTGGATTCCCATATTTAATTCTCATCTTTAAGCCTTTTGTTTAAATATATTTTCTCTCGCTCCCTTCCCCCCCCCCTTCCTTCCCCTCAGGCATGCACACACACATTGCTTTCAGGAAAAAATTACATGTTTGCTAACAGTTCAGTAAACCCATGGTTTCCGAGTAAAATATACAGGTTTTTGTTGTGGTGGTTTGGATATAAAAACCCAAGCTAATTTTGGTTTGAGCACTGGATCTTCATAAATGAGAACCAGTTTATGTAATGGTTAAACATCCCAATTTTTGCAAAACTGCTGCTAGAAGTGAATTCTGGACAATTTGTTAAATATATGAGGTTACCAGAACAGCTTGAATTAATGAAAACAATTGTCAATATTCTAGCATTTTTCTAGGCATGTAATTTGAGCAGAACTATAAGCCTCCTGCTTTTTGGTCTGGGTATAGTTTTTGTGCATCTGATAGGAACTCCTTGAACATTTGTTCTAACTTTGGGAAAAAAATCCTCTTCCGAGTCTCTAATGGTATCTTCAACAGCCAATAATTAATTTTTTGGAGCGAAAATCGTTGTAATGGAATTGACCTTTCCCTGTAGCAATAGGTTCAATCACTTCCATCTGTCAAAATCTCTTTGCAGGATTTTAATTAATGGTGAAAAATGTTTGCTCCCCATGTCAATGAGATGCTGAGAATCCAAAATACCTGGGCACTTCATAGTGTTCTGGCATTACCAAAAAACCTCTCCAAGATGAGGATGGATTTCCTGGGGCAAAATCTGGAAAGTAGTAAAATCTTTAACTTCTCCCAGTTGATCTTGAAGCCAGAAAATAATGAAAAATCATCAATCATGCTCAGCAGGGTAGGAACTGGTCAATTCAGCTTTCCAAAGAGAAGTTTTGCAGCAACACAGCCACATTCGTTCAGAGAGCTGTGAATTACTTATATATGAAAATGGTTTATTCTTTTACTGCCGCTCGCATCGTAAAACTGCCAGTGATAGCAGGAGCAGTAAGTGGACTGCTGCCACAGAATTGTAGTCAGGTCTATCATCTCCAATATTAAATTGCATGGATCCTCCCTGTATTTTGTTGTCTTTTAAGCAATGCATGTCTTCTTTAGAGGGAAGGCAAAAACTCAAGGAAAATTCCCATCTTCTGCCTTGGGCAGCAGACCAACTGAGCATTAACTGGGTTGTGTCTTGCCCACAGAAGGTATGCTTAAGATCATTGCTTACACACCACAGCTGCAGGGCTGGATGGGTACCATGAAGCAGGAGCAAGTTGCAGTGTACTCAGGACTGCATGTTTTCACTGTACCCTTGAAAACTCTGAGAAAGAAAATTTCTTGTTAAGTTCCTTGAATATGGCAGGTCACTTCCATGGAGGGTGGAATGTGAATTTCACCATGCTGCTTGCAGTGTTTTGCTTTTGGATATCAACATTAAATGCTAAATGCAATCTCTTTCTTGCTTACACTTCTGTGCCTGCTGAGCAGGTCATATGACTTGTTGCTATTTTAATATCAGCTGCCACTACTCAGACTTTTGTGGTATTCCATTATCCTTGGATTTAGGCTGGGGCTACTTAGACTTGCACAGCTGCTTACATACATTAGTCAAATACGAGTTTTACAGGCACCGTCTCCACAAGTAGAAATACATTCCCAAGTTCTGTTACCAGAATGAGTCTGAACCGCCCACAGTAGTTCAGTAATACTCGGAGACAGCTATCACCAGATGCCCTGGGCATTCTCACCACATGAAGGCATAGCAGTTATAAAGCAGTCAGCTTTCAGGTGTGGTTGGTGGTTTCACTTCTTTCTCATTATCCCTGCTAATATCGTCTGTTCTCAACTTCAGGCACATTACAGCAGGCTCAGGCATTGCTGCTAAAAGGTGGCTGTGCGCTGCATTTGTATCTCAGTTCACGAAAGTCAAGCGGTTAGTGTAACAAGACAGTGAGGAGGGTTTAGTTCAGACCCAATTTTAGTTATTGAGCAAATAGCAGCAGTGCTGCCAGCCTTCATTACATTGCAGAGACAGATGGTCTGGACTGAGAGACCAGCAATTAATGTACAATGTGTTCTTTGTTGGCACTTACCACAAAGGGATATTTTGTGTGTATAAACTGCTTTATTCTTAAAGCTTATTTTGTTTTGTGACACTAGTGTCTGTATGGAGCTGGAGGAAAATAGCTCCAGGTAGGCATTAAAGGGAGGAGCGGCTCTCTTTTTCTCAGCTTTCATTCAACATTGTGATGACTGAATTATCATTTTTGATTTTGAAATATTCTTTATCATCATAGTCAAATCTCCCTAATGTATCTTTTGCATTAAATTGAGTTCTCTGCCTTCTAATATTCCCATTAAATTGGGAATCCTAGAATTCCCATCAGATAAAAAAAAATTCCTCCTTTCTGCATGACAAGTGGAAATTTAAGACATCTTAGTGACTGTAGGAATTTGGTCCAGATGCTTGCTTGGATGAGAATCTGTTGAGTTTTGTGCTCTAGTGATCAGACGAGGACCCTGAATCATTCAGTAAATACAATCCAACGTTAAATGAGCCAGATGTGTGACTCAGAGGCATGCTTGTGTCCTTGACTATGCCTCAACTATATTGTATCCTGAAGGCCTAGTTCTTCTTTTAGTTACAGCAGTATAATTCCAGATATCATTCCAAAGCTTGCAAATCAAGATACACATAAGCAACTTTTAATGATTTCCATTAAAGCCAGAATGCCTGTGGGTGTGAGTCAATATATGTCTGTCCGTTGCTCTTTGCCAGATTTGGGCTATAATTGAGTCAGAAAGAGGTGATAGTCTGCCTTTTCTTATTAGTACCCTAGCCTCATTTACTTGGTATTATAATTTCCTTCAATGAAGCTGGAAGGTTTTGAGCCCTGCCTTTGAGGTGTTTGGGAACTTATTTGATCAGGATATGGTGAGCCTCAGATACTGAGGTGATAGATGTGTGATCGTGTAATCAGAGTCTGCATCAGGAGCAAGAGATAATGTTGCAGGATTCATTTTCTGAGATCTCTCCCTTCCCCCAGCCTTAATTTTTTTCTTTTAAAATACAATTTTGTGAATTCAGTAGAGAAGTACAGGAAGATAAAAGATCGGTCTGTAATTATAAGCTGTTACAGATAAAAGTCCAGGTTTCTCTTCAATAAAGCAGATTTCCTTGGGCAAATTCTTCAATAATGCAGATAGATGCATCTTCTCTTATACCACATATGCTTGCACTGACTTTTGTATGAAAAACACTGTTAATATGAGTAAGAATGACTCTTTTGCAAAAGTTTGTCGTGCAGGCCTACGATTATGTTATGTGTATTGCACTGTGTTTGTTCTTCCTGATATCAAGCATTTTTCAGCCACAGTTTCTTGCTCTCAGTCTATGGCTATCTTTCTAGACTAAAGTGATTGTCATACAATAAATAGAGAAATATATTTAAGTACTCACTATTGACAGATGCTGCTGATTTGGTGGATTTTTCTGACATTTCTTATATCTTCTAAGTTTTTTTTTTTTTTTTTGAAATTAGCAGCTCAAGAAATTCTCAGCTCTACTTCTTCCATATTCTGTAGAAAAAGAAATGTGCTGACATATGTTGCTCTAGTGGTGTTCTTCAACTCATGTCACATTACTCATTGTTTCATGGAAGAGATGCATTTGTGTCTAGGAATTATTTCTTGCATTTTTTTCCTCTAGCTTTTTTTCCAAAAATTACTTCATACAGAACTCCAACTCTTCAGCTTTTAAGAAAGCATTTAAATTTCTTTAAGTAATATAATTTTGTACTTCCTTCCTCACTTCCTATCATGTTTTGTAATAGCCCAAAATAGGAAATGAGAGCAACAATATGAACAATTACCTGGGTAGCGATGCTTTGTTTCAACCAGCAGCATATTCCTTCCCCCATACTCTCAGTGACCAATAACTAGAAAGCAAAGCTAGTTCTTTGGTTGCCTCAGATGCTCAGAATACAGTTCCCAGTGAGCACTAATGAATTCATCAGTTCCTGCAATAATCCCATATATCAAGCAGAATACATTTTCCCCATTTAATAAATGCAGAAGAATGGAGACTCTGTCCAGTTTATCCTCACGCATACCTCATGGAAGGTAAATATTTGTCTTTGCTCCTCTCCTTTTGTAATTTATGGTCATGTAATCTACAGTCATGTGCAACGAAGCCCTCTAGGGCTGAGATTATCCGCAAGGTCTCGGAGACATCTGTTGTGTTTCCTGCATACAGAATAGAAAATATCTGGCCTGGCAATAAACTATTGGGGAAACATCCACGTTTATGAACATTAGCTGTATTTTAAAGTATTCACCTTCATTCCAGAATGCAAAGCCCAAAGAAATATTGGTTAATTAATTAGACTGTGCAGTCCTCTTAAAGCATTTGCCAAGTGAGAAGTTTTCTGTGCAGAATGAACCTACAACTACCTTTCTTGGGGCTAAATCCCCTACACTTGAGTGTTCAACAGAGCACAAAGCAATAAAAAAATCGAATAGCAAGTGCCTTTTTCTCTCTAATGACACTTCAGATGTAAGTCTCCCTTTAACTTTTTGATCTTCAGCCCACACTGCTCAGTGATTTTTGATGCTGAATTGCAGATTGATTTCAGTGTTTAAAATATATGGATTTACTTTGTCTAAATGAGTTAGAAATTTATCATTGGAGTGGCTAATTCACAAAAAGCAAAGCAAGATGCCTAACTTGAAAGAGTTTCCACTTCATTCTTTTGGGCAAATGGGGCTATTCCCCCCGCATCCCCCTGTGGATCAACAGGAACATGCTAAGCCTGATTAGAGTGGATATGATGGGAGAATCCAACCTGGGAATGTTAGTAGGCACCTACTGGTCTGTATAATGTCAAACCACCAACGTGAAATGTTGTACCAATGTATCAGTGGTAATGTGGAATGAGGCAATAGGGACATGGATGTTAAATTGCCCTTTTTCCCAAGTTTAGTGAGCTTTCTGCCCACTCTTAATGAGCAATGAAAAAATGAAAATTCCACGTGGATTCCACTCAGTGGTACACACTTGTCCCGTTCCCTTCCTTTGCCCACCTTTAGGAGGTTATTTGCAGTTACTGTTTGTTATTACTCGGATTAATTGTTGATCATTTTCAATTTCTTGTTGTGTTCTCCCAGCACTACCTGACAAAAATCAAAACCCAAACTGGCTTAATGATTTCATACTTGAATTCAAACTCTGTAGTGCCCATAGCTTTCTTCTTTTGCCTAGGGCCGTCAGCAAAGAGCAAGTTCTCTCTGGATTATCTGGGTAAATGAGAATCACTTGCTCATTACAGACTTAATTTACTGTGCTAAGAATCTTGATATACTCTGTTTTACTATCACTGCTTTATGTAGTAGTTGGCAGGAGCATTAACTCAGGTGTTGCCGCTTGGAGTGTTTGCCTCATTGATAAAGGCAGTAATTTGGTGTTAGCAGCAGAGCTCAGCCCTGTACCCTGATATGCTGCTGCCCAAACTTAACATGAAGTATAAGCATGAGAAATAGGACCCTGAATGAAAGAGGAGGAGGGAAAGCAAATGCATATAGAACCTGCAAATTCTTGTCACAGTCTTAAAGCATCCACAAAAAAACCTTATTTTAAAATAATTCCTAACATTTGGCATCTAATTTCTGTGTGTTTAGTTCAGGGGTAACTTACACTTTTTATAATATTATCAATTTCAACTGACTTTCAATTGAAACATACAAAATATTTTCAAAATAGCTATCTACTGTATAGAAGAAAAATGGTTCTTATGTAGAATATTTAATTGTATTCAGGTAGAAATTTCAAGGCCACTGTTTACTTCTGTGTACTCTTGCTATACAAAGTCTTAATGCAAGGGCCAAACTCGAACTTCTCCTGTAAGTTTAGAAAGAAAATTGTAAGTGAAAACAATGTTGAGATTTTTTCAGACAAGGAAAGACAATTTTTACATTGATTAAAAGCCCAGACCGAACACTTCATAAATAAATAGGCTTTTTAAAACTACATTTTAAACTAATAACATTGGACAAGCATTTATGATTGGTGTAGCAAGTGGCTTTTTCTTCAGCTTGGAAGCTACTGCCAGCTGAGTTGTACTAACCTCCTAAGTAAGCAGAGATACAGTAACCTAACAAGATTATATTCCTAGCCTACGCAATGTAAAGCAAAGTTAATTTTTGCAGGCCACTACTTGCCTCTGTTTTACTTTGCATCACGAATGCAGTCAAGCCTACACGGGAGGCAATAAGTGCAAGCACACTTACAAGCGCTTGCTTGGCTATGGCTGTGTTCTCTTAGCATGGGGAATGAGTTTAGCTTTCCTAGGATCAAATTGCCCTGTCTGCTAGGTGGGGTGCTAACGTATCTAGTAAGAAATTAAATTCCTATAAGCCATTAACAAAGCAGTTGCTTTGATCTAATCTGGTTTTGGTGTGTGGGGAGTACAGATAATGATTGCCATATCTTTCTTTCACTTGTTTGGATAAAGTATAGAAGTTCCATAATAGGATCTGTTTTATTTTAAGACAGTTCCAACCTAATTCTGTCTCAGAGGGGCATTCTTTCAGAGGCTTTTTTACTCTCTTCTTTACAACTGAGCTTTGTTAAGTTTCCTTTCCCACAGTCGAGGCTGTGACAGGGTGGAAAACAAGGAAGGAAGAGGATGAAGGGATTAATCTAGGCCCTGCATGAGGTGCAACAAGGTAGCCACAAGGATGAGAGCAGCCCGAAGACTCCGTCTATGCCGGAGGGGATTCCTCCAGCTGACTATGATACTCACTTATCAAAAATAGGTGCTGAGGAGGAAATTTGGACTGTGACTGCTGGTTGTCTAATGTCTGGCAGTGTGACACAAAGACTGCACCGTGTTACCAGTTATAACGCAATGACAATATACCGATACCATTTTGAATCTCAATATGTGCAATACTTGTTTAGTTATTTGGAAAGCTGCTAGGCATTATGGCAGCAGCAGAAGCCATCTCAAAACAATTTTCTGTAGTAATTTCTGCTGATTTGACTGCCAATTACTTCCAGTGATGACTCGGATTTTTTTTTTTTTTCCAGCTTTTTTTGGAATACATGAGAGCAGAATGTAACATAATTGCTTTGAGCAAAAAAATTTTTTTGGAGAGCAGTTATTCACATTTTGAGTAACACTGTAGTGATGAATTCTGTAGGCTACTGACATTTGTAAATTTTCTCAAACTTGTACAATTTTTACAAGTTTGGCCAGTTCATAGCAGTTGAAATATTTTTCACAATGTCTTAAAATGCATGGCCATTAACTAGATGGAGGAAGTGTCAGACGTAATTTAGTGGTTTCTGAATGTCAGATAACACCGATGCCTACAACAATACGAGTGTTTTAATTTCTATGGCATTTCAAAGAAGTTAACTTTGCAAATTTATTGCAGGATGTAATGTGCAATTGTTAAAACATCATCAAACTGATTGCTTTATTTGATTTAAAATGTCATATTCAATACGGTGATTTTCACTCATTAACATTAAACTCAGGGAACCATATGTTAAAACAATCTTGTCTATTGAATGAGTACACTCAGTTAAATAATATGAGCAGAAAAAATGTGAGACTTCCTACTAAACATTTTTATCTCCATTTTTAAAATCCTCTAAAATTCATTAGGACAAACCTAATCCTGCAAATGGTAAATCATTCTATTTATAGATTGCATGGCATTTTGATATTAAAATGCATAAAATCTGCCAATATTTTAGAAATGAGGCATCAGCAAAGAGGATTATTGGTCTACCTAAATAATAATACAACCATTAAGAGGATAACATTTTCCAATTGCAATTACATGCCTTAATTTTAAAGAAGCTATCATTTACAATAATTTGGCAGATTCAGTCCATATTTCTTTCACAAATTTATTTCTTCATTATGCCTCAAAACAAATTTATGGTGCATTTATGTTGGTGAAGATAATTTGCTTAGTTTATTGTGAATGGAAATCAGTAATTACATACAATCTCATTTTCTACAGACATAAAGTTAATTCATGGTAGTAATTTTACACAGAATATTAGCCTGTGTTACTTATGATGAAAACGTTACTGTGGCAATTGCTCTGTTACAGTATAATTTCCTTGGACTTGGTGAAAAGGAAATACTGACCTAGTAAGTAACAGTTACATCATTGATTTTGTGATAATTTGGGGTGATTCTAAAGATTTATTAATGGTTATGGGGAAAAATCCTTATCTGGCCCTAAAATCAAAACTTCTTTCGCAAGTGGAGAATGGAAGCTTATTAAAGGAAAAAGAAGTCTGGTAGTATATATAGCGAACCAGATGCTGGAAGTAGGTCTTTGAGCTGAGTGATGGAAGCAGTGGATCCAGTTCTCCAAGGAACTTGAATGGGATCCCTTGCTTTAGAGATCTAAAAACGGACAAAGACAAATAAGATGCCCGGAGGTAGCAATTCTATACTAATGTCCAAGACAATTCCTTGTTATGACAGGTCTTTTCAATCACATGATGTGTAAGACTAGACCTTTTGTGACCAATGTTACAGAAAGTATATTAAAAATTGAGACATCTTATTTTGCTTATTTCCAGCTGGTGGGCATTTGCCTCTGAGAAGCATGTGTAGTGGTTCAGCATATATACGCCTTAATGTTTTGCTCTGGACATCTGGGCTTACAGATGCTCAGTACATTCTTCTCGTTCATTGATAGAGATTGCACTTGTGAAGTGTGAGAGAACAACAGATTACGGGTATTTCCCCCCCCCCCCTTTAAATGAAAATCATGTTGAAGCAAAAATTTCTGTGGGAAGAGGGCCAACAGGGAAGGAATATTGGGCATCTTATTTGATAGCATTGTAGAGCTGTATGCACTTCTCGTCTGGGGTTTGAATGTTTTGATGTCCAATGATGAAACTTTCTTGTTGTGCTACGGAGTGATGTAGCTAGGGTGTTGTCCACCCGCTTTTGTCTGCCGTACAATGAAGCACATGTTTCACTAAGAGCTGCTATGGGAATGCTTGTTTTCCTGTTTTAGTAAAAGAGTTAAAAATAAATAAGGATAGTTAGCTGTTTTGGAACTAACTGCTCTTGGGATTAGGCAGTGCTAAATAGTCGTCGTCTTCCAAATATGATGGTATAAGTAAAGTTTGCGTTCTCCCAGCTGAACAGAAGGAACACAAATCTGCCATTAGCCTTTATATCACAGAAAGTATAAAAATTCTGTACACTATAAAATATCTGCCATCTCATTAAAAGTAAATGAGGTTTGGCAAAATCTCAGTGTTTAAGAATAAGAGTATTATGAAAATGTTTATGCTGTTAAGAATGATTTAGTTGTGGAATTATTAAAGAAATCTTTGATCTTGAGGACTATTGTAAATATTTCTTTATGTAATCTATAAATTACTATCACATCAGGTTTATGGAAATACTTCAGCATTTAGACTTACTTAAAATGAAAGCATGTTAAGCTCTAGTGGCTTTTGAAAATGTTTTTTTTTCAAGTACAGATACAGCTGATGTCATAATGTATTTCTTACCTAAATTAATGATATCAAAAATGACAGATCCTAAGGTCATTTTTTTCCAAAGTGATGAGTTATTTTTTTCTACTCCAATTTTTAAATATTCAACGTAATACTTTGACTTCATTTCAGTATGCCACGCTCCCTTTGTAATTCAGGTGGACACCTAATGAAAGAAGCACTCAAAACAGTACCGTTGGAAAACTGTGGCTGAAGGGAAACTTCATTATCTAACAGAAAAGCTTCTTCTTTTTTAAGTCTGCTATGGTCTGATGATTGTTTTATTCAACATTAAGCTTAAGAATTATGTGGAATTTCTAGGAGTTTCTGGGAATTTATCATATGCATGTTAAATCTTTGTGCATCCTTCCTTTTCTTTTCCACCTACTTCACATGAAAGAAATGTCCATGCCATAACCAGTCTTCTGAGGGAGTAGAGTTGGACCACGCTTTCCACAGAGTCGCTGACAGTACTCCTCTTAATTAGGCAGAGGAGTTGCTAGCAAATAGCAGCTTGTTTCTTTTCTCTTAGGGATGAATGTGTTGATGCTGTTCCTGTAACTCAAGATTTCAAGAACAACGTCTATCCTAAATGTATGGATAACAAGACAAAAGGAGCACATCACAACAGAATCGGTGGAAAAAATAATTCATATTAATACTAGTTTATGTTGAGAGAACATTTAAGTTCAAAATTCATTTAAAAAACATGTATCTGGATGTATTATAATACCTCTATTCTTAGGTGAACAGGAGTGGAGAAGCATATAAGGCTAATTTCTATTATCCTGGAGGTACTCAGATCTTGTGGAAGTAGGGGATGTAATAACGAATTCATTAATATTCATAGAAATGGAAAGAGTAATTCATGGGAGTAGGAAGGGTAATTCAGAAGTATATCATAAAGATATTTGTTTAATGATGTGTTATGCAGGCACCTTAAAGAATCTTAGAGCAGATCATAAATTTAAAATGAGAAGGCAGTTGACTACCTTACCCTGCATTGTCTCAGTTAATCAAGGCTTCTTTTTGCCCCTTTTCCTTTCCCTTACCAAAAAAAGGGAGGAGTATGTGGAAGTATGTGTTTATGACTGTTGAACACCAGTTGAATTCCAGTGCAAGACCAAATCTGTGATCGGAAAAGTCAGTGAATGATGACGAAACATTCGCAGCTGAGATTTCACTGCTGATATAAGTTACTGCCAGGCTGCTGCTGTACAGACCCCTCTCAGGGAAGTCCATGCATATAAGTCAAATATATGTGTAAAGAACATTCCTATTCTGGAGCAGGGTGTGCACAAAATTAATTCACATAGCTTCCTCTGTGGGCAGGTAATAAAAGAAAAAAAAGACATCTTCTATTAAAGCCTGATAAAAATCCATGAAACATGAAAAAATATTGCTCTTTTTAAAGAAATTTTAAGCATTTGTATGCTTTGGTTTTTGTATCGATATGAAATGAATTCATTTGTGGAAGATCTGAGTTCTATTTTTAGCTTTAAAAAGTGATCTGCTTTGTCACTTTGAATACAGGTAGTGTGTCCCCCCCCCCTTGCATTTTTTGTGTATTGTGTATTAAAAGGTTTTAAGGCAGAGACAGTCTTATAATAGGTTCATGCTGTTCCTATCTGACTGAATCATTGATTTTGTTTGGAACTTCTAAGTGCTCCTGAAATACAGATTATTAAGAACAATCATTATATTCTGCATCTGTGCACTCTCTTCCAGTAAGTTCTTAAAATCTTTAAATCATATACAAATATGTACACCATCTAGCACAAGGAGCCCTAATGTAGGCAAAATTCTGCTATAGCAGCAGAAATAAATATTACCAGTAACCAGCTGCTTTATAACCTTGTATTTGGGCACAGCATAAAACTGAATAAAAAAATTATACCCTTGGATCAGTTGCTGGCTTTTTCTATAAAATACTGAATTGAATTACCATCATCAGTGACAAGTTTTCAGTACATTGTGGTGTTGTCAGTGGTCTTCCGAGTCTTCTCTTTCTGCTTAGAATTTGCGACTTTGTGTGGGAGGCATGAATACTCAGGGGAAAATATCTTTAAATGGATTGTGTCCTGAATCAATTGCCATAGAAGTTTTAAACCTGACAATTAAAATAATGAATATCTAGCCTGGTAGTATCAAAGAAAGTCTTCATTAAAAAGAAAAAGAAAAAAAACAACCCTCTGTCAGAAGCTTTGTCTTGTAAAGGTTTGTGTGTGTATAGATAGAACTGTAGAACAGTATACTCAGATATTTCTCAGTTTTGGATCTCTGAGTTCTGTATTTTGCCAATGGGAAAGAATTTCACAGTATATAATACTCTGCTTTATTTCTAGAGGAAATATTGAGGTGGCAAATGTCAGTCTGTTTCTTAAATCTTCACAGGCAGTGGCCTTTTTTTATCCTGACTTATATCCTTATATTGTAACATATTCAGAGCTCTTAAGATATAAGGATGCCTTTTGAAAAGAATTTTATGTGTGTATGTGTGTGTGTGTATACACATGCACACACACACTTTTTTTTTTTTTTTTGCTAAAAGATGGTTAAAACATAATGTAAATTAGAACATCTCAAGGGGAAGGTGAAAGTAACTAGAGATTGCAACGTGTCATTCCAGAGCAACTTTTTTGGTTGAAGGAGTACTTTTCAAAATTAACTCAGAAGTGAGTATTACTTTGAAGAAAGACTACATAGATTTTGAAATGATGCAGCAGAGCATCAAAACAGTTAAAGTAATGAGTTGTGATTATATGGACTTTGACAGAGCTAGCTACTGCTAATAAAGTAGATCTTTCAAATAGAGTGAGAGGTTTTTTTAACAGTTACAGAATAGACTTCTTATAACTGAAAAGTGGATCAAGAGAAACAAATGAGACTTCTTTCACCTCTGCAGTGATCAAAAGATTTAGCATACTGAAGTATTCATTTCACCTTTTGAAAAAAAATGAGGAAAACTATAGAATATAGAATGATTGAAATTAAATTTTCAGGCTATTAACAACTTTAAAAATGGAATCATGACATAAAACTCATTTCGTCTTGCTTCTCAATTTCAAATAAGTACTGTAATTTTTATTAAGATAGTTTTTTTGTTTTTTTTTCCATTAGGAAATGTTTGGAATGAGCAGACTACAATTTGGCTGGGAATCTGAATTAATGCAACTTCTTATATCCCTGTTTCTGCTGTTGCTGTAAAAACAGCTGTCATCTTCTGATGTCACTCTAACTTCTCCAGACTATAAGGAACTGGAAATAATCCACTCAGCCATTACTGGGTTGATTGCAAAGTTACTGAACTTGCTGGAGTTTTCTCATCTATTTCATTTCCTTATTGTCTGTTGAGGTTAGTCTCATTTGTGAGCAAGTGTGCTATATTGCTGTAGCACCTAGTAACCTTAGTCATGGATCAATGTGCTAAACAGTGAACAATCAGGAACAAATGGATGGGCTGTGTCCAGAGAGTTTCCAACCAAGTGCTTAAAATGCATAACTTTGCAGGTGTTAAATACGTCTTACAGAAAACACTGCATGGCAAACCTGGACAGATTAATGGCAGAGAAATCCCTGTTGAAGATTAGTAAGTACACAGAAGGCACATCTGTCTCCAGAAGTCCATGAACCATGCAGATGGTTGGAGACTGAGAGAAATCCGGGGAAAAACATCACATATGCTTGCCCTCTTCTTATTGTCTTTTGAGAGGCTCCAGTCTAGTGGATCTTTGGTTTGACCCAATGTGTTATTATTGTGTTCTTATGTTACTGTCTTTGAAAGATACTCTAATGAAATCATTTACAGAGGTGATGTTTTTGATGTAGTGAATCAGAGAGTTGCAGAAAAAGACAAAATCATTCCTGTTAGTTCAAAGAGTAGTTGTGTGCCAAAAGAACAACTTCCGCTCCAGGTATACAGAAGTTTTGCTGCCTCACAGTCTCTTCAGCGTTCATTAGATTATTGATTGCTCCCAACTGTTATATAAACAGTTTCATATGGGAGACTCAGGCATTGTGATATGGTAGTTTGATTACTAACATTTTACGCTTTCTGGTTGCTAGCAAAATTAGCAACCCTAACTTACGAACTTTTTGCAATATTATTCGGGAAGGAAGGGTATCTGAGAAGAGTATGTACAGACCTTGGCCCCAGGCACATTTGAGAAGGAGTTAGTGTACAAAAAAAGTGTGGCTGTTGTTACTAGAGCCACTTGCTTGCTCTAATATATAATTATTTAATGCAAAGTAGAGCACTTACACAAGGGGAGAACCTGACTCCCTCACACTTTATTAAGACTTAGAATATTTTTGTGGGAGGTTATGAACCAACAGTTCCCCATCCAGGAGGCAGATGTACACTTGGCTCTTCTGTAGCTAACGGTCACTACTGCACGCCTCAACAGCAGAGGCTTAAGATGTGTTTGTATGGCGCAATGCGTTGTCGTGTAGATACCCAGGCTAGCGCTAAATGAGCTGAGGCACCAGAGCTATTATATCCGCACTAGTAAAGTGCTTTGCCTGAGCAAAAATGGAGCAAGCTAAAGAGCAATCTCAGGCATCTCTTCACAGTGCTGCATTATACTATGTCAATGAACTCGGTGAGGTCATGTATGATGTAGTGTAATTTCTTGTGATTTCTGAAACCAGAGTGCATGATACAACTTGGAGGTATTCAACTGCATTATTTATGAAACTTCTTACATGAGCAGGATCCTTGTAGCTGTACCTCCCTGAACAGAGAGGCATTCACAGAACAGAGAACAGTAATAGGTCCAGAAACTCATGGCAAAGTAACTGAGAGAGAGAGATCAAGCTGTTCATGAACTTAGAAGTTCTGATCTGTTTGATCTGAGGCTCATTTGCTAAGTGAAGTCTTAGATGCCTGTGCAGGCAAAACCATTAATATGCTCAAAGCAATGGATTTTTGTGTATGAAAAGCAGCTTCCTGTAAAAAAATGAGTTTGTTTTTTTCATGTGGGAATAATTTCAATTCATAAACCATTTTAATTTCTTCCAATATATTTCTGATAAAAATAATTTTGAACTGATATTACAAGAGGAGATGAGAAATTTTGGGGGGGGTTGACTTCATAATATGTGGCTTCAAAATATAAAATCTTCATTTTGTTTAGATTTCTTCACTAGTGTAAAAAGGAAATGTATATAAGATATTGTTTCCCTAAATTGCAAGCAGAAATCCAATTTATATGCTGGAACTTCATTTACTGACAACCTTTACAGGTATCTGAATCAAAAGCCATGGTCTCTTTTCCTCCAGGGGACAAATTTGAGTGCCATCTCATGCCCTAATAGAAGTGAATTTTGCTGGTCTCAGCTCACTTCCTAGTAACTCTAGTCCATATTAGATATTACTATAAAAAAAGAGGGACAAATTGACAGCATCTGATAGTGAGAGTTCTTAGAATTGAATTAACTCCTCAGTCAGGATTGAGGTCATTGCTGGGACAATGTAGCAAAATCATTTTGTTCCGTGGCCTTTCACAGTAGCAGTATCTGAAAGCCAAGAAGTTCCTGCGGTTCTTATTCAGCTATGTCAGAGAATCCTAACATGTCAGAGCAGAGATGTACGATATAAAAGTTACAGAACAAAAAGTTACCCATAATGAATATTAACTGCACAAAAGCTTGTTTTCAGAATGGTAGAAGTTTGACTTAATCTGGAAGAAGAGTTTTTGTGGTTTGGAATATTTTGGTTTGGGACAGTGATGCCATCGGAGTTTCTCTCATACCTTCGTTGCTCACAGTTACCTAGGTTGTCTTGGGCCGTGGGTGTTTCCCTCTGCCTCCTCCTTTCCATTGGTTTTAGGATCAGAAATACGGTGAGAAGATGTTCCTAAGGTAGTGTACCGTACAAGACAAGGTAGGCACCTTCTCTGCTTTAAGAATTAGGGGTTGAGATGGGCAAGCCCAATTAAATATGTTAACTAATCAGCTTTGATTCTCACAGATTTTTTTTTTTTTTCCTGAAACCTAGTCACATTTAACTTCATAGCAACTTCACAGAGTGAGAGTAAGATGGACTGTTATATCCTGTATCCTATATCCAGGCCATTACAAGTTGTTTTAGTTAAGTAGCTTTCAGTGATTTATAGCTTAAGAGGACTTTTTATCTTTCAGCAATCTTGATTTAAAGCTTCCTGCCCTCATTCATGCATTGATAGCTCTAAGAACCTGTTTCAGTATTTTAAAATGCTAGATGCTCTTTCTTCTTCTTTTTTCTCTGAACATGCAGCCTTCCACCCCATCCCACCCCAAAGATATTAACTGCAACTATGGGACCAACCTGCTGTGTTTAGGCATTGTAAGTATGTTATGTACAGTTATTAAGTTATATTTTGCCAATAAATATTTACTATATTTTGCCAACAGTTTGCTGCCTTTACTTGTATGTGTAACTATTTTAAAGTCTACTTGATATACTCGGTGTAAAATATATTTTTATATGTTATCCATAGGTACCTAAGAGAGCAGAAATACTGCCATGTTTTTACATGCTATCTAAAAGTGAAACACGGTCATTTAAAACTGTATCAAAGAGTTAAATTGGCAAGTAACCTGTTGAAATGTAAAAGTTAGGTTTTCCTTTGAAACTGATAAGAAACAGGTAGCTATCAACGTGAAGTTCATAACATACAATTGAATACTTTTCTAATCTGTTGCATGCTACCAGAATGAATGTACCGAAATGAGAGATCTTGTGAAAAATTTGCCTCAAAAAGAAGATCTTTATTTGCAAAATACCTGATTTGGAAAAATCTTGCTGATAGTGAAATACAAACCAGACAATACTGACCTAGCATTTCAATAAGTCTGATACTGTAGTGAAACTGTGTTTGTGTAATTACCTGCTCAGTTAGTTGGAGGCAGCTATTTTTGATACAAACCTATAAATTCTTACTGTTCTCAGAACACAAAATCCCAGTCTCCTCTGTTATTTCAATTCCCTTCTGTCCACTTATATCTTGTATCAAGGCAATAATGCAGTCTAGGATTTAGTTCCAGGCCTTGTTCTTTTAATCTCCTTTCCAAGTGTATAGAGAAAAAAGCAATAGCAAGTGTTTAATTATCTTCTGCACTAGTAGTAGTTCTGCACGCTGCCCTTGGTGAGTGGAGGATTATTTGCCTCACGTCAGCAATCCAGTGGATTCTCTGTGCACTCTCTGACCTACTTGCTGAGACTCTGCCATGACAATACAGGCAGAGGATGCAATAACAGGAAATCACTCTGCAAAAAGAAGGTGACAGCATCACTAACACCTAGTTTGAAAAGAGGGAGTGCTGCTTGCTCACATTTTTTGGTTATGACGCTTTGGAGGCCTGCACAATTACAAGAACTAGGAGAGAAACATCTTAGCATCCGCTCAGCAGAACTGAAACACTCTGACCTGGAGGGCTTTTTTGCTGTATCTGACCTTTGTTAAACTGGTTTCAGCTAATCTCTTTGGGATGTTGTCAAGTGAAGTGTCCATGCTGCACTTTATATTTTTAATATTGAAAAGTAAGTGCTTTTGCAATGGGAAACACTAGTCCCCTGGCTGATACTGTGCTAGTAGTGAAATTAATTTACTTCAAGACAAAATGTGTGCTGTTAAGTATTCGTTCAGCTTTAGCCTTCTGTCACTGTAGTTACTGGTGAGAGTCAACTTTCTCTCAGCTAGTATATGTTTACAAAAAGGGCAAAAGAAAGCTAGTTTCTTGTGGGAGTGGGAAGAAAGCCAGATGATTTAAGTTGTCTTAATGAAAGAGGAAAGGGAGCTGAGATTCTTATTTTGGCTTTAAAGTTAAAGCTGTAAGGCAAAAGTTGAAAAGATAAGAATAAGTTTCAAATGAGAAGAATAGTTATGGAGCTGATGAATTAATTAGGGTCAGAAATTAAAACATGACTGTGATTCTGCACCTCAGAGTCATTTGAATATGTTTGGAATGGGTGTGAATAAAAATGCTAAGACTTACTCACGTTAAAGGTGTCATCATTTTTGGCTGAAATAGAGGATATAGCTTATAGTGTGTATGTCATTTAAATGCCAGAAATGTTTGATAATTCACAGCAAAATTAAGGCACTTAAAATGACAGAACTATTTTATCAGTGTGGTGATGAGAATTGAACCCAAGCCCAGGCATCAAAAGGATTCAGTGGGCTCACAGCTTCGTTTGTACTTGTACCACTTTTCCTAATTGCAGTCACTGGAGAACTCTGGTATGGGACACATCATTGTCACTTGTACAGTAAATCCAGACATTCTGTAGCAGCTTCTCTGTAAGTAGGACTTGCACTGTGTTGTTTTGGTTTTTTTTTCCTCCCTTGTCAGATACTTGTGACAGGTTAGCAACGATTTTGACTACATGCTCCATTTTCACTGCATACTGAGGCAATTTGCTATCAGTGCACTTTGTTATTTCCTCTGCTTTGTCTTTCTGACCTGCAAGGTGCTTCGTGGCAGCAACTATTCTTTGAATACAAACATTTTGAGAGCTCTTCAGGCTGCAGGCTGTCGCTGTAGGTTTGTAGAACAGTTTAATCTGTAAGAACTAGATTTCTGTTTAAGTGCCCATTTTTGGCTGCAGGCCAAGTTACTGTTTAACAGTCATGTTCCACTGACTACGTAATATCGCTGTTTAGCCTCCAAATGATTAGGGCTGGATGAACTCAAGAGATACCGGAATTTTTTCGCACTGCGTGATCATTCCTCCTGCAGCCTTAAGGATTCCAAAATGTGCGAACACCTAGAAAACACCCCAGCATTTATCTCTTCTGGAGGCCTCCCAACCATTATAAAGGGACATGGGAGCCTTGTTTGAAAACACATGGTATTTTTGGTTGCTAAAGGATTTTTGTTGAGATCATTTGCTTAGGAGTATAGGTGCTGTTAAAGTAATTGGAGAGAGAACAACTATAACAATTACTCAATTTCCTACAGGAACTTAGAGAAAACAACCAAAATGACTGAGAATAAAGCTCTGTTAATATTACTATTAAGACACTTGTGGGATAACCTATATTTACAGTCTGTCTTCTTTTCTTATATCAGCTATAAAACTGAGTTAATAGGTTTGTTCACATAAGGTATATATGGGCTTTTTATACATGGTTAACACTCTGGTTGTTTTTTCATCATTTTGCCCATGATGTACCAATCTGACTTTAGGGCTTGCTGTGGAATCTTTTTCCTTTGTGATGGTTTGTCTTTCTAGCTGCTTTTTCAAAATGTCACTGCGGTCAGGGTTGGCTCCTGGTAGGCTCTTTAGGGGACTCACTGATGAGGTTGGGATAGATTTAAATGGGGAGATGCTAAACAGCCTGTTGGCTTTATATATGAAGACTCATGTAAAAAAGAAAAATAGCTAACCAAGATTCTGTAAATCTAGAAAGTGAAGTCAGCTGATTTTTATGGCTTAGTTCTTCTTAATGACCTATGTAATACATGCCCACTTGTATCCAATTTAAGTGCCATATAGCATAGTTAAATACAATTAATAAGTAGCTGGTATCTTGGAATGGTAGTATTCCTAATGAGATCTAGCTCATCAGTGGAACTCTAGAGCCTTTACACTATAGGTCTTCATTACGTTCTCATTTAATTAGATATTCTCATTTATTAAGTAGCAAAGCTCATATACTGAGTGAAAACCAGAGCTGGAATCTAAACCTACACATCCTGATTTCATAGCCCCTCTTCTAGCCGGTGGAGTTTGTTGCTGCTTTCTGGTTTTAGTAGTCAATAATTCTTTCAATGTTTCAATGAATGCATGTATATTGTAAAAAGGAATACATAGACATCTACAGACACACACATGCAGTCAAGTACAGACTAAGCAATTCAAATCTGCAATCTAATAAAGTAAAGCCATTTAATACTATTCTGATTTGCTATGCAGTGCCTAAGCTGAACAATGTTATCAGATTCAGCAGCTGCTCTTTTGTTCAGTCACAGGCTGAAATACAGGAGGTAAACAAAAATGGAGCTAAAAAAAATGCAGCAACAAAGGCCTGAAAAGCTTGATGAGGGCTTTTTTGCCTCTGAACCCACATCTACTCCACCTGTCAAGCCTTTATTGCTTCAGTGTCTATTAAGGCAATAGCCACATCCTTTTGTTAGGGAGTCACTATATATCTACTTTTTAACCAGGGGATGAGTCATTCACTCTGAATATTTTGAGGAGAAGCTTCTGCTTACTGTGTTTCCGTTAATCATATACACAGACTTTAAATGTGGAAAGAATCAAACCAATCACATAGTCCTGAACCGCATTAGATCTGCGACTTCGACGTTGTCCATGAGGCACAATTCAGTGTAAGGCAAAGAAAGCCGAGTTAGCTCAGAATGAATTGGCTCTCAGAACCTGGGCTGTGCAGCTGCGTAAGTGTCCAGGGACCTGCCCTGCCTGTCCTGCGCTGACAAGAGGAGGTAAAGCAAATGCATCAGTACTGCTGCTTATGCTCATGCTACCTTGAGCAGAGTATTGCATTGCATTGCATTGTGTTCTATAGACAGGTAAAAGCCTTAGTTCTTTTTGGCATATTTTTCAATATCAGGTACTTTTATTCAACTGCTCACTTCTTGGTTTCAGCTTTCACTGTAAAATAATGTTTATTATCAATATTATTTGTACTGTGTGATGGTTGGCAGTTACCTGTCCTGTGGAAAGAAAAGACATACCATTTTCAGCTTTATTTGGAGCAAAATATCCTATTAACTTTCTTTCTAATGAAGAAAGCTCTCTTACTATTAGAAAAAGGTGATAGGACTGGGACCATCTGTGTGTGTTTTAAGTCATAGCCATAATATAAGTGATTACTTTCTTTCTCTATATATAGAAAGTATATTCTGTGCAGGGGCTTAAAATTTTTGTAGAGGTAGCTGCCTGTACATTGAGGTAGAAATAAAAGCGATAAAACAGCTGAAATTCAATAAATGATGTAATTTAAATAAAATCTCAGTAAAAATAAAGGAGCCTCCCTGTTAAAACATTTTATGGAATCCATTAACTGAACCAGTGTCAATAATTTGCTGGAGGGCTTGTGTTTGTAATGTAATGCTTATAATCAGATAGATTTATTTATTGACTTACTTTTTATTAAAAACAGCCAAGAGGCTATGAGTAGCTTGCTTGCTATTTGCCATTTTTTTAGAGGAAGGCACCCAGCCTTTATATCGAGAAGGGCATGAATTCTGAATGTTGTGAAATTGATTGATTCTTAAATGAAACTCTCAATTTTTCATAGGGGAGACTCTTTTTGGTGGGAAAGTGGTGTATGCCATAATAACTGTCTCTTGGGTAGAAAGCAAACTTGTTTTCTAGAACTTGGTCTCTCCCTTGAATTCAGGCTATTTCCACTACGGCTCTGATTTACGGCCAACATTTCATCTGCAACCAACATCAACATAGCAGAAAGCGGTGCTGCAATAGGAGTACGTTGGTCATACCTGGTTTTGCTGCTGCTTTCCAAGAATGGCTATCTGTGCAGCTGTTGAAACCCTCCTGTAAAATCTAAAAATAACCCACACATTCATCTTGAATAATAAAATTGAAAACTGAAAAAAGCATCAAGCCAGTGATCTCATTACAATAATCTGAAAGCTAGGTAGGAGATGCTAAATTGGACAAGGTACTGACAGTGTATGTTGCAGGAACTGGGACACGTTTAAGTTGCAGTTGCAACTAGAATTCTTCTAGTCCACAGTAGCCCTATCTCCTCTTTAACTTTTGCCTTGTTTCCAGTGTTGGCTGTAAACTCGTATTACAAAGTGTATATTCCCAGTCTCCCTCACACTCCTGTAGTTTCAGCGTTGGGAAAGATGAACTATAAGTGTTTAATAGTCTTCACAGGACTATAAGTATATAAAAAAGGCCTTAAATAGCAAAAAATCTTTTTGCACAAAGCAAACCATAGGCACTGATAGGAAATACGATTGCAGTACGCTTTTTTTTTTACAGTCTGTTACAGACTCATTACTGTCTCATGGCTGTTTTTCTACTGATTTGAGAAGCTAAAATTTCCTCATCCCCCCAAAAAATTTACAAAAATTTTCCAGAGAGTGGGAGTGTATTCTGATAGAAACTAACTGCTGTGGATTAAAAGAACAAGCTTGCAGCCTCCACATATTATATCAGCACTCAGAAGAGACACCAAAGTTCTTTATGAAAAGGAAATTACATTTGAAGTACTCTCACTATTCATAATCTCTTAGGCTCTCTCAAAAACCCGGGTGTGATGGTATTTTAATGTTGTACAGTGATTGGTTGTGTGGAGGAGGTAAAATTGGTTTGTCACAGATCCAGAAGTGATAAAGCTGATTTCGAAATGGAGATTAAGGCTTTGTGGGGGGAAAATGACAGTTTTCTTTAATATAAGAAATATTTAATGCAGTAATGCTCATTCATTTTCATTTTTATGTGCTTGTTCTGTTCTGGCCAGGTACAGCAGAGGTCAAATGCTCTGAGACAGAGAGTTTCCAAAGGGTTTTTTTCCCCATGCTTAAGTTATCTCAGAACAGAAAGTCCATCTATAAGTATGAACAAAATTCACAGATTCATGCGTCTTTGCAGGCAGCTGCAAACCTCCAGTGAACTGTTAATTTAAACTGCTTGTGAAGAACAAATGATTGGCCTCAAATGTAAGGAAGGAATGGGAAGCAAACCTGTACACAGATGTGAACTTTGCAAATGGTAAGTAATGGCCTGTAATAATGACCTAAAAGACTGTGCACTTAAGCAGGTGCTTCCTTTTTGTCTTGTTTTTTCCTCTCTTGTCCCCATAAAAGAACATCTCTGTGCAGAGGAGGGAGTATTTGCAATCAAATTGAAAATTTTCCTTACAAGATAAATTAGCTATTAATTAAGAGAAATTCAACCATTATTGTTATACTGTTTTTAAAATTGAGGATTAAAATTCATTAGGTTTAGGGGAAAAGGCAGACAATTGTATTTCCGGTGGAGTGAAGGTCACAAAAATGTCATCTGATTACTCATTATAAACCCCCCACCACCACCACCTTTTCATCAGGCAAAGTGATGTAGAGCTATTTAAAAATTTCTAGAATAAACAAAGGCAATCCTGCAGTATGAAAAGGAAGCTTTCTCTCAAGGCATACGCATGCAAAGACAGAGGAAAATGGAACTTCAGCTTTATCAGCCATATCAATATTTTACTGCAGTTACAAATCTCACACAGATGCCAAGATATTTTATGTTGCCAAATGTTGCTTTTATTTTGCAGCACATGTTGTGCATTCTTTTTTAGAAGTGAACACATCTGCTATGAGTTCTTCCAATATCCATTTCTCCTTCCCTGCAATTTGGGCTGTGAAGATTACAAAGCCATAAATCTGAACCATTGCAAACACAAAGGATCTGATTTACAAATACGATTAATCTTTGTCTTTGCAAATGCTACAAGCCTTGCAAGGAAGCTAGGGAACCCATGGCTTTGGAAGATGACGTTTCCTAACTGTTGCAGGAGGGGCTTTCATGGAGACAATTGGGGAAAATCTAAGCCTGTTTCCCTTGTGTTTTTGATTTTGTGTTAGGAGAAGGACTAAGTGCAATTGCTGAACTCTAAATTCTGCTTATGAGTGAGAGGAGTGAGTGAGCTGATGGGTGTGTTTTTTGTTGATACCCAGCTGGTCTCCATCTTTGTTTCTCACTGAGGCTAATTCCTCACTTGTTCACTGGTAGAATGTGAACAGAATAGCTCGATACAGAACCCTCTATATTGCAAAATACCCAACCAAGCATTGTTTGATTCAAAATATCTATTACTTCTTTTCTCCACCATTAGCCAAAGTTCATTTTGTAGTGTTGAATCTTTGCTACAATAGCACTTTTGAGAGACACAGAGAGAAGATCCTCTCTTGAAGGGGAGTGGGCATGCTGGTGAGAGGGTACAAGAAACAGTCCCTGAGCTTGCAAATACTGTTGGAAAACTTTACACTGCTTATTTTTTCACTAAGTTAACGAGTAAGAGGAATTGGGGTACTTGGTAACCTCAGAATGCTCTTGGAAGATCTAAATTTAATTATAAGACAACTAAGTCAGAGTTGAATGCTATAGTGACGTGTAAAAGTATTTAATTTGCTCAGTATAATTTATTTAATGATTTTTCCCTCTTTATGGTAGGTCCATCTGTTTTGTGAATTTAGGTTGAGATCCTCATCCTCATGACTCATCAGGTCCATAAAATAAAGCCATCTCACATCATTTTTTGATATGTGCTAGGGATTGGCTCAAACTGTAAAGTTCAGCTTTGGGTTAATAGAAACCCTGTGACCATCTAGTCTGATCTTTCATATTAAATAACCCATACAATTTCATCTATACTTTCCTGTACAGAACTCAGTAACATGTTTTAATAACTCTTGCCTTTCAGAAAAACATTAATCTGACTTGGGGATCAACAAAGTATTGAGACCCATTTTACTTTATTCTACCACATTATTCACCTGTCTGAGCATTGACTGGTGTGAGTGTTCTCCTGGCTATCAGGAGAATGTTTGTGGCATTCACAACTGAGTAAATAGTAAGGGCAAATATTTTTCAGCTCTTTGTTGTTCTCTCCAGAAACATCTTTGTATTCTTACAAAGCCTACTCTGTCCTTTTTCACCTTCCTCACCCATAGAGTAGAGAGAAATTTAAGCTACATTGCTTTCTTCCTCACTTTCTATTGTCCTGCGGAGTTTCAGAAAAGCGGCGCTATATTGGCTTAGTTAGTCCAAATATGGAGGTAAAACAGCCAAAAAAGGAGTAAAATATTAAATGTTAAGTCTTTCCATTTTCAGGAAAAAAGAATCATATGTATATAAAGAGCTAGAGCTGCTAAGCTCTGCTAAATACTAATGACCAGTAGCCATTGGCTGTTTTTATTTTAGCTGGTTGTTTACATTTGGCTCTTTAGCAGTGAAATGCATTAGGAACCTCCGGGTTTTTTTCCCCATAATGCCTGAAGTTAGAATTAAAGTTGCAGCAGTATGAGCAGGAGTTAATTCATTCTGCTATTAAGCCTTCAGTTACACAGAGGCTTTATCATTCATTGCTAATAAATGGTATTTATAGTTGGCATATACCTCCTGTAGCAACAATAACAAATGTGTTGCCTGAGATAACCTACTTTATATAGCTGTTAAAAGGCACTTTTCATTCAAGTTCCACAATTTAAAAAATTCATTATAAACCTCTTGAATCCTCCAAGGACTGAAACAATGTGTGAAGCTGGATGTTTAAAGTGCAGACCAGTTTTTTAAAGGGGCTCAGAAGAGCCCACAATAAAGATCTGATGTTTAAGTATGCTAAGCACACAGCAGCTCCTAATGCGATACTTAGATCTAGATTCTCAAAAGAGTTCAGAAGAACCTTGTGTGCCGAAAGCTTTGGAAATGCTGGCCATGTCACAACAAGCACTGCTGGGGACTTTATACTCCTAAAAATCTGCTAAATCTGGCTTTGATTTCTCTAGGTCCTAAGCACTTTGAATGTCTGGACCTAAACAAAGATCTATGCTCTGTGTGGGATTATTTCCTTTTATCTAAGAACATTATTACTCCATAATTTCCTATAATTAAAGTAAAAAAAAATACGTGGGATAACGCAAGATGCCTATAAGCTTATAAGAATAGGGTAGTATTCTTCTGAGTGCTGTGTATTGTTGCTCGTTTCAAAAGCCAGCCAGAACAGGGTTGTCAATTTTGCTATGTAAGCACAGCTGAGAATCCTGCTTGAGCAAAATAAAAGATGGTAATTCCTCCTTCCCGCTGGAGCTTCTGCCTCTGCAGCACTCAGTGCTACTGAGGGTAAAAATAAGTGGCTGTGGCTTGGCAAGGGAACAGAGGAAATTTTTATTCCAAGGGTGTCAGACACACTTGGAGTAGTTTTCACACCCTTGTGTTGCCAGGTCTTGAATCAGCTATTTGTGTGGGCATTATCCAACTGAGAAGACACAGGCATCTTGGGCCAAGCAGGGGAGTTAGCAAATGGGGTGGAAACTTCAGAAAGCACAGAAATATGCAAGAACACACAAATGCAAACCCAATCCCTGACTACTGGCTGTAGAATCAAAACTTGGTTAGCTAGCTATACTTTTCACAGCTCTAGGCCAGAAAAACAGTAAGTATAGGTAGCTAGGCCTTGTGTGTTGTGTATTGTTGTTGGGATCGTATGTACGTATGTCGTGATCGTTATGTACTTGTCAGGTAAAAAGCAAAGACAGAAGTGTGGTAAAGAGCTTGAGTCCTTGCTGTTGCTCTTCCTGATACTGTGAATTGTGTTTGGATGATTCTGCATACCACTTCCTACCTTTGCTGTGAATCAGTATTGAAGTGTAATATTGTAGGGGCTGCCTATTGATGGAAACTTAAATTATCATTAGGGAACAGCCACAGACTTCGCAAGGTAATCTGGCTTTATTTGTCCCTTCCCTTCCTGGATGCTGTGTGTATATATCTCATTAGCAGGGAAAATTACTTTTCTTTGTGCTGCCCTTTAGAATTATGAACAAATTACACCAGCCCATTGAATAAAATGTTGCTCTTACTGGTAGCACTGAGATTAAACACGGAGGCTGTCAAACTGCTACAAGTTAGTGCTCTACACAACCAGAAAAAGCTTTGAAGGGGGTGCCAAGGAAGGGAAGAAGATACTGAATTAGTCATAGTATTGTATGTGATGGTCCAAGGACTTAAATTTTGGGGAAATGTGTACTGTCAGCCCAGGGAAAGGACAGCTTTGTGCACTTTGGAAGATGCACCGGAGAGCCAGCTACTGGCACCTGGAGAGAATGACTTCGGAGCCGTGGGGCTGTCTGGAGATTCAAACAAGCAGAGCAAGGATGCTGGAAAGGCATAATAACATGCATATGTGGGAATATGGGTGCTAAGCTCTAAAAATCCTATTTGATTAAATGCCACATATAATAATGATATCAAGGATGTAGTCCATATTTGCAGCTGCAGAATTGAGTTTTGCTTGTTAGTTTTTGTCTTTCAAATCTTTTAACTATCTAGGACCAGATTATCATGGGGTGTAAACTGGGAATTTCGTTTAAGCCGAGAGTTGCCTTAAGGTAGGGAAGAGGTAAGGGTCTGATCTCAGAGTCGTTTTTAGCTGGAAAAATAAGATGGCTAATGTTTTTTTATCTAATGCATTTGCTCTGACATCCATGGGCACTTTTGGAAAATGAAATGTATTGTTCCTTACATGCTTATGGACCCTTTGGGGTTTGGGAGTAAAGTGCTAATAGTATGCAGTTCCCTTTATATGACAGTCCTTTCTTTACGGGGGTTGAGGCTGATGCTTCATGACTGCTATGCCTGTAATTAGCAGTGCACCACAGACGTTTTATATGAGTGTCCTGTAAACAGCCGCTTGCGTTGTCGTAAGTGGTATGCATTTGCAGCTGGCTCAACACAGTGACCGGTGTTTGGCTTCGAGCTCAGGATTCCAAGCCTTGATGTATGAGACAAAGCATTAGAGAAGTTTGATTGACTTGCTAGTCATTACTGAGATCAAAGGGTTGGTTTGTTTGTTTGATTTTTGCATCAGACTGCTTTATTCTACCACCTGGGCTAGGTTATTTATTGAAAGAACTGCATGCAGAGATGCTAAATTCCAGGGAAAACTCAGTGATCCAACATCAGTCTCTATTAAGTAACAGTTGAATGCACTGCCATTATAGGAACTTAAGCACAAGTTTATCTATTTTTCCTGGGGAAAAGATTTAGCTTTCTGGGTCATCCTTGTACGCAGGCAAATTGTGTTTCTCTCCTTTTACTGTGGAACAGTAGAGCTTTCTGAAGTGTGGGTAAGAAGTCCTACCAGTTTTAATAACATTGCTCCAATCCTGGTTTGGAGTGAATAGGCAGTACCTTAATACTGTAATAGTTGACAGTAGTTAGGGTTCTGATGGGTCCTTCAGGGTCCTGATGAATATGTATGTATCTTTAATGCAAAAACATCTAATATTTTAAGAGGCTTACATCTGAGCCGTTCCATTTGAGATGGAATAGATTTTTTGTTTTTGAAAATACCATGAATTTATAAAGCAAAAGACAATCTGTTAATTTAAATTTGCTGAATGGCTGTGTCTGAAATCAGTGCCTCACTAAAATACATGACTTCTTATGGAGCTTCTAATAATATGTTGTGATAATGATAATAATAACTCATATTTAACTATGCAGTATCTGTCAGCTTGTTTTCCAAAACTGTGAGCATACTGGAGCTTTGCAGTGTGCTTCAAAAGATTCACAGGTCTGGGATCCAGGGTGATTAGCATGTCTCATAGTCTGAGAACTCCAACACCTGCATTTGGCTATGTTAATAATAGTTGTCCCCTAGTCCCCCCCTAGAAAAGTTGTTTTTTTAATGCAAGTAGGCTTCCCACCTCCTTTAAATATCCCTGGGAATAACACTGTTTTAGCCAGCATAGCTTTAGCTCACAGTCTGCTTAGTCTTAAGATCTTTTGAGCTCTGTGTTTTGTCAACTATTCAAAATAAACTATAATGAAATAGCTGAGAGATGATCTCCTCAATATATCACTATATCCTCAAATAGGAACTAATACAAGATGCCCATTCAAAAACAGGAAACTTCAGCTAAGGTTTCAGTACTGGATATGTTACAAATCTTAGCATTTAGCTATTATTAAGTGACTTGCAAGCTATTCTTATGAAGACATGTTCATATTATAATGTGAACTTTCATAATAAAATGCCCCCAATCCTTTAACTGATGAATAAGCAATAGTGAAATCCAGTATTTATTTCCTTGGTGCTGTTGCTCTGTGATGTGCCAGTAACGCACTTTTTGGCCGAAAGATAACGTTTGTTACATCCTAGAGAGGTAGTAGGTAATTCAAACTGTGATTTCAGGTTTCTGAATAGCTTAAATGGGAATTTGAAGAAGGGTCTATCAGAATGCTAGGAAGTTATATTTAATCTCTCTTTGTACTGTGTGCTTGCATTTTTGCCTGTTTGGTTTGTGCTTGTTGTCCTTACTACGTGGAGAGTCTGTTTGTCCTTATTTTCTTCAGGCACATGCATTTGATTTTCAGATAATCAGTCTGTTGAAAAACATGAACCTACACCATTATAAGAGGATAAAAAGAATAACTTTCATGCCAATTTGATAGCAGGGTGTAATCTACATTTTAATCCCACTACAGGTGTCTTTCCTTCAAAGTATCTGCTTTTCGTCTTCCCCCCAATTTTGCAATGTGTTGCCAAGACCTTTAACACCACTATGATTAATTCATGTCACACAATTGAATAAGGACCCAGAAGAAAAACAAAAAATATTTATCCAGAATCCAAATCTATTCCTCTTGCAATTATGAGGATTTGTGCATCTTAATTAGACAAAAAATAAACAGTTCTATTCTTTGGCTCACAAAATGCAGGTTATCAGAGATAAAGAGACAAAATCTGAGAAAAGCTATTAAGGACAAAATTATGCCTAAGACTACACGATCATAGGTAGACAGATGTTAGCAGCAAGGTAACAGATGTCCTACTAGACAGCAATAAATACACTGGAGGCAAGTACACGTTTCATAACATGGGATTAGAAAATAAGTTGAAGATGCAAAGGATATTTCTCCTTTTTTGCCCAGTGAATAAAATGACCTTTATCCCCTGTATGAGGATCACATATGGTGCAGAATCACTAATGCTATTCAGAAAACTAATGATGCTGAAGTGTTTTCTTCAGAAGATGCGAGTTCTGTGATTGTTATTTTATGATTAGGTTTTATAATTAAGATCAAGTTTTAATGGTGCCCCCACTGTAGATCGAAATCTGTTTTGCTCTAGGGCTGACAAATATAATAAAGTGAATAGGGCTACAAGATCAGCAATGACAATAAGGTTTGCATAAGGAGACGATCACCATACCCAGAGCGTCTCCTCATTATGGTAGAGATATTTCACCGTTGTGGGCCTTGACCCTTCCCCTGTGAGGAGGCTACAGGAGAGTTGCTCATTTCAGTAGGTTTTGGGTTTGGCCTGGTAAAATTCAGAAAACTGAAATGTTAAGGAGAGGGAAAAACAGGAGAAATATTTGGAAAGAATGTGATTGTTTGGTATCAGCAGTATGATCAGTATCCAAGAAAAGAATATCTTGTTTGTAAAATACTGCTAAACAACAATTTTGAACACAGAATTAAAAACATTCTTTAAGTTTCAGGTGATTAGGTACTGTTTTGTTTTTTTTTAAGCCTACCTAATAGTTTTGAGAATTGAGAACTAATCAGTTCACTTCATTAACAACATTTTAACAAAATTTCTATACTGCAGATCAGCACAGCTGAAATCTAGATCTTCTACTGCGTGGAATAGTCAAAGTGACTCTGTCCAAAATCTGCCTGGGTAGCGTACATGTCTCACAGGCACTGCTACATCAAACAAACATCAGTTGTCACTTGTTAGGACCATTAACTAGACAAGTCCAAAATAAAACACAGAGCAGAAAAGATACATCTTGCATTCTATAAATTGTGTGGTCTGAGAATCTATTAAAGCTGACAGAGAAGAGGGCTCTGAGTTGGTGAGCAGGCTGATTACACCTCGTTCTTTATTCCCTATTGACTTTGGTTATGCCATACCTTTCCATTTCCTAGAGAAATAAATTAAAAGTCAGAAGTAATTTGCCTGATGGAGGGTGCAGGTGGAATTTTGTTCAGAAGAGCATTTGCACATTGTGAAATCCAATTTAACCCCTTAATGGGGTATAGCTTATTTTCTTCTGTTGACAGCTTTGTGGCAGCTAAAATAGGAACCTGATTAAATAGAGACAGTGAGAGATTGAGGTCTTGTTCTAACAGCAGGAGTATCAAGGCCTCTAATCTTATCTCCCAGAACACTGAGATGAGCTGAGGATGTTGGCAGCGAGATAAGCTTGGCTATTTTGAGCTATAAAAAGACCCCACAGAAAAAGAAGTGGTATAAGGTGGGAGGAGAGAGTTTTCATGTACAGAAATGATATTGCATTGTTTAAATACATTTGGGTCAAGTACTTGGAATGTATTGGGCATTATAGAGGCAGTGATTTCATTTTACTGTACGGGCGTACATCAAAGTACAAATAATAAGAGCTTGCTCCCTCTTTGCAAAGAAAATATGCGTCTGCATATTTCTAAATATAATTCATAATTTATAATCTACCAGGAGCACAGTAATAACAGTGGAGGCCAAGTGGGAGGAGACCACTTCTGGCAAAAGTGGAATTGCTTCTTCTTGCAATCAAACTTTAAAAATATTTTGAGTGGAGCTATAACATCAAATCACTGTGGAAAACCTTTTGCCAGGTTTAACGCAGAGCTGGCTGTATAGTAAGAAAACAGACCAATTGCTTATTTTTTGCAACCCCCCTTCCCCCCCCCTATTTGTTTGGAAGTAGCCAAATAAATGATAGAAGGTCCTTTCCCCTCCTCTTTCTACATGCAGGGGCATTTTTGTACATTATCTTCTTGTACTCTGTCCCACACCAAATTTCAGGACATTTGATAAAAATGGGAAAGAATAGAAAACGGGAAAAATGGAAAGGACTGAGACAGAACTCTGCTTATAATTAGTTTTCTTTTCTTTACCAGAAGAAAGAAATGGAAGGGAAAGGATAGATATAAATAAAACATACATAAGTCAAATATTGTACCAAAATTACTTCTTTTAAAAAATATTTTCAAAGCTTCCAATATTGCAATATTTTAATGGGGAAAAGTTTTAAGTGAAGTTAAAATAACTTTATTTAATTTACTATGGTCCTATTTTGCTCATCTGTGGAGTTACGCTGATTCATCCTCTTGGAGATATGCTGAGCACATAAGATATGAGTAGGCTGATCATATACCTTCTTGAGCACATTTTTCAAAACTCCATTGACCAAAGTGCTTAAGGATTAGTCTCCAGTATTAGCTGGCTAAATGAGCAACTGTAATCACAAAAGAAAGTACAACAAAGACATCACGTTCCACTTAGTGGGACTGTTCTATTCTGATGAAAATATCGCAGATCCAGTTGCACTCTCAACTGGAATGGATTTTGAACTTTAACTTTTGTGGGTTTTTTTCTAATTACTTTTTACCATAATGTATAGTCAAAGCTCTCTTTTACAATGTCCATTATTTATTCTTACCATGTATTGCATAGGAGCATAGTGTATTCAAAGAGATTGGTAATAAATACTGAAAGAATAACTTTAGGGATTTAGCCCCTAAAGTGGTTAATGTCAAGTTAGGCTCTCACATCCCTATGATGATTATCAGCCTTGATTCACTTTTTTAATATGCCTTGATACTGGTGGTCCAAACTTAGTGTTAGCATATCATTGCACAGTTCTCACTGAACCAGTTTCAGTGATGCACTGATATCCAAAACCTAAAATTTTCATAGGGGGATTTTTGCAACAATAGACCTGAACATCCTAGTCAAGAATTAGTAAGTGCATGCCAGGCTGGAAGTTTCTCCAGGTTCCTATCTTTCTTTTGAAGTGCCTTGGAAGAAGCATGGTTAAAAAAACACTTGCAAATTGTTTGTGTTCCAATAAAGCTTGTGGAAAAAAGAGAAAAGCTGTTCAGCATTAACGACGGCATCAAATTTCATAAAAGACTTCAGCTTTTGTTGCTTCTTCTTCTGATAACTTCAGGGTAGTACAGTAATAAATTACTAGTAGTGGTTTGACTAGATAAGTATCAGTAGCTTAGTGCTTATCATTTATTTAAATTCAGCTTGTGACTTAACTCTGTATAACTGTACTCATATTTAAGGTTTGATACTTAAAGGTTAGGTTACTTTTAATTGGGCAACATTCAGCTTGAGAGACATTTGTTGGAGAAATTGAGAGCAAATTACATTAAACGTGTGCACTGTTAAATGCCGAAACCTGCCTAGAACTACATGCTATGTGTATACACACAGTAACCAGCTATAGTACTTTGTCCAATATCAAGTCAGGATTGAAATCTCCAGTCCACTTTGTGAAAATCTCATCTGTATACAAAATTACAAAATTTGTTGAATGTCAAATTAACATTTAAAAAATAGACCTTAAATAGGCATGAAATAACTTTCTTCATAATTCCAACTTTCTTGGAATATTCCAGTGATAGACCTTTAGCTGAAGCCATATTATGCTTGTTGTTTTTCAGAAGTACTCCAAATATTGTCATGTGACAACATGGTGTGACAGGCTGCAGTGCCACAGAAGAATTGTCTTCTGAAGGAAGTTTCACAAGTCCGGATAAAAAATCGTAACTCTGAGATACTGGTATGGAGAGTTACTATGCAGATAATCATAGCAGAAGCTGGAGCTGAACTGTGTACAATGATCAGTATTAAAATGTAAGGTGGGCAGTCAGGAGAGAAAAGTGACAGGTTGTAGCTCTCTTATTGCGTGTGTTGTACATACGCATTGTCAGATTGATCAGATACCACATTAGCACAGGCTGTCACTGGAATGGTTGTTGGCATTACGTTCTCCTCCACAAATGAAAAAGTATCTCTGGGAACTAAGCTTCACAAATAACCTCAGAGCCAGCTACATTTTCACTAATGAAATGTTTCCTTGCCAGATTTTGTGAAACATTTTTAAAGCATTCAAGGGTCATCTTAGATGAAATTTTAAATCTTAAAAACCTTACTATGCCACATCATCACTGTGGCACTACGGATAGAATGTTTTTGGCAAAATCAGTGTTCCTTAAGGACAACTTCAGTGCTTCTGGCCTCTAGTACCAAGTGAAGTGGCACTGCCCTTTGAAGCGAAGGCTAGGCACAAAATAAGTTAGATCTCTGTATCTTCCATAGTAACTCAACCAACAGAGGCTGTAAAGATGCATTAGCTACAGCAGAATCATTTAGCTGTTCTTTGGACGGCCATATTTTATCCATTCAGCTTGGAATGCCTCACTTCAAAGGAATCTGAATCAAAAGAGCAACATATTTTAAAAACTGAGACAGATATAATATGTAACCAGATAGAAGTGCATATACCTTGCTTTGCTTACTAATTATCGCAGGTGACACAGAGGCTCACCGTATGCTACGCACTAGCCAGTGTGGGAGCACTCAGAGCCAGTGGGTAGGCTGAAGCCTGGGCTGAGCTGAAGGGCAGCAGTGACCCTGCCTAAGCAATGCTTCCCAGAGTCAGTATGGCAAGATACCACACCATAGAAAAGTTTGCACATGCCCACTGAGTAGCAATTTAGTTATAACAGCAGATGCAGAAAACGAAGAGCACTGGGAACTTCCATTTTCACTAAATCAATTTTCTTGAGGCTAGAGGTTATTCTGGTTCTCACTCTGATGATACATTGCGCTTAAGGGAATTGAAGGGCTTTGGCTGGCTACTTATAGGGATAAAGAGGCAGAAAACACCTTTTACCCTCCCTTTCAAGTATTTTTCACATATGCTGACATTAATTTGACCCTTAATTTTAAAGGCCAAACATTAGGAAAGGTAAGAGGTAATACATGATTTGATAAGTGCCATTTAGTTTTAATTACTGATGGAATTGCTACATAGTAATCATATGATGGTTAAATATTGTTAGGAGTTTGCTCATTATTATTGGAGTTTTGCCACGAGCTTTAATGGAAGACGGACAAAATCTATTATTTTCATAAGAAAATGTATGCATCAGACCTTTGTTATTAATTCTCTGATAGAACTGAAGAGAGATTGTACCATCTCAGCAATAATTATAGGGTATGTGGATTAGTAAATCATCTCCAATGACTGAAGTTGCAATAGTGTAGTATTTTTGAGAAAGACACCATTTTAATATGCACTGAGAGTGTACTTGAAGCAAAAACTGGGCTTTATTTTGTTTCTATTGAAACAAAAGTCAGAAGCAAAACCTTTCCCTGTTGGGAAGTGTTTTAGTCTACTATTTAAAGGACCTAACTGGGACTTTGTCTTAACGTATGGACATCAGTGCCATATTTCCTTTTTTGGTTTCCTTTATTTTGGGTTGTATAAATGACAGTCATACTTGACAGGCTTTAAGTACGATGCTCCAGTACTAAGCAAAGTAGCTAGGTTGGTTATAAAGCCCTGTGGACAATCATCCTTGTGCCTGAACTGCAGCAAGTGAATAACATTGTATTTACACAACCACCATTGACTGCATAAGGTTGTTTTTGGGGTTTTGTTATTATATTGTCCTTGATACACAAGATGCTTTTTCAGAGCACAGGAGTTCCACTATTATCACAATCAGTAGTGTATTATTATCTGGGAGGGTCAACGCTTTTCTGGCATACTTTGCTCTTCATTCACATTGAAATGGCTTTATGGAAATGGCACCCATAAACGAAGCTGATAACATCTATGCAATATCCATCCAAATCACAATTACTCATACAATGCAAACCTGCTTACGGGTGCTGTGAGAAACTGTGCTGATCTGTTTCATGCTTTATTCTGAACAGTCTGTCTTGCCCTGTGAAGCTAACAATTTGCCCTAAAAGGGAAGAAGGTATTTAAAGCAGGCGTGATTGTCAGCTGATTAGCATTCATTTCTCATTGCACCATCCCGAGAGGAATTTTTTACACTCCCTTTTTTCCCAACTTTAGATTGCTTTAGGTACCAACGTTAGCAACAGCCTTTCAGCATAATCTCTTTCTCTCTCTTGTCTTTTGAATGAATATATATCCATTATATATATGCAAACATATCCCATCAGATTTTGTGTGTTGTTACATTTATTGAGGTGTATATATATTATATCTACAGCCAAATAGTCATGCATGTATATACTCACATGCTTAGTGTGGGGATTACCAAGAAGTATGATTGCCCTGAGAAATGTCGTAAGGAGACTCTTAAGTGGCACCTAACCCATCTGGAGTACCCAACGACTACTGACAGGCCCAGGTAAAGGCTGGTCCAGTGCATTCAAAGAGGTTACTCAAAAGATGAAGGAGAAAGAGGCTAGTTACAGAGCACATAGATATATGGGGTCTGTGGAGGAGGATCGTTACTAGCCACTTCCCTAAACGCTGCGTCTCATTGCACCTTTATGTCATTCTCTGTGACTGTGAAGGACACCCTGATAATTGCTATCCTTTCTGTAGTCATTCATCAATATGTATTTAAATAATTCACCCTTAATTATGAAGCCAGAGATCACTATATTCCTAACAATACTTTGCAAAGAGTTGAATTTTTATTCTGATTAAATTTTAATCTATTCAATACATTCCGAAGGACCTTTTTTCCTTACAAGTAAACAAATATGTTACTTTAGAGAGATCCTAAACCCTCAGTGTGCAAGTCAGATTTGGAAGCAGATTTATAGTATAATAACAGATTGCTATTGTTTGTTTGCATTAGAACATCTTTCACCCATAGTGTCCTACAAGATAAAGTGTTCACTTGGTAACAATAAAACTTCCAACAAATTAATTGTTAGAAGCCTTTGAAAGATAAAGAACATACAAATGATGGCAGATGACTCTTTATCCCTCTCTTTAATTTGTTTTGGGCATTGATTATAGTGTTCATAATCAGTGGAAGCACTGTTGAGAGTTGAATGGGCTGTGGGCAGGCACTGTGGAAGAGTGATTTAACTGAATTCTATTGTGCCGGAGCCCAGATAGCCTAGCGTGGAGCTTTTGTGAGAATAATTGAATGCTTGCAACAGAGCAGTTCATAATGTGATTTTGAAATTAATTCACCTCAATCTTGGGTTGACTCTGAGCCCCACTCCCTCTTTTCCTGAGGTGGTTCTTGCCACATTTAAACTAGTATCTCTCCAAGTAAAATTGCTGTAGTAAACTTCGGTATAAACTATGCAATTTCCCATGCTGAAAACATGCATGGAGAGCATATAATAGCTTTACAATAGAATAGGAATTCTCAAGTTTATGACTGGCTAAAAGATAAAAGAATGAACAGGGCTGTAGAGTTTGAATATCTTTGCACACCACAGACATTTTTTTTGAAATCATTTTGATTTGCTTTGGTTGTTCATTGTTCATGAATGGAGGATGCTCTTTACATAGTCCTTCTCAGCAAAGTGATGAAACCGATAAAAGAGTTAAGGATGACAAATACAATTGGAGGTGGATGAGTGAAGCTTTATGAGTGTGATGATAAATGCAAGCCTATGTATGATACAAACCTTTTATTGCACAGATCACAGCAACACTCAGCACATGCACTGGCCTGTTGTGATTCCGGTTGGCTTCAGGATATGGTATGAATACATTCACCAGATGTAGCTTCCAAGCCTCTTTACAAACAATTTTCTTGTGAAGTCATACAAAAATGCTTCCATTTTCTAACAGGCTGGACCCTATAACTCTTTGTAAATGTGATAATTATGATTAGAGGGAGCACACTGGAATATTAGACCCATGCTAGGATTTAATTACCTGCACTTTCAAATCAAAGGACAATTAAAAATACATTCCTTGTGTGTTTTAGATAACAGGAAAAAAATAGTTCTAGTGTGGAGCATGTTCACTAATTTAAGTTTTAGTGATGGGGGCTGAGCCTGTAATATATACACAGGTTTGTGTGTAGCTTGCTGTGCACCACAACAAGCTAACTGTAACCATCAGGGTGGCTTCAGGCAGCTCCCGTGCTGAGCCCGCACGTCTCTGTCCCCCGGCTGCCATTCCCTGACCTGGATGTGCCAATCCCTGCTCCCTCCTGTTTCGGTCCTCAGTCCTGAAGTGCCTGTCTCAGTACACAGGCTCCCCAGGTAGAAAGCAAGACACAAACTTGATTTAAGGATATACGTGAACAGCTACAGTTCAAATGGGAGCTATTTCTGGAAACAAGACTCTTGAGACTACAGAATTAACATGGAACTTTCTAAATGGATTTGAACTGTCTAATAGTTCTCAACATGAAATTACAATTGGAGAATTACTATCAAGTCAAATCTTTTTGGAGCCTTGAAAATACAGATTCTGGCTTCTGCTTTACTTAATTTTCTTTTTTGTAAACTCATTGATTTGGAAAAGCATAAAGTGTTGGTGAAAAAGTTTGGAGGTGTTAAAAAAAAACCTGAGTAAGATGGGCATGTATCCAAAACCCAGGTCCCTTGGCAAACTTGGTGAAAACAGTTTGTTTTTCACTTCTGACCAGAAGCATTTCAGTATGCTTTCAGTATGAGAGAATTCAAGCTTAGAAGAGTGGTTCTGAAAGTTTGAACATCATACTGCAAAATCACATGTGATGGACATGTGCTCCCACTATGGTGCTGTACACAACAAGGAAATACGATGACCAGGGAATTTTTGATCACAATAAAAGATGCTGCAAGTTAAGTCCATCAAACGACACTGAAATACAGTAATATCACCTCACTTCTTAGCAGCTCATTCTGGAGCAGAATCTTTTGCTCTAGGTGAGATGCTTATATTCCCCAGCGCGCAGGAGGGTGGCTGTTTCAGAAAGGGATTCACAGCATCCAGCCTGCGGAGTGGAGAAATGGCTAATCTAGCCACTAGGAAATCGTGCGGATGGAAATAAGCTTTTTGTCTTTTCCTTACTGCTAAGATTTAAGCTTAATCTTGGTGTGTATTTTATAGAAGGTGGAAATGGAATTTTGAAATCACTTAGGCAGACAAAGGCAACTTACATCTCCTGCTCCTGGGGTGTGTGTTCAGACGTATGAAGGGAAAACAGCAGCACCACTTTCCTCTCCTTTTTCCTCTCCACCTGTTATTTTATAAGAATGGCAGCCATTGTTGAATTTTCTGTGGGACTTAACCTGTTTTTTGTAAGGAATGATTTATGAACCTTTCCAGACCAAGCCCCACTGGCGATCTAGAAGGAGTGCCCCACATCTGTGCCCAGATTGGGCTTACAAGTTACCTGGGAACCAAACTATTTGATTCTAGAAATGCACAGAGGTACATTCTGGACATCAGGGAAAGTAAATAGGGTGTTTGTGGAATAAAGTATTTCTGGATTATAAATAGGGTGTTTCCAGGATTTAGGTGCCTAAATTCTATTTCATTTTAACTTTAGTAGCTAAATCTTTTAGAATTTGGTCCTGTATTACTTCTGTCAATGACTGTACATTACTGGAACCCCTTGTCTATCTCTGAGGTCTGCAGTTCTTTTTGTTTAGTTAAATCAAGAGATTAAGAGACTTCATCAGAGTCCATACGTAGCTACAAGAGGAAATACGATTTTGGTAATGGGGTTCCTTAGTCTAGGAGACAAAGATACAGTGGCTGCAAGTTGAAGCTGAATAGGTTTAGATGAGAAATAAGGTGATTTTTTTTCCCCCCCCATGAAGGTAACTAACAATTGGAGCAACTTGCCAATGGCTTTTTTTTTTTTTTTTTTTTTTGGAACTAAGATTCTGTTTGACCTAAGGATTTTGAAAAATCCTGGTTCAAACAGGAATTCAAGGAATCCTATGGGCCTTATAGTTCCTAAATGTCTAAGTACCATTCATTTTAAGGATTGAAGAAATGAGCTTTAAGGCCCCAGCCTAAGAAAGTATGTAGGTACATGAATTGAGAGAGATTATTTCAAAACCTGGGATTAAGTTGTTTAACTGTATATATTTGTAACAATTAATACTGTTGAGATGAAACATGGTAAGAGAGTGTCAGTACCAGGATGATGTGAATTAACTTGTAGCTGTTTATTAGAATGTTCTCCCTGAAGCATCGTGTTGTTTGCTGTTGGAGGTGGAAGTCTGGACCAGATGGACTTTGGTCTGAGTATGACAGTGCAGGGTTTAGTTCAGCATTGCAACTTCCATCCAACACATCTGTTGGTATCAAAACGGGGCTTGCATTATGCTTCCCCCCCCCCCCCAATCTGCCCATCTTACTCTGGTAGTATAAGCACTAACCCTTTTCCTTGTTGGGAAAAAAAACCCCTCACGTATGTAAGAAATAGCCAACTTAAAATTGTATTGTGAAACGGAAATAAAATTGTCTGTTCCGTACTCTTGGGAGTGGCTGAAATAATGGAAATCTTAAGTTTTGGTTTAGGGCATAATTGGGCAAATACTGTTCTTGTAAGTTATTTCACAGGTGTATCTGATCAGGTGTATCAGGTGTATACTGGTGCATTTTGAAAGTAATTTTAGCTTAGAACTCCGAACCAGGTATCCTTTCTGGAGGTGGGATGTTAACATCCTGCAGCAATGCTGTCTCTTAATATGGAAACCTTTTTTTTCTTAATTTCATTTCTAATAAACTTATTTTATGAGATTCAAAAGTTAACATTAAAACCAAAAGATTTCCAATAAATGCAGATCTCTTTTGAACATTATCTCCCACTAATCAGAAATGTTGGCAGTAATAATTCTGCATCTCTTCTACATTCACTTTTCTGTAATTAGGCTTAACTGTTTGTGAAAAGTACAGGGCCAGTTCTGTTTTTCTGGCATAAATCAAGCGATTTTTGCCCATGCAATTAAAAAAAAAATTTCTTTTAGACTTTTTAAGACAGTTTACAACGTAGCCCCTGCTTAGCTGAACTGCGTTACTGGGCGTCCCTCTTAGCCCTCCCAATCTTGTCTTTTTCCAGAAAAAACATCCACCACAGGAAAAGCAGCATCACAAGCTTTGTATTAACACTGCCACCACAGACTTCCCAAGTGGCCATTCAGCTGAATGGAGGTTGATAACTAAGCTGGCAACAAGCTCAGTGGTTGGAATAAAAACAGCATCAGCTTTTCTGATCATACCCTTCTCTAATGTAATTAAATTCTGAGTCATAGACCTGGAGTGAGGCTTGCTTCCAACTGATGCTGCATTTCCTGAAGGTCAGCTGGAGAGCAGTATATTTTATCAAGTGCAATCTATAGAGTTGCAAGTTTCCTGATTAAGTTTGCATTTGAGGAGCTTCCCAAAGCCTAACTTAGTTGGGAAATTGGCCATTTAAGCAATAAAACATAATAATATATGACTCTGCTGCTTAGTATTATCGCACGTGGGAGAGTGCATGTGAAATACAAAGACAAACTGATTCAGATTCTCATTTGGTAAGTTTTGTTAAGCGGTAGTGTCGTTTCTCTGGATTGTCTGATTGCTCTTATAAAAGAATGAGTTCAGTGAATAGCATTCAAAATGCATTTAATTGATTTCTCCATACTTTTAGTTGTGGATTTACTATTAGATTTCTTCAGCATCTTTTAGACTTACTGAACATCACATTCTTGCTTTTGTTGCTATTTTTTATCACTTACTCTTGTCTGACCCAGTCAAGGTAACTCTTTTCTCTTCTGCTGGCTAAGATAACCCAACTGTAGTTCATCAGAAGATGAAGAAAGGGAAAGTCTGCTAGCTATTCAACAGAAACACTAGCTCAAAGCTGCAGTCAGGACCCTTTGTTGTCCCACAATGTGTACGTCAGTGTATGGCATGTTAGTTCAGAAAAAGGCTGACAAGCAATCTAAAAGGAAATGAAATTGTGTAAATTCATAGTTAACTGATTTCATCTTCCTGACTAACCAGTTCAAATTGCTTCCCTTTACTGAATATTTCAGGCATTTCCCTTCTAAAAGGTGCTTCTGTGCTGAAATGCAGAAATGTTAACCTTGTCATCCTTATTTATGCTCGAGTCACAGAGAAAACACCATATTTAAACTTACCTGATATCTCAATATTAATAATAGAAATAGATAATCTGCTGTCCCTCCTAGGACAGTGTTCCATTAGAGGAGGATCAGGAAGTAATACTGACTGCAGGTGGGGAATGAGATGTTCTAAACTCTGAAACGCCCCCTTCTTCGTGGTCCCCTGAAAGATAGGGGATCACCTCAACAGAAGCTCCTTCTGCTAAGTAGCAATAATAATTCATTACTGACACTAACTCAGTCTTTAATTTCACTTCCCTTCTCTTCCTGGAATGCAGTTGGCTTTTCCTTCTCCCTTATCCTGGGAACTGGCTGGAAAATTTTGTCATTAGAATTACGAAGTCAAAAGCCATTGAAGAGACTGGTAACATTGTCAGTGAGACAATTCTTGCATCAGTCATGAGAAGATAAATATTCCTACAACACTTTACTCTTTCTGTAAATAGCAAGTCCTTCAAAACATACTTTACTTATCCCCACGAGCTATTTCTCATCTTTTAAATGTGTTCAAAATAATGAGAGTGCAACCTGCATCAGAATATGTCTCTATACTTTCAGTGTCCCCAGGAAACAAAATTTTGCAGTATTTTGGAGATATTTAACCATGTGTAGAAGAGATTTAAGACTTACAGTTCTCCATGCCAAGTGAAGCAGTTGTTTAACAGTAGAGGATCTCTGTTTTTTTAATATATATATATATAAAAATATATATATATATGCACGTATGCATATGTATATATGTGTGTGTATATGTAGATATATGGGGGGCTTCTCAATTGCAACACCTGTTCTATTCTGGATAATGAACAGTAAAAAAAAAAAAAAAAAAAAAAAGTTATCAGTTCCTTACCTAGAAATAAACTTTGCATACAGTTTATCTATCAACTGTTTTCCTTCAATAAAAGGTGCAATCACTACTCCTATTATTATTCCATAAGCAGCTCAGAACTGCCATTTTGGACCTCTTATTATAGGCTCTATAAAACCTAATAGTCAAGAATTAGATCTTAATAAAATTTAGAAGTTATTAACATTCGGTTTTACCCTGAATTAGAAAGAGAAATTGAAATTTTCTGAGGAACGGATATTCTGAGAGAAGTTGATCTTCCATAATGTCATAAATATTACTTTTGACACTTTTATTTTAAAGTGTCATTTTGAAACTGCTAACATAGATATAATTTGTTTCATCTTACTGAAAAGGTAATCATTTTTTTTTAAGATGAGTTCAATATTATACTGATGTGCTGAAGTGCAGCAGTGGAGTACATCTAAACAACTGATTTTGGTGTTACACTTTCAGTGCTCCCAGAAAAGGAAAAAGTGTTTCTTAGAATTCTGGAGTACTATTGAAGTGCTAAGAGGAGAATTACATGAGATAGAGGGAGGCAGAGATAAAAAGAAAATATCGGGAAGTGTTGGGTATAGGGAGACGTGTACTTCTTGCTTCTTACAGAGGGAAAATACTTAGGGGAACATGCACAAAATGATTTGGGTTTTCAGTACTGGAATCAAAGATAACATATCCTGAAAATGAGTAGAGATTTTGGAAGCCTGACCTTAAAGCTGCTTGAAACTAAGTAGATCATATTTTTATTTTTAAGGCAGTAAATGTTCTGAAACCTCATTCAAGTGGCTACTCAAAAATATCCATTGGTTTGTTTTGCTCAAGATGTTCAAATGAAGGTAAACCTCAGATTAAGGAAAGTGTTTTTAAATAATGACTTCCTTTTCTTTATATTTTAAGTACATTATCACTTTAAAGCAGGAGAATCTTTTGGAAGTAGTACTATAGCTTGTGAGAACAGCATGCCTTGATCAGAAAAAGAAAACTAGATTGGCAGCAATTTACTGAAGTCCTGTTTGTGTGCTCCTCCTACAGCTCCACTCCTTCTCTTTGAAAAGAATGGAAACAACTAGGAAATGTTATTAGGAATTTACAGTAAGATTGGAGGAGACATTTCAAAGGACACACTTGTAGATACTTATCTAATATATCCCAAGGATAATCACATAAAAAATCCACATAGGGCAAAAACTAAGTTGATTATGTTCCAATGGAGGAGTAATTTTCCTCTGCCCCAACTACAGAAGTGTTTATTGTCTTATATTTTAAAAAATGACATGATTATCATAGAAGTCAATATGAGGCATTTGAGAAGTTTCATTCAACTTCTGTGTTTTGGTTAAGGGAAAAATCACCAGAAAAGGAAAAATATAGTATTTCCTAGTTAATAGGCAGTGAAACTGCTGCTTTTTTTACTTGAGGAAATATGATGAGCAGAAAGGTATTTGCTTACTGGTGTTAAGTACTTTCAAGACTGAAAAAATGAATTTATCAGAATGTAAAAGAGAATATCCGTCACTTCAAGGAAATGAGCAGTTAACATTTTGTCAAAATACTTAGTTTTGCACCTACAAAATGTTTAAATAAGAGATGGAAACATAGTAACTTCCTTAAAGCAAAAATATTTTGATATAAACCTCCTCTTTGTCCAAATGTATGTCTTATGAATAATAGTTTAAATAAGAGTTTAATGTGATAGTTGCTTCATTGTGAAAGAGGAATATGTCTCAGTGATGTAGAAGGCTTGACAGTTTTTGTTAGCCAGCAAGCAGAAGTTTTAAGGGGGAAAACTGAAAGAAAAGAAATGCAAGCATGAATTGGGCATATATTTTCTCCCTCTGATATTAAGTGTTCATAAGGACTTGTAACCCATCTACGGAAGCTACTATTTGCAAATTGAAGGAGGAGGTCTCCGTTCTGAGAATTTTTTTTTACTTTTTCTGTAAAAAGCAGCAGAACTTCAGGTGAGAAGAAAATGTGACTCCTACCTCCTTTAACCTCTGTATTATTAATTTGAAACACTGTAGTACAGAGCACTTAGATGTATCTATTTTGGAGTTAACATACAAAGCTAATTAGAAAAAAAAAAGATTTAAATATGCACTCTCTGTAACACTTGCCAGGAAGACCTGGTGCCGCAGGAAAGCTGGGAGGGCTGTGAACTCTCTGGCTTCTACGGTCATTCATTGATCAGCAGCAGGAATAACTGTCCTCTCGTGAAGGTTTCCAGTGAAAGTACAAGTGGTTAATAAAAATCCAAGGCTAAGAATATTAAAGGCACAGAGATAAGTGGAGATACTTTCAGCGGTATTGAACTGATGCAGGTGTCCAGGTCCTGTGGAACTTTAATGATATTTAGCAATCATTTGACATTTATGAAAATCTTACTAGGCTTCTGAATAAATGTGATGATTTTTCATAAGCGTTGAGTATCTGACAGCTTTTAGGGAAAGTCTTTAACAATGCGCATCATAACTCTGCTATCATAAAGGTAGCAGCTAAAGTATATGGATCGTGTGGATTTCTGTAAAGTTAAATGGGGTGGGGGAACATTCATGAACAGCTGTAACAAAACTATCTTAGACTTGACTGTCTCTGAGTAACAAATAGGACTGATGCCAGTATATCACTTGTACGATATGGTTGATAAGCTCAAGAAAAATTTTCTAACAATGTCTGAGGAACTTGCTGTCAGATGTTAAGAACTATTTAGAAACCTAATGGTAAAGGCTTACTCTAATTTTTTAAAACCACCTAACTCTCATATAAATCACCTGGTTGCTTCTGAAAATTGCCTATTGTATTCTCAAACAGATTTAAAACAACCCCAGCCTCATTCAAGTAACCATTTTGCAAATTTCACCTCAACTTCCACTACTGTTGGGCATTTATAGATTTAGTGGGCCATGCAAATACAAATTTTTTGTATAACTCCCATGCAAACCTTTGAAAATCTCTGTTAGCACTTCCGATATGCATACAGTCATTCAGTAGTACCTTTGTTCATGATTTTTTTTCCCAATTAACATCTCTAAGGAAGAGTCACCAAATAACTCATTCAGCACAGACTAACCAGCCCGGTAGAAGTCTGCTGAGTACTTTAATTGATGTCCATTAAAAGTGCAAAGCTGTTTTGCTGTGATCAGACACCCTGAGATGCACCTACAAAGGAACTTGATTCCGTTAATTCCGTGGATGCTGCTTCACAGGTAATGAAAAATTAAGCAAGCTTTGACCAAACCTTGGGAACATAACTCAGCAGTTAGCAATGGAAACCCAATTAAAATACTTTCTATGTGCTTGTTTTAAAATATTCATGCTATTGAACCATTCCCACTTAATACATAAATGACAGCATAATATCCAACTGTAACAGTTGGTGGAAGCCATTTTAAGTAGCAGTTTAACAAACAGAGATGGATTTTAATTTGTAATGCCAGTTGAGCTGTAATAAAAGCTAGTATTCCAGCTGTGAAAAAAAAGTACAACACAGCTTGGTTTAGAGTTATTTACAGATGTGTAGAGGTTTTTTTCCTCAGCCATACAATGGAACCATTTTGTTGCTATCCTTCCCCAAAATGTTTGTATCAGATGCCCTTCCTACCCCTAATTTCTGGAATCAGACTCATAAGAAAGTACACATTAAAATATTACAGCAATTCTTCAGTGTTCATTAATTACAGAATTCAATTTGGTGTGTTGCAACTGTTACTGTTCAGTGTTAATGTAGCTGTTTACTTGTTTTTTTGGACAATGATGAGCTGCTCTTGACTTTGAGATAAATCCTATACTGCTGTCTTTGAATGATTTCCATGTGTTGGCATTGCTGCTGTCTCCTGGAGTGTTATTAGGATTCTTGCTACTTTGATTTCCGTTTGTTTATCCCTCTCAAAATACCAGCTCCTGGGATCGTGGTATTTTGTGAAAGTTTTACCTTTTTTTTTCTTTAATAATGAAATTCCCTGTTGCATGAGGGAAAAGTTTGCAAATAAGGCCCAAACACACCTTTAAAGTCTATTAAGAAAACTCCAAACAACAACAAAAAATCCAAGCTGTGCTTTTTTACTTAACATTTGGTTAGGGTAAGGTGAAGAGAGGATCACTTATTCAGTACTTAGTATTGGCAGTATTCTAAAGTAATTCTGAAGGAGCTATTCTCGGTATATTCTACTTAGAGAAAGACATTGTCACTGACTGGCACAGTGACCTTTCCTCCCTGCTTTATGGCTTTGCTTAATACATATGACTTTGTGTCCCTGAAGGTTCATCTGTAGCTGAACTTAAACTTCCATGACAAAAATGTTGATTGCTCCGTGAACAGTTAGAGAAAATACTTCTGTTATTTGGATTAAGGAATTTGATGAGTGAAAGTTTTCCTGCTTTTCCGGTTTTGTGGTTTTATGTTTGTATCAGTATAGTATTACTAGAGCCTGAACAATGGTCAAATGGACTATATTATACGCTGGGCAGCTGAAGGTGTGCAGGCGACAAGCAGAGCAGCAAAGTTGCTGGAGAGGAGGATTTGTAAATGCTGTGAGTCTAAGTGCTTTAACTGAGGCAGCACAGTTCAGAAAGAAACTAGGACAACTTCAAAGGCACTAAGGAGTTACGACTCAAATTTGCAATACATGGGAAAACAAGGTGGAGGAAATAAACAGATAACGTTGCACTCAGCTGGGCTGGAAATGAAGCTTCATTAGATGATAGGAAAACCATGTATATTAAGAAGAGGAAATAGCTCCTCAGACCTTGTGCAGGAAATTGAGTTAATCCTGGCTGCCTTAGATTCAAGTTTTTTTTATTTTAACTACAGTTTTTGAGATTGGTCACAGGTTTCACCTAATAGCCCAAGTAACATGCAGGATTGTGGAAAATATTTCAGTGACAAATGGAGAAGCTGCAAGTAAATGTCTGAATTATAGCCTCCTTAATTGGTAATGACATCAGGAGAGCTGAACATGAGCTGCTGTCATCTGAACTGCGTGTGTGCTAAACAGATGAAGAGCACAACAGTAACTTGGCGCACTCACGAATTGTTTGGGAGGAATGAGGAATATGGGGGAAAGGTTGCACTGTGCATACAGTGTATGTAAAACCCAGAAATATCCTTGAACACTTCAGCCTACTGCAGTCAGCCTGCTCCAATAAAATTGATACCGTATATTGTGACTCATGGGAGAAGAAAACGTCTTCAGTTCCAACGCAATCAACCCTAAAAAGTCAAGTTTGTTCTCTCATGGGCTTTTCTTATATTTCAATTTAATTGCCCTAAAAAAATAGGTAACAACATTTTTCAGTAGTGAATTATAAACAGTGCACATCAGGAGAGCAGACTCCTCAAACACAGCAAAACTTGTCTGATAGTATATGCTGGTGAACTCTGCAAGTGACTCTGTCTGAGGAGCAGGAAGCAGGAGAGCTGGTCCTTTCAGTGCCCCAAGGCTGAACTGGTGGGAGAGATGTAGGCCTGTCACTGGAGCTGAGGACTGGGCAGAAGGTGGGTCACCAGTCCTTATGTGTCAGCTGACAGGTCTGGTCTCCTGACACTGTATTTGGAGTGGACCTGAAGAAGGGCTTCAGTAGAAAGGCTGAGGAGTAATGGCTACTGTCTGCGACCAGGAGGAGAACTTCTTTGCCTGCATTTCCTTTCCTGTCTGACCAATAGAGGTCAGTGAGGAGAAAGACCCTTTTGGGGAGAGACTGAAAGCAGCACTCAAACAGTACCTGCTATTAATATAAGAGTATTAACATGAATGATTTGCATGCCAAGAAAAAGATGGGGAGATTTAAAAAAAATGGGTCCTAGTTCCCTTCCATCTTTCTTTCTACAGTACTGCAACACTGAATAGGCATCTTCTTGGAAAGCACTTAGTCATGTACAGTTGCTGAAAATACTAATTGCCGTTCATCTCTGTCCCTTCTCTCTTTTCTAGTTTGTCCCTTTTGAGATTTCAGCAGAAACTCGTTATGATTTAAAATGTTCCCTTTGCTGTCTTCAAGGCTGGATTTCTGCTTTCTTAGTTAAAAGCTGGTGGCGTAACATTTTTGCAAAGGGCAACAGCATTGCTGCTATGCAGATCACATAATTATTCCAAGTATTATGAGTGCAAATCTCTGAATATGACAATGGGAAAAGGGAGAGCTGAGATGAGAGGTAATGAAAGATAATGAAAAAGTCAGAGGTTGATGGGATGATCCGGTGATGCAAGGTCAGACAAAACAAAACACTTAAAACAAGATCATGGAGCTGGAATTAGCTGGTATTACTTAATAGGCCGCATGTGCCGCAAAACCTGTGTATTCACTGTGGGTGAGCACAGAATGCCAATGCAGTATGGAGATGACTCCTTACACTCCCTGGAGGGTGCTTAAAAACTAACATTGCACCTACTGAACATTTAAGATTTATCCCGTATGCAGCTGCTGTATGGCAAAGAAAGGAGGAAGCTTAAGCGAGCAGATGCAAAATGACCACTGTCCCCGAAAGAGCTGTCTCAGCATTATAATTGCTCAGAAAGTGACTCTTCCTGAATGAAAGCTGCAACCAGGAACATGCAGGGTGCTCCATGACAGGCATTCCCTAATGCGTGAAAATGTCGTCAGAATATAGCAAAAAACTTTATAGCAAATAATAAAATTCACCCAGTTGTTGAGAGCCAGGACCAAACTGTGCATTATCAATATTTTGTTGAATGCCTGGGACTAGAATATTGAGTTTTCAGGAAAGGGAGAAGAACTGTCTTCCTTCTTCACCACCCTTACAGTGAACTTGTCGGTGTAGATTAGTTTACTTATCATTTGAATTGAGAAGACACTGCAGCATCTTTCTGTCTTGGACCGTGACCTTCCTGTGCTAGATATTTTACAAATAGAAATTAACAAGACACTCCCTGTCCTAAAGCATTTGTAGGCTTAAAAGAGGTAGCAGATGGATGCAGGCAGATGGCAGAGAAAAAATATGTGACTAGGTCTGGTCGGGAATGTTTTCTCATCAAAACCATGGTGATCGGTAAGCTTTCTTTTAAAAGTTTTGGATTTGGCAGTCTTTCTGATGAAAGGTTCAGAACAGAATTGCCAGTTGAGGCAAGGGAACCAGCAGATAATATTAAGGAGCTTGAGTCACTCAGGTGGCATGTAGGAGATCAAAGTTCAAGGGATTTTATCTGAATATGGTATGACTGAAATCAGGCTTTCACACTTCGTCTGTGAGCACTGCACCTTAGCTTCATCTGGAAGAAGACCCTGCTGATTTTAAACACACACACACACACACGTCCTTTTTCTTCAGCTCTTCATCCAACAAGAAAGCTACATTTCTTCTTCTGTAAATGGGTCTCCAGCAGTTTTGAACAAGGTCTCCTGAGTGCTCTCCATTCACAGCATGACAGTCAAAATACACCAAAGAGTTAAAGTTGAGATAGTGAGAGGATGGTTTAGAAATGGGAGAAATGCGTGCCATAGAAGGAATTACCTTTCTATTTAAAATTGTGTAAGAAAGCTGTTGCAGTAACCTTTAGACAGTGACATCACTGATAAGCAAATATCAGACACCCAGTAAATTTTTTTTATCTTAATACAAAATAATCCCTCAATTATAATAATAATAATAAAACCCCTCCTTTATTTTTAGGAAACGTGCTATACACTGCTGAACACAGGGAAGGCAAACAGGGACCTCCTTGTCTCAGCCTGCTCCTCCCCTCCCCAAATTAGAGTTATTTTAAGGCAGATTTTAAGAAGGAAATTTCATTTACATATAAAAGTACATCCTATTCAGCACTAAATAGGCAATATCAAAGCTAATTGAGGAGGAGTACTAATTGGAAGTCTGATTTGCATAGTTTAACAGTGAAATATTGTAAATGTATGTTGGGGTGCAAAAAAAAGTGTGAATCTTACTTCAATACTAGTATCCCATTCATTGGCATATGGATATAATAACTGAATGTATCTGTTCCTCTTTTGCTTTGACACATTGCGGTATCTTATGTGAAATTAATTAATACATTCAAGCTGCTGTAAAATAGTTTGATTCCTACTCATCGTGATACTTTTTGAATGAAATTAAACATTTCATGGGTTAGAATAGCTATATGTCTTACATATTCACCATGTTGAACATTTTACTGGCTTTAAAATGTGGCTTGAATTTACTTTGTGACCTAATGGGTTATTTCAGGATGAACAGTCTTAGGCAAGCTTGTGGAAGTTTTAATCCAAGGTTTCAGTGACATTTTTGTTTTGGACATGAATGTTTTCTTGTGAACCAGAACTTACTGAATAATCTTCTGTAAGGTAGAAAAGAAATAGCAATAGGAAAGAGATTTAATCTTTTCATTTGTTTTGCTTTGTTTTGTTTTGTTTTTCTCTTACCCATAATGGAACAAACAGCAGTAGACCATGAAGCTTTTTCCCCTAGCTGAGTACAAATTATTCATTAAAATGTCATATTTGGTTTCAAGTTTGTTTGAGAAATCCATTTTTTATGGATTTTAGACTAAACATAGGTCAGAAAGTGGGATTTGACTCTTCTTAGCTCTGATTTTATTCAAGGTACTTAAAGGGTTGTGGTTTGGTGTGAAACTTTTTTAGCTCTTAAAGAATTATGACTTTTAAAGATTATGAAAGATATATGTTGAAGTTAAAAAACTTGCATTTTTTTCTGATTTTAATAATTTCTGTAAGAAAAGCTTTAATTCTAATCTTTCCTTTGAAGGATAGAAGTCTCTTTCTGTAATTTAGAAATATGCTTTGTAAAGGAAATTAAAAATTTCATAAGCAGTTTCATTAGTAATCTTAAACAGATCTACAGGAAAGAGGCGTGTAATGGGGTATTTAGAAATTTTTCATGTAAATTCATTCTCCGAATTTTGAATTGCAGCTAATTTCCTCCTTGTAAGACTGAAAAGGGGGATAATTTAATATCATCTTTTCTCCAGGGCAGCCATTTGAATGTTGTCAATTCTAAGTACTTAACAGAAAATGAAAGGAAAACATGGTGTGTTGTGCTGACTAGAAGTAAAGATACTTAGTGATAACATGAGAAAGCATTTTCAAAGAAAAGTATAAGTCACTATAAAGATGGAGGCTTTGGATTTTTTAAAGGAACTAATCATAGGAACTTAAGTGAAAAAGTGACTGAATTTTAAAAATTATTGATTGAGGCAAAATATCTTCCTGAGAAAGAAGGGACACTGAAATTGAAGCAATATTTAGATGCCTGTAAGCAATAAATGAGGCCAAAATTTCAGTATTTTGCTAAATTGTGCTGGTGACATGATTAAAAAAAAAAAAGTCGTCTTCACTTCTACAGGTTATAATTACACAACTACTAATGTGAAATAGGCGAATTGTGTGATTATGTAAGAAAATCAAGATAGATGCACAGGCAGTAGGGTTTATACTCACATTCATGTCCAGTGTCATGCATGATCACTTCAGAAGTCTAAATTCAATGTTCCTGTTCCTGAATGTGTCAAGAAACAAATAGTTCCATGAAATAAAAAGCACAGAGATGCAGAACAGCTAAGTGCAGACGTGATCACATTATCTACCCACACCTCTTGGTGGACACACAAAACTACTTGTAGCTCATGCAGTCACAGGAGTAATAGTTTGGCATATTTGATTCAGTAGAGGAAATCAACAAACGAAAGCATTGCTTATTCTCCAAAGCGGCGGAGAATAAAGTCTGGAGAGCGCTCTGGTGATCAAATAAGTTTTTAAAACTCCAGACAAGCACATCCTATATGCTTGTGAAGCTAAAAATTCAATAAAATTCAGTAAACTTAACTCAGGAATTCTGTAGATAGTAATCATCCTGTGTCATAGAAAATAAAATTTTCTTTTGAGATACTGAAGACAAGCCAGGAGGTGAGAGGACATGAATGCAGAAAATTATAAAGCTTTGCAGTACTTCTGTGGGTAATTACAAAGTACTATACAAGTCTGTGATTTTGTTAATATGGAGTATACAAGAAAATCCAAACAGCTGCTCTCAGCTCATTATGAGACGGCTCACATTTCCCATCTCAGTCAAGATATCTTTCTTTTTCAGGCTGTCACAAGCTTCTGCACGCAGGCATTGTATTGCTGTACAAGGTTCCCCTATGCATTTGGTTCCTATCCTGTCAGCCTCATGCGTTCTTACTCTTTCCTCAGTCTAAGAAGGCTGCAACAGGGGTTCAGTCTTTGATCTCTCTTCCGCCTTCCCTGGAGAGAACCTCCCTGATTTCTTTTTCTAGAAGCTTAAACTCTGGGTCCAGCTACTTTGAGGTCAGAGGGCTACTGTGGCTCGCCTGTAGTTTATAAGCACTCTTTGACAAATTAAAAACTGATCTTACAGTTTGGTCTACCATACAGCGCTCATCATTTCAGAGGTGAAATGAGTTTTAGAGATGGACGTTCTTCACGTTAGGGGGCAAAGAAGTGGTACACATATACACACTCAAACAGAAGTGATTGCTTCTGTGACTTTCCCTGCTCCAGTTTTCTCTTTGACAATTCTGGCCCAAACTCGAAAGTTTTAAGAACAAGGATTAGGATTTTTTCTCCTACAGGAAGTTCCTCTCTGAATCTTGGAGGTGCTTTCCTTTCCCTCCTCGTCTCCTCAGTTTCCCTTTTCCTCAGCTAGTCCTGCAGATAAACTGGAAGTCCAGTCCTAATGCATATGCCTCTGTTTATATATTCTGCCTACATTTTTTTCAGACTTCAGATCCCTGTACGTTATCCCATAGATAATGGTCAAAATCAGACACTGCTAATGTAATATATTAAAAGTAAATGATATTTATTCTGCCTCTGGAGAAACTTCTTCACAAACTCTTCTTGTAGCCAAATGGCTGGGCTGGTTTCCTTAGCATTCAGCCATCTTACTTTCCTAATATCATCCTCACTGGTAAGAGCCATGAAGTTTAATGACCCTCCGTTGTCTGTGGTCTAGGACTGGTGCGTCTCCAGTCCTACATACAATGGCACGTTTTGTGATACAGCAGTTCATAACTTGTACATAAGCAAATTCCCCAAACTGTCACAGAAGCAATTCCATTTCCATCACAGTTAAAAAGAAAAATAATAAAAATACATTTCTATTAAAGCTGAAGGCTAGTATATTTGGAATAAATACAAAATTGCTATGATAGTTTTTCTTTGACTTCATGGCAGTATAAGAAGGATTAATACACTGTATGAGCATACTGGATGATAATAAAATAGAAGAATTAAAATCACTTCAACATAGTGTAGATAAACCTTTGAAAATAAGTAAAATTCATTCTTAAGTATCAGAATAATTGGAATGTATGAGTAACTTTTCATAAGAAAAGCTACTTTTTAAAATGCTCATTATCAGAGTATAACAGGAGCAAGCATTGCATTGCTAGAGATAACAATGTACAGAGGAACTAGAAATTGAAAAGGTGGAGAAAATCTACAGAAGGTTAAGGGGAGGGGAGTCAATCCATCTATCATTTCTGCCACAATAAATCTTCCTATTTTGAGGGAATAGTGTGACCCTAGAACAAGGAGAACAAAATTGCTCTGCTACTATATTTCCACTGTCTTAGTATCACCATGGAAGTCTGGCTGATCTTCCAACAGATCGTGTTTTGTAAGTGTTTTTTGTCACAGGAGACATGACTCCTGGGTTTCCAGTTCAGCCACAGGGTGCTGTTAACCAGCATTTCTACTTCTGGCAGAAAGTGAATATCTAAAAGGCTTCCATTTAATATGATACAATGAAATACAACACAATAAAATAAAGGATTCAGTTCCTCTCTTCAGCATGTTTCTATTATCCATCAAATCAGAAAGTCAGTCTTCTGTGTCATTTTTTCAAATGGCAGCAACAGAAACTAACAAAGAAGAAACACCCAAGCACTTTGGTTGAGGCAGCCATGAAGATGGCAGTCCACTTTGAAAAATCCTATGTCATCTCCATGTGGCCTGACAGACTCTGAATGTGGAATGTTGGAAAGAAAATGTGCTATGGTAATAGTACAGATGTGTGTAAAGGCCGTGTATGGGTTCATGTTTCTTCAAACAATGGCCAAGAAATTAAAGCACAAGCTGTTTTTTATTTTTATAGAAAATCTGGAGGTAAAGAAACTTGGGCAACATCTTTTGATATAGAAAATATTTGTACATGTCACATAGTACATTAGAAGTCATAAATACCATCATTACTGATCATGATTAATATTAAAAGACACAATCAGATCTAAGAACTTGCATTAATCTTCTTTTCTAAATGCTGGAAGTTACTCTCTGCTTTAACTAAGGGGGCAGGATAATCTTGTCTTTATGGCTATACTGAAACTTAGAAGGTATTCGAGTCCTGATTCTGTCACGTGCTTGCTTTATATTAATCAGAATGCTTTTATCTCTATTTGAAAATTGGATATAACAATAGTTCTTTTCTGCACAAGAGCAAATATTATAACTTATGCAAATTTTATAGTAAACATTTATCAAGTAAAGAAATTGTATTTCCACTGTGTGTGGGACTGGGGAGATAATGACTTGTGAATGTTGTCCAGTCATAAAAAATGATTGTAAAGATGAAATTAAGAGGTGTAAAGGCTCTTCAACAGTTTCAAGAGAAGCCTGCTCAGAAACTTGAAGAAAAAATTATAGCAGTGAAGGCAAGAGAAGCCTAAATTGTTTAACTTTTGAGAAAGGAGACTTAGTGGGAGACAAAAATGGACTAATTCAGAGTAGAAATAAAGGGAACATTTTTAAATAGCCACCAAAATAACTTTTAGGGACAGATTAGAATTTCTGTCAATTATAATCTTTTAATGCAGGGTAGACAATTTCCTGAAAGACATTTTATAGCTCAGCAGAAATAACAGGCTTGATGCAAAAATTTTTGGTCTGCATCATGAAGAAGGTCAGTCTAGGTGGTCCCAATAGTTCATTCTAGCCTTACGATCTATAACTCTATGAGTTAACGTTAGTGAGTCATGCTGATACCATAATGATGGAGGCCATAGAAGCAAGTTCTGCTAACTTGTTACAGATCTTGGAAACAGAAAGGAAATTAGACCATTTCCAGGAGGCATCTATGAACAGTTCATTGGAATATTTCTCACAAGTTAATTCTGTGAAGGGCATCTTATGTTCTGTAATGACAAGTTCTTGCGCATGAATGTCAATCCATCTGCTTTGTTCTGTGAGTCAGTTAATGAGAGAAAATTGGGGTTGCTGGTACAGGAGGTTCTCTCTTAGATGAATAGTACAAAAATAGGTCTCAAAACTGTGACAACTATGCATATTTGTTTTTTGTCAGATTATATATTTGCAGAAAGTAAAGTAAGTTTGGCTCCTCACAAATTTGATCATGTTTACTAAATATTTTCAAATTGAGGGAAAAATTTTTGTCAGTGCTGGATATCCTGGATGGAGAAGTGGGAGAATGGTTTTTCTCCTCATATGCAGGAGCTCAGCTATTAGAGAACTGGCTTGGAATATCACAGGTCTGAAATCCTCTTGCCAGAAACAATTTGGATTCAAGTTTCTTGCCTTTCAGGGAAGTGACCTAACCGGCAGCTAAAGGATATTCTGGTAGTGCAGAGACTAGAGCCAGCTCCAGGTGACCATTCTGATTTTCTGGCTACAGTGCTTACTGTCTCATTTTTGGTATTAATGGATACTTGGGGGGAGGAACTGAAAGTCTCTGGTAAGTATAGCTTTTATGTTGGTGGCTGGGGCATTAGGAGGGGAAAAGAATACCATTTTCTTCTAGCAGCAGAGGTAGATATGGGTTTCCTGTGCTACTGTATGCTTTAGCCATGGCACCATTAGATATAATTGGATAAGTGCTTCACTGGAAATATTGTGAATCTCAGCCTCTTTTTCTTTTTCTTTCTTTTTTTCTTTTTTTTTTTTTAGCTTTTCTTGCTATTACAAAAACACTTAGTTTTAGAAACAGAATGCTGCATGTACAGTAAAAATGATTCGTACAGTTATTTTGCTATGTTAATGAAAAGAAAGGAAATGATTTAAAAGTAGTTTGATCCAAAAGAAAGTATCATTTCTTTTTTCAGGTCAGCAAATGAAGCAAAAAATGAAAATATTTTCACTGATCTCTGAGTTGCTGGGCATGATAAAAGTGGAAATAGTCAAAATAGATGCTGTTAAAATTCAAGAATGTGGATAGTCTTGTCCACTCAAGTAATATGTCTTAAATAGAGCCACTACGTCTTAAATAGAGCCACTGTCTTAACTGTGATTGTTTGCATGCTTAAGCAGCTCACTAAGAGCAAAATAGGCTGGACTTGATTTTGATATTGTATTATGCTGAGATAACTACTGATTTGGGTGAAAATAGTGTATTAGTGTAATGGATCATATCAATAATATTTTTAAATCAGTCCTTTTTTAAAGAAAATTCATGGCAGAATTGGACATTTAGTCAGAAAAATGGCTCTTCATCTTGCCCATATAACAAATAACAACTGAACATAAGAATAGAAAAAAAAATCAATGCCTTTTTTCTTATTTTCTCCCTATTTCAGGCCCTTTCGCAGTGAAGGTCACATGCACCTTCATTCATCCCTTATCTTCTGGCATTTTTCAAGCCATACCTTGTGTTCAGTGTTCGTGCCTGGAGCATTGTATGTCCTCAGCACATCCTTCAGGACAATATACAGCTCTCTTATCTTCCTCAGTTCAGAAACATGCGCTGCAGTTTGAGAGGCGGCTGCAAGCTCAGTAAAACAAAGGGTCATATAAGGTCAAACATCGTTCTCATTGGTCTTCAGTTTTCGTGAACCTGGGCTGAAGCTTTTCTTTTCTTGTTTCCATATGTGTATTACTTTGAATTTTACTGTTTCTAGAAGTGAAAAACTCGAAATATAGCATAAACATGTAAGCTAGAACATATTGTGTAAAAAGTTTAGATGACTAATATTCATCTGTAGATTTGTACAGGTAACTGACTGTTGTGTTTGTGGTCTGAAAAGGAAAAAAAGGTTGAACAAAACAGTTTGTTCTACTCTGAGTATTTAATAACATTATTCATTGAAGTAAATTTTTAAACAAAAACATAATTTCAAATCATTGAAATGTTTGAACTATTTTGCCACTTCAGCACATTAAGATTCATTAGGTTCAAGAAAAGTTTTAATTTATTTGAATCTATATTTGGTTGGGTAGGCTGGCTTTAGTACGGGTAGGAAGAAGATTGTATATGTGTTGCAGTAGGTTAGTAAGAACTGAAGGTATCAAATAAATTGATACCACAAGTCATTTCAATTATTCTAAACAGTATATTTCAAACTTATAAAAATTTGAGACCCTACCATTTTTAGGAAACAAGTTTTCCATGCAACTCCTATGCATTCTTTTATTTGTATGTTTTCTAACACACAGACACACACAGACGCGCATGCACACACACACACACACACACACACACACGTATTCTTAATGTCCTTCCATGCTTTAGAATATGTTGCTTTAACGTGGTGTAAAATCTAGGCAAGATATTGCATTATTCACTCCAGTCAGTTTAAGTTATTGATTATGGCATTTTGAGTTATTTCTGCATTCCCTTTTTCTTCTTCTCCCTCCTACACTGATAATCTAGAAAATGAAAATGAACAGGGAAAAATAAGAGCACAGTCCTGCTTCTGCTTTCATTTCTTTGTTAAATGCAATAGCATTTTGATGAGGGCTTTGTTTTTCTTCACAGCATCCCTATTTCCATATCTTGCACATGATCATCCCTCAGAGAAGCCTGGCTGCATGCATCATAAGTGTCAACCCTTGGCTTGATACAAAAGTGCAGGATTTTTCATCTATAGAAGCACATTGTGCTTTTTTTTTTTTTTTATAAATGCCAAACTGAATGAAAAATATTCCATAGAGAATTTGAAAATAATGAATGATTGGCATTTGGTGTACAATTCCTTATTCTAGTGAGATTTTGGCATGCCATTCATTGGGAAATTTAAGAGTATTGAATGACATCCACATTTACCAGATGGGCTGTCAAGGCACACTATGTGTCAACACCTTTCCAAAATATCACTTGAAGCCTAATTCCACTTATTTATGGCCATATGATTTGGTGTTTCTGTGCTTTCTTACACGTTGGTACCTTAAGGCTATATGGATCCTATGATATCCACTAAGCAACTGGAATTGGGTCAAAGTGCAGCAGGTGGCCAGGTACATGTTACTCTGGAGTCAACACTAAGGCTAATTCTATTTAAGTCTTCATTAGTGACCAGTTTGATAGGATAAAATCCTCAGCAAGCTGGTGTATGACACTGAATTGGGTGATGCAGTTGATATGCTGCATAGGAGAACAGGGCTGCTGTTCACAGAGATGCCAGTAGGATGAAGAAATGGGCTGACAAAAACTTCCCTGAAGTTCAGCAAAGGCAAAAGCACAGTTCTGCACCTGGGACAGAACAACCACATGGCAGGGTACAGGTAGGGGGGTGACTAGCTAGAAAGCAGCTCTGCAGAAAAGGACCGGTGGTCGTGGTGAAGGAAAGGTTGAACAGGAGTCAGCAACGCATCCTTGTGGCAGCCCAGGCAAACTGCATAGGGGGCTGCAGACAGCAGCATACTGCTGCTACTAAGAGCACAGGGTGAGGGAAGCGATTGTTCTCCTCTGCTGAGCACTCATGAAGCAGCGTCGGGAGCGCTGTGTCCACTTTTGGGCCCCATGGACAGGAGAGAGAGCATCAAACTGCAGCAAGTCCAGGAGAAAGCCACCAGCATGGTTAGGGGCCTGGGGCACCTGACATTCAGGGACAGGTTGAGGGGAGTAGGTTTGTTCATCCTGCAGAAGCGATGGCTGAAGGCGGATCTGATTGCTGTCTTCAACTATGCAAAGGGGAGCTATAGAGAGGATGGAGCCAGGTCCTTCTCCAAATGTACAGCAAAAGGACAAGAAGACATAGTTGTATCAAGAGAAATTCCATAGATATAAGGAAAAATTCTCCACGATTCGGTGGTTGAAGCATTCAGCCAGGTTGCCCAGAGAAGTTGTGGAATGTCCATCTTTGTAGATGCTCAAGACTTGACAGGACAAAGCCTCTGACTTCACTTCCAGCTCTGCTTTGAGCAGGTGGTAGGACCAGATGACCTCCAGAGGTCTCTTCCCACTTTGATTTTATGAGTCTATGAGAGCAGCTAGTAAATCCGGATTTCAGATAAATCCATGCTTATGGTATGAAAATTTTCTATAGCCTTCAATTTTGAATATTTTCATTTTGGTAGCCGGCTTTAGTCTCTCTGATGTGTATTTTTGAGAGGATAAGAAATGAGTGCTGCTTTCAATGCCAACAGGTACTCTGAATTTAGTTTTTCTGAAAATAAGCTGTTTAAAAGCAATATCAAATGACCTGATACTTGTTTATATTAACATAATACCTAGGAGTCCAGCACTAGATTTATTGTCACTGTGCTAGATGCTGTATATTTCTGTATTTATACTGTATACATACATATGCATAACAGACAACCTCTAATCAAGAATATAGAGTGAACATTAATTGATACGCCTTGGTTCCCCTTTCCCTCCACTAAGAAGATATCAGTCAGGATTATAATTCATCAAATCTGAGTTCATACTACTTTCTTTGAACCATTCTTAATGAAGTTATCATTAAAGAAAGAATCACAAAGTCAAGTGCAGCTACACCATCCAGATACACAATGTTTCCTGTGCTCATTATAACAGGATAGATCACAAGTGAATCAGCTCTGCTGTTACACTTTCTGTAAATTATCCTTAATATCTAACCAATATCTTATTTGTTGTGATTTAATCCCTCTGCTTGTTGCACTGTTCTCCACAGTCCTGGAGAGCAGATTGAATACTCCATTCGATTTTTCTCTCTTCAGCTATGTTTCTCAGTCTCTGATCGTTTTTTTTTTTTTTCTCTCACTTCTGGATTCTCTCAAATTTGTTCATGTCTCTCCAAGTGTTTTGCCCACAAGTGGACTTAAACTAACTGAGAACTTGTGAGTGCTGAGCTAAGCTGAGGGATTTCTTTCTCTTTCCTGCAGGTCGTATTTCTGCTTATAATCCCAGTATGGTGTTTCCCTTTGTGCAGCACCTAGGTAGTGATTCATGTTCAGCTTTCAATCCACTACAACTCTCAAATCCCTTCTTATGAAACTGCTATCCAGCCACTTCATTATGTGGTGATTTATCTGGATTTCTTAGTAGCAGAGTGGTGGTGTGGTTAACACAGCTGCCTGGAACAGGTTTCATTCTTGGCCACTGACCATCTAAATAAATATTTTTAGAAGGTTGTACCAGCTGCTTGTTAGAGCAAATAGCCAGCAGCCAGGAAAATTCTGAGTTCAAATCCTAATTAAGCTGCTGACTTGCTGCATGACCTTGGGTGGGTCACTCTTTATGCAGCCATGAGCCCCAAATCAAAACCTCTCAGTTGAACTTCTCTCTGTAGACAGATTAAAAAAATGTCCAGGACAGACCTATGTACATCACCGACAGTAAACATTCTGTTTGTACTGAACTTCTAACCTGACCCCTGACACTTAATGCAAAATACATCTGTGCCTTTTTCTATTCTTCTTGTTCCTATTTGTTTGTAGCTGCATTGTGATTAACATAGATATCTCTGCACAGACAGTTATCTGAAGCAGATTTTTGCAGACCTGATTACCTGTTTTATGATATGGAGATGTGAATTTTTTGCAGTATGAATAACAATGTATTTTATGAGAAAGTGTATTATCTATACCTGATGTACTAGCTTCAACAGATAAGTTTACTGCTGGACACCGCAGTAAATAAACAATAAACTGTGAACCTAAGCCGTGCTGTACTTAGACTCTGTGCAGAAAGCTAATGAGGTGGGGGACAGCGGGGAAGAAAATGGGGATACATAACCAATGTACCAATGCCTGGGAAACCTGAGCTCTAGTAGGGAAGGACACACTGTTACAAATATGAGAAAAATCAAAGTACACATCTTTTCATATAGTTTGCCAGGGACCTTGTATGGAATGTGTTTTAAATGCTAACCATTCAGCCAAACAAGACTATAGTATACCAGTTTTCACAAGCACTAGTTGATATATTTGGCAGCTGAACAGATAGGAAGTCTCTGTGAAGTTTGCAGGATTCCTAATCAAAAGGGAGTACCAAATGCAGGCGCATCTGCTTGACTTTAACCTGGTGCAGCTGCAGCCCTGCGGTGTGACCCAGGTGGTGAATGTACCTGACTTGGTAGCGTGGAACGTGACAAGTCACCACTGCCGGAGGAGAGGTTTGCTGTCATATGGTTGGAGAGTGGTGCAGCCAGCTGACAGCAACTCCACAGCTCACAGAAGTGCCTCAAATGGTAACCAGCCCATGTGGTTTTAAAGGTCAGACTGTTCTTGAGAGCCAGATACTATCATGCTGGTTTCACAGCAGAGTTGCATCACTGTAAAGCAGATAACTATGCAAATAAACATTTGCCACTATAGGAGCACAATCCAGCTCTTATTATTTACCGCACTGGGGATTATAAGGTGATCAAGTAAATGAGATGTGCCATCTTCACAAGATTTCTCAAATAAAACAGAAACAAGGGAAATGAACAGAACAGGTAGAAGAAGTTCAGAGGAGAAAGATCTGTGGGAAGACGCATGCTGTACTTTTCATAAAGTTGCAGTTGGTTGAGGTGGTTGATTGGCTGTGTAGTTATTGGTAGGGGGAGCATTTTTGTTTTCCATGTGTTATGTTTCCTAGTAGTTATTGTCATGATGATGCTGATAAAGCCGAGGGGAGTTCAACTAATGTTGTCAAGAGAAATGTTCATATGAGTAGTGAAGATATGAGTAGGAGATCTAACAGAGGGAGGCAGCAGAGTAGGAAAATCTACATGGATAAGTGGGAAGATGGTGACAGTGCAGGTGAATTAACCTGAGAAGTCTCAGGTTAACTGGAAATGAGCATGAGAGAAATTAGGCAATGTGGGCAAATAAGAAGAACAATAGCAAAGAATGCCAGTTAGATTAGCTTTACATGATTTTACCTATTATTAGGTTAGCCAAAGATGATAAATGCACTAGGAGTCATTTTTTAAAGCTTTGTCCAATCTCTTGCGTGTTCTGTCTCTGTAAGTCAGTCCTGTGTTATATCTTTATTACATGCCACGAGGAAGGCTAGAAATACCCAAGTTAGCTGTAAACAAGCTGCCTTAACAGCAGAATCAGCTTTTCTGTGATAACCCCAAGGTCCGCTGGGCTAATTTACTCTCCAGTTTCAATAAATTTAGAGTTGGGGGAAACTATATACTGGGGGATTCTGTGCAATGCAGGTATGTTCCAGACTAGGTGGTTCATCAGCATAATCACACACATTTTTTTCTTGTTGAGTGTTAAATATGCGAAGGAGTCTGGGTTGATCATCTTGGTAATTCTGTCATAGATAGAATGCTGTACAAGTTTTTCTTTTAAGGCAGCAAGGAACAACTGACTTATGAAATACATCTATGCACCCTGCTGATCACCGAATTGTAGGCTAGGAGAGCCAGAGTTTGTGCAAGAGCAGGGCTTCTGAGTAGGTGCTGATAGGAGACATTAAGAACACTGCTGTTCAGTTACAGATGTGAATACGAGTTGCATACTACCTAGACTGATGTATGTGAGAATAAGTACTTTTAGACAAGGTTTTCGAGAACAGAAGAAATAAAAGTGTAAGTACCTATATTCTTTAATGCAAGGGCCTTTTAAGGCATGGAAGCATTTGGTCTGATTTCTCACCTCATGGATTCTTAGTAACTGCAGATGAGTTTCTCATCACCTCTACAGGATCTCCCCTGCCATTTTGTCCACTTGTACCTGAAACTCCTCTACTTCAATCAGTCAGGATCGTGATCTAATCATGATCTCTCTTCTTCTTTCCCTACAGTTGTAAGAAGTTCTCTTGCATGCTGGAGAGAGGTGCCCCAGACTAAGGATGCTCAGCTGATCTTCTATACAGTAGGTACCTTCGGGAGATGGGATTGGCTATTTGGAACAGCAGGGCTTGTAAAATGCTATGTGTTACTATGTATGGTGGTGGTATAACATGCTTCATCAACAGCACTAGACAATTAGTAATTGCCTTGATTCAAATAGCAGCTGCCTCGGCTTTTGATGCTGTTTCTGGGATTGTTCTCTAAAGTGATAATTTCTAAGGTGTGGGCTAAAGAGAGCAGGTTCATATCTGGTTTGCTGATCAACTCAGAAATGTGGAATATAGCTTAGCCATAATGTGGAATAGCATAGCTTTTGCTTGCAGAGCTTTTACTTGCTCTCTCTCTCTTTCAACATTAAATCTCTTTCTTTCAGTGTTATATTTGCATACATACATGTCTGTGAGGTGCTGAGGAAGGGATTATGTAATATATCTCCAAGTATAGACATGCTTGGTTTTGAACAAAATCTTTTTGACTGATTCTATAACCATTTTTGTTAGCAAGCAGAAGTTATTGCAACCTTAGCTACTTTAGAACAAATTTACAGCAAGTAAAAATAACTGGCTGCAAAACAATAACAATGCAGTCACTGAATGGAGAGGGGTTAGTAAATGGTTTGCTAGGCCTTACAGAAGTCTGATAAAGTGATGTTAATGGCACATAAGCAGCAGTCATGTGAAGAGGTTTTTAACTCCAGATTTGGAATCGATCTCTCTTCCTTCTACAAACATGGCAGATGCCCAAATCACCTTGCAATATTTAGCCTTTGAAAGACTGAGTATACTAGGAGCTAATACTAAACCACTATGCTAAAATTATTTTGTCTTGCAATAAATGAGTACTGGTATTACAGGGAACTTTATGATGGCTGTGGCAGCTTTATCCCTGAAGGTAATCCTGTCCCCAAGTGAAGTTCAGGGCATGGCTACTTTGTCAGTACTGCTCTTTTTCCTCAGGAACACATGCAGTGAAGTCATAAGGTGAGGAGAGAAAAAAGCATGTGCTATAGATGATTCCACCGTAATTTTTGCAAAAGCAGCTAAAGCTTGAGGTTAAAAAATAATTTTTAATACCTATAATGCAGACTTGTAGAACTTGTAGAACTATGCTAATAGTGATATTTTTCCTTGCTGATGTATGAAATCAGGGAAAAATGAAAAATTCTCCTGAAAAATTTTTTCACCATCTCACACTGTTGATATTGTAGTAGTAACTGTGTTTCTCATCCAGTTCAAGAACCTAATGCTGAATTTTCCGTGCTATTAAGGTGAAAATACTTATTATCATTAGAAAAAAAAGTTGTTGTCATTGAACTAAATACTGAATTTAGTTTATAGCTGTAAAATCTGAGCTAACGCTTCTGCCATTCTTAGAGAATGTTATCCTACCTCTTCAGAAAAATTATAGCAAATCTCAAGAATAGCGAGTGGCAGTGCTTGTAGGTGTTGTTCTTTTCAGTATATACCCTTGTACAGTTTTCACTAACAGAATCAGTTTCTTTTGCATGGCTGGGTTAAGGCAGGTAAGGTAAAACCGTACCTTCTAAAAATAAATATAATGTGAATCAAGACAAGAACAGATGACATGTGTCTCTGAGAGCAGGTATCATGCAAGATGCTTTAATGACAGTTGAAGAGTAGAGGTATGATGCAAATAATGCTGAGATTCTAGATAGATCACAGCTATGCATGCACTTACTTGTATAAAATTTTTCATGTTTAAACCCTTGAAGACAACCTGTCTGCCAATAAGTGGAAAATTTCTGTGCAAAATATCAACAAGACAAAATGTTCTCTGTCAGTTCTTTATGCAATATAAACAAGAATGGAAAGACACTGAAGAATAAGCCTGTTTCCGACTCTCCAGAAAGCTGACTCTTCAAAAACAGTAGCTAATGAAACCCCTTGCAGAGCCCACTCTTTCCTCTTAGTTTGTTCACTGCCCTGTCCAACCATTTTCATCGCTACCAAATTACATCAAATCGATCAGAATAACAACATAGACTGCACAGTCACTTTACATACATTCAAACATTTAAACTGGTTGAAAAGTAGTGAAATGTCAAGGTGGTTGGAGCTTAGTATTTTATGATTCCTGAATCCCAACTTCCATGAATACCTTACAGGCATTTGTGGAATCTCATAGTTATTCCAAACCCAGGCATAACTCTGGCCCCAGGCTTTTGACTCTATCATCTTTTTCACTTAGTAATTTTTTAGAGTAAAATTCCCGTGTTTTCATCCCCTTCTTAAAAGGAACCACCTTCCCTGGGTCTGTTTTCTCTGCTAGATGAATGAGACTTAGTAGATAAAAATACATCAAGTGACTACAGATACATTCTTTTGCAGTATAAAGGAAGCAAAATGTTTTTCAACTTAGGCACACAATAGGGAAGATTTTTAATATGTTATTCAAGGCAATTGTTTTCCCTTTATTACAAAAACCTGGGAATGATACTGAAGTAAACAATATGTAGTGAGAACCAAGTCTTGGATGGTAGATTACTGGGAACACCTATTTAAGCCAGTGTGAGTAGCAGTCACTCATCATCTCTCAGGATTTGACCCATTGTACAAATGGAAAAACTATAAATTGCACAATACACAAAACCAGGAGAAAATAGCAAGCCTCATACAATGTTCAATTGCACTCTGGTGATAGGGAATAAAGAGAAGAATGCGGTCTCGCTCCAGCTTATCTGTCTGAAATAGCTGTACAACCAGTGTTTTCACTGATTCATCTGAATAATGTTAAATTCTGAACTCCGGTGAATGCTCATTGCTCATTGTTTTCCCAGATAGCCACATATCATTCTGTTTCATCCAGCCAAAATGATCACAGATGTATTTTATTTGAGATTTTCACAACTGTTTATGTTAGCAGCAGCTGATAACTCTGAATAAAATGTGTCAAATTGCTTTCAAGACCAACCACTTCACTCAAACACAAAGGCAAACATTTGAGTCTATTTACAGCTTGAAAATTTCCCCAGAGAACACAGCTGTCTTAAGGACAATTAGTTATGCGTAGATTTAGTGGCACTGAAGAGAGCCCCTCTTTCGCTGTCCTCAAAAGGCTTGAAGGCTGACGACCTGATTTTCCAGTCTGTACCCAGGTAGTTTATGTGCATCTGACCAAAGGCCGGCCCATGAAAGTAAACAGGGCATTGCCCTGTAGTATAAGCAAGTTCACCTGCAAATCCTGTTGAAACCAGTGAGAGCAGTAGCAGTTACAAACCTGCTCTCAGCTTTGGACCGCATAAAAACTGGAAGAAGTGTTGGGTCTATTTAAAGAATACATGGAAACAAAAGACCAAAGCCGCACCTAAATACTGCTGTATCTCTAGCCCGGGATACATAAATAGGACTTGTGTCCATTTTATTCAGAATTCCATCACAAAGGCATCTTCTGAAGTGTGGTTCATGCTGCTTTGAGAGTTTGGTCCAGTGAGATTAAATTGGGAATGGAGCTAAGAGAGAAACTTCTCTTTAAACAAGGTCAAAAGACTGGACTTCTATAGTACGTGGCCCAGCTCCAAAAGTTAGGAGAAGCTCACGGCTAGGCAGATGTTTGAGTGGCAGCTGTTTGTTTTTTTTGTTTTTTTGTTTTCTAAAGGAAGCTCAATTGAAGTCAGATTTAAAAAAAAAATCAGACTTGTAATAAGTTTTGTACTGATACAAGTATTAAAGCACCATTCATTTCCTAGAAAATTATAAAGAATATACTTATTGTTTCTTGAGTGTTTTGAACACAGACAATTGATTGCAGATGTTCAGAGTATGTGACCTACTATTCTGTCCTTGAATCCCAGCCTAAACAACAACAACAGATCAGAAAAGGAGATATATCTACAATTATCTTTGCTTATATTCAGCCATGACACTTTGGAACTACGTAGAACAGGCAGGAATCATGACTGGCAGACTCCAAAATTATTCTTGCCTGAAGGACAGCCAATAAAAAACAAACACCTCAAAGCACAGGCTTTGGATCATAAAATTAGCATAAAATAATATTTCAAAGATGTCTTGTGTGCTGCTATAGCTGCGGTTAAACAGGATTTAGCAATATAAACTCTTTTTCCCCTGGGGTTTATGGTTGAGTCATCTTAATTTGTGCTGGGCAGAAAAGCATTCTGCCAGGTCCTAGTCCGAAGTGCTGTACACATTTCCCATTTTAAAAACAGGAACACTTAGTATGTATCATGTATATGCAATTGTGTAAATACCAAGATCAGACCTTCTGCTACTTACTAAAATTACAGTTATGTGTTAGAATGTATCTTTTACCCTCGTGGCTTCCTATGTGTAAGGGCACAGCCAGCTGGAAATGGGCACTAGATTACTACTGCAAGGGATTACGTACGCTTATTAGGCCCCATTTACTACATTCCCCCCCCCCCCAAAAAAAAAGAAGAAAAGAGAGAGTATGGCTACGACTGTTGCATCTTCATTTTTTTTTCTGTAAATAAGAACATTTTATAAGACCTATCTTTTTGACTCCTTACAGTCTTTTTCTGTCCTGCTATCCTGATGGATGCTGAGCATTTCATACAAGGCATTGAATACTTTCAAATCACCGTGAATGGAAAATAATCATTTTCGACAAGGACTCTGGTGCATTTCAGCCTGAGTCCAGGGCATGTTACTTGTCTTTTCCCCAAGGGTTTTTTTTTTTTGGTGCCTTTTAAAAATAAGTAGTATACATCTTATACATCTTAAATATGTATTTACAGAACAGACTGGAACCATTCCAGGAAAAACCATTTAACTTTGTTGGTCTATAATATGGATTTTAAAACATTTATAAATAGGTATTTAACTAACCAGACTAGAACAGATCCTTCAGAGACAGTCTGCACATAATACACATTTTTAGAATTCTTATTTAAATACATTATTTACCAGAGGGAGACAGGAAATTGCTTCTTCATACAAATTCTCCCAGGCAGATATTACACATTCTGAGAAAAGTACAAACATATCATTTACCTTAAAAGGACCGTTAAAATATTACTCAATTCTGCCTGAGCCATCTTACTCCTGCAATTAAACCACAGTCAGGTTCTTGTTTGGATGAGCTGCTCTGTTGAAATATGAATGTAGCATCAACGTTATCAGTATATTTTCTTTGAAAGAGAATGAGCAAATATAAAATATATAAGAAAAAAAAAAAGTAGCTGAATGCCCTCAGACTACCAGAGTTTTACGTTACCTATGACACTGTGTTTCTTAGATCAAAATTTCTAGCCAAATATGTAAGCAAATCCTCCCATTAAATTAATATACTTCAACATTTTACAATTGACTCTTCAGAATGTTCAGATGTTTTGATGTGACTGCTGGTACGTCTACACTGGGCCTCCTTACGAATTGCTGAGGAAAGCACAATCTTTTTTATTTTGCCAGCAGGCCGAGGGAGGTGAATCCTCCCCCTCTACTCAGCCCTGGTGAGGCCACATCTGGAGTACTGTGTGCAGTTCTGGGCTCCCCAGTACAAGAGGGATGTGGCACTACTGGAGCAAGTCCAGCGAAGGGCCACAAAGATGATTAGGGGACTGGAGCATCTCTCTTAGGAGGAAAGGCTGAGAGAGCTGGGCCTGTTTAGCTTGGAGAAGAGAAGGCTGAGAGGAGATCTTATCAACGTGTACAAGTATCTGAAGGGAGGGTGTCGAGAGGATGGGACCAGACTCTTTTCAGTGGTGCCGAGTGACAGGACGCGAGGCAACGGGCACAAACTGAAACACAGGAAGATCCATCTGAATATGAGGAAAAACTTCTTTACTGTGAGGGTGACAGAGCACTGGAACAGGTTGCCCAGAGAGGTTGTGGAGTCTCCTTCTCTGGAGATACTCAAAACGCGCCTGGACGCGATCCCGTGCAACGTGCTGTAGGTGACCCTGCTTGAGCAGGGGGGTTGGACTAGATAATCTCCCGAGGTCCCTTCCAACCTCGACCATTCTGTGATTCTGTGATTTTAAACTTACTAATTTACTAGATGAGCATTTGTGAAATTTTTTAGCCTTCTGATAAACAACCCCTAGCACCTTACAAAGCATTTTAGTACTTTTTCCCCAGTGGAACAGAGGAGGGAAACTAGTCAGCCAGCCCAGCTCCTTTTGTAATTAGCAGGAAGCTTGATAATCCACTTCGTATGTGTAAGACCCCCTGTCTTAAAACCACCTAAGACTTTCTTTTTCAGAAGCTGGAATGTGCATACTGAAGAACCAGGTTAACCCTCACTATAATGCTATATATTTTTCCTGAGTGACTGTTTTTCGCAATACATCATCTATGCAGAGCATATCAGAATTTTTGACAAATTTTTTTTTGCCAGAAAATATCAGCTTGTCCAAAACAGAACTTGGCTGGAACACACCACGTTTGACAGAAGCTTTTGGGGATGTGAAAAGCATTTCCCCAATTTGAATTTGTGGTGTGAAAATCAGAGTAGGGATTTGAATCTGGGTCTTTCCACAGCAGTGCTATGATCAGCAGGCTACAAGTGGACAGTTTTTATGAGGTTTTCTGGTTTTGTTTTTTTTAATGGTTTCTTGCTCTTGGTTTCCTAAGTTTCTATTTCAGAGTAGAATGAGAGGATTTTGAAATCTTGGTGCTCTGTGGGACACTGTATTTCCCCTTAAATCTGTTTCTAGTGATACTTCTTCCCTTAAATCACCCTCTGAGATGCCTCAGATGGAGATCACTACATCTCAGTTGAACTGAGAATGCAGCTCAAATTTTCTGCTCAGTTTTTAAAATGGGTGAGGAGGGTAAAGCCCTGGGGAAGGGGTACGACAAAAGAAGAAAAGCTTTTTGACAAGTGGAATTATCCCCATCTCCTAGTAACAACTGGCAAATTACTTTCAGCTGATTTGTGCTGATTAGTGCTTGATTATGTATGTGGAACATCTCTTCCTTTAGATAGTGTCTCTGTTTGGCATTTTCAGTTCACTACTGCCCCTGCTTTGCAGTCACAGTAAACTTTACGTGTCCAGTTTGAATATCACTCCATCTTGCAAAGTGTCTGGCATAGCTGGCTCTACTGATTTTTTCCTTCTCTTTTGCCTGATGGCACTAGTGTGGAAACTGTGTGGTTGAACTGGGCAGTGTGTTCACTAAAAATAACATTTTTTTTTTTAGTCACTGCATAAGGTGCCCATGACATTTTCCTTGCGGTAGCCCATGTTTCTGCCATCATAGGGGTTCTGGGCTGATGGTGCCACCCTAGTGCCAAAGAGCATGTCTTCAAAGACAAGAGCTGGTGGTTTCACTATAAAACACTGTTTCCTAGTAAAATCACTGCTGAACATACAGATACTGCATGAAAGTTTTAAATAACATTTAGTTGCTGCATATTCTTTTTCCTGTTTTCACTGGGTTCACTGGTTTTAAACTACTTTCCTGTATTTTCCACTAACCTTAAACTGCTTTCCAGTTGCCAGTATGTCCACTGACATATTTCAAACCCCCTACCTTGTCCTTTTTCTAGATCTTTTTTAATGAACTGCAGCCTACTGTACTCCAGCTTCCTGCTTAATGGGCCTCTTAACCTGCTTTCAGCTTTCTCTAGTCTCTCCCCTCACCCTCCCTTTGCCTAGCCTTTATTCCTTACTTACCCACTCTATTTATCTGTTATTCCCATTCACCTCTTTGTTTCTTTTTTCACTTCAACTGTTGCCCATGTCTGTGTGTTTTCTAACTCATCCTCCTTCTCTTCTGCATTTGGATACCATACAGCATTTCCTAGAGAGAGAAAACGTGCTGTCTCACTGTAGTTACTATCTAGGAAAAGAAATGCATCGAATTCTAAATGCAGGTGGACAATTTGTTTTGACAGCAATAATTATCTAGCTGTAGTATTAATGTATAATAATTACTTGCTATTACTGAAATTAGGAATAAAAACAGTTCATAGTAGTTCAGACATGACTGTCATGTAAAAATGCTGCTTTAAAATGCCTTCTTTACGTATTCCAATAAAAAGGGGCAACTTGGGGCAGCTTGGGATAGTAGTTTATACCAACAATTCCCCTTTTACAATGGCTGCTCTAAGTTACTTCCAGATTCGATCTCATTCCTCGTTTATTTGGAATCAAAAGACCTGGAAAAAGGACAGGAACCTTCATTCTCTCACATAACTGAATTGAGTGTGTTTCAGCAGAAGATTATAGTATATGGACAAAAATTGTGTATAACTCATTTGCTACTATAGGAAATACCCCATCAAGGGAGCAGCGGTATCAGTAACACATTGGGCTGTTTGAGAGCATATGAAACAAGATATTATCTTTTGATAAGATTCACCCAGCTGAGATGGGTTTAAGAATATTCATTAACTTTATTCTTTGCCCAAATATGTTTTCTTTGCAATTCAAACTGTGCATTTTATGCTCAGAAAATTTTACTTTCCATGGGCATCCGAAGTTGCATTAATAATATAAAAAATGTTCCCTGCATTAATAAAAGGTTGCTTTACAACTCATTTCTACAAGAAGGTTATTAAATGTAGTGTGAGTGCACAGTCAAGAAACTTTTTAATGTGTTCCTATTAATATAGCTTTTTTTTCACCTAACAAAATCAAACAAAACAAAATCAAAAAGAGAAAATCCTATCAGCATCACTAAATCCTTCTTTAAGGTTTCATTGATCCTAGCCTTAGAACAAGATTATGAAAACAGACCGACACAGAGATAACATCTAGACAATTTTGGCTAATCTCAGCACTTCATTTTAGATTAGATCTGATCATATTCAGACACATAGCTAGTCTTGTAGATAACATATACTTACCAATGTTTACCCATAATTAAGATGCAATAATTTTGTTTCCTTTGGTTGTAACATGAGTAATGCCAAATATGTTCGTAGACATTGGGTCATAAAAGTCGTATAGTCACTTAATATCTAGCATTCCAGGCTAAGGATCGATTCTCCCTGATGAGGAATCCTTTCTCACAGTGAAAACTTGTACAGTCCATCACAAAATCTTCAAGCATCCTGATGTTTCAGACTGTACTTAGCTATTCAGCTTGCTTCATTATTTTTCGTTTCCATTTGGTGGAAACTTGTATATATAAAGATTATTCAGATAGTGTTTTGTCAGTGAGCGAATTATTTTGGGAAGGATGCCACAGGAGAAGAATGTGGAAATTAGCATAAAAGATAAGGAAAAGATTTATTTCATTTTCACCGTATCAGTCCTCAGATCTGTCAAGCTGTAAATAGAGTCTTCCTAAGACTAAGTTAGTAATGTAGAGAAGCCAGAATTTAGACTCCAGTGATAAAATAATAATATGGATAAGATTCTGTACCTCCAAAACTGGAGTCTGTCATTTGGTTTCAGAACTCTTCCTGGTCAAGTTCAGTATATATGCGGTTTTCATGGTGCCTTTTTTTTAATGCACGTATATGCACATTTACTAGAACATCTAAATCTTCTTTTCTGTCTAAATAAAGTGATATGCAGTGATATTTTGTGCTATCTTTTTAGTATAAATATATAAAGTTATCCAATGTATTGCTTTTCATAAGGGAAAACAAAAGCCTCAAAGGATGTAACATTTATTTACAGCTGGCTCTTTTTCTCAGCTAGAACATTTTGCTTTGCATTATTAGTTAATAGCAAGGGAAAATGGAGAGCAAAATTGCTGTTGCATAAACAAACCTGTGACACAAATGCCTTTAATATTCAAAATGATGATGCTAGAGATTGTGTAATTTACTTTTTGCCAGGTCGTTTTTGAATAAGACAGTATTTGTGCTTATACAGTTTACCTGCCATACTAATGGCAGAATTATTTAGCGGTCTTATCTTAAACACGTTGAAGTTGATGATTAAACTCCCTTTGGCCTAAGTATGTAGAATGTATGTAGGAGTAAGTCCTAGACTGTCAAGGAGATTTGTGTTGTGTAGCTAAAAAGCTACTTTTGTCAGCAATAAAAGAAGCGTTCTTTTCCAATAACAGTTTCTGGTAGGAGACTAACAAAGTATCTTCCTTAAAATGCTTTCAATATATGTTCCTAGTATGCCCTGACTTGCAGTAGGGCTCAAGAGCATTATGCACATTCTTCTTACAAATAACATGATATTAAAAACAGCTGCAGTAGCTGTAGCTGCTGAAGCAGTTGTTCTCTTTCCTTGTAAATGTTCATTACTGTTAGAGTTAAATATTGTTATGAAGAGCCAACAAAAGTCATGTCTTTATATTTTTCTGCTTAAATTACACAATACTTCATACAACATAGGGATTTTTTAGGTGTTATTATTATTGCTGTATAATAATTAGTTTATGTCTCAAAGTCATTAGTTCCTTGTTTTAAAGCAACTGTTTTAACTAATTGTGTTTGGATGTTAGAACAGAAAGACAGAAAGCAGAGGCAGGATAGGTTTTATTCTCTTCATGTTAAACAACTAATACACTGAAAGTAGCCCTGAGCCCAATAAATATTTGTATTGTGCTATACTTAAATCTCAGATCACTAAGGTTTTCTTGCCTTTGCTTGATACTTTAGCTCCTCCCTTCTCTTTTATTCATATGCAGTGAAGCACATCAATATGTTTAACTTTTTGCATCTGCTTCAGACCCAGTGCCCAAGGATATCGTTATAATTAAGCCTGTTTTTTACCCAAGTCCTGTTGTGCATAAGGATGGATATGCGTCAGTGGTTTTCCTTGATAGCTCATCTTCAGACTAAGCTGAGATGGTGGGCCTTTTATCATTCCTGTAATAACCTGTGGTAAAACTCCTAGTGACTTCAGACGGGTTCAGACCTCCGTATCCATTCTTTCTATTTCACATCCTTATTTATAGCAACTGTTTGTTTGAGATACATAGGTATTTGAATAACGTAATTGTATTGTCCTTTGGTGGGGATGGCTACACTTCATTCATTTTGGTTCTGTTCATCTGAGGAATATAAAGATGTTAATATTAAATAGTCTGCTGTATTTATCCCAATCATAAATTTTATAGTCAATGTATTGCTTGCTTAGCCATGACTTATCCTATGCATATTCTCCTAATCAAGCTTATTTTATACTCAGTGAAATTGTAGGGTAAGTTTGCAGTGTACTTAAGGCATAGTGGTTATTGGTTTTTAAAAGTCTGAGACAAGGGAACTTTTTGGTTTCTGTTACTGGCTCTGCCATATGTATGATGTGTAAACTTGTACAAGTCATGTAACCAGCACAGTATAAGCTAGCAACTGAAGTTAGGAACCTGAACTAGTGGCCTGGATATGCTGGAGGCTCTGGGAAGCCAGCAGCTGCTGCTAGTCTGATGGCTGGGCTTTCATCTGTGTCTCCCCTTGATTCAATTTAAGAATCAATGTTCAAGTTTCAATGTGTTGGTACAAGCTTCAGTTTCCACTTTGCTGTCTTTGGAATGAGAATAATTTATACATCTAATATTTGGCTGTAAAATGAACAACAAAATTCATTATGAAGTTAATTTCCAGTTTGTTTTGTTGTGTGTTGGAGTTTTCTGCAAAGATTCTTTTTAAGATCCTTCTTTGGAAAATGCAACATATGTACAAGGTGCTGATGATGTTTTCCTAGTCTGAAATATGTGCTGTGTATTACACATGCAGTAAGACCAAAGCTTTTGAGAAGTATGTGACTTTGCATATATACTGTACCATTGCTTTCTACAGGCTCTAAGTGATGATTTTGGGACACAGCGGTTTTGTTATACACAGCGTAGGGTATAGCTCCTGTACTGTAGCTGCTTCTGGTTCTTGGAATCATTGGTTTTTATATACAGGCCAGGCAGAAGCTCTGGCCTTGCTGCATAGGCATACATCAGCTATGTAATATATGCACAGTTTCTTCCTAAAAGTGAAGTGGAACAGAGACGGAAATACTTTATATTAAGAAGTCTACTTTTTTTGTGATCATATCTGTCATCTCTGGACATAGCACAACATGTCAGAGACATTGATCTTTTAGACTTAACAAATTTGGAAATAATATTAAAATTTTCAGAATGTAACTGTTCTGTTTTTCCAAGCAACTATATCAAGAATGCATAGCAGCTCTCTTCAGAGTGCAGATGTAGCATGTGTCTTGTTTCTTTTGTAACATGTAGAATATAAAATAAAGCTGGGCAAAGAAGTGGTAAGAAAATAATGCAGTTGTGAATGAAAGAAAAATCTGTGCTCTTGCACTCTAAATTGCAAAGTTAAGTTCAGATGCAGAATCCTTTCAGTTAGTAATTCGGAAGTTCCAGAGGTGGGCTGGGCTGTTTGGCCTATTTCAGCTTTTCATCACAAGGTTTCTTTGCGCACCCCTTTGTGCATGCATTTGGATGCACAAACACCCGAATACGCCAGCTACAGACTATGCATGCACAACTCCTTCTCCCCTGTGGCTTTGCATTTGGCGTTCTGTTCTCTCCGTAGTTGTGATCCAGTATATTCATGCCCGATACTGGCACAAAGGGGATGGAAATCAGGACACAAGCGTTAGCCTTCTTGTTTCCAGCAATGCAGCCCAGCTACTGAAATAACCCAGTGGAGTGGCTCTTCAGGAAAAGGTATCCAGGGCCTATCAGTGCTTATTGTGTTGGAAAAGTTCAGAGGATTGAGTAGCGTAATGCTTAGTGATGTCTATTACACTCTAAACATTTTATGTTTTTAGCACAAACTTAATTTGTTGTTGACAGTGACAGTGTCTCTGTTTATTTCACTGTGTAATCTGTGTCTGATTTCAAGTACGTCTGTAAATACTCATGCCATTCCGGCAAGCAAGTTATTAGCACTTTCAAAGACAAAGATATCAGAGCTTTTTCAAAGGTTAAGTCTTCTTGGAGAGCAAAGTGCCTCTTGAAGACAGAGGCCACTTTTTCTTTCCTTTGAAGATAATCAAAATATGGAGAGTAGTTAGTCCTGAACAAAATGATCGGGGTGGCATAACTAAAGCTTATTGAATTTGTGCTGAGGATCCCAAAAATGGCAGTTCCATTTGTTCCACACAGTTTTATCCTCTAATTCCTAATCACAATGCTGTCTTACTGTGCACAATGAAAAGACTAATTTGACTAAATCCATTCATAAATGACAAAATCAATAGTTTTCCTTTTGAAAGCCACTCAGCGTACAGAATATGAGAATTTATGGTTAGTTTACTGCTGTCATGGATGGGTCTCTCTCTCTCTGGTTGTAACTGATAAAGCCGCTTTTGAAGTCGAACACTCTCAATAAAGTACTTAAATCCATCTTAATGTACCCCAGGGAAGCGAGTCTGAATTAACCTAGTACCTTAGTTTTGCAACAATAATAAGGTGAAAGGGAGTATGCAGCAGAAACTGATTATAATAAGTGATACAAAGGAGACAGCAACAATGAGGCAGAAGTAGAATGGGAACTGGGATTAAGGGATCTCTCACCCAGCCATGTGCAAAAATGTTGAAAATTAATGTTGTATTGTTTAGCTAACAGCTGTCAAGTCATTCAAGTCATTGTAATGTGTGGTATGCTTGCTTTCCTCTTCCCCCTCACCAAGAGCATATTAGAAATTACATTCTCTTTCTTCTGAAGAATGACAAAGTTCATCCTTCCCTGCATTTCTTGTAAGACAAACTCATAGCAAAGGCTGTCTCTGCATTTGTCAGTTAGGATAGTAACATACTGCAAAACTTGGATGTTAAACTGACATTTAATGAATGGTGTTAAAAGTCACTTAGGGCCCAATTTTCCCTAGCTGTTGTATTTGTGTGTAGTACAAGATGTGAAGGGTACAGCTATATCCTTGTACACTTGTAGTGTTGCTGTAATCAGAGAGAACCCCTTTTTGTGGCATCAGGTAAATACGAAGATCCATTTTTCTAAGAACATCTGACACCAAATGAGAGCAGGGAGGAATCGTAGGTTCTGCCTGTTTCATTAAAATAAGGTTTTGCCTATAATCATTATGCAATGGAAGTGAAAAGATACAAGAAATATGTCTCTATTAAGCAGGCTGAAAACCAGTATTACCAGAGTTCCTTACGCTCTGCTGCCAGGATATGCCCCTGTCACTCCGTTCAGAAATCTGTTGTTCTTGCTCCAATTCCAGTCTTTCGGTTTCATCGCTCTCTTTTTATACACAGGTCTTAGTATTAATAAGCTATACTTGGGATTTGAAGGATTCAGTAAATTTACTAAAATTCACTAAAAACTGATGCTTAAAATTGATACTGAGTTTTTTAACTGAATCTAAAGTTTTGCCTATGGTAGAACAGAAATCCAAATATGTTGCTTGGGACATTTTTATTCCCTGTAGAGTCAAACTTTTTCTTCTCGTTAGACAGAATTTACACATGGTATCTTTTAACCCTTAGTGTCCCATGGGAGACAACAATAGTGACAGACGCTTTCATTATTTGTTGAACACAGGGAACAATCATTTTCGTTCCTAACTGTTCCTTTTACCCTTGATGATGTCCTGCACTTTGTGTGATGGGCGTAGCTGATCCAAATATCCTGTGAACAATATGTACATTTTTAAGGACAGAAAACATAGAACAAAGCTTTGCATACATTTCACTTTGATGTTTGTCATCTCTGAGACAGTGCTAAGGCTTCATTATTTTTTTAGATATGTCGGTTGATTCTTCTGAAAAAAGAAAATTGAAAATATTCTTTCAACTCCTGTGCTCACAACAAGCGAGGATGCAGTCTTGAGTAACGTTCTTCACAGTTGTTAGCACGTGTTTTTCTCAATTGCTGTTAAGAGATGGAGTGTTGTCCCAGAGCAACTTGCCTTCTTCCAGCACACTGTTCAGCAATACACACGCAATGAGATACTGCCTTGCAGCAGCACTGGGTTTTAGGAGCATGCTTCCTCCATTTTCAGTGTCTTCACTCAAAAAATAATGCAGATGCATTAACCATTTAAAGTCTTCTCCATTCCAGACTTCCATCAGATAGGGAAAACTCACAACTGTTTAGCAATCTTTTTTTTAAGTAACTGTCAAAAATAATTTTCTTTGTCATTTGTTGTTATTCTGGGCAAACATATGATGAAGGATAATATTTATTTGGGAAAGTAAATTGAACATTTCTGAAATGAATCAAATAACATCCCTTCACAACTTTGAGCACCCTTTGAATCATGGTAATTCAGCCACAACATTTGCTTCTTAATGACCTAAGGGTGTTTCCATGGTGATTTGTGTTTCTTGTTTACCCCAACACTTAGCTTGATATGACTAGCAGTATTTAAGCTCTCTGAAATTAACCTCTTCAATTTGAAATACTTGCACCTTGTAATCTCTTAATATTCTCACCACTACGACTCTTCTCTGTATTGTCACTTCAAATCCTCCGTGCTCTGCACAATATTATTCTAAAAATTTCTTTTTATGACTCACCCTACAAATTAGCAGTACATTGTTACACATCACTTACGTTCTCCCTGTACTCATTATGTCATCCCCTGTGGGCAGTGTTGCAAAATATCCAAGATACTTGAAACAAGATGCTAGGGAACATAAAAAATCAATGAAAAAAGTAAAATAAAGTGAAAGGAAATGTTTTCATACCCAAGTACAATTGGCTTTTTATTAATTTTTTTCCATCAAGGAAAATTATTTTTTAAAGTCCCCTGTTCATCATCATTTATCAATTCAGTTAAAAAACTACCAAGCTGAGTTATACCATGTAAAGAGTTACTGCTGTGGGTATATTGCCTCTGAGCGGCGGGAACCATTTCATCACTTCACACCATGCGCTCTGTCTGCTGAGCTCCTGCAGGATTGGTCCTGGAGGCTAGCTGCTAGCGGTACGCAGCTTGTCTTCAAGTCTCGTTACTCTGCAATGTACTTGCAGTGAATCACTTTGCAATGATAGCAAAAAAACCACAGAACCATTCAATTACTCTTTTTCCTTTCATATTTTGCTAAATGGAGAAAGTTCCTAGACCTTTATACTCCACTAAATAAAACACACTGTACATGATGAGGTTGGACAAGCAATCATCTCTAAGGCATAAATATTTACCTGCACTGATGCTGGCCACGGTCTGCCTATCAGCTGCCAGTTGGTCAGAGGCTAATCCACTGAAGTCTGTCTTTGATCTCTTAAAATATTCTTTCTTCAGCCAAACTAATGCTAGAACAGCTGATGTTAGACTGTTTGCATTAGTTTATAAACTGTAATCAACCTTGACCCGGGCTTTCTACTCGTTCCACATCTCTTCCTCCCCGTGGTCTTTAGACCTGTTAAAAGAGGATTTTTCTAATGTTTACAAAGGAAACATCAACTACAAGTAAATTGCAAGAGTACATAAGATGTGGATTTTATAAGCAAATACTGTTTTTCTCCAACAAGTAATTTTCTCATCAATCTATATTTTATTGTTCTTTGTTTTGGCTGAACTGGGGTCAGTCACTTCTTCTGTATTGCTAGTTGTAATTTTTTAAGATTGTCATCATTACATAGCAATAATCTGTGTAACATTATTTTCTAGAGGGCAGCTGCACCTTTATCAAACACAATTTTCTTTCCTTAACTGTTTCTCCCACATACTATGTTTGCAGCTGTATTGTGGTTCTACTGTAGCCATGTGGTGCAGAGTTGGTAGATAAAGAGCTAAGTGCTCAAGTCTGCGCCCTCTGTTCATTTTTACAGGAGCAAAAGTGCAAGTCTTCATTTTGTGGATACAAATTGTGACCCTTTCTCTTTTTTTGCTCCCCAAAGATTCCTCGGCTGAATGCTTCAGCTGGCAACTCAGGCTGACAGATTTGTTAGTGGAAGGCAGAACAGGAGAAAGCCAGGATGATGATGAAGGTGAGCACAAAAAACCTAAAGCTGGTACAGACAGTGCATGAAAAACAAATGCCAGTGATAATAAGATAGGTATGGTTGCCAAAAAGGCTTTTCTTTCTTTTTTTTTTTTTTTTAGCAAGTGTGCATTAGAAAGCCTGAAAGTGATTAGTATCAGCTGCCAGAGACATTTTGAAGGAATCATGATATACCATAAGTGCATGTTGGTTGTTTAAACAGCCAACACAAAAGTGCAGAAAGAGTTGTTTAGACAATGACTTGGATACAGTAAGAAAATCTGAGAGGGAATTTAAATAGCCAGAGACTGCAAATACAAGCACTGAAGATAGTGCAGGATTTTCCTGTGATGACAAAAGCGAAAAAGGTTTTAACAGTGCAGATGCTCAGTTTTCATTGGCTAAAATTTTCAAAAGTGAATATGCTTTTTCTCACACCTCGGTTTTAGATCCACAGGATGTAACATGGATAGATGCTGAAGGATAGATATACTCAACCAGCTTTTTTATTTGAAAGCCCCTAAAATAAATGCATCTCAAAACACTGATAACATTCTTAAAACATAGAGCAAATGCTGGCTGAATGTTACTAACTCTATGAGACATAAATTATTATACTAGCCCCCCAGCCACTCAGAATTGGAACCTGTTGAACAGGATTATGTACAAATACAGAAACAACAAAACCATCCCGGGAAGAGCTTACTGTTTAAGAGCACAGCCAAAGTGTGAGAGGTATGAATATGAAGGCTATCTGGGCCTGCTTTTATAAGATAGCTGGAAGGAGGTTTATGTTCTCAGAATAGAAAAGAATATATATTTGTAAGTAGTCTGTGGTTGTTTGCAGTCTAAAATAGAGGTATGTGTCAACTCTGATCTCTCTTGACTTCTAGAGCTTCGGTTAACAGGGCCTCAACGTCCACCCACAACAAATTAGAAATGTGTTCTATTTCCAAGGCCAAACTCATTCAACTTACAGATTTTCACTTGTATTTTAAATTCAATTTTACATGCATATTATTTTGTGAAAAATAGCATCAGTATAAAAGCTAACTCAACCAAAAAATGAATAATATATGTTCTCCTCACTCTTCTCACCATGAATCAATGTTTAAATAGTGGAGAAAGTAATTTTAAAAGCTTCGTGGGATTATTTTTTTAAAGGTGTACTGTTTTAATTTATCACTTTAAATGTGCTGACAGTAAGCACATTTTGAAACCTTATAGCGCAATGCATCAGGTTACCTAATATTAATTTACTTTTTATAGTTTATTTAATATAGTATTGATTGCATTAGCATTTGGATTAATGACCTTTTAAATGCTCAAAGACTAAAGCAGTTGTCTAGTAAACTGGGATGACAGTCATGAGGCTGAAATAGTTGGCCAATCAGCTTTTTTCAAATAAATTAAAGGTTGTGTAGACCAAAGCAATGTTGAGAATTAGGGCTTTCTAATGAGATCATCAGTTCTAAATCAATACCAACAGGGTACACACTTTTTGTTTGATGTTCACTATGGACTTGAGAGAATTTCAGTAATCAATCACTGGCATTCTGAATTGCAGGGGCAAAGGAGTCTACCTCAGTGAAATTATAAGCCTGCAAAGTGGAACCACGCACTTGAATGGGGAGTGGAAATTGGACTGTTTCCAAAAAGGAATAGCTAAACTTTCATAATTATGTGTAAAACTCCCTGAAAATCATACAGTGGATTGAATTTAAGGCTGATTCTCTGTAAAAATAAGGCGATGCATAATTTGCTTTATCTAAGCCTACACAGGAAGAAAATCTCAGCTGTGTTTTTCTCTGCTGAGCTCAATATAATATAAGAGAATAAAAAATACAATCATGGTGATGGCAGGGGATTCAGGAGTGAACAAACCATAACATAGCAACATTACCGCTCTAGGTATGAAGATCTGACTCCACTTTTGCAATGTTCAGTAGCCTTAATGTCGTATTTGCTTATCCGTATCTTTTAATGGTCATTTCTCAGTCTTTGTTTCTTCTTTTCTTTCCCTTCCTCTCCCCTGTCCCTATACAGGCATACCTCGGAGATATTGCGGGTTCAGTTCCAGACCACCGCAATAAAGTGAATATCACAATTAAGTGAGTCACACAAATTTTTTGGTTTCCCAGTGCTTATAAAAGTTATGTTTACATTATACTGTAGTCTATTAAGCGTGCAATAGCATTATGTCTAAGAAAACAATGAACATACCTTAATTAAAAAGTACTTTATTGCTAAAATATGCTAACCATCATCTGAACCTTCAGCAAGTCATAATCTTTTTGCTGATGGAGGGTCCTGCCTCGATGTTGATGGCTGCTGACTGATCAGGGTGGTGGTTGCTGAAGGGTGGGGTGGCTGTGGCAATTTCTTAAAATAAGACAGCAATGAAGTTTGCCGCATCAGTTGACTCTTCCTTTCACGAAGGATTTCTCTGTAGCATGCGATGCTGTTTGACAGCATTTTACCCACAATAGAACTTCTTTCAAAACTGGAGTCAATCCTCTTGAACCCTGCTGCTGCTTTATCAACTAAGTTTATGTAATATTCTCAATCCTTTGTTGTCATTTCAGCAATGTTCACAGCATCTTCACCAGGAGCAGATTCCATCTCAAGGAACCACTTTCTTTGCTCATCCGTAAGAAGCAACTCCTCATCCGTTAAAGTTTGATCGTGAGATTGCAGCAATTCAGTCGCATCTTCAGGCTCCACTTCTAATTCTAGTTCTCTTGCTGTCAGCCTGTCCTTTGAAGCTTTGAAGCCAGGCATTGACTTCTCCTCTCTAGCTATGGAAGTCCAGATGGCATCTTCTTCCAATAGAAGGCTGTTTCACCTACATTGAAAATCTGTTGTTTAGTGTAGCCACCTTCATCAATTGTCTTAGCTACATCTTCTGGATAACTTGCTGCAGCTTCTACATCACCTTGCACTTTTATGTTATGGAGATGGCTTCTTTCCTGAAACCTCAGGAACCAACCTCTGCTAGCTTCAACCTTTTCTTCTGCAGCTTCCTCACCTCTCTCAGCCTTCACAGAATTGAAGAGAGTCAAGGCCTTGCTCTGGATGAGGCTTTTGGCTTAAGGGACTGTTGTGGCTGGTTTGATCTTCTATCCAAACCACTAAAACCTTCTCTGTATCAGTAATAAGGCTGTTTCGCTTTCTTATCATTCGTGTGTTCACTGGAGTAGCGCTTTGAATTTCCTTCAAGACCTTTTCCTTTGCATTCACAGCTTGGCTAACGGTTTGGCGCAAGAGGCCGAGCTTTCAGCCTGTCTCGGCTTTCGACATGCCTTCCTCACTAAGCTTCATCATTTCTAGCTTTTGATTTAAAGTGAGAGGCGTGCGACTCTTCCTTTCACTTGAACACTTAGAGGCCATTGTAGGGTTATTAATTGCCCTAATTTCAATCTTGTTGTGTCTCAGGGAATAGGGAGGCCCAAGGAGAGGGAGCGAGACGGGGGAACGGCCGGTCGGTGGAGCAGTCAGAACACACACAACATTCATCGATTAAGTTTGCTATCTTATATCGGTGTGGTTCGTGGCGCCCGAAACAATTACAGTAGTAACATCAAAGATCACTGCTCACAGATCACCATAACAGCTATAATAATAATGAAAAAGTTTGAAATATTGTGAGAATTACCAAAATGTGACACAGACACAAAGCGAGCACATGCTGTTGGAAAAATGGCACCGATAGACTTGCTCGATGCAGGGTTGCCACAGACCTTCAATTTGTAAAAAACGCAGTATCTGCGAAGCGCAATAAAAGGAGGTATGCCTGTATAGGACTTTTGTGTACTGACTTACAAAAACCTTTGAGCAATTAAGAACAGAAAATCAACAGTGGGATATATAATCACTGCCCTGTATTATTTCAATCTTTAGTTTCCAGTGGGTTGAGTAAGTGTTTGCGCCTGTGCTCCTCAGAAATACATTAGATTCTTTGTTAGGATATAGCAGTTAAAATACGTAATGACTGCCCTGAATACTTCCTAACTTTGTCAGTGGAGGAGTCCTACTGTGAGTCCTGGATTCTCTGATTGTAAGAAGCTGATGAGACTTGCAGGCCATCACAAAAGAGAAACAGTGAGCAAGCAGGCTAGCTCGGCTCTGTGTCTTATGTAAACCCAGTTAGTACAATCTGTGGGGTATTCCTTTAGTTCTTTTGAAACAAGACTCATAATTCTTCTGTTCTCTGGTGGATATCCTTAATAGCTTTTTAGTGAAGTTACAGTCATTATCCACGAACAAAACTGAAACTGTAATTTGTCCAAAGCACAAGAATTTGTAGAAAGTTATTTCCGCCTTCTCTTAAGCACTGTGAGCCCCAAGGGAAGCATGTGCTGTACCTCAATCTGGCAGCACACGGAGAGACACAGCGCAAAGCACCTTTAAGCCACCTTTGTGCCGTCAGGACTCTGTGGGTGACCCTATGTTTCTTAGGCAGCTATAGGGACTTTCTAGCAAATGCACCAAATGTAGAAGGGGCACAGATAAACGCTGTCTTCAGCTGATTAACTGTTCCCTTATAAAGTTTCTGCTGTGTTCATGAAATTATGGGAAACAGTGTTTCACTAAAACACCATTAATTTTTAAGTATTGTTTCCAATATGAAATATTTTTATTTTGGCTATTCATTTTTAATGACTACATAATGCAACTCAGCAGAACTATACAAAGCAAACCAAGAAAAAAATGAAGCTATTAACATCAAATATTTGCATAAAAGCCATAAAACACTGAAGGAAAAACTTTGTAGGTGACTGCCAGTTCATGCAATGAAGACAAAATGTACAGAAACTACCATTAAAACATCAATTTATCAGAGCAAACTTATGGCATTACGTTTACTGCGTGTCTCCTTCTGGCAGAAAGTTATTGTTACTTTTAGTTTGGGGGTATAATAATAGAGGTTATTACTAATTTGTTGTGTATTGAAGCCATGTTCCTCAGTCTCACTGTTGTGAACTCAGTGGATAATCATACCCGATATCTTATAGCATAATTTTGCCAATAGGTATGCATGATAGCATTCAGTATGAGTTGGCTGTCCTACGAAGGCCATCAGCTTTAAGTTACCAAAACCAAATCTCTTTCAGTTTCATCTTAGCCAGGAAATCTCTGCCTTCAGAACACAGATTTTTGCATTTGCCTGTCCATAAGTTTTAGAAATGACCAGTTTAGATTTATAGCTCAAAGGTTGTCAGCTAGTAAACAATGTAGCTAGTAAACAATGAAACCATGAAAACTTACAGTACAGGTTAAAGACCTTATTTTACATACATCAAGGTGAATGCATGGTCTGTGCAACATTTTTTCAGATATATCTGGTTAACGTATCTGAATAACATCAGTGACACTTGCATCTGGATTACTGGAGTAGGAGTGTTATACAGGTAGATTCAAAAAACGGGTGAAACAGTGGGACATCTGTAGCCAAAGTATGAAAGGAATTTAGCAATCAATATAAACATGGTTTACTAGATTGTTTTGGGATGCAGTTAACCTTTAAATATTTTGGGGGGATTAAACATTTTAAATGATTATTTAAAAAATCTTTGAGATTTTGATAATTGCCTTCTCACCTTCACCTAGAACAATAGGGTTCAGTAAGGAGAAGAGAATTTAACACAAAATTTTGTTAGAAGTGAGTCACAATTGTCAAGGCCACTGGTCAGGGAAGCCGAGAAATATATATGTGTGTGTTTGCATACGTACATGCACACATAATAGTGAATTAGCATTTGAAGCTGTTTTGATAGAAGAACACGTTTACCCACATCAGTGTGCAAATGATTATTTTCTTTTACCAATGTACTCTAGTAGGCAAGTATTTCAGGTGCCCCAAATACCTAAATGAACGAAGTGGTACAGAGTGAAGTCAGCTCCAAAGCTGCAAAACTAGGGATTTATTCATAGATGAGTTTTGTATGTCTCAGACCTCTGAGTGAACTCTACAAGTGTCACATTATTTAATGATACTAGTGGAAATTGCCTCGATATTTCACATGAAATGTACCATGAGAATATATTCATTTCAGGTCCACAGTTCATTACATTCATATTCCTTCAATCTTTGCATTTAACTAATGTAGAAACTTTAGCATAAGAACTTCTGTTTTCCCGTTTGTTTTATATAAATGGAAATAGTTGGAGGCAGAAAGTGTATGTACACTGATAAACATGAAAATAAGCATTCACACACCTGCAAACACTCTGTGTGTGTGTTTATGTGTACATATATAAACAGGGAATGTATGTTTATTGTTTTCATCTATTTAAGGGTCCATGAATAGTGGTCAAACTTAAGTACTAATCTTTGGTCTAATTTTTCCCTCATTGACACCAAGTGCCCTCATTGCCTTCAGTGGCACCTGTGATAAGCTAACACTAAAGGCTCGTGAAACACAGACTTCCTAATGGTTCAAATGGGACTCTGTGTGCTAATTAACATTTTATTTTATGGCAGCCCTTTCGTCTGTCCTATGTCTGTGCGCTCCCTTAGTGGAGTGAACAGATGTAGTCACACATCTCTTGTGCTTGGCAGAAGATGGATACCACTCTTTAGAATAAATGTACTTAGTCAACATCAACATCTGTCTATATGGCTACATTCCGTATATGGAGTATTATGGTGTTGTCTAGAGAGATTTCTGAATTAGTCATTGCAGGACTTTGCTTGCTTTTATGTTGTCCAGGCAACCACTTTTTCCTACCTTTCTTTGATCTTCATATTCTCTATTTAAGTTTGAAAGGTGTAAACTGTTTCAGCCTCTAGCAGGTAAAGCATTTTTTCAGAAACTGTAGTGCAGGATAATTCCATGGGGGAATAGTACCAGAAGCTAAAATTTGTCCTATTAAATAACTAAATTTTCCGACTTACAAAACTCGGTTACTTGAAAAGAGACTCTTAATACTTTGCCTTCAATAGCTCAGCCTTGGCTGGTGTTATCTTCCATAATGGTAGAACACCAGGGTCACCGCATTCATTTCTAAGTGACCTGAGAAGGGGATACACGCTTCTCGGGGTGACTAACTTGCGAGCTCTGTTGCTGTGCATGCATATTCTGGAAAATAATTTGGGTTGTGTGACTCAAGTGCGTCACTCTACTTCTCTTCAAATGCTTCAAATATATTTTCTGAAGCCTTTCCATTATTATTTCAAAATGTAATCCTGTGCCTTTAATAATGGGACTAATCTGTAATGAATCCTAATCTATACTGAATCTCTACCGAGTCCTGTCAAAGTTCTCTTTTATTTTGTTTGCTGTGTACACACATGTACACACACCAGCACAGCTCTCCTCCTCTCAGACAGCCACAGCCGTGCAAATTACTAATTCTTATCTGAACTTTTCCAATGAACCAGGATGGCTTTTTCACCAAAGACTGTTAAATGCAAAGAATAAAGAGCAAATAGCAAGAAGGGAGACCAAGATCAGCACGTTTCTCCACAGAACAAGTCTGCCAGGTGTTAGTGCAGAGGAAAATTCACAGGTACCGTTTCAGTCGTGTGCCTCAGGGCGCAGTCTCTGCCCGGCCGCAGAGGCAGTCCCTTCCCATGCCCGTTAAATCTGTGTTATGGGATGAACCTGCCAGCACACATGCCAAAGCGTGACAGCTGTGACAGTGTCTCCGTGATGTTGGCACCTCAACTTTGGAAAGCGGAGGGAGACCATCAGCCTATTTCACGTAGGCCTCAACGTAACTTTCCAAATAGCGGAATTTTAACTAACAGTCATGCAAAAGAAAGACAGTAATGAGATTTCACATGAGAGCCAGGGCCTATACCTGCCTATGATGTTAGATAGTTAAATTGCCTTTTCCACGTGCCTTTTGGAAAGAAACTAATTAATACTTTTTTCTTACATGTCTTCAGTCAGATATTAAGAAGCTGAACATTCCCATTGATGACTAAAATTAAATAATCAGTCTCTCATGAAAAAAGGATATGATTAATTAATAAACTTTGAAGAAAATAATTCATTTTCACTTTCAAAAAGCTTATTGGTAGATATTATGAAGGCAAAGGACATGATGATATGTGCAATAAAATACTGTTGAATTCCACTTCCCCATTTATCTCTTTCCCTCCCTTTTGTTCTCTTTGTAGTAAATTCCTCAAAGATCATTTAATTTAATTAAAGTTGAGAAAAGTACCTAATTCAAATTGGTAGGCTAGAGGTGCCTTCTCATCCACTTTGCTGTGAAATAACAATATAAACTATTGTCAGTGGCCACCTTCTACTTTCAGAAAAGTAGGAGCAGCTCCTGCCTCGAAGTTGTCAACCCTGCATTGATACTTTGGTGTAACCAGAGTTTATGCATTGTAGTGTATATTTATATAGATGTGTGTACATGCACACATAGCTGTGTAATTTTTATATATCATTTGTACAATATAGAAGCCTTGCTCACATTAAAAGTAGACCCTAGGTGTTTGACGTGTACTGTTACACTTGTTGGCAAACCTAGGAAAAGGAATTGGCCTGTCTCAGGAAAAAAAATTATCGTTTCCTCCCACATTAGAAATGGTCCCCTTGAATTTAAAATTGATGCAGTAGGCAGTGCTGCAGTATATTTTGTACTAATTCTGTCACTCAATAACATTTAGGCCTGTCAGCTGAGTACCATGTACAAGTGCTAAATATGATGGATTTGTTTTCAAAGGTTTTTTAAAAAAAAGGAAAGAAAAGGTTGAGTGTAATCTTCATGGAAACTTCCTGTGAATTTTAACGCACTGTGCAGTAAACATAATAAGTTTCATACCCCAAGCCTAAATAGAGATGTCTTCAATATAAATTTTTGCACTACAAAGTCAAATTTTAAAATTCATTAAACCTACAAAGGTATAAAAAATTTTATCATGTGTGTATTTAAAACATTTTACTATTCAGCTTGTGCCTTAGGACTCAGTACAGGACTTTATTTTTAGTTGATCTGTTTCCACATGACGGGATTAGGTTCAGTGGTCCGCTCTGTTTTTACTGGACACGTTTCTTAAAGCATCTCTAACATTTGAAGTAATAAAGTATTTTTGATATAGATTGTTACCTAAATCATGTGACCACTTCCGTCACAATTTTAAGGACCGAAAGTCACTGAATAAGTTGCAGAAAGATATCAGCAGATGCAAGGGATTGCAGTGCATTTGAATTTCTGCTTATAATATGTTTGAGCAACTTCTGGAATAGCTCTGATGTTCAGTGTATATGCAATTACTTCTGACACTGAAGGGAGAAACTGCCCTTCATGAATTTTAATCCAGTAGCCTTTTGGATTCTCATCTGCACCTTTTTCCTCTGTTTTTTTTTGTTAAAGCAATGCAGGTATTTGAGAAGCTAGTTTTCACAATGCATTTTAAAAGAAGGTACTGCTTGAAAAATTTACTGGAAAAATTCAATTTATATTTTGAAAGCAAAAGCAAGAACAGTTTAAAAATTACAGTTTTAAATGGTGTGTGACATAAAAATGTGTCAGTTTTGGTGATAAGACTCAGAAAACCACCATTTAAGTGAAATCATTGTAGTAATAATAATAGTAAAAATACTAATCAGATTTTTCCATATTTTATGCCTATAGCTGAAGTCCTGGGTAACTGAAAAAGACTTACAGCTGTGGGGAAGATACTGTGGGTAACTACTTTTTTAATCAAGCAAACAATACTTGATATGTTCTTAATAAATATGGTAATAAGAAATACCTGACTCCACCACTGTTTTTGCCTACTGACGGCAACAACCTCTAAGATTGGATTTTTTTGGTCACTGTTCAGGTCAAAAAGGGTTGCCAAGAAATCCTGTAATTACCTGTTAAAGTAGATAGCTTGCTATAAGAAAAGCTCTGTGATCAGAGATATATTGTGCAAAAAAATAGGTGTTTAGATAGCTAGTGTACACAATCAGAATTACTTTTGTTTCAAGAGAGAGGGAAGAGAACTTTCAGGTATGTTACTTTGAATTGCTCAGCAGTGGAGAGGACCTATTTTATTTATTCTTTATATATATATTTTTGTTGCATGTAAAAAAAAACCCTTTCATTTTCTGTTAATGTAAATGTGGTTATGGATGGTTTAGTAAGCTTACTGTTCTGTTCCATACCAATCATCAGAAAATACTTTTGTAGGAGTTAGCACTCTATGTTTCATTTTCTCCTTAGTGTACCGTACTGCTCTTTCCTGGCCTGACAAGAGCATGCAGGTGTTGGCTGCTCTTACAACTTTTCCCCTACTTTTTCTTGCCAAAGAGGTATATTTTTCAGTGCTCGAAATTCACAGGGATGTCACTTAGCTCTTGCTCACTCTAATGCCTCCATCTCTCTTTGGTAGAGAATGCCATAAAGCAGCTTCCAACTCATGTTTAACAGACCTGTCTTCCACTGTTCTCAGCACATGCTTTAAATGATGCATTTTGGAAGAGCCTCTGTTATATCTTCCCAGCATACATATTTATTTCAGCATGTTTCTTTAGTGTGAACACAGATATTGTGAGACTGACATATCATATGTGGGTGTATTTAAATGGCTGTAAAACACCCAGCCACCACCGTGACCTATTCATCTCAACATTCATGACAGAAACCTCATTTTTTTCACACAAATCCAGGAGTCCTTATTGAGATAAAACTCATCTCAAAAAGAAAGAGTACCAGGTTCAGTAAAGATGTCATGGTCAGTCTCTTAAGCATAAGCCTTATTGTGAAGAATCCCATTCCTTTTTTCCTCTTTTTCCCTAGTTTTTTTTTTTCCCTTGGTAGTGGTTGTCAGTCAAGTAGGTTAATATAATTTCAAGTTCTGAATAGACTGTTATGATCAGCTAATATTTGGTACATCATTTGAAGATATGCACCTAAATGTCTTCACGTATTTGGGCCCTAGTCTGATTCTTTTTGTGACAAAGATGAAGCTGACTGATGGTTAAATACCATAAGGTTTATTTAACCAATCTATAAGTTTAGCAGACATAATCTTCTTTTCTGCAGGTTCTAATGACCATGTTTTTCCTGCCCAAATTCAGGAACAAGCATTTAAGTCTAGGCATTTTTCTAAGTCCCACTGGTTTCAAAGCCATGGGAATTAGGCAGGTGCTTAAAGTTAATGAGGTACTTAATTGCTTTGTAGAACCAAGATAGACTGTTGCATTGCAGGTACAATGAGAAATTGTCACTGTTTTTCTTTCTGAGTGATGAGATTTTAAGGATCAAGATCTCGGTTGCAGTCCATCATTTTACCATTTATGCATAATTTGATGGTTGGAATTGTAATGTTCTGTTGCAGTCTGGGTGGATTCAGCTATATCATCGTTAAGACCATTCAAGCACGATCAACAGATTTTATGATTTTTCTGAACCGTATGACTGAAACTGTGGAGGGCTGAGCAAAGTCTAAGCATTTTATGCCACCACTGTTTTAGCAGAATACAATCAATGCCAAATCATACAGACTGAACAGATTGACATCTTGGAGGAAAGTGGATCATCAGAACAGACTTTCTTCCTGACAGAAGAGGTTTATCATCTTGGGCGAGTGGACCAGGGAGAAAGAACACTGATGGCTATAAACATCATTAGTCATGAATATATTTTTATTTCAGGGAGGTACCTTTATCACAAAAGATAACTTTACATCTGGAAACGTTAAGCCAGATTTTAGCTCTCAGTTACACTGATGAAAGTCCCGTGTATTCCTTGGTAGCCTGCCGCATACTGCGTGTGCTGGCTGACCGTTGTCATTCTGTGAGCGAGGAGTCGCGCAACCTGCACGGCTGTTTCGGTAGAGCTAGTAGCATCAGATACAAAGCAGAAGGAGCATTTCTTTTTGTCAGAAAACAAAGTGGCTGTAGTTGCAGCTGATCCCCGTATAAACGGTAAAGCACTGAGAAGTAGTACAAAATTCACCTTGAGTCATTAATATTATATTTATGCACTAAATCTTACCGTAATGGAAGACATTTACCATACACGTATGCTCTTTAATTAGCATGTCCAACATCTGTTAGATTTTCCTCATCTTTAAAGCACAGAATAAAATACTTTAGCATGCTAATGTTTGTTATGGCACAGAGAATCCACTTGAAGAGGAAAGGCAATTTTAACATTTATGTCTCAGAGTAACTTTAAACTGTTCATGGTATTTCTATTTAGAATAATTCCAGAGGTGTGTCTATTTATCTCGTGCATTAAAATTCAAGAAAAAGGTTTAGTTTTTGGCTTGCCTTCGGGGCTAAGCTGTGCAGCAGACGTTTCTCTGAGATAATTTGTTTTCTAATTGCCATTCGTTTGCTGAAATACAATTAAAGTTATTGCTCTAATATTAACATCAACATCTTGATTGCCTTATCAGAATATGAATATGTATTTTTCTTACTCTGCTTAGAGACATCTTTCACTAACTTTCTCTGAACATGTAGCTCTTAATTAAAGAGAATTTTTAATTCATCTGTAGCAGCAACACTTTTCCAGCAACTGTTACCAGTTTGTTGGAAGGTCACACCTTACGTTTGTGTCCAAGCCTGCGACACAGGCTGTCATTCCACCAGTGCACATGTTAATCTTGACTATCTGGGCCTTTGAAACAGCTTATACAAATAATTTGAGCTGTGTGCAATTGCCAAAATTAAGTTGGAAAGCAGGCAAATCTTAGTCAAGCACAGATTTCAGTAAGAATTGGAATAAGGCAAGCAGCTGTGTGAAAGCACTGACCAGCAGTACAAGTACATCAAATGGAAAAGGGCATTCAGCAGGTTTTGACTCAGGCCACACGATCAGAAAAAGATTACTAATTTTACTTAAAAATAATGAAAACCTGTTACTTACTTAGCAGTATGGCTTTTTTGTTTCCATTTTCTTTGTGTTTTAGAGAACCATTTATTTAATACAGACAAAACAATTATCAAAAGAAAGAGGACACAGGCTGTTTTAAAAATTTCTTTTAAACTTCTGCTTCCTTTGTAACACTGTTTTATAAAGCTGTTGAATGAAGGGGATTCTTTCAGTCAGTGAAAGCAGGAGAATGTTACAAAATAGTTACATAAATGAACAGGCCACTTGGGATGGCAGAAAACCAGAGCTAGAGTGAAGCCGCAGTTCCATTTGGTGATGAAATTGTTCTTTTTACTGTGAGAGGTCCTTTTAAAATCTTTTTCTCATTTAGTGATTTTCCTTTTATGATACTGTATCTATTTCCCATACCTCATTAGTTTCTGAGCACATATGAATATCCCACTGAGTTACATAGGAAATTATTTTTTTTGAATATGATATAAAATACAAAATTGAATCCTAGTTTTGAAAAATAGTAATGAAATTGGCATCTAGGCTCTAGTGAGTTGTTCAGTAAAATGAATTCACTGTATAATACTCAGCAAAAATTAACTTGTAATTTATATAATTTGGGAGTAATCGTTCCATTTTATAAAACTCTGTATTTTAAAAAAGTGGAATAGCAGACCTCAGTTTGCAGGCATCAAGTGTGTGTTTGTTTTCTCTGAGGAAAAACATTTTTACATCTTACTAAAGATGTAAAATGCTGAGATGTTCACATTCCGGTCCTGTTTCAGTGCAAGTAAAATTTGTGGGTGTACTACATTACCTCTTTTATGTAATGATGAAGGGGCATCTGACTTTTTAGCCCTGAGCATTCAAATTTTCTTCTGTGTTCAGGCATATTGCTGTGATGCTTCCCTGATAGATAAATTGTGCCTCTCCCTGACAGGAGGAGAGCTGCCACAAATGACCTTAACTAGCCAATATCTGGAGTGTCATTCATGTCAGAGCTGAAGATAATTGTATGGTTGTGAATGGACAACACTTCACAACTACAAATGTTAGAAGCCTGCAAAGGGCATGTGGGAAAAAATCTGTAAATGTCTGAGAAAAAGAAAGAATAAAGAAAAAGGAGATTGCTGAAATTCACTGTATCAAATGTGTGTTTGCAAAGGAGGGTTAGTTAACTTGGACTAGCTATTTGTTCTTCCACATGTAGCGCTTTGAGTTTTACATTGTCTTATATCTTCATAAGAGATTCATTCAGACTAAACCAGATTCATTGTGCAGATTAGCATGTCCAGAAATTCTCTGTCTGCTGGTTAAATGTACTTCCTGCACTAACACACTTTTATACAGTGTTTTATTCCATGAATAGATGTCATCATAATTAATACAAGTTCAGTAACTGGTGAAAAGTGGCTGCAAGTGGCACGGAAGAATCAACCTGTAGATGACAACTTCACACTTAAAAGATGTGCTTCTATCCCATGCATTAATAGTCTTTAGCTTTCTAATTTTTAGATTTTGAGGTCGATAATATTAGTCTCTTATAGCAAGCTTATGCTATGCTTTTGTAAAAGCAAGCCCACTCAACAGCAGTTGTTGGCGTCAAAAAAAACCTATGCTGATAGTCCTTGGAGACATTCTTCAATTAATAAAAAAATCAAAACTGCTAGAAATACTCTGCTGTGATGAAACTCTTAGGAGCACTGCTTTTCCTTATTTAGTGCAGCTATTGTGGAAGATTTTTATATGAGTCCTGCTATGATAAAATGTATAATACTTATTTAGTAGTTAAAACAGCAGCAACTACAAGCCTTGAAGAGCAGACAGGCTCTTTCATGTTTCAAGAAACCAGTGTTTCCTGTTGCTATGCTGTCTCATGTTAGGAATTGCCTAAAGAGCCTTTTTAGTGCATAGATGCTGCATAAAAATCAACTTGCCTCATTGATTTCAATGAGCAGTTCCAAGGTCAAATGTTATTCAGCTGTAAAATTATCTATTAAATTTTTTTTACTAAGGGAAACCATCTGAGTATTGAAGGACAAGATAATAGTCCATTTACAGAATACAAAAGAATGCATTTTGTTTGTTCAGCACATCATAACAGTAGCGATGCGCTTTGCTTCTCAACTTTTATTTATAGCATTACAAAACTTAGGATCATCACCAGTTGTGAACAACAATAGAGTTAGAAAGGGAGGACTGTAGGAATGTAGCTCCAGATATATCACAAGTGTATACAGAATAATTAGAGCTCAGTAAAGCTTAAGATTTCATGACAATTGGATAAAACAAGAGATAAAACCAACCAACAAACCAAAAAAGAAAAGCCCTTAAAACTGTGTGACCAAAAGATATTTTGAATGTTGTTTTTCAGAAACATTGGATATGTATGTGGGGGTGAGAGTAAGTTAAAATTTCTCTTTTGATTCTACATAGAGATACCTGACATTTTCCAACAAGGCTCGTATTTCTGGGGGATGCCTGAGGTGTTACATTTTTATATTTTTTAAAATATTTTTCAGCTTTGGTATTTTGCTTGGGAGGAAAAAGAACAGAAAATTAAATTTTCCAAAATCTTTTGGCAAAAAGCCATTTTTGATTGAATTATTAGTTTTATTTTTATATTAGAACTTTTTTGCTAAGAAATTTTAATCAGTCCTACGAATAAAACTATAATCCTCTATGTATATCAGTTCAGGCAGTAAAATCTTAGGCAGAGCATGATACCTCTTAAAGCCAAGTGCGTATAGCCTGTAAGTGTGTTATGTTAACATGTAAGAAAAGAGTGAGTTAAGACCTTTTCCTACTTCATAGCTGGGAGCCATAATAAGACTGCTCAGTTCAGAGAGCGAGACCGAGAGAGCAAAGCCCTGCAAGGCAGATGAGCAGGGGTAAGGAAAGCTCCACAAACTCTGAGAGTGTTCAGCCGTTTTGCACTAGCCACTTTTCCCAAAGTTGTGAATGATATCCTGCTTTCCACAGGAAAATAATCCTCTCCATGTTCCCAGACGCTTGCCTTCTCTGCTGAAAGGGCACTTGTCTTCCCGCAATATCTCTCATTAAAGCCTAATCTTCACTGGAAAATTATGTCAATTTAGATTATCACCTTGAGAAGTCTGGTTAAATTTGAGGAGTCCTGACTCTGCAGTTAGTGTAGCCAGGGTCTAGCAGAGTCCAGCTAATACGATGTCAAGCATAAATTGCTTGTACTCCCCTGAGTACACAGTCATGGTCAACATCAGGTAATTTAGCTTAATACCTCAGAATCAGCTTCTAACAACGTCATTTCCTAGTGAAAACTAATTTACCAGTTTACCTCAAATAGGAATGCTTACCTTTCCATTCTTTGTTTCATTTAGCTGGTTATCAGATTATTTGCTGCAGAAATTTGATAACGGTTATTAAGATTCCGTGCGCACATTGTAATCTTCATCTTTGTGGTAATGCGTTGAGATAACCATTTTAATGTGGGCAATTACTAGCTCACCTGGCAATTGTAAAAATGTTTCCAAATAAATTGTAACATATTCCCTACTATTACATTGGTATTTCCCGTGGGACTGTGCAGATAACACAGATGTGTCAGGATAACTGGCATTCTTTTATAATGTACTAAAATAAATTGTGTTTTTATAGGATGGCCTTAATGTACAGTAACACAAAACTCTTCAGAGAGACATCAACAATAAACTGGATTTAAAAGGAAAATGTTACAGATGAGTTGCAAAGAGGTTGTTAAGTTTTCAGGGAATGATGAGGTGTGTGACTGAACTAACAACGTGAGTTAGGACAGATGAAAGAGTAACTGATAATTATGGAGTGTCTTAACTAAACTGAATGATTTTCTTGCCCTTATTTCTGTGATTAAGATTTTGTCCATTAGCATACAATTTGTCAGCCTAGACAGACCTAATAGAATAATACTTACAGCTCTGTATGTTCAGTATGACTTGGAGAATGGATTATATATCTAGCTTTTTCTTCACAACAGCTTAACATTTATTACAGTGGTGTGTGCTTCAGTATTTCTATCTGACATGAAAATTATGGTTTTTGTAATTTTATCATAATTGTTCTTAACTCTTCCTCTGAGAAGTAAAGAACAGTGCCCAATCAAAGCAGAAGTGAGGTAGGGAGAGATATCTTTTACTACCCTATCTGATTACTAACAATAATAAACTATCACTTTTTTTCTGTGACTTTAGCCTGCTTATATCCTTCGACCAGCATGGCTACAACAGTGTACTACTGCGATTAGTAGTACACCAGTCTGTAGGACAGATAGATAGATAACCAGGCAGCCTTTGCAATCCTGTCCTCAGTATTTCCCTGTTGGGTAGTTTTAATCAGTTGTATATTTTTTGTCAGTGTGCTGGCTGAATGTCGTTACAACTACTCTCTGAAAATTGGAATTTTAAAATAACATGATCTAATATCTCTGCTCCCTGTTGCTGTAAAAAGAGCATTGTCGCTCTGTCTCTACCTCATTTGAGTGCTTTTATGCATAGAAAATCTCTGTTAATTAAAAAGCAAAGTTATTTACAGAATCCTGCAGTAATGAAGAGCTTAAGTAGGCTTTTAATATAGCTCTGTTATCTACTATATTATGTGCAATGTGTCACCTTAACTAGAGGAAAACGTTCTCATACAGATAGTTTGTGTACTGAAAAGCAAACCAGTAATTTTGCCCAGACTGCTAACTCAAAAGAAGAATGTCTAATTATAGTTTAAACAAAGGCAGTATTTCATAGGTCTCAGTGAAAACTTGGAAATTCTGTTTATGTTTAATTACATATTTTTGTTCCCTGCTTCCATTAGAGCTTTGGAGTTCCCCATTTGTCTACAAGACAATTTTAGTCATCCCCTCAAGTTGTGTGGCATTATCAGGAGCTGTTTTGATCATTCATTCCAACTCAAGGAGGACTGGATTATTGCATATCAGAATAAGGAACAGGTGAGATGATACTCCCAAGTAGGTAATACTGAGTTTCATAGCAGACTTCAAGGAGAGATTGTGATGTATTCAGGTTTTACAAGTACCAAAATGGGAAGATCCATCTAAAAACTCAGTGAAGTTGTCTTAAGACTAAAGTGAACATAGAGAGGAACATATTATCCACATACACTTGTGGACAATGGTGTAAGTACACTGGCGAAAAGGGAGGCTTCGGGACCTCAGATGGACTCAGGTGCTGGAGTTCTTGACTACTTACTCTCACTCCAGTCTCAGGCGACAACTTTGAATTAAAGCATATGATGTGGTGAATTGCCCGGAGGAGCCACTCCAGACCTCATGCTGTAGGGGATGTTTCCTCCTCTCCGTCTTGCAAGTGTCCTCCTCTCTGCCCTCCTCTGGCTGTACCACTTTTGCAGAGCTTCAGCACAAGCAGATTCCAGCTGGGGAGCAGAATTAGCTCAACTGAATTTTGCCTTCAGTTCCTTTGCAGCCTGCCAGTTTCTTAGGCTTGCTGGGCAATAGTAACTACATTTCAATAGCAGATGAAAAATTCACGTTTGGATTACTCTTGTTTCTTCAGATATCTTCTGGGTTTTGTTTGGTCAGGTTTTTTTTTTTTTTTTTTTTTTTTTTCCTTTTTGGAACGTTTCTAAGTAGCTTAGGCCTTTAGATTAAGAGGTATACTCCATAACTTTCAGTTAATATATTTACTATTCTTATTTGAAGAAAATAATGTTTTTACAGTTAAATCAATATGCCAGTAAGATCAGAGTGTAGTGAGGACTGTAATGGCTGTGAAGATTTGGAAGTGGTTTTAATGAACACTCAGCAGGCAAGAAAATATGCTTTTATGTTCACTCAAAACAAAAATATACAAGCTGAGGACAAAAAAGGCAGGCTGTAGCCAACCTTATTAAATGAGAAGTGGCTATGAAATGATTTATTTCATCTAAACTAAATAAGGCCAATTATTGGCTCTCCATATAAAATAAAAGAGAAATTCACTGTGTGCTTATGAAACAAGGACCTGGTTTGATAAAGAATTACATAGAGCCAGCTTACAATTAAGTAATGCCTAAGGAAGACAGAAGGATTTTTTTTCCTCATAGATAAATTGCAAACCATACCTTAGGGGTGGCTATTCTGCTTTATTTATATTTTATTATATTCATTTCTATATAATATAAAACATATAATAGATAATAATAACATAATATTATAATAATACTATAGATATTATATTTATTCATATTTACCCAAGAGTAAAACATCAGTAAGTGTCTTTACTTACAGACACTTTCTGTAGCTTGAATCATGAGTCAGGTCTTTTGATTCCAGCAGTCAGGGCTGAAAACATTCACCAGTTGTACCCTTAGCTCTGTGAAGAGTCCAAATAAAAAAAGGGATGAAAAAAGATCTCCATGGCACTTCTTCTGAAATCCTGTTTTCTCTTTCTGAAGTCAGTTTTCTCTTTCTAGTCTTCTTTCCCTGGACCCCCTGAAAGACTAACTGTCTCACAGGCTGGTATGTCAGGCATGGATGTATACATAATGTGCCTTCTTTCGCTGAACTTTCTTGTGAAGCCCCAGGTGATTTAAATGATTAAGTTGGCCTCAAGCCCAGAAGGAAATGAGATGGGATACACGATGGAAGGGAGTCTGTGGACAGGTGGCTGCGGAAAGGGAGCACAGGGATGGCTGAGTAAGAGAGAGGACTATCCAGTACCTCAGAGAGGATTCAAGCCCTGTGATTTGAAAGGCCATTTCAAGTCCCTCTTCTGCTGTACACTGTGTGTGAACTTAGACAAATCACTTAGTCCCTGTGTGCTTCAGTTCTCTGTCTGTAAAATGGATATAATAGCATTTACCTACCCATGGGGTTACTGTGAGGACAGCTTCATTAAAAGGTGTGAGCAACTTGGATGCTATTAGAGTAGATGCACAAAAGAAGAATAGCACAGAGCTGGTCACCTCTGGACTAAACGAAACACATGCATTTTAGGTTTAATTTCCTTTTTTATCAAAAAACATGAAATTTTTGAACAAAAACACATGAGCATGGAAAAGGAATTCCTGAATTACACCCAGAAAAATAATTTCCAGACCAGTTTGCAAAGTGTAAAAGAGGAGTATGAGATCTGTTTCCAGAGATATTGATGGAGTCTGTCTTCAGGATCACATCTGCCTTCAATATCTTCCAAAACTTTATCCCTTTCTGGATGGTTTTGGAAGTCAGAACAAAACTGAATAGTTGCCATTCTGGAAAAAGCATACCTTTTAATGTGAAGCTGGTATGCAGCATAGCTATAAAGCAAATAATAAGGAACTTGCGTTATATTGCTCAAAGGCTGCTAACCAAGTGGTAAAATTATTTATCTTATTTATTAGTATTAGCAATAGCCTTTCTGTACCTCAATTTATCATAGCGGAAGAAAGATTTCAAAGTACCGTTATTTTAAATGGCAGAGACTGAAACTAAACATTTAACAATGGAGTAATGTTCATTGCCTTCAATGTTATTGCCTATAAGCAAGCAGACACCATGACTTACTGCTTGTGGCCTGTTATAAACACATTAACTAATCTAAGCTTCTCACTAAGAGTTATTTTATTTACAGTGATCTTTATGATATCAGATTATCACTTCCTAAAGCATGACTATCTCTGAGGCTGTGGTTGCTTGCAGCAGCCTGACTGCTAACTTCTTACCCATAATACTAATTATCTGGAGATATTACTGCTCCGTCGTTGAAGCCAAACTCAGAGTCCCTTGAAGAGCAAAAAGGAAAAACAGGCCCTCATCTTTCTTTCCATAGTCTGAGGACAGTGGGCTAGGAGAAGGGATTCATTTTAATTTTCTCTGGTAAAAACAGTCTGAGATTTTTAGGGTTGCTTTCCCTGGCCAATTCGTATAAAAATTAATGTAAACTGAGTTGTAAAATCAAGCCAATAGCTGGAAAGAGAAGCTGAAGCTTTTAGAGTTGTGGGTTCAAAGTCCCTTTTCTGTTCTAGCCTTTCTGTAGGAGCCTGGACAAGTCAGGGATAAATTCACCAAAGTCCAAACTTTAGATACTCCAAACTCTTGCTTAGTTAAAGTCTAGGAACCTTTAAGCATTTAAAATGTTGAGTAGGCTGGGTATAGTTGGTACACTCTATTAGTATTCACAGAAAAGCCAATCTTCATGAAATGAAGGCCAAAGCTCTGAATTTTCCTACCAGATTAGGTGTCAGGTAAAATATATCAGGAGGAGGAATAGAAGGCTTTGGGGGGTTTTTTGTGTTTTTTTTTTGTGTGTGTGTTTTTTTTTTTTTTTTGGAGTCTAGCACTGTAGGGATTAAAGCATTCAATTGACATAGGAAAAAATCTCTCCTCTGCTTTAGTAGATTTGACTCTCTCATCTTCCATCCTTAAGTTGACCTTAGGAGAAGTTCTTTTGGTTCCTCTTATTGAAGCTGCTCCATGTTATACCCCTAATCAAATACTGCTGCATGGGTAAGGCGGAGGGATTCCGGGATTCACTGCCTCATACGAAGGCAAGAACTGAACCCTTTGAATCCTGCTTTTTTACAAACAGAGTAAGAACCTGGAAACACTTCCACAAGGCTAATTTTGATACAAACTGAAGTCCTGAAAAGCTGTGAAACACTGCTTCTTACCCTAGAATAAAAGTAGTTTCAAAATACGTTATATTCTAGGAAACATCCTTGTGCTTCTTAGTGTCTCCTTGTGTCAAGATACACAACCCAATCTGACTATATTGAATACTACTAATATTAGCTGTCACCTGCTTTATACCTTCTGAGTGCACTGAGCTTGGTGGCAAGATAAAAAGATTTTCTTATAATGGCAAAAGAGAGAATTGCAATCATTTGGAAGCTGCAGACTGTTCCTTCAGCAAAAGACTGGATGCTCAATTTAATTGGTTGTGCCTCACTAGAAAAAAATAGTGCACTTATTAAAACATCAAAACTCTAAGTTCCAGGATATCTGGCATCTTTTTTTTTGAATTGCAGCATGTGTAGAATATGAGACTTGATAATATTTCATCCTGATTATACTTTTTTAACCACCATTTATAATTTGCAGACAATCTGTGGGGGACAGGGAAGCTCTGGGTATTATTGATTTACACTGTTGAGATCAATGTTATAAGCATATTCGCATTTATAAAATAGATGGAATGGCTTTATTCTTCTCCCTGAAGCCCTAAATCAATGTGAAGCTTGTTTTCTTCTTTGCTTCTTTCTTGCTTTTTATTACAAAAGTTGAAAAACTCAAAATAAAATATTAAAATATGCATATAGCCTGGTCTGCCACTGCCCAAGCTGTACTGTGAGTAAGGAACACAAAACAGGTATTTAATTGCAGCAATATATTTATAATCATGTCCTCTGTAGGACAATATCCCAGAGTGTTATATGACAAATCATAAAATATTACAAAGACTGCAGTGGGGGAAGGGGAATTATTTAGAGAAGCAAAGGTTTCATTTTGTTTTCCAAGGCTGCATTTGTTTGCTGCAGTAGATTACCTATCATCAGATGCAAGAGTTTCCCGCGGCAGGGGCAGTACACAACCGGGTGTCCCGGCCCACCACAGAGGGCAGACAAGTGCTTCTATAGCAGCGACACAGGCCAAGGACACCGCCTGGTAATAAGCATGTAGAGCCTTTTCACCATGAAGTCTTCCTTTTCAAAATATTTTAGTTTATTATAAGTACTTTAGTACTGTGGACATCATCAATTTCTTCTCCCTTCTTTTATTTTATTAGTAACAGCAAAAGGCCTTGCTGTATGTATGCAGTAACAAAAACCTCTCTTTGGTCTTCAAAGAGCCCCACGTGGGCAAGTGGGGAGGTGCAGATGTTTACACCTAAGCTGCGCTTTGATAATTATGTATTCAGTACACTGTGCTGGTGAACATTGCTCCCATGTCAGATTTGTTGGCTTCCAAGTACCTTGCCTTTTAATAGCTTTTTGAGCTTTAATTGGAAGATTTGTTGTGTAATTACAAATCTGGTTTCATGGGGTAGTGCTCTAGCAACTGCCTTTTAACTTATGGTGTCGTCACTGCTTTTTATGCTTCTCATAATTCGGTTCCCCATATTTGAGGAACTCTTAAGGCTAATTGTGATGTTTAGAAAACTAAGAATGAGAATCTAGTGAGATGGTTTATCTGTCTTCCCAGATTTTTGTTACTTCTTCCCTCCTCTTGTCATTTTCCATTTCCCCCTGCTTTCTAACATGCAACTGGATAGAAAATTGGTCTAAACATGTGATATTAGCCTCACCATGAAATTTTTTTTAAGATTTAAAACAGACATTAATCACACATGCACACATACACACAATTTATTCCATATCTCTGCAGACCTTTGTTCTTTCTTAATGTCCAACATTTTGTAGAGATTTTAGAATAATTGTTGTTCTCTCTCCTTCTCACTAAGGTTCCATTGAAAAGGCCAAAAATTCATGAGATTTTTATCTCCTGGATTGTAAAAAGATCATTTAGAACTCAGCAATGAATACCAGATGCTCAAATTATTCTTTCTAATACTGGGTTAATTTGTACTTGTCATCATTGAACTTTATCGTCTTTTGCGACGTGCCTTCATTCAGCTTTGTGCAGCCCCCCCTCCCTGAAGTTCTGTCTTCCCAAGCGATGCAACGTACAGAGCTGTACGGTCTCTGCAGATTTTCTCTCTTCACTGTCTATCATCTCCTTTGCCAGTTGTTCTCTGACTTGTATTATGGCACTTTGGGAACTCTGACTGTTATGCTTAAAAACTTAAGTAGTGCAAAGTTTGCACTGCTTTGCACTTGCAAAGATTGTCCATAAAAGAGTGAATTTCACTCAGCTCTCTCTTACAATGTAGATATTGGGCTCCTTGTAATTATTTCCTAAAGCAGTTTCTCTGATCTGTGCGTCTCTCTGATAGGCTTACCCGACTGACCGTCATTTTATTTGGGATTCTGGGATAGCGCTCAGCTCACTTTAAAGCTGTGTCAGTCTTCAGCTACTGTTATTTCTTGATCCTCTTTTGTATTAAACTGATTCCCTTTGATACCTATCTGGCATTTTTTATATAGTTTTTTGTTTTCTTTTGGTGTCATTCCCTGGATAAAAAGTGTTTTAAGTTCTATATCTGTGTTTATCACTTTTTTAACCCACTATATTTACTCCTTTCTGCCCCTACAAACCTTTCTTCTTTTCTTATGCATACTATAAAAATAATCTCATGTACAGTTTCAGCCTACCCCTTTTACTGTTACACTCTTTTCACTTTTACTCATTTACTCTTGTGTACCTTTTTGGGGGTTTGTTTCTGTTCCTTAACCTTTGATTACTTTTTGCAGTTAGACCATTTTATCACTGTATTTGCTCCTGGATGTTAAGCTATGTACTACCCTCTTGTGCATACGTAACTGTCCGGAAACAATTTTCATTCTTCTTCTGTATCTCCTTCCTTCCTTTCCTTTTCCCATTTTCTTTTACCTGACAGTTTCATGACTTTTCAAAAGCATGAGTTCAGTGTCCTCACTTAGAAGTCTTCCACTTTTAAGACAGAAAACCAAGAATAAAGTAGTGAGGCTATTGTTGAACTAGCAGCTTCTTCATGTCTGGCTGTCTGCTGGATTTAGTGGATTCCTTTTTAGTTTTTCTTCTTTCTTATATAGCTTGTTTGCAAATTCTGCTTCTAATCCTCTGCCATACTTGAGTGATTCCTTCCTCTTGAGAATTTGTATCAAATATACTGAAGACTGTAATCACTAACTGTACTTTCACATCCATGTTTTTGGTTTTGGTTGATTAACATTTGGTCAGGCGTCTCTTTCAGATCATCAGTTCTTCTCTGCCAAGTTTTTCCTTCATTATCTTTAATTCTGTATTATAGTTGTTTCTCCATAATGTACATTACACTAGAAATTATCTAGTGTATGTTTTAAATGTATGCTTTTTCCCCTTATATCTGATAATATTCTCACTTAAAATCTTAAGATTTTTACAACACTCTTGTATCTTCAGAACATAGCACCAGTGTCTTTTTGAAGGGAGCAGTACATCAGATCCATTTTCAGCTGAATCACAATAATTAATGAGATTTCTTAAGGCCCATTAAAAAAAAAAAAAACCTGCTGCAAAAATTTAGCCCAGTATCTTGAAAATACTTTGGTACTAATCTAAACATCAGAATTCAGCTAATGCGCATGCATTCAGTGCATAGTTAAACGTCCGGTCATGTATGGTTGAAGGTATGTGTGTTGGCTCCTCATGTTTTGGTTCTGGTACCTTCTGTTTAAATCTTTCAAGTGGTGATCTCCAGATTAGACGAGATTTCATATACCTTACATAAGAAATGTTTTATCGGCTGTGACTGCTGAATTTTGCCTTAAGGTCTTTGATCAATGTGGATAAAAAATTTGGGAAGAATTCTCTTGTAACTAATCATTAACAAATGGTAAATTTGTATGTGCGTTAGCAGAGAGTCTTTGATAGCAATTCAGCTATCTGGAAGATAAAATTTTCTATCAGGCTCTTCTAAGTAAGCACCATATTTTGCATTTGGTAAGTGGATGGCTGACATCTCTTCTAGTACATTGTTGTGGTTCTTCTAGAGGGTTTCTGCTACAACTTTCAAAATAAGCAGGCCAAGGGGATAAGCAACATCTGTAGAGAGTCTTATGAGAGTATACAAGGTGGATGTATATATCTGCATATAGGGGAATATATGCTGGCTGGAAAGCCAGAGGCTGGTGAGGCTGGTGTGCCACTGGAAAGCTGGAGCCTGGTGAGGCTGGCATGCTGCCGGAGAGCCAGAGGCTGGTGAGGCTGGCGTATTGCTGGAAAGCCGCAGCCTGGTGAGGGTGGCGTGCCGCCGGAGAGCCGGAGGCTGGTGAGGCTGGCGTGTCACTGGAAACCTGGAGCCTGGTGAGGCTGGCGTGTTGCTGGAAAGCCGCAGCCTGGTGAGGCTGGAGTGCTGCCGGAGAGCCGGAGGTTGGTGAGGCTGGCATGCCGCCGGAAAGCCGGAGCCTGGTAAGGGTGGCATGTCACTGGAAAGCTGGAGCCTGATGAGGCTGGCGTGTTGCTGGAAAGCTGCAGCCTGGTGAGGGTGGTGTGCCGCTGGAAAGCTGGAGGCTGGTGAGGGTGGCGTGCCGCCGGAGAGCCGCAGCCTGTTCTGTTCTCCCAGCTGCTGCTTTGTGTTTGTGGACACTCTGCTTCCAAGCAGATGTGCGCTAGCGTGATTTCTGCGCAGATGCCGTGTGCAGCAGAATGCGCGTAAGGCACCTGCGCGCGCGGTCGCCACTCTGATGCGTTCAGAAACAAAAGGTGTTTTTGTTTGTGAGACCGAGGGCTGAAGGCAGAGTGCCAGCAACTGGAGAAGAGGCAGACAGCTCTCTACTTCATTATCTCATGGTTATGGACTCCACCTCCTTCCTGTCCAGTTTGCTTATTACCAAATACACCAGGAAAGGAGGATCTGGTTAATCAGGAGGAATGACTGCTCAGGCTGCAGCCGATGCAAACTGACTGCTTATCGTTAGCTGCAGCGTGGGCCGTCACTGGTCGCTCTGTTTAGGTTCTTTTTATTCTCATTTCATTAAAAACTAGTTTCAAGCAGACAGTGCAAGTAGCAGGGTATTAAAAGAGAGGGAGAAAGAGGAAAAAAGGACTCAGATCTTAACAGTGACAGAAGTAGTTGAGGAACCGAAAGATAAGAGGCCCTAAGGAGCCAAGCATTCATGATGTAGGTAGGGAGGTTGAAAGAGAAAAGGTCCGTTGGCTTGTAGAGAAGGTAGCACAAAGCTGGAGCATCTGTTTGGCTCGCCATTGATAACAGGAGAGAAACAGCAGCCCCAGTGATGTCGAATATCAGTGATTCAAGTGTTGTTGCTATAGTAATATGCTGGAGGAAGCAACCTGATATGCATATTTGAGATTTGCGATCTATTAATGTTGGCCCATGAAAACAAAACAAACAACTGGCTGAAAATCCAGTCTTGCCCAAATCTGTGAGTTAAAACAGAACTATCATTTCTTGTATGATTGCAGATATCCACAAATAGTTCACAAAACAACACACCTTACCATTTATCCACATTATCAGAGGAGAGATGAGAACGTAGCAGGGACAAATAGACAGGCCTTGGGGAAATTCGCTCCACTTACATCTGTAGCACCAGTAACATACATTGCGTTCACCTTGTTCCTCTCCTGCCATCCTCTCCATCGTGCTTTCTCACCGCTATCAGCACGTTGTTCTCCAGCCTGCCTTCCAACCCTCTGATTCATTGAGTGCTTTTTACCCTTTGATATCAGCGTCCCTCTTTGCTATGGAGTTACTTTTATCACACCCTTTATCCTAATCAGCTCTTCCATTTTTCACAGTCCTTTCTCACATCCTCTCAATTTCATCTTTCCTACTGATTGACTCCCTCTTTCCCCTCCAACTAATTGTTTCATTTTTTTCCCTTCGCCATGAAGAAGACATTGCCAAAATGTCACCTCTAATCTTCTTTCCCATTTCTAGCATGTAATTTATTAATCCTCTCTCCTTTTTTGCCTTTTAGTGAGCAGCCTACATGCTAATACAGCTCAAGTTTTATTTTCAGATTGTCAAATAAATAATTTCACAAGTCTTAAGAGAAGGGGAAAAAATAAGGAGCTTTGAAATAATGATCACCCCTGTCTTTCCAGCAAGGCACTTGCTTTTAGATCTATACAAATCACTTTATTCAGGGATGATATAGCTGTCCCATACCAGCTAAATTAATTATTGTTAGGGTATTTAAGGAGCTGAGGTGAAAAGCCAGTCTTTATCTAATTGATAAAGAACCACTACATAAAACCTTCATATAAATATAATTCTGCTCTCTTAAAAATAGAAAAAGCCCTTAAATTTGTATTGCTATTGTTTTTTTTGTCACCTTGGTGTTAATAACACTTTTGAGTGGCATCATGCAGTGGTAAGTTGTAAGCTTTCTTCTGGCCCTTGTGAACATTTCCGTTGGCTCTCTAAGTCAATAGGAAAGAGAAAACCATCAGTTTTTTGGAGCAGAGATGAATGACCTAGTGATCTAGTGTATCCTTCCCATGACTGCAGGGACTGAGCCCTTCTTATTTTCTTGTATTACACTAATCTGGTAGCATAAATGCAAGCAGGCATTCAAATATTTAATGTCATTTTAAAAAATGAATTTAGTCCAAAATAAGGCATTCTAAGAGCTCCTAAGCATTGGGCATACCCAATTCTACTTGCCCGAGAGCACAGTTTCCACCTCCCAGGCTGGGCATCCACAGTCCCAGACAACGTATGGACACACGATGTGCAGAGAAGGCGGCCTGGCCTGTCTGTGAGATGGTGTGCCAGCGGCAAGTTACCCCGAGTGTGATGAGAATGGCAGGCAGAACAGCAGCATTCACACATTGCAGCTCTGTGGCCAGCAATAGATGTCACCCTTTCCTTAGGCTTATCAGTGCTAAACCTTTTCATGGAGTTAGGCAATTAATCAAGGTCAGCTCCTTTTGTAACCCAAGTTGTGTTAGTTTTGATGGAATAAACAGCTTTAGAGAGCAAATGGTGTTAATATGACCCTATCACTGACACAATTAAGCAGCTACACACATCTAATATCTGTTACTGTCCAGCTTTTGCAGAAGTGCTAGTATCAGTGATGGGCAACAGAGCATCTGTACATGTAGTATCTGTAGACATAGAATACCAAGTCAGACAGCTAAGTCCAATATGTAAGCATGCCTGAGATGACAGAGATCTTTCTTGGTTGCTGATTAACTCTGTAGGCACTTGAATTCTTAAAATATCTGTACATGATCCTTTGCAGGCAGATTAAAGCTTACTCTGCCTTTGTTCTGAGCTGACTATAACCCCCATAGCTTCAGTTAGTGCAGTGCCAAGGTGAGCTGCTAAGCTTCTTGAGAAAGGGGGTACTGGCTCCGGTTCAAGGCCACACTAATGTGACTATATTACATCTGGTAGCCTTTGAGGATGGGCAGAGCAAGCTTGTATCTGCCAGGAGATAATTGTATAGATACAGCTTCTCTCTCCACCAATTACACTCTGTAGGTATCCATTTCTACTTCTGGGCATACCCAAAACCACTTAATTTTTGACAGTGCTGAATTTCTGGGTACTCCACCCTTGTTTAATCCTGTTTGTTAAGAATATATAAGGCAGGCACTTCCCCACTTACCTGGCTTGCATGGGCCTCACTGGACAGGCATTCTCAGCAGAAACCTTCGATATCAACGTATTGGCCTGGCACAAAACAGACCAGCTAATCGGTGTGAGAATTGGCTTTTGCTGTCCAGCCTAGAATATTTTTTGTTTTGGAGATTGAGCTTTGAGGATTGGGATCAGCAGGCAAGTAGGTTTGCTTTGTATCACCTGAGAGAGCGCCTCAGACACTGAGTATAGCACCTTCTGGGACAGGACTGCCTCAGTCTGAGCTGTTAAAGCTATATAACATTTACCATATTTACCTTGTTAAATTTACATAAGGTGTAAAGCATTTTAAAATGAACCGGGGAAGCAAATGTGAGTGAATGTTTCCCCTACTCATGTTAGTGCTCTGCTCATTAGAGCATGGAGTCACTTGCTCACTTGTTCTCTTCACACTGATTCAATGAGCAGTTAAGTATAGCCTACAAAATGAAACAGCTTCAACCGGAGAGGCAGACAGAGATGGAGTTTGGTGCTGTAGTCAGCGCACAGGATAAGAGAAAGGGAAGCAGGGGAAGCCACGTGTTTCATGTAGGACCTGATTTAGCAGGTGTGCTCTTAGAATGATGCCTCCCTTGGTGCTGTGCATGAGAGAAGAAATACCCAACTTGTACATCCCCGCACACTGAGACATGAGCTATGCGCCTAAGTACTTGATATTTGCAATATTTAGGCAGACATTCTCAGAAACAGACAGCTTGTTAAGGAATTTTCTTGGTGAAAACCTAAGGGATTTAGGTTTTTCCAGATGAATGGAGGTTTTAGTTTACAATTTTGATGCTAAAATGCCAAAGTCGTTTTATATCTCTGCTCCAGTCTTTAAGGAGGGTTCAGTACAGGCCACATTATACTTCTTGCAATTCCCAGTTGACTATGCCAGTTCTCTCCAAAGTATAGTAGCTTAAATGCATCTTACCTTTTTCCTTCCAGTGCCCTGGAACCCCGAATGCCCAACTCAGAACTGCAGTTCATCTTAGACAGCAGGTCACTTGGGAATTAAGTATTGAATTTTAAAGTCTTTCTGCCTTCCTGAAGTAATTTGGTTTTTCAGCCCACATGTGGTGGAGGCCCAGTGTGAAATTTCCAGACTGAACAGATTCTAAAGTGATCCCTCCCAGAATGTAACAGATCACATGGCACTAGGAAATGCCAGTAGATCACAGACTTTCCATTTGGTGGTACCACATAAGCCCAAACTAATTATGTATTTAAATACGAGCAATCAGACACTCTTGGACATTGCTACAGATGTTCTGCTTTTAGGAACAACAACAGTAAGGAGGAGTGTTTGCTACTTAATGAAAACAAATGTTCCCCAGAGCCAGCAAAGTAAAAAAAAAAAAAAAAAATCAGCACGCGTCATGACCTAGTCTGTCTATCTGTTACATTAATGACATTTGCAAATAACTCAGAACTCAAATGTGCACTACCAATATCTATTTCCTCCTTGGAAATGTGGCAGTTTTCTCTGCCAGTATTTGTCAAGATACTATGAGTTGCATTCATATTCCATATGGATACGTATTTTTTCTTTGTTTTCCTTTGACATTAATGCTCTTGCAGAGATTTCTAAGTAGTAAAGCAAGGAAATTAACTTACATTTGCTGGCTTGCTGAAGTAAATTAGCTACACTTTTGACTTTCTGTGGTTTTACTCTGAATGAGAAAGGCAATAAAAATGAAATAAGGCTAATCACTGTTGTTCTATGGTTTTCTCTGTGGTGTGTTAAGAGGAGAGGAACCCATAATGAAAACCCATGAGCTCATATCTGCTTAAAACAGGTCTCTAATTAGCTTCTATAATCGATCTCCCTGCTCTAGCAGGTGAACCAGGTAATTATCTTGTTTATACCGTAGGTGAGGCACAAAATGCTAGATAGCTTTCTCTGTATCTTTAAAAGATAATGCATTGTAACAAGTGTTCCCAATATGAATGAACTACTGTCATAACCCATACCATCTGTTTTACACACAGCGACATGAGATCTCACTTTATGCTTTGTTACAAAGAGCTCCAGACATCAAAGAGCTGTCCCTTTGACCACTGTCTCAATCAAAGCATTTTTACCTAGACGACTCTTTACTTCCCATTATGATTTAAGTGCTTCAGAATATCAGGCCTTTCCTGGTACCAAGAGGAGGCATCCAGTCACCAGTGCTTTTTCTAAGGGCCAAATCTTGTCACTATTCACCTCCCATGGGCTTTTTGAGTAGCACAGAAACTCCAAACTCAGCAGTTAATTAGGGGTTAGTTACTTTGGGGCCTGAGGCTTTGCAGACAGACTGTGGTGCGCTATACAGTATATGATGTCCTTTATTCAGTATGATGTGTCTGTCTGTCACCTTCTAGAAGGTGAAGTAGATATATGTTGGCTAAATGCATGGTTAGGATTAAGTAAATGTTACAGAGCACTACCCCAGTATATTTAATTGCTCGTAGAGAAATCCCCAAATATGACATATATTTGAGTCTTCTTTCTGTTATCCAATCTGTGCTTTATTTACATAATACAGTTATTTCTCTTTCTTGTGGGTGCTCTTATAGTAAGCTCTACAAAGCAGACAAAGGAATAATCCCTTCTGACAACCTTTAACGGGTCACAGCTGTATTTGAAGCCTATGACCTGCAGCAGCAATAATGGTGTATTTGCAAAGAAAGGACATACAGTGCAGTTCTTCTTGGTATAATGTGGAAGTGTTTCATCTCTTTTGCACTAGAGAAGAAGCTTCTTGCTTGTGGTAAATGGCTGAAATATGAGACTACATACTTTCTGTAATCATTAAAACAATGGTTTACCAGCTTTTCCCCAAGCTAAAAATAATCATATCATGGGCATACCCCTTTTCCTCTTCTCCTTGATAGCTGAATTCAAAACTCCCATAAATAAGTTTTTTTCTTTTTTTTTTCTTTTTTTATAGACTTGTCCCTAGCAAATTTAGTTTCAAGGTCTTTTATTTCTGTTTCTAAAGTAATTATCCTCTGGGCCTCTTCTTTTCTTCCTGGTATGATGCTAGACTAATTATTCTTCTCCTAATGAATGCTTGAAATGGATCCCATATGGTGGCATATGTGCCTTCAGATGGAAGCTTCGTTTGAATAAAATAAGAAAATTCTTCTCTTGGGGCTTTCTTAAATTTTTCATTCTGTAACAATGATGAGTGAAATCTGTGTCTTGGGGATAGAAGCAGCCAACTTGCTTTCTATTAGGCACTTTGGAGCCTTCTCTGAACTGGAGATTTCCATGTCCCTCTCGCTGTGTCCATCCATAGTTTTGGACACTTACCCCACATTGTCCACAAAGATTATTTGAATGAGTCAAAGCATTGTTACATTTGATTTGAAAGGCATTTTTTGTTTCCTTAAAAAAACACTATGTATTCAATCATTTGTCTTACAGAAGCGCTTTGGCACTTTCCTCCAGACCTACCCCACAGCATGTAATGTCCTTTTGTATTGACACAGAGCTCAATTGACAAAGTGACTCTTTTTATACAATTACTTAAGAAGTAAGAGACTAATTTCAGCTTATTTCCTGCCTGAGATGAGCTGAACTCACAGTTCTCAGTAGAATGTTTTAACTACCAGATTATTGCATATTCTGTGGCACATGTCTGTCTACGTATATGAGAGCAAGTACTTTAAGTACATACACGTAAAATGAAGGTCTTTGTTCTCAGCACGTAAGCGTGGCACTGGCAGTGATAGCACTGCAAGCCTGGAAGAAGCAGTTGCTACCTGCTTTTAGCTCCCAATCATCTTTAAGAAATATAGTTTAAAGCCGCCATTAAAAGCCTCCATTAAACGTAGTGCTGCCTCTTATTTGAATCTACTAAGTGATACTGTAGTGAATGAATAAAGCTGCATCTTCTAATTATGAAGGTGATCCTAATGGCCTGGATAGTTCTGAAACAGGGTTGTGGTTTGGTACCACTACCTAAAAGATGTGCCGAAATTGAAGTATCTGTAGACAAGTAAAAGAGAAAATGAAATGTTGTTAAAAGAAAACAAGGAATCTGCATAAACTTATTAGTAGATCACTTGAATCATGCTAATCACTTGTGAAAGTATAATCTCATTTTATCTGATGTATGTATTTGTTCTTACTTTCAGAGACACAGTGGGGAAATACTCTATTGATTTTTATTACAACATTTGATCCCAACTTGATAATGAAAAGGACAGTAACTAATTGTACTACTGTTAATACTGAGCACTGCTTGGATTTAAATAAGACCTGTAGCAATGTTTGAATCTGCAAATCAGGGAGAATGTTAGAATAAAAAAGCCTGATTTTAAAATGTACCATGAGGCGTTAGTTTCTGTTGAAATGTAAAGACTGTTCCCAGGCCTCTGGGTGGTCTCAGCCTGAGAATATCAGGCCAACAGCTTTGGAAAATACATACTGTACTTTTGTGAATAAGCTTATTTCTGACTTGCTGGCATTTTCTTGTTTTGTTTTCTCTTCTATGAATGAATAATTGTTAGCATTCCAACAAGCCAGCTGAGGCTTTAAAAAAACAAACCACTAAACAGATTTTAGCTACTCTAACAATTTTCAAGCTTACAAATTCTTTTAGGGCATAATCCTTGATTTGGATTTGTTCTACTCAGCTCCATTCTATCCTATTCTGTTTCAGCTTTTACTTCTGAAGATTTTTAACAGACCAAACCTGGAAGAGTCCCCAGGGATCTGTTCAATAGCTTGTGTCCTCTACCTGACTTTCAATCACTGGCTACAAATAACCAAGGGAACATAAACCATTTTAGGGGATAATAATTTATCTTTTGCAGAACAGTTGGTTTCTTTTCTTTCACTGACTCGATACAGTGACCATACAGAATGCTTAATTCATAGTTCAGAAAAAGATTTCTTGTTCAGCTTTCTTATTAAAGTCACAGTGTCATTTTCTGACGGGGCAGTATTTGCACCTATTTGCCTTGATGAAAGGCCAGTAAACAACAGGATTAGGGAAAAGGGGTCATTTCTTATTCATATCACAGCAGTGACTCTTTTCCCCTGCTGGAAGTTGGTTCTGAACACCCTCTTTAACAAATTATGCTGCTGAAGGTAATAAATAACTCTGGGAATCTGGGAAGCAATTGCTTTTCTTAGAAGACCAAAGCCAAAGCTTTCAATTTTGGCTGCCTGAAGTTAGGCTCCTAAATCTATTGTTAAGTACTGAAAACAAATTGATGTCATGATGAAAGATTCCACTTAGCCACAAATCTAATTCTGACAATGGGAGCTGCAAGTACTCAGAGCTTTGTAAAAGCAGACCACTTTGATCCATCTAATCAGATTTGGTGTTTCTGTCTCTACTTAAATCTATCTAGGAATTATGTTTCAGGAATATAGTTCTGGCAGTATCAAGTGCAGGACCCTGTCATTTTCTTGATGAGGACAAAAGTTAAAAACTTTATTTTCTTTTCCTGAGACAGAATTTCAGTAGTTTGCTGTATCAAGGGGATACTCAGCAATACTCAGGTTTTCCAGGTGTTCTGAACCAACATTTTGGGGCCAGAATTAGAGTACTACAAAGGCATTCAAAGTGCCTTTATCAGAAGGGCATCTGATATTGATATTTCTAATATGTCAGATATTGCCACAATAACTTTCAAAAATCAATCAAGTTCTCCTGAAAACTCAGTATCAGTTGTGCCTGCTCGACTCCTTCAGGAACCCACAGCAGTTCTTAACTAGGTTTCTTCCTATGGAATTAGCAGAATCTTGCTGCTGGATAGAAGCCTTTTACCATCCAGCCTAAAATTAATTCCTAGCCCTTGATAAGGATATACCTGCATTATTAAGCACCTAAATCCCTTTAAGAATCCTGAATTTGTGCTTTCTATCATAAAAAAACAATAGGCTACATTATTAGAGTTGCTTTGCCCACTACAGGTGTGGTAGGTCACTGGGGGAAAAAGTAATAACCTGCATCCAGTAAAACTCCAATATTATATGATAAAGGGGGAAAAAAAGAACTGTTTATCAGGTATGATATTTTTATTTACTAATGTTCTGAGTGTTACAAGCCCAAGGAGAGAGAGAAATGAAGAGGGTCCTACTGTTTACCGATCCCATTTCATTTAACACAAATCTCATGTAGCAACATAATTATGCTATACTAATAATTCTGCAAAGTTATCGGCTCTTTTACAGCTTTGTAGCCACAATATAGACTTCTGAATTTTACTATTTCTTTCCCTTAACTGGCCATCTGATGTGTATTGTCACCTGGTGAGAAGCATAACAAGACAAAAAATGCAAAGAAGCAATTTTGAAGAGCTCCAAGCAGTACTCTCAAGCACCCTTTCAGATTTTCTTTGTCTGACACATTATATTTAAAAATTAATCCAGAGCACCCCCACAAAAAATCTATTTTACTTGTTTAACAAAATGGAGTATTGATTTGCCAAAGCCTAAACAAAGCAGGCTACATGATTCATTGATCAAGAATTTGGGCTCAGTCCATGTGATCATTAACTTCTTTGTCAGATGCATTCATTTATTCATAAGCTTTGTTTATGGCAGGCCCCTTTCACAGGCTTCTTGCAAAATAACAAAAGCCAAATGACTTGTCTGCCTTCCATATCACTGGATGCAGAAGACAAAACAGAAGGTTCTCTCAGCTTCAAAGATTTTATGAGCCTTTTGAAGAATCCAGGAACTCTGGAGGCTTTCATACAAGTCCAGGCTTCAGTATTATTTAGGAGCTGTATATCACAAGTATAAAATTCTCCAAAGAAAGAAACCCCTCGTGCTGCCCTGTGGGAACGTAACCAGATTTGACAAAGTCAGTAACTGCTATTAGGAGCTACATACACCTTTGTAACGTTGTTGGGGAAATGCTAGTTGCATGACCATAAAGCTTTGCTCTTGATGGGGAGTTGCTGCAACAAAATATGTTCATTGGGAACTTCTGATACATAGTTTAAAGGATTATGAAACAGGATCCAGTTAAAACCAGTGCTTAATCCTAAATCAAAACCTTTTTCTCCATACATTCCCTTTGGTTTAAAATAAGCAAAGCAACAGCAGGCAAAAGAGATCTTAATTCTTTTTTTTTTCCTTTGAACAGGGTACTGTTTTAAATTCCAGACTTTACTGTGCTCTATAGCTTAACAGCAGGCAAGAAATACTAACAATGAAAAATGAGTCCTTATAATCAATAACTGAGTATTTGCTGCACTCCATTAATCCTTTATCGAAAAGAAACATCACAGTCATGAAGAAGTTATTATAGGGTAAAGTAGGGTCTGATCTTACAGTGAGTTAAGTCACTCTCTGGTTAACAGACATGGTTTGGCTTCTTTCCTGAAACACACGCGAGTTAGCTAACCCCTCAGCAGAAGACGGATAAGCTCCACTGCCTTTGCTGTGAGCTCGTGGGGGTTAAAAGCACACTCAGAGACAGTTGCCTCAGAATAGCTTGCACATTCACTCACTTACCTTGTCGTAATTCCTCTGTAAGTCTATCTCCTTAGCGTGCAGCTGTCAACCTTTTAACATGAAAAATGAAAATAGTAGGAAAAGAAGATGAAACAGTTTGTGATTTTTTTGGTCTTGTTTAAAGAAAGAATAAAGTAGTCTCACTCAGTAATTTATACAACTGAAGTCTAATTTACATGTTGGATGGGCTATAATGTAAACTATGGAACACATTGTGACTTCAGGAGCCTAGATGCCTCTGTGGATGTGGAATTAAATCTTTCTCTAATTCTTCTACTAATTCTGCAAAGACAGTAATGGAAATCCCACTATCTGAATCAGGACATTACAGAATAAATAGCATAAAGTATGACTGCAGTAGGAAATAAAGGTCTTGTCCAGAACTGTGAAGTAGATGGAAGGTTTTTTCTGCAAATTGCGTGCACCGGGTTTTGGATTAGACACCAAGTACTTGTGGGGATATGGACAGGAATTTAATAGCTCAATTTTTGTATATTTGGCTGGGAGAAACAAACTTCATCCTGATTCTGATAATCAACTAATACTTGATTCAGTTATCCCAAACTTAGTGTGGATAACTTGGTCAAAACTCCTGAACAATAAGCAGTGAGTTGAGTGTATGCTATGCTGGGTATCCACTTGAAATCTCAGTAAGTCTTTCTCTCTGAGAAAGTTTTGGGGCTACTCTTTAAAAATGGAGAACTCAAACATCTCAAACTCAGCTCAACCTCAAGCAACAGAAGGGCTCTGAACAGTTCTTCTGGGAAACGTCACAAACATTTTATCACGACACAGAAAAGAACCAAGGCGACTGATTATACCATATTCTTTATCAGAGAGAACCTGATTTTAGACATAACTGTGGCATAACCACTGATTCTGTGCCAACAATGGAGCAGAAAACAGAATCACGTTTTGCCTGAAGCAAAGTTCTTGCACAGTCTATTCTGCTATCGATACACATCAGAAACCTTTTCTGCAGTGAGATCTCATTACAAATATTTTTATGCTCTGAAATGTTCACTTGATTTAACTTTTCTTCTTAAAATCAGACTACTTAACATTTGGACAGAGACAGTTTTTTTATTATGCATAACAGAAAATATACATCATGAATATGCATAGTGTGTTCTCTGCATATACGAAATGTATACACACACATATGTATCTGTTCAAGAAAGTTCACAGAATGGAAAAAAGAAATTAAAACATTTGCTTAATACTAATGCTATAGATATACATTTTTCTGTTAGCAACATATTTGCTTTATGTTTTCTTTCAGTTAAAGATTGAATATGTGCCACAAGAAATAGGCTTTAAATGGATGCACAATAGTTGGCTACAATGGATAATTTCATTTAGGCACAGCATTACAAAGTAGCCATTTTTAACTTCAACTAGATTACACATTTACTAAACCATCCATAAATTCATCATTTGGCTGAGTCACATTGAGAATTGTTTTAAATAAATCTATGTGAAAATTAAATTTAAGTTGAAAAGCAGCATGAAAAAGATGTATAGTAAGTAATTCATTTGTTGTAATAGGACTATTTGGAAGGAATGCAAATGCACGTCAAATTGTAAAAAGCATAATTATTTTTCTCCAGAAGCTGAATGAAATAGAGCAGCTTCTGCCAATACAATATTTGATAAGAATTATCCCCAGAAAATTCAAGTTGGAGTTTTAAAATTAAGTCTTTTCTTGGTGTATAGTAAGTTTCCGAAGGTATTTGCTATTTGTTTTATTTTAATGGCCAAAAAGAACATAGGAATGGTCTCAGCAGGTCAGACCTGCCCTTTATGTTCTCCATTATACTGCCTTTGGCAGTGGACACTAACAGATACTTCACAGAAGTGTCAAAAACCCATTTATTATAGAAATGGTGGGAGGAGGGTGGGCTTGCCCAGAACCCGAACCCTGGCAGGAGTGAGGGGTCGCCCAGGCCATCCCCCCTCCTGCTCATCCACCCAGAGAGGAGCTTTCATTCTAGATGCCGACAATAAGTGCTTGTCTTAGAAACATTCAGATCTCAGGGTCTCTTTCCCTTTCTCGCTTATCTAACATAACTGCAGATGTGCATACTATCCATATAATGTCTAATCCTTTTCAAATCCTGTACAGAGTTAGTGTACTGGAGATGACTGCACAAGATCTGGAGTGCCCTGTAATAACTTACTGGTAGTAGGCGATTGCTGGGATTCTGAGACATTTTCTATCACTTGGGTTTGGTTGGGAATATCAGGAGGAAGGAGGATATCGTTCCAGACAGCCATCCATCAAGTGACACTTAGGAGCTGTTAAGAAACGACGTCAGAACTGTTAGCTTTAATGATTCAACCTCCTTTTCCAGACGACTGACCAAATTTGTTCTGACAAGAAATGATTAAGGACTCACAAAAAAAAAAAAAAAAAAAAAAGAAAGAAAGAAAAACCTGTGGCAGGATTTGCATGAAGACTTTCTTAAGAGAGAGGGGCTGGTCTTGGCGACGCGGCAGAGCTCTGAACAAGCGGAGGCAGGAGCTGGCTGCAGGGTGCGAAGCAGCGCGTTTGCGTCAGCACGGTGCCGGGCTGGCGAGGGCCTGCTGCTGGAGCCAGGTGGTCCCAGCCCAGGGCTGGCTCCGTGCTGCCACAGCAATCCACCTTTCAGAGTGTCACCTAGTGTCCTACGCAGTGCTGTATGAAATCACCGGCTCAGGCTAATACTGCTTCATCTGCCTGTTGGCCTGACCAAACCAGAACCAAACCAAAAGCAAATAATGGGAACCAGACCAAACCAGAATAATGAACTTAGGATATCTAAAAAAGCTACCCCGATCTGGTCTACCTCCCTCCCTACCAATGCTTAAACCAGTGCTTAAAAACCTCCCCTCCAATTTTCTTTGCTTTTTTTTTTTATCTTGGTCTTTAAAGATTTATGCCCACAGCCAAATGCCAAGTAAAGAATACGTTTCTTTTAAAAATGTTGTTCTGGCACTGACACTCTTCCATTCACGGACTTCTGTATGGAGTTTAACCTGCAGGGGAAGAGTGATTGATACGCTGTGTATTGTAGCCCAGGGCCTGGTCTAAAAATGAAAAAATTGTAAATTCCCCTCCAAGGAGCCCTAAGACCCAGGGGTTTGCACTGGACAAGGGAGACAGAGATGTAGCTGACTGTGTCACCATGACAATATATCATGAATTCCAATGGGTATTTTTACTGTACGTTAACAAACTGTTTTCTTTTGAGGGTTTGAAACTTACTGCCATTCCAATTCACCAAACACACCTTTGTTAGTATAAGAAAGTTTAAACAAGAATTTCTCTTTTATCATCTCTGTATCATTCATAGTTTTGTATACTTCCATCATCTTCACCTTCCATTATCACAGCTATCTACCTTTTGAGACAGTTCTGATCTCTACAGTGTCTACAGAGGATGACATTTCTCCAGTTGGATATAGTGTTAATTAAATACTGTTCGGGTTCTTTCCTTAAGGGAGACAACACTAGACTCCTTAGAGACTTCAGTATAAAAATAAAATCATGCCAAAGAAATTGCATGCATTAAGTACCTACTTTATAAAATATGTTACTGCCTTTGGAAAAGAAACAAATGCAAATTCTAGTTACTGTGCTTGAAAGAGGTGACAAGAAGAAGTGCCAGCATCTTGGCTCATGCTGTTGTTTTATTGTCACAAATTGTTAGTTACATTTGAAAATCACGGATCTCTCTCATTGTGAAAGTTGCATCTGCCAGTTGGTGCCTGTACACTAGAGTGGGTTTACCCAATTAGCAGAATTTCCCAGGCAGGACCCAGAATAGCTGTGCATGCAGCCTAAACGCTACCACAGCTGAGGCTCATCCTGGGACTCTGGCGGTCTGAAGGCAGCTGCTTTACCTGGGGAGCTAAACGCAGGAGAAGCTGTACAAAGCCTGTCTCGGTGGGAGTCAGTCTTGGCACGTCTGATCTAGCTGTATTTGTCTGTAGTGCTCTGACAGATACAGTCTGCCTTAGTCACAAACACAGTGTGCAGCAGACAGAAAAATATTTTTAACCTCAGTGCACTCATGAAATGAAACAGGTCATGGAGACAATGACATTTAAGTGTTACTTGTAATCTTCATCACCGGCCATCTCAGGCTATTTGCATCTTCCCTCTGGCTCACTCAGCTGAGGGCAGCTTACCCTCTGCAGAGCTGGGTGCTTCTCAGGCCGCATCTAAGGCTCATACAAAGATGATGGGAGGGCCGCAGGGTAACCGCTTTATGGGAAAAGCATCTGAGGGACTTAAGGGACTGACTTCATATACGAGTTCAAAGTTAAAGAGGCACAAGTGGAGAAATAGCATTCCTAAGAAAACACAAGCTTAACTGCAGTTCTCCATCTGCCAGTGGATTCAATTGCATGTTCCCTATTTTGGGCTTCATTAAACAGTGGTAACCTAGTATTTGCTAAGCTGTGCCACCAGTAGTGCAGGGCCCTGGACCTTTCCACATCTTTTTTTGCCTTGTTTCTGTATATAGCTTTCTGCACTTTTCTAGCACTGGGGGTAGACATGATGCATTAGAACTGAGCCACAATCTAGAGATTACACTGGGCTTCAGCAAAAAGCAGTATGACAGAATGTGTTATAGAATAATATATAATAATGAACTATAACAAAATAGTGAAGTATCTGCCAGCTTTATAAATAGATGGACAGAATATAATCATAAAAAATATCATCATGAACTTTCCCTAGCTATAGTTAGCAATTTACATCTTTTTCCTTCCTTTAAACAGTAGGTAGGCTTTGTAGGTAGATTTTTGGTTCCATAATGAACAGTGGAAAAGATCACTCTCTTTATAAACAGAAACAAATTCACCATAACCTTCCTAATTGGTATTTTCATGATCTACAGATCATGGCAGGCACTGCTTTATTAATTGGTCCCAAACAGCTTTATTCACTGAACCATTCTGATAATAAGTAAGCGCTGGATAAATTGTAAACTTATCAATATCCATCACTTTTTTAATAGGTTGAGGAGCATATGAATCTATCAGGATTACCTTAAAAATGTTAGGAATTTTATTTTAATTGATCTTAATCTCTAGAAGGCAATCATGTTCTAAATATTTACTAACTCTGTTTTTCTTAATGTAGTATTCTGGCTTTTATTAAAATTAATGTCTATTTTATCAATGTAGAGCTATGAAAGAATTCCCATCCTGTAGTGCTGAACAGTATAAAATGCTTATGTAGTCTACTTAGAGCTATTCTTAAGAACTCAAATATCAGAATGAGCTAGGTATATTTTTAAAGAAGAAAAAAAAAATTTTTTGGAAAGACAGTCACAATATAAAATATTTCTAAGTATAATTTCTCCTTTGAAAATATACACAATAAAAAAAAAAACTATTTTAACATGGATAAAGATAAAATAGGATATAAAACATTTTGGTTGAACAAAATGACATATAATGTAACTATAATCTATTAAGGTATTCTGGGAGCAGAGGGAGGGTTTTTCTGCTCAAAATATTTCTCTTTTGTTTTTGCCTAAACTGTGTTGTAATTTTTCTCTTGACTGTTTTTGTGGTTAAACTACCAAACCAAGCCATTCATTATTCAGCCACTTATTGACATGGATGATCTATATGTAAGCTGGGATCCCCACTCTAAACAGATCATAATCTTTCTATACTTTTCATTATTGATCAGTTGCATTTGTTATGTTCTGAAAAGTCACTATTAACTTTTACATCACTTAAGTCTCATTTTATCTAGTTAAGTGTGGGCTCCAAATGAGCACTTCCATTTGTGGCATCTGTTGCGTTTCCCACTCCAGCCGCCCTGTATGTCCCTCCTGCTGGGAGAACCTGAGCTGACACAGTTGCTGCTGGCAGTGTCACTGTCTGCTTTTCATCCAGAAAAATGAGTTCTGTGTCTTAAACACCCTAAAGGAGGCTGAATTGGATGTTTTGTGTCATTCTGCATTTTACTCAACCAGCAAAGGTTTTTCCTTCTCTATTCCCTTCATACCAGTGAGCATGTTACTCAGTAGCAGTATTTCGGAAAGGCTCTCATGGGTAACAGGGTGAATGAGATCAATGCACCACTGCAAACCCCTCAGATCCAGCATTCTAGAAGCATTGATTATACTAGGAAAAATACAAGCTGACTTGCATGCCTTTTTCAACATCAAGGACCCTCTTTCCTGTTGTGAACATTCTTATTTTCAAGGATGTAAGATAAAAAGAGCTTCTGGATGCCTTCGGATATATAAGAAAACAAGATTTTGGCCTACTGTAGCAAAATATTTTGAATCTTTTGGGGACCTGAACAATGAGTGAGATTTACTCCTGTGCAGAACAGTGAACAAGTTCCCTACTAAACCTTTATATGCTTGGGGTATAAAGCACACCCCAAGGGAGAGTCAGCAGAAGCAAGAACTGAATTTAAATGTTAACAGCTTTAAGCATAGATCTCAGGACAACGGTGATTACCTGCAGTTTTGGGAGACATGCAGATCTTTCTTTGTGGTCTGACACTACTGACAGAAGACAGAGTATCAGAGATTTCATGTTGTGCTTCTTCACCCACAGCATGTATCTGAGGATCCAGGGAACCACCTGAATTTTAAAAGCACCTTTGCTCTGTGCACGATGTCAGTGAGCTGTCTGACCATTACTTGTTCAACAGTATGTGCAGTGGAGTACCCTTCCCACCTCGTTCTTGGAGTCTGTGAAAGGACAGGAGTGATCAGTGCATTAACCACTTGGTTACAGAAGCTTAATAAATTGCCTCCCGTCAGCTGAGCTGCCGTCATGTAGCAGTTGATGTGTGCGCTCTAGGCTGTCCCCTTGCACACGGAGTAAAATGCAGTAGCCCTTGTTTCTGAGGTGTAGCCGGAGTTGTAGGGAAGGCTGTTAGTGAGCACACGAGCTGTTACTAACAGCTACCATGACTCGGTAGGTGCACAGGAGCTTCTTTGGCCAGCGTAGTTCAGTTACAGCTCTGACCCCCTTCTGGAAATCTATGTCTCACTTTGGAAATCTATCCTCCCCCCAACAAAAAAAACACCCAACAATCCAAAACAGATTAAAGAAACTTTGAAGTTTCTCAAAACCTATTAAATGCTGTTGTTCTCAATTCATTCAAATTAATTTGAGGCAGCTTGGCACATTTAAAAGTAATAAAATGAGGTTGGAGGTTTGAGCTCCGATACACTTGACATATTTTGCTGTGATAGGGAGGTTTTGCTTCATAGAAGTTTAATTGCCCCTCATGCAACAGTGAGGATAGACTTTCTAGGTCAAGGTCGAGATTCATAGGTAGAGAATAAAAGAGCCTTTCTCCGCATTAGTTCTTGCCCTAAAGACAATAAAATATCTTTCTGGAGCCCACATGGGAATGCTGCTTGCAAAGACCAGATTGTATTTTCTCTGTTAGTACTGAAGAACAGAACTGTTTCAGCACAAAATGCTCATTTTAATTTCATGAGAACTTTAAAATGTGGTATTATATCAGGAGAATACAAGCGTGATGATTGGTGATAACTCTTTATATCTGGTTGTCAGAACACTTAGCAGAGTGCAGGAAGTCTGTTTTGAAATACTTCCCATGTTTTAGGGAATCTGAATCTACATTTTTTCTACCTCCCAGGAAAGTGTCCTAACCAGGAGATTAGACTGTAAGGAGGTGCATCAACTCCATAATTATTATGACATGCAAAATAAACTGCTTTCCTAAGAAAGACTGAAAAAAACCGCTCTCTCACATACTCACAGATACACACATGCCACAACGTATACTACTGAAGAAACACTCTCCTGAAAGACAGATAAGGATTTAAATTTGAATTTAAATTCCTTTGATAGAAGAAGCTGTGAGCTGAAGTATCCTACCTCTTCAGTGAGTATTTTAGCTACTGAGATAAATGAAGGTAGAAGAGGAAACATCTACTTTTTTAGCCATCTGTTTAAAAAAAAGGAAATTGTCCACTTATTTTTCAAAACAAATCCTGAAAGAAGGTAAGCATTTCCCCCTAGTTTAAGTCCACAGAAGGAGGTGTTATTTAAGACATACCTGATCCGTCATGTTTCCAAATGGCTACTTTAAATGGCTCTCTGCACATGCTGGCTTTGGACTCCAGTTCTGAGGTGCCCAATTCTCCCTGCAAAAGCTAGACTGAAAGGCGAAAAGAAAAAAAATTTGAAGGTGCCTTTGTTTGTTTGAAGTTCTTCATGAAAAAAATTTGGGTTTTGACCAGTGCTAATATGGAAGGTAGTTAGGCACCTTCTGGAAAGAAGAAAACTCAAAAGTCCTTTGAACATTTTATGCTCTCTACCACCAGTGCAAGCTACAGACATGACGGCTGATTCAGGAGGGAAGTTCATTAATTTTTCATATTAAGTCCTAATTCTAAAATAGCATAAATTTAGATGGTGCCCTGCACTTGCATAGAGCCCCAGTTCCAGGGTGATGCATACGGGACCCAGGTAAGGCTAGGCAGTGAATTTATTCAGTGTATTTCTTTCTGCACAGCAAATTTGTATGACACGTAAGACCAAGTATGATTTTTTTTTCTTCCCTCAATACGTTTGCTTAAAATATCAGCATCCACAGTGTTCACTGAGTATTTACCAAATCTGTGTAAAATATGGTGTTTGTTATTGTCACAGGACAAAAATATCAACTAAAGTAATTTTATAACCTTTGAATAAACACAGGTTCTCAGGCTGAGCAATTGCTTGCTGTTTTTTCATATCACTTAGTTTAATTGTTCGTTCTCCTTAGCTAGAAGCAGAAGGTAAATGCTTATGAAGCCTTAATACACACTTTACTGAAAAATGCACTTACTCTCAAGCTGATACCCTATTAATTTTCCCTGAATAAGTCATGTAAGTATATAAAAAGAACTTGTACTTTGGCTAGATTTGCCTTCCAAAGTGTTTTCCTAAAATTTAAGAGAATGCCTCCTTTCTAAGTATCGTTAGTGCTTGTACAAAGGTAGGGGGGTGTACAGAGGTGGAGCTGGAAGTCATCTGTCATGTCTAAAAGGTCAGTGTGTTCCTCCTGACCTTAGCACTTGTGTATCTCAATTCCAAACTGAAACCTAAAGGATAAGAGACAAATGCATTCTTTCACTGTCCGATGAGCTATTTACTCATGGGAAAAACAAATGCCACCCCAAACAAATCACAGTACTTTTTTTTTCCAAGCACCATTTAGAAATATTACTATAAATAACATTATTCCTACGTTACAGACAGAGAATTGATAAGAATTATCCCCAGAAAATTCAAGTTGGAGTTTTAAAATTAAGTCTTATTCCTGTGTTACAGATGGAGAATCTTAGCATTTTATGGACACAGCACAGCTGTGACTCGCCATCATTTCAGCCAGCAGTCAAGCAAGGAATGGAGCTCAGTTCTTCAAAGATTATCCAGTAATGTATCTATTAGATTGCTTTACCTCTGAATGAGAAGCCTGTCTTGATCTTCTTACTAAGATTTGGTCTCAGACCAAGAATCAGCTGCAGTAGTGTCTGGTAGATAATATTTTTGACCAGATGAAAGTCAATGACTTAGAAATGAGAACTTTTCCACAGTAAAGCATAAGGCATTATTTCCTGGGAAATGCAATCTGCTCATTTATCTATTTTGTGCATTTACTTGGATTTTGTATTTAGATAGAAGAAGCATTTCAATTTTATGGCTTGTCAGCAGCATGTCATGTTGAACTCTCAAAAATTATTTAATCATGTACCAGTCATACTTTGCGTCTGGTTAAAGATGACAGGTTTTAATAGTTCATAATTAAAGGACAAAGACTAAGTTAATATTGATAGTTTCTTGGCACCATTAGATCTCTACCTATTAAAGAAACATTTCAAAGATGCAGTGGAGTCTCAATAACTTGCCCTAATGGCAAGACTCACAGAAAAATAGAGTTCTAAAAGTTAGTGAGAAAAAGCTACTTATTTGGGAAGGTATTTTCAAAGATACAAATTGAGAGAGTGCTACCTCTTCTTACTCTCCCATTATCTTCATGGACAGATAATCTTCAAATGAAGCTGATGGTAGGCAAACAAGTTTTAACTTTCTATGATTGTGTTTCAACCATAGTGACTATTATATGACATATATCATGTAAATAACAGTCTGTGTCAGGCTTTTTTATTTTGCTGAGAAGTGGGGAGGCACTGGCCTTCTTTGTGGGTTTGCATATTCACATGGATTATGCAAAAAATATTAGCAGGTTTCACTTCAGTGTCTTAGTAAATGCTATACAGCAGCTACTGGAATACTCAAATTAGACCAGATGTCATAACGCTGAATTCTTATCCCAGCAGAGTACAACATTTAAAAAATTGTTACTTTTGTTTTTAATTTACTACTCTATGGATGAGAGAAGTTCCATCTGCTTACTTTATTTTTAAATGAAAACATAAATGTTGTCCTGTGACAATTAGGCTAGATATTGTCACTAGGTGACATTAGGCTAGATATTACATAGAGAGAGAGAGACCCCAAGCAGTTAAAATTTATATCTAACAAATATGTTTTCTTACATACAACCATCTGCATGATAAAAGCAATGGGTAAGTCTGTGAAGCTAGTGTAAACAGGGTTCAAAGTGTGATCCATTTTTATGCTAGTGTGGAAATGACAATTAAAAATTTTAGGAAAGCTGGAACCATAGTTTCTCCTATGGGAGAAGTGCAGTCACATGGGATAAAGGGAAAATCAACTGCTGGAATGATTAGATCTGAAGACAGTGGCAATTCAGCACAGCTGAATTCATACAGCTTTTGAAGGATTTCTCAGGATTTCAAAACCATCTCTAAAATCTTAAGCCTGTCTGTGATTCTGTGTCAGTGGGAGTTCTGGTTTCACAGCCCACCGCTGGAGAAGAGTTGCTGAACTCAAAGGCAGAGATGCACTCTCTCCACTTAGAAAGGGAAGGGGAGAAGACAATGGGAATATTACAGTGTTCCTTCCCTCACAGCCATAGCTCTTCAGCTGGTGATGGTAGAAAATGAAAATGAGTGAGTTGGTATGCCTTTCTGGGATTATGATTAATGAAAGCAACCATTTTTTCTGTGGGAAGATGGTCTAGCATGGACAGTTTGGTAACTTGCTAATCACTTGTCTCGCTGTTCAAAAGAACGTGTTCATGACTCAAATACTAAAATTTCAGACAACAATTTGATTTTTTCTTTTTTCCCACTGGAGCCACCTTTCTAATACTGAACTTTCTGGCTTGAGGTAGGACATACTCCTATAAATTAAGCCTGATGACATCAGGTGTAAGAATTGGCACTAGTGGAAAATTCAGCCTGAATAGCGGTTTCAGGAGGTGAACTGCACTGTATCCCTGTACAGAAACACGGACAGTGTTTCAGAGCTTTATTTGCCAGTGAGACTGGATAAACTTGCCATGATGAACTGCTGCTTTTTACTGTGTAAGATTTTTGGACATTGGTGTTTTCTTCTATTTAGATGAACTGCCAGGCTCAACTAAAAGTGTTCAATAATATCCTTTCTTTTCCACATATAATTAAATTAAAATAAGCTTGTACTTTCTAAAAGTGTGTTGTTTCTGTGTCAGGTCTGTAAAGACCGTGTGTGTCAAATACATACATATGTATACATCATGTATACATATGCATACAGAAGGAGAGGCTGAAAAAGCAGGGTGATCTCCTGGAAGTAGAGCTCTCTAATAATACTCTACTGCTTGGGCATTGTGGCCAGGCTAGAACAAGCCATATAGGAAAACCTGGGAATTCAGGAGACTTAATGCACTTCCAAAGCATGCAAATAATATTTCACTAAGGACTAAACGAACAATTAATTTCTTCAGCCTGCTTCAGTGATTTTACAAAAAACCCTTTCCACATGTATGAAACAACATCTTACTCACATAAAGAAGAATGGAAAAACAAAAGACATAGCAAATGAACTTATTTCTCCTGCAAGTTGGAGAAAGAAAAAGATTACCTTTTTTCACATAGTTAAGTAGAAGGAATGGGACAATGTATTTGTAAAATAAAGATAAATATAATTTAGAAAAGTCCTTGAAGGATCCTAGGTTTCAGCTCTTGGTGAGCGACTGTACTTTTTGAAGCCCTTCTGAAATGTGGGTTTCACATTTGAAAAGGTTCTTCAAGCTATCTACTGTTGAGAAAAATAAGAAAAATAATTATTGTTCCAATGCTAAATTGTTTTTTAAAGCATACTGACTCTTCAGAGTGTGAGAGCACTACAGCTGGTGACCCTATTTTTATCAGGCCTGATCTGAATGGAAGCTTTTTCGTCTTCTTCAGAGAGCTTTTAGCTGATGCCCAGAGGTATTTTAACACAAGATTAGGAGTCAGGAATTTGCAAAATATAGTCTGGCTGTGACCAGTTCTATTTGTAGCTTTAGCAGGTCTTCTCAACTTTCTGTTTTAGTAAAATTAATGGGTATTCTGATATTTACCCTCCAGACATATTGTAAAAGTTAATTCATTGATGCACCTTGTACATGGAAAGAACTGCTGAATGTTATTATCCATAGTTTCAGCAAATATTCAAAGACTCCCATTCATGGAGCTACAGATTTCAAGGCCAGGAGGGCTCGATCTTGCCTATGATTAGCCTAATTAGTCTGCTTCCTCTTATATCATTTTAAGACCTTTTAATTGCAATTACGTGTTGTTTTGAAACAATAGTTAGAAATACTTTTGAAACAGATTTTTAAATAATGTACATTAGCATACATGCATATGATTTCATATATATATGTGGGTAAACTAGTGAAATCATCAGTTTTGTATTTTTTATGATTGTCAGTCTGTGTTGCAAAACAAAGAGTAAAGGATTTGGCAGAAGTCTTGCTCTCTCCTAACCTTTCACTTTCCATTTCCCCTGTCCTTGGAGATTGTCATAATGCAGCTCTGTGCCTCTTCAGCTAGACTTTGCCAGATGTCTACTTTTTGCATATATTTGGAAGAAGCTAAGCTTAATTTAATTGTGCCCCAATTCAAGAGAGTATCCCTGTGCTGGCAAGTTGATTAAGCATGGCGGTAATTTTAATTATCTTCTCATCTCTCACTGGAGTGCAGTCAGTGGAGCTGATGAAGTTAACCCCATAGATAAGTACCCTTTTTACATTGGGGTCTCAAACAAGAGGGACAAAGCTTTCTTTTCAACATCAAGAATTAGTCTTCACCTGTCTGAAGCCACTTCTTCTCCACCATCCCATCTGCAGATGATCTTCTTCCTTGAGAGGCTTGACATTACAGCTGAATTGCCTTTATTACTGGCTTATTTCTCTACTAGTTTTCCTCTTCTCTGTGATTCATCGCTGTCTTTTACATATGACAATACTAAGTTGGCTGCTCAGGCTTTTTTTTTTTTTTTTCTTTGCCAGCTGTTCCCCTCTCCCCCTGACTAATTCTATTGTGTAGGTTCAACAGAAATGGCACAAGGCCAACATTTAAAGGATGCAAATTAGCGCATTAAAGATTTGAGGAGATCTAGTGTCAGTTTTACATGTCACATTCATGGTAAAATCATAGAGATATACAGAGCTAACATTTATTTAAGAATCAAACATATGAAGAGATCATTTTCAAACGTTGTATTTAAGTGCTTTGTAAATCATTTAATTTTCTTTCTGAAAGTGTCCTGTCAGAAGCCTATAGGAGAAAGAGCAGCATAATTGAAATGTCACTTTGCTTCCCAATAATGAATTTCCTAGTCAGTCCTTCTACCCCCGTGACAAAACTCACATCTCTGCTAGCTTGTTTCGGTTCATCTGGCCCTGTTTTCAACAAGATACACGCAGTAGCTAGTACACTTTTGTATACTTACTGGGTTTTAATTAACACAAAAAAACAATAGCCTGGAGAGAAGAACAGAGAGGGACTCCATAAATGAGAGGTCGTTCACTAAAAAAAGGCACAAGGTGCTTACTCTAACAAAATGATAACCTCCAATATGCAGCAGCTGAACTTCCCGTATGTTGTATGAATATCAAGCCATTTGCAGACTTCCTGTGTCTCTCAGACTATTAAGAGAAAGAACAGGATTCCTGCTCACATCACAGCTACACAGAGTCAGTATTAGGCTGCAGAGGCATTCAGCTTGCCCTGGATCTTCAACAAGGCAAAAATGCCTCCTGGAGAACCTAGCGCAGTTCAATTTAAGTCACTACAAAAAGTAGTCCCTGCTATCTTTTGTGCTCCCTTCAACGGCATGGCAAGTCCCTCCTGCCCTGACTGGCACAATGCCGGTGGTGGTGATACACCTGCTTAATCCTGTCTCATTTTTTTTACACAGCTATTGATGGGACACAGCTGTCTGGACTTGAAACTACTCATTTCACCCCAAAATGCTGTATAAAAATGATTCACTTTAATCCACACTACAATTCAGGCATACCTGTGGTGACACACAGCCTCTGTTTAAACAGCAAAAGGAAACAAAGTACACCAGCTAAGAGGAAAGAGTAAAGGAGAGTATTTCCTCCAACAGAAATTTAGGCAGGAAGAGTATCATTACTGACAGCACAATCTCACCTCTGGGATCAGACTTACAGTCCTGCACAGCACTGAAACTGCCACATGATTTTCCTGAATTCTTCCATTTTGCATCTTATTTGCAGAAAGCTACCTCCAGTTATACAAAGACACAAACATAGTCTGAGAGGTTGCTTCAGGCCTGAGAGAGATTTGTTCCAGTTATTGATTCCTCATTACAATTTCTGCAGCCCCTAAGATATCCTTAGAGAGCTAACATTAGAGCACTGGCCAGGCCAAATCTTGCTTCACTTATAAGAGCTGATGCGTTTACATCTTAAGGGACTATCGATCTACTGCAAATCATCTTTTTTTTTTGTTTCAAGCAAGCTGAAATTCCAGAGGAGAGACAGGACAGCAAAAAGCTTGGCCAGAAATTGTGAAAAAGATCAGGATATAATAATAGTGCTTGGAAAACTTACAAGGTGAACCCAAAACTCAATAGCAAACATAATACGGAAGAGAAGCTCACACATGAAGAATGAAATTTGTATACGGCGCCTCTTCGTAAGAGAGCATGAGCAACATCTGGCACAACTAACCTTTTAAAATATCATTGCTGTTTATTTGTTTACAAAGGACTTAAGCTAGAAAAGAAAGGGGAGATGCTAAAGGATAAACCCACAGAATAGCATCTTACCCTCTCCCCAATAAAGATTTCAGAGCAGGTGTTGTCGGCCTGTTACTGTTGCTATCAGCCAATATCAAAAGCAGCTGGCAATGCTCTCATCATGCAAAAATTCCAATCAGATTTCTCAGTACCTTCTGATTACTGCAGCGGCACCTGTTGTGGTCCTAAATGACTACCTTGTCACAGCAGACAGGTCTGCCTTCTACTTAGCTTTTATTAGCTCTTAAATATTCTGCTTCCTCTAATTGCACATCTAATCTTACCAAACAAATTTAGGAGTCCACATCTATTCTTGGCTACCTGATGCTTTAATCCTATGCATGTTTAAAGTTATGCTGCCATCTTTCACCTACACTATGATTATGCCCATCCCAGCTTCACACCAATATAGGAAACTTTCTTTTCTTTTCCTTTCTATACACGTTATCACTTGGCCAAGTGATTCATCCAAATAATGGCTTGTTCTGTCAACTATGCTGATGATATCCATATGCAGGCATTTATCAGGCGCTCTAACACAGAAATGTCATTTCTAAAAGCCTGTTTCTTTGTTATCATGTCCCATATGAAAAAGAAATGTTTTCACATAAAGCAGTTGTGGATTGATTGTACATGCTGCTCCACCCTGAAGGTCTTATATTCATTTGTACCTACCAAAAGCAATTGGCAATCACTTTGCAAAGATACTGCCAAGCATTAACTGTGGCACACTCAATTGACATGTCATTTCACTCAGAAATACTAATGTATCACTTCTTTTCCTGATCTGGACCTGATTCAGATCATCTAGAGAGCAGTGTGAACTTTTCCACTGACTTCAGCAGATCTGGATCATACCCCTAAAATGTGCATTATTACTACTGAAAAACAAACATTTATATACGGTAAAGGAGGCATAAAAGGAAACTTTTTTTTTCCAAGGAAATATTTTAACAAGCATAGTGGTCAAGATGGGGGTAAGCAAATGAATAAATTTAAAAAAACTATAAAAAGTAGGCATACAGTGCTGTAACTTCCATTCCTCATTTTGCTGAGCCCCAGTTGAATTTTACTCCAGATATTTAAATCTTTTGCTGATCAGGCCATGGATTATCTTTCCAAATTAATCCCCGTGTACCTCTCTGCTCACACGATCCAGTGTGATCAGAATGATGCAGAATTGCTCTCTGCAATGGTACCTAACTTAACATACAAATCCTTTTCACACTGTGTCCCTGAAATTTGGAACATTTTCCTCTTGCGTAGTCATGATGGATATCTGATGCCCTAGTAGAACTTTATCTCAAGCTTTAGCTAATCTTGGCTTCATGAAGTTAGCCATGTATACTGATTCTGGTAACTGCAAATTCAGTTAAATTCCATTAGTGTCAAATTTTGTTTCAAGATAACCTAAAAGTTACTAGAAAGATGCTATGAAGTTACAGGTGATACAGAACTGCAGTTGTGCATTTAAAAAAAAGAAAAAGTTTCTACAAACCTCAGAGCAGCCGGATCATTAATTTTTGTCCTCCATTAAATAGGGCATTTTCCAGAGTATGAAACCTAGGCATTTGCAGTTTCCAGTTACTTGAACATGAGACTGACTCTAAGCAAACACGACAGTTGAATCATTGCCATCATCCAAGCTGAGAAAACTGCAAAACCTGACAAATCTAACAGAATAGGGGTTTGTACATTTACTTCACAAAAATAATATGCATTATTATTAGCCTCTAAGTTAAAAAAATACACATTTTTGCTCCCACTCTGCTTTTTAAATTTTCCTTACTCCTTCAGCTTATTTTGTGTTACATAATTATATTTTTATATATTTGAAGAAATTGGTAAATTTCACATCCTCCCTTGTTCCTACAGATAAAAATTAATTTAAGATTTACAATCATAATGCACAATCACTTCTCAAGGAGAAGCAGCGTAGGTTTTGGGAGAAGCCTCAGCCATTTTACACTATAAAATCGCCCTGTATCCTTACACTTTCTTGTGGCCAGCTCACTCACAGACCACAGATACAGAAAGCATTAATTGCTTAATAATAATTTACACAGTTAGATGATTATATCCCTTTTGTCTCTCCTTATTTCTCAAAACAGACTGTTCTGTCACAACATTTGTTCAAAATATTTTCTACCCATGCTATCCATTTCTGTCATTAACTGAAGTCTCTTTGTATGAACGCTCTTCTAGCTGCTCAGCTACTCTTTTTCATCTAATGCTGACTTAATGATAACCCAGACATTAATATTACTACTGGGTTCACTGACCAGTGATTTTACTATGGTGTGTGACATTATAAGTTGATCCAACTAGATCAGGCCACATCCCATGTAGCACAATATGTGCACAATAAAATGTTACAGAAATATGCACGATGTCAGGTAGCTTCTCTGCTCTGAGATCAAGTAACATGAGTTCAAAAGACAGTAATCATTCATTTAATCACTACTACTATTTGAGATAGGAAAATAGAGGGGAAGACACATCGCCCATTCTTCAAAATACATACAGTAAGTTGCAGCTGAGTCACTATATTTAGGCTTGGGACTTCTTGCTTATTAACAAAATCGGTGCTGATCATCAGTCAAGTTGCTGTTTTATTTTGTATTGTTAATGTTCATTTTCTCCCTTATCAATTTTAATTTATTTGTCACGATGGCTAAGTAACTTCTGTTCTGCATATGGGAAGTGCCATGGGTACCCCAAAAGTAGGGGAGCTGGGAGTGCTTTCCAGCTCTGACGTTGCCTAGCGCTGGCTGCACCCTGGCCTCGCTGAAATCAGACCCAGAGCGTATCGCTCTCGTGTGCCTCGCTGCCACTGGCGAGAAAGCCGCAGGCAGATGAGGAGGTGCTCCAGCAGACGCTGTGGTCCGCATAACTGGTGGCCAGAACTGTAACATTTTACCGCACGCTGTCCTGCAGCGTAGGCACAGCTACTGAGTACCAAAAAGAATTTTGTATCAAATCTCTGCCAATTCAGGAAAGCAGTTGAAAAAAGAGTGTGATCTAACATATTATGGTTTGGAAGAAAGACAGTTTTCTGTAGCAGCAGTAAGACTACACTTCAGTCTGTTATCAATGTTATTTTTAGATGTCCAGACTGAATTTAATTGAAGTCATCTAAGCTCTCAAAGTAAAGAATTCAGGGAAGCGTTTTTATAGATTCATACACAAAAGTACAATTGCTCCCCTGGAGCAGGATTTTTTAAAATTTTTTATATATATATATTTTTTTATCTTTAGGCTTACCCAACTCTTCAAATCACTCTAGGTTGGTTTCTCTTCAGTTGTTACTCATTTTGACGTTGGCTCTGAATTGAACACTGGAGTCAGGTGACGGTCAGCACGGAGTGCTATTGTGCTATGCGGGGATAGAGGATGGACTTCCCGCTGAAAGGATGGCCATAGCAGTTACACATGCTGATCCAAAACATTTTCACATGCACATACAACACACAATAGCCCAAGATAAAGAAAGCCCTCTTTAGACACATTAAAGAAATGATGTCTGTAAAATTACTCTGTTACAAAAGAGACCAGCTGTTTAAATGATTGCATTATACATGGAACAAATCAGGGTACCTCCTCTGCATACAAGTGCTTTTTGTTTGCAGCTTTAGCATTAAATTTTTTTCTGGTGCTTTGGCCATTTAAACAGATGCTATAACTTTAAGTTGACTGTGTTTTATACAAACCATAGCTTTTATATGGTTGTATAATGCTTTTTTCTAATTTATTTTGTTACGTATTTGGACAAAATTATTAGTCAATGCTGCCTTCTTTCATAAACATTATTAAGCCTTTGAGGAAACTTCAGCGTACGCATATAGAGAGCCAATGCAGAATGTATTCACTGTATCATGACACAGCAAATACAATTCTAAGCTAGAAGTATATGACACATTTCAGAAAAAGCAGGAGGAACAACATTTAAGGAGTTAATAGTGAACCACTTGCCTTCATTTTGAGATCCTTTAATCCAGCTATTGTGCAGTCTTCACACAGTGCTAAATTGAATTACGGCATCATTTTTTACAATTTCTTCATACAGCTGACCCAGTTTATAGCAGGTTTGAAAGCATTATCATTGCTTAAGGTTCAAAGATGCTGCAGTGTATTGCATTACAAGTCAATCAGTGCAGAAGCATTTTGATGTCATTTTGCTTTTGGATATAGTACAGCAGATCACAGGACGAAGGATGGTATTTGATTTTGTCATGACAATACACATAATACAGCATGCCTTTTTACATAATACGTATGGTCTCATTTTTATTATATTTCTTTCATTATAGTCAGAGATACACAGAAGTAAATCCTCAGTTTATGCCTTTCAATGTTTTTATTAACTTGTGCAAGAAGAAAATCGGAAAATTTCTAAGGTTTAGAAATTTTATTGTTGTGTAGCAGATACGTTAGTTCCATATCACTAAAAAACTTAAAATGAATACTGAGTATCTAAACATTACACCACTTCCTAAATGCTCCAAGTGAGAATTTATATGAAATTTTCGTATTCTAACATATAGTGCTTTCTACAGCTTTTTTAGCACATATACATGGTGCTCAGTTTAAATATACTTTAAGCAAAGTGTTCTAGATACAGCATTTCATTCTTTTCAAGGTCATTCTTTATGCTTTGGGTGTTAATTTCTGTTGTTCTTGAAGCATTCCTATTATTGATAGTAGAGTCCTTGGTACATGTTATATTGAAATATTGCTAATGTATGAACTGTAACATTAAATTTTTAATCTAATCAATCAAATGGCATGCATATGCAGTAGATGCTTGGCTTTTACTAAGATTAATTACCATGTGCTGTGAAAATGAACTCTGTAAGGTGAAATATTGCATGCACACAGACACAATGAGAAGAAAAGAAAAGAAAGCAAATTGTGCAAAGGGATGAGCACTGTAATAAGTTAATGACTACTTCCGTCATTCAAAACATATGCATAGCCTTTAAGACAACACAAAACAAAGATTAAACGCATGCTAAATCAACTATCTATTAAAGCATTTAGAGCTTTTCTCCAGATTCTACATGAAAATTATGCAATCTGTTGCAAAACTAAACACTTGTCTCCCAGATGGTGCTCAGAGTCTGTCTGAGCAAACACTCCCTCCATGCTCTGTGTAACAAATTGTGCATATTTTTGTTCAATGTGCTTCATTTTATGTATTTGAGGACATTTACACTGAATACGCTATGTAGAGATGACTAAATTTGCATTGTAAAACCCAGTGATGTTGTATTAATATATATTCCTGATTGCAGTCATGAAGTGGAAGATACTTCATCATGGAAAATAGCATTATCTCCATTTTTGCTGGTTGGAAGTTACAAATATATTGTGCTTACTGCAGATACTGATCTCGTTATAATTTTCACAGACCACTGATAGTACTCCATTAAATAATAAGTAGCTAATTGCTTTGTTTGAACTGTATTGCAAAGTTAAGCTTCTATGACAGTGTTTTGAGGGGGTGTTTTACCATGCCAAATAATATTTATGATTGAAACAGGAATAAGATTAAAGCTGCACTAATACTTTTATAATTTTATTAGAAGGTACATTATTCATGTCCTAGAAATGTAGGGATTGCCCTTTTGGCTGAGACTATGGTCTGGCTAAAGACATTAAAACCTAAAAAAGTCATCTGCAATTGATGAGGCTTCAATTCAGTTTTTTTGTTCTTGACACTTTTTTTTAATTAATAATTCCTCTGCTTTGGTTTCTATCTGTAAAATGGAGATAATACTAGCTCCCTATTTCACCGGAGCAAAGTGAAGATAAATACACTACTGTTAGTGCATTACTCAAATACGTGATAGGTGACTAAATACGTACCTGAGATTAACAGACATTCTTTTTGTGGAGAAGCCCATTGTGATAACCATTTCTAAACAATTTTTCCAACCTTATCCTGCAGACACAGCAACGTAGTTTTCCTTTTGAGATTTCATCAGCTATCTGGTTTACCAAGAAACAAAAATATGGGAGTATTCATTCAGTCTCAGTATCATTAAATGTCACATCTACGTCTTTGTCTTTTAAAAAATTCAAAGGTGCTCACATGCATAAACTGAATGTAAAACATAGCAAGAGGGAACTTGAAATATATTTGCCTGATAAAGTACTCTGCAGTACGTCTTTCTTTTGCCTTGTTGATTGTTCTTAGTTCCTGTCACAGAAGAATCATGTGTATTAAATGAATGGAGAACCAAAAAATTTAAGTAAACGAGTATCTCTGTTAGTCCATTTCTGCAACTTTCTAATAGAGGAGTACTGGCCCCATTAATCAACATGACTTTCGTTAAATCCATGGGTCTTATAGCCATTTTATTATTCTAACTTCCATATTTTTCCTATGGAAATATATTTCTTTTGTTCTGACAAAATGCATTTGTCCAGTCAAGAGCTGGATGCATGGAAATTATACACATAATTCAGCAAAACTGCAAAAATAGAATTTAGATGGAAAGTCCTTCAAGGAAACTTTGCTATGGCCGAAGCATACTTTTTCGTGCTTTCAAGCTGCCAAGGGAGGCTACCCGTGCATCAGATAGTAACACTCCATATGATGCATTAAAAGCAGGGTTAACGTCAAAGTTAGATCAGGCCTTTGTCCTGTCAAGTCTTGAGTATCTTCAAAGATGGACATTCCACAACTTCTCTGGGCAACCTGGCTGAATGCTTCAACCACCGAATCGTGGAGAATTTTTCCTTATATCTATGGAATTTCTCTTGATACAACTATGTCTTCTTGTCCTTTTGCTGTACATTTGGAGAAGGACCTGGCTCCATCCTCTCTATAGCTCCCCTTTGCATAGTTGAAGACAGCAATCAGATCCGCCTTCAGCCATCGCTTCTGCAGGATGAACAAACCTACTCCCCTCAACCTGTCCCTGAATGTCAGGTGCCCCAGGCCCCTAACCATGCTGGTGGCTTTCTCCTGGACTTGCTGCAGTTTGATGCTCTCTCTCCTGTCCATGGGGCCCAAAAGTGGACACAGTGCTCCCGACGCTGCTTCATGAGTGCTCAGCAGAGGAGAATAATCGCTTCCCTCACCCTGTGCTCTTAGTAGCAGCAGTATGCTGCTGTCTGCAGCCCCCTATGCAGTTTGCCTGGGCTGCCACAAGGATGCGTTGCTGACTCCTGTTCAACCTTTCCTTCACCACGACCACCGGTCCTTTTCTGCAGAGCTGCTTTCTAGCTAGTCACCCCCCTACCTGTACCCTGCCATGCGGTTGTTCTGTCCCAGGTGCAGAACTGTGCTTTTGTCCAACTGTGCTTTTCTGCCCAGTTCTCCAGCCTGGTAACATCTCTCTGAATGACAGCTCTGTTCCCCAGTGTAGCATATCAACTGCCTCACCCAATTTGGTGTCATCTGTGAACTTGCTGAGGAGGTATTCCATGCCATTGCCCAGGCTGTTCATAAAATTTAAAACAGTATCATCCCGGTATCAACCCCTAACATACATCACATAAGTGGTTGCTCGTTGGATTTATTGATGAAGACTCTATGAATCCAGCAGATCAGTCAGCTTTCACCCCTGTAGTCCTCCTGTCCAGTTCATATCTCCTCAATTTGGCTACACAAATACTAGAGGAGACTTTTGAAAACTCTGCTAAGACTAGGTAAGCAACATCCACTGCTCTTCCCTGATTCACAAAGCCACTCATTTCATCATAGAAGGCAAACAGGTTGGTCAGGCACAATTTGGCCCTGGTAAATCCATGCTGGCTGATACCAATCAACTTATTTTTCCTTAATGTGCCTCAAAATGCTTTCCAGGAGGCCATGCTTCATAATCTTCCTAAGGGCTGAACTGAGGCTAAATGGCCAATAGTTCCTCACACCCTCCTTAACTTTCTGAAGATGGGTGTAACATTTGCCTTTTCTAGTTCCTGATTCTCGTGACTTTCCAAAGATGACAGCAGCCTTGCAATGACATCAGCTAGCTCTTTCAGCATCTTTGGCTGCATCCTGTCCAGCACCATGAACTTGGAGGTATTCAAAACCCGACAGGACAAGACCCTCAGCAACCGCTGTAGTTGACCCTGCTTTGAGCAGGGGGTTGGACAAGATGATCTCCAGAGGTCCTTTCCAACCTCAGCTATTTGGCGATTCTGTGTTTATGTCCAGCTTATTTTAGTAGTTGTTAACTTTCTGTTAAATCCTTGCTACCCTTGTATAAGCACAGTCTGCATTGCCAAGCAAATTGTCCAGTATCCTGAATATAGCAGTTCTAATTCTTCATAATCTGTGCAATTTGATATGCCTGTTTTAAATTTATGAAGCTGTAAACCAATTTCCTGTACTAATAAACACCTTTTTTTCATTCCTATTTATCTCCTTTTAATATTACTGCACTGCCTTGCTCTCTTTCTCTTGTCCTTGTCTTGTAAGAAGGAAAGAGAGAGAGGAAAAGAAAGCGGCAGCTCATACTAAAAAATGGGACTTGGGGAGAATCCAAGATCAACAGACCAGCAAGTCCACTCATTGTTCTTTATCGTTTTGGCTCTCTTCCAGCCCCTCTAGGTTTCCATTGCTTTCCAGACTGCTTTTTCACATATGTTATAGAAAGTATTATGATTTCAGAAAAGTGCTTTAATTTTATAACAGCTTGATCTGCAAAAGAAGTTGCCTAGTTTTTAAGGGAGGAGATGAGGGGAGCTTGTTGCTCTGTCTTTCCTTAATGTATGTGTGTGTAAGCTTGATTATTCCTAACAGGAGATCCATATGTGTAGCATCACTGGAGGAGAAATGGATGTCTTTGCATATAATTAGTGGGCATAATTATCTGAAAAACTGTTTGTTTTTTGATTGCTCTGGTAGCACAATAAATATTTCAAATACAGCACATATCAGGCCTGCCGACATCTTTGCAGTCAGAAGTGCAATAGTTTAGCTTTGCATTTTGTCACAGAAATGATCAATCTTTTTAATGCAGCAGAAAGAAGCTAGAGTGCTGGTATAAAAAGGTATTGTTGAGAATATTTTATCTGTATTTCTAATAGATTCTTTCCAGATATATCAATTTTTGAAAATTACTGATAGTACCTGCACAGTTACTAGAATAATTCAACCCTTCTGATCTATGGGGCTACAGGTTGGAAGCAGGTTCATAACTTCAGAGCTCAAGGCATAAAAGCTCAATTAATGTAGTCATTATTGGAGTAATTCTCCAAGTTTAAAACAAAAAGGCCAAAATATATCCTTTTCTCTATAGGTGTCCAAGCATCTACTTAATGTACTCTTCTGCAGAGCAGTACTTGCTGTGTATCTGGTAGAAACAAGAAGCTACACGCTTGGGCACAGAACTGTGCCCTTCCAGGGCTTCCTTTCATGCCACTGTACAAGGACATTTCCAAGGGGAAGCTACAGCCTGCAACTGCTCAGCTCCACTAGTCAAACAGCAGTGAGAGGGGCATCAAACCAAACATAAGCACAGTTGTGAGAACAGCATGAGAGCATCACCATCCCATTTGGAGGGAGTCCGAAAAAGGTCTGCTCTTGCTGCTGCTGCTTTACCTGCTCCTGACTGGTTCCTACAGAATTTCCAGAACTTGGCTGAAGGTTTGCTGGAGTCACATTTCAGAGCTGGAAGAGGGACTGCGCATCACAGACTTGCACTGGGCAACCACTCATTATCAAAGAAATGTAAGCAACTGATGAATGCAGGCCAGGTTCTCCAGGTGAACTGGGTACCTTTCCACACATAGTTGTAGGCTATTACATGGCTACATTTTTACAAAATGTAAGAATGATAGCTAACTCACAGGGGGGCAGGGGGCTGCGGCAACCTTACAGTAATGCTGCTTAGGAAAGCCTGTTATGTTAGGATTTTTTAGGGACATTCACTGGACTTCAGGTCTGGCATCAGGCTCTGAGAGAGAGCAGACATATTTTGGGTGTCTACAAAATTACAGCTTTTCAAGGCTACGTGTTCTTTTCTTCTCTGCTCTCATAGTTAAGCTGAAGCAAATGGATCATTCAAATGAAAACTGCATAGTCCAAGGATTACCTAAATGTTTACAGATAGGTAAAAATACATATATTCAAAAACATTTGAAAAATCAAAGTCTTCACACTTTTCTGTATATTGTACTTCAAATATGTCTATTGTACTTTTTCTCATTAAAAACATGTAAATGTGAGAGATAAGCACTGGTTATTGTTAAATGCGTTGCAAGACTTACATCTTCAAGTGATGAGAGAATGCTGTCAGCAAACCCTGATTCTCATCTGCAAAGCCAGCACTGTATTTCAGGGACTGTGAATGGGGAAGAAAAAAAAAAATCACACTGAGACTGTGAGCCAGACTGATTTATACTAGCTCAAAGCAGAAACAAACCAACTCTGGAGCTTATCACTACCACAGGTAAATAAGTAAATAATGTGCAAAGCTGCTTTATATCCCAGCTGTCCCCACACTCTTTCTTTTAGGGCTTTTCCATTTGTAGATGCAAGAAGGTTTCATAGAAGCATATATTCTCACTTTGACTCCTGCTTTTCATTGCTTTTACTGCATCTCTAATAACAATAACAATCAGATAAAGTTGCTCATTTGACTTTCAGAGCCAGTGCTCAGTAGGGCTGGAAATGTGCAGTTTGGGGATGTGGTCTGCCTTTCAATATTAGAAACTGCCTGTCACCATTATTAATTAAGTATGACATTTACTCTCTTCATTGGTTCAAACCATGCACACCATGATCTCCAGCATATAAATACTGCAATTTACAGATGGGTGAAGAAGAGATTCACAGTTTTAAGATTTATGTGCGTTGTGGTTACTCAGGGAAAATTCTGGCTTTTGGGGTTTTCTGTTTGGGGGTTCTTTGCTTATTTGTTTTGTGAAAAAAAAAATACCTACTGACCAATTCTAATACACAGTTACAAAGCTGCGCAAATAAGTCTAGCAAAAATGAGAATCAGTCAACTTGACCTTTTCTGGAAGCTCTGGTTTGATATTTCTGGAGCATGTGACTAAAGAAACTCTTCTCTGTTATGAGGCTTTGTTTCCAACTAATGCTGCAATAACTTGGTTACACAAATATATATTTCAAAAATGATATATATATATAAATATAAAAGTATATGTGCGTGTGTGTGTGTATACACACATACATACACATATAAAAGGAAAAGATATCATGTATAAGTAAACCAGCAATGTGTTGTCTTGCTAGTTAGGCAAGTGAATCATAGTTTACTGCCTTAGAATGTTTCTGCATTTATCAACAGGCCACAGGATGCTTGGAATTTTCCTGGCAGTTTGGTAGCTAAAGTCAAAGAGAAAATAAGATGTGAAGCAAGTAGCTTGAGGGACTTTCAAAAGGGAAAGATTTGTAAAGCCTTATTGCTAGTACAGATAGCTACATGTGATAAGCCTACTTTTATGTCTCTATTTACATATTAATTGTAATTCATCTGTGGCATAATTGAAGAGGCTCAATACAAGGTTTTCTCCAAACATCAGCTGCATCAACAATAAGCTGAAGACTTTTGAGGACTGGCACTGGGTTCACTTAAAATGCTATGATGGTCCTTCTCACTTGATTTTTGTGACATGTAACTTCCTAGTTTAAGGACCCTCTCACTACAGCTTTTCAGAGATTTATTTACAGAGATATATTAAATAGAAATGCCAACTTAAATAAGCATAAAATGAACAACCTAGAATAATACACTATTACTACTATTCTTACTACTTCTGCAACTACTATCAAGCATATATAATGACACAAATACAGGACAGTGTAAGTCTCCCAAAGAGCTAGCTATATAAAAAAAGACAAGCATATAATGAAAGGAAAGGCTGGCAAAGAGAGACACCCTCACCCATAAAACCTATTAAATATATTGTTAATTAAATAAATACATTGTATTTCAAACATGTAAGTAATTTCATTGACTTCAGTCAGATATTTTCGAGTAGATCTATAGAGCAAAATTGTATAAATATTATTTCTTACCTAGGCATTAATAGTCACAAGAGAAACAGGTAAAATTTGAAGAAGAACAAAGGGAAACTATGTAAACAGGAAACCACAGAAGACAAAAACGGTACTTTAGGGAGAGGTGAATGGCCTGGGCAGTGAGGCAGACAACGGACAGTCAAAGGAGTCAGGCTGAAAGGGCACACTAAAACACTAAAGGGGGTGAAAAAAGATTGACCTCTCTAGAGCAGCACAATGCAAATGACAAGTGATAGCAATCCTGCCCATGGTACAAAGAACCTGAAGTCTACTGGGTGCTGATCCCGCAAATATTTGCACATGCCCATGGCTTTTTACATTTCCCATGGAATTCATTTTGCCTCTTTCTAATCTAACCTGTAAAAAAATTAGGTGTCTGTTCCTAGCCAACTGTCTGAGCTCCTTCTGCAGTCCACCTGCTTCAGACGTTTATCTTAGCAATAAATGATTTGCCTCCTGAAGGTGCCTTTTCTTTCCATCAACTTAAGAGGCTGCAACTAGCTTGGATGTGATGCAGGGTCATGACAGTCGACATGAATTCCCTTAGTTAGTATTCCAAAAATATATTTAGAATCACTTCCACATGCAAAATGAAACTCAAATGCACTGGGTAGGGAAAGGTGACCAGAGCTGGAGTATCTGTGAGCTATTTCTGCCCTTTTCCCACTGTCTCAACTTAGCCCAAGTTGCAAAGAGTAGGTAGAGCATAGTCTGGGATACCACACTGAAAACTTTTCCTTCACCTGCTTTCATGTCTTTGCTTTCCTTTACAGGTACATATTCCGATCTCTTTCTTGGTCCTTTGTTCAATGAGACATTCAGTGTTTCTACACAGTCACTTGTTCTTAGCTCACACACAAATCATCTGAATTTTAGTGTCAGTTCCTGGTTCAGCACTAATAAATATGAATTAGAAATTTTGTTGTTATTCACAAAATCAGTGATATGTATACAAGACTCTGTGTGTGCATGGACAGATGGATGGATGTTATATCCAGGGGTGCTATAATTCAAAGCTTCCTTACCTTGTGTTTTTTGACCAAGAAGATTGAACTACATATAATAAAATATTGGTGTATTAAAAAGGTTCAATAATTAATATAACAAATCTATTCAGAAGCATAGAACGATTTACATTCAAACACTGAATATTTAAAAATTAATAGAAAAATTAGCATGTTAATAATTGAAATCACAGGCATGTATAATGAGATGGCACTTACCACAGTATATTAACCATCATCTGCAGCTTGATAGGAAAATGCTTAACCTCAGAAAAAATAGACTGTGCATTCTGTAAGCTCCTAAGGCTTTGTTATTATTAAGCCAATGTGCTCCTTGAACACACATACATGTGTATATCCAGTGTAAGCAGAAGTACATGTACTCTCACAATATTTTTCTTTGTCTAAGAATAGCTCTTTTATCCGTAGATCTGGGAAGGAAAAAATAAAAGCATTGAAGAATGACTTCACTACAGAATAATGCATAAAATTAGCACTACATAAATGTCATTTTTCTGAATTTTCCACTGCTTCATGTATTGTTTCCTTTACCTTTCACAAATTTTTGGTGCATCAGTTCAGCAAACTGGCAACAGAAGCAACATCATTAATTTTTTGGTTAAATGCTTTACAGCTTCACACCTATACTAAGAGTTTTAACCTCCATCCCTTTTTTTTAATATTTGTTCTCTATTTCCTCAATTCAGATGTCCTTTCTGAGAAGACTGATTTCATGCAGAGAGAAAATAAAAATCGGTACTCTTACCTCACATGCAATAAATTTGTCATTTTTATCTCTCCCCAATAATGGTGGGTTAGAGAAAATAATCTCAGATTCTGGTACCTAACATTTAATTCACATTCTTCCTATTGCTAAAACTACAGAAGGGAGTTGGTGGGGGGGGGACGGGGACATTTTTTCTTCCTGTGCTATATGTTATTCAGAGCTATGAATGTTGAAATATTCATTTTAGAAAGGTTACTAAATTGCTGTGGCCCAGATTCAAGAGAAAATGTCTGACAGCGTAATTATAAAGGGTTTCTTACAACTGTGCAGCAGACAATTGTTGCTACTGTTGTTTAAACAGGCAATCTAGTAAAAAAAACCCAAAGTAATCCACATTCTTTAGTATAGGCACTTTGCAGTCATGAACAAGATGGGTTTGGAGCTTCTGTTTATTGCCGCAAACTGAAATGAAGTGAGGGGGACTGCAGCAAAGCCTCTGGAACAATTGGTAAAGATGCATAAATTACTGTGAAATGCAAGTCCAAAGAAATTGGCATTCAGGGAGGCCAGGCGGCACAGACAGTCCATTATCCCTTTAACCACATAACTGACTGAGACACAACTGCTTGATCAATCTGGAGGCAGATGCTAAAGCTAGAAAACTATTTTCAACAGTTTGACATCTGGGTGCTGTGATTGCTCAGAGAAAAAGGATTGGTACAATCTGATGAGGTGAACTGCAGCCTGCTGTGGCCTTCAGCTTATAATTAAATATGCTTTCTTCATAAGAAAAAGCAGTTAAAGGAACAAATGTGATTAGAAAATGCAACTTGTGTTTGTCAATTATAAGCTATACGGCATGGAAAGCTAATTGTGTACTGAGTTTTGCCCATTAACCCCTAGCAGAAATTTTAATAGAAAGCCTACGCTAACAGTAGTTTACATATGCATTTAGGACTAGGCCCTGATTCAGCTGGGCATCTAAGAACAGTATTCTTCAACTACATGAACTTAAAGAAGTCCTACAGCCAAAGACAGCACTCATATGCCTTGCTGAACCACAGACTACAACTGCACCTTGTATTAAGAATATTAAGTAATAATACTGTCATGTTACCTGGCCAATTTTAATCATTTGTTCTTGTCCTTCCCATGCATAGCAATGTTTGTACATGTTCTGTAAGCTCTGAGCAAACTCTCTTCTCACATATAATGACATCATCTGAGTGCCATTACAGATGTGAACAATAAGGGGCAAAACTGGTCCATATAGCACAACTGACATGAACCCGTTATGGCTTCAATGTTGATTTATTCAAGTTTAAGGCCTGACTGTTGTGAAATATTTACATGGAGAAGTAAAAGTATAAATTTTTTTCACTGATTTGGAAACGTGCAGTAGATCTATAGAGCAAACTATATGAATATTATTTCTTACCCAGGCATTAACAGTCACAAGAGAAACATGTAAAATTTGAAAACTGAAATTTTCAGGTATTGGTATTCACAGTAAAATTGAATTTTTACATACTGCCTATGTCAAATACCTAGGTTATTGTTTTGTTGTTGTGGAAGTGAGGAAATAGATTTTTTTTTTTGAAATATTAACGTGGAACAGTAGGGGCCAAAACATGCATGTTGCTATCTATCTGCTATCATGTTAAAAATAAACGCTGCATAAAATGCCAGCGTTCTGCACTCTGGGCTAGAAATGAATGAAACACCTCTGCCCTCTACTTTCCCCTCCCTCAAGAGGATTGTGGTCTTTGGTGCAATATAAAGTCACTATTCTATGCAGTTCAGTAACTTGGCTCCTGAAGGGCCAGGAAGTTCTTGGTGTTGAAGAGGATCTGATTCCTACTATATGTGAATTTCTCTTAATTTCTGGTAAACATTACTAAAATTAACATACCCTTCTAAATTATGTTGACTTCTGTTATTTCTCTGTTGTGTCAAACTCATTTTTCTGCTTTTAGATGAACATAGACTACATTTTATTGTCACTTGACATCTGCAGCGTTACTCAAGACTTGGAGACGTCTCTTTTACCCAGTTAGTTACACCTAACGTGCTTCAGTGCGGCTGTGCGCAGAGGAAGAACGCAACAAGCTGAAGCTGTTTAAAGAATGTGCCAGTGTAAGAAAAAGATTAATTCATGATCTTCAGTCTCTGCACTTCAGTAGAAGTGTAATGCTGTTAAATCATAAAATGGCTAAGCTCGGCCATTTGGTTTATTAACAGTGCATATTCTTTTCCTCTGTCAATTGCCTTAAGCTACTTACTAGTTGTAAATACTCCTTCTGTTACTAACCCCTGCACTTTCTCCCTTCACCATCTTTTATTCTTTGAGGTGATCTTCCTGGACATCAGAGGGATGGGGAGTCATGCTTGCCTCTCATTTGCAGCCTTACTATTTGAGGCTTCACAGAACTCCCATTCCATCAAAAAGATTTAAAGGAAACATTGCCCTAAAAGGCTTTTCTTTTCAAATACACTCTGACCTCTGACTGGTTTAAGGAAAAAAACTAGTATAAAGGGAATGTACAATATGGCCTACACCTACATGAAGGACTGAAGAGCCACTTTAGGTGGCTGGAAACCACCAGAAAGGATGTGGGGGAACTGGGCGAGAGACTGAATACTCCGGATAGTTACTGTGGAAACAGGATGCTGTACAGATAAGGAAGCCTGGTACTACAGGGCTCCCTGCGCTTAGCTGTCCCCCAGCCAAAGTAAGGGCTGAAGATGATAACTGGATGGGTAGGACTCCAGATTAATCAGAATACAATCAGATCAGCGATGTTTCTGAAGCATTTTCAAATGACACAGCATAAGGATATTAGATTTTTTTAAAAGCCAGACATTTAAGGAATTAGACAAAAGCTAAAGAAAATTGACTGGCATGAACTATTACCCAGGATAACTGCTGTGGAGAAGTATATGATATTTAAAGGGCAGCTGGTAAAGAAACAATCATTCAAGTGAAATCTGAATTTCAGCAACAAACCTGAAGGTAGTGTGATTATTAATAAACAGAAAAACAAGAAAGAACAGGTACATGAATAACTGTAAGAAAGACTGGTGGCTAGGTGATTTTTACAAGTTAAATCATGTGGCAAACAATTATTATGGAGAACAGCATCAGAGAAGCAAGCTGCATCAGACATCCACAGCAAGAGCTGGAAGATTTGTGTGAAGCATTTGCACGCAACAGGACAATATGATGGGAAAAAAGGTCAAGGAAAATTAGTCATGATTGTATAACACAGAGGGCTAAGTTTTATTTTAAGAGCTGGTCTTGAAACTGAAACCTAGATTACAGCACTACCTGAACTTTAAGGCAAAGAGGTTTGTTCAGGTTTTTGGGGTGGGATGTAATTAAACATACATTTGGGCATCATAATGATACTTTTTTCTTCTACTGAATAAAGAAGACTAAATAAATGAATGCAGATTTAGCCCTAATTCTGAACTTTGCAAGCAAATGAAAATGGGGATGTAATCATACAAGTGGAGGTGTTCACAACTGGGATCCAAATGCTGCTGCATTTATTACCCATTAAGTTAATAACTGACGAGGAGCTTGCGTACACCAGTCAGATTATATACACTTACATTTTCAAAAACACAGAACTGGCCTACCAATTTAGTTGCACTGTTTTAGTAAAAATAAATAATGAATAATAAATAACAAAACAAGAAATTAAATAATGAAAATAAATTATAAAATGATGAGATAAATAATAAATAAAAAGGATACAAACAGTTACCTCTGTGCAAATCCTTATAAAAACACTCTCATATTTAATTGATTTAGCTTATATCCGATTATTGCCAAGTTATGGTATCTTGGTATAAATGGATCTATGGGTGTTTACAGAGAGGTTATAGTGATTCAGTTAATGCAGCCAAGCCAGTGTATGCTTAGATATATATTTAAGTATACAGCAATGCATAGTGATGCTACTGTATGTGACACTTCATAGTGTTAATTATGATTTTACTATAAAATAATTCCTGCCATAGTTTTTCAGTATTTTTGAACATTTTTGTTTAATAAAACAGCAGAGAAAGAGGAGACAAAGATTTTTGTCAAACATTTGAGATCTTCTATTAGCTATCAAATAAGTTTGATCTTCAAACATTTTATCACATTTTTAAAGTACTAAAAGAAACATTAAAACACTTCACATTTTCCTTGCTTTGGTGTTTTTTTTTCAAGCATAACTTAACTCGAGGTTTTCCAAGCAAAGACAGTTTACTTTTGAGAGATTTACTATTCCAAGCGTTTCTGAAAGGAGCATCATCACTTTTCAGTCTTGTGATTCAGAATCTTTGATTTTATTCTATTCTCATTGTTTCAGTAATGTTGAATTAAGGACCTAACGTCCTTAATGCAGAGATGCACTAAGTGTCTGTGATCCCCCCATCCCTTCTCATGTGGAAAATGACTAGTAATTTTAAGAAAACATGGGCTTAGTTTTAGGTCCCTAGCTAGACCCATGGAGACCAGAATTGTGGAAAATGCCAAGTCTCTGTGCTTCAAAAATCAACTTTTCTTGAAGTGCCTATACCAAACTTCCAGAAACTGAAGCATCCATGAAAATTAGTTACTTCTGAAATGGCAGCATTCCTCTTGTGTCTGAAATGCAGTGAATATTTCTATTGATATCACAGACATTAGCCAACTAGCACATATGCCAGCAATAACAGTTCAGTATTAATGAAGTGTCTCTTTTTTTTGCTAGTAATGAAATTCATTCTTGGCATTAGAACTCTGCATTACATTGTGAAAGCAAATAGAAGATGAACAGAAATGGCATTTATTCATTAAAATTGCAAAATAGCAATTAAATCTTCTCCTCCTCTCTTTCTGAATAATCTATTCCAAAGTATCTAAATAACATGTAGCGGGAAACAGTTGTGGGTAAAGCTGATCAGAGGATAATAAATCCATTTTGTGGCAACCTCTGAGATTTCAGAACTTGTTTATATTCAAGCATGGTCATGCTCACAAAAACAAAACCCTTCAAACACATCCATAGCAAAGAACAACCCTGGGGAAGGTAGGATGTGAGAACTGAGTCATGCCACAGAAAGGTGGAAACTTCATTTCCTAGCAGTCAAATTGGGACCCTATTGCATTTGATACTTAGTTTTAAATAATTACTCTGCCAGAGCAGAAGAGGGCTTCTCATTGCAGTCATTACAAATCAAGACAGTTAGATAGTGATCTAGTAACTTACCTGCCTAGCCAAGGGATCTCTGTTCCAAACCCAAACTATTCTCTGACAGAAATTTTAAGGAAGTTGGGAGGTGTCCAGGAAACATTTCAGTCACTCAGGAATGAGCACGTGCTCTGACCTGATAGAGTAGAATACAGTTTGCTAACAGTCCTCAGCTGTGTAATATTTAATGTTTCTTTAACACTTCAGCTGAAAATGCTTGTCAATAGGAGTTAAGTATCATCATCCCTATAACATAATTTAAGAAACAAAAGCACAGAAAAGTAAAGGTATTTTTTGAGATCAACTCAGCAGGTCGCAGACTCAGCTCCTAAGAAGCTCTAGCAGGACACAGACTCATCAGCGTAAATGTTTCACTTTTCTTTCTCACATGCCATTTGCTTCACTTCCCTCCATGTTTCTCACAGTGACATGGATCTGGAAGAGCCACTTTGGTCTGCACTTTAAATGTTCCCTGTACTAATGAATGTGTTTTTTATCCCCTAATAGATGTTTAGACGGTAAAAGGGGCACACACAACAACAACAACAACAACAACAAATCGGTCCCCCTAAGGAACCGCTGGTACCCTGCAGTCATTCTGTCTGAGCTGGATGAATTAAAAGCCAAAGGTGAGATTCCCCTCTCTCTTCCTCAACCATCACTAGCTATCATTCCATATGTTCCCTCCTCTTCAGGAAAGGTAAATGTCAGACTAAAATAGGTAAGAATTCATCACCTTTCTGGGAAAGACAAAGACTGCAACAGAAACACACCTGAAAAAGATGGGGAGCTCACAATATGGCAAGGGTCAGTCATCCCATTACTCATGTATTAATCATACACCAGGTTAAAGCAAAGGCATCAATGACAGGTCACAGGCGAGGAGTAAGCAGGATACTGATAGAATTAAATATGGTACCTATTAATACAAAGCCAGCTTCTAGTGCAGTTGCAAGGACAACATAATTAAAAAAACAGCAGAAAGAATCGTGCTGCTGTTGCCCAGTTAATGATGATAAACTATCCTGGTAATAATAGCAGGACTTGATCCTGAAGTCTTTGTGCCATTAGACATTTTACCAAAATAATGACTCTAAGATTGGTTTAATAGTTTATTTCTGAAGCACTAATTTAATTAAAATATTCTAGGAGCCCTACTATAGTACTGCAGTGGGGCTTTATATCTAAATCTGCCTGGGGTCTCTGTGAAATTCCATCAGACTTACCACGTGTGTGGCAATCTCAATCTACAAATTTAAATGATGGCTAAGAAATGCTGAAGCTACCTGCCTCACCATTTCAGATCAGGTCAATCAAAACCTTTCATGATAATGTCAACCTTTTGAAATGGGAGATCTGAAAACTTCAGTTCTGCTTTTTAAACAGGAAATTTGTCAAGATCCACTGTTCCTCAGACAGGGCTTTGATTTTGATGCCTTCTTTTGTTTCTTTCTCTTTCTAGGGGAAAAATAAATAAAGTTTACCCACAAATTCCAAATCAGGTATAAACAAATGTCTGCTGACTCTAATGTCCATTTTCTCAGTGTTGATGTGTGCAGAAAAGCACTGCAGATATGCATATTACAGGTGTCTAAAGGTCAGGAATGAGCAGTTTCAGTGAAGTGCACAGCAACATCAGCTACCCGTGAGAAAGCCATCATAACACTTAAATGGGAGCCAGGGGCACTGTTTTTCTAAAGACACAGATGGATGCTGGACACAGAATTCAGAAGATGAGCCTATGGGGAGCTACCTGCAAACCCTGATTTTGTGTCTTGGTTGATTACTGGGTGCTAAATGGTGGGTAAGGCAAGGAAGAGCTATCTTTGCCTTCCTTGGTACCAGTAAAAGCTCAGCAGTATCTCTGTTAGTGACCAATACAAAACCTGCTGAATTACCCAGAGGCTTTGGATCAGGCCCTGGTATTAAAAACGCTTTGTATTTTTGAAATCACTAGTTAATAAATAAGGGGCCAGCAGATGCTACAAAAAAACCAAAGCAGTATAGTTCCTGGAATTTATTGACTAATAAAACTTCTTGTTATTGTGAACTGCAAATGGTTTCCTCTGTGCAGCTCTTTACATCAGCTTCTAACAGCTCCTATAGAGAAGAAATCCTTTTTCATTACATTATTAGTGTACCTTGGCCCAGATAAATGGACAGAGAAATGTGGTACATTTAACAGGGAACATTTAAAACAATAAGCCCCAGAGAGCAAAAGGAAGAGTGCGTGAGGAAGTGCAAACAAACAAAAGACAGTCAACAGTCTGATCAGAATAGAAAATTTGGCACTTGTTACAGAAACAAATCTCAAAAGCTTTTTCAGCCTCATATTTGGCTGCTAGTGAATAAGATAAACAAGCTGGTGGGAGGTGAGCTGAGGGAATACAATGTGAATCAAAGCAGGCGGCGTTATTGCTTTGCAAGGCAATGGTTAGACTTCACGTGGAGTAGTATATCTAGCATTTGTCATTCTTTCTTAGATAAGATATAATTTCTCTAGAAGGAATGTAGAACTGAGTAACTTAAATGATGCCAAACTTCAAAGATTTAAAATGTGAAGTAGAAGTGAGAAAAGATATGCATGCCCAGCCTGATAGAAATAAGGACGATAAATTTCTCTTCAGACTGTTAGAGATTTAGGAATTAGAATTACAGCTCTCAGTCATTTTTCCTGCCTTGTTTTTCTCATTCCTCTTATTAGCACATTAAGTACCACCATTCTGGGTGGCAAAGTTCTGGAGGGATGATCTTGTGAAGTAAAACTGTATGTGAAGCAGTCATTACACATTCACGGGCAATTCTGAGATGCCTATAATATACTCTCATATAAAAGGCAAACTTGAGTTCCCCAGCAATCTGGGAAAAAAAAGCTGATGAGGAAAACTAAAATAATTGTTTCAATTCTTTCAAGCATTGTATTGGACTGTTTAATCTTTTAAATATTTTAACTATATATTTTGTTTTGAAACTAAGTATATTTTGTTTTCATTTAGAAAATGTTGACACATCAGCAGCTTGAAACCATTTTTTTCCAGTATTTTTCCTGAAGCAAGAAGTTCACAAAAGGTGTTTTTCTCCCAACGCTAACATTTTCCGAAAGATAAAAAAATTCTCAACAGGTCTATTTTAGAGCCACCCTATGCAGCCTGACACGGCTTGATTCAAAGGCCACTGAAGTTAATGAAATGACTTTTGTTGTTTTCAGTAGGCTTTGGGTCAAGCCATTTCATGACCAGAAAAGGACTGAAAGTCCTAATATAGTACCCGGCACTGAAAACTGACTGCTAGCAAAAAACAGTAGAGATGCCCCATAACTCCAAACACGACCGATCTGTTAGCACAGTGAAAAAGCTGGTTTGCAAAACTAAACCGTGGATGATAGGAGTTCTGCAATTGCTTCTGAGCTACATGTTCCAATCTAACAAAACCCGTCTGCGAACAGAGTCATTGCAATGCTGCTGAGGAGCCGGGGCAGAGGGTCAGGGCCCCCAGGAAGAATATCACTGTGTTGGTGAATGGTACCCAAGCATAAAAAGGGCTTTGGGGGAGTGTGTGTGTGTGGGGGGGTGTTAAAGGACATGGATTATGATTATAACATACGTGAATGGGAAGACCTAGAAATCGTGACTAATTAAGAACTTAGCATCTCTTGAGTGCCACATTTAAATCACAGCATGAAAATGTTATGAGCTAGTAATTTATTCACCCACTCTTATTATGACCACCCCTTCTAAAGGACATTCCCTTTGAACAGACTGTGGCTACCCACCATCTAGGCAGCGATAATTTTTTCATTGGTGAAAAGCACCAATAAGTTGTTTACGAAGTGGGGAAACAAAGTTGTTCTTCCTCCCTTTCTATAAGGGCAGTCAAAACCACCCCTACGAAGCCTGTAAAATAACACTAAGCAATGGGCCTTCTGGCCAGGTAAGCCTGCCTTTGTGCAAAGTTCATTTTGTCACTTGAAAAAAGGGGAACACTCAAAATAATTAGCAGCTAAACATCTGTTTTCATATCCCTACGTATCCTGAGACAAAAACCCCACTGAATAAGCTCAGCAAGTACACAACTCCTAGGCAACTGGCCTAAGACTGTGGCTGTGTGAAAATTCATTAATAAAAATTCAAAATCTGGTGAAAACTGCCTGGTTTCTAGTTTTGTCACAAATCTGAAACTGAGGCCAGACTCACCTGCCCACGAGGCTTAGATCAATTGTGAGCTTTGAATGGAAACCAGATAAAACCATGTGAAATTACGGTGGTGATGTTCTGAGCTTTGGTGTGGAATTCCATGTGTTAGCCTGGCAGCTTGGAGAAAGCTGTGTAGCTTCACCAAGCTTAGTGAAATCATACTGCTTTATCCCAGATGAAAACCAGGCCTGGGATGTGTAAGCCTGAAGAGCAAGAGCAAGAGCAAGATCAAAAAGGGAGTTAGAATCCAGAGTTAACAAAACGAACAGAAGACCCCTCCCCCCCTCCACCCAAGAACTTTAGACTTGAATTAATCACATGCAAAGGAAATATAGTTGGATGTGCAGCTGCGCAGGCTTGCCAAAACAGGAAGGCTTAAAGACCTGTGAAAGAAACCACTGCTAATAATTCTTAAATAGGTCCAACTCATTTTATACTTAAAGTAAAATTAACACGGGGAGAAAGGCAAGCAAAAAATGGTCTGTGGCTTATTCATTACTTGTATTCATAGAAATATTAATTCATAAAAGCAAGGAAAAACTCTCAGCCATCGATAGACCAATGGGGAATTGTTATCATCTTACTAGAGGCCAATACCTAAAGAATAGCAAGATTTAGGGAATAATGAGGGCTTTTTAAAGCTGAAAATCACATATCTGGTAAGCAGACGGTTTTCAAGACAATGAATAAAGGCAGTTGGAGGCTATTACAAGACTGTACAATCTGTGTTACAGTACACAGCGTGAACAAAGCAAAAAACAGTGAAATGAAAGATGACAGTCAAATTAGCATGTGTGAGGGCCGGTTACATCTAGCTGGTACACAGGGTCAGAAAAAGGTATTAAGGTCTTTCATCCTTCCTATTCTCTGCATCTTCCAAACGCACTTGATTTCAGAATGGCTTGCTGCCAGTTTTGCTTGAGCTGCCATTTCTCCGAAGCGAGAGGGAAGGATCTCTCTAGTTACAGAAGGCAGGAACCCAACTATGTCATCCTCAGTGGCAAAAGTTTGACGCACACTTTCTCCCCACATGCTCAGCAAGCAGAGAACTCTTGCCTGTCTCAGCGTAACCCTCTGGCTGCTACTGCTCCACACTGTCTCTGACACAAACTTGGCTTCTCATGCCACAGTATGACTTAAACTGAGAACTTCAGAATAGATGATGAAAATTGACTCTGCTGACTTTTTAGTTTCCATGTTAGCAAAATTCATGCACAAAACTGTTTTGCTATAGACCCACAGTCACAGACTGCATGAAATGATTTTTGTGCATGCACTTGCATGGGAAAAAGCTTGTATTATGAAAATCAAAGCCCCTGGGGGTAGGTTCTGAAAGGCCTGTACAATGACTGAAATGCATAAAAATTACATGTAATAGGGACTACGTATATTAGAGTGATTTGCCATAGGCCTTTTGAAAACCTGGCTTCATGTGTCAAAATTCAATCTCTTTTAATCTACCTTTTAAAAATGGTTGGGTTACAAAACTTCGGCTCAGAAGCTTGTGATTTCTGGATGGCGAGGCAGCCGTGTTCCACCAGCAATAGAGTCAATGCTCATTAAGAGTCGTGACTGTTTGCATAAACAGAAATGACAGTTTATAGGTAAATCCTACCCAGTGTGGAGTCCATTCATTTTAAATGTTATGCTCAAAAGGCCACAGCAGCATAATAATGTGAAGGCAGGCATGAAGCCTCCAATAAAATTGCACCCACTGGGTCAGAGCCATTGCATAGTGTGCTCTGGATATTTACAAAATGATTATACACTAGGTGGTCAATCAAAACTCAGTCTGTCTGTCACAAATAGTAGACCTGAAGGCCACAAGGTGTGGATTTTGCAGAACTGTTTCTTGTCTCCACTCTCATAGGGTATATAATACCTATGTATCTTTATAAAGAACTTGCTCTTAGTCATTCAAGCCTTTTTGAAAGTGATTCTTCTATACACTGCATCTATTATGCTAGTTTATTAAGGATACTCCCCTGATGCTCATACCTCCTGGCAGAACTGTACTGTCAGTTTTTCATCTCTCCTGTGTTTATACAGACAATGAAACTAGGAAGTCTGTTACTTACATTTTTCTACTTATGCTGTCTTATCAGTTGATGGCAGATGGTTTGGGGGAATCTTAGAGAGAAAAGAGCCACTGCTAATGTCACCTCCATATCCTGAACTTTAGTCTTTCCCACTGCATGTTATTTGTTAGCAAAAACATGGACACCAGAGCAGCACAGCACCCTGCCTGAACTGTGAGAGCAGCTTTTCTCACCAAGAGAGACACAGACACAAATAACTGTTCTGTATTTCAGATGAGGGGGAAAAAAAAATAAAAAAAGAAAACCAGAAACACTCCATCAGAGAAGTTTTGCAAATGTCAGTTGTTAAATGTTTCGTGGTACACAAAGAGCAGCAGCAGTCTTTCAATGTAAAATAATGGTTCTACATAAAGGGGTCAAAAAAACAAAAAAGGAAGGAAAGCAGGAAAGCTGGAGGATGGTGAAACAGTGGGAGCACAGCATGCCCAGGCTCTCCATGGAAGCGAAAGACCAGCTGCTTCTGTGGAGGGGCAGTATTCCTAGAGGGAAGACAACACTAAGAGACATAACTCTAAGCGAGCACAACTGCAAAGGTGTCCAGCACAGAGTCATAAGCAAATTCATTCAGCCTGAGCTGTTCCTACCGCCACTGCAGAACAGAGCACTGAGCCAATCCTGAGCCTCGGAAACCACTCAGCTGTGGTAGCACAGAGCTCTCCCAGACTGATTAAGCCCTCCTAAGAATTGAACACCAGATATCTAACAGCACAGGTATGGTATCAGATGGATGCTGCTCTATTTTTCCAGGGCCTGAACTATACTACCTACATACGATGAAGCCCTGTGCTGTACCAGTTCAGCCCTAGGTAGGGATTATGGCATTGTATTTCATTGCAGCATCTGGATATCCCTAGATTTTGGGGTTTGAGGTTTCTTTTTTTTTGGGGGGGGGGGAGGGAGGGCTTGACCCACAGCAACATCTTAAGCAAAGAGACATTAATGGCAGGGAACTGCCTTAAGCAATGCATCTCATCTATACTACAAATACATCTGAGCGTCATTACAATATTCTTGTGTTCCCCTGTGATTTAAATTCCATCTTAACAGACAGTTCAAGAATCATGCTAAGGGCTTGGCAAACCTAGGTTTTTTGCATAATTCTTAGCGAATATTTAAATCACATCTCTAAAGCAAGCGAAGTCATGCTTAAATATGTAGGAGGACAACTGGATTGCACTGGTCTCCCAGCGGAGACCTTGAAAGAGACACAAGCAACATTACCATTAAGCTAAAGATCTCTGCTATGTATTTAATCCAATTTTATACACTCAGACTGCTCCTCTCAGGGTTATTTTAGCTCAGACAAAATCAACGCTATTCACAACAATAACTCATGGTTTCCTGTGTGCAGCGGACTCACTAATTTTGGCATTACCCTGTATTATTTAGGGCTTTGAATTTTTTCCTGTGGATCTTGAGAGAACGCGTCCTGCCTGGAGTTAAATGAACTGTGTTAGCCTGAATCCTGAGTAGAAAGTGGTTCTGTAGGTAAATGATGAATTTTAACTTGTAAATTCTCTTGGCCCAGCCCCCTCCATGCAGGACTGGATTTAGCAAGGATGCTTTAATTACTTTGCAAGGAAGACAAGCCCATTCTGCAGAGTTTGGATTCACTAAACAGCCTGCCCAAAAACCATGTCCACGCAATCCAAACCATTTTCTAGGTATCACTGGATGGCAGCAGGGACTCTGCAGTGTTGCATTAAGACACAGGGTATGCTCTTCTCCTATATTAGCACTGCAGCTGAGTTTTGCCTGTGACATTCAGGAAGCAAATTGTAGTCCATGTGTTTTTGTAGTGGAACAAAAAACTCTTTTCATACAGAATTAGCCAATTGTCAAATTTTAGCCAGAGGCTCAGAGGAGATTTTTTTTTTTACAAGTCCAGGAGGAGATTATTATTGTAGTCAAATTTTTCATGAAATTGTGAAACATGTATCATCAATATTTAATGTGAATAAAAATATAGCTTTTATACTAAAATGCACATATACAAATTAGCAGTAAAGGCGACTCTTCTGCCTCCTGAAGGATTTAAAAAAATGCAGTAGCAGAGTACTAGTCACTTCTGCTGAGGGTTTTAAGATTGGAAGTAAATATTTATTGCAGAATACTAATAATCTGTTTATATGTGGAAAATATTTCAAAGAACTGTCAGATTGTTCTCTTTCTCTCCAGAGAAGAAGGCATTTTCTCTCCATAAATAAAAGATGCAAAAGTATTGCCAAAAATGGGTGTGCATTGCTACAACTGATGATTAGGCATATTCCTGTTAAAAATGGGACATATCTTGCATTCCTCACCGAAAAAAAATTCTGAGAAGTGAATGCATACCCATTTACCAAATCTGAAAGTCTTATTGAGGATGCAAGAGGCACTGGAAACAGTACTGGAGATAGATAGCGTGAGTTTGCAGTAGTCTCTGACGATCAACTGGACAGGATGCTTTGATACTTGCATGAAAGACTGCTAAAGCCAGAGATGAGACATGAGATGACTCCACAGTGTTCGGGATCTTCTAGACACAGAAAATTCACAATCAGTTAAAACCACAAAGGGTCAGGAGCAGGAAAGAAAAATAATGCTATTCTGAAGTTGTTCCTTCTGTGACAGGGTCATTGAATGCTCTTCTCTTCCTCCTCCTGCTTTTCCATTAGTTCAGGAGATAGTGAGGAAGATAAAACAAGACTGATGCAAAAGTGATTTCAGTTGTTCTGGCACAGCCAAGACAACACGGTACAAAGCCCTACTTCAGTTGTCAAAGACAGCATGTAGGATGCTACCGTTGTTATTAAATCCTTTGTCTCAGCAGCAAGGAAAGGTTCTCTATCTAGATACTTCCTGACTTCACCTAACAACACAGATTAGAGATTTTTGATAGAAATGGAAAGATCCTGTCATGGACACTCTCTTAGGGAATTTGCCCCTAAGAAGTTCCCAAATCTCCAGTTTTTACTATAATCTTGTGCGCACTGTTGCTTATATTGCAGTGAAATAAAGCATATATGCAAAAACTAGCTTTCTCCTCTTTCAAAATATATATTATAGCTTCTTTGAAGTACAATGTCCCCAAAATTAAGAGACCAGTACATGTTGTCTTATTGATATTCAGTATCTATTGACTCATTTGAGAGGGAAATATTTTGCCAGAAAATGCTACCCACTTAGCTGGCTGACATTCATGATGAAGCTTAGAGCTCAGAAAAGGTTTCTGTCAACATATTTATGAATACATACATCAACAGAAGGTATCTCTAATGCTTTATAATGCATCACTTAGTGGCAATTTCAGCTTTTATTAGTTAATCTTTAATAGAGTCATTTTTAAACCCTAAAAACAGGAGCAAGATGAGAATCAGACCCTAAACAACAAACAAATCAGTTTAAAAACAGGAGTCAATCTGGACTGGAGACAAGGCTCCTAACAGAAGTTCTACCAGTATATATTTGCCATAATTAAATATTTGCCATAATTTATTATGATGAATTATAGGTCAAGGGAGGTGATTATTCCCCTCTATTCAGCACTGGTACAACCACATCTGGAGCGCTGTGTCCAGTTCTGGGCTCCCCAGCAACAAGAAAGATGTGGACACACTGGAGTGAAGGGCCACTAAGGTGATTTAAGGGACTGGAGCACCTGACATAAGAGGAGAGGCTGAGAGAGCTGGAACTGTTCAGCCTGGAGCAGAGACAGCTCAGGGAGATCTTACCAATGTGTATAAATAGCTGATGGGGGGGAGTAAAGAAAACAGACTCAAACTCTTCTCAGTGGCACCCAGTAATATGAGAAGGGGTAATGGGCACAAATTAAAATACAGGAAGTTCCATTTAAACATAAGAAAAACCCTTTACTTCAAAGATGGTCAAACACTAAAACAGGTTGCCAGAGAGGTTCCATCCTTGGAAACATTCAAAATCTGACTGGACACAGCTCTGAGCAACCTGCTCTAGCTGACCCTGCTTTAAGCAGGGAGGTTGTACAAGATGATCTCTAGAGCTCCCTTCCAATCTCAGCTCTTCTGTGACTTTGTGATTATGGGTAAAAGAGTCTCCCCACTGTACTTTCAGGAGAACCAAGATATTAATTCTGTTCCAGATGCTCACACGTTTATATTTTTTCACTACTTCAAATCAGAACAAAAACCAAGTTATGAAGTATTTCATTTTAATAGCCAAAATGCTTCAGTCTGTAACGATATGCTGTATTGTCCCCTTACAGAACAAGATGTATTGATTTTACTGAACTTTTCAATACATCCTCACTGAAAACTCTGATGAGAGTAGTATGTTCCATGCATATGTCATATTTATTGAGCAGGGATCTTCCTACATAAAACCTTTCACTTGGAAATTGTTCAGCCCATTCTTAAAGCCTGGTTCAGACCACTCATTTCCAAACCCTAGAAACCTAGCATGTCACTGAATGCTTTATCACTGAATAGACCCAATACATTTTGCATATAACTGCCTTATAACTAATGACACTTATAACTAATATACAAAAGGCCAGATCCAAACACAGGAAGACTGTTATCGCTGCAACTGGCTTTGTATCATCTGCATAGCTTGCAAGTAGTTTTGTTTTCTTTTTTTGCAGTTTTTTTCTTTGATCTAGAAGATAATCATATACATCCTCTTTCAAAAAAGAAATTTCAAAAAAAAACAATAAAAGAGAATAGAAGTTTCTAGCAGTAACAGTATAAAATATGAGTAGCAGAGCACATAGCATAGGTCTCCTACGTTAAGTATGCTTTCATAACTAAATCATTTTTCTTTGAAGCTTTCAATACCAAGGAAAAGAACCTCAAGCCAGTCTTGCAACAGCATTTCTGAATGTTGTCTGACTGCAGCATTATGACTGAAAGGTTTGTTGCAAGCTGCCAAATTAGGGACCACAACTATTACTTGAACCGAGACTCTGAAGAATAGGTTCTGGGTAATGGAATTGGATAATACGTGCAGTTCCTTTCATTCAGTGTGATACAGTATTGTCCGGGAACTGTTGGAACAATACTAACATCTCCAAGAAGCCTTCCTTTGCATGCGCAGTGCAGCCACGTCGGCATGCAGAGCAACACCCATTCAGTGCATACTTTCCTTTCCTCTACTGTTACACAATTTCTTGCTTCAAATAGCCTTCACTAAAACTTCATTTTATTTGTCTTTCTCAATTATCACAGACCACTGCATGCAATAATCATTTTACACATTTTTTTAATTAGGTTGTAAAATGTGACCTGTTCCTTTCTGTAATATATATTTATCCAATTAAGAAATATATAACTACTAGTATTTACCATTATTATTTCACAGATATGAGGCAGGCATTGGCATTTTATTGCATGCCATCAATAAGTCAAGAAAATGCAGAGTCAAATTCATCTCCACTGCAATTACTAAAGTTGAATCTAGCCTAAAGTTTGACTCACTTATGCTAGGCACTCACAATTAAATAAATGTATTCTGGCCTTGTTAACTGAGACTAGGTGAGTGTTAAAAAAACACCTTTAGATTGTCAGACCTTTACAGAAAAAGTCATCAAATGAATCATATGCAATCTTATTGTGACACCGGTCACCATGTACAGCTGTGCTCATTTCCCATTTTGGTCTGTAGCTGCCGTGCGATCTTGTTTCTCTTTTAAGATCATAGTTAGACTAAAGCTGCACCTACACTTCTTCCACTGAGTAATGTCAGTTAGGGCTATTTTTGTAGTACCAAAAGTCTTGGTGTAGACACAGTCACATTGAGAAAAAACATAGCTTATTTCATTCCGGGAAGTGACATAAGCAATTCTGAGAAAAGCACTCTATTGATACAAGTTGCACCTGTACTAGGAGCATTTTCGAGTAGAATAGCCTGTCTCTTTGGTGAATGTCTGAATGACTGGGATTCAATGAATTCAGTCTGCTGGTTTAATCATCAATTTTCCCAGTAAAGACCAGGTACTGACAGGGGACATGATAAGAACACTGATTTATTGCTCTCCTCTACAGCTGTACCAATATATATAGCAGCAATCCTTTCCTAGAAGGCCTAGCTAAAAGGGCTGAATAAACCCCATGTACTAAATAAGGCCTTGTCTACACAAACTAGTTCAATTTCTTTAATTATAGTGTCAACTATATTGATAAAAGAGTTCCTATCATGCTACCGTATACTCCTATATATTTAATATATTTAATCACCTGGTCTAAGGCACCTTTGCAGTGGCATAACTGAGAACATACTAAATGAAAAATTGCATAAGATTGCATTACATAAGCGGACCACTCTATATGAACGTCTTTCTTACAGTGAAGTTAAAACAACAACAAAAAAATCCTCCTATAGAAGATAGACAAGACTTCATTTCCAACATGGGGAGAGACTGGTAGGAAACCAGGTACTGCAACATGCAAAAACTAACCTAGATTTACTTCCTAAACAGTGGAGAACTGCTCACAAAGCATTCTCTTGCTCAGAAGACAGGCAAAACCATAAAAAGACCAGAAGATTTGCATCTTAGTCCTTGGTAAGCAAAGAAACTACTGAGCAGTATGTTGTTTAGTCTCAGATACTAGCAGTGACAGTGAGAGTTGTCTTTAACTCAGCTTTTTAACTAAGACAAGAAAAGGGAAAGAGGATCAGCAGGGTAAACTATGACTGCTGTAGGTCACAAGATAACTTACTAAAAGATGGAATATCTAGCTTAACTCTGTTCTGTCACTGTAATTTAGCAAAACAGGCTGTACAGCTTGAATTCAGTCAAGTGCAAGACCAGACAGTAACTGTGTAACACAGTTTTCAAAATCTTTTTTCTCTTTTCAAATAGTTAAATGAAAATACTTCATTTTAAGAACATGGTCAAGCAATGTCCTTCAGAAAAAATAAAGTCAAAACCACAGGGCAAACAGGCTGTCACCAAACATGAGGTTGTATATGCAGGTCTGGACCCAGTCCTACTGGTAAGGCAAAGAATCATGAGATTCTTCTCCAGGACTCAGCTTTTGGGGTGTGTGGATTCAGGGAAATCAGAAATGGAACAGTGTCCCTTCTTAACTATAACATTTACTGGGTGCTAAAACAAAATTACATCAAAATAAACAATTTTGATATCATAGCTATTTACCACAACCACATTAACCTCAGACAACAGAGACTACAACGAGAAGAAATTTATTTGGTGTAAGTGACCTAAATTACACTGGATGAGAATCTGCACCTTTCTGATTTTTGCTCTGTCTTGCAGTGATACAGTGCTCTTGCAAAATAAAGCTAAACATGAGTAAGATTGTATTTGATAATGTGTTCCTAAAGAATATAATATGATAAAATCCTTGGATAGCTCTTCAGCTGGCAGAACCCCTTGGAGTCCTGCCATCTACACCAACCAAGGATATGGCTGATTACCAGATTTTTACCCTAGGCAACAGAAAGTGTGTTTCACAATGTGTCAACTACACTTCATATGCAAACAGAGATCCATAATCATTTATGAATGGCAGTTAATTCTTCCTGTACACACTGGCAGAAATGATTAGTGGGTAAACTAATGAATGGAGCTCTCCACCAGTATGCAGACAAGTGTGATGGAGTCTCACATTATTAGACAACTTCAGTGAACTTCTGACTTCAATGGGTGTTCAGAAATTGGAGTATTAGCACAACAATTCACTGAGTTGCCACGGCATCCCTCTCTGCACTAGTGAATAATATTTGTAGACTATTCAATATCATGATACTTTCAAATAAATTATTGGACACTTTGTTTTTTTATTCACCCAGTGCTAATTGCATCACTATGACTTGGTGTTATATCTAATGTTTGCAAGACTTGACACATGAAGTGGAATGACAATTGCTATTACAACATGGATGCAATAGAAGAAATGCAACCAGTCTGGACTCCCAAATCGACAGTTTAAATCAATGCAGTTCTACAAAAATTAACATTGCAATAAACACACACAGAAACTTTGGGGAGGGAAATGAATCTTAAAAGGTCACTAAATTAACAGAAATAAATGACAGCATATGGTTACAGATGGGCAAAAGTGCAAACATTTGAGAAATGCCCAAACTCATGAAAATATATTGTACTAAACCTTTAGACAATGTGGTTTAGCAGTTAATGAAGATAAACATAGAATATAAGGGTAAACAGGAGGCATTCACTACCCTGACTTACAAGAACAAAAATATCAGTACTTGTAATTTGCATAAAAAAGAAAGCTACATGCAAGTTTTTCAGCCATTTTCCACATTAAGCTCTGGTTTCATCTTGCCTTTAACTTTGACCAACTTTTAGCCTCTCTGTCAAAAATTCCAATTCTCTACTTCAGGTTCATTTCTTATTAAAACAAACCAACAAACCAAAAACTCCACACCACTTTCTGAGGGCATACTTGGGGAAAATAAATATTGCCATGACTATTTGGCTTTAAATTCATTTTCTGAATATCTCCAACACCTCCTTACACCTTCCCCTATCTGATGAATTTTGAAAACAAAATATATGTCTCAGGAAAAGAGGAAGGATTGATCCCTTTTTCTCTCCTCCCCCAAACAGTAAGGAAATTACTCTCTCCTGAGCGACAGCTGTAGGCACTGTTTGAGGTTCAGAATCCTACTTTCGCAAGCAGAATTTAGGCACCCATGTTCAAAAAAGCCAGCAGGAATAGCAATGGCCACCTAAGTCTGGAGGGTGTGTAAAACACAGTAAATAGCTCTCTGGCCCCAATCCTTCTAGTCAGACCATGTACAGGCTAAAATGCCTTGATCTGGGAAAGACAGTGCCCGGTTTAGCTTAAGCAACATTGTGAATTAGGCATTTATTTTTGCCTTTGTTTTGGAAATCCCAATTAATTAAGCATGGCATACATGCACCTAGCATGCAGACATTGTCCTTCCTGAAGAAGGGGCCACCAAGCAGCCAGAAGTGAAAAACACAAGGACTCATAAAAGGCATTACTATATTGTTTATTGACTAAGGTACTGAAAAGTGCTGGCATTCTCTTTTCTTGACTGTTTTATTACTTATAATAAATTCAGGTACTTATTACTAGCTTAATATCCTTTGATTTCCCAGTTGCACAGTGGTCCAACTCCAAAAGGAATATTTTGGACTCTGGTAGTTAGTGTCTCCTAGGTATCTGTTACTTCCTTTATTCTTTCATTCCCTCCTTCCCTCATCTTCCTAACCCAACCTTTTCCCAATGCTCTTAAGCACACAAATGAGTCTCCAGACTAGTAGCTCAGAATTAGATGTTCAAGGGTTAAGAACAAGGGTTAGAAAAAGCGCACAAGAGAAGCAGGATGTGAGGAACGCCCTTTTCCTCAGCTGTTTCAGCTGATTTTCAAAGCTTTCCCTCGTCTCAGTGTGCACCCTGTCTGAAATGCATTGCTAGGCATCAAACCTTTTCTCCTGATACAGAATTTAATCACCTAAATTTATCTGTAAACTCTACTCCTAAACTACAGGTAGCTTGTGCATCACAATGAAACCTTTCTGTGTGTGTGTCAAGACCACTGGTGCCTAAAACGTAAGCCTTGTGGTGCATAATCTGTGGGTGTCTTTATTTTTCACCAGATTCATGCTATCCTCAGGTGGTTTGGTGTAAGTAGATAATGTTCCTAACACCAATGAATGCCTCTAAAGATTTGGACCTTGGACTAGACAATGCTGAATGGAGCCTACCAAAGCACAGTAACTTTAGTAATGCAAGCTTCAGTGCCACATTCCACCATGCAGAGCGCCATTACATCACCTGCTATCAGAGATGTGCCAAAATAAATGGTGAAAGATTGTTAACTGCTTTAGTACATCTCAAAACAGACTGTAAGCACGTATGTTCTGTAGATTTTTTTTCTCTTTCTCCAATATTTTCAGAATAATAGTACGGCTGTTAAAATTCTGCTGTCTTCTGTATCTGAGGTAAAAATTACCAATGGCTTTCTGCCCTTCATTAATTTTGCACAATTATTTTTTAACTATTATAGCTATAGATGGAAAGTTTTCATGAATAAATAATGGTGCAGACTGATATGCTGGCACATCTTCTCAGATGAGGCTAGTGATGGCAAACTTGCTCTTTAAGCAAAACACTTGCAGGGTTTCCTATTCTCAGGTTTATCCCACAACCATATCTTCGAATCTCACCATTCCCACTGAATTTAATTTTATTCTGCTTTAAACTAAGCAAGAATTTTCTTTAAGTTTTGATGCCCAACAGTACTTGTTATCAATCAACTACAAATCTTGCAGAAGAGTGGGCACAACAATAAGGAAAACCAAAGAAATAACAGAGGAAAGCATGCTGAAATATATCAACGGTATTGCTGTATACAATCATCCAAGAATCGAGGACCATGATCCCACCTGTCAGACAAACAACAGCATAGGTCTGTTTGTATCTAGATCAGAAATCTCTGATATCTCTGATAAAGCAATTTGAAGTTCTCAAAACAGTATTGCTGGTGCAATAAATGGTGGTCTCCCTTTTCAGTCATACCTAAATCAGTGCCACATGGGTCTTAACATAGGTATCAAAAGCAAAGTGGTTTAGTGAAGTGATCCTGTGGCTGAGAGCCAAGAACATCAAAGTGTTATTCTTAAAAATGCATTTATATCAGTGTGTGCTTTTAGGCAAATCACTAACTCCAAACCACATCACTTTCCTTATTTGTAGAACTGGGACATAATGATACTTTCATATTTTTGTAGAGTTCTTTGAAATCCATGGCTTCAAAGGTTGGTAAGAGCATTTGATATTAATTATTACTATTGTTACTTAAGTTGAAGGAAAACTGAAAAGAGTCACTGGTTATATATTTAAAAGGCAGTATGAATTGTGTTCATCTCCAGGGCATGTGTTAAAGGGTGTCTTTAACCTCCTCTCATCACTTGTTATGGAAGAGAATATTTCAAATAAAAGGTGGTAGATAATAGTTATGCCCTCACCCTTTTCCAGTAGAAACACTTGAGTTTTGCATACTTAAAATTCAGCGAATTGTGTATGTTATTCTTCACTAGATGTTCCATATTATTGTGCGACAGTACTGAAAAAAAGCCCACAATTGCTATACTTAAGTTGTTATTTTCGTTTGATAGTGATGTTTGGTCAAATTCTGCTTTTGGTGCACATTCTAGCCCAGGAATGTCAGTGGAGTTTCCTGGCTGTAATCAAAGCCACAATTTGTTAAATTGAAATTGAACTTTGTGATCTTCCCCAATGGAAAAAGCTATGTAAGGGAGGAGGGAGCACAATCTTAAAGCGTGAACAGTAACATGTACTGAAGGGTAAGCAGGTATCCTGAGGCCCCTTTAATGTGCCTCTAGTGAAACACAGCAAAATTGAAACACACTTGAAAATTCCAACTGAGAATTTATCACAAACATATATTGGACTTACCTATAAACAGGGCTTGGAGCAGAGACTCACCAGCTGACCATACAATGACCATATGTTTATGACAACTGTCATATGTTTAACATACGACATCCTGGGTGTTCACCTCATCTGACAAGTCCACTCCTCCTCAATCTAACTGCTGGTTATGGAACTGCCAAAAGCGCTACGTTTCTGTTCTGGCTTCCTGTGACTGGCTAATAGACATTGGTAGGTAAGTTCTGAACCAGCCCCATTACACTAGCATGCAACCTGCTGAAAGTGCAGCTTACAGAGTGAGGAGAGAAACAGGCAGTACTTGTGTGGACATGAGTATATAATGAATTTTTCTGGAAAAATAAGTATCATTTTATCATATTTGCAAATTACAATTCTAGTAATAACCCCACATACTGCCTTTAAAAGGGAAGTTCCAGAGGTAGGCAGGCTATACCTACTTATTTTGCCTTTGCAGCGTGGAGGATGCAATTGAAGCAATGTAAGCTGCAGAGGAATGTGTTTTATCACACGGGAAGCCATCAAGAAACTCTTCTAGAAGAGGAGACCATATGCGGACCAAGACAGCATGATGTATGAGTCACACTGCTGAAATCAACTCTTGGATTCAATAGTGCCATTTGAAGGGACAAAACCATTATTTTCTTTAGCCATTCAAGCAAGGGAAACATACTAACTCAATTGCCAGCACAGCTTCCAGAAGGAAACTGTGAACTCCTTTTAGTATTCAAGACATTGCTCTATCTCCTTATTCATATGAGATTCAGCATCTCTTTTGAAAACAGCAAAACAATGACTTTGTTTCCATTTTAATTTGGAAGGAGTCCAAATTAAGCTATTATGAGAGATAAATGATATAATGAGAGCTGCATGCAATTTACTGTAAAAAATGAACAAGCAAAATGACCTCTCAAACGTTGGCATTTTTCTTTTTTGAACTTACTGAAATTTTAATGTTCTAGGTAGTGAAGTCAAGTTTCATATTCAGCTTTCCTGTTAACGTTAACATGCACATGACAGGTTCCAACTAAGCAGAAAAACAGGACATTAGGATGCCAACCTAGACTTCTGTTATTATCAAGAATAAATGAATTCAGCTTACACAGTTTTTGTATTAACTGTTTCCAGAATATACTCCTATGTACAATACTGTCTCACTGCAGTTTTTCTGATTGGCAAATGTTAGATATTCTGGCAGTGAAAAGAAACTCTGAGAGCCTTCATTATTCTGAGGCTATAATTGTGAACAAAAACATACTACAAGCACTGGTGAAAACAGGGGCTCCTGGATCCTATGATCATAGAGCTTTTGAGCAGTAAAGTCTGCCAGCTCATAGCCAAAGTCATCTTCCATTTTACAGCTCCAGGTTTTTAAACCTAAGTGATCCAATCAGATCTGTATTAAGTAAGTGAGGAACATATTATGTTAATGAGCATAATTATGCTAATGAAAATTCTTCAAGGAATCTTTATTCTTGATTCATTAGTTAGATAGCATCATCTGAAACCAATGGAAAATGTTTTGAAAAACTCAATTAACCCCTTTGGGGCAATCACAGACCTCAACAGGTTGTCTTTCAATACTAACTCTCCTATTTATTCCCGGATTTGCACCTATAAAAATTTTTGTCCATAGTCATCATTTCACTGCCTTTTTCACCTTCTTAATTTTCCTTCTAACAGCGACTTCAACCCTGTCTGAAAAAAAACCTTATAACCATGCTTTATTTCTGTAGCCCTCCGTATTCCTCTGCAAGATCTAAGATCCTGAATCAGTGGAAGTGTTGTTGGTTCTGCAGACTATCCCAGTGGTATAATCTCCTGAAGGGGAACGGGAAAACACTAAAATAGCAGAAAAGTTGTCAGAGACCGTCAGCACAGGACTGAAAATAGCATGACTAGCCAGGAGAGTTCTTGGGACTAGCACAATACTGGAAGAGACTTGTTAATCACCAACATTCGCTCTTGCTAGTGCAATGAAATACAGAGTCTGCAGACTTTGGGCCACTGCTAATTTTTTCCACTGCTAATTTTTTAATGTATTCTGTAGTACAAGGAGTAGTTACTAGAGATGGTACTTATTGTCTGGTACTGTACAGCTCCTGTTTCACATTCCTGATCCTACGTGATTCCATGTATCTAACTATACCGACACTTTGATGTGTTAAGGGACACACAGTATCGCAGTAAGCTAATAACAGTGTGCACAAAACACTGGTTTTTACAGGCCAGAAAGCTATTTGTCCAGATGAATGTGAGGCATTTAAATGTGACTCCATCCATGCGCTGATATTAATAGCATCCAAGCATACAAACAAAGAATTTGTATCAGTGGATATAAATCAGCATCACTCCAGTAAATGTAAGGCCACTTCATTTCAGCTCAGCAGCTGACACTACAGGCTTACAGAAGATACAATTAAGATACACTTTTCTAGCAACAAAACAAAGGAATACATCCATTGATGGTTGTATGTTCCTGGCAATAAGCCTCTTTGGGCTGCTAGGTTAGGCTAGTTTACATTCCAGAATCAGCAGTGTCCCAACCAGCGGGTTTTTAATATGCTTTATTGGCTTAATATGCTCAAACATGGCACTTGCATGTAGAAAGGACAGGGGACTGTCAACCATGGATGCAGCTGCCGCGAGAACAGAGCTTCACAGCCCTGGCGCCACGGCTGTGTCGGGGAGCGGACTCACTGCACCTGACCAGGCTAAGGGGGCTCTGAGAAGTTACAGCTCTGGCAAGTCTCCCCTCCTCCCGGTGTCATTACTTCACTGCATCAAAACTAAAAAATAAAGCATGTGAAGCACTTCGCAGTGATGACCTGTGTAATCCCACAGAGTTCACAGTGGAGACTGATTTATGATGACTGACAACTGCTTATGATTGTGAAAGTTGGTAGCCAGTACAGCATCTGTTCCTCTAAATCTTGCCTGCAGAATGGGGCAGAGAGAAATCATTTTCCCTTTTAGTATTCCTCAAGGTTTACCTTTCTTAGCTTTATTTAAAGAAACTTAAGGCCTCATGAAAAGGATACAGCATACATAAACAGGGCAAACATTATGTCAAGCTATTTTAAAAATGTCAGTCTGTTACTTGATGTAAGGTTCTGACTTAATACGTACGGGAAAATGAATGAGTTTGAAAATCTCTGTTTAGTAGTTTAGAAAATGGAATCTGAGATTGCTTTAAGCAAGGTCATAAAGACCTCTCAACCTTTTATTTATTTTTTTGCAAACACGTTGACTGGCTTGATGGTGCATCACAGGCAAATATCTACATGCTTCAAATAATGAAACAGTGTCATTACTTTATCTTGACAAACTCCCAGTGTAATTGCAACCAAAATAAAAGATCTTTGAGGCTGCAAAAAAGTGTCAAAACAGGAAATAGAATAGCACAACCTGAGATGTTTTCCATTTGCAGACCTTCATATGGGCCTTTTTTCATACTTTTAGCCATATATTGGAGAGCATAATTTGATGATAGACGTGAAACTGTGTATTAGTTTTTATTTTGACAAATTCATTAAACATCACATAGCTTGAAAAATGAACCAGGAGGCACTAAGCCAGCCTGAGAAGATTGTACTTCATAAACTGAATTGCTCACATGGGCAACATTTTGGTGGAAGTTATAGATTTTCTAGCATATCCCTGATAGATAGCACTAATATAACTTCAATAAAAACTCCGGATATGTCAATATAAAATTTTTTCTAGCATCGAAAGATGTAAGATACTTCAGCTAATAAATTGGAAGACTCCCTATTCCTTAAGGTACACTAACTTACACATTGGATTATAACAAGTATAGAAACCATCTAAGTTACAGCAGGCAGCTGCAGGTCTGTTGTTTATAAAAGCTGCACTAAATTAAGTTATCAATGCACTATAGGTTATAATTAGAATTTAAGAACTAAAACAGCTTTTTGTAAAATGTTAACATTCTCTATTTTTAACTGTTAGATATTATGTAACTTTTCAAAATTGGCAGATGAATGAAAAAGATAATCAGTATCTGCTGCATGCAATTAATGCCCTTTCTCTTTGTTCCCAACAGCTGATATTTCATTTACATCCCCAAGATTTACTCACTTTTTTTAAATTGCTGCCGCTACCAAATTGATTTGGTATGAGGAATGCAAACAGATACCTTGTTTTGAAAAAAAAACCAGATACAGGACTCTGAAGACTGCCAGGGCATGGGGACAGGGTGGTGTGGCTGTGTGCATGTGTGTGTGTGCGTGTGTATTTAAATATATATGCATATGCATGCATAAATATACACAGAGTTAGACTCTTTAAAGATTAAATTATACATATAATTAATTACATTTTCTTAAACTGAAAAAAGATTTCAAAGAAGAAGGTTACAAAGTTTCAAGTAGGATGCTGGCAAGAATTGAAGACACTAGCTGGACTTGGCTGAGAAAATTCTTTAACTTGCTGTACAAAAATTTATCATGAACAAGATGAAAGTCATAGCATGTGCCATACCTAGATGGCCATACATGGCTTCCTCAGACATTAAAGCTATTCAATACTTTTGCAAGGTTCAAGAGAGATTTCCTAGCCAAGATTACCAATAGATTGTACAGACTTTGTCATTATAAGGTACTTTAAAAATTAATTACTGCATTACAAACCAAAAGATATATTAAAATGTGCCCAAATAAATTATGTTAATGCACTATTAATACTACAGAGACAAGCATTCAGAAGTCAGGTCATCTGAACACTGCACGAGCAATATGATACAGTTCCTTAATTTTCCTTAATTACGTAATATCAGGTTAAAAAAAAAAAAATTAAAGGCCCAAAACACTGCAATGCATCTGACTGAGAGAAAACTGCGTTCTCTGCTAGCTTTCATGTTCCTGATTCATAGATTCCCATATTTAAAGTATTAGCACCACCATAACGTACTGTATTTATTTCTAAGTATTACACGCACAGGTGCACAGGTTTCTTTTGTATCGAGAGTCCTTGATTCTACAATTTTTACTCATATATTAAAATTTACTTACATGCATTTTCTGTTTTACACAACAGTACTCTTATACTCACAGTTGGGTAGGTTTTTAACAGTTTATCGTCAACTACAGACAGATGTTCAATGGTAAATATGCAAGATTACTGTACCTGCCCATCCTTAAAAAAGTCATTAAGTATGTAAATTAATATTTTGATGGATTTTTCTAGTCTTTTTGTACTTCTGTTTGGTATTTGCCTCTAGCTCACCAAAATAACAAGAGAATGGAATAACAAAAGGCTTTATTTGAACTAAAAGCAAAGAAAAATACATTAAATCTCATCAACTGGTGAAATCACCAGAGTTTTAGGGAGACAGTTTTTCTGTGTTCGCTGAAGGAGGATGCTCCAAACTCACTGAGAAATGTTTCCCAGAACACTGCTTACCCTTACTCAGTAGCCTGATTCAGGTTTCTAAATACTAAGGGCTAACACTAAACTGGTCAATAGGATCAGAAGACATATTTATTGGCATCTAATTTGGATGTATAGTTCTGCCGTACCTGTATGTGACTTCTGGCGTAGAACGCAGATCTCTAAGAAATACCTGCTACTGGCAGCGTCTAGCTTCAGCGAAGTACTTGCAAGTGTGCAGTGCTAGGGAAAGAGATGCAGCCGCGGAGCGGTCTGACTGCCTGGGGAAAGCAAGATACTTTTTCAGCACGGTCTCTTTAGCAGAATGCTTTGTCACTTTGAACGCTCCCACTGCAGCACAAAGGGAGGAAGGGCTTTGCCAGTGGCCCTGTGCCTTTGGGTCACTGGCAAAGAAGTCGCTTTCCTTCTTCCTCAATTTACACAGTTATGCGTATTCCCCATTAGTCCATGCTTTTTTCAGAGTGTGAAAGCAATTCATTATATAATCCATAGCAGTCTTCCAAAATATTGCTCATGCCTGTCCAACTAGTCAATAAATAAACAAATAAATGTGGATGATTATTAAATTATTATTACTGGACTGCATGTTCATTGCTTCCAAAGGGCCAAATATTGACATGACTCAAAATTCAGTGTCTTGACATTCAAAAACTGTGTTGGATAATTTGGAAAAAATGTTTTTTTTCCTTCCAGTTAAAACAATTGACAATTCTTTTTTTTCTTAAAAATTACCCACAAACTCCCCCTCTCATTGCTGTTCGACCCAATGAATTGAACAGATGTACAAAACCTTTTGGTTTGGTTGTTGATCAAGTACAACAGAAGGGAAAGAGGGCGCTCTATCCACAAACATGACTCAATACAGTACTGGTAAATACCTGAGTATTTTTTTCCTCTTCTACAAAGAAATGCAAGTCTTTTTATAATTTATTCATTAAATACATAAATGGACAGGGCCCTGTATATTTATGTTTTGCCTCTTTACGTTTTGTCTCTTGAAAAATATGTAACTGATTAATCTAGTATCTGTACTGCATATCTTTTCAGAATGATTATTTCACTTCTGATGAACTCAGAAGACAAAAATCAGCAGATGATACTAACACTATACTGTTTTCCAGACAAATATCCATGGTTAGAGCGTAATTTCCATACTGTGGATCAAGTGCAAAATTTAGACTGAATTACTGAAATACCTATACAAATTATCCTAGGAATCCTAGGAAGACTCAAGGAAATACCATTCTGTAGAGAAATACTATCTTACAGACTAAGTTAGTACTACAGAGTTCTCACCAGAAGCTGAAAAGTCAAAAACATTTTAGTCCTCAAAACATACTTACATTAATTTTACATGTTCTATAGGGTTTGGGGGTTTTGTTTTTGTTTTTTTGAGGAAAGGAATCATTTTGAAGCTAACAGCTCATTTGAAGCTGAAGCAATAGTCAAAATAGGGAGACTGCAGTCAAGAAGGTTTAGAAGGAAATTCTGATAGCAAAGTTGCTAGGGACAAATAGCAGTTGGCCTTGGTTTGTCCTCCTGTCAGGAGAAGAAAGCCAAATCCCTGTTTTCTTACATCAGTCTTGTTTTGTTTCTAACAGCAGAGCCATTTACTGAAGGTCTTGCAGGTCCACCCACATTGCTTGTGAGCCATAATGCACAGGAATAATAAATCAGATAACAGCAGAGGTTAATAAAATTTCAAATGCTTGGAGATTTGACTTGGCAGAGGAAAGCTCTTCCAGTTCCTGCATCTCCTTCCATTATTGTTATGTCCCAGCAGATCATTCCTCACCTGTTCAGAGGAAGCAATTGTGGTGGCTGAAGAGCCTGCACAGACGACCTGAACCACGTCCACTACAGGTGAGAAAGTATGTCATATTGCTCAAACGTCTGAAAGATTTTTAAAGCTTTTTAAAACACCAATGAAAATGGGGAGATTAAAGGTTGGACTGGGGTGGGTATGTGAGACCATAAAAGCACTAAGAATAGGATTTATTGTGGTCAGCCTTGAAATGGCATTCTCCAAGATAGACAACTTAAAAAGGTAGATGTTTTATACAATATATACAATATCTGGTAGCACCAATGATGACAGAAAAAATAGGTACTGCTTCTGTGTGTGCGTGTGTAAACACACACACATGTGCACTGCCATAGCCATATCTGATAAAACAGGCACAAGGTTTCTGCAGTACGTCTTGGCAGGCTAAAGCTTAACCCCTTTTAATGTGAAGGAACTTAGCATCAATTTAAAGCTGAATTTCAAACAGACTCAAACATAGTCCAAATCAGACTTTGACGATACTCAAAAATTGCACTTCCTGATTTGGCCGGCTAATGCATATTACAAGTGAACATATTTCCTAGCTTTAAAACTTATACAAATGAGTTTGGACATCACAACTGTTAAAAATTTATGCAGACATAGAAAGGGAATAATGTTGCTGAATGTTTAATGCTATTTGTTTTCCAGCACTTCCTAGGAGTATACAGGAATGACACATTCCTTTCTGATTATGGACTGTGAGTAAGAGCAGCCGGCTCCTTCATGCTGATCTCTCTTTTCTGTGTGTTTCTCTCATAAGCCTTCACATCTGCCTTAGTTTTGTTACCCACTAGCATATGGTTCACTTGTGTGTAAATGTCCTTGCACAAAACAAGAATGAATTGTTTTTATATTTATTTCTTTTACCAGAAGTAGAAGCTATTCTGTTTGTACTGTGCAAGAAACCTAATGATCTCTATAGACCCTAACCGCCTTAAAGTCTTTCTTTCTCGTTTTTAGCTGTTGCTGTGATTCCTTTATCATATCTCCTATTCTCAAAATAACAAAGAAAAGATCTAAGAAGAACACAAAGAAAAGGGGAGATTTCACTTTTCATCTATACTGGAATGTATTTCTTGGGCTGTGTAAACCAGACTTGGGACTACTGTCCTTGGATCACTTTCCCAGTTTATCTTTGCTTATGGAAAGCTGATTTTCAAATTCAATGTAATACAGATATCTCTCTGAGACTTAATCATATTTTTATCTATTTAGATCTACAGAATATATAAGACTGAATATATGTGTAGGGCCTTACTGGTATATTTTAATGGCTACTCAGGCATTCTTCAAAATGATGGTCGACACATTGATTCAGAATAATTAAGCTGTAAATCAGTTTTTCTCAATATACCACCACAGCATACACATCTGTTGATCAGTGTTAATTTAGTTATATTTTTCAATTTGTAATCTATGTATGTTTTATGGGAATGTAAGTAGTAAGACATTAGCATGTGTAATCTCCCTCTGGAAAGCTGCTGCTGAGCAAGTGACCAATAAGTTGCAGTTCATGTTAGCATTAACCAAATTGAATGCCAGTATGGAAAGGGTCTCAAGTTTAGAGGGAAAAATCAGCTTTCTATCATGTGTCTTTCTGATAAACTGCAATTAAGTAAGACCATGATCTGTTCTGAATATTCAACGAAAAATAAATCAGTTTGTTTAAACATCCTTACGGCTATCTTGAAGAGCTAATCATTTGACCATTAGAGTGAACGCATGCCACTCAGTCTACAATGGTGAATTAAATATCCATCTATTGGATGAAAGAATAAAAAAAAAGAGAGAGAGGAAATATTTGCATAAGCTAGTATGAAATAATTTAATCTGAGGGAGAAGAGGTCAGCATATAATGCAATAAAGTGAGGAGCACTTCACAGAAATGTAATGACCTATATTTGGCCTAAACGAGCTATTGTATGACCATAAATATACCGTTACTGTGAATGAATGAGGTTTGCAGACATAGTAGGTAAACGGTAATAAATATATAATATACAATCTTTTGTCATGAATAGAGAAAGCATTTAAATTATAGTGCTACTATAGACTGTAATAACATTCTTTGATATTTACCCTTCAAAATATCTCTTGTTCTTTATAGGACTTGTCTATTCTCAAAACCACCCCAACAACTGAAATAAGTGAAGCTAAAAGTAGAATCTTTTTATGAATTTCCAAATGTCTGAATATGCACATACATAAACCGGACTGAACATTTCTGCAGAAAGAATGTTTACCTTTAGGTTTGGCCAAGAAAAGGGAGGATTTGTGAACAGCTGTCCAGAGATTCTCCGATTCAGTGCAAATACAGATGAAAAAGGGTACCTAAAATAAGAAGAAGCATTAAATCAAAGGAGGCCTGAAGAAGTGAGATGACTGAAGACTCACAGTTATCTATGAATGCTATATATATTTGTTTTAACTACACCCAACAATGATACTATGGCGAGGTGTATGCAGAAATCCACTCATTCAGAGATACTCCTTCTCAAACTAACTGAAATAGAAATACTTTTAATAGCATGCTTCTCCATAAGATTTAGAGGGACACAGACAAAAACACGTGACCTTCCCACAGAAACCTAAGGGACCACGATGGCGTGACGAACAGGAGGTAGGAAACTAAGGTAGGAACGAGCGCAAGCAGGCTGGCTCCCTTGGCACGACCCGGCAGGGAGCGCGCGAGCTGCCGAGGGGATGCACGCTGGTGCTCCGTCCCGATCAGCCAGAACTGAAAAGCACAATCTTTCAAAACAACGGGGCTTTGGAGAACAAGGCAGAGAAGGCAGAAAGGATGCAACTAGCGAGTGAATTTATGCAGACTTTAACTTGAACGAAAAACAGCAGAGCTGAGGTCTTACAAAAAGACAGATTATTGACAGAGCTTGCAAGTCTCCGTCTACCAGGCCTATAAACAGTCGATGAGGGGAACGTAAAGTGGCAGGTTTGGGGTTTGTTTTTCTTCCTTCTCCTTTCCTGTGTGCTTTCTAGATATTGAAAATTGAAAGCCAGTGGGACTGGTTAGTGAGAAGTATTTTGCTATGTTACATTTATTTTCTTTATTAAAAAGTACGGTTGCTCGAGCAGATCCTACAGCGCACAAAAGACGCAAAGTTTCTGCGAGAACCCACAAAGGTAGGTGGCAGCTCTTCCCTCTGCTGGCGAGCGGGCAGGCGCGTCTACAAGGGAGAGGGACGCTACTTAAAGGAGAGGTGCCTTTTGCAAGCAAAGAGGCAGCTCATTTCTTCGCTGTATTTCTAAGTAGGTGGTCTCCTGATCAGAATCACCATTTGTTTTTCACACACTATTACTTCTTCTTCACCTTTTTGTGAAGACTATTTGACTGAAACTGCTTTAACTGCAGTAACAACCACCAAATAAGGATAAGAGACAAGGATCTTTTAAATTAGTACTATGTACTGTAAAGAAAGAGAAACAATTCTCTCTGCAGTAAAACAGTAAAAGCTTTGGAATTTTGTGTTCTGTTTTTAATACGTTTGCAAAGATTTCATGGGAAGGTAACTATAACTACCTTCGAGTAGAGCTTTGACCTTAACATGTACCTCAAAGGACAATTAGGTTTAGCTCTGAAGGGTTTTTTCTTTAAACCTCTTGCTGAATAAAAACATATTCTTTTTACAGTCCAGACTTCATTACATGCCAAGCACAGTATTTGTGGCTGCGATAGAGCACTAGATATTTAAAGTTCTAGCTGTTGTAGCATATGCATATATAATATGCAGCTCATGCAACTTTCATAAGTTTATCTCTTCTGACTCCCTTCTAATACCTCTCTAAAGACATTTGTGGTATCATTCTTTATTTATTTTACATACCACTTGCACCCATTGTGGATAAACACGAATAAAAATTCTGGAGGTAAGAACAGTTATCTATATAGAGACTTGGTTAGCTTTGAATAATATATATCTAACACATGCTGCCAAATATGCATGTCATGGAGCTCTGATGAAGTACAAACATCATTATTATTATATAAGTATGATGAAAGAGATAGGTTTGAACCAGTCATGATGAAGCTGAACAATACTTAATTTTGTATCATGAGAGCTTATACCTGAGCAGCATATTTGTTTTGAAAGAAACTATCTGATCAAACTGTGAATTTATAGGGATCATCACAATTAATTTAGGAAAAATTGTGAAATCTGCAAAAGCCCTCCTCTGAAAAGGAGAGACGTCGGAAATGAAAATTGCCCTGTGGTCTGCATTAACAAATTGCTCTCCAGCATATCTTAAGTAAACTCGCCTGAGGTATGTCCTGTGGACAGAGCAACAAATACCTGCACATCGCATGTGTGCATGCATAGTAAACAGATATGAAGCTGTGTAGTTAGTAAAAAGGAAGCAAACTGCTTCACACAACTAGACCTTAAAAAACTGAAGAGATCACTGCGATGTCTCTAAGGAGCTGCGAGCCCAAGACGGGTAACAAGGACAGAGTACTGATGAGGCAGATGAGAGATGGCTGTGTTAGGCTTAACAGTACCTTTTTACTTTTTACTGCTAAAATTATAAGTCTATCAAGAAAACGGGCTTTCAGACAGAAAACATGATATTCATTCTGTTCCTCTCATAGAAAAAGGATAATCATAAGAGTCAGAAGAATAATCAGAGTTATCCTAAGAGCACTATATCACAGAATCACAGAATCACTGAGGTTGGAAGGGATCTCTGGAGATCATCTAGTCCAACCCCCCTGCTCAAGCAGGGTCACCTAGAGCACATTGCACAGGATTGCATCCAGGCGCATTTTGAATATCTCCAGAGAAGGAGACTCCACCACCTCTCGGGGCAACCTGTTCCAGTGCTCTGTCACCCTCACAGTGAAAAAGTTTTTCCTCATGTTCAGACGGAAGTGTCTGTGTTTCAGTTTGTGCCCATTGCCTCACGTCCTGTCGCTCGGCACCACTGAAAAGAGTCTGGCCCCATCCTCTCGACACCCTCCCTTCAGATACTTGTACACGTTGACAAGATCCCCTCTCAGCCTTCTCTTCTCCAAGCTAAACAGGCCAAGCTCTCTCAGCCTTTCCTCATAAGAGAGATGCTCCAGTCCCCTAATCATCTTTGTGGCCCTTCGCTGGACTTGCTCCAGTAGTGCCACATCCCTCTTGTACTGGGGAGCCCAGAACTGGACGCAGTACTCTAGATGTGGCCTCACCAGGGCTGAGTAGAGGGGGAGAATCACCTCCCTCGACCTGCTGGCAACACTCTTTCTGATGCAGCCCAGGATACCATTGGCCTTCTTGGCCACAAGGGCACATTGCTGCCTCATGCTTAACTTGGTGTCCACCAGCACTCCCAGGTCCTTCTCAGCAGAGCTGCTTTCCAGCAGGTCAACCCCCAACCTGTACTGCTGCATGGGGTTATTCCTCCCCAGGTGCAGGACCCTGCACTTCCCTTTGTTGAATTTCATGAGGTTCCTCTCCGCCCAGCTCTCCAGCCTGTCCAAGTCTCTTTGAATGGCAGCACAGCCCTCTGGCGTATCGGCCACTCCTCCCAGTTTGGTATCGTCAGCAAACTTGCTGAGGGTGCACTCTGTGCCTTCATCCAGGTCATTGATGAAGAAGTTGAACAAGACTGGACCCAGTACTGACCCCTGGGGGACACCGCTAGCTACAGGCCTCCAACTAGACTCTGTGCCACTGATCACAACTCTCTGAGCTCTGCCATTCAGCCAGTTCTCAATCCACCTCACTCTCCACTCATCTAACCCACACTTCCTGAGCTTGTCTATGAGGATGCTATGGGAGACAGTGTCAAAAGCCTTGCTGAAGTCTAGGTAGACAACATCCACTGCTCTCCCCTCATCTACCCAGCCAGTCATTCCATCAAAGAAGGCTATCAGATTGGTTAGGCATGATTTCCCCCTGGTGAAGCCATGCTGACTACTCCTGATCACCTTCTTTTCCTCCACGTGCCTGGAGATGGCCTCCAGGATGAGCTGCTCCATCACCTTTCCAGGGATGCAGGTGAGGCTGACTGGCCTGTAGTTCCCTGGGTCCTCCTTCTTGCCCTTTTTGAAGACTGGGGTGACATTGGCTTTCTTCCAGTCCTCGGGCACCTCTCCTGTTCTCCATGACCTTTCAAAGATGATGGAGAGTGGCTTAGCAATAACGTCCGCCAGCTCCCTCAGCACTCGTGGGTGCATCCCATCAGGGCCCATGGATTTGTGGGTGTCAAGTTTGCTTAAATGATCTCTAACCCACTCCTCCTCCACCAAGGGAAAGTCTTCCTCTCTCCAGACTTTCTCTCTTGCCTCCAGGGTCTGGGGTTCCTGAGGGCTGGCCTGAGCAGTAAAGACTGAAGCAAAGAAGGCATTCAGTAACTCTGCCTTCTCTGCATCCTTCGTCACCAGGGCACCCACCCCATTCAGCAAAGGGCCCACATTTTCCCTAGTCTTCCTCTTGCTGCTGATGTATTTGAAGAAGCCCTTCTTGTTGTCCTTGACATCTCTAGCCAGATTTAATTCCAAACGGGCCTTAGCCTTCCTCGTCGCATCCCTGCATACTCTGACAACATTCCTATATTCATCCCAAGTGGCCTGTCTCCCTTTCCACTTTCTGTAGACTTCCTTCTTCTGGTTGAGTTTTGCCAGGAGCTCCTTGCTCATCCATGCAGGTCTCCTACCTCCTTTGCTTGACTTCCTACTCATAGGGATGCACCGCTCTTGAGCCTGGAGGAAGTGATGTTTGAATATTAACCAACTCTCTTGAACACTCCTTCCTTCCAGGGCCCTCACCCATGGGATTCCTCCAAGTAGGTCCCTGAAGAGGACAAAGTTTGCTCTCCTGAAGTCCAGGGTTGCGATCCTACTTGGTGCCCTGCTGCCTCCTCGCAGGATCCTGAACTCCACCATCTCATGGTCACTGCAGCCAAGGCAGCCCCCAACCTTCACATCTTCCACCAGTCCTTCTTTGTTTGTTAGTACGAGGTCCAGCAGCACACCTCTCCTTGTTGGCTCCTCCACCACCTGGGTCAAGAAGTTGTCACCAATGCTCTGCAGGAATCTCCAGGACTGTTTGTGCCTAGCTGTGTTGTCTTTCCAGCAGATATCGGGGTGGCTGAAGTCCCCCATGAGAACCAGGGCCTGGGATCGTGAGGCTACTTCCAGCTGTCTGTAGAAGGCCTCATCAACTTCCTCATCCTGATCAGGTGGCCTGTAGTAAACACCCACAACAGTGTCACCTCTATTAGCCTGCCCTTTGATCCTTACCCATAAGCTCTCGACTCGCTCTTCATCCACCCCTAGGCACAGCTCAATACATTCCAGTTGCTCTCTCACATAAAGAGCAACTCCACCACCTCGCTTTCCTGGCCTGTCTTTCCTAAAAAGCACGTAGCCATCCATGACAGCACTCCAGTCATGCGAGCTATCCCACCATGTCTCCGTAATGGCAATGAGATCATGGCCCTGCGACCGCACAGATATCTCTAGTTCTTCCTGTTTGTTCCCCAAGCTGCGTGCATTGGTGTACAGGCATTTCAGGGAGGTGCTCGAGCATGCAGGTTTCCCAGGAGGGCTAAAAGAGGGTCCTCCATAGCCACATCCCATGCGCACTTCCCTGGCTGCATTCACCTGTTGGAGGCATCCTGACTTGAGCAGTCTTTTGCCAACTACCCTGTCACTATAACTCTCCCCTTCCCCCATCTTTCCTAGTTTAAAGCCCTCCTTACCAGGTTGGCCAACCTGTTGGCAAAGACCTGTGTGCCCCGCCTCGTGAGGTGGATCCCATCTCTCGCCATCAGTTGTCGATCTTCAAACAGGGTCCCATGGTCGTAGAAACCAAAACCCTGTTGCCAACACCAGCGGCGCAGCCAGTCGTTAACCTGGAAAGTCCGTCTCCTCCTCCTCTCATCCATCCCCCTCACTGGCAGGATTGAGGAGAAGATGACCTGGGCTCCCAGACCCTTGACCACCATCCCCAGAGCTCTGAAATCCTGCTTGATGGTCTCCAGTTTGCCCTTGGTGTCATTGGCGCCCACATGGAAGAGCAGCAGTGGGTAATAGTCCGAAGCGTGGACAAGCCTTGGCAGTCTTTGCATGACATCTCTCACACGAGCCCCCGGCAGGCCACAAACCTCTCTAGACAAGAGGTCAGGTCGGCAGATAGATGCCTCCGTCCCCTGTAGCAGGGAGTCCCCCACAACAATCACCCGCCGCTTTTTCCGGGTGTTCCAGCAGGGCACAGGGTCTGTTGTCCCGGTTACTTCCCTGGCAGCCATGCCCATCTCCTCCTCATCCTGGAGGGCACTAAACCTGTTCTTCAGCTTCAGGTCTTCAGGAGGAGTAGGAGCCTTTCTCCTCCCACGAGCAGTGACCAGTTTCCAGCCTTCTTCTGTGATGTTATGATGTACCGTTTCACACGGCACAGAGCCCTCTGGCAACTCCACTGCTGCAGGGGGTTGGGACTCCTGGAGCTGTACAGTCTCCGAGAATACCCTGTCTATCTCTTGCTCTGCTTCTCGGATGCTGCGCAGCCTACTGACCTCCTCCCGTAACTCCCTTACCTGACGACACAGCTCGCCAACAGCAGCACACCTCCTGCAGGAGAGCTGGCTGCCAGCCCAGGCCTCCCGGAGAGGCCCCAAGCACTCCCTGCAGCCTGAGACCTGTAGAGCCGCATCTACTGTCAGAGGGTCAGTCTGGGTCCAAGCCTCTGACGCAGCAACTCCAACAGTCACTGGGGAACGCGCTGTGCGGCGTGTCACGACCATACTTGAGGAAGTGTACACCACAGGGAACAGAAATGAAGGTCCCTTCCCACGTCCCTTCGCGCGCCCTTCTGCGCGAACTGCTGCGCAAACTGCTGCGTCTGTTCGCTGCCTCTGTTAGCTGCTCATATCCTAATGGGGAGAGTTGGTGCTTTCTTTTCCTGAGTTTGATCTCTAAAAAGGCACTTGACTTACAACTGACCTAGGAATCACCTTTTCTTCTTTTTTTTTCTTTCTGTGCCTACATTCTTCATTTGTTCAACAGGGCTAATATTACCTTTGTACCTTATTAGAAAAAAAGCATTAAAGACTGAATCAGTATTATGGTAATGGACACCATTTTGTAAGCAAGACAGATGGAATCTCTTCTGTAGACCTGGTGCAGCTGGGATGAGATAGACCTGGTTCAAATATACCAAAGGCTTTCCTAATCACATTGCTTTGGGACTTACAGACCTTTTCAGCATTTTGCTAGTCTCTTTTTTCCCCCTCAAAACTTCCCCCTCCACCACTAATAAATAAATCTTTCAAAAGAAATATGCTTTATTTTCAATCTTTTTCATATTTTCTGTGATACCATTATTGACCACAAAAGACATTTACAAGCTGGTTATCTTCTTCAAAAAATATGTTGTGTTTTGCTTAAGGCACTACAAATCCAGTACCTGGCCAAAGTAACTTTCTTCATGACTATGGAGAGCTCCAGCTCTCCTTATGCATTAACGGCATTGGTTTCCTTTTTCTATCTCTAGAATCTGACGCAATGCAAATCTTAATTATTACTCAATTGGTGTTTGCACCCTTGACCCATTTTGAACAGTTTTTACAGCTGCAGAAATTTGGGTTCTGCTGTAAAAGGAAAAGCAAGTATCCGAAATCTTAATGGAAATATTTTTCTTAATGGATTTCAGGAAAAATTTGTGGCTTCAGGAAATTAAAGCAGTATTTTAATGACCAAAAATCAAGGCATGTAGGCACGTAATTCTCTTCTGAAGCAATCAGATTTAAATACCTAAAAATTTCTAAAAACCTAGGCCTTAGAGAAAGATGAATGATCACATAATGTGAATTGAGGTGCTTTTTTTTTTTTATTATTTTTCCCCTCATTATTCCTCGTTTGCTTCCCCACATCCCTTTCCCATCTCTCTTTTTAAAATTCCTTTGCTAGAAAACCAATAGTTCATTCCTCTCATTCCTTGGCTTCAGTGAGCTACAAATCAGTCTAAGGACTATATAATTTTACAAATGTACAGGAGAGAGGTCACAGAATAGGTGGTATAAAGAAGAGGAAGCAAATATCTCATGACTAGTGACCATGGTTTCAGGAAACTAACTGCACTGCCCTGAGGAGCAAAACCAGAAGATATACAGGCACAATGCACAGAGTAGTTTTACACACTATAACTATATTTATGTTAGGAGGCCATAGAGGATGTGGAGATCAAAACAGCTGTTACTGAGGAGTGCAGTCCATGTCACACACGTTCTGGAGAATTTATTCTGGACTAGCTCTAGGCAGGTTCTGTGGACTAAGCACTCATCATGGTTTGGAACAGATCTGCTGGTTTAGTTTAATCTGAATGGAATCCAGTTCACACTCTCTGAGACTACTCATGATGTGAGCCAAAGCACAGCAAAAGAAAACAGTCAGGAGATGAGCTTCAAAGCACCTTCCTGTTCCAGACTGAAACACTGATACAAGTACATCCCATGGCACTTGGAATTCTCTTGAGTTCACAGGGATCCCATGTAATTTTACCAATCAATTTTTGGGAAAGGGACTTAAAGGTAAATTGATTTTTAAATAGGAAATTGTATTTTCCTGATTAGAGAAAATAGTAATTTGCATTGTAGTAAGAACTTCATACACCTTCTTCCAGGCTGTCTGAATGGACAGAAGGAATAGGCATGGAAGAAATGACACAAGTCTGAGATAAAAATAAATATTAAGGTTAAAAAAAGTGTATGAAAATACCTCTTGAAATTGAACATGTTGATGAAAGAAATTTAAGAAACTTAATTTTAAGAAGCTTTAAGAAATGCTTTTAAAGTTTTTAGAGCTTAGAGAATTCTCCAAGTTCTCACTTGCAACATTTTATGGATAAAATAGAAGTCTGAAATGTAAAAATGACAAAAAATTACAGGTTTGGGGTTTTTTGTTGTTTTTGGAGGGGTTTTTTTTGCAAATGTGGAACGTGCTCAGGTAAAGCTGAAACTGCATTTCCAGACAGAACTCTGCTGCAGCTTGCAAAGCCACCTAAGTCAAAGTGACAGTCAGGCCAAGAACTGAGAAATATGTCACAACAGATTCCCTTTAAATCTCAAATAATTTCAGATGCTCTCCAAACCATTACCATTTTGTAATTTTAAAGAGAGATGAGGACAATCCTTGCACAGGGATATTTCAGCTGTTCTTGACTTTTATCCATACCCACTTTTTAGTCATTGCAACTCTTTCGTTCTATTGTTATGTTTATTAAAAACAAATCTACAAAAGATGTTTTATGTAGAACATCTTCTAGGCCTATAATTTTAAGGAAATCTTCCTTTACATTGTGCCATTTGCATTTTTTCATTTTTTTATACTATGAGTAACCTGTGTAATTCATTCCATGAAAAGACTTTTTTCCTTTAAAGAAACTAGACCTATTTTTTGGATCATTAAGTAGTGCATAATCTTCAAATGGGACATTAAAAACTGTAATCAGTGACATCACCATGACAACCGATTAAAAAATGTCTAGAGAAGCTTCTGAAAATGTAATTTTTTAATATAATACATTTAAATGAGTTCATCAGAACAAAGCACCCTAAGTAGATTTATTGTGAACTGAACATCTAGAAATAATTTGGCTATACAATGAACATTAAAATCTTCTCACTGTGACTCCAATAGATCCGGGGGGGGATCATATAAAAATTTGTCTTTCTTGTACTAATAGACAAACCTTGACTTTAGAACAAGAGTTATGAGCGTACAGTAACTGATCCTGCCACCACTTTTCACAACAGCAGTGCATTTATTTAGATGGCAGCTTTAGCAAAGAAAGGTGCTACTTTTGAGCAAAGAAGGCAGATCTGAACTCTATGAAAACATCATGAGAGAGGTTAACTGATTCCTATTTTAGGTATTTAAAGGTCTGAAAGCTAACTCTTCAAAATCCCTGCACAGATGCTACCTGACTTTAAAAAGCCCTAAGGTTCCTCACTGCCTATATTTGTAACCTTAACCATCCATAAATTTCATCCTGTTGTATCAAACAAATTAGAAGCTTAAACACCAACAGGTTTATAGACCAAGTCTCAGCCCATCTTTTTGTTTTGATTTTGCTGCCACTGACACCACAGTGTATTACATTTCATGAATTATTTTTTGGTGCATACTTCTTCCTGTATTGTTTACAATCTGCCAGTTTGTAGCTACAGGTTATACCAGGTGAGGGCATCTAAGAATTAGGCACTGCATAAATCCCCTTGTGCTTTAGCCTCTAGTTACTCCAAGATGCTTTACCTACTGTTCTGCCTGCTCTAAATGAATGAAATTGGAAGCAGCAGAAGGATCATTACAGCATATAACAACAGTAAAATATAAATAAAACATGTGCATAAAGACCCTACCTGCAATATATTGTGTTACAAGGCAAAATAAATTACATGCTCAGTAGTTTAAGAAAAGGCACTCAGAGTAAAAACTAATCAAAATAATTTTTTAATGTATCATAGAAGCTCAAATAGGATAAAACCATTTTTACAGATAATCTGTTTGAAGAGGTTAGCTATACTTAAATAAGATTAAACAATGCAGCATGCTCACTGTTAAACTCCTAACTCATCTCCAAAAGAGCTAAAATAATACAGGAATTTCTTCCATCCATCTTTAAGTTTCCAACTTGCCCATTCAAGTTATATGAAGCTGTTCTTATCTTTTATGGTTATGTTGCCTGGTTCTGTCAGCTGTGTTCGTTATGCCCTTTTCTAGAATAGATCTCTTGCTAGTTACTGTCTGTTGCAAACAGAACACATGCTTAAAATAAAGTATTTCCAAAATACTGTACTGTAGTAAATGTTGTGGTTGCAGGATAGTGGGGGTTAACTTTCCATATAACATACAGCTTTTACTTAGAATGACACAATCTTTTTCTACGGCAAAGAGTTCACAACAGGGACACCATTTCAGTTAATGTAAACTGGTATTGTTCCATCTATGTTGTCTGGATCCATGGTATATTATATCAACTGCAAATCTGTCTCTTACATCATGCTGTTGCCTGCTTGGAGTCCTAAAATACTGATGAACTCAAGGGTTTGTTAGTGGAAAACTTTGGCTAAGACTGCTAAAATGATCTACTGACTTTGGGATGCTCATCTTCAAAAGCTTTAAAGCAGCTGCAGAAATAGGTGTTTAAAGCCTTCCGAAAATTGGGTGTTTTGAGTTGGTACCAAAACTAGAGGCATTCCCAGGCACCAACCCCTTTCGAAAATCCAGGCCATTACACTTACAAAACACTGACTCACTATTAAACTCCTTGTTATTCTTTTACTAATGAGACACTTTACTGGCCTGTCATCACCCGCTGTGATTAATTCTCTACTTGTAAAATTTTAGCTTTCTCTCTACTGCTGATGTTAATGTGCTTTGTACCAAATAAAAATGAAGCTGATGTTTACAAATCCTGTCTGGAGGTTGCTTTAAAAAAAGCTCTTCTTTGGCTTACATTAATGAGGCCAAGTGTAGTGATTTTTGTTTGAAATTGCTCTGGATAATCAAACACTGTAACAGACTACTATGGAAGGTATGAAACTCACTATTGCTTAAAGGGCTTTAAAATATAGTATCTTTTAAAATACATGCTTTGTTATTAAAAGCCTATCTATGTTCCACATACACAGGAAGTTAGATTTGAAGATCACATGCACCCTTCTCATCTTAATAGTATTTGTGAATTAGGAATTAGCATGAGAAAAGAGCTTTTAAAAACCAAGATCTACATAGTCATATAAACATTTTGAATAAAAATTGATATGAGAAAACCATAGGATAGAATCTTTCACTGTGGAGTGCACATCACATTATTCTTCTTGAAGAACAAAGTGAAATTTATCCCAAGGAGATTAGGAAACAAGAAGTATAGCAATAGAAACCTGTATTTCTCCGCTGGTGCCTTCCCCTCATTCACCTCTTCTTTTTCAGTTGCATAGTTCTCCAGGAAAGGATTTTTCCTAACCATGGTGTTATCTAAAAATACAAGTCAATATGTGGATATAAAACACATGAAAATGATAACAAAGAGCAAAGAAACATTATGTATGCTCCTTTGCTCAGCCTCAACCCTCTCCCAATTCTGCATACTCTCAACCCACCCCACCCAACCCCAGCCCGCAATTCAAGATTGTGCAATACTCTTCAACATGCATGGGGGAAGTGATACTACTGAACTGCGAAGAAGATCTCTGGGATGGTCTAGAACCTTACTAGACAATATGAAAGTAAAAGACAGTTTTGAATTATACTTTCACTATTGGGTAGTAATGTTCTTGCGAAGAAAGACTGAATGCCTAAACATCCTTCCGTATTAAAAGACATTTAGAAGTTACTCTGTCTCACAACTTACAAGGAACGAAGGAAGACAAAGTCTAATTCATCTGAAAAGCACAGTGGCACTGTTCAGATTGCAGGCCTCTAAGGAGCTAATGTATTTACAGAGCTTTTATGCTGGAGACAGCTAGCTTTCTCCCTTTTTCATACTAAATACATTTCATTAAATTAAATAGGATGAAGCCATCTGCTTTCCTTAAAAAATAAAATAACATCTTCTAATGCCTTACAAATCTGAAGCATCTAAGAAAGGCAGTGTCTTCATACAGTATACAGCCCTTGCAAGAATGCAGATTTCTAATCATATTTCTTTAGTTTACTTGTATTCATAAAAAAACACACACACATACACAGAGCATTTTGTATTTTAATGCTGTGATTCTACATGTTTGCGTCTACTGTTTTTTCTAGAGCCTGCTGATGACTTCCATTGCCATCTTGGGAACATCCTTCACTGCCAAAAACTAAAAAAACAACAAGGAACAGACAGACGAAACTTTAAATTTACTATAAAACCAAAGAAAATGTGGCAGGAAAGAAACTCCAGCATACAATAAACAGGTGTGTACAAATTACCCTTACTTCACTGAATGAGAGACAATAGAAGCTAGATTAAAATGAAGATCAAATACACAAAAAATGGAAGCCACAATCAGAGAAAAACAGACTACTGACTCTCTAGACCTGTACTTCTCTTCCCTAAAGTAAAGCTGGTCTTAAAACATCTCCTTCCACTTGAAGTCTGAAGAAATCTTCAAAAGCATTACAGAAAAATACTTTTTTATACCATGCTGCTAGGTTATTTGTTAACCAAAAACATAAATGAGAACTAATCAAAAGATATGCACATTTTTGTGACTTTAACAGAGAAGAGTGATCTATTCTAAAAACACTATGTCAACCAGAATTTCTAAATTTAGTCATTTTTTTCTATATAGTCTGAAATTCTAGAAGACATTTATATATGGCAGAGACATATACACTTAAAAATAGAAGATATGCATTGTACTTGCTTTATTTTATTACTGTGTCAGTTTGGGTGCAAGACATGACAGTTCTGGCATTGATGGGCATCTATCTATTAGAAAATAAATTGACCCAGCAGAGTATTTCACAGAAGTCCATGAACAGTGAGGCCCTTCCCTTATTTTTTTCCTGGTGGATCTAAGCTGAAAATCTAGGGTATGTCTACATGAATGGGTACAGACAAATCTGAGCTTTTCTGCCAGCTCTCAGCTGTATGAATTCAAATAATTTCCACTCAAAATGTCATGTAGGTTTGTAAGTGCTTAGTGAAGCTAATACACTCTACCATATGGTATGGTACAGATAAACCTTTGGAAGTGCAAACTCTTGAATCCCACTGTGCTACCTTGCCACTCATATGTATTTTTAAAATACCATTTTAGGGTTGCATCCTTTGAAGACATATATGGAAAGCAGTTTAAAAATGTATCTTTATTATCATTACCTACTACAAACTAGAGCCCAGATCTGAAATGAATACTGAGAAACATCATTATACATCATCACTGAATCCAGTATTGCAAGCCTAGAATACTACTATCAGTCGTGGTGCTATCTATCTAAGTTATTTGCAATTGTAGTGAGTGTATCAGTAGAAGGCAGTTATTGGACTGATTATATTCCAAGTGAAGTCAGTTTAAAAGTGCCCATTAACTTCTGCGAGAAAAGCCAGTCATTAAAATACAAATTGTTCAATTTTGTTTGCTTATTTTTCTGTCATTGCATTTTCATTAAAATTATTTATCTGTCTTAACTAAGAACCTGCCACATTGATATTAATGAATAATCGATATGAATACCAGTTACTTTATTTTAGGTACATTTAACAAAGCAAGCCAAATGCTTCTGTGTTTTATTTTAATACTTAACAAAAATAAAATCATTCTTTACTATATGCATATACCCCTAAATAATCTGCTGCACTCAAACTGTTACAAACCTATGACAAATACGCAAATACTCTTGGAAAGCTTCGAACTCTGAAATTTTAGCTCCTTTTTATGTATTTAGAGCCATGCTTTTTGTGACAAAGGAAAGAGAAGAGAGCCTGGCAATCACATTCATAAAACACAGTTACCTATTTAGCTGTGTTCGCTGTGAAATACCAAAAGTTGAGCTTCACATTTGAGCCCATATTGGATTAGTTACACTACGTCTTTTCACTTCTCTACAGGCCCACCTCCAGCAGTGCAAGGAGCCCATGGGGATCTTTCACATCTGAGCACTCCCACTGCAGCTGGTGGGAGCCCGTGTGGGTGCAGGGAGTCCTGCCCACTGACTGCACTGCAGATTAGGTTAGAGCTGCTTAGAATCTTTTTTAAGTCTCTTCCTCCATTACACTGGCACAGACACTGAAGCAGTAAACAGCATTAATGTTTTAAAGAGGTAAACAGCAAATATCAGTATCACTATAAACTAAGATGACAATTTTGGACACATAAATAACAAGTATAAACATTGCCTTTTCAAGTTAAATTATTGCAAGTAGCTTCACTGTAAAACATGAGAGACATGTATAAATAATATTAATATATATTACCAGAGGATGCTATCTATTATTCCGTAGCACTTACATATGATAACATGCATTAGTTCTTACCGTCCTATTCAACACCGCCCTAAGTAACTAAGGGAAAAATGTGCATTAATCATTTACCAATTACTAATAAACTATTCATAAATGGCCATAAATTAATAGTGTGATTTTTTAAGAAAAATGTATTCTTTAAGGCATAGATCTGATGATCTTAATGTAGATTCTATATACATGTTTAACAGAATTTATATAGATTTTAAGAATGTAGAGAACTTACAGGAGTAGAAGTGATATATACTAATGAAATGCTACTACCCTAAGAAGAACAATATAATGTTCTGCAACACACAGTCCATGTACAAAGCCATAACAGCAACTTTCCCACTTGGCTCTACTGCATTTTAGGTCAGATCTCATACAGAAGTTGGTAAGAATTTTAACACTGAGTTCATGGAAGCAGAACCAAGTCCTTAAGGCAGGGACCCTCCGCTGATACAAACAACCCTATCTCAACCCGGAGCGCTGAAGAGCCAGCAATGGCTATTCCAGTTGTGCCTCACAGGAGAATGGGTGTTAAGCACTGTAGATGTCTAGGAAAAGACTAGTTCTCCAAACTCACGAATGTGGAAGCAAAGCCCTCTAATAGCCTAACGAAGTTGAAGAGCTTCTGCTGGAGAAGCAGCAGCTGTATGAGCTTCTTCATTCATTAGCACATCAGTGTCATCTGTTTTCAAGAAGAGGAAACTGCAGAGAACAGCCTCAAATCCTAACTTTGGCTAGACTCAGCTTTAACTTACAATGATGCTTTAATGGAAAAGTCCTGTAAGTAGCAACTAACTGCATTCTTTTTGACAATTTTACCACCTAGCAGCCAAGTTTGGAATCAGCTTTGATTCCACCAGAATTATTTCCAGGGTGGTAATGGCCAATATACTCAGTTTACTGTCATAAGATAGATGAGTTCTGAAACAACTGAAACTGAAGGTGTGGCCAGCAGCAGTGTATGATAAATGCTGTCATCTTCTGTTTTATACTTGTTTGCACAGTATGTCCCTGACTCTGTCACTGAAGCTTGGTCTGACCTGCTGCAGGTACACTAACTAAATGAGCCCCCCAAGAAGTGTCATTGTGAATTCAAAAGTTAATTTCAAAGAACTAGTATAGCCCAGGTTTTATTTTCCTCTCATAGTTTACCCATCATCAAATAACAGATCCATTAAAGTCAAAGGAAAAAAAGTTTCAAATCACTTAAACAAGAGTTGATTTGGCCCTTCAATACATCTGGAAATATATTCAATGTAGAACTGCCTTCTCCCTTCCTGCTGAAGATATATGCAGGAATAAAATATGTTAGTAAAGATATAAACATCAGGAATGTCAACAGGATTTATGGATGGATTATATATGTTGCAATTTTCAAGATACCCAAAATGGTTTCAAAATGCACATCTTATCTGAGGAATAACAGGAACACTGGCCCACCTATGATTTGTTATATGCACACTTTAAAAGGAAAGTCGTATTTCTGCCACTGCAGAATCAAATCAGGAATCAGGTTAAGAGTTACCCCATGGTCTCCCTATACTCCTGGTACAGAGGAAATAATTTAAGCACTTTTCTTGGGGTGATGTGGCACTTACAACTTTTCTTGACAAATCATTTGCACTGAAGGGAACAGTGTGTCAGAGATACATCCATTGCATGGCTGCCTGGACAGAAAAGGAAGCACTCAGGCCTACCACTTACCCTGGTAATCGCAACAGTCAGCACATGGGAAATTGAAATCTTGCCTTCCATCTATTAAACAGATTGTCCATGTGTAATAGAATGCTGACATAAAATAAATTTGAGTTCTGTAAACTTGTAAAAAAAAAACAAAAACAAAACACAAACCACAAAAACTTGTGTGTTTACTATAGCAACTTGAAGGAAGATGATGCACCCAACATCAAAATACCATCAGCAGTATTTTTATCAACTGCAGAACCAGCTGATATGAAATCCTCCTCATGCCCCTGCAAGCAGTTGGATACTACGGCTAGCTTCTCTGAGATATGTGTGGGGTTACCTTTACATGTAAAAGAGATTCCAAAACGTTTCTTCTTCAGCCAGCTTACTCATGTGAGTTTGGAGCGTTGATGGTGTACTTTCTCATTCTATTCCTTAGGCAAAGCCTTTCCAGTGAAAAGATTATGTGTTAATACCACCTACACTCATTTTGACTGCCAAGACTTTGTGGAAAAAAAAAAAAAATACAGTAACAACTCCTAGGTGAATCTCAAACTCCTGGAATCCCAGAAAAAAAAAATAGGTGAAATATGTTTTTCTTTTCATAGGTAACTGTTCTACATTTTTAAATTTTCTTTTTCTTTACACTCACAAAGATTGTTGGACAAAAGCACCCTTTGGTGAGCAGCACCTGTTCAGCATGCTAGCTCAGTTAAATATTGCCTGATAACTAACCAAGCTCATATGTTTTCTAGAGGATTTTCTTGCAGCAAACTTTGTTTTCTTGTATTTTGAATCTTCTAAGAATGCTTCTCTTCCAGTGAAGCATTCTGAAACAGAGAAGAAGTCAGCAAATTATTCTTTCTTGAGACATACAGTACATCACACTACAAAATGAAGCATATGGAAATCCTGACATTAATACTTTTGCGAGTAGATCTACACCACATTTCAGAAGGCTAAAAGGCTCATTTCAACTAGAAATCCAAAACATCTCCCTTTCATTTTTTAATCTACTAGTGGGTATGTTATACAGATGGTAATAATACTTATTATTTTACATGCCAGATTCAGTATGCAAATATTAACTAACCAGTTTTTTAAAAAGTAGCTCAGTAAGCATTGCTATCCCCATTTTCAAGTTGGGGAAACCAAGGCAGGAAGCAAGAAGACTTTCATGAAGGTCATCCGATTACAATTTGCATTCCTTACATTCCTTTATGCTTCTGCAACCCTTTGTGTCCTTGTGGTTTAAGTAGAGTCAAAACTCAATTAAAGAACAGCTACCTGCAGCTTGTTTAACAGCACAAAACAAATACATATAGTAGTACCAGATGGTATGCAGTTTTTCACATTCAAGTAAATCTTTAAGTATTCCTATTCACATACCCCACAGATCTTAGAAACTACTTCCTACTGTTAGAAAGCTAGTGAAAACAACAGAGACCTCACACATGAAAAGGAACCTGTTAAAAAACATGAACAAGTTTCCCAAGTATGTGAAGGGACTGTGTGGCTCAGGGGAACAGTTATTGAATTTCAGAAAGCTTTAAATCTAAGACCCCTTTTTGAATCCAGCCCAGATTCATTGTGAATGAAAACCATTACCATCATATACATGCTGAAGTGTGTGAGATGAATTTGGTGTCTCAATCTAGTGTCTTTTGATCAGTCATTCAGATCACAAAGTCACGATGACATCTTTCAGTAGCTGGCATCCTTATTGATGGAATCAACAGGATTTAATGGCCATGGAGATTGAACTAGCTTCACTCACACTTCAGGCATATTGATAAGGGGAAGGGATGCTTGTGCTGGCATTGAGTATACTATTGCAGTCGGAAGGTAAACAGAGAGATTTCAGTTTTCAAGGCTGTCAATCTGGCATCTTCCACAAGACTAAAACTCACAAAAAGCTGGGAGGAGCGGAGGGAATGGGATCAGTACAGGTCCAAATGACACTAAGAACAATGAATGACTTGTAAGACCATTTTTAATATAATTCCTATTTGTTTCAAATAAAAGGCATGTGCCAAGTTTTCAGTTTCCTGATTCTCAGTCCTTTTTAAAAGGACTGAGTTGTATGTGGATAGTGAGGGGAAAGCCTGCACAAGCGTATATTGTAGCACCATACTGAAATGATACCAGCTCTTCGCATATAGTGGTTGGAAGCCCAAATATAACATATTTCTGTATTTCAAGCAGCTCAGGCAAAACAAGAATGCATGATGAGCAAAATTACTTTCATACAGTTATAATTTCAGTAAAATCAGTCATTATAGATGGGAAATATACTTTTTTTTTTATTTTTACTTGACAACTAGATTCGAAACTGTTGACAACCTTATCAGGAACCTTGGTGAGCTCTATTACGATATTTTATAGCAACTCCATTTTACTTTATAGGAAAAACTGAAATGACTGCCAAGATTTGTAACAAAAATTATTTTTATAGTAACAACTGCTAGGGGAAACTCAATGTTTGGAGATTTCTTTTCTTCTATTGAACAAGCATCTGAAAATGAGGGATTTACTTCCAATGCATATGAACACAGGTAGATTTCTTTGCTTTGATAATTGAGATTGAAATGGAAGATTATTTTTGACTGTTTGCTTTTTAAGAAGAAAATACTTGCCCACTGAAAAAAGTTTTGGAAAAAAAATTCAAAACCCCCTCCCAAACTTCCACAGGCCAGTTACTGAGTTGAGATATATGTTACAGATCTCATGGACAGCTACAAGATGGAAAGGAAAAGTGCCACCAACCACTTCATTTTCTTAATATCTCGTTGGGACAAGCAGTCTCAAAATATTTTTCCTTGCACTGCTGGGATAATCACTGAAAACAACCATGATGAAGTCTTCTAAGGGAATCTTTCTTCTTTCCCTCATTACTGGCTTACCTAGAAGACAAGATACCAGAAATCTCAAAGACAGCCATTTTTCCAAGATTAATGTTACAACTCTATTTTTCAGGCCCAGGAAGTTTGTCTCATCTGTATGAGTTTCAAGTAGGCTATACAATCCTGCATGCTTAGCTGAATGATCACTGAACCTTCTGGTATGTTCCCAATGCTTCAAATGAAGACTTACTTCATTCAGTCATTTCATCTCTGGGCTTGCGACACTACAGATAACTACATATGTCACCTATACCTGATAAATGCATAGCCTGAAGAAAATACAACAACACATGGTTTCTATCACAACTAATATGCATTCTAACACAATCAATGTGTTACATATCCATAAAGATATATAGGATAGTTTGTCAGTAAGACGACCTTTCTGTCACCCACTCACAGAGCAGCTGAATTTATCAGCCTGCAGGGTACAAACTGGGTCTGCAACAATTCTCTCATTGCATAAAGGTAGTCTAACAGAAGAAGTTGCCTTTTGTAAGCTAAATGATAAAACACCATTGTAACACAAGTATATGTGAACATGATTGCTTGCCAGTCTCATCTTTTCAAATGCTCAGGCTTTGGTTCTTTTCACTTTTTTTTTTTTTTTTAACTTCTAATACTAATTTCAGTCACTACTTTTAGCTAATCAAATAGTATATGTAGGAAACGCTAATCATAAGACAGCATCTTCTCAGATTTATCACATTTTAATTGAAGAGTCAACATAGTAGCAAAATCTACTCCCCTTCTGCATTTTCTTTGGTTCTACAGTAACCAGCGAGAACAAATAATTTCTGAATAAGTGAAGTCTTAAGTTTGGCCCTCATTAAGCTGGAATTATTAGCACACCTGACACCTCCAGTCTTGTTCAACTTCTTCATCAATGACCTGGATGAAGGGACAGAGTGCACCCTCAGCAAGTTTGCTGACGATACAAAACTGGGAGGAGCAGCTGATACGCCAGAGGGCTGTGCTGCCATTCAGAGAGACTTGGACAGGCTGGAGAGGTGGGCGGAGAGGAACCTCATGAAGTTCAACAAAGGCAAGTGCAGGGTCCTGCGCCTGGGCAGGAATAACCCCCTGCACCAGGACAGGTTGGGGGTTGACCTGCTGGAGAGCAGCTCTGCTGAGAAGGACCTGGGAGTGCTGGTGGACACCAAGTTAAGCATGAGGCAGCAATGTGCCCTTGTGGCCAAGAAGGCCAATGGTATCCTGGGGTGCATGAGGAAGAGTGTTGCCAGCAGGTCGAGGGAGGTGATTCTCCCCCTCTACTCAGCCCTGCTGAGGCCACAGCTGGAGTACTGCGTCCAGTTCTGGGCTCCCCAGTACAAGAGGGATGTGGCACTACTGGAGCAAGTCCAGCGAAGGGCCACAAAGATGATTAGGGGACTGGAGCATCTCTCTTATGAGGAAAGGCTGAGAGAGCTTGGCCTGTTTAGTTTGGAGAAGAGAAGGCTGAGAGGGGATCTTGTCAACGTGTACAAGTATCTGAAGGGAGGGTGTCGAGAGGATGGGACCAGACTCTTTTCAGTGGTGCCCAGCGACAGGACGCGAGGCAATGGGCACAAACTGAAACACAGACAATTCCATCTGAACATGAGGGAAAACTTTTTCACTGTGAGGGTGACAGAGCACTGGAACAGGTTGCCCAGAGAGGTGGTGGAGTCTCCTTCTCTGGAGATATTCAAAACGCGCCTGGATGCAATCCTGTGCAATGTGCTCTAGGTGACCCTGCTTGAGCAGGGAGGTTGGACTAGATGATCTCCAGAGGTCCCTTCCAACCTCAGCGATAGAGGTTTCTTGAAGAATGAAAAGATATTAGGAGAAACTGATGGATACTACTGCTCCAAATGATACACCTTTTACAAGTTCATTTTCTGTTAGAGAGTAAACTCCAGATTTCATCATCTGTTTATCCTCTGATATACGTCTTCTTTTCTCCTTCTGGAGGAGCTAAGATATATAGACTGGTTTTATCAGGGGAAAATGAAGAGAAACAAACTCTCAGATGTCACTGACCATAAGAAACAGAACAGGTCAAAACTTCAGATTTTGATGTCTAGTCCACCCCCAACAACAAAGTCTAAATGTTAATGGCAACTATGGCCTTGGTTTTTGACCAACACTAGCAAGGAAACTGCCGTTATCTCCTCCACTGAAGTCTCTCTGTAACACATGATGTTTATCTGTATTTGTATAAATGTTATGAATATGTAATATATGTATATATACATATACTTGTATGTGTATATACATATATGTATATTGAATATGTATATACTCTCCTTGCTGCTCCATAGCTCCTCACTGAACATTTTTATGAGAGTCTCCATCAGAAATCCATATCTAAAGACTGCTATGATTTCAAAATATTGCATCACACCAACTTAAGTTCTCTCAGCCTGTTTAATAACCTTTAATCTCTCGAAATGTTCCTTAAATACAGTATACAGTTTTCAAATTGGATTGACCAGTGCATGTCTGATAATGTACAATTAAAACATTGGCAAAGAGGCTTACAAGCAATCCTGTTTTGTTTTTTCAGTGACAAACTAGTCATATCTGAAGCAACAACACAAATCTTCAACTCAGTTGGCTGCCTTCAGAAACAGCTACAGTTAATTGCACATGAGCAAATTAGGGGTTATAATGTAAACATTAATAAAGTCTATATCATATTTGTGCTGATTGAGTGCATTAACAGGACACAGTAACTACCCTTCCAGATTACCAGTATTAAAAAATGGTAACAATATGTTTCCATGGTTGGTTGGTCTCTAAAGATAAAGTTATAAAATTATTCTCATAATACTGAAGAGAGTAGAAAATATTTCTGTTTAATGATAAATATCTATACTCTCTTGTCTGAATAAATTAAAACAATCAAAGCCAGTATACATGCATAAACAACATTCATGAAAATGAAGAATAGCTGTATACTTAAACAGATGTGAATCCTACTGTCTAGAACACAGTAAGTCCTTGAGGACAGCTGAAGAGAATTAGGTGCACACACCCCCAGAACAGAGCCACTGTCTTTGACTTTCTGAAGCTTTCCTAAGTATTTTAACATCAGTAAAATTTCAGTGGCATCACTAGGATTTACATAGATGGCACATCTGGAGCACTGTGTCCAATTCATTTACTGGAATGAGTCCAGTGATGGGCCACAAAGATGATTAAGAGACTGGAGCATTTCTTGTACGAGAAAAGGCTGGGAGAACTGGCACTGTTTAGCCTGGAGTAGAGAAGGCTTGGGGGGGGGGGGGAGGGAGGGAGAATCTTTTCAATGCATATAAATATCTGATAGAGGGTGTTAAGAAGATGGGGTCAGATTCTTCTCAGTGGTGCCCAGTGACAGGATGAGAGGCAATGGGCGCAGACTGAAATACAGAAAATTCCACTTGAACACAAGAAAACACTTTACTGTGAGGGTGGTTGAACAGTGGAACAGGTTGCCTAGAGAGGCTGTAGAGTCTCTGACCTTGGAGATATTCAAAACCCAGTTGGATGCAGCTGTGTGCAACATACTGAAGCTGACTGCTTGAGCAGGGGAGTTGGACCAGATGACCTCCAGAAGTCTCTTCCAACTCCAACTACCCTGTGATTCTGTGAGGAGTCACATTAATTACTAAAGGCTTGTCTACATGGACACCTGTAGCAAGATCCAAAGTCTTTGGCCCATACTCTGAGATGATGAAACACAACCCAACGCAGAGTAGTGTCAAACACACAAGCCCAAATATGCATTAGGTAGCTGAAAGCCAACACGTACTCACTCAGCACAACGCTACATAAAACCAGATACCTGGTTTCTTTGCTATGGCTATCTTATATACACTAGCTTGCAAAAAGGGCACAGAGCTAGAATCTTTTTACGCCCATCTTTGTGACTACCATGACTGTAAACTATCACAACACAGTAACTGAGCACAACTTTCAAATACAGAATATTGTACTCACATAAAAAATTCTTCAAAAGGATCATATTGAGAAAAAGAACAGGGAAAAAAAAGGTAGGCAGTTCTATATGCTCTATGACATTTAGCTGAGAAACCGCATCCCCACAAAACAGACAACATACGTAATTTACTATGTCCTATTTGGCTAACTTTTGCTATTATTTAAACTGTGCACGAATAAATATAAAAGTATGTGCCAAATCAAGATAACTGTGCATGTAACAATCAAGAAGCATTTGCTGTGCTTTCCTAATTTCTGCTCTATGTTTCATATTAAAGGGTCATGGGATTAAGTGCTTTTATCTTAATTTCATTGGCTTTTCAGTTTAGCATTTTGCCTTATTGGATTATAGTTTTATAATGCTTCTATTAAGGCACTCTGAGGCTATTAGCTATCTGGTGCCAAGAAATGGAAGTAATTCACCAATATTAAGAAACACATCATTTGGATCCCATTTTTGCCTAATTTTAGAACACATTACATGTTAAGACTACGCCTAAAGACACAGAATTCATCTGCTCAGTACTTATCTGCCACTACTCTGTCTAAAACATTTTTCATCCCCAGAACAACAAATAGCTCTTAATCTTGTCTTTTGTCTCTGCCTCAGGGAAACCACACCTTTGCCTGAACCTTCATGATGGTTCAACAATATTCCAGCACAGTGCAAGAAAACATTCGAAGTGCAGTGTATATTCCCATTTATATTCTTTACTTCAATATCTACTCTATACTTTCCTGTAAGGAAATTTGTCCATATATATTCCCTGCCTACAGTTATATATGCTCACTTGCAAAATGCACAGCTAAAACCAGTGCTGCACAAGGTTCTGAGAGTGTTCTCTATTTTAGTACATATTATTAGAGCATACTATAGTAGCTAGGAAACCTTAGGCAATGAATTGTACCCATGCTGGATTCAATGCTGAATTCTGAACTTAAATGATCGAAACACTACAGGGTTTAGTTTCTTACCTATGCTTCCTATGTGGGAATCACAAAAGATGTACTAACTAACGACACCCAGCAGAGCTTTCTATTGAAATGAATGAGCTCCTTATTGGTACAAACATTCCAGCTTTGTACTCACTGCCTTCAAACTTCTTCAGCTCATGGATGAGATCAATTAAGCACACGTGGCAGAATACCATCCTGATATAGCTATTCTCTTTTGTACAGAGTCCACTATATATATACATGCATTGGTGAAATTAGAACTTTCTGATACTAAATGAGCTTCTTGGGGGCTCTGGAATTACAGATCTAGAACCAGGACCTTCACTAAACTATCTGCCTTGTCACAGAAATATTGGATCTGTGAGAAAAATCCACTGCAGAGTATTGTCACCAGAAAGCATAACCCAGGGAATGAAAGAATGACACTGTAGCTGGTTCACTACTATTATTACCACTGGTTCAGATGTCTACATTCACAGAATGACCTTCACCTTAAAAGCACACTAATTTCCTGAGTTCTTAAAGAAATTTCATTAGTTTATTGTCTGCAGTATTACCTAAGAATCTTTTTTACATCCCCCCACAGAATATTTTAAGTATTATTCACTGACATAACCTGGTTTAAGCTCCCCCATATCCCACACACTTTTAACCTGACCATTCCCATATGTGCCGGCATAGGACAGTTATGCAGCCTGAAGAGTAATTTTCTTTCTTTCTTTTTTTTCTTTCTCTCTCTCTCTCTCTCTCTCTAAAATGTATGGGTATACAGAAGTATGTGTATGTGTGTATATGTGTATACACACATTTATTTATAGTTATATATGTCTGTATATGTACATACATACATGCATATATATAATACATACACACATGCAGAGTGTACAGGACACATACAAAATGTATGGGTTCAATGGTCTGCTTTAAGTTTAGGCTCCAACAATGAAGCATAACAGGTAGGGAGTAAAAGCCACAGTTTTGAAAGGAGAAATAATTTCACAATTGCACAATGATCCTATTGGGTACGAGACCCGATGTCTTTTTCTACTTCGATATTTCTGTTGTCCAACTGAGAATGTGAGTATACTAATCAGCAACATAAAGGAGAAACCTTTGAAGGCACTAATGTCTCATTCACTACAGAACCCACAGACCTTGAGTTGAAAAGCTGTGAATAAAATACATGAACCTATGTAAGTAAGGAGATCTATGGCAGAATCTTTATTTGGCTTGCCAGACACAGTGACACCATCAATCTGCTGGATTCTGTAGCTCTCACCTAGCCACTGCTGCTCATGTCCTCAAATCAGAAATCAGACTGGCAGACGGCCTAAATCAACACAACGGAACAGTCCTCAATGAATGTGAATCAATTCACATCAGCCAAGATCTAATACTGAATCTAGACTGAATTAACTACTTGGGCAGACTTACTGATGGTAGTGTCATGCAAAGACAAGCCCAGAGATATTTTGTAAGATTGTGCCTACTGCACTGAGTTTAGCATTCAAAACAGATCTCAGAGAAAATACTCATTTTTGTTTGCCTGGTTCAATGCAATAAAACATTGAAAACTGGAATCCTGGGCAGAAAAAAAAAGCAAAACTTTCATTTATATAAATTGGAAAATGATCTGAATTAGACACGGCTGTTCTTTACAGTTGCTAACATTCTAATATGTCTGAAAACTTTATGCTTGAAGCAGTTTATCATAAATAGACATTTCTGAAGGTCCCTCAAGGCAGACAAGTGCACTTTTAGAGGATTAGACACAGCTTTGTTTGAAAGTATCCTAAATTTCCTTAATTTCAATGAGAAAAACTGTCAAGACGCAGTTTTATTTGCAGTGATCATCTCTGATGAATTAAGGCAGTAATATCAAATCTTAATTCAAAGTAAACTCATTTTTACTTTTTTTTTTTAAACAGAATTTCCATCTCAATTTTACTGCTTACAAATATTATAAAGTAAATAGCAAAGAAAACAGGTAGACTGTTTATCCACAGGCAATCACTGGAGGCAGCTTTGAAAAATCATTTTGATAGTGTCTTTGCAGAAAGCTGTCTCCAATATGAACTCCTATAACAATCTCTGAGGTTAAAGGTTAGAAGATTTCTTCACCCACAAGTCAATCTCCTCTGACCCGGTCCTTAGCTTTTCTTGGCATAGTGGAAGTGCTACCTACATTTGAAGTCTTTGTTTAATTCATTAACAGTGCAAAGAAATAAACTGATTTAAAGTTTGTGAAGTATTTATGTAGATACTTGAAGGAAGCCCTTCCAGTACCAGGTTCCATCTCTCACACCAGTGTATACTGGAGTAGTTGTACTGACATCAGTGAAGATACTCTAGAAATTCATCAGTGTAACATAAGTCAGGTGGGGGTCCCTTGGCTCTGAAAGATGTTGACCTATTCAGAGAAAGGTCAGTTTGCTGTGGAAGACAGTTTATAAAGTGGAAAAGAACCTAACCTATTCTGAGATGCTATAAACTGTTGATCTGACCAGGGTATGGAATATTTTGCACACACATGAACTAACAGAAACACATGCAGACATCTTGAAGTACGTGTAAGCTGATCTTGTAGAGTGAGAGATTTTGCAGCCTCTGGCACCTAACATTAACAGAATTTAACTGAGCTTCCTCATTGTGACACTTTAGCAGAAACTTAATCCATCTCTTAAGCAGACACTTTCATTCCCTTACACATATATGTTCTTAGATACTTGCCTCAGTCAGTGGTTTACAGAGTTTCAGTGAATTTTGAAAACATGTAAATAGTTTAACATATAGAACTCAACTCTAAAAAATCCAGAAAAGAACTGTGATCAGAAACAAAGAAAACTATAATGCTTGTCAACTTTTCCATACACTAATATTATCCACAAAGTACTGTCCAAAGTTGTGATCCTGTTTCTGTTCCTCATGCTTTCATCAATTTCATATACAAAATTAGTCACTGAAGTCCTTTCTGCTTCACATAAACCATTGGAAAATTTGGATAATATTTGTTTCACATTTTTATGAAGCTGAACTGAGCAAGCTGCCAGCATAACTCACACTATATTGATTCAAAGCCAGTGCTAGTTAATGGAGAAACCGATTCTCACTGAATGTATGACCTGCTTATATCCCAAGGCAGTTTTTGTTTCAAATACCTCCAAACACACTGAATTATTTAGTGCAAAAAAACGTTACAAATGCTTGGTACATCTGCAATATCTATACCTATGTATATAGGTATAAATCTGTCTTTCAACACTTTTATAAACATATGCATGAATATTTGGCTGAACACACAACTACTATATTGCTTTAATAAATTTATAAATTGAAGCTAGAAAGAATTATGTAAGAATACAGAAATATTTAGATAATTTAGGTATTTAGCAATGTGCAATCTTTAAGAAAGATACAGATATGTAAACACACGGTATTTCTGTTGTGTAAGGTCCATCTGATTTCACACAATACAGATTAGAATTGAAACTTGTCACAGAACATCACTGTTAAATACACAGTAACCACATGTCCCTCAGTCTGTTTCAGAAGAAATTACTTGTAGACTCACTGGGCCAAATCATTTCAACTGTAATTTGATTAAGTGTAATGGAGTTACACCAGTGATAAATTTGGTCATTGTTAGTCAACTGCCCTAAGGTTTCAAGAAATGCAATTTACTGATCCTTTTCACATCATTAGCCACTATTTTCAAAGGAGTACACTATGGTATAGAGTATCTGCTTTCTGAAGAACTTGAACAAGTAGCAGCATTTGAGATAACCAATATAATTTTTCTGCAAAGTATAAAATCCAAGTCTTCTTTAGACATTCAAGCAAAGTTTTTAAAAATATCAACCATGACAACTTTTACACATATTTTCAAACTGGCCCATGGATACATATATGTTTCAGCATTAAGAAATGATAAGAGACTTAAAAACAGATATACTGTGAGAAGATATCTTCTTAAATTCTTTATTCAATCAGGTGTGAAACAGCATAATATCTTAAAGGGACACATTTGGTAGCATGAAAGACAAGTGCAGTGAGGCTTGAGCTTACTAAATTCATTGCATTCTTCAACCTTAGAGCTGCAAAAAGATTATTTTTTAACCTATCAAGAGGATGGCAGGTATTCTGCAAGCAACTGGCATTGTGAAGCAATTTAAATCTTCTCTATTTGTTAGCTGGTTTAGTGATTGCTAAACTGTATGGTTTAAGTTTCCTGTAGACCTTTTTTTCCCCCTCTTCCTTTCAGTCAATAACTTATAGGCTAATGGCTTGTGTTTCCAGGACTGGCAGGGACAATGCAGCCACTGCTCAAAATGGATTTGAGGGTACAGCATTAAGAAAGCTAGAAGATTGACTTTTGAAGCAGAGTTTCCAGGGTAGGTTAAAATGTGTCTACAGTATAATACAGACATAGCTGTTATTTTCTGAGCTGCAAATTTGCCAAACTACACTGAATTATTTGCTTAGCCTGTGGGAAATTACTGCAGTTATCTAACCAAGCCCACTCTAGACTAATATCACAAAGTATCTTTTGACCATCCCTTGGATTTTCCTGATCACTTGGAACAAGAACTGAAGTGTTATTCAAAATCACAAATTTCTATTAATTACCTTCATGAAATCAATTTATTTTGAAAAATTTTACAACTTTTTATCATTTCAATCTGGCAACACTTTAATATTAAAAAGTTACTGAAATTTGCTGAAGCCCCAAACTTTGTCTGCATTATTAATTGTTGTATATTACCTACCTTCCTTTGAAACTTGCACTTAGTACACAGACAGATGGATGCACTGAAGCATGATATTAATCAAAAAGAAATCCAAAAATACACTGTAGCATACGGGCATCTTAGGCCAACCACATATTTGAGTGTGAATTTCCAATCTGGGCAGAGAGTTAGGAATCCCCTTGGTTTTGCATACAAAACTACACACATTTGCATGCAGATAGAACACTTTACATGATATTAATCAACAAGGAAGCATCCTTCATCTAGTCTACTAATGTGGCTTGTTCTGATGCTGCAGCTTCTGATGCCCAAAAGGCTGTTGCCTCCATATGCTCACTTGCAACTGCCATGACAAAATCTCTGCTATAAAGAGACAGAAAAGGAGTACAATCCCAAGCTTCACACATGAAGACGAACAAAGTCATCACTGTGTAAAGGATGAAAATACTGGTGCAGAAAGTCCTGCCTAGACACTGGCAACTGATCTTTGGCTCTGGTAAATCAAATAGGAATTCTAAAAATGCAAACAACATGCATGCCTGAGTATGCTTAGCTGTGGGCTGACAGATAACACTTTCCAGAAATATTAGGAAGTCCTTTGCATCATTTAGGATGAAATTCTTGTAGTTTCTTCCTTCATTGTATCACAAAAAGAAAATACGAAGCATGTATATGTACGTGCTTTAGGACTCACACATCTTTTATACCAACTTAGTTGCATATATCAAGCATTTTTCTATATTTACAGTTAATACCTATGCAATCTACCTGGGCCAAACAATATGGTATGAAAAAACAATTATTAACATAACTTAGTTGTGAGTTCAGTGTATTTTAATTGCTCTTGCCTCCCCTGTGGGTCTATGATCTGTCTCATGCCTGACTTTACCCTCCTTTCAGTGTTCCTTTGCTTGATAGCAGATCCACCCAATAACTTCTTAGTAGCTAGTGTTAAAGGGATTTTTTATTGTGGGGGATTTTCATCCCACAGGCCAGGTAAACAATTTAACTATGATCCCTCTAACTTTTATGACAGAAGAAATTCAAATGAACTATGGACCAAAACATTTTTAAACAGGAACATTTTACTACAAAGGAAGTACAGGACAGGTGGATATGAAACTGTCCTATGACAGATTAGCAGAATCAAAAAGGACACACAGATTAACAGTGGATGCTACTTCTTTCCTTGTTCAACACCTTCAAGAGCTCAACTCCTTCAGAGACAGATGAAAAAAGAACAATATCCCCTATGAAATCTGACGTTCCTGGTCAGTCAGATTTTTTCTAGGTGAGAGACAACAAGTTCAGTTCTTTGCTTTACTCAGACTCAATCTTATAAGACTGTTCACAATGTCTGCTTTTGGTTTGAACTCCTCTGCAGCATTCATAAAACTGGTTTTCTCTTCTCACAGATGTTTCGAAAGGCACTTTTTTATGAGGACCATGAGGATATATGCATGCAAACAAGGTATTTGCATGCATCTGTGTAAAAACATCTGTCTTTACCTTGGAATTGGTTATCTCACCGCCCCTACGTGTACAGGGAGAGCAAGGTTCTGCATTTGAATGCCTGTGTAAGGAGTAGCTATAAAACTCTGTACTTAGTCCAAAGCCTGCTTAAAACCACAGGATCATCTCCGTTCACTTTAATGGGCTCTGGAACCAACCCAGGGAACAAAATGTCTACAGTGTGGTCAGGGACTGATATAAGGATAAAACAGTGCCAAACTATCATAAATAAAAAATTGATATGAACCACTTCTTCCCCACGGCAAGGGGTCACATCCACATTTTTGTAACCAGATGGTTCCCAGAAACTTGTCATGGAAAGACGGATACTTTCTTTTTATGGCTGGCCACACAGAGAGACATAATAAAGATAATGGGTCTAGCAGTGCAACACTGAAAACATAACATCAATATGAATTCCTTCATGCACTGTACTTTTAGGACTATCTTCAAGATATTTCTTCTCTGACAAAAGTGTTCTTAAAGTTTTATGTTTGAGTATGCTGTTTGTATTTCAGTTTATTATTATACATGACCATGGATTTTTAAATGTGTATTCCTCTGACAGTATGAATTGTGATAGATTCTAGCATTCACTTCTTACAGTCTAGCTTCAAGCTTTTCTCACACTTGATTTGTATCTCGTGTCTTGGTGGATAACAAAAAATTCCTTGTGTAAGAGCTATAGATTTTATGCAGATTCTTTTTTACACAGAACCCCATATTCAAAATCAAAATTACATACAAACAGTATTTGCCAGAACAGTAAAATCGACATCCAAATAATAATAACACCACAAAAATGGTATTTTCAAGAGTATAAGACATATTAATAAAAAGAGCATTATGAATCCTTTGAAGCACAACAAAAGGAACCATGGTTAAAATTTTAACAAGTTAGAATCATTAGCTAAACAAATTCTGGCAGCCTAGCTTTGCACTTCCAGCCACACAGGCTCAGAACAAAGGCTTGATACGCGAGGCAACTTTAATAGGTCCCTCTGCATATGACTAATTTTTCCTCAAACAGTCATTTTTTTATTTCATATTTTACTCTAGATCCTGAAATGCCACATTCTATTAATCTGTGTCACTCATATAGATTGTTAAAAAGATGAGACTAGCATTGAAGCAAGTGCATCTAATCATTATCACATATATGTGGGATGACAAAGGAACGTGTTAAAAATTGGAAGAGTAACAATTGAAAGTAGAACAAGCTATTCTATAACCTGTGTTTCTTCAGACTACACACCAACGAAAACATGCATATACAAAGGGCTATGGCAAAGATTTGTCCAGAAAAGTCCTGTACAGCATTTGTGCCCTCTCTAAACAACGAAATGGGGACACACTCACTGGCATTTGCACAAGCTAGCGTACAGCTGAGTTGATCTCGCTGAAGAATCAAAGACAAGAAAACAGGTCATTCACTTTTATTCTTTTCAGATGCCACTCCCTGTTTGTTTAAAACACAGTACCATGATACCGGAAACATTTTCACGTATTTAGTAGAATTAGGCAAAAGCAGAAACAGTAAGTTATTTGAATAAACTGACCATCTCCTTGGATAACACTGGTTGACTGAGGTAATCTATACGACGACTCAAAATACCACTGCAGAATTGAGCATAATTACACTGCTTCTTAATGAAAGTATAGTATGCACTTGGGAAAGAAAGAGGGTTGAGAAAGATGTTGATAAGACTTATCTGAGCACTGAAGTCTGTTCTAAAGTGCATACATACACAATAAAATTGTTGTAAAGGTACTTACTGCACATTTTAAACACACTCTTTCTCTCAATAACAAAATATAACTCTAAATCATTTCTGTTAACAGACAAGGAGGGACTGGAAAGAACAAACAGTAGAAAAAACATATAGAAATGTAAAGAATGAATTATACAAAATCTTAGCATAAAGTCAGCTGAAAGCTAAAACTGTCAGCAATAAAACATTTACCTTAGGAATAAGGCAGTCCAAATTTAGTTATATACACTATCTCAGGGAGGAAATAAAACCAAACAAACAATTTGAGTAATTAACGCTCATCAATTGCTTACCAACCTGCTCCAATCGAAAAAAAACATCATCACAAAAATAAAATAGCCAAATTGCACAGGGGAAAAATAGTGGGGAGGGGTATCCAACGTATCAGAAAGATACTTAACTGTTTACATCCACTAAATGTTACCTAATGTTTAGAATGAACAAACACTTGTCAACATTTTTAATTTGATACTGTGAAAGAGCTTATTTGGTAATGATCTCAGTTAATGACCCACATTTATACTGCAGCTTTTCTGTCTGTGCTTTGCAGTTATCTGTTCCTAATTCCCAGGCCTACTTCCTGAATTTTGTGGATCAGTTTCAGCCTGAGGAGAGACTCGATTGAAGAAGACAGAAATCCTCTTCCCTTCGCTGACTGTAAAGGTGCAGATGAGCACACAGAAAACACAGCTGACAACCCTCCCTTTAACTGAATTAAACCAGGAGTCTCTCCAACTTTCAAACTGTTTCCCAATTAAGTACTAAATGAATGATGGTCCTGAATGTAGATATTTGAAGGCTGAATGCTTCAAAAATAGTAATGAAGCAGAAAATTATCTGATTTTCAGACATTAAAATAGTGATGGGACAATAATCCATACAGGTCAGAGATGTACATGTAATGAAAACAAACTAAGCTTAACTTGTGTTGCACGATAACATACGGTTGTCTTTTGCATTGCTGTCACTTCCTGTGACGCTTTCACTAAACTGATTTTTAAGTGCCTGCAGTCATGACATGCTATAGGGCTTTGAGCTCTCCAGATACTTATCTGGATATTTATCTACTCTATTATCTAGAGACTTCATACCATTGCAGTATCCTTATTTCCCAGCCTTCTCCCTGCTCCATTCCCCTCCACACTTCTGTCCAATCTCTGGTCAAGAAAGGGATAACCTGTTACCCATGGACTACTAAAGGACGACTCAGAGAAAACTTAGACCAGACCACCTATTCTTTTTTCTTCAGTCTAGAGAAAGAGATCTATAAGCCACTAAAAGAATCCAGTGGAATCTATCTTACCTGTAAGAGAGGCGACATCAGGCAGTGTACACACTGGCATCACACAAAACCACACCTCATTTTAAAGTATTATTCATACTTGCATCTTTAAAATATGATAATACATAGACATGTATAGCTGTTGAATAGGGAAGACATTACTAAATATCCTAAGACAGTCAGTATATAACATAAAAAGGGGCTTTGATCCTACCTTTATTTTTGCTCCCCAAACTACTGTTTCCACAACTACCTAAGGAGGAAGCAGGACAAAAGATGGGAATAAACAGAGATGGCAATATACAAACAAACAAGAAAACAAAAGTTGGTCCTGATATCACTGCACCATAATTAAACAACGGGCTTAAACGATGAAAACATAACTTTAATAGCACGCGCATTTTGCTGCCCATCAATTCAGAAACAAAAGAGTAAGTGCTATACAGATGTTAGATGTTGTTGAACAATATATCAGGACCCAGTAACCTGTTCTCACCTTTCTTTGCAGCATAAAATCCTAGCTCTAAAGGTGATAAAGGGGAAAATGGAGCCTTTTTTTTCTCTCTATTAACCTGACGATTTTTTTTCTGATGCAAAGAAATAATTGAAGAAGTGAAACATTCAAAAAAAAGTAATTGTATCCATGTACATTTAGTGGGATGGAGGAAGAGAGAGTAACATTAAATCAAAGGCCGCGTAAAACAGGCAAAATAGCAAATATTCATAATCTCACTTGAAGATGTGGAGTGCAATTTGGCAATTATTCAGCTACATCTGCATTTCCATCACACCCTGGGATACCCTAGTGTTTACTTGCAAAAGATTTTGATTAGTGATGTATTGTTTTAAACCTCTTTGTAAGTAGTTCTCTGAGGAAAGTATGTCTTGTGTTTTTCCCCAGAGACAGATGGTTAGACAGGAATTAAAATCAATCTTTCTTACCTGTCACTGCTTCTCCACAAGGCAAGCAAGACTTCCTAGAGAGGAGGAGCAAAGATCATTAGACACTCCTAAACGAATATAGTGATTTCAGGTTCCACATGCTGGATGATAAAAGCAAAGAATGAGAGAACTTGTCCCTAAAGTTTGAAACACTTTTGCTGACAAAATTGTCACAAATCAATCAGTGCAATTAAGCTTAAGCGATCCTTACGAATGCTCCATTATGCCATCAGATTTGGGAAGAATGATTTCCCAGCCCCAAATCTGCCAAATAATATAAACCTGAACCTTTGAGTAGAACATATAAACCAGGCCTCTCAGAAATGAGATATTATGACAGATATAAAGGCTATAAAGTCAATCAAAGGCAAGCTCTTTGAAGCCTATGACTTCTGAACTAGAATTAGAAATGAACAAATATTTTAAGCTCAAGCTGTATTTGGACCTGGCAGACATTCAGTTCTGGTCCACTTCATGTTTATTTCTTTGGTAGGCCTGAAGATAGAACAAAAACTACTTTCGAACAAGAATCTTTACTGCTTGCATAGCACAGTCTTCCATTTATTAAGAAATATAGATTTTTTTAAATTAAATTTCCCATAAAAAGTAAGATTTTAAATTAAAGTTCAGTCTTCTTGCCATCACCTTTGACACTCTACATATCTCTGCTCCTCCTTTCTCATTTGATTTAGTCTCTTATCACCCTTCACCTACACCACTCCAAATGTAATTTACCATGATCAAGTGTCCACTTCTCCCAAAGCTATTTCCACATTGTTCCTGACATTCTTCTTTCAAAGAATACATTTCCTGAGCTAGTCTGCAAGTACTACTGTCCAGACTACTAAGTTCAATTTTCTGCATTCACTCTAGAAAGTTATTGTACAAGTTGTTTGGAATCCTTCATTTCATCTATTTATCTCATTATTCCCTTTAAGTTTCATTAAGTTATGCATTGTTTTCACTGATGCACAGTTAGGCTGCTTCAACTGCAATAGTATTTTGCTAATTTCCTCAGGGAAGCAATTCCTGTTTTCATTTAATATTGTATTTTACTTTTAAAAATAACAAGAATATAGGTTGGTGTTTAAGATAAATGATTGAGTTGCTCATATTTTACAGAAACTAGTTTACTTCATCCTAATACTGAAAAGGTGTTGATAATTTAGGCAACAATTTGAAGGGGTAAGACTAGAATGGAATTACTAGGATTTATTCTAGTACTGTTCTGTGTCCACATTTCAGGAAGTCACAGGTGAGAAGTCTATACAAGAGAAAAGGAAAATACAACATGAATACGTTAGCATTTCCAGGGCTAAAATGTCAGATCTACTGTATCTGGAGGTAATAGTGCACTACTGTGATTGAAAGAGTCCCACAGATACTGCTAAATGTATGTCTGCATAACTTCCCTTCCCCCGGGGTCAGTGAGGAACCCCAATCTGAAATAACTTAATCTTCACAGGAGAATCTGAAACATCTGCAGTTGGAGTTTCTTTAAGGAACTATACAACATGAATTTTAGGTGTTTTAAGGAAGCCTGACAATCAAAACCTACGGTTTACCATTTTACTCTGAATGAAACACTGCTCATGCATTGTTTCATGAAAAATCTTTTCAAGCTGTTGCACCAAATAACTGACAGTAATTACTTTTACACCATTTTCTTTATCCCATTTTCTCACCGTAGGCATCTGTGTGCCATGCAGCTTCAAGAGGCAAGTAGAAAAAAGCTCTGCAACCTCTCTGACAATGAATATTTTTGGCAAACATGCTGCACTAACATGAAGTGGCAGGATATCAAAGACTCCCTGAGGAGTTCTGCAAACATATCTAAAGAAAGCCAAAGGAGTGATTATGAGTCCTTTTCAAGACTGCTAGACCCTTCTTCAAAAAACTGAAGTCTGAATAAAGAGTCAGTTGCTTATACTGAATGACCTTCCTGATAAGGAAAAAAAGGGGAATGAGAAATAAAAGATGCTGACGTTAAAAATAATTCTGTGATAATATTTCCATGAGTAAATAGTATTCAAATATATAGCATTTGTTAAGATCTTTAAGTATTACATATATAATATTTAAGAAATTATCCTTCATTATCCAGGCATCTATGTGATAGTGATATATAAATCAAATGAGTACCTTGATATAAAGATTTCTCCACCACAACAAATCTGAATGTTTTAAACTTCTTATAATAACACAGAATCCTTAAGCCATTATTAATCCGAATATCTCTAAGATATTCAGGTTGTCTATCCATAAATTTGATTCTGCCTTTTTTTAATGTTAAGTAGCACCTGAATTAATTTTGCTTAACTGGTGTTAATTAGCATAATATGATACACAGAAAATATTTTCATAGTAGTACTGAGCACTGTCACCTAATACTTTTTTTGATGCTTTCTACTCTAACACAGAAATAGGAAAAATGTTTCAAATTCATTTGATGTACACAGAATTTTCACAGTAATTAGTAGATATTTTCAAATCATTTATGCCTCCAGGAGAGTTTGCATCTTCACTGGTGATTGCTTGCGGGTGTTATTTCCACTTGTGCATTGCTCTTTTTTAACCTTCCATTCAGTAAACCCAATACTGAGCGTTGACAGAAACAGAGCAGAAGGCAGCACCTATACGGACACCAGAAGTGGTAGAGAATTTTCCAGGAAAACGCTTTTCACAAAAGCATGGTTTCCATGAGATCAAAAGATCTGTATGAGAGAATGTCAATTTTATTGCATACCTCTCCAAAGAATTTTGGTTTTATTAATTTCAGCAGCACTTCTTGAGCTGCTGCTATACATCAAGAGAGATGGAGCCTGGCTATGTGCTGGATGATGACTCCTCTGTTCCACTGGACAGTTGCTACACCTGAGTCATCTAAGCATCTCAAACCTGGATGCAATTTACTATTTAGGAATATCAGAATGCTTTGTTCCAATTTCAGATATTGAAAACAAAATATCTTGAGCAACCACTTTTCATAACTTGTCATTAGGTGAAAAGTTGTGTTATAAAATATTGTCTCAGTTTGAGTTTAAAACTGTGCTGAGATACTAAAAGCGAACAAAATGCTGTAGATCATGTCTAATAGTCTTAGCCACTCTGTTCATTTCCCTTCCATGTTCAGCATATCCTCCTTTCCACAAACCTTCTTCTTCTCAGAAATCCCTCCCCATTGCCAAAATCTAACCCTTTGCAGGCCTTTGATGGCTATATTTTTACCTTTCATTCCATATTATAATTCCTTTCCAACTGATACAGAACTTTTCCCAAGAAGCATAACACCTTTTCAGACCTTAAAAAAGTTACGCAGATTGTTTCCAATTTATCTGAAGAGTGCCAGTTTGCAGAAAGGCTTAATTTTAGGAATGGGAGTCGATCCAAATTCACTCACTGGAGAATTGAGAGTGCATATCTACAAGGAACATAACTTTAGGGAGAAAAATTACATCATTCGTTCCATTCTGATGCAGTTGTTAGAATTTTTCATGGAATTTCACTAGCATCCTTGAACCTGCAGCTATTTGCATGGCAGGGCTGGGAAACCCAGTCATTGTTACGTTTTAACCCTATGAGGACTGGCATCTTTTTCTGTATGAACTAAGGAAGCAACTTTCATCTACTTTTCAATGATTAAAGCTCTAATCAGACTACTGAAATATATAAATTAAGTCTACCCAGTTAGCAGGGGGTTGGGACAGTACAAAAGATTTAGGAAAAGAAAATGATTACACTACACACACACAAAAAAAATAATAAAAATAAAAATAAATAAATTTGACGGATTATTGATCTACAATGGGAAAAAAATCCACTACTTTAGCTACTGAAGAATGTGTCAACTAAATACATGCAAAAAAGAGCTCATCAGTATATTCAGAGAAGAGGAGGAAAAGAACTGCGACCATGTCATTTAGCAAGCACAAGGGCACATCCTTAACCTTTTATAATTATATGTCACTCAGTGAGATTGTACACATCCCAGCTTGTTCTTCTGTGACAGCTGTAAACATGCTTCGATGGAAATTGCTAATTTAAAAATTAGACACCAAAAATAGAATCTTAATCTGCAACTCCAGCAAGTAGGACAACATAAGGGATAGATTAATCTGAACTTTCCTAGAGCAGACAATCTGGTCTCAACAAGGGGTGTGCGACAGGCAGGTTATGGATGATGATCTTAATGAACCACTACTTCACCATGTAGTCCTAGTAAACATCCTTCATTTCTATTGTTTCAACCAATTTGAGCAAAAGCATCGAAAATTTCCACACAATCTCTCTGAGGCATTTGAGTATTCCCTCTCTTTTACTGCAATTCTACTTGTTATCTGTCCTGTAATTCAATGAAAGATACTTCTATAATTAATAATAAAAATGTAGCTTTGTATGGCACTTTGTATGGCCCTACCTCAGCAACAGAAAGAAGAAGAAGGAAAAAAAAAAAGCACTGTCCACTTGGCACCAAAGATTTAATGCTGAAAGAGATCTGTAACAAGATCATAGAAGGTCTCACCTAACCAAAAGGAACATTATCAATCAGGTACACTGCCATGCCAAAATGGCACACAGACAGCAGCTTCAGTGGGACTGCAGATGTTCTTTGTTCATTGCTCCAGCCTGTAAACAGACAGGGGATACTAGGAGAGACTGACCCCAGAGGATATGCATCCTTGGTTTTCACTTAAACATCTCCTTGTCTGATGTGGCAACACTGTATTTTGGTGCCAGTGAATATTGATTCCAGGAAAAAAACTAAGCACGCATCCCCTTTTGGTAAAGCTAAGAACATGCTCTCATAGTAAGCAACCATTAGCATATAAACTATATTACTTTTATTATTAAATTAATTAACCTTGAATGTATGGTCAGTAAAAGTAAACATTTCCTTTATGTTATTATTAACATAGATATAACAGTGTGTGTGCATGTACATATAAAACAGTGGAGGCTATTTCAAAGTGATGACTGTATTATCATATTGTTTCCCAGGTTTCTGAGGAAGCATGAAGAACAAGAGATCTCATTTTACCTGAAAGAAAACATGGTCTTCCCCCTCATCTGGGGATGAATAATTCTTTCTTAGTCATCTGCAATTTCATATTGTTTCTTCTCTATAGCATGATAAGTCCACACAGAAGTTATTCTTTGTGATATCTGAGGGAAAGGTATTTCTGAGATACACAAAAAATTGATTCACAAGATATACATACAACACGTGACAACATCTAGTTTCTGTATATCCTGAGCCACAAACAATGACTACTTCAGACATCCTAAAAAGGGATGGAACCCCATCCACTTTTATTCCTCTAGCATAGCTAAACAGCCATATAAATGTTAGAAAAGAGTTAATTGCAACCCAATACATTGCCTTTTTCTTCTGTTCTCTCTGCAAGTTTAGCCTAAATTCAGTATGTTTCTACTGTAAGCTATGTTTACTGAAATAAAGCTACATTCGACTATGGGCAACCTGTCTTTGAACATATGCTGTAGGCAGCAATCTAGCAGAGAAATGGGCAACAAGCTGTGAGACTAAACTTTTATCATCGTCTCTATAAATCAAGATGAAAGCTATAGACTTCCTTCTGTGGACCTCACACTGCCGTCAGAAAAAACTTAAAATATTTAGACTGAAAGAACAAAATAATATAAAGAGAAGAACTGAAAAATAAAATTAGTTGAAACAATTGTCCAGTACTAAGCGCAAGTCCAGTTCCCAGGAATGAATATTTTTATTTTGTTTTTAAAAGAAATACTCAACACCGATCACTAATTAGTAAGATTAATGATGGCTGTCCCATCCAGAAGAGTCTTTTTGTTCAGCTCCATTCATGCTGTTAGCACAGACTACAACTGAGGATGAACCCTCACTAAACCAACTGAGTTAGTACAGCCAAGTGAAAGAGACCACTACATAATTTTGATCTGTGAACCAATTAAGTACTTTACAATATTTCAGACAGGCAAGTAATACCACCTGAAGTCCCTCAAATATACCAAATTACTGTATGGAACTGTTTTCTGCACTGATGGTCTTTACAATAGTAATGTATTACAAAAACACTGCTGTTTGTCCTTCCTTTGGAGGATCACAAAATTCCTCAAAACATGGTTAAGTTGCAATTCTGTTGTGATCAGGCTTGTATTTTGTAGCAGGAATATTAAGGTACAAAGACATTTAGTAAAACACCAAAAAGTAGGATCAGTCTAACCAGAACCAAAGTCACACCTGCTGAACTCTAGCTGTATGAAACACTTCTTCCCTTGCTTTCTTTAAAGAGAAAGAAAGAAAAACGGAATCAGCAGCTACTAACTTCAGCTGTCACCTGCCTTTGTGCCACAGGTTGTCGCCTCTGTGACACAGTCAACAGAAAACAACATTGCCTGTGACTAAACACGTTCAGTTTACAATCAGATTAGTTTATCCCCCCAATAAAGACGAACTGGAGTAATGGGGGTCTGCCCTGTTCTTCTTAGCCTGTCATATGGCTAGGAAGCTCTTGCAGAATGTAATGAGAAAGAGCCAGAGGTTGTTAACAACTTAAACATCTGTTTGCTCAGTGAATTCCAGTTAAATTGTACTACAGGTTGCAGAATGTCAAGAATACACTTCCTGAATTTATAATATTTGCATTACTGTGATACAAAAAATACACAGAAATTCATCTCAGTCACATAAAAAAAATTCTGCATTGAGATTAAAATAAAAAAAAAAAACTCCCCCCCCTCCCCTTTCTTGCAGAAACTACTCACTTCTTCACTTAAAGGAAACAAGCCTATGCAAAGCTCAAAGCTACCTTTTTCAGAGTTATTACATTCATCAGTAACACTGTAGTCTGTTGCTAAGCATGATGAAGAGCATGGTGCAGGAGGAAAATGTGGCACAAATCAGATCCAGCAGTTATCTTTCAGGAAGCGCCTTCTGAGGTCGCTCCTGCATTGCTTCTCCCCAGCCAGTCTGGCTGGATCAGAGTTCCAGACACACGGCTGACAGCCCACTTCTGCCCTCCTGCACTGGATCCATGTTTATCCACTTGCCCGCTTCGCAGGATTAAGAAAATTTTCCTGTAAAAGGTGGGTTGACTAAAGCTCAACAGACTTTACTGCCTTCCTGCTATCATCAAAGATAGAGCTGAAAAACATTGGTTTATTTTTCACTAACTTCTCCCAAATTGGAATATGGTAGCTACAGTCAAGTACCACTACTCCAACAGCAAAATTTCGGTGCCAGATAGGCACACAGATGGGAGGCAGAGACCCAAAGATTTTGACAGACTTGGGTCTTTTCCTTTTATCTCTCAGCACAGGTTGTCTTTAACTGGACCGCAGTCACAGTATTCTCTAAACACATTAGACACATACCCACATACCCACACAAGGGACTAACCACATCTGGATAGATTCAGCAATTTAAGTAAGTGTGTGGCCTACTGTTTAACCTACACCTTTCTGTGATGGCATCATTCTTCTGTTGTTATCAGAAAGATAACAGAACCAGTTTTATATTAAGCATTAGCACCAACTACACTTAAAGATACGGTTTACACTTGCTTTCCCCTCCCCCCGACCTTTTTTAACGATTTAATACTTAGGACAGAATAATCCTCTGAAATATACACAGATTTCATCTCTAATATTCAGTTCTTCCCCTGTGTGCAAAAGTCCCATTGATCTCACTGTGTGATCCACTCATAAAGGGAGAACTGCATATTAAAGTTGAGCTTTGCTGTGCACATCTCAGAAGGAAATTTTGTCCTTAAGACAAAACTATGATCAAAACTCTAATTTAGGCCAAAAGGAAACAGGCACGTGGATAAGTACTGTACTAGCACAAGCAAAGTCAGCAGTAAGACACCCCATGTGAGTGATACCCAAGTGCCTTGAAATGACCTTTACAAGGCTACAAAACCAAAACCGTGTAGAGATAGAGTGCAATTACAAAAGGTATTCTTGCACACCAAATTATGGTGTTCACAGCAATCAACAAGTGGTAAGAAAAAGCACTCTAATAGTTTTGCCCTTCATTCTTTGTCTACTAGATGTCATGTCTTCTACTGTCTCTCTAGGATCCTACATATTCCAGCCTTTCGTTTAATCCTCTGTTGTGGGAATAATGAACAATGAAAAATCAATAGTAATTTTCATGCTTTATAGCATCATTACATATTGTCTTATAATAGCATCAAATACAAAAAAACTGAAGTATCTTTATGACTTACATTCTTCTTAATGTGGCTCTGAAAGAACCTACATTTCACAGACCTCCTACATGCTTCTTTGGTCTTTGAATCAGAGCTTTCCCATTTCAAAGCTATTTATTATAACCATTTCAGACTAATGGGTAATACACTAAAGAGCTTAATTTTGAAGTATCCATGTTGCATCAGTGCTTACTGATTCCCTCAGACAAAGTCTAATGAAGAAGGAACATTTTTGCGTCTGTTTTTGTTACAGATTAAACATGAATAAACACATGTGACATCAACTAGAGAAGGTCAGCCCACCTATGAACAATTTTAGAAAAAAGCAAGCATTTCCAAAGCGCTCTCTATATATTTGTTCTTAATTTAAAAAATCTGTCTTGAAATACAGTGTTTAGGTGTCATGCTAATACTAATGTGTCAGTGCGCAGTATGTTGCTGAGGCCAAGAATGCAGAAAACGCACCTTGAAAGGTGATGGGCATTTGTGAGAACAAGGATATCTAGAACCAGAAAATTTAACACTAAAGAAAATGCTGGCAGAGAGAACTTCAAACTTTTATCTCTAAACAGCCCATCTCTAAATATTTAAAATTTAGAGACAGAATGCTGTATTAGATGATGCCTGGGTGTGATCCTTCACCATGATATTTCTGTTTCTGCCATATGGTGATTGAGACCCTTCTAACAATTTAACAGGTTTTGAGATCAAGTGCAAGTGCCTGGGAATGTTCCATGACACTATTACTACAAAGACAGTCTCTACTTAACCTCAGAGAAAAACTTTAGAAGCAACTTCACAGGAAATCAAAGGATGTCAAGTGTAAGTGTGGGAGTGAGGTCGCAAAGCTCTGAAGGATGTTCTGCTATTCTTTCATCACCATGAAGCTAATATCTTTGGCAAGTACAGCTCTATCCTATCTTTGCCAGTTGACATTTAAACGATGACAAACAGCTCCCACTATTGTTTCCCAGCTGTCACTCAACTGGAAAGATCCTGCCTTTTCAAGATAGAGCAGTAAAGCACTGCTTTGGGGGGCCTTGATAAAATTCCCGTGGTGGCCCTCTTTCTGTTCAGGCCACTGACAATGGGAGATGGAACCTCGGGACTTTCTGATGGCCTTGTAGTCACAGAAGGGCTCTGAATCTGTTACTGCAGTGGAGAAGAAAAGATCTGAGGGGGGTTAGTACAGAAAGTGTGAGAATAGAGAAAGTATATAAGCAAAATCAGAAATTGTTTATTTACCTTGAATCATTCAGGCTGAAGCACTCCAAATCCTAGAACAGAGAGCTACATACAGTAAAATGTCATCATGAATCATTTTAGTGAAGAGAAGTATTTTTGGAAAGTAAATGCTAATATCTTACCTGCAGTTTTAGGAGATTATAAACCTCATCCCTTTTTGTTCTGTAGAATCCAAGGGAACAGAAATAAAACTAGGTTTAACAGTAGATAAAGTGATAATACCATCTGCTATTAGATCCGTACTCAATTTCTTTAGAGAAGGATGATGCCTACATTAGGGGCAAAGAAACACTGGCTACGCAGGTATTGCCACTCCTTCTACAAATGCACAATAATTACATAGCACAATTACAGCAACAGTAGGCAAACACATTGCGTTACTTTATTTAAAAAACATGAATTCCTCCCCAAAGATTATTTTCCTTCTAGACTTCCAATTTTATGTTTCTCTCGTCTGACATAGCATTCATAGAGCAACTGGAGAAACAGATCTGGTAAAATTTCCATTTAAAATATCATCAGATGCATGTTCCTGCTAAAATTTCAGTGTTTTTAGGAATACTTAGGCAGGCAAGTATTTTTCTTGAAGGAAAATCATAGCTGGAGGCTCTTAAGACTTTTGAAATGTATGATTTATGAAATGAGGAGTCCCAGATGGCAGAAAAGAATATAACAGGACAGGGAAAAATTTCAGATTGAACAACAGATATAAAGCCTGAAAACCATCCAAATTCCCATATTCAATACTTCGGTATATGAATCTGGATTCTAGATTGAACTCTTGAATCCACATTCGTCTGCTTTGGCCCTTACCATGATATTTTAGTTTTGCTTGTGATCACATTAAAAATGTAATTTTTAATATTTTCCAACTTGGACAAGAAACATTCTTAAAATTATGTAATGCCTTACATTTCATATTACTTTGGTGAAATCAAGTTACTCTGGTGGATACTGATGAAAGCCATGGGCCACACAGAGCTAGTTTCAGCAATAACATAAAACATTTTTTCTTTACCCTTTGTCTCTATCATGTGCAGTTATGCATATCTGCACCAACATCCACCGAAAAATTGTTCTTCCTGTTCTAGCCATGACTCTCTCACCCCAACTGAAATGCACATCATCACATACGCATTCTTTCACAAGAATTTCTGCTACAGAAGGCAGTGTTTTGGTTGCCGCTGTAATTCTGAATAATTCTACCATATGTTGTTAACTACCCATAGGAGATATGCTAAGTTACTAGATAGGGAGTTCTTCTTGGTCTGACTTTTTATTCTGGCTTCTATCACAGCTTTTTGAGTTACAATCCATCTGGTAGACGAAGGGTATGGTCCATTCATGCCATCACAACCTCATCAGAGACCTCCATCACCTGGCCCGTGATGAAGACAGTATGGTAGAACTATACTGTAAAAATCACTTCCAACAAGTCTACCTGCCACAGTTTCAGCACTCTGCCTCCATGTGGACTCGGTCCCTGACAGCCTGTATGTTAGTGTTGTCCTGGTGGGAAGAAGTCAGCCACTCTTTCCAATATGCCTGGTGTAATCTGTCCTTTCCTCAGACAACTCAGAAACTGAATTTAACTCTCTCACTGTTTTAATGGCATTTGAAACTTTATGTTGGCAGCCAATATATACAGTAAGGAGTGGTTACTATGTTTATAAAATGTATATCCAGTATACGCAAAAGCACAGGAAGACGACAGCAGCCTCTCCACCCGAACAACGTGCTGCAAGTGACAAAATCTCTCTTTAAAAATTAACCTCCTCTCCCCGCAAAACCAAGCAGAAAACTCAGACCAGCAACAAATCCTTAAAAAACATATGTAGAGTCCACATGAATAATCCACTGTGTACTGCAAAAAAGAACCCAGGAAAGCAAATAACAACAATCCTTTCAATTACATCAAAGAGGAAAGGCATTTTTTAAATAATGAAAAAATACATATGTTAACCTTCCTCCCTTCAGACAGTGAAAGAAAGGCTGTTCCAATAGGTAATATGACTAAAAACGCTGTAGGTAGCAGATCTCTCGAGGAGCAGACATGGTAAGGAGGCTACCAGCAAATAGGAGAGGTTAGCATGGTAAATAATATCCACAGCACAGCACATATGACAGTTGGGAGACAGCAGGCACTGCTGCTATGTCCCATTCACAGCCCACTCCGCACGGCACAAAGCTCAGCCCAGAATATCTCACACTGCTGAAAAGCAGCCAATGCGCCTGCACTGTGGCCATGCCCTGGGTTAATTCTCCTTTAGCAACCGATCAGCAAAAAATAAGGATGAAAGTAATGGACACAACTATCATCCACCCTAGTGGATACCACACCAACTTGCAGTTCTCCTTTTCCTTGTCTGCCCTGTATTTCAGAAGAGTTAAGCAACATGTTTAAGCATGTGAGTAATTTCATTCACTCTTAGCAGACTGGTAAAATGTGCAAAAGAGCTTTTAAATACAAACATGTGCCTCCCCACAAATGACCAAATCATGGGCCGTGGAGAATAGTTTTGACAGTATGCTGTTTTACTTTTCTCTTCATGCACAGCTTCCCACGAAAACACACTGCGGTTATTATATGTTATCTCAGAAAAAAGCCAACTTATCTGCAGCCAATCCCATGCGGGTTATTTTATTATATTCATATTTATGCATTTTAAAACTACACGCAGTGCATAGGTTAGGCTCAGTAATGTCTTGGCTGCAGAGTAACAACAGCAGGACCCTCACTGGGACTCTAATTGCTAGCAGAACTCCTCAGCTACTCTTTTATATATGTAATGCATGTATACTTTCTTGGTTAAATGCTGTCTTGCCTTTTGATCCCACTCCTGCTGATGTTGCTGAGTGATAACGATCTGCCTGTCTGGCCTATTGATATACATATAAAAATGAATAGTACAGTTAGAGACAGTTGGGGACTCTTATTTACTCTGACCTAAATTAATAGAACAAGGAAAACTGCAATGTGACTAAAAGGCAAGAAATTTAAAGCCAATTTTTAAAATGGCCTGTCATTAACCTTTCAAGCCTTAAGATCTATTGAGACAAACAGACTGATAATATTTAAAATAACCACTAAGCATACAAACTACCTAGAAATAATAGCCCTTCCAGTTTTACCAGTTAGGGTGCTACTACGAAGTTTTTATGGGTTAGCATGACTATCTCCCCGCCCTGTATAAGGGCGAATACTTTTATATTGTCTTATACCACTGCTACAGGAAACCCACTACATGGGCCATTATTTTTCTGCAATTATTTCTCTCTATTCCTTCCTACTCGGACCCTTACTAAATGCTGAATAGCTAACTGGAAGTTAGATAAAATGCTAGATTTGAGCAGCTGTAGAAAATAAAATAAGAGACGGTCTCTGAGACACGTAAGTTAGGCAGAAGGATCAGAAAGGATGAGTCAGGAAAAAGTGGCAGAAAGGTCTCTTTCACTAACCTTTTTTTATGCATTTTATTACATTCTGTACAGCTCTACATCTATCTAACTCTTCACAGCACAGTATTATTTCTGCAAGCACAAACTTCCTAATAAAATCAGTTTTGCACATGTAAAATCTATACTGGTATGAATGACAAGGGAGATTGTACAAGGATACGGGAGAAATCAATGCTAACCTGGAGAATTTGATGCTAGCAAAAGGACAGAGGTCCTTATGTAAGAACAACTTTATGAATCCCAAGCAAGCAAATAACAGATAGCAGTTCGGTTACTTCAGTTTTACTATTAGAACTACTGGAAAATAGAAAGGCTAAGATTTTCCACCAAGACATCCTGATTCGTGCACAAGTCAATGAAAACAGAGGAATTATTTAAAATGCATGTAATCACATCACTTTAAGTGCAATATTCCATTGGTTTAAAGTTTGATGGTATTATCTACAAAGATTGTTATTATTACAACAAATTATTCTTTTCAGTGAGACTGCAGACAGAAAAGTGATACTGTAGAAGTATAATATTACATTTAATCAGACTTCTCAGTAATAATAGTTCCATTATATTAGCATTTGAACAGCTTTTCAATGAATCAACAGGCAGTGTGTCTTCATCTTTTATTTCTAATCAGCTAATAAATCTACAAGATGCCAAAACCATGCCGAAATGTTGGCATGCACTCTCATTCATCATAATTTGACTTCAGTAATGTGCAGTCCACTTTATGACTTCTGTGCACAATATCTACAGGAAATAAAAGTACATTTTTACAATTACCTTTGTGTAATTGGTCCATCAAACTGTCACCGCAGTATTTTGTTTATTGACTGAACATTGTAGGTTAGAGACTCTTGCAGAATAAATCATAGTGGATGCATAAGAAATGAAAGCACGCTGGCATGTCAGGATTTCTTGAGAGCAGAAATGGGGGAAAGAAAGGGGGAAAAGGCATACCTCCTAAAGCCTAGAACAAAAAACACAGGAAAAGCATACAAGCAGTTTAAAATCTAAAAACCTGTGCTACTGGGCAAAGTAAAGAAAAAGGCAGGTTTAAGGCTTTGTTTGACAAATGGGAAGTGGAGTTAGGACAACATCAAGGACACAGAATGGGGAACAATACCTTGGGGCGCCAGAAAAAAATTTGCTTAGGAACCTAAGACAAAGTCTATCAAGTCACACCAAATATTCCTCCAGCCTAGTACCCTGTTTATGACAGTGAGGAGTACCTAGAGGAATATAACAAAAAGACAAGCATGTAATGATACCTCCCCACAACACTCCCCTCTTCTAACAATCCGTAGCTCTAGTACTCTGGAAGTCAGAGAGTCCTCCTTATTTCATAACTCTTGATGGGTTTTTCTTCCATGAATATGTCCAGTCGCATTTTAACCTGTCCAGACTTTAAATATCCACAGCAATCTGTGGCACAAAGTTATTCTGGAAGGAGTTAAGCAAGAGCTTAATTGCACATTTTGAAGTATCTCCTTTTGTTTCGAATTTCCCACCTATTGGTTTAATTTAGTTCTGTATTGGAAAAGATGGAAAACAAGCATTCCAAATTCACCTTCTCTGTGCCTCTCACAATTGAACAGATCTCTATTATATCCCTCTAACATCATCTCTTTTCCAGGTTGAATACTCTTATTCAGTGTTCCACATACAGAATCTAGCCCAGGTTTGATTGTCCCTGACGAAGTTCTTGAGAAAACTGGCATGCTTTTAACATGCACACACACACGCACGCACACACACTACTGCACAGCATCCTTGGAGTAGTACTATCTGTGTCAGAGGAGTATCTCTTAAAACTAGACACGAGCTACTTTGTCAGATGACTTAGATACGGATAGCGGTATAGTCACAACAGCCGAGATGGAACAAACAGAAATGTGGTCGCAGCAGCCTGGACTAACTTCCCAAGAGGTTTCCAGAACGTAATGCAGGATTTCCAGTCCAGGCTGAATGCCATGCCACTGCTATTACAAACTGTGTAATAGATAAATCCTACCAGCTAAGCACAGGAAAACCGACATATCAGAAGCGTTAAGCTGCATGGCTGTGTGAACGGTACTTTAAAAATGAAATATAAACTATACTGGAGAGCAGCTTGCTAATGATCCCACAGCTGCATTTCCAAAAGATGCCTGCCCGACAGAATCTCTCAGGGATTTGCACAGTGCTTTCTCTAGCGTTAGGATCCCAGTTAGGCACAGGCACTTAGCTGTTCAGGCCAAGGCAATTCTGGCTATGTGGAGAAAGCAGGCATTTCATAAATGTTTATTTTCAAAATCTAGGCTGTTAGCAATACTAAACTTTTAAGGAGTTAGCGGATTTTAAACTGCAATTTCAGATTCAAGTATCTGAATCCTGCTTGCATGTTGTGAAAAGCCTTATGCTCTCGTTTCTAGTCATTGTTCTGCAGTTCTCTACCAGTCTGACCTGATAGTTCAAATCATATGAAGAAGATAGATCTATTTGAAAGGATGATTGAAATCAGTCTTTTAAATAGACCCATCTTCCTCATAGGAACTGAACTAAAAACAAATGAAAGTTTGATGGGGAGCTGCGTAGTCAATTACTTATACTTGTTTTTCTGAAAGGGTGAGATAACTAAAAACTGCAATTTATTTTGCTTAGAAAGAACAGCAGAAAAATGCAGAAACTGCAATACAGACTTCCTAATACCAGAGTCGAGACATGTAGTTACACTTTGCTTACCTCATCTGCATTGTTTTCATTTACTTAATTTCAATTAGATTGCAAATTATACAGGGATTAAGGTGTTTCTACTGTGTGACCCATTCAATTTTGCAGTCAATTGATTTCTACTTATTTATTAAGCGTCTGGACATTAGTTGCCTTTGCAGTGAGATTTACAGTTTAAGTCTCCAACATGGAAAAATGCTCAAAAATTGTGACTTTCATGAACATAAGCTGCAGAAAAGGAGTTCGATGAACATTTATCACAAGTAAACCATCTTCTATCACAACTTAAGTCACCAATGGCATGATGAGACACAGAAAGCAAATGCTGTGGTAGGACAGGCCAACAGAAACACCATCTGCAGAACACAAAGTCATTCTTTATGCCACCTAGGTCCTCAGCTGAACATGTGTCTTCAGTTTCAGCACTTTTCCCTAAGGAAAAATTGATGGGAAAAGACTAATGAGGCAGAGTATAGAAAAAATTGGTGCAAATCTTAACAGGGTTAAAAAAAAAAGAAAAAGAAAAAGATGGATCAGAGTTGTTCAGGCTAAAGAACAGAAGATGAGAGGGAGGGGAGACAGCATGGAAATGGTAACAGTCTTCAAAAAATAGTATGCTGCTGCATACAATGATTTTTTCATGTCTGTGATCAATACAATAGCAACAGGATTAAATTGAGACAAAGAAGATCTGGGTTAGACAAAGAAAAACATTCAAACAGTATTGAAGTACTGAACAAGTTAACTGGGGTATTTTAGTCTCTGTCATCAGAGATCTTTAGAAGAACTTAGACAAGCATCTGTCAGAAATGACAGAGTTACAGTTCATCTAGCTTTTCGACAGGGACAGAAAAGATGACCTTTTGAGTTTCTTTCTAATCATGTGAAAATCTATATAACATTAATCTTCTCTGTCATAGTAAAAATCTCCTGAAAACACTTAGGGAGATTTCTTTCTTAAGTGAAGGGATTTAAAAAAGGGACCTAGAAAGACTAACATTTTAAACATCAGATTTAGTGAAAACAGAGTTAGGACACCCTGCTGGGAAGCCAGTCATGTTAAGATGTTATTGGCACAGATGTCATAAGTTAATAGGGTGACACTGAGACAGATGCAATCATTAATCAGTCACTTCCTCTTTGTATGTAATCACTTCAGCAGGCCAAATTTCTTCTGACTCTTCACTACAGCCATAGCAAAGATTAGAAGCTGATAATTGCATTAGGATAACTAATAAGGCAGTTGAGAGGGATTCTGGATATTCTGATTGTATTTTTAGAGCTTTCAGAGGAATGACAACATATGGCAGCTGACATTGGTGTCTCGGAAGCAGCATGTATTTATTTAGCAGATGCGTAAAGGAAAAAAGTGTTTGAAGATCTACCATCAGGCTTAGTGCTTTGCTGAAAGAGAAATATAATTAAAGGAAGGGCAGCTACACTATTACTTAAGAGCAATTACCTTGTTGAAACCTTTCCATAAAAATCACACCTGAGTCTCACAGAGAAAGCCAGATCAGCTTTCACTTCAACCACTTGCATGTTGCTTAAAAGAACGATTGCACTTGACCTCTATTATGCACACAAAAGGAAGGAAAACATCCTCTCTTATGCCTCTGCAATTGTATTTCCTCCAAGAAGCTTGGTAACAGCAACTGCAGAGCAAAATGACCATAATGAGTATTTAGCACAGGACATGCTATCTATAGTAAGTCCAGTATGAGGAAGCATGAGGGAATACTACTGACACTAAGTTAACCAATATAAGTAGAACTAGCCAGATCTCCCAAAAAAGTGTAGTACAAAGCTGAACATAAACATTTTCTCCAAGTGGATATTCTTCTATTTTGTATAGAGTTCAAACATGTTCTTTTACCCATTTCCCCCCATCTCTTCAACTCAAAGAACTGGTATGTCAACCTTTGCAAAAAGCCTACCAGGAAGAAACCTGCTGGCAGCTGAGAGAGCTGCTTTTTAAGTTAACATTTCTGCTTGCCAATCATGTTTTATGTTAACTCAATTTGCATTGCTCTTGTTTAGCCTTGCTGTTTAGGGGGTTGTTCTAACTCGCTTTGTGGATTGAGTGGGTATGTTTGCCACACAGTATTCCAAGAGAAATTGCTCCGGATTAGTATTCCAGTCCAGAGCTTCAGTTATATTTGTTTTCTTCCTTACTGGATTTGCAAAGCAGAGAAATAGCGACCCTCCACTGTTTCCATCATGTTTACCTTCTCTTCACTGTTTGTTCTGGATTTAGGTTTCTTTCTTTTGAAGCTTTTGTTGTACTTTTAAGACCCTGGGCACAGTTACTTAACAGAGCAGCAGTCAAACGGGGCACAGACATCAGTGTGCACATAATGAATGAAGGATATGTACGTTTGTGCTTCATCCTAAAAACACTGATGTAAGTAAGAATACATTCAGCTAAGCAGTCAGTAGTCAGTACTTCACAGGATCAAAATCTGGGAGGACAGATGATTCCACCGCATTTGTAAGTGCGCTAAAAGCGATCTGGATGAATTATGAGAATTTCACTCACGAAATACAAGAATGCAGTAATACTACTGCTAAGTGATTATCGATGAAGAAGAAAAAAAAAGCAAAGTGATTTCAAAGAAAGGTCTTTGAGAAGAGTACTGAAAGAAAGAGAATAATTAAAAGTAGTCAAGTAGCTACCATATGACAAGCAACAGAGAAGAAAGAAAAAAAGAGTGTGAAGAAGAATCTGAAGTAAAAATATTCAAGAAGTGTTTTTTGTCACCTTCTCCCTCAGGTCTTGTTCTGTTGTGTATATCTAAGTCACACTTCCCAACTAGGAAATCACCCTTTGGATGCAGACCAGAAAGTACAATGAGTGGAACAGAAATAGTCAGGAAGAAGAAAGAAAACACTGGAAAACACAGTGGCTTTGCATAACGCATATGCACAGTCAGCAATCTGGTCAACAATTATCACATTGATTTTTAAACCAAAAGGTTAAAAGAAAAAAAAAAAGAAATAATTTATCCTACTCACAGACAGGTTACATATAAAAGATTCAAAAACACTATTATTGCAGTTCTGACTTTGACTAACCAGAAATAATAAAAGAACTTCAATGAATTTTTTTCATTATAAACAGAATATGATACATAGCAATGGATCCACCTTTCCAGTAATGCTGACAATACTTGCCGCACAGTGATCGAGGCTCTTCGGGCCGTAAGTAAGGCACGTTATCCAGGCTGGATTCCCAAGCTTCTCTGAGCAGCTAATCCACATTGCCTCTCAAAACAACACTGGCCACACAGGAGAAGAGGCACAGGGGTCATATGCCAAGCCAAAATAAACTTTCACGGTTTTATCCTCTAGAAAGCTTCTCTAACTCTTAAGCCCTGAAACAGAGGCAAGTGCATCGGCCTACTGAAGTAAATGCAAATATTCTCCTATTTGTTGAGAGGCAAGCACTTTGCTCCAACTCCTTGCCGACCACAGCCAAATAATTTTGTGCAAGACTGACGTCTTGGAAACTAACTGCAACTTTGTGCCATCTAATGCCCACCAGTTTGTGCACTGAATAGATGCTATTCTTGGACGAACGCTAAGATTGCCTCTGCATTGTAACTGAAGGTTTAATTACTGCATGAGAACACATGATTGAGTCACCTCTAATCCTGTGAGCTTGGGTATGAGTAGCTGAGAAAATGCAGCAGCAAAGACTTCACCAGAAAGCAGTATAGAAGCTGCTGGCAGTGATTAATGAAGCTTGTGTCAATATGCAGGTGTGGTACAGCAACTACATGCAGGTCATCTGTCCAGAAATCAGAGGTATGACTAGAACACGAGCAAGCATATTAAACTCAGCTTTCATCTAGTGAGCGTATGTACCAACAACAGTAAGACTGGAGACAAGTGCTTCAGCTAGAGCTGAAACCTATGTGGCTCCAACCATCTATACTAAAGCTTTGATCACACTAGCAGTGCAATGGAGACATTATGGCTTCACCTGTTCTTTGAAAATGGTTTTCCAGAGTGCTCAGAACAGACAGGCTATTGCTATTGCTTATTTCTTTGCTATCTAACATTTAAATAAAAATAAATTTACTTGTTGTATATAAGTTTTATGCACCTTCATAAGAACAGCGCAGCCTGCAAGGAAGGAAGGAAGGATAATTCCTTACCATATGGTCCCACAAATAGAAGAAACAGAGCCTGATGAAAACAAACAGTTAAAAGACTGGTGGAGACTTCTAAGCACTTCGGAAGTCATGAAGAATCTGCATCAGAAATTTACCACATGCCATTCAGTCCTAAGGTCTTGTTCTAGCAAGATAACTATTGACTATATGTTCTGAAGATATTTTTAAGTTAAAATAATACATGATATGAATTTTTAGCATTTTGCAATTTCCCGGTAGTTTTATTAGCTTTGTTCATGCTGTTATATATGTATGGTTTTGCTATTAATACTATCCTGCCTGTCATTATGTGTGATTTTGTTTGCAACATGTTTTCTTACAACACATTGCACTATATAATTGAAATATGCTCTAAAAGGAGAACAACTGGAATAGAAAATGACTTCTTCTCACTTTCTACTCTCATAATATATATTCATAAAACTGCACAAATATAACTCACTTCATGGAGCTCCAAGGCTACTGGTAGCCTCCCATTAGGAAAAAAAGAACAAAATCAGAGGAATGTTCCAAAGAACCTAAGAGACTGTAGTTAAAGAAAAATGAATGTATTAAGCATACACTCAGCAAAGGGAACAAATGGAATATTCTGAATCCTGAATAAATGATATATCTAATACATGGGGAAAAAAAACAGCACATCATTCTATTTTGTTAAAATGAACATTCAACAAACAAGGGTGGTTTGATAAATATTAATATTCAATTTCATTTCACATACTAAAATAAAAAAAACACTCCAAGACAGCAATAATAGTTTAAAGTGTATTTACTCTGTAATAACAAAATATTCCCTCAGACAGAGAAATCTGAAATATATGATTGTATAATGCTTTTAAATAAAAGGATAAATTAAAAAAGTAAATAGCTGCTAATTTATTTCTGATTTTTCTATGGAAGTGATTAATATATCTTTTTAGAACTTAGACATTTGTAAATATGATCTCAAGTTGAAAAACAAAGAAATACTTTTTACTCCTGTGATTATAAATTCCTATGCTGTGGGTGATAAAAGGACTTTTCCATCCACCTTGTAGTTCCATCACTTTTACCTGGAAAGTCCCTTGTTAAAAGGATAATTTTCCATCTGTGGATTCTGCCTCTCATTTCTTGAAAAAAGTTTAGAGGAGAACTCAGAATGATAAGTTTTAAGTGAATCTTGCTTGCAACACTGGATAATTCATTTTTCTATGACTCCAGTCTTCATACTCTGCGACTGAAAGGAAGCAGCAAAGAGCTGCAAATACTATTTTTCAAAGTAAAGATGTGTGTAAATGCCAATTGTTGACCCTTTTGGCCTCCTACCCACCAACCCACGTTTTTTCTCACAGCCATTATTTGATTTGCTGATGTCGACACGAGCCTGTCTGACAAACCTACAAGTCATCTTGCAGCTTTCAGCCATGTAAAGCTATCGTGTTCTTCAGGAAAGACTGCAGAATACACAGATGGGCTTAAGCTCTACAGCCAGGTAAATGATCTAGCACTTAACAGTTTTATTTTTCTTGTTTAACACAAATGATCCCTGACTAGTGTAGCATGAATAACCTTCATTCAGGATACTTTAAAACATACTGTAATAAAGTACGCATCCTACTGCAATGATTACAATGTCATCTATTCAATTTCTGCATGAACAGGCTAACCTCTAAGTTATTACAATATTGCTTGCAATTGTTATTTTTTTAAACTATGAAAACCCGACTGATCATGGATAAACACTGTGTAAAGACTGCAGTGCAGAAGGTCGGTTAGGATGAAACCTGCCATCAACAATATTTTTATCATTTTAATATGACCATATTAGTATATGATCTAGTTCTCCATGGGAGACGTCTATTTTTCCATTAACTAACCTTTTTTTGTTTTATATTGACTCGTTTACAGTTTAAATTGCAAATGTAGGTTTAATGTATAACATTATACAATCACTATGAAAACTTACCACAAACTGAAAAATTCAATGCTTCATTCAAAAACTATTAAAATGGGATACCATACAGTACTGGAATGGTTTTCTCCTTCTGGAAGACATTCTATCAAATGTTCTTTGCTAAGGGCCCATTTTAATACTTTCCTTGTCATCTAAAGAAGGGAACTGAGAAACCAAGGAGTTTGCCAAAGTCTAAAGTCTATATAGAGCAGAGACTTCAGCCAACTCTCTCAGCACATTCTAATGTCTATTTACACAAATTATCCTTCTCTTACTTCATTCTACCTTCATCCTCTAACGCACCAATCCCATTCACTAAATGTCCAAGAGTAACACGATGCCCTGCTCTGCAACCTTTTAAAGGTTGAATACCCAATAGCAGTGCATTTTTTCACTGTTCATGTTCAGAGTATTCTGTGATGTGCAAACATTCATCGAAGTGGGAAGAAGGGCTTGACGAATGCAGTCTCTTACCTCTTACCAATGTACAGACTAATGAAAATCAATCTCCAAAGCACAAATAACAATAATTAAAAATGCTCAAAACTAAAGAATATCAAACTGCAGAGAATAATATTCAATACTGTTTCAGAATAAATAATATTTCCCTACTCCAATTATCCTTGGACATTCAGTGCCAATTTTAAAATAGGCCTGCATGACTTGGCTTTGTATAAGTAACTATCACTATGTGTACATAACTCAAAAGTTTAGGCCATACACGCTTTCAGGTATCTTATACTATGTGAGGACGAACATACTTGGACAGATGTACAATAATATATACACAATTCTACTGATCTGGGACACACATTGTATACATCAAAACTGTGTATTTATCACAAAATCTGCCATTAGTATGTACCCCAAGGAACGCTTAGATTATTTAATACTTGGTAACTTCTGGTTCTCTTATTAAACTCCCAGGATGGCATCTCTGAAAACTGCACCTTGCGTAATAATGCTATGACAACACTCTCACTTCAGTATTGATGTATTAAACACACAAAACTTTTTCTGACAAAAATACTTTGGGGAATGATCACATTATCATCATTTCTATACTAGCATTTTCACAACTGATGCAGAATGTTGCAAAAACTGCTGGTAACTCTCACGCAAGCCTGTGCTTATGATGAGCTTGCCTGGAGAGACACCCTCGCTCTGAACCTTCACAAACGCTGACGAGGACACCGGGCAGCGAGGGCCACTCGAGAGGCAGGGAATTCCCAACCTGCAGGAAGGTTTTGCTGGTAGTGACATGACAGCACATTATGTCTAAGTCACTAGGATCCATATAGACAAAGCAGAGATTAAAAGGCTTAAGGCAACGGAAGCATCACCTTGATGAGAAAATGAAACAGATGCTCTGTAAGGAGGGGCTGGATCCTTATCATGTTAAGCTCAATCTTGTGAGTCCAGGCAGAGGAATGAATGGTGGAGGTGAATGAGGATTGGTAGAAACAAAGATGACAAAAGAAAATAGAATATGGTTATATAAAGGAGAATTGGTCAAGATATTCTTTAGAGAACTAAAAATCAAAAGCAAATTTACAGAAAGTAGTAAGAATGATGCAGAGAAGGCTGAAACAGTCAATGTCTTATTTATTCATTTTCCTCTTTCTCCCTCTCTCTCACACATACACACACACAAACATACGCTTCATTATAACCAGAAACTGAATTCAAATCACTTTAACAAGAAGATTAAAATACAGATCATATAGGAAAAGAACAGGTTAAAGAACATTCAGAGCAGTGAGAAGCATTTGAAGTCAGACGGTGCTGATGAAATTCACCCCAGAATGCTCAGACTATCTGAAACAATGTCTGAGCCACGAGCAACTACCTTCAACAACTAATGGAGGAAAAGGGAGGTCCCAGAGGGACTGGAGATTGGAGAAGGTCAAACACTGTACCCTCCCCACCTCCGAAGTAGAAAGAAGAGAATTATAAATCACTTAGCTGAACTTCGATTGCTGCACAGATTCTGGAAAAAAATGATTAAACAATCAATTTATAATCACCTACAGGATAATAAAGTGATGAAAACAGCCAACATAAATTTGTCAAGAACAACCCATGCCAAACCAGTCTAATTTCCTTCTTTTATAGGTAACTAGTCTAACTGATAAGACACAGTAGATGTAATACAGCCTTGCTTTAATAAAGTTTTAGATACTGCTAAACATGGCATCTCCAGAGGCAAGCTTGGCAAATATGACCTGGATAAAAAAAACCTTGAGGTAAATCTATAATTAATTGAAAAGATGCTTTGAAGCAGCAATTATCAATATTTTGCTTTTGAACTTGGGAAAGCATTTCAGATGGGGATCCACAGGGGTCCACTCAGACCTAGCTCTATGCAATACCTCAATTATCCCCCAGTGGGGCAGTAAGGAGGAAAACAGCAAGTGAAAGAGGCAGGCATTGCACGCAAGCATTCTGGATCTTTCTGATCCAGAATGATCTTTACCAATTGGAAACAAAATCAAAAAAATCTGTAGGATGAAATCTGGTAAAGACAGATTCAAAATATTGCATGTGGGAAGAAGTCACGAAGCACATGGATATGAAATAAAGAATAAGGGGCCAGACAGCAAAGCTGAAGGACAGAATGGAGGGTCTAGAACATAGATGATATTTTAAAAACAGGCAAACGCATTCTTGGGGGTACTAGCAGGGCTGTAAAATACAGAAGACAATTATTCTTGACACTGAGTTCTGAGACCCAAAAATAGATGCTGTCAAATTACCAAGTCTCTACAGGAGAAAAACAACAAAGTTTTAGAACATGACATGTAAAGAAAGGCTGAAGGAACTTGATCTGTTTTATTTAGAAAACAAAGCATTAAGAAGATTTATGAAAGACTTATGATACAAAAATCTTTTGCAAAATGACAGTCATCCTATTCAGGTCAGAAAAGAACAAAAGATAGTATCAGTTGGATCAAAGATTTACTTTAGACATTAGGAAAAGCCTTCCAATTAAAAGGGGCACTAAGCATTCAGACACCTACAGAAAGGCTGTAGGCACCATTTTCATTTGTTGTTGCTATAAATGCACTAGACAAACAGCTATTTGCGGTGCAAAGGAATGCTTACGACTATTTTCTACAGACCTCCTAGCCTTACATTTCTACAGTTAATGGACTACCTTGGTAGAACTGAGTTGACTGACAAGCTTCTGAGAAAGCTTAAAAACAAAAACAAAAAAAAATTGCTCAAGGAAAACAGATCTCACCCATTTTAGTGAAAGTCACTAAACTGTATCTCATAAATTGGATATTCAACTCTGAATGTTATGGAAACTGATTAGAGGTGTCATGTAATGCTGTCAAATACTGATAGATATGTTGTATGTATTTACTGATTTTACTTTATTCAGAGAAAACATTTTTTCCAATAGTGAATTGTTACTACAGATAAGGCTACTTATTTGCAAGAACAACCGAGTTTACATTGTTCACTGGGGTTCAAACCTTGCATTTGAAGGTTGATTACAATCAAGAAAAATGTAAGAACTTAGTAGTTTTGGCAAAACACTTCTAAAAACAGATCTTTCAGATGGAAAAGCTGAGCCCCTTTGACATTCAGGACAAGAATTTAATGAACTGTAAACCATCACATATGGTGACAGCATCCCTGCTGTAGGAAGAAAGGGACAGAAAAATAAATGGAAGAAAACCACCTTTTCCTCAGTCATTTTATCAAATAACTCTAATTAAAAATCTGAGTACAACAAGAGTGCCAGCCTCAGAAAGAAGGATTTTCACCTAGTCGAGACACTTGATCATTTACACCTGTTTTATGATCAAGAAACAAACATATCTAGAGATTGTTTTGTACAAACGACTTCGTATCTGTTTTCTAACACTAATGAGTCGGATCAGGCACGGCCTCAGGAGTGAGATTTTCAGGCCTATGGAGAAGATGTTCAGAACGTAGCTCATATAGTAAACCCATCTGTCTCTCTAATACAACTGGGCTGGCTGACTTACTGGTGGTGCTCCACAAATCACACTGCTTGCTTATCTTTATTTATTTATTTTTTACACATGTTGGAATTTTATCGGCTGTTCTATTAATACCTTTTGCTTATGAAGTGAGTTAGTGTTTTTTCTAAATATAAACAAAAATATCAAGTAGTAAATATCAAGTTCAAGTAGCATGCAAAGTAGAATATTGGGCATGAGAACAGAAATAACCAAAAGATCTGTATAAAGGTTTTCTTGGCTTCTGAAGTAAATAACTTCTGCTCCACAGAACTGACCTTACATTTATAACTGACACTTTTTTTTTTCCTATATTGCATTCTATCAACAGAAATTTCTAGGGCTTACGACACATTTTCAAACACAAAAGCAGTTAAACTTAGATTTTGCAGTCAAAAACTGCTCCAGTGTTGTTATTACCGGACAATATGCTGACCAATTTTTGTGGTGCTGTTACATCCTGTTGATAAAGCGGAATGTATTGATATGAAAACAAAAAAACCCAAAATGTTGTTGCTTTTTCAGCTAATAGACTAGCAGGCACACAACAAACAAGTAACATAATGAACATACTATGTGGTGGTCCTATTTATTGATAATTATCTCTTACATAACTGAGTAAGCTTATGTTCCTGAAGGTGTAGGGATGCCCTAGAGGAATAAAAGCAAGAATTAACACTCTAGTGCACATGCTAATTAGGATTTAATTAGGGAATTTAAAAAATGCAGAGTGCATGTTTTCAGCAAGTGCATAATTACCAACTTATTGCTTGTAGGGTTTTTTCATATTTTTCATTGTAAATAACTAATTATATTTGTCATTTTAGGTAAAATTCAAGAAATTCAAATTCTATTTCAGCTTTCAGGAAGTAATATTTTTCCTCTGGCACATTTCCATCCATTGTAATTCTTTAACATTTAATCCCAATTTATAATATTTTGCCTATATTATTAATTCAGCATGGAAGATATTAAATTGCTTTTCTTCATGCTTTTACAGTGGAACACAGGATGTTCCCTACAAATTACACCATTAACACTTTCCTTCAGCCTCTGCTATTATTCTGAACAACAGTTATGAGCTATGGGTCAATATAACCAGTTCCCACAAAATAAAAAATAAGGTGGAGACCTTTCTATAGTTATTTTCTTCCAGGGAGAGAGTATCATGAAAATTACAAGTTATATTTCAATGTAGCAGTACTCCCTGCTCCCCTTTTTCCTGCTCCCACCTTTATTAACTGGGTTTCTCACTTCATTCCGAGACGGATGGAATTCTGACATCAATAATTTGCAAATTTTGGTCCTGACCTAAAACTGCGTGAAGTTAATGGGAATTCTTCCAATCTCTTCAATGCTTTTTGAATCACTTCTCGTGGGATTTGTTATGTATGTTCACCAGAAAATCCCCACAAATGAGAAATAAACAGGCACTAAAGGCAATTTTTAAGACCACTCTTACTGGGCTTTGAAATGAACTTCTGACTAGGGATTTTCTAATGAATGGGAATTAACAAGATGATTAAAACCTTATGAAAATTCAATTTGCATCAGTATTTTAATACTTTCAGAACAGACTCTCTAAACATAAGGTAATCTTGTCAAATACCTTTACTCCTTAATTACGAAAACTAATTGCTGTTCTTCACTGTTTTCTTTTCGAAATCAAAACTGTTTCAATGAGCTTCCTTTGCTGTTTCTTGATTCTTATTTCTACAGCCATAGTCCTCAAGAAACCCTTTGACTAGGAACAGCATATAATTTGTGTCAGTGTATGACCATGACAGTACCAGCCCCCTGAGACTTCTCTCTTCTCCACTTTAATCCTTGGACATCTTTAATACACACTAATCAAACTCTAACATGCTTAACATAAGAGTGTTACTGCACTCTTTCATTCTCTTAGAATATGACCGTACAAAGAGAAAGGAAGTAAAATAGTTGACTTTGTAAGAAGTTCTTGGGTAGAACAGCAGTGAAAGCATTGACAGCTGAAGCCTGTCAGACCTAACCTTTTTAGAAAGCCATGACAGGATTGTATACAGAACAGAAAACACAAAAGAAACAACAGTGTAATTTTTTTTTTTGCGTTAGCAGTAGTGACAATTTCTGGAATGGTGATATATCAACTTGTGAGTTTGGGGATTTGAATATCCACATTTGCTTTCTTTGTTTCCAACTGCTGCATTTTTATCAACTTGCTGAAGGTGTGAAAGAATGAAAATGAAATGAAAACCAAGGAAAAAAAAAAAAAGATCCTGCAATAAGACGGAGTCCTGATACTATGTTTAGCTGCACGAGTGATTTTTCCTGCTGTTATTTAAGCATGCAATTTGAGTTCTGCTTCACTGAAGTCACCAGGGTATTGCTGCAAAAAAGAGAGATAACGACCCTTTGAACACACAAACATTCAACACAATTGGGTTAGGCAGAAAAAAAACAATATCCAGGATGTTAAGTGAGAGATGTTGTTCATGCGCATTCGTGTCATTTAACTTCAGATGCAAATATTTTACCTTAAAAAAAAAAAAATTCTGAATTCTTCCCACAAAAAATTGTTGAACCACTTTAAAATGCTTTAGAGTTGTATTTTATTTCCTTTAATACAAGTACGAAAGTGTATTGTGAATGATCAAAGTAGTAAAGATTCCAGAAAAATTAGGAAGAAAGATTTCAGACATTTAATCATCTCTGGTATCAAATTAAAAAAAAAAAATCAGTGCTTCTAAAGATCATGCCCCATCTAACAAACTGGTTAAGTATATTCTTAAACACAAGCACATGATTGTCTCAATGAAGTTAGTTTTTTGAACGATAAAAAGCACATAAGTGACTTTATTGTACTGCATCTATGTTGTTAGAATACAGAACAACAACAACAAAAATAACCCAGACTTCATTCTTTGCTTTCATTCAGCATACAGGTTCACCCACACTCAGACTAGATTGTAACATAATACCAGGCAATAGCTAATAAATTTGTGCTTTCAGTACATCAATCAACTGCCTTTGATATCACAATATTTAAATGATCAATCACAGCATGAAACACTTCAGCTACATCTTTGTAAAGATTACAAATTAAATTCTTTAAAAACATTATTTTTATAACCCATCTTGTTTGAAACATTTTTTCTTTTCAGTAGCTGTACTGAATTTCAAGACATCATATTGGATTATGTCAAAAACAGCAGAAAGGCAAAGCTTTTATTAAAATACAGTTGCATGAAAGATTTTAGACTGAATGAAATTTAGCAGATATTTTGTAGATAATTACTAGGTCACTTCAAAGAAGTATTTGCTTTTTGACTGCTTGCCATGTGTATAATAAAACAGGCATTTTCCTAATAGAACTGTTTAAAGGAAGCTCTTGGGTAGATTTTATCTTGTAAAAATTAAGTTTATCCTAATCAACTGAAGTACTACATAAATCTTTCCAAGACATAACTTTTTACAGAAATACTGAAAACATTTGAAAGCATCAGACCACAAATTTAAACTGGCAATAATCCCTTCTCTGCTCTTTATCTTTTTTCTCCACAAGATTTCAGTAACATCAAAATCCAGCATATCACTGGAGGTAAATGTATTCCTGTTGCGTAATTTTAGGTGTCCCTCTACATGTCCAATGAAATAAATGGAGATAAACAATTCCAGAAAATAAGTATGGTCTGAAACACTTTCTGGAGAAACTCATCTCTGCCTAGTAGCTACTACAGGGAGCCTAGCAAGACCAGGTTTACATCTAATTTGTAGACTGCAGGAGAAGGATACCACTCCTTGTCAGGACCAGAGGTACCATCTCTCCACCTCCAAGGAAGCAAGTCAAGCATTTTGGCAGCGAGAGAACGGAAGTGCATTTCTGCCAGATCCCCAGTCGGAATGACCAAGAGACCCTCAATAAAACTTATTTTACTGACAGATCTCTAACTAGCACTGGAACCTACGTTGTCAAATAACATGCTGGTTGCTATCACAGCCCAAACAGGAATTGCAGCCCAACCCAAGCAATTCTGCCTCAAGAGGCAACTCTAACAGACAGAATCCAACAGAAAACACTCATGTTGTGGCACAGCTTCACAAGCACAAAACCTGTAGAGTTTTGTAGAACCAAGTACGGGCATATCTCTACCAGAAAATCATCAACATTCACCAATACTTACTTTAGAGAAATTAAATAACACTACCACAACTTTGGTGTTTTTGTGCACAGTTATGTCTTGGACCATTTCTGTAGTGTTTCAGCTGCATAAGGGAAGACTGCAGATTTCAGTATGGCATAGAGATATTCAAGTTGTTATAAATACACTTTTTTGGGTAGCGGAAGTTTTCTACCTACAGAGACGACAACAACACCCCATTTTCTCTGTGGAGGTTAATAAAATAAGACACATTTGGCTTAACAAGGCTGCTTCCACTATCCAAGTCACCTCCCTTAGGTGTCTCTATGTTACATCATAAACCATAATCTGCCTTGTGTAACAGCACCAAGTAGTAGGACTAACTGCTATGAACACCATGAGCTCTGGCAATTTCTGTTTGCGTTTTCTTTGTCCTTTGTCCTGAAACTTTATCCTACAGCATATTTAACACAAATTAATCCCTAACCTACTCACTTCAGTCTATTGTATTATTTGAAGTTCTGCAAATATAATAGTCACGATGACTGATTTCACAGTATTTGAACAAGGGATTCAATAGAATTCAAGGTTTTATACATCTCGAATTAGATTTTGGCTTTGCAAAACTAACTTCTTGATTAAAAAAAAAAAAGGAAAGCTGTAGGGAATTTTCCAGAAGGGATGTTTTACTGCTAAGCTTTTTCTTGATATGAATAGTATAAAAAACAGTTGAATCTGAACAGAAAAGATGCAAAGTTCCTGATTCAGAACCCATTAAAAACATTAAGCACTGTTCCACTGACTTCAGGTGGAGTGTGTGGCCCATTCCAAGACTGTAAAGGGATGGCAGAAACAAGCACTGAAACATATGAGATAGGAGCTAGTGGATTGGCAGGAAGAGCTCAACTTCTGCAGAAGAATGAGCAACAGCTGGGATCAGAATAGAAAGGGTTTTTCTTTTCTTTTCTTTTTTCTTTTTTTTTTTTTTTTCCAAACAGCTGGTCAAATCAACTGGTCCAAATCCAGCATATCTGTCTACTGCAGTAGATTACAGATAATGCTATATTATATATACATGTATAAAGCAATTCACTGTTAGTAAAAACTGTTCTTTCTCTCTTATCTTCCCCATCCAATCTTCTCAATATAAGCTAAATAAACACCTGGTTACACTCCTGCCACATTTTTAAACAGGGAATTTTACTTAAACCTAGCTGCTAATATTCAGATGTTTTTCTTAAACCAAATATGTAAAACTTCTAACTAAAGAGTCTGAATTCTTATAGTGTTTCCATTAAATAGATCCATTCTATTTAGTATCATTAAAAGGATGAAATACAAGGTACAGCATTTAAGAATTACAGCGTTTGTAATAGCAGAAAGATGCAATATTTATGCTGTTTCTCATACCTTATTGACTATACTACCATTCTAACAGGACACATAATGACATTGCTGAAGAAAATTCTACAAGAGTCAATGAGTAATTTTTCTTTTTATTCTACCTCTCAGCTGTCTCTAATTATTTTGCTGTTTTCCAGCATTACTTGTCACTTTACTTCCAGTCCAGCTATTTACTGCATTGGATCTGTAGATTTGTATTTAGATGGAAAAATCTCACAGAGATACTCCCTCATACACAGCCACAGCCCTGCACATCCAGACCTTGCTTGCTTCACAGCATGCTCCGTGGAATCCAAAGCTACACTATTCCTACAGCTGAAGACCACTGGACCAAGAGGAAAAAGGAGTCTGCATACGGACTGAAGTCCAACAGAAGTTACTCGGAAAAGATGAAAAATTGTTCACATCTTATCGCAGAAGCCCCCCAAAGCCTTTAGGGGTGGCATGTTTCCAGGGCAGTTTACTGCTATCAAAATTCTGTTCTGTTCTATTCCATCAGCATAGGAGCTTATAAGAACAAGCTGGGGAACCATCTCTGAGACTTAAGTCTTCACCTGAATAGCTTTTGTTTCCAGTGCTGCACCAAGGGAAGAGGCCAGATGATCTGTCATGACTAAATACACTTAGATAAGGGAAAATCTGAGATGCTATTCACAAACAGAGCCTAGTGAATGGCTTCTGCTCCAATTCACCTATCCTAGTTTTTGTGCAGAAGGAGAAATATCAGTTACTATTTTATTCAAGTGCCTCAGATTTAAACAGCAAAGATGCAAGTCCCACTAAAGAAATGGCAACGCCCTTATTCATAGTGCATCCTAATGAGAACTCACATATCAACTTCCAATAATTTATTTTACTAGGGCTTCTAAATCAATCTTTTTCCTCATCACTGCTTCCTCCATTTCTTCTTCCTTCCTGATTTGGCAATTAAGTCATAATGCTGGACTTGGGATATCAACTTCCTGGCTTTCCAAAACATAAAGCTCATTGAATGGATCATTCCCCACTTAAGAAGCAACAATACATAACGTGGCTTTGGCCAAAGGTAGAGAGAACAGCACATGCTCCCCTCCATAGGCTTTTTATGCATTATTATAATGTAGTCAGTAATTATAGTGATGGACAACTAACAACTAACCTCCTAAGCAGGATTTCAGTTTGCCTGCAGATTCAAAGAGAAGAGGTTGTCAATACTGTTGGGAGATAACAGATGAAAAAAAACCCAAGTTCTGTGCCTTACCACCAGATATGTAGCAGAGAACTGTATGAAAAATGTTCTGGTTCTCATTTGGTTGAAATTCTCAGGAATTTGCTTATGATTAGTCAACAGTGTCGCATACACACAACCTGTCTTATAGCTACAACATGTCATTATTTAGTATGCATTAAACAAATGCACTTCATTATCATAATTAACTCTTTTGGTGTACATTAAACACAAGAAGTACATTGTGACAACCAATCTGGTGTAAAATGCCATGTCTTGGTACTTCAGCTAACAGTACATTTTTGCTTTAACTTACTTATAGCTACTTTATCATTGAAAGTTCAATGTTTAATCTCATTAGAACCATCCAATTATCTTTTTTAAAAGCAGCAACAACCACAAAAAAATCAAAACTAAATCCCCAATATCGCTGTTAATGACTTGTAGTTTAACTCTCTTCCATACTTGTATTATTTCAGGGATTTTGGAAAAAGACTTTTTCAACTAAAATTTAGGAAATATGATGTTTCTTACTGTGATTACAATTATTAGTAGTTTTCTAGAAGTTAAACTAAAAAAGACAGTTTCATTTGATTTCATGCAGTGTCATCATTCATGAGTGGCTGACCACACAACACCAGTACTGACTGATGAATAACATAAGTGAACAGGGTAAAAGCTTTCAGGATCTTGAAGTTAAAGCATGTAATAATTCAGTACTATTAATAATGAACAACAGTAAAAGTAACAAATATCAATTGTTAGTGCTATAAACCAACTTGTTCCTAAATCATGTATTATTTTAAAGAGCTAAATATACATGAAATATCATGTCTCTAAGAAGTCAGTGATGCTTTTACAGCAACAGAGTATCTGGAACTTTAATTCTTTATTCTTTAGTTCTACCTCTTTCAGTTAATTTTCTGAGTTTCCTAAAACATACCGGCTTTCCTTCTAAGAGACTCTAACTTTCTTAGAGGCTTTAAGGGTATATTTGTAATGTACTATTTAATCACTATGATAGGATATCACACAGGTTGTTAATCCTCATTTGTGAAAAGCAGTGCTGCTCACTCTTGCTCCCTTCCTTCTGACTAGCTACCATTGCAAACTCATCCGATAAAAGCTTTATACTGTGCCTAACCACCAGGTACACTTTCTATGTAATTAGAATCAAAACAATAATGCTTTTAACTGCTGTGATAGTCTCTCCAAAGATCTGATATAATCTAAAAGTGAAAACACGAAATCTGCCAAGATGCAGCAAATTTTATTCTGTGCAGACATTTCTCAAAGGACTCATGCTGCTCACAGCTGTACCAGAGGTAAGTGGCATGCAGAGAAATTCAGGGAAGGGCAACAATTCTGCAAACACTGCCAGACCTCATGATTTGAGAAAGTATTTGAGCTTTCACTGTAAGAACAGAAGATCAGGAATCATACTAGCTGGAAGCTTTTCATACATACACTTGCATGCAATGAGGCAATTACCTTTGGAGCTCATTCTGACCAGAAATTTCATGTATTTGCCAGAAAAAATAATGATGTGCGTAACAGAGTTTATGGTGAAGATTAGCCACTGCACAGCTGATTTGTACTGAAGAGAATGCGTTTAAGATGATAAGCAATTATCTTTGATTTAAGCTTGACTAGACTACAGTTTACTTCAGGACAAGCTATCTTCTGATTTTTCCCAATATGGGATACTTCAAGGCCCTTATGACATATCAGGTTGGGGTGGTATAACTCAGCTTTTACGGAGAGCTGAAATCTCTTGCTCCCACATGATCTTATTTTCAGCTTCTATTTACTGTAAATATGGTATTCAGGACTTTAGATCTTTACTGCAGTTCAAATTCATATTCTTTCTACCTGTTTGAAATACCATTAATATACATCTTGCAAATATATTCAGCCCATAACGTATACATCATGAAAATACCATTTTGTTAAGTCTGAAGTTTAGACATGCTTTTGAAGACCAGCTGTCTTGCTCATCATCACACGTAACACACATTGCTTACTCCACTCACAGTGAACTACAGGGTCTTACATAGGCTTCTGTAAGCACTCACACTGCCAGTACTCTGAGCTGGCTGGAAGCTAGGTAGCACCTTTAGCATGAAGCTGAACCTGTCTCAGAAGCAGCTGACAGCCTTCCTAAAGAGCTACACTCAAAGTACTTCATATACACAGACCTGACAAAGAGCTTTGAATGAAGGAAGCCATTTTCTGGGAAAAACATGTATCTCAATAGCTCTGCAATAACAAGAAATGAAGCAACATATTCCTGAATGTCTTTTACTCTTTGTCTGTCTGTTTCACAAACATCTGCTAGCACTGGTGAAACATTCCCTCACTTCAGGAGTCTCTTTATATTAAGCTTGAATGTGGAAGAACTCTTTTTCCTTGGGCACATTTTTGCACGTAGGATAATGTACAATATTTTATATATAATATATAAAATGTTATAACATATCTCTGAAAAAGTATGTACTCTTTCCCCTCACCGCGCATCTTTTCATCATCTTTGAAGACATTTAGTGAGCAACCAAGTTGAAAGCGTTTTCCCACTGGCATACTAACTTAGCTTTATAAGAGTGGAGGCATATATCTTGCAGTTCAAACAGGTTTATATCCCTATGAACTTACTTATTCTTTCAAAGTGAATGATACTAAAGATTCTGTAAAAGAAAAAAAAGGTGAGGTGCAGCTGACAAGCTATTCGGTTAAGAGAAAGGTGAAAGATTCAAAAGACTCATAAAAAATAAAAAGACTTTGTGGGCTTCTAATGGCATTTCTTCTGGTACTCTGGGGAGGAAAAAAAGGCCACTGCAAGGTGATGTAAAGGGTGTATGCATGGGGATTTCTATTGAAGGAGAGAGGAGAAAAGACAAGCAAATCTTGCATGGAGATCTCAGAAACCCACTGTGCTGCTGTGTGTGAACAAAATAGAAGATGGAGAAGAATTTTGGTGAACGTTGGAAAAGTTTAAGAATTGACTGAGGCACACAAAATTCTGCAAATAAAGACCACCACAGGAATGAGACTATAATGCAGCTTCTTACTCTATTCAAAACTGAAATCTACAGACTGGGTGATTCTTGACTGAAAATGTTACAGTCCAGCTGGTGTTCCAGTGTTTGAATGTGGCCATCAAGCATCCTTTCATCTTCACTTCTGTCTTTTCCTGGCAAAGATAAGAAACAGGGAAGTCTGAACAGTGAATACCAGCTAGCACCCATAAATGTGTTGGCACTATGCTGGCCATAAGAAGCTGCTATTGCTGTTGCCACAGAAGAAGAGGGGATGAGCCTGCAAGCATACATACTATGGTCCAGCACAGGATCAGCAGAAGCTAGTATTGCATCCAAAATTCAAAAACTTGGGTTCAAACCTCCACACCTGCTGGAATTCTATCACGCTAGCCAAAAGACATGAAATATTTCCTCCAGGTATACTTCTTGACCACAGTTCCACGACCAATAACTGCTCTGTTGAAGCACATGGTAGAAGCATATACCGACATACTACAGATAGCATTCTGTAGACTAATTCAGACAGGTTTATACTGTCTGCAAGAATTTGTTGAACTGGGGGGTAGAGGAGCAGGGGGATAATAAACTGGATCACAACTCCAGCCATGTAAGAACACATAAAATAATATCATACTATCACTTTGACTTGCATCACTTTCTTCCTTTACCTTTGCAGCGGAAGTAAGAGCCTGTCCATCTGCCGGTGAATCGTATTAACTGTCAGACGGACAAAGAGCTCCAGCAAAGGTTCCCATTCAAAGCTCTCCGAAGTCAATGGTAGAGACCAAATTTTACTCTGATAACTTTGGGCAAATTTAACCAAAAAAAATTAGTTTATCAAAAATTTACTGCTGGGCTCTGAGTTCTCCTTAATGCTACCACCCATGAAATCTATTCATTTATTCCTTCCACATTCTTCAGCAGTTTTCAGAATTTTGTGATTTAAAAGGGATAACTCATTTCAGAAGTTAGTAATATCTCAAATCTGTTCGTTTTTAGTTGCATTCATATCTAATTGAACTGTACTTGTAAGATTTAGCTTCCACTTCTTATGAAATTATATGCAAGTTTAAACATGGATCTACTGCAGATAAAGACCTATTCAATTTGCAAATTAAGTAAAAATAAACACAGTTTTCTTTAACACTGTAAAACTGAAAACAAACAGATCATGGGAAGCATCACTCATCTCCTTTTAACTGACACATTCACACCTTTTCTGATAGCATCTTTTGGCTAGAGAGTGCTTTCTTCAAGGTTGAGTTAACAATGCACTAGAGCTTATGTTTACATAGTGATAGTTGTATCCTGGAAACTGAAAAAGACAATTTCTTGAGTTATTCAAGAATATAACTTAAAATCTAGTGTCTTTTCCTTCTTTTTTTTTTTTTTTTTTTTTTAAGCCTAGTGCTGCTTCTGATTCTAAAACAATGGTATTTGGAGAAGTTCCTGGATATTCCATTGAATTAACCTTGGTGTAAGTTTGGCAGAACTGGTCTGAAAAAAGACCTACCTATATGCAGTCAGGGAAGAAAATATCAAAATTCTACTGGTTTCAGTAGCAACCAAAATAAGCTTATCCTGCAATAGTCTGTATTTTATTCAAATCCATTTCAAATTCAGGGACAATCTTCCTGTTTGACATCTGAGCATTCCCCAACAAAAAAGACTCAGTCCACGACTAGAGCTTCTAAGAACAACAACTATAATCATAAACATATACGTTACATATTTCTATATAAAAAGTTAGGAGACAAAAGTGAGAACAGTCATTATTTACAGGGTTTTTTCACTAAGCTTTGCTTCTGAGGATAGAGAATGACCATTTAGCAAATTGTCAAATTAACAAATTATTTTTCTGCAAATTTTATTAGAAATATTTTAGCAAAACTATCCACACGCACAGTTCTATATTTTCAAGTACAGAAATTATTCTTTTTTCCCCACCAGCAAATATTATTTTGTGGCTACCTATAAACAATAGCTGCAAGGATTTCCTGCTTAGCCTCTTCAGACAAAGTTTAGTTATTTTCAGCACAACTTGAGATCTTTGGTTTATAACCTCACAACCCAAAGGGTAGCATCGTCTTCCTAGTGAATATTACAGAAAAAAGCTGAAATCATTACCATCTTATAAATGGTGAAGTTGTACAAACTTACATTAGACAGAGCAAAAACACTTTTTGTCCCCAAGCTGTGTCATAGTAGCAGTGTTACAGAAAGATGTACTTGCAAAAAAGAAATATGCAAGAATTTCTTAGCTGAAGTTCCTTTCACTTGTTTTCCTTTTGGACCTGCAAGCGCCATCACAGGGAACACGGGCAAAACACAGACCACCAGTCGGGACACGCACAGCTCTCAGTAAGCAGCCTGCCTGGCGTGTATGGATTGGCACCGCAATGCGAAGAACTCACTGAATTTTCAGGTAGGATTCCATTAAATCATGCACATTTCTCGCAACGCCTAGCCAGCAAAAAAAACATGCCATCATCTTTGTCTGCTCAACACATTGTTATGGTTACTTTTAGTTATTTAAAATAAGATTAATGCAGTACTCACTTTAGTTTATTCTTTACTCATTAGCAGTTTATTCAACTTTAATGTAGCCTAAATCAACAATTACAGGATCTCTGTTGTTGTTTGCTTTTAGCACTTTAGGCGCTATCAGAATTTACTGTTCGCATTAGGAGAAAACCTCAAAGGTGGCTTGGATAATTTTTCCTCTGGAAATGTACATTTACAATTAAAATTAATTGGAATGATTAAACACCAACACTTTGCCTCAATTATCTGAGCACTCACATTAAAAAAGAGAAACAGTAAAATATTTATTTGCAAGAATTAGAGCACATTACTTTTGGCCTTAGTGAAGTCTAAAACGCTCATTAAAGGTCTGAACAAGCTTTGGAACACCCAATTTCCCATTAAAGCTAAAATATTGACCACAGCACACATTTCTCCTCCTGAGCTCACTTACAAGTCTAAATCAATTCCTCCATTGTTTGAGGCTTTGAAGCAGATGGCTCTTCAGAAATAGCAGGATACAAAGAAACTATGAGCAACAATCCCTCAAATGAAATGCATACTTCCTTCTTTCGCCCTTTCTCAATTCATAACCTTTTTTTTTTTTTTTTTAAGAGGAAAAGAAAAGAGCAGAAAAATCTCCAAAACATCCCTTGCCAGTTCAAGTTCTATGCAGCACACAGAGGTTTGATACCTCACTGCTTTGTAAAAGACATATTTTTTACATGAGGGCCCAATGCTGTAAAATTCAGTGACATTTCTCAGGTACTTGTGTAAGTATTCTGCATGACATATCTGAAACACATGAAACTTCATATTGTTGCTGTTTTTATACATGTTGTTTGTTAGCAAAATTCATAGGTTGGTTCTAACTCTCTGTATTTTGATGTGCTACAGCTAAAAGGTCACAAAATATTCATGAAAGTCCCCGAGGAATTAAAAGTGGCCATCCTCCATTTTCAGCAGGATTAATGGAAGCTCTGGACTGTGAATTGTCAATCTGTGCAAAAACTAACCAGAAAACCCAGCAATATATAACAGCATGCTTTGGGGTTCGTGTGTGTCATGGGACCTCTCTAGATGGTCCATTTGTACCTTTTGGAGACGTAACCAAATTCCGAGTCCGTCCAGGGTATAAAGAGTTCAAAACTATATTACAATTTTAGATACTTCACAGTTTCACATTTGTAGAACCAAACAATGCTTTGAAATTTCCATGCGTCTCCTGCCTCTAAAGTTGAATCCAGTTGGCTGATACTAACACAGTTTTTCTTTTGGTTATATTAATACCCCAATGTTCACATTAACTCTGTTTTCACCTGAATCAGTGTTAAAAATACACTACTCCAGGGAAGGAAAATTAAGCAAATATTGACAAACTTTCCAACTTAAGTCAATTTCTTAATTTGAATTGCGCTTTTTTTTCCTGCACAAAGGTGATATAGAATATAATTAATCTATGGAATTTTCAAGAAGCAAATTAAAGCAAGAAATGTCTCTGCCTTTTAATTCTGGTAATATTCTACTTAAGTGTAGTGAACTAACATAAATTCAGACTTTTTCACAACAAAACACCATGTTACACTGGCCAAAAAAAAGCAGCTAATCTAAATACATATACATGGGCCTACTGATTTCATATCTCCTGTTGAATGCAAGGTATTTTCTCTATTGTATTACAGTCAAAGTAAGGAAAAAAATTTTTTTTCCACTACAGTAATTAGATTTGTATGGCACATATCAAACAACACCACCAGTATTACCTTGAAGATTCAAATAATCAAGCCTGATCTGTTAAAAAAAAAAAAAAAAGGAAAATAAAGAAAGAAAGATGCTGTAGAATTAATTGGAAAAAAAAATGCAACAAACTTCCTTAAAGCTACTTAGTCATCATAAGAGAAAAGTATAATTAGCATATAAAAGTCATATACTTATCTAAGCATGCATCAACCTGGCAGTCAGCCCGTTAACAGTTTCATCCTCTTGGTTGACGGACTTGGGAAACATTATGTATTATTAATATGGCTGGCTAATTCCTAAGTAGGAAATCATTAGCCGTTCTAACAGCTGTAGATTTTGATGGATTTGCAGCTAACCTGACCAGAAAAAAATTTAGTAGGTGACCTCCTGCATGGGATTTTCCATCTGTCCATTATCAGTTAATGCCACTAACTCTGTCCTAAGAATTAAAAATGGAAACAATGTGTTTATGTTCTGACCTTATTTCATAGGTGCACTACATCTTCTTCCTTCTTCCATGGACTTCCTGACAGAGGATCATTTTAGTATTTCCTCATTCACAAAGATTTTTCTTAATTAAAAAAAGAAACCCCACAAACAAGTTGTTTCCTGGCTTACTGGAATTCATTCAGCTAAGTCTGAATGTGTACCCCAACAGAAAGTATATATTGAATTATATACGTACAGTCTATTTGTTAAATGTAAGGCTTATCAGTTGCATTAGTGGGACCCAAGTTCAGATGAAAAGACAAGACAGTTTTATCGAATATTCAATGAAGCCCACAGTAAACAAATGCATTTCACATAAGGTGATACAAGGTTACAAGAAGACAGATAAACTGACATGAAATGTGAAGAAGTTGCTCATGACCTTGTTCACTAACAAATACCATATATATATCATTGCCTTTCCAGTGAGATAGAATACTGGGTTAAACAGTATTTAGTTTTTTTTCCTTTTCGTGACTTAGGTTCATAAAAGCCATATGACTCTGGCACAGTCTTGAATTGGATTCGTTCATATTAAGTCAGCATACAAATTCAACATAGGTAGTAGCTTCTTTTGAGAAAATGGTATAATATAAGAGTAACAAGGCAGTATTTGCAAAAGAAAGACTGCAAACATTTACAGAGTTCAGTTTTTCCTGTGCTGAAAAGACAGCAGAACTTTAAGGAAAAGAAGAGGTAGCAACTTAAAAAAAAATCTCAAACTCATCTTATGTAAGAAATGGAAGGTCTTCACATCTCCAGTATCAGTAAGGCTCAGGTTACGCTTTGCTGTATGCATGCACATATTGCTAAGGAAGGCTCTCTCAAGTATCCTTGTGCATATTTCAAAAAGATGACTTGCAGGCTTTCAAAAATTTCATTGCTCATCAACACGCTGCTGCTTCTTTATGAATTTGAGCAAAGAATAAGCCCTATGTCACATATTCTGGTTCCTAAGTACACTCAGGTGCAATTTGCCTCATTTTACTGTGTTGTTGCTTTTGTTGGCTGGTATGAAATTCTATTTTGTAATAGAATTAAGTAAGTATAGAAAAAGGTTTCAAAACTTTCACAGAAACAGGATGATTATCTTGCTTCCCAAAATAAATAAAGTATACATCAAATACACAAACAGGATATACTGGGAAGAATAATACTGATCTGGCAAAGAATAACTACCTATAAAAAGTGATTTAGTGCTTTTTGTCTCAAACTGAATATTCACTGAAATAAAATAAGCTGAATGGCAGCACGGCATTCAGCTAGGTCAAAGATCGCTTTTTGCAGATTATAGCTGGATGCCAAGTCACTGAAAGACGACACATTTCCATCACAGTGAAGAAAATTTCTCATGAGGTTTCACTTCTGAAATTAAGCAAGAAGCTCATTTGTTCTCCGTGTTTGCAAACTGTACTTTATGAACCTGTAATCCTACTCAAAGTAGCAAAGGAAAGGTCTCTTACTTGCTTATACTTTCTTTTTGGCATACACAGAATTACCTTTTCTGTGAGCACAAAAGTGGTCATTTAAGGTTAAACTCAAAGACCCTATACAAGTATATATTGTATACAAACACATATGTCCTGTAGACATTTGGATTTTCTGAGAATGATGAGAAAATGTTAAATGTTTGGAAAAAAGGTACAACAATTGTCCATTAAGGGACAAAGTAATCCAACACAAATTTCTCAGTGTTTTGTTGACTGATGGTTTTGAGATATTTCCAGGCTATTTAACAATTTTGCTTCTAAGTTACTACTGCAGTTTAATTCTTACTTCAGGACAGTCTGGATTTCATAAGTCACAGTGTTTGTCAGCCACCATTGTCCCTAATCTTTGGCACTTGTTGATTTGGTCAGTAGCTTAGCTGAACACAAGAGAACTGCAGTTAAATGACTGTGTTCACTTCTAGAGTTTTGCTCTCTTTTCTGTAAAATGAAGACAACAGATATGGATACCGGATTCACATGGGGCTCTGGGCTGTAATGCATATGAAGGCCCTCCTTCCATTTCTCTTGAAATAAAATCCTTTCTTTTGTTGCAGTAGAGAGCTGTAATTTTCATCAGAAGTTGATTTTAATATCCTTTCATATTTAATTAGTTTGATGTGTTTATTTCTAAGTTCAAGCACTGTCTCCCATAGATGATTAATTATTGCTCAGTGTAGTTGCGATATGAAAAAAATTACATGTGAACAATGTTGGTTCCCCATGTGATTTTGAGACCACACACTTCTGTAACAGCTTGGGCACATTACTTGTATTTCAGACCTTCCTTTTATCTCTTGTATTAACCCAGGCAACACCTCCATACCTTAGGTATTCTAGGCCAAATGATAACCTGGCACGCATCAGTCTCAAGGAATGGTCCTGTAACAACGAAAAAGTAATAAATTACACTTTCCTTCCTTTAAGGAGATTAAGTGCTATAGCAATTGCTACTTCAGAAGGAATTTTACCTTAAGTCAAGGTATATGAACACAGAAGTCCTATGTGAAACCTTTCTTTTCAACTGTCTTTGCTGAACCATTATCAGCAAGAACAACCTGCTCTTATACACTAGTGAATACTATACATTTCAGAAAAAGAAATAATAAAAAGCCAGTCACTACATATTAACTTTCTGTCTTGAAAAAGTATTATGGAGGAGTCTGGGTAAAAACTAGAAGAAAAAAAAAAGACCTTAAAGTTGACAAGCTAAGAAGTACAGTTTTCTGCAGAAAAATCAATTGCTAGAAAGCCAAGAAAGCTGAAAAGCCAGCGACTGATGAGAGAAAGTAAAATTAGAACCTCATTGCCAGACAACAGAGTTAGCAATCAAGTTTAAGATGAAAGAGGTACCATCCAGAAATCCACTACGGCCACTGACAAGCTAACGCCTCTCTTCTTCTGAAGCTGAAGTTATAATATTGTTTCAGTTTCAAGTCCCATGACTTAACAAGAGATGTTTCAGACATAGTCAGAATAGAGACTGGTGGCTTGAGAACATCACCAACACCTTGAATGCCACTGTAAAAGTTAAGTGAATTTTCATATGCACGTAAACATAGCTTTTTAAAAGGATGACATACATACAATAAATAATACATCAGACTTGATAAATAACAAATTTGATAGAGCTTCAAGATTAAAAGAAAAAGCAGTGTTGTTGTAGTGGGTCCAAGCAAGTAACACAATAGCAACCTATTTGTCTATTTTTATTACACTTTACAAGAACTAACTATAGAGCACACCACCAAGGAATATCAGACACATGTGAAATTCCCACTCATAAATATTATCCTTTCCCTCAGATTTATGAAGGAATGTCTCCCTGTCTCTCAGATCATTGTGACAGCTTTAGGGAAGGTTACACATACTCTTGGTCTCAACACTAAACAATCTTCCGGTTACTCTGGTGGCTTCTAGCAACAAAATGCATTTATGCTCCCAAGGTCATATGCACTTGGAGGAGAAAAAAAATTGAAGAAAGCCAGCTCTGTGGGTTTTTTGCACAAATTACAACTTGTTTACAGTTCCATGAGGAGAAGTTTGTGGAAAGTCAGGCTCAATTGTTTCATTTCAGTTACTATATGCTGTTGGATTTATCACGTATAGGGAGAAAGCAAGTTTAAGCCTTTCTTACACTACAAGGAGCAAACACCTAGAGGTGGATCTGAATAATATGATCTTACCCTTCGGTTCACCTTTTCAGTTTCTGTTTGGTTCTTGCTTGTCCCTTTGCATTACAAATATATGATAGTTCCATCTCAATGTGACAGAAAGATTGCTGCTACCACTACTATTAACCACTACTGTGATAAGGTTAAAAAGCTAGAAGCAATGAAAGTGAATTGGATTGGACCCCTGCCCCTGCCCCCAGTATATAAAATGACTGAGTTACAGCTGAAAACTGGGATCAAAAAGAAGAGCAGTTGTTCCTTTCCTAGCGCTGGTTTCTGTCCTCCCCTCTGCACTCCCCCAGTAGAGCTTTCATTCTAGGCCTATCTGGAACCATTTGAAACAAGGAACATGATATGAATCAGCACCTGGAATAGAAAACACAATGGCAAAGCAAAAGATTAAAACTAGTCTGATAAAAATTACATCTGCTTTAGTATCCATTTGATTTTCACAGGCAACTGGACACCTGATCCTTCTGGAAAAAGCTAAAGTACTGGCCTCCTATTAAGGATACTCTTTTAATAAAAGATTAATTTTCTCTGTTGGATCAAATTCTGTACTTTCTCTCTGCAAACCTGATGCAATGTTGTGCTTGTAAGCTTAAAAGTGACATGAAACTCAGACCTGCTGTTTTAATTTAGTACTGCCTTTCCTCAAATCCTGAAGCCATCCTAAAGGATGTCCATCATCTGTTTTATTTGTAGCCTTGATATGCAGAAAGCAAGCCAAATTTCAACATGCATCTAGTGTTCAACCTGACTAGCTCCTCACTGCATGAACAGATCCATAAAAATATACAGGATCATTCCTGGAACATTACTACTGATTAAGAGCATTAAAGGGGTTCTACTTATAAATTAAGGAGGACATCTCCCGACACTCACATAGTTTGATAAGATGAATTGTAAATTCATATTTATTCATTCTGCAGTAAGTGAAAATTACAGTATGTTGGACCAGATAACTCCTTGGACAAACTGTAAAACTGCAAGAGTAAGTGAATCATCAACCACAAATACAGTTTTCATCCTAGATACAAAATAGTGACACAGACCTAACAATACTAAAACCAAATACACTGACTTTATCCACAGCTTTAGCACTAGTTCTATTGCCTTTATGAAAATACAGAACTTTGGTCTGATATTGCCCTGAGATTTGCATATACAAATGCCATTGATTTTGTGGAGAACTTCCTTGATAGAATTACAGAATTATGCCTGTTATCAATATTTTGAATTTTTTCCCCCCTCTTTAGAACATTACTTTTTTCCCTACTGTACTTAGGTTTTCTGCACTAACTATATTGGTTTAATAAATGCTAACTGAATGTAAAATACCCTTTCATGTATCAGCATTTCACTATCATCCTATACCTAGAGAGACCGAGAAAACTTTCAGCATTCGGGAGCAGGAGATCACGATGACTTGAGCAGAGGAGGTCAATGCAGCAGATCCAGCCAAAACAAACAAATCCCCCAAATACTCTGGGAATTTGTTTCTTTTTACCTTAAGCAAACAAGTCTAGCATAGAATAAGAAAAAGGACAATCTCATCTGATCTCTTTTTTGTTTCACACATGTTCTACAAAACAATTCTTCTATGTTTAGTATTTTATTAATTTCTTATTTTTACACAGTGATTCAGACACCCAGCTAGTCTGGTCTAAGTTTACATCAATTGTGCATCTGATTAACAGTGCTGACAACATCAGTAAAATCTGTTTAGGGTCCTAAAATTTGCATCTCTTGTCATGAGATTATATTCTGAAATTGTTTATATACAATTTTAAATAGCTGCAAGAAAACTGTTCATATGCTCAACTTCTCATAAGAGTCTGGGTACAATGCAGTGTTACTGAGGACGTCTTCCAGACCAAAGCTTGTTTGAATGACTATTTTCGCTAGTAAGCAAAATTAGGTCTCTATTAAAAATACTCTAAAAGGTATGGTTTCAATGCGAAGCCCACACAACACATCTTTATAAGTTCTTTGGGCAAGGACCCTAATTGGATACAGAATTTTTACAGCACAACAGGCCTAGTGGCTGCTCTAATGATAGCAGCCTCAGAGGTCAGTATATTGGATTAGTTCTATCAATGTCAATCCATCAGAGTTATCTACTCAGCTCATTTGCAGTTATTAGTAAAAAATTCACACAATCTCTTTTCCATTCTTCCCACAAAAGCAAGTAGTTCACTGTCTAGCACACAAAGAACACAGTTTTCTGATTTAAAAATGTTTTTCTTTGAAAAGGAGTTTATAAAAATGCATCTTCCAACCTTTTTTTTTTTTTTATTAAATCATGACAAAATGGGGAACAGATGTAGGACACTGACTGGTAGGAGAAGACGACGACAGAATAGCCCTTCATATACTTGTCACTCTAAATTACAGCCTTATGACATGTGCTCTTAAGCAGTAAGTGGCAGTGGTCATATTTTAAAGGCAAAGCATATAAATTGAAATTTCCTGCAGCTGTATATGTTCTATGCACAAAGGAGAGTTCTTATTAACATAGAAAGAAAGGGAAATTTTAATATTAGCCAATGCGCAAGACTGTGCATAAACATAAATGCAGTACATAAAGCTAGGAGACATACTAAGAATGACTATGTGGTTAAAATGTCTTTGTTAACTTACTTCATGCTGATATCACTGAAGCAAGAAGTTTGACCAAGCGTACTTAATCCTCTGCTCTTAACTGGTTCTCTTAAGCACAGTGTGACACAACCATTTAATCTTTGATCTTCCTCGAACACAAAGTCTATGGTGTTCGGGTTCATAGCAGAGCCTCTGGTGCTCTTACAGACATTTATTCACCCTGTAAGCACACTTACATTAAAAAGAGACTGAATAATACTCATAACCTACAAGTTAGACAGAGGATAGCTAAATGGTATCTTTCTAATTGAATGAATAATAAATCGCTGCATTTCATAAGATCTTGTATAAATTTCTATTTTGCAATCATGTCTGAAAATGGAACCTCTATAATATTCGTTATTCAGAGAAAGTTGGGTTGATGATCCTTTTATGCAGGTAAGGTTCTCAATATATAAAATGTGTTAAGAGACTGCAAGTGAATTCAGATACATACAGTGAAGGTTTACTTGGACAAAATGTTAACATACAATGTGCCTCATGCTTTCAGCCCAAGAGCAGATCTAACTGGTACCTTACTAGGATGCAAAGCACTGATGCTGACTCTAGCCTATGGGAAGCCACATCTCCAGTGAAGCTCATGGGCCTGTTAACTACCATTTTGCTTGCTAAGTGGGAGACACAATTAAGCCTCTTTAAGATGCAAGGCAGCTGAAATAATTGAAGTTAATGCCAAAATGCTAATAACATGGACGGCAAACAAGTAATTGAAAACAAGTGCTCATGAAAAGTGAAAAAGGAGAATTTATTTTGGACTGAGTATTAGAACAACGGCTTGGAATTTCAAAACTGCCCAACACTGTATTCTCTGCATCTGTAGACTCCAGACTTGCTAAGCTGCATGCAGTGTTAGCATTCTCTCTTTTACTGGAAAGCGTTCTAGAAAAGCTAGAAGTAAAACCCAACTGCTGAAACAAGACAGAGTAGTAATAAATCAGGAGCTGGTTATTTTATGCAGTCACCCAGGGCCCACTGAGGTTGGTAAGAAAGAGACTTCCTGCAACCTTAACACTTCTAAAACGTAGTCTCCAAAAAGCTGCCATGTTCAACGAAGCATATGCTTATATCCCATGGAAATCAACAGGACTTGAGCACAAGCTTTATTAAACTGACATGTTAGCAAGTCACAGTCCAATATTCCTTCCATTTGCCAAGTCACCACTGATTACAGAGGGCTAATGGAAGAAAACTTCGTTTTTTTTCTTTTGGATTCTTTCTTATACTGGACAATTTCCATAGTTTTCTATTATAACTAAAAGACAAATTTAATGTTTTGAATTCTCCTTTTTAAAAAGGAATGGGCAAAACCAAAGCATTTCAGCCAATTTCGATGCAATATTTTGAACACACAAGACCTTTCATGTAAATTATCAAGTGTCAAATAATAAAAAAAAGTGAAAGTGAGACTGAAACCTTGTCATTAGCCTACTCCCTGTCATATTATGATCAGCTCTCATAGCTAAAAATTATGTTTTGATTCATCAGAGGCATTGTTCTGAAGTGCTAAAGATAAATGTGTTTGAAGCTGAGGATACCAGAAAACAGAACAAAAAATGAACCCAGTAAAAGGACATCTTGGAATAGCATATGATCATGTATTATATAGCCACAAAAACTTGTATTTTGGATTTTCTGTGGATAAATACTTGAAACTGCAACACTGACTGCATTATCACTATTCAGGTATGAACAGATTGCCTCTTTGTAATGAACACAAGCTGTCTGTATAGTACTTCTACATGTAAGAGGTAACGACAGCACTGTGATCCTACACCAGGGAATTCCGCAGTTCCTGGAAGAAAAGGTTCCCAACCCAAAGACTCACTAATTTAGTATCTGACCACCAAAGGACAGGAGTCCAGGGCACCTCCTGTCAGTTCCACTTTACAAATGGATAAACGTATCAGAAACCTGCTGGTTACATGTGTTAATTCTGAGCTTGCTACCTGGACAGAAACATTTTGCTCTGCTCATTAACTATTCTAATCAACAGTGGCCCTTTAAAGCTATTCTTACACCTAGAAATAAAATGTGGTTTTCTTCTCCGCAAGAAACTGCTTAACCGACTAACCTAAATCTTTCCTCTAAAACAATTCATTACAACATAAATGGAAACATAGTGAACTCACTACCAACACAGGTGATCAGATTAAGGTTTTCAAGACACTCATTTTTAGGTTTTGTGCCAGTTTAGGGGAAACAGAGTGGGGAGGCAAAAGAAAGAGTAGATGAAATCTGCGTGAATTTTACATACAAGTTTTTTTACACATTATTTGAGCATTTTAGAGAGAATAATATGGGGATACAGTCCGTATTAAAATCTGTTTTTTTTTAAATCAAAATCTACATAAACACTGAACCTTTACAAGCTCTTTATCTGTTATTTTTGTGCTGCAATACCAATCCACCATAAGGACAATCAAAACGTGGAATGGTTAGAATGAGCGCCTTTACATAAGCTATCTTAATACGTCATTCATCAGTGCTTTCAATACTCTATAGGGCTCAGGGTTAAGATGATGCTTTTTATAAGGAACATCTATCATCAAATGATACTCTGTCCAGTCTATCATCTCCAATATACCGATTCATCAGTAAGTACTTCTTGAGGGAGTGTGTAATATTTTTTTCCTCTTTTCAGATGCTGCCAGAATATATGACCTCAAGGATGGCTCATTTTTTCAGACGCACATAGATGCAAGGAGTATGCTCACCGAAAGCAAAGATGGCTTTCTAGACCAACAACATGTTAAGGTAAGTGAAGAACCTCAAATTTAAAATGAGAAAGATGCAAAATGTCAAGAAAACTGAAAAACTTAAATTCTTACTTCCTCTTTCAACTAGTTGTAATTACAGGGCAGGAAATTCAACTCATAAGCTGCCCTTCCTATGTCAGAGGAAGTGTTCACCACAAAGTGAACACTATAAACAATATCCACCAAGAAAAATTAAATGCATTTTAAACTTCTGTCCTTAAGAAGCTTTGATATCAGGCAATGGATTTTCCCCTGCAGGTGTGTTCTGGATTTTGTACTTATTTAGACACCTTCCTCATTATTCCCCCTTGCTTCAGCTATATTTTGTGCTCAGAACTCAAAAAAGATCCTCATGGAGATTTTACACCACCAGAAATTTGCTCTCTTGCCCCAGAAAGAAAAACATTAATGAAAGAACTACATATATCAACTTAACTGATGCTTTATAAGCAATGTAGATCACCTATTTACATGCAGTGAAATTTTCAATATGAATATTCTTGGTTCATACTTATGAAAATAGTTTAATATGTTAAGATATTTCTGATTAACACATTGATAACTAAGTATTGTATCTTCCTAAGATAGATAGTTTTCAGAAAAGAATGTCTGTCTAAAGCATGCACAATTCAGACTCCTTTCCTTGAATATACTGTTGCATTCACTTACAAATTACTGCTTCCATGGACACTGCTGCCATCAAATTCCTTTGCTAAAAAGTTCAAGAAAAGGAAGCCTAAAGAATGCAAACAGCAGGGTGAAGTAAATTCATTTTAAAACATGATAAAATGCTTCCAAATATGTTTTGCATTATTTGTCCAGCTTTGTGAGCAATAGAAATGAGAGGTACTAAGGTGAATGAGACTATTGCTGCTAGACTATTGGTCCAATCTGCATATAGCAAAGGAATTTAAGAAGCCCACAAAAAATCAATAGCCTTTAGTAATATCCATGGAAGTTGAATCAGTCACCAGAATCTTTTTCTGTTGCACAAATATACAAACAGAAACCAGCATATCCACCCCCAGCAAAAGACTTATTTGCAAATTGAGCATTTTCCCTGTAACAAGAAATACTGATCTTTTTTGGCACCACAGACTCAAACTGAAATCTTCAAGTGGTTGAGAGCCACAAAACACAGAACATATTTCAAATCTCAAGAACTGAGGGCAAGGGGAATTTTGGAAATCTTTGTTTATGGGCAGGAGATGACAATATCTTCCTGATGTTTTATTGTTCCATTGTTACCGAGGTTAGAATGGATGCACAATCCCAATGCACTCAGATAATTTTGGCCTCAGCAGCCCATGCTGCCCAGCTTTATTCATAAGGCATACATTTAGATTGTCTACAATCTTTGTGCCAGTCCAGTACCATGACTAGTCATATGATGCAAGCCTCAAAGAGCAAACTGAGAATGGCTCAAAAATCTCATTTGGCTCAGGGACACCAAACAGATCATTTACACACTGCTGTTAGACAAAATCTGGGCTACTGTTCCAGCCAGAACTGAATTTGACTTTTTCTAACCCTACCAAGTCTGAGTGGTATGCTAATAATGAAAGAGCATGCAAGGATACAATTTGCAGAAGTAGCAAGAAGCAAGCTTCCCGAATGAAAGGGATGATACCTTGTGGTCACAGAAATCTCATTCAGTAAGAGGTCTGTTAATGGCTTCTGATCTGTAAGAACAATCTTCCACCTAAAAGCAATAAAAGCCGTTATCACACCATATGGTCTAGTCCCATGTACGAGCTTCCTCAAGCCAGAGTGCACCTTTCAACAGCAGTAACTGCAGCAACCGCCTTGAGATTTCCATGTTTTCTGCAGATGAAGAAAGATCATTATTCCTTTTCCCCTACACTTCATGGATCTGCTAAGACCTAAAGCCGCAACAGTATTAGCAGTATCCCTGTTTGTGGAAGCCCTGAAGCATACATTCCTTAACACAGTTTAGATGCTGTAGAACCATTTATATTCTCTGGGAAGTTGGGAAACATGATTCTCACAACTCTTCCAAATTGTTTCCCTCCTTTTATCTCCATAAAGTCAGAGAAAGTTCTTCTCTGTGTCGAAGGAAAGATGACAAGAAACCCACCACAAGAGGTTATCAGTCCTCCCCCTCTTTCTTGCTGTTCTGCTGCTATTGCTCAGTTCTGGGATCAGTATAATCACAGCAGTTTCACAGTTACAATTTTGTCTAATAATGTAGAAGATGGCATTAATGCTATAAAACTACTGCTATCATGCAAGGTTGACCTCTGTGCCTCTCTAGAGGAAGAAACTTTAATATACTTCTTCCTCTTAAGCCATAGTTCATCTTTGAACTTATTACACACCATTAGTTTACAGTACATTGAGCACATTCTTACTGATAACTTTCAATGCCACTTCTTGACGAGGATTAGTATTTACACATGACTTAGCAATTAGATTCAGCTGCAAACAGTACTGAGATAAAGCAGCACTCTCCTAGGACAGTAAATACATAAAATTCACTGGCTTTTATTCAGTCACCCTGTATCAACATATGCTAGCATGTAGGATGCAATGAAAGTCAACAAATCACCTTAAATCCCACATATTGTTTAAAGATTTATGATAAAGCAATCCGCACTGACTGCCTTGTACTGAATATCATTAAATAGAATGCAGTCTCCAACAGGTAGCATACAATTTACACAGATAATTGAATTATACTAAATCCAATATAAAGAGCCATCAACTATGACAAAATACAAGTTTCTAAAGTACACTGAGACTATTTCCAAGTTTTGTTTCTTTTAAGTATCCTATTTCCAGAACAAAATTCCTACCAAATTCTGAAAAACTGAGCAGAATTTTAACAAAAATAGAAACATTTTGTTGCATATTAGCGTTCAGGTGCTCTATCAAACATACCTTGTCTTTTTAAGAGTTCAAATGAGAACATGTGCAGTTTTATGTACTTACAGGCTCTGCAGACCTTCCTTGTTTAATTGCCTTAGAACACATCAAGCATGACTGAATGAGAAAGATTAGCCTTTGCTTTTTGAGGGATGATTTGTTTTACTGAACAGGAAACTAAACTGTAAAAACTGTTTTTTCCCTTCATATCCTGACCAAGCAAACAACAACACCTAGTAAACAGATTATGTGTTTTATTACCTGTTATTGTCTCTTTACATACAAGCACCATTGTACCAACTGGCAAAATCCTTGCGCTTCTGCAACATCACAGCCCCACTATCATTTGATCTACAGTTATAAGAATGACAAAGTGTGAGAAAGTTGATACACGTGGGAGGCAGAGAGAACATGAAAGAAGAAAATGGAAAATGAACAAGTATCACTGACTGTCTTCTCTCTTAACTTATGCTTTGTTCCTACCAAGTAAATAACTGTATTATGTTCCATTTACTGCAAGTAGAATTGCAATTTGTACACGTACACCTAATATAAAATAGGATTTCATTACCACTGAAATTGGGGAACAGGTACTTCAGATTTAACTCTAAACAAGCTCCACTAAATATATTTAATGTGTCTGAGCTGAACGATAATAATGGTTATCAATATTAAGAAATAAATTTTCCATGGTAAAATGTCAGGCAAATGATTTGCTAAGCAGACCAAGAGGTTGAGGAAGTCTACCTTACGTCTGTATGACAAAAGCAAGAGGTGTTTTTTCATGCAATTTCCCAAACTACTATATGCCCAAACACAATAGTTTGCAGGATGAAAATTTACAAGAAATTTCCTTTAAGATGCTACATCCATAATCCACTAAACATAATGAGAATTTCTTCACTGAGGTAACAGGATTCTAAATCTAGCACAATACATAAAAACAAACCTGACGTATTTAACTTTGGTTCCCTCTGAGAAATGTGGAAGAATACCTCTTTCAGTTACTGGAAGTGAATATGCCTGCCTCTAGTTATTACCATGCTAACAATATGTTCTTCCTTTTATTCTGGACAGACTGAACTTCACTGAGATTGAACCAGAAAGCAGTTTTCTAAATTACTGTCTAAGTGTACAGAATATCAGCTACAGCAAATATTTTATAATTAACACATGTACTTACTGGTATTAACGACAGAGATGAAAATATATCAAAAACTAGAATCTGAGCTCAGCCAGAGAGTCAATCAAATTTTATGAATCAAAGCTTACACTATGACTTGAAAAAATATTATAAAAGGAAGTGGCAATAAAATACAGCATTCTAATTTGTTTATGGGCTTCAAGACAATGTTGTTCTCCCTTCTTTCTAATAAGAATGAATTCCAATATACAGTTATTTAAAAGGTGTATGTGTCCACCAGAAGGTGCATATCTTCCATTGCTATGAGTTTTTTTCAGTATGGCCATGATGCCTTTAATTCTTAACAGAAATTCTTCCTGAATAAAGTGGATCAGAACTGGATCCTATGCACAAAAAATACATAAAAACTGCAGGATTGCAATTCTACTGACAGTTTTTTCATTATGATATCGGTTTTGTGTTTATTGTTTGTGTTAAAGAAGAGTCTCATCTGTTTATACTTTACTTTTCGACTTTGTATTCATATACAAAAAACATTAAATACAGATGATATCACTCATCTAAAGTGCAACTCTCTAAACAGCTGGTTTGGCATATTTTGCATTTTTTATACTGTGATGTTTAGTAAATAGAGGCTTTAGGGTCGAAATTAATCTGAGTAGAATTGATCTGTAGGCAACAGCAAATGAGAAGGCAAGGCAAACACTTCTGCCATTCTGCCATTCATTCTTTGAAGATAAAATATTTGCCCCGGCAAAATCTTGTAACAACACACATGCACCGAATAAAACTAAAAAGGCTGGTAGGTTGTTTTAAACAGCATCTGATATTGTATCTTGAAAGTTCCTTAGTATCTGAGTTCTAGCTGTTACGAAGAACAATAAAAATTAAATGATAAAGAGTAATGAAAAGTGCAGCCAACTAGGGGTGGAGGGGGGCAAGGCTGAAAGTTACTCGTTTCACGCACTCTCCGCTTTCTAGAGGCGCCCAGCCACGCTACCTACTCAGACCAATGAATGCATTCGTAATTGTTACGATTGTGTGTGCGTGCGTGTGTGTATAGCATATTATATATATACACAAAATGAGCATAATACACTAATTTAATATTAATATTTAAAAGTCTGTACTTGCTAAAATGATACAACTTTCTTCTATGTTTTTACGTGTTCTTTACATATCTTTAGATAACCACTTCCTGATTTTGTAGGGTTGGATTTTTTTAAACCTCAAATGAAGCATATTCAATGTGAAAGGCACATGTTATATGACCTTATCTAGCTTTGCAATATGTTTAGGCAATGTTCCCTGTGCAAGTTCCTTAGCGCAGACTAGCAAGAATAAGAATGGCTTGCCTTGGAAAGCAATTCCAAATTTCTAGCTAATGTTTCAGTGCACAGGAATATTGACTATAGAAAGAATTCACTTTCCCCAAAGCCTCAAAGTACTACAGTCATAATCGTTACAAAATTTTACCATTCTCTGACCTTTTCTCAAACTAATCAACAGAGGTGAGGAGCAGACCATAAAATATCAGTTCTTTAGCATCCACTTTGTTTCAGAAGGACAAAAGACGTTCCCAGAGTTTCAACAGTGTATCGCAGTTATGTTAATCACTCAAGAGTGCAGAGTTACTACCTTGTTATCAGACACCAATCAGGGCTCAAACAGGAATCACAAATGCCCTCTTGATTCCTTTGATCTGAAATTTTATGGTGTACTGTTTACTCACAGAATAAGAATCATAAAAGGACTTACTGGATAAATATGGCTTGAGAAAAAATGTGTTAAAAGCACAAGCTGTTTGAAGACAAAAACCCTACTTGAATTCATAAATAACTTATTTACTGTAAACGTTTCTGCTCTATTCAGTAAGCATATCAGCAATCAATGTTGGAACAATGAAAATATTTTACCCAAGAGATGGAGATTTCCTGGGGCAGCTCAAGACTGCAGAATAAATCTTCTAACAAACTAAGGACCATCGTACACCACAGCACTTTTCACATGGTTGTTCAAGAAACATCTACTGACACTGCCACAAGCAGTAGGCACGTGTTTGTGCATACATACGTGCTTCTTGCAAACAAGAACTGTGTCTATGGAGTTAGGCTGATTTGGATTACTTTAGCAGTATTGTATATATTTGTATATCCACAAACACATCCCATATAAAACAACAACTGAAAATAAAGTAACTTTCCTGAACATACTTCTTCCCTTAAGAACAAACTCTGTGACAACTGTTAATTGTGTTGCTTTACATTGGGGTAGCAAAAGACAGGTAGATACTGCACTGCTGAAGCCACGAAGAATCTCACGAAGCAGAAGCAGACAGTTATCTGAGTTATTTGCTCAGCACTGCTGAGGCTGCTAGAGAAAGTTCTACCTTATGGGGAACTGTGATATACTAAACCTCATTTAAATGGAAGATACTAGACAACAGAGCTGATGATAGAGCACTTTTGTTAAGCTCCAATTTTACTGTGCCATTTAGAATATATAGTTTAGCAAATACACAGAGGTTAGAATGGACAATAATGGAAGAAAAAAAATCTGTAGGTAGAATGTTGACATTTTTATACATGATGTTTTTATATATGATAAGTAATGAATAATGCACTTATAAATATTCATTTTAGGATATTTAAGTATAGAACACAAACCTTTCAGTCAGAGAATACATAATGAATTTTCTTCATTACATGCAATTTTTCAGAAGATTTATTTCTCTATTTATTCTTGAATTATTTCTCTAATATTCAGATATTCTTGTCTTGGGTTTGCAAAATTCACTCTCTCTGCTTTCAGTATATTATGAAAACTGATAGTTTGATGAAAATTAAGAACTCATTTATGTTAAAAGCTCTCAGTGGAAAACCAGATGTATTCCCCAATGAACACTGCCTGCATTTTTCCCCCCATAATATTAATTAAGAGACAAATCAGATCAGCTTTTACTTTTATGAACCACAGCCCAAGTTTAAATAAATCCATTGAACTATCCCAGTATAAAACTGATACTTAAGTTGGTGGGAACTGTCCAGTATTTTTATTCCAAATTATGAGCATTTATGTATTTCTTTGCTACATTTTTTTAGTGTTACATCATGCAACTCAGAACCCATCCATTAGTAAGATCAACAATTATACCTCGCTTTAATTGGAAGGATCGTAACTGTGGATATAGCTTTCAATACAGCTAAACAAGGTCTTCCTTTCTGAAGAAATTAAACTTCCTATTATAAATATAAGACGAACCAAACAGTAAAACTTAGCAGTGTCTTGGTAAAGAATATTAAGTTTAACAGTTTAAGGAAATTTTCATTAAACTTCTTGTCATTTAGTAAATTTAGTGGGAGTATTTAGAACAGATCCTCACATGCGTTTGAAAATATAGGAGTAACAAATCATAAAAAGAAACAAAAATGGATTTTACTCATTGGGTTAGATATTGCTTGTATGTTTACATCCTCTACCACTCAATACATCACAAGATCTTTTAAAGAAATATCTACATATTTTATAAGTAAAACAGATTTACTCTATGCAGTAATAAAGTATGTACCTGGGGAGGATAAAAGAAGGAACAGGTCTCCATATTATGGAGCTGTCCTGAAATTAAACTCACCTATCCATTACATCAGTAACGGCACTGAAGATTGAACTAGATTCCCATGCTATATTTAGCTACGGAACAAAGACTAACATTTCTAAATGCCTCCTAGCTTGGATTATGTGAAATCCTTGGCAACATTGTTTAGAATACATACCATAAAAATGATCTGTTCAGCACGTTTTGTTTCAGTGACCAAAGTCCATGAACCTGCTATTGTCACACTGGCTGCTGGTAACTCCCTCTTCAATTAGTAAAATGGATTTTTCAGCTCTGTCTGGAGTAGCCATGATTCTGGCAGGGAATGATTACTAGTACAGATGTTCTCTGCATCTGTCTATGAACATCTGAGAGAGTGAGATTACAACTTTTACAAAGGATGCCAAACAGCAATTTATTCGTACACTTCCTACATGCTTCTAGCACTTTTACTTCTGATGGGCCAGCTTTTTCATTTTTCTGCAGTACACTGCAGAAAAACATTGGAGGTAGACTGAAAGATTCAGAATAATACTAAAGAGAAAAAGTGAAATAAGACAACAGCTTTAACACTTACAGAGAACAAAGAGATAAAGCATTGACTAGATAGGTTACATCGTCCAAGCTAATTATATTTTGCACATCAGCTTTGCAGCTGGATAACAAAGTCCCGGTTATGTTTATGTATTATGACTCCAATATTTGAAAGAAGTAAAAGGATGAAGGAAATCACCAGGGCTGTAATCTTTTTTTTTTTCCTGCCACAAATGCAGAGAAAAAGAGATGTTTATATGGTGTTACTGACATAAGACTTAGGCTTTAAGGGAGCATGAGCATTTATCCTTGTTTACAGCAAAACAGAAGGATAAGGAACTGTTTTGAGATAGTATAGGCAGAGTTTGCATTATCAAACACAGTTTTCCCAGATACTAAAGCATTTGTATTTTAGGATCATGAAAAAAATCAAGATTGGATAAGAAGCCTGAGAAACCTAAGATAGTAGATATACAATTACTCAGAACCAAAACAGCTAAAAATTAGCAGTAACACTAGCATGCTATATGCCATGATGCACATTGGTTGGTTTCTGTGAGAGCGTTGCTTCAGGGATAAGAAGAAAGACTGCTTCCTTCTCATGTTAAAATATTTAAAACTGTCTGTTTACCTTGTATCTCTTGCCTGTGCTGTTGTCACCGAGTGCTGTTGTCCTACCTCATCTGACAAGTAGCACACATGAGCAGTATCAGTGTTACACCATACAAATACAAAGGACACCAACTTGCTTAGGAAGCAGCATCTGAGTGATGGGACCTGTTTTCTCAGGATCGGCTCAGAGAACACAGATAACGTAGTCCATTTCTTGATGCTTCTCTTGAAGTCAAGAAACTGACCCCATACGATAAGCAAAGGTCCCATTACAATTTGCCAACCCAAATTCCATTTCAGGCAGTCATTATATAACCTGTCTTTTCAAAAAAACCTTATTGTGCATTTTCAGTTTTGTCTTAAGCCTTTACTGTAGCAGGTTTGCTTTTTAACAGCTGCTGAATTGCACTGTGGAAGTGCCTCTATTGATTAGGACGTAAGCACAAACGAATTAAGAACAGAAGAGTTTGTTTAAAGTGGGAGGCTGTAACTTTAGTAACTTTTAACGCAAGTGGGGATATTACACCAAAATGTAAAGCACTTATTTAGTTCAGTAGGTTGCTAACAGAGTTCTAGGCCAAATAAATATTATATAGCATAAGTATGCTGATAGTTAGGTCTTTCACTAAAAAAGCGCGAAGGAAAGTACACAAGAGCCATCTTAATCAAGGTTTTTTTTTGTTTGTTTGTTTGTTTGTTTTTTTTAAGTAAACCAATATTGCTCATTATCTCCTTAGTCTCCTGTATTACTCTGGAAGAAATCTATCTGCATTGTCTGAAAACGGTGACAAAAATACAAGCCCATATTAACTGAGAACTTCCTACTCGCCAGTAGGTTGACCCTAAGCATCCAGGCTGCTATGAGGAAGACACCATGTCAATTTTGGCCCACTACAAAAAGGTATTCCTGATTCTGAATCTGAGCCGTTGGACAGATGCACAGTATCCTGGGAATACAATACTTCCACTGTAAGGCAAGATAGGTGAAGTGGTCTAAGCCAGAAGTGCTTGACTCCCCTGATGGTTCTACACATTGAGAAGAGACTACAGAAGACAAGCAATTTTTCTCTCCTGCACCTGCGCCTGGCCAACAGTAGACAGGCACATGTGTTCTAGATGAAGTAAAGTGGGAAAGGAGCCATGACTTGCTCCTCACTTTCTAGGGTCAGCCTTCTTCCTGGCTGTGATCACATTCTCTCTTACTGGACAACAAGGAAGGTTAAAACTGCAGCAGAACCTGCAAACTTGTACTGAGAAAGGTCCAAACTGTGCCACACACTGGTCAAACATACAAAGAAACACAAAGATTTCAAGGCTACATAGCATGTATTTTAATATTACAGAGATTATGACAATAGTGCCAGTTGTTCTTTGCCACTTACACATGTAATTTGAAATAATACATATTACTTCATTCTCTATGCTTGAAATACCAAGAAGTGAACTGTGTTTCTACCCAAAAGCAGACTTTTCTGCAGCAAGACACCACTGCTGTGGTATCAGTTATTTATATTTGCATGACAAACAGTTACTGGCTCTTTGCCTAAAGCGTTGGTGTTGGAACATTTGGTCCAAACAGCACGTCTGCCAGCTAAGAACTGCGCTGAATCTGTCAGAAGGCGTTAGATAAATGTGTCACCCTTGACAGCCCGCATGTGTATAATTTGAACTACAATAAGTGCAAGCTATTGACCACAATGCAGTCAGTACTAGGGTTGCATACACTTCCCACGCAGACATAAATAGTGATTGCAGCTATATAGCCACTCTATTTTCTGACTGAGAGTGTCGTACTGTTGCCCACCACTTCGAGTACTACTTCAATTTCCGGCAGGCAAGAGAAGTGGGCCAAACTACTCTACAATCAAAAAAAAAAAAAAAAAAAAAACCCACAACCAACAAAATCAATTAAAAAATTATATACTCCTACCCCTGGGACTCAAAATCTGTTGCATACATTGGGATATTAAATACCATATGCAGGTTCTCCAACCACCTTACTGTGAGATTCTATCACACTCACAGCGTGTTACTACAGAACACCTATTCCCCTAGCTGACAAGAGCAAAATGATCAGCTTGAGCATCAAGTCCTAGAATCAGCAGAATGAGGCACCAGAACTCTGACCAGTCACTCTTTCAGGCATCTTCAGCTGTATCATGCCAGATGTACTCAAATCCCTTGTTTAGCCTGCAATGAGTTTGCAGTAGCGAGTCTGAGGCAGAGTCTGGCACAGCAGCACAGGCTGTTCTGTGAAGGCTGTTCTCTGTTTCGCTGAAGCCCTGACCCTACTCACTTTGAACTCACTAGGGGTTGGCTTTCAAAGAAAAGAGGACTAAGCCCAAAGGTACCCACAATACAGCCACTATCAGACAAACATATTTCTCCCTGGGATTCAACTGATTTTAAGGAGAACTTATTTTGGGTGCCTCTCTCAAAAGAGGACGAGCATTCTTTACAAACCAAATAAAATGAAACATAATAACTGAAAACAACATGAGCTCTCACTGTTAATTTTGGGAAAGGGATCTTGAAAAACTGAACAGTTACCATCTGAAGCAATGACAAAGAACTTACCAGCAATTTATATAAATACCAACTGAATGTAACATGAATTTAACCGAACAGCAGATGGAAAGGAAAAAAGTTGTCTATGCTTTTACAGAACTGCTTATCCTAAATGAAGCCAGCAGGATATCTACTCAGTGACACCACCCTCAGATAATAAATAGATCTTCTCTGGTAAACTTATGACCCAAAAATATAATGTTATTTTTGAAAGCTTCCAAAACATATATAAATTTATTTGGCCTATTCTCTGAAATAGTAAGAAATCTGTGACAAAATCCTGCTTTGTATCTTTATACTGGATTATGTATACACATTATATCAATTTTAAACACCTTGCTCCTGAATTTTAAACCAAAATTAATTACATTGTTCTCTTGTGATTTTGCTTCCTTTGGGGATGCTGGGCACTTAAAGTCAATAAAAATAAGCGATTGTCCTAACAAAACAGAAGACTCACCTTTGCTTTAAAGGTTTCTGAAACAAGGTTTCTACTTTTGATATGTTGATGATTATTGTAGACACCAATATAACCTCAGCTTGCTGCAGTCAATTACAGCAAAACTATGTGCCTGCATATATTTTATCCTTACCTTCAACAAACCTATAAATGTGTTAAGCATAGGCATCAACCTATTGAACTTAACTATAACCATTAGAAGGAAAGGACAGCACAGAGACTGTCCTCAAGAACAGACTCGCCTCTTGGGCAAACAGCAACCCTGCACGAGAACCCTGGTGCAGCCTGAGCAAGTTCTAGGTGGGTCAGTGCAACCCACATCACCCAGCAACTGCTTCTGCAGGAGGCAGGCAAACACGGGGCTCTCCAGGCTGTCAGCCGCTACAGAGGCTTCTCTCAAGATGACAAGGGCACAAGTTTTCTCCCGGATCCAGCTGTGCAAGACAAAAAGCTGCTTCCAAGTTTCTTGTGACTATTCCTATCTCCTCCTCTCAAAGCTACTTTTGCGAATGCCATCTTACTTGCTTTCAGTCAAAATGAGCCGGATCACTTTAGCCAGTTTCTACAGCAAGTCCTTCTGCATCCAGTTCTTTCTGACTGAAATGGGTCAGCTTTCAAAAGAGCAATTGTGCTGGTAGGGGAGGAGATCCTACAGGGGAAAGCAGCAGGAAGCAGAGCATCACTTACAGACAGTAATTGCTTCTAAAGGCAAAACTAGATGCAGAAGAGGATGTCTGTCAACAGCCTGCGACTGTTTCTGAGCTCCAAGTTAAGCACACGCACAGCTGACTGAAGGATCAACACTTCAACTACTGCAGTCCCTCAATACACCTAACGCTGCTCTACAGGAATGTGACACATGCTCTTTCCTTTCCCATACCAACTCAAACTTCTATTTATTTTTCACTCACTGCATATGTAGAAAACAGATTTAAAAAAACCCAAGTCAAAGAATTCTTAAATATTTTATTGCTCTTTTCACCTATATTTTAATGATTTTATCTTCCACATAATTTTAAAATACTATTCTGAGAATCTCTGAATTATTTATTGATCATAAGGGCAACCTAATACACAAATAAATGCTATGAAGATACTGAATGTGGAAGTGTTTTGTCTATTTGCCATTGTTTTATTTGTATAGCATTGCTGAATAACAAGAAAATATGATTACCAGCAATAAAACTCATCCTTTTTGATATTTGAGGGTTCATACACTGTTAGAAAATGTAACATGTTCTGTTATTCTAGTAAAATTATACTTTGCTTCTCAAACTAACAAGCACTTCCATTAAACATAGCATTCTCAGCAAGATGCTTCCTCAATAGTGAATACTTTGATTGACAACAGATTAAATTACTGCTGAGCCATTCATTATTTACGGCTCAACACCTGTTGGGTGTCAAATTTACCTTTTCACATCTCTGCCATGCAAGGTATTTGCTCCCACTCCATTAACATCCTGTGTTTTACACCAGTGAGGACATTTCAACATACAAACGAATAAAACTGATGCCTTTTCAAATATAATACTCAGGATTTTTTCCAAATTTCTATTTAATAATTTCACAGACTATTTCTTTCCTCCAGAATGGATTTGAAGAAAGTATTTTACAAGAGAAGCAATGCAAACCTTGGTGTTTTTCTTTTTTTTTTTTTTAAATGCCTGCATTTTGACAGGATAAAACAAAGATTTTGTACTGTCTAACAAAGTGTCTATAGACGCTGCTGTTTCTTTTAACAAAAGTGGCAAGCGATAACGGACGTAACACATAAATGGCATGAAACTGTCAGGAACGAGGCCCTTAAGCACTATGAATAATACACAAAAAGGGGCTCAGGAAATCTACACAATCAAATGTAGCATATAATTAAACAGAAAAAGTATAATCATCACCTGAATTTGCTCTTTTATTAAGGAAAATCATTATACTGTTGCAGTAGTACATAGTTAAAAACCACTGAGACTTTCAGAGCATCACAATGTATTTGTACAGGCAAGAAGTGTTCAAATGTTTTAATAAGGTGCTGTGCAGTAATAACTTCAGTGAGTTCCCAAATCACAGAATTAATTTACAGTCCTTTTATAAAACTAAATGGATTTAATAAAGTATGATCATAAATTAACACTAACAATTGATGTAAATTGCACTGTTTGTGAGATTTACTTCAGTTATGTTACCAACTTCTAATGCATTACAGGCTGTAGGACAATCTGTTTAGTATGGGGAACAGATTCTAAGGCAGGAAGGTGACCTGTTTGCAGAAATCTCCTAAATCCCAGGACAATTATTACAGAAACACTTATATATAATTTTGACAAAGGCAATGGAACACAGCATTGTAGCAATGTGCTTTCTTAAGAGATCTTTTAATTAAAAAAAAGTAAGGGAAAAGGTAAGTGAAAAATAAACAGTGTCTAAACAAGCATGATTATCAGAGCTTAACCTACATAAAAGTGGCAGAAGATGCTTGCAGTATTAAATAAGATCTCAAGAGTTCAGCTGGCCAAAAGAGGTCTCAGTCTTTTATGAAGTACAGATCTGGATGACTGTTTAGAGTCCATCCATGCTCCTAAAAGCATTCAGCTCATATTGACAATGCTCAGAGACTTAATAAAATATTCTAAATCTCATCTGAGTAGACAAAAGACCATGCAGATCCAGAAAGAGCATTAGGCAACAAAAGTAAGATTTCAGTGGAAGTTATGCACTTGAATCCACAAGAGCAATGCTCAAAATTCTTGCCTACTCCCTACGAACACATGCATTTTCACCAGTAATACTGCAAGTGGTATAAATATGCTTCAAGAGAAACAGAAGAATTTCAGTCTTATCAGAGCCGAGCAGGTTGGTGCTATCTCAGGCAGACTCCCTGCAGAATCTTCCTATTAGATGTTCTCCCACTACATTGCCCAAGAGAAACTTTTGAGAAAGTGTGACTCAGCACAAAACACAGCACCAGATGCTACCTTCCTTCAAAACAAAGCCGGGAGGGGGAAGAGGCAGTGTTCCAAATTCATCAATGAACTCGTGAGACCAGAGCACGGCAAAGCTAGAATAAATCTGCCCTTCTATTTGGTCTCCTCCTCTGCAGCACATCTTCACCACTAAACCAGAGGAACAGGTTCACTCTCTCCTCCCGGCCCAGTCAATGTGTCCTATATCCTTCCTCTGGCCCAGCTATATGGGACACCTGAACACATTAACAGTACACCTGCTCTGTGCAGGTCATGTTCTGCTCCCTATTTTATCTCCCTACTCCTCACTCTCTCCCCTGCTCCTAGTCACAATATTCACTGGGACAGGCTGGAGCCTGCTGATCCATTGCTGAAATAAATCAACATGCCAAACCAGAATAACTCTTCTTTGGAGGAGGAGGGGATTGGGTTCATCTTCTGCTGGATCAGTTAGTTAAATCAGCTCAGAAAGTGGTCAGCAAGGCATGAGACACCAGAGTAGCAGAAGGGACTGCGCAGCTGGAAGCAGAACTGCTGCTTTCCAAAAGCAGTAGCAAGCTGTAAGATCAGCTTACTATCTCCACTGCACAACAGCCTATAATGTGGCAGAGAAAAATTATCCCCACACTATGAAAGAGATACACTACTTTCTCTTTCAGAAGATAGTGTTAAGGAAAAGAGAGCACAGCTGTTTTTAAAGAAAATGTTACAGAGCTATCACAAACAGGGTTCCTGGGATGTGAATATCAGTGTGGAGATAGGTGCTTTCTGCCCCCAAAACAAGAAGAACCACCTCAGAGAGGTATGATTTAAACCTTCACTCTTGCATTGCATAAATTACTGAAAAAGAATATTTTCATATTTCTGTTAATGATGATACCAAGTTTCTTATTCATCTCAGTACCCTGTGGACATTCTAGTTTCAAACTCAACTAATCAATTTAGCACTTATGAGTAATGCTGGCTATACTTATGATGTGTGGATTGTTAAAAACAAAATCAGATGAAAAGATATAAAAAAAGAACAATAGTTAGTTTTGTTGCCTGTTTTTCTGTGAGGAAACAATATATCAAGGAAGATCAAACCCAGTTTTCTCTTTAAATTTTTTCCAGATATTCTCTAAAAATACAGTTCAGGCATATTTTCAAATAGAATGAAATAGGAAATAATATTGTTAATGAAAACGTCTAAACAGCCTAAGGTATCTGACCTTTCACAAAGCTCACTAAAAATAGCTTCCAATGCTGAGAATTACACTCTGCAACTGCAACAGATTGATAAGGAACAATGGCAATGAGAAGGGAGGAAAACAGGTTCTGAAACACTATCCAGCATTTCAGATGCTGCAACGGAAAACATTCCGGTTAATACACTGTGAATAGTAAGGTTATGTGGTTGAATTCAGTCATGTGATAAACCACTGAAAAGGATATCAGAAATTCACCAGGATAAACAAGGAGAAAAAATGACTTACTACTCTAAGAGCAAGTTTTATTTGTTTTGAAATAATCTGTTTCTTTTTTATAATTTCCTAAATAACTTGTGACTCTGTGTTATGTCACTTTTAGCAGTATCTTAAGTAACACAACGCTCAGCCTAACAAGAGACAAGTCGATTTGGCAAGGAAAAATACAATAAAAAAAACAGAAGATATAGTGAAATAATGGAAGAAGAGTTGCACTCTCAAAACACAAGATTCTGTATTTCTATGAAGCAATCTTTCCCATAGCAAAAACATCTTCAGGAAAAATTTATCTCCACTGCTTGGGGGAAAAAAAATTCATAATTCCAGATCAAGTTGAGTACAGGGGTGTGTTTTATTTGCTGAAGGCAATTATTTTCTCTTGATTGAGTATAAAAACAATGGGAAAAGCATATTAAAAACACAGGCAAAACAGAACAGATAGCTCGGTTAAGTTCTTCTCCACGACCTGAGTATTCATAAAATTGCCAAAAAAATTAATATATAAAAATGAAATAACTGGGACCTTTTTTAATATTCACCTAGCCACCAAAGTCTTCTTGTTCTAGAATGTATTAGACATTGACAGAACTCAGAGTTTAGTAATCAAAACACGAAATCTATTTAATATTCTATATACTTTCACACATATACTTTGGGATGCATGATTTTTAGCTCCATAATCCCAAAATGCAGTTGCAGTCTCTTTGCTTACCAAGATCAGCATCTTAGACATGCAGTAGTGTCTATATACTAACCTCTAGTGAGAATCAACACTAGTACGACTCCTCAGACCCCCCCTAAGTATTGGTAAGTGTGTTAAAGCTAGAATTTTTCCTTTATACATTTACAAATGGCTATAAACGACTTCAGTCCCCACAGATCTGCCATAATTCATGCAGGGGATTATTATCTGAACACAGACCTTGTCACATTGCTTTTGGGACGGCAGGGGGGAAGGTTACTACTTTCAACTGCTTCATCTGAAATATTTCATAATTAACTCTATGCTACAATATAAACATAATCATGTTATTAATATTTAATTATAAACACTATGTAATATAAATGGTAAAAATGAATTATTGAATTATTATAGGATAATTAAATATTTATTATTGAAACAGATGAGTGACCATTTGTGACCATGATCTGCTGCGAATATCTGTCCATAGCAATATATTGTGAACCACAGTCAATCTGTTTCCTGTCTTCTACACTCAGATTATTATGTAAAGCTATATAATTTTTTTAGTAAGAATAGCTGTGTGTTTTTACTCAGATACATTGTCCCACATCAGTAAATATATAATTATCAATACAAAATTATACTATTCACTCAGTAAGAGTAATTGAGTTACTTTTATAACCGTTGGTTAAGAATGGTATAATGTATAAATATTTTATTTTCCCCATGTGAATTTGTAAAAATAGATGTAAACTAGACACGTTAAATTTCCAAGGCATTCAAGGGAATCAGATCAGAATTCCATGGTCAGGTAATATCTCAACTGAAAAACCTTGGGTTCAGCCTAACTCACTTTTTATAGTACAAGTATACATTGAAAAACAGTGCAGAAGAGATACTTGTAGCTGCATTTACGAACTTGGAAATTACACAATTACCTCTCTCTCCCTTAGCCACAGATACCAGCCTTAGGTACAAACATTTCCACACTTCTTCAAACCTACAGATCTGAGCTCAAAGATCAACAGCGCTGGAACGCTCTGCACCACACACTGGGAATGAACATTAAAGTTCTTACAAGGAAGTTTTTGCCCAGAAGCTACTTTTTTTGGAAACTGAGACAAAAGCAGACATGGAGAAAGCAAGTACGATGCTGCACTGAAAGACAACTACCCTCAAAACTTTTGCTTTATGACGACCTAAGTGAAACGGATGATCCCAAGAGCACGACATCCAAATGGTAACCATTAACAGTAGCCTCACTCTAAATACAGTAGGAAAATAAAAGTGGTCCAGAAAATAAGCATACTCAACTCACACAGTGTGTAAACATACCATAGATTTAATACATGATTGAAAGGTTAAAGGTAAAAGCGTCTTCCCCGACTCCCATACACCTGGGAGCTTATTCTGTGTCAGAAGATGCCTGTTTCTTTTCTGCAACCACAGCTAGCACTAGTGGTGACACAGAAAAGATAGGGCCCCATGTCACTAGTCTGCTTTATTCTTTGCCCACATGTGACAAATACAGATATTTCCAGTAAATTCCTATTATTAAGGTCACCATTAGATGCAGAAGCCCCATGCAAACATTTGCTTTGCAAAATTTTTTTTGGGGGGGAGGGAAAATGAAGGAATGAAAATGAACGAATAAAAAAAAAAGCTGTTTTTTTTTTTTATCAGCCCAATCTAATTAACTTTGAAAATTCTAGAAAACAACCAAAGTAGCTGTGTTTTCATGTCTACAGAATGACAAAAAGCTAACTCTCTTAGAGAACTTATTTTCCAAATCATAAATTTTTGCATTCTGCGAAATATTTGACTGTGAGCAGTGTAAATGAGCACAAGCAAAATCCACGGAAAGGGGGGGGGGGGAAATCACACTTGGGAAAGGTGAACTTCTTCAAAGAACTCTCCACAGCAGATTACTGCCAATGGGATGTAGAGCAACCTCTTAGGAAGATCAGTTACTAAGTGAAAATTTCAAGGAACTAATTACTGGAAAAAAAATACAGTACGCAGTGCTGAAGAGGTCTGAAGTTCTTGATATACTTGGCCTGTTTATTACTTAAATGGACAAACTAGATTAGAAAATTCAAGCCAATAAGGAGGACAAAGAGGTGAAAAAGCAAGCATGAAATATAAGAAAACAATATAAATCAGGAAAGGAAAATCAAGTCTGGGCTAACTGTAAACACTATCAAAGGAAGCAAAGGATTTGACTGTGCTAGAAGGGCTCCTCTACACAGGGATAGTTGGAAAAAGTTCATGTGAATGAAATTCTGAACTGAATTACTTCAACCACTGTACACTAAGCCTTTCTATGGAGAACCTTAGAAAGAAACAATGTATCATTAGCTTAGTTGAGTTTTAAGTATTGCTAGACAGCAGTAAGTTAAGACAACTAACCCTTCTGTTATAAATTCAAACCTTCTCATTAACACAATCAGTAAAAGATAACAACCCCAATAAAATGCATAAAGTAACAGGTTGCAAAAATATGTTTGAAATAACTTCAATGTCAAAAGGAACTAAAACTTTCCTGGCACAATCTCTGTTTAATCATTTCAAAAATGAGTTAAGCTAAGAAAGAAATTCCTGATGCAGAGTAAGGAAAATTTAAAAACTTTGCAATCTGAAAGACAACTAATAGACAATGGTGTTTGATAAATGTTCCCTGGAAACAGGGGGGGGAAAACCCTGCCATGCTTATACTGCTTTAGAAATAAAAAGAAAAAAAAAATCATCTGCCCTTTATGATCTGTGATACAGAGAGAAAGGTTGTAAGAAGGGAAGATTTCTATTTGAGTCATGCTGAACATCTATAGCTCAATTTGAAGTTACTGGGAACTTCTGAGTGCCACCAAAAACCAGTCCCCTCTTTTTGCAAGCAACCCATGTATCGCATTTTGTCAGAAGTGTGTAATTCTCAGCTAGAAACCTTGAAACTCTTTTGTAAGAGTTTTAATACTGTTACACTATCTGTAGGGAAATGTCAGCAAACAGAAAAGAAAATAATGTCTGTACATTTACTACTATCCCCTGTAGCACAAAATCAATCACAAAGTCCAATACCTGTAGTCTTTTTACTGTTCATTATATATACACCTGGATGATGGCCCCAAACTATCAGTAAATTGTTTTTAAAAAAAATCTATTAACCCCATTCTTGTTCCCACAAATGCAATACATGCCCAGAGAGAAGGTAAACATAGGGCCCTATGAGGAAGAACTGCAAAAAGTTTCTGGCTATTTCCATTATTAACAAGATCACTTTCTTTGATGCTTCAAAGAAAACAGTGTATAATATGCTCCAAGGCTAGCAGCAAGAGGCAGTATAATTCTTCAGACAAATTGACAAAGTTAGAAAAAGCGGACAAGTTATCAGCTGCAAAAAGCCCTTCTTTGGGTCTGAAAAAGAAACTTTCCTTCATATGCCATTTGTAACAGCTTTAATGCTCTCTCTATAAAAAACATATCCAATTATTTGGATCTAAAAGACTCCATTTAAAAGATTCTGGTACTGAAAAGAAAAAAATGCAAGGACAGTGCTGTCCCAACAGCAGCACTGAATGATGGACTGTCTCATTCATAAATGATCTCTTGAGAGATCTTGGAGGGGGGGAGGGAGCAGCAAAGGTTATATATGAAAGCTCTTCGTAGACTACATGAAGATAGGGAAATAGGCATCTGAAAACAAGTAGCACCACTGTCATCACAGAGCAGTTGGGGTTGGAAGGGACCCCTGGAGATCATATGGTTCAAATCCCCTGCTCAAGCAGGGGCAGCTACAGCACCTTGTCTAGAACTGTGTCCAGTTGGGTTTTGAGTATCTCCAAGGCTGGAGACTCCACAGCCTCTCTGGGCAACCTTTTCCAGTGCTCAACTATTGTTAAAACAGTTAAAATTGGTAGACACATTTAACACGCGCTAAATTTCAGAGAGGTTTTTTTCTGTTATGTTGATTGTGTTTAACTGGGAGAAGGTATAAGGACGTGTCTTTGCATGGTGTGGGATTTCATAAAGAGCAAGTGCTAACAGTTAGATAGTACAATCCTGATGATGGTACACTGTCATGGCCTGTCTCTACTCATACTGAGGCCCTCCGAGCAGTGTATTTAAATATTTGGCTAACTATAAGCTCATGTTGCCTGTTTGACTTGAGCACCGTTACTCATTTATCCAGATACACTCACTTGGTGAAGCACCAATAGGGCACTAAGCATCTTTTACTTATAACAGCATAAACTCTTACAGAAATCCTGCTTTGCATCAGCATGAGACTGGAATGCAGAATTTAACACCTAGTACAAACCAGCTCTTCCTTTAGCTGTTGCCAAATAACAAGGTATTATTTGTTGCTTCCTCACTTCTCCTAGGTATCTTAGTGATTAATGAAGTTTAAGAAGGGCACCTTCACCAATAATATGTGCTTCACATTGATCATGTTTCCGGCAATCATTAGTATTCATTAGCAGCAGTCAACTTCTTAATTCCTTTTTGCTTAAGTCCAAATTATTGCATGTTATTTACAACACCCTGTAGGAAAGAACAAGGCTCTCACAAATCTTAATGGCTTATTCCCAGATCTTCATATACCAGCACTTCTGGGAAATAGATGCACACTGCAAAAATATCCTAGCTGCTAGTCCACAGAATTAACTGCACATAAAACTCTCCATACCCAGTAAGCAGCAGATAAGCTTGCATCAGGAAAGGGCAGGCATATGGCAGAAATACAAGATACAGGAAGGCAAAATAACTTCCTCTTCCACATCTCACCTTCTACTGTAAATTCAGCTTTGTAGCCTTCTCCCTCTCTAATCTGTGTGATGAAGTCTCTTTGGACTGTAAATATTTTCTTACAGGATCATTTTATCATACATGCTTGTACCTACTCTATTTGTCAATATAATTTCATCAGTTAAGTTCCCAAACTAGTTTCATACCAGGAGCTTGTCATATGGATAAGCTGTTCCCCAGTTCTATCACTCTATCTCCAACATGCCAATCAATTTAAAACACAAAAATGCCCTTTTCTTTCCTGCTCCCCAAACCATCTCTGTCTGTGCTGACTTTCCTTTTACCACAGAAATAGAGGGAAGGATATGACCACAGTATCTGCTTATATGTCTACACAGAGAGATGCAGAAAGAGGTGAAGCTGCTTCCCTATGTTTCACCTGGCTATGTTAGCATGCTTGTACTTAAATCGAGGTGAAAAAAGCCTTACTAGCTTAGACACAACAGCAGAGTAACACAGTTACCTGGTCTAAGGACTCCAACGAGCTCACATTCTACAAGCTAAGAGCACAGACAGAGAAGTCATGTGCCTGCATCCATACGTGCACACTTAATAGTACTTTTTAAATATTCTTAAAGAAATACATTTCACCTTATGTAAGTGCTAACCTTAATGTAGTACCAGTATGTAAATCCAGATTCACATGCAGGAATGCTAAATCCTCAGCATTACTGTTGTTCACACTGGAGACTGATCATTGTTATAATGGCATAAAAGAATACATTCTCAACTTGTAACCTTCCCCCCTAACCTTTAACCAGCTCTTTATTCAGGTGAGGAATGGAATGCAGGCGGATTTCAAAGACGACTTATTCGTAATGAAATCATCCCTTTATTTCAAGCTCCACTTTGGGATATTGCTAGGTCTTTTAAATAGAGGTCCCCACTTTATAGTCTGTATATAGGAAGTATTATAAATAATATCCATACATCCTCTTTATCACTTTTCTCTTTTGACTAAAATATTCAAATACTACAATATAAAGCAAGAGACTTATAATGGAGGCTTCTGTATATGTATACCATCTGGCATTGGTTGCCACAGCCTGCAATTCCTAACTGCAAGTGGATGAGTAAATACGGAATTATAATGCCTTCAAAGACTACCAGGTTGATATAAATTTGCTTCAATCTGCAATATTATATAAAATGCATTAGAAAAACTGCATGCCGCTAATGTAGTGAATACATACTGTGAACCATGAGTTTAAATACTGGAAAACAAGTTAAGTCTATGATCATTTTTGAACTGAGGGATATAAATAAAATATAATACAATAACACAGAGACTGTCTTTTGGGGAATTAGTGTCTAATCCCACTATTGAATTTAAACGAGACTGAAATATAGTGACTCACAACTGTAGAACACAAATGGACCTGAAAAACGCAGACTTCAGGTCAGCACAGCCAGTCGAAGAAGAAATAGTTCAGTGCTTTCGCAATTAACAGAGATTTCTATGGGCACTGCATCCAGAAGAGGCTGCTTCTTTCTTCCTAAGGCGAACTTGCATAATGGGACAACCAAAACAAAGCCACTGTCAAACATGTGCAAACACTCTTACTCTCTTGCTATTTGTTCTCTCACATTTCTTTTGCCTAATAGAGCTTTCTGGAGTCTTCTCATTTATATTTGAACCTGCACAACTACCCCTAGGCCAACATAAATGGAGTGTACTCCTCTCCACAGAAGAGAGGTGTACACTCTGTAACGTACTTCTCTAGCACAAGAGTCTATTGTTTCTTCCAATCTAGGCTCTTCTCCTTTCTCTTCACATCAGTGGAATCATAGGGGATGGAGAGACAAAGAAGGTAAGATCTGGATGTAGATTTCAACATGCTAGATTGAAAACTTTTCCAGGCTGTTGTCTGTGGAGCAGAACACTGCCAATCACCGTTCTGAGAACTTTCTGCATCTAATGAGGTGGCCACTATCTACCAAAGCTGATTTCTCTTTATGATCCAAGCAATGTACTAGGCTGTGATATGCTATGCTTTCTGATCTAGAAATCTAACTTTGATGAACACTTCTGTGGCATAAAAAGAAATAAATAACCTAATATCTTGCTTTTCTTAACAGCTAAATTGAAAGCCTGCATAAATAATATTGTATGCATGCTTGTGAACATGCACCTCCAAGCAGAAGCTCTCAGAGAACCATCCTGGCTAGTCAGGCTTTCCTGTCAACTCTTCAGGCCCAAGGAAAATGTAGGCAATCTCAGACTTGCCCACCTTAATGACCTTGGAGATGTTTATTATTCACAAGCCCAATTTCCTCCATGGGTTAACCATATGGACTCTCTTGTGTGGATGTGCATATGGCATACAACCAAGAAACAAAGAATCACTTCAGCCTTCTCACTTATACAGAAGACAGTGAGATAGGGTAAATAACCTAACCTAACCTAGCCAAACAGTTAAGCTGCTAAGACATTCATTTTCTACTGGATTTCTGTGTAGCAAAGAAACAGATAAATAAATTATAAAGCGTATTATAAAGAAATGCTTGAAAAATTAAAGGAAATTTGAGTGATCAAACCTGGAAAAGCCTAATGTGAAGCTAGCAGTGGAGATCTGATCAAATGGGAATAGTCAGGGAACCATTTCACATCAATGCAGACATCTCTGGGAATACTTTTATACTGACACCACTTCAGCACACTTTATTAAACATGTTAAAATACATTATAATCACATCTGACAAATTAGTGAGTTCGTATCTGTTTCAACATGAATCTGCATATCTCTGCAGTTAATTTACATGCTGGCTTAAAAATATAAAATTATGCAGCAGAGATAATTGCCTCCTGAAAGAGGAAATATAAAAGCAAAATAAATCAACCAATAAAAAGGTTTACTTTCCAGATCACACACCTCTTAAGCCTCCTCTGAACTCTAGGAATACAAAACAGCTCATGATGAAGGAGAAAGGCTAAGCAATTCCACTTCACTTGTGCAATTGCTGGCGTCTGAAAGCTGGAGTGAACTGAGGGAAGTGAACTTATAGCAGAAAGCTTTATTCTCACTAGTACTTAAATATAGAAAATAATAACAATGACTGTTTGGTATTGATATTCAGGCAACCATTGGTAGTGCTGAGTATTAATACTGCATTACTGTTCCCACTTTAACACTCAGCTTTCTCTGGCTTAAACTTTAGCCATTTGTGTTGAAATTTTCTACACCAGGTTTCTATCTCTGGTTGAACTTTTTTTCATTTTGTGATACTTTCACACTGATCAGCTCAGCCATTTCTGACACTGGCAGTGGGAGAAAGGAATATTGCACATGTAAAATATTCCCAGACTTTTTTGTTTCAAAGCATGCTAGCCCTTCCACACTTCCCACACATGTAACAGGCACTCGTCAAAGATTAACAAGCAAAAGAATCTGTTCTCAGTAACTGATCTGGAATCTCTCACAGCTCAAACTGTTCGACTTTGCTGACCAAACTGACACACCTGTAGCAAACCGGGTATTAAATTCTACTTGTAACTGCACAGTAGATGTTCCAGTATCACAGACTGAGTGAGCATGTTCTAGTTTTGTGTAGCGAGGGTGAGAAAGAAGTTTAGTGATAATTGCTGCTACAAGAAGTAATAAGATATTTGTATTACAAGCAGAGATCTTTTGTCTCTTTGCACTTTGCTGACACTCTAGCATTACAGAGGAGAAAGCCAACTAAATCGTAAGCTACAAAAAGAAAGAAAAGGAGTAGTCTGGAACTGGGGAGCAAGCACCAAGAAGCTGACTGGTCAAAAAGAGAGGAAGCGGATGGTTAAGAAGAAAAGAGGACTGGTTACTATTGTTAAGAGGATAAAGAGCTAAAAGCTTTGGAAGGCAGAACCAATTAGCAGTTGATTAAGGAAGCTTAGGTTTTGCACTCAGCAAATTCTTGTTCAAGAACAGCACATAAACATAACGTGCACGCTAAATGCCAAGAATCTGGCATTCTTAGCTTTTCAAGACATATGTAATTTTGTTTCAATTATCTTATTTTGCCAGGTATGTGTTTGGTGAAACATACAAATGCTGAGAGCTGTTACCGAAATGAAATTTCAGTTTCTGGAAAATTATTCTTTTCCAGAAAAAAAAAAGAGTCTGAATCAGGACAAAAAAGGAAAAAACTTTCAAAAGTGTATTCATTGCTGAAATACTGAAGTACAGCATTTCTAGAATGAAATATCTACTACAAGGTACCAAGCTGTCTGCTAAACTGACCAGAGCAGGACATCCAAGAAGCTTTGGCAGCTGTAGATAGATATGGATATAATATGTCAATTCCATGGCCACTCTGACTAGCACAACACATTTTAAATCAAACTATAACAGAATCACAGAATGGTGAAGGGTGGAAGAGACCTCTGGAGATCATCTAGTCCAACCTCCCTGCTCAAGCAGGGCCACCTCGAGCAGGTTTTCCAGGACCCTGCCCAGACGGCTTTAGAGTATCTCCAAGTTTGGAGACTGCACAACCTCTCTGGGCAACCTGTTCCAGCGCTCAAGTCAACCTCGCAGTAAGAAACTTTTTCTTTATGTTCAGATGGAACTTCCTGTGTTTCGGTTTGTGCCCGTTGCCTCTCATCCTATCACTGAGCACCACTGAAAAGAGTCTGGCCCCATCCTCTTGACACCCTCCCTTCAGAGCAGCACTGGACACAGCACACCAGATGTGGCCTCACCAGGGCCAAGGAGAGGGGAAGGATCACCTCCCTCGACCTGCTGGCGATGCGCTTCCTAATGCAATCCAGGATACCATTGGCCTTCTTGGCCACAAGGGCACATTTCTGGTTCATGGTCAAATTGTTGTCCACCAGAACTCCCAGGTCCTTCTCTGCACAGCTGCTTTCCAGCAGGTCATACCCCAGCCTGTACTCTTGCACGGGGTTAATCCTTCCTAGGTGCAGGACTCTGCACTTCCCTTTATTGATCTTAATTTCAGTGTGCACCTGCCACATCAGAGCTCATCTGGGATCTCAAATAGTCAGAAAATCTGAAGACCAGATGCCAAATGAATTGGCCAGCTTGGAGATCTAGTCTAGAAGCCATGGCTTATGAAAGTACATGGCAAGTGATCCCAAACACATGACCCCAAGAAGCCATGGGGGCTTGGCAACCCACCTTTATTCATCTAGAGCCACATGAGCAATTAAACAGAAAACAAAGTTCCATTATATTATATTTCACATAGAAAATGAAATCATTTATGCGAAATACTTCCAATCAGACAATACGGCAAATTCAACAGTTGAAATAGTCTCAACAAAACACAAGTACAACCATCTGGTAAGTAAATGCAACAAAAAAAAGTCTCATTTTCATGTTGTTGTTCTCCCCTAGATCATATCCTCATAAATCCCTGAAAACTCTATCAGAAGAATATATACATTAGTTCCCTTTCATGGTCTGTATTGTAAAGGCAGCACTTATTACAACATATAGTTTACTACCATGACACACAATGCACATACAGCACAATGTTACTGTGATTTGCCTCTGTAACACCGTACCTTCACCCATCTACAAGCCAGCTCTGAGCTGTGATTGAAAGGCTAAGGTTAAGGAAAGTATCTTTGAAGAACTTATCTTTAGGTGTGATCTAAGTTGACAACACAAATAAAATCACTGCTTCCAGAGTGGTGTCTTTCAGAGACACCATTATGGCACCCACAATGTCTTAACTGGCCATTCATTTTCAAATAAGCATATTTAAGAGACTCACATTCTGAACTCCTGAAAGTTCATTGATCTGAATAAAAACCAAATACACTAATTTCTTCTCAAAAGTTTAAAAGATATTCTTATAACATGTAGCAATTAAGTTTTGTTTACTTTGGTAGGCCTTAGGACCTCTTCTGATATAACATGCAAGCCAGAAAAATAAGCATTAGGTCATTTTCTCCCTCTGTTCTTTTTATTTTATCATCTATTTTATGTTAACAATTGAACAAATTCATTTCCATTTTCTCTATTGTCATGATTTCAAACTATTTAGTTTCTGTACTGTCTGGAATGTGGATTAATTCTGATCTTCTTCTCAATGGACCGGTAGAAACACTGTTTCGGACATTTAGTATTATACTTCTACATAGCATCAGTTTTTAAAATCATACAAAAATGTGGTATTAGGTGGGAAGAAAATTTGAACCTCTAATGACACACAGTTGTTGGGGAGGATAGCGAAAACCATAGAAAATATTTCAGTCTGGGACTAGGAGTAAGTGTTCCAAATAGAATGTACTTTCTGGATGATGAAGATCACACAGAACAAAGCCCCACAGAGACCTAAAGACACCAGAATACATCCCTTACAAAAACAACTGATCCAAAGAATGCTCCAAAAGCAAACATTTTTTAGAACAGCTTTGGGATCTATATGGCAATTTAAGGTATCTTCTTTAATGATGGAACTCTAACAACAATGGGAAAAGCTCTGTGCTGTAAACATGAAAAATGCTTACTTCTCCTTTCCCATATAACACACAAGCACTTTGATTACAACTCCGCACTAAAAGGATGTTTCAATTTAAAGCTCTTCAATAGGCTGCCAGGAATGTTCTGCTCAATGATAAGTCTATTGTACAAGACAAGTGAGTAGAACATTACCTTTCTAAGTGGCCAGGAAAGTATGTTATTTACAGCCAAGTGACAAAACAAGAAGAAATGCAGTAAATGTCAAAGAGAAAACCCAAGACACAAGCATTAACAAATAGTCTGAAACACACACCATTTTTTTTCCGTCGGTCTTTATGTACTCCGAAGTTTAAAGTGATACATGATCTTCTAATGGAAGACCCAAAGCAAAAATATCTCAAGATGATGTCCAGTCAAACAATGATAATCACCAAATGAGCTATTTCAGGAGAATGAGGAGGAGGAAAATGGTTAAAGGTTACTGCTTACTACAGATTTGAAACCTATCAATGACATATTAAAGTACATAGTAACATTAACACAGGATGCTTTGTGTTACATCTATTGATATGTAAATGACCTTGATCTAGAGGTCAGGTGTTTTTAGCTCAACAGACACCAAATGAATGTTTAAAACAATTAACTGGAACTTAATATGTTAATTATTGATTTATTTGCTCAGGAGTTTACTTATGTACAATTTATATTGATGAACTTGTTTTGCTATTACTGGGATATGGCTGTCAACATTCCATTAATATACAAAGTTAAATGTCCCAATTGTTATTTTTAAGTAGTCTGAAATAGAGTTATAGCAACACTTTGTATCTCTTTGCCATTGTGGGTTCCTAAACCCAGAGAGCAAAGAACAGTGACGTCATGGTGGGTGTTTGCTATCTGATCAAGAAGACAAAGCAGATTAACCTTTCCTCACACAACTGGAGGATGCCTCATGATCACAGGCCCGGGTCCTTGTTGGGAATTTTAATGATGCCAACATCAATTGAAAGTGCAACATGGCAGGGCACAACAAATCCAGGAGTTTTCTGGAGAGTGCTGGTGACAATTTTTTGACACAGGTGATCAATAAGCCAACTCCACTGGACCTGTTACTTGCAAATATGGAAAAGTTGTTTGAGGATGTGGAGGTCAGTGGCAGCCTTGGCTAAAAAGACCACATGATGAAGTTTAAGATCCTGAGAGAAGTGAGCAAGACAAGTAACAAAATTACAAACCCTAGAGTTCAGGAAAGCAGCCTTCAGCTTGTTCAGAGATCTGCTTTGCAGATCACAATGAGAGGCTGCCTTTAAATGCAAAGGCATCCAGTAGAGCTGGCTGGTCTTCAAGGATGACCTCCTCAAAACACAAAAACAGTCCATTCTGATGTCCAAAGATCCATCAGTTATGACAGAAGGCCGTCTTGACTGAACAGGGAACTCTTGACTGATCTCAAATGCAAAAAGGTGAAAGGAAGGATAGGCTACTCATGAGTAATATAGAAATACTACCTAAGCACACAAGGATGAAATTAGGTAAGTCAAAGTTCAGCTGAAGTAGAAAATAGTGAGGGGCAAGAAGGACAAGAAGGGCTTCTACAGGCACACCAGGAACAAAAACGAAACCAGGGATAGCATGGGTCCACTGCTGAACAGTGCAGGGGACCTAGTGACAAAGGACATGCTGAGATGATTGCTCTTCTGCCTCCCTATTTCCTAGTAAGGTCTGCTGTCTTCCCCCTAGTCTGAGGGACCACTGGCAGAGTCTGGGAGACTAAAGCCTTTCAGTGGAGGAAGGTTCAGCTAGAGATCACTTTAGCAAATGGACATGTACAAGTCCATAGGATGAGATGAAGGTGCTGAGGGAGCTTGCCAATGTCATTGAGAGGCCATTCCTTATCTCTTTGAAACATTATGGGAACCAAAGGAAGTTTCTCATGGACAGACCTGAACAATTTGCCCAGTTTTCTCTGCTTTGAGTGGGAGGGTGGTGGTGGTGGTGGGGGTGTTGGATGGGATGAGGTGCAGAGATGTTTTCCAAACTAAATCATTCTATGTTTTTACAATTAAACTAAGGATATTCGGGCAAAATACAGAATTATTAAGAATATCAAGTCCAGTTTGGAAGAAGAAAATTAGAATGCATGTGGATGTACATGAATCCTGCATGTGGATGTATATTAATAGTGCTTTAGTATTTCTTCCTAATACTATAAGCATATTATGATAAATACAAACTACAGATATACTGCATTTTGTATAGAGAGATAATATAAACAGAGCTAATACATGTGTTAACAAAAACACATTTCTGGGTACCAAATTTAAATGAAAATGCATTGTATTAAAAAGGATTTCCCTTCATTAAGTACTGTGTGCAATGCTTGCTATTGCATTTATAACAATTTACCACTGGAAATAGATTACAGGCCTAAAGCTCACTATAAAGTAAAAAACCTGTTTCATAAATATTTTAAGAAATACTAGCCTCTTATTTTTCGTTATGTTTCACTCATGCAAAAAATCGAGACACAAGCTGAAGCCTTGTAAAATACCTCTAGATTATCCTAATGTCTTCATTAGAAGTTGGATCAGGCTCAAAGAACAGGAATTGTAGCAGAGGAACACAAATCCCCCTCCTCCTCCCCCCCTCCAAAAAAAAAAAAAAAGAAAAAAACCCCCCACCTTACTCATTTTAAGAATGTCTTATTTCACCTTCCACAGGCTTTATAAGTGGTGACATAATCCCCTGAAAGACAGAGACATAGAAGTTTATCCACAGCCCGAAAGAATTTATCTAAATTGCTGGTGAATATCTGCAGATAGTTTACCTACAGGAAATGTGGGTCAGAAATCTATCTATCTATCTATCTATCCATTCTTCCTAGAGTTTGTCTTCACTGTATGCTTGGCTTACAAGAGAGCGCAGAGCTCTGGCCGGGGGAGCCTTCTGACCCATTGTCACTGCATTCAAAATAATACACAGCACTGCTTTTCACAAGGGAGGCAGCAAATAACAAACACTACTTCTCAGATGGCCCTGACTGTGGAAAAGAGATATACACCTGACAAGTGCCAATTATTTCAGCTTTTATGTATGCTCCCCTCTGGGAGGCAAACAGTATCCACTGCAGAATATTAGTAAGCCCAAAATGTTTTAATTCTTTAGATGCCTACACTGCCCAAGAAATTTTAATCTTGGCCTTTTTCTGAATAATTTATATTTGTAAGCCTCAAGTAGGCAAAAACTGTAAGAAATAAATCTTAATATTAGTAACAAGAAAGTAAGCATGATGTATGACTATTATAAGAACAATGAAATACTACCCATTTTGTTAGAAGTTGTCATGCTTTATGATAGCAAACCATCATCTGTCAGAGATGCGTGCACCTTCATAAACTGACTAGAACAACAGGAGCATGCAGGCAGTTTACTATGGTCTCAGTCAAGCATGATATGCAAGCAAGCCTGCAATTTTAAGTACCTGTATAACCCCAGTGACTTCAAGCAGCTATAAAAATGGACAAAGCACATAGCTGAGCTGACCACAGTGGCACTCTTCACTTCTTTGGAAACTTTGCTGGATACAGAAAATGTATGTCTAAATGAAGCGCTATTCTCAGAACCATTGTAAGGGAGACTGATTTTAAGCACAATTTTTTATTTTGGAAACTCTAATAACCACATCACTGTTATTCAAAATCTGCTGCTTATTCAAATGTCATCCTAGCTAGTGACACTGACATTATTCTAGCAGGAAAAATTAAAGGGAGTTACTGAGGAGCCCAATAAAAATGATCACAAACTGCATTTTAAATCATAGCAAAGCTCTTTTCTTTTCAAAGCAGTTGCCATAGCTCACAAGAATGAAGGGTCAGCTCTGTGCAGATTTCTAGTAACAACATTCTATTTCACCAGTCAGGAAACAGGTTATAAACTGGTATCACAGAAATAAAGGTATCTTTGGAGTTTAAAGGAAAAAATAAACTTTAGCTCAAATTTAATATTTACTATTGCATCCAGCTACAATCAATGTATTTGGTTTGCAACACAACTACGTCTTCTCTTCTGGAAAAAGCAAAGCCTAAACTAACAACTCTAGATATCTTATGCTTATTCGTAATACCCGTCTGTTGAAGGAAGAAGTTCTAAAAATGCCGAATAAAGATTGAGGGGAAACAAGTGGCATAGAATAAACCTAGATTAATTAACTATTAGCAAAATGGTTAAATTTTGCTCGTATGGTTCATTTCAAGAAAAGTTTCAGGCACTTGCTTAAGAGTAAGCATAGGCTTATGTGCTTTTCAGAATGAAGACCTTTACTGGTTTTGTTCAGATTTTGCCCATTTTAAATAGCACAACAGTAGAAGGATCCGCCCCTAAATCCATCAAAGAATTGCTCCTCTACAGCTTTTTGCAATAACTTTGCATATGAATTGCAGTACATACAACATTGTTGATGATAAAGCGTTGGCACAGTAGAAACTCAATAATAAGCCATACAGATAGCAAGCTATTGCAACAATTCACCGCAGAGAGAGAGAATTCTAGCCATAAAGTAATCTGTCTATATGAATCTAGGAAAAGTAGGGAACATGACATCTTCGCTGAGGCAAATAATGTTCCAAACATACTGAACCATGTAAATCATTCCAGGACAGCACATGCTCATCTTCATGAACAGACTACACACTGACAGGTAGATCATTCACAGTAGTAGCAGCATGTTAAAGTTTTTTTTCCTTTACATGAGTTTACAGCACTACATGCTTACTTAATATGGATGAGTTTGTGAAAGTAAAATAATCCAGCAATAAGAACCACCCCACAGAGATTTTTCTGGTATTCCATATTCAACATGTATATTTTTGTCATATTGACTAGACTAAGACTTGTAGAAAGGAATTACAATACTGACCCACTGAGCAATCAAGTCCTGTGTCAGTAAGTCCAAAGCAATGTACACTAAAATGACAGCTAAACCATACATTCAGAGATTATCACTGAAATAAACTACTACCATTCAAAAAAGGGATCTTTAAGACCCTGCGGATAGCTCTCTGGGAAAAAAAAAAAATCTAATCTGTACAATTTTTATGACAGAAATACAAAGTGTCATTAGGCCTCTAACTAAACCCATTGTTGACCAAGGATTCTCTGGTTAAGCTCCATGGAGGATACATGTCCCATACTGCAGGCTGATCTGGTCCACCATCTCAAAAGGGAAATGAAAATCTTGGGAAAAGCTCAAAGGGGAACAAGAAGATTAGAGAAGAGATAATATCATAAAAGGATTGACAAGGACTCATCAGTGTGAAAGAGAGACAGTTAGAATACTACAGAGGCGTGTAAAATCATGAATGATATTGAGGAAATGAACAGGGGATGATTGTTCACTGTTTCTCGCAGCACAAGAACTGAGAAACCTCCAATGCAATTATTAGGCAACACATTAAAAGAACACAAAAGGAAGTAGTACTTAAAGTAATTTTTAACACAATACATAATTAAATTGTGAAATTCATTGCCACAAGACATTATGGAATATAAGAATATTTCAAAAAAGGATGAGCTGTAATTCCTAGAAGATTCTCCAGTGACAGTTAAATGCAATGGTTTGGATGAAGTGTCCAACTCAATATATTCCTGCCATTGTCTGCCAGAAGCTGGAAGAATACACAGGGGAAAACACACTATGTATCTACCATTTCTAATATTCTTTCCCTAAATATTTAGTGAAAAATCTACAATTCTATATGTTAGAAAAAAGATATTAGGTACCAGAGTTCTTACATTTGCATATTCTCTTGAAGAACCCTGAAGAAAATAACAAATAGAGCATGTTATATTAAAGGAGGGATTCTTTATATAAGCAATTTAATTAGCTAATCAATTCAAACTTAAAAGCAGAAGTGCTGCAGACAGAAATAATGTGCTTTTACACAATATCATCCACATATTCACAGTTCTACACTGCTGTACTATGTATACAATCATTTGCAATGACCATGCTGGACAGTAATACATAGGAGAGTAAAATCCTGCTAGCACATTGACCTTGAAAGTGAATGGATGTGAAGAGCTGCATTTACCAGTGCTATCATCCTACAAGTTATACTTTTACCAAAGCTGAAGGGCTGGCATCACTTAAGATTCTAGTAAGAGTCCAGGGTCAAAAGATATTTGGCTGTGGAAATCTGAATACAGAAGATCTCTGCCAAGAACTGATTCTCTTTTAGAACATTTGAAATGGAATATAATCATCTGAGCTATATTTAAATTACAAGAGTGCCAAAAAATGGAGTCCTGACTGCCTGAAGAACTGAAGCCCTGATGTAGTCCTTTCAATCCTAGCATCGCAAGCTCCCTGAAAATCCTTTCAGATACTTCAAGTCTGTAGGTTGCAAATGCTTCTGTAACTCGTATGTTACATTAAAGAAACCAGAAAACCACAAACTGATTCAGTCCACAACAACAGAAACTAACACGGTCATGACTGCCAGGTGCATGTGAAGTTCTGGTCTGTAGCAATCTAACACTGCTCCAGAAAGGACTGTGCGTCATATCATAGGAGAAAAAAATAGTTTGCTGGGATGAACATCTTCGACAATTTGTTTTCCTCAATTTATATTATACATCACTTTTTTCTGCCTAGGAGGTACTATTGACATGAAAAATTTCCCTATTGATAAAAATACTTTTGAAAAAATACTTTTTCCAATGCAATTGCCAGTATTCCATGCTATTTTAGCAAAATAGAAATGTGTTCCTCAGGAGATGGATGCCATCCTCTTTTTTTGTACACATCCTAGAAAAATGTGGCCTTGAAACTAATCAATCCTATGTTCATGATTATTAGATATACTAAAAGCAAAAGAAAACAGTTTGAGTTAAAACCATTAAATATTTTGAATGTCGTGTCCTGAGTATTTCCTTATCCAAACAGCTAGTACAAAAATTGATTTTTAAAACGTTAGACCTGTACTTTGTATAAATTTCTATCAACTCTTCTTTTAGGAAAGCTGTCTACTAGTACTTCAATGTACACTTGCTTGCTTAAAAACAAATAATTTTAGGCTACAAATATTTGCTCATAAATTGTCAATCTTTTCAGATTCCCTGCTCTGCTTTCTCAGAAGTCTCTTCCACTGTCCCTAAGGAATTCCTCCTGACAAGGAAACAAGACAAAAATTCTTCTCATACCTGGGAGATCTCTTCCTACAACAAACCTCTCTTAAAAATACGTAGGAGATCAAGTTCTTCAAATAAGCAGGAAACTGGACACTTCTTTAGAGCACTTTAGAAATCTAAGCTCTCACTCTAACCTGGCTGTACAAGAAACCATCTTTAAATTTTTCAATATCATAGTGAAGAACACATATCCCATGAACACCTGGAAGCCTAAAACGTGCTGACAAAAACAGTTCATATGTGGTATACAGAACATTTCAGTCACTTGCAATTTGAAAAGAAACTTTTCTACTGCCTGACAAAAAAGCCCTATACAATCCTCTGCACAACCACGGTAAGTTTTATGTAGAAAGGTAATAAGCCAACTTCCCACAAGGAATGGAAATATTTAAATTCAAAATTACATACAGAATTTTACTTTCTAATTAAAGGCCTGTTACTTTCTGGATTTGATAAGGTGCAGCAATTCATAAGTGATACTTATAAGGTATGTTGTATGTCAATATTTGGTCATTTGTTTCTCTCAAACAAACGTATAAACCATTGAAAATGTTGTGAAGGCAAAAATTAAGCAAATGTATTTATCAGTAAAAAGCGCCTTCATTCTCTCTTCTTTACAATTTGAAGAAAGAAAGTGAAGAAACCTTAAAAATATCCTGTGCCTGGTTGGCACATAGAACTTCATATCAATGGAAGTTCAGTAAGCTAAATGAATGTAAAATACACTTGAAAAAAGTCTGCAGTACAGATAAGAGAGCTGCAGTGAGGACTGGAGAAGAAAATTTTGCCTCAAGGATAGCAAAAAAGGAGAAAATATATGTCAAGTTCAGAACAGATGTTAGAAAGCTTATCAGGAGATTAAGCTGGTGAAATGCCTAGAACACAGAGCATTCCTACATTTTATAAGATGCTTAGCAAGACACGTCATCACCAATCAAATACATCCAAAGAGGGAGGGAAAGTTTCTTTTGTTATTTCCATTTCCTACACTGTACCTTAACCTATCCAGAATCTGTGCTGCTGCTTCTTAATAGAGAAGCTACCTCTCAGAATATATCAGCCAGCTTTGTAGCTCCCTCCCCTGTATAATCCTGTCTTCCTCCTGGAGACAGCACCACTATAACAACAGCTATAGATTCCCTTCTCCTCAGTGATGAATGATCCCAATCTGCACTATAAACTTTTTTTTCTGCAAGAATTTCAGAAAAAGATTGGAAGCCACAAGCTAACTGCTCAACAGTCAGACCAAAGAGAGAAAGAAGGCAATAGTGAGCACGCACAAGGAGTTCACATTTCCTTGCATAACAGCATATTGTTAGGAGCTCCAAAAATCATGGTGGTAAGACAAATCTCCTTCTTTTGACATTTGGGCATTTTCGACATTGAAAGCAGAATTCGGGCCTTAACCTCAATGCTGGACTTTCAGGCACCATGGTAACCACATAACAACACAGACAAATACTTCTGTTCACTTACATCATTCCCAAACTAACTGCCATTCCTACTTTATTAAACTTTCATCAAGCAATCTAATTTCTCTTCCTCAGCAACATAAGGTAAGAATACTGAACAGGTCAGATCATTCGAAGTAGTGGATAGGTGGGCTTAATGTAATGCTTTTCCCAAACTATATATAAAAATATACTTTTTTTCCCCAATCTTCATTGTCTGTACCTAACTGTAATTAAAGTTTTTTCATTGCATTTTCCACTTTTGCTTTGATCTCTTCCATGTTTCATCCACTACTTTCAGCCTTGCTCAAGTAGGTATAATTTACTGTCAGGTAAAGTACTGTCATTTTTGAGAGCAAACTTTCTAAGTGTGAATAATTAAGACAAAACAATGTGGAAACTATCTTTTTTGGAGACTGAGAACCACCAGATGTATAAATAAATGTATAAATTCAAAGCAATTCAAACTCCAGTTCTGTTGGTTTTATACTTTGATTTATACTGGGTTTATACTGTAGATTTGATGTACTACTTTAAGAGCTGAGTGAACCAGCCATTAAGAAATCCCATCCAACAACTCCGCTTTTGTTTTCCATCAAGTGATATCAAAATACATTTGCATATGGTATACTGAATTCCTAGTGTATCAGCAGTGGTATTATTCTCCTTGGCCTACAAGCAAAGTAACAGAGATAACTTTCGCCAACTGATGAAGCAATACAGTCTTTTTATTTCACTGAAGTTTGTTTTTAACATCTACATTATTTTTCTGCTTTTTGGAAGTCAGATGGTCAAATCAGTTTAGGAGCTCTTGTTAGCTTCTTAGCTGATGCTAAGTTCATAATAGCACAACTACGAGCAACTCTCTTCGCTACAATTTGTTCTTAATTTCATCACTTCCTGGCTGAAATACCATAATGTGATATACTGGGCCATGAAGAAAGGCATCTTTTCTGGTTGAAGAACATATCTAGCACCTAATACTGCAGCATATCTTTAACTGATATGTAAACATAACACATGTGGCTTTTTTTTTTTTACTTTTTTTTCCTTTTTTTAAACATGGTGGCTTCTCAAATACCACATTCAATTCAAATTCTTTTGTGTTCAAGTGCTCTATCACCTTGGCCAAGGGCATCTAAAAGAATCCCTGATCTCCAAGACAAACCATGGTGAGCAACTTCTGGCACAGCTGAGCTCTCTGTAACAAGCTCAGCTGAGTGGGGGACAAAGCTTCCGAGGTTTACTTAAAACAACAACAACCACCACAACAACCACCACAACAACCAGGAAACAAGCACTGTCTCAAATCTCATTAAGCTTTGTTCCAAGTGCAAGGAAGATATTTTTGTTAGACCAAAACTCCAACTTAAATAAGATTCACATCGAAATACAATAAAAACAGGAACAAGAAATCCAAAACCTAACAAAATAAGTCATTTCACTACATACTATTGCCTTTCAGCAGACAGGATAAAGGAACTAATGAGGCATGCCAGACAACTCACTGTTTAATGTACTGCTGGCACCTAAGTACACCACTGATTCCTGTAGTGAAGAGTTTATTTAGAGCAGATGCTTATAAGCACAGGACAACCTAGGCTGAATGTGACCTCTGGATGTCATCTGGTCCATCCCCCCACTCAAAGCCATTTTAGCAATCTAGATTTCTCTGTCTTCTTCACTTCCGGAAAACTGAAAGAACACAATTTTATCAATAGAAATTCCCAAAGGAAAAGACAGAAATACATATGGAAGCGCATCCCATGCTGGAATGACACCAAATACCAAAATGCCTTTTTGCCATTTTGGTTTGGACTGGTGTTTACCAATCTAATCAAAATGGCTCTTTCATGCAATCACTTTCACTGACTGAGAATTGCTACCATTTGCAACAACTGTCAATACAAATGACAAAAGATAAAAAGCAAGTTTTATACATTAATTTCATTGTTCTTCCCTTACACATTTCTCCCTAAACTTGCAGTTGTGCAGAAAGACCAGAAAGAAACACTGGGAATAGCCTGAAGCAGCAGCTGAAGCAGCCCAAGCACTAACATACATTTTGTCTAGACTTTAACTGGCACGCTCTGATAACTGGCCATTAGCCCCAAATTTTCCTTCCTTTGCCTTCACAACCCCTTTACCTTTATTTTACTGTGCCACTCCTGTTCTCCCTTACCTGCTTCAGTCTGTTCTTATTTCTCACAAGTTATGCTGTTATCCTTCAAATTGCAATTGCCACTCTTCTTCCCTGAAAAAACAAAGCAGTTCTAGAAAAATGTAACATTTCTTATCATCACATTATTCTCTCCTATGTGTTTTATTTCTTTCACTTTCTGTCTTATCCATTTACACTGTAAACTCTTTCATAAAAGATCACCTGTTGATCTCTCTACAGTGTCCTCTGAAATTCTCTTCACTAATAGTTGTCTCCTTGGTATTAACATAACATAACATGCAGCAACAATAATAAATTCTAGGAGATTTTGGACTGAACCTTATCTCCAGAATTAGATCCTTAGATGTGATTCAATCCATCAGAAAACAATTTTCCCCCATCTATCACAAACAGAGTTTATTTTTAAAAGCCTACCAGTAATATACAACTATACTCTCTTATCTACCTTATTTTAATGGATGTTATTTCCAAGAACATTACATTTATACACTGCACAAAAAGCAAAATTCGTATCTCTGCTCACACATCAAAATAAGACAATTTATCTTGGAACTGGTGAACCTCCTTCATGGAATCTTACAGCGATTCTGTTGTGAAATGAAACAGTTCCTAGATAAGCCAGAAGGGCACTCTACATTCTAAGATTTTAACTCTGCTTAATAATTGACATTTTCTATTCAGTTATTTGTTGAAAACTCAGGTTTTGGATACCAGAGAACTTGGTTTTGAATTAAAATGGGATCCCTAGAGACTTTAATAGCACACTTCCCATAGTTTAGAGCTCCTGAACAAGTCAGCTTTTATCAACAACAATTGAAGTTGCCAGATTTAAGAACAGAACTGATGTGGCTACACACTGTGAAACCATTTAGTGACAGCACAAATACGGTGCACTGTAACTAGCTAGCTAACTGCGGCTACAAAAAGAATTGTGCGCTGTACTGCCACCTCTACATAAATTCCAAAGTGCTTCTGTTGTGCATTATTTCTAGGATCATCAGAATTATGTGCTTTAATTTACCAGTACACATGGGCAAACTAATTTATTCACAACTTTGTAACTGAACAAAGATATCTGGAATATAAAGAAGTAAAACACTCTTAATAAGAGATCATCATTCAAAACCTGCACCACCAAAACCATTTAAAACGTCCGACTTTCCATTACTTTGCTTATTGAAAGAACACTGAAGGACTATCTAAAGAGTTCTTTAAAAGTAATTTCAGTTTCCATCAAATAGATGATGATGTTTTTCTTAAGCCATTTTAGTCATCCTTGTTTTATGAACATTTATTTCAAAAAACTGAGGGTTAGAGAAGACATTCTCTCCCTCCACTTGCAACACTTCACAGTTTCAAAACTAGAAAGAAATGAGAGCCCACCAAAGGGAAATGTGTTTTTACACAAAGCTCTCCAAAAAGGCTATGAACAAACTTTTTGACTTTTGACTTACAATATAAATATACTATTTGACTTAAACTTATCTCTAGATTCTTGTCTATAGACTCTAAAGCAGTTTATTGCTTTACATGAAGCAGCACTGTTTAAAACTTTAACCTTTACCACTTAAAAACTAGAAGATGTTAAGGGCATTATATTATCCTAGCAATTTTCATCAGCCCAAGTTCAATTAGAGCGAAGCAGTGTGTATATATTAAGGAAACCTACATGAAAAAAAGAAATTGGTGGGGATCTTCTTTCCATGACTTTTAATGCAGAAAGACAACAAAGCCTACAAATGTTTATACAAGTTATTTAATATTTCAATTGACTTACTTTACAAATACGGATTTCCTAATTTACATAGCAAAGTAACCAGCTTATAGTACACTCAAATTCAGAACATCTCACCTAGTATCTTGTTTTGCTCTGTTCTTTCCATTTCTCGATCATGATCCAATCACCTAGCCAATTTGCAGGTTGCCAGTTGTTCCTGTTACAAGGACAATTTGAAGGAGTTTGTCGCTTCTTTGACACAACCACTTTAACTTTTAATGCTAGAAACCCCCCATACAGGAGGAAACAATGAGACACAACGTCTTTGTTCATCTCTCCAAGCCCCTTCTCCTTCAGCCCCTGACCCTAAAGCTCCCCTTCCAGGCTTTCCTTTGGACCGCACTTCAAGGCATTGTCCAGACAGGGACTGAGGTTTCATAGCTGCCTCCTTCACAAGGATCCATGGGCTCTTACAACCTCCTTTCAGAAACATGAAAATCTTCAGAAGAAACAGACAATTTCTGAGTGCTGACATATTTGTGCCTTCGCATAAAAATTTGCTATTGCTTCAACTATTTGCTTCTGTGACAGAGCTGAAATACTCCTTAGAATACTTGAAGTGAATGGCAGCAATTATACTCAACCCACACCAGAACTGTGGTATTTTTTCCTTGGGTCACTGGGTAGTTTCAAATCCTGAGGGAATTCAGCTGGATTCTGGGAGGAATATAGTCAATCTGAACATGTTTCTTACAGAAATCTTGGTTAAAGCTAAGCGTAACACATTTAATGTTGCTAAAAATAAGGAAATAAAACATGTATAATCATAAGAAGCAAAGCCAACGCAGTAATGAGTCATGAGTAAGGACAGGTTTTGGAAGCAGGGGAGAACACTGAAAATCTCAGAGGCTTCTGATCACTTCTGCTCAAAGACTGAGGTTGGCGTCGGATAGTCTTGCCAAACATTTTACCTACAATTTTACCCCTCTCATATATTGCACATCTCTCCCAACACTTTCTGTTGAGAAGTACTTGCCTTTTTTTCCTGACAACTGCTGTTTAACACTAGCTGTCTCTGCTCATACATAAATGGTGAACTGCTCCACTCTCAGCAGCTACAGTCTGCTCTCCTTTCTGTTTCCAAGCCAATGGCTCCTTCCAGGTGCCTGGCTATCCTGCACAATTGGATACACCCTTGTAGCCTGAATTTTGTAAGCTCTCTGGCAGGGCTAAGAAACTGTAATTAAGTCACAGCATATTCAGAAATGTATTCTCTTGCACATAAAATCAGATGTCTCCCAGGGAAATTTGGGATCTGAGTGAGCATGCTGTTTTTCCACTGGGAAAAACTAGCAGCAGCATTCCCTTTCTCTCTAAAATTCATTTAACTTACGGAGTAATCTGCCCTAACATTAGTGGACAACATTCTTGATCTGTTTCTGAATTTAGGTCTCTCTCACAAAGGTACTAGAAGAAAAAGGAAAAAAAAAAGCAGAAGAAAACAGCATCATTACATGCTTGTTGTGGAAACGCGAGGGGAAATTGAGGTGCTTGGGGTATTGATGTCAGTCATTTGCCTTTCGCCCTTCAAAATTCTTTATCAAAAGAGGGTGTGTGTGTGTGTGTCTTTAAGGCTTTAAAAACATCTTATTTATGTACAAATAACATGTTTGGATATGAAAGTTAAGTAATTTCAGGGTTGAACTTAGTTTCAATCTGAACTGAAGACTGTGTGGCTGTAACTGTATCACAGGACACAGGAGAGTACGTTGTCATCTTTCCATCCAGGAAGTCCTGTATATAAATTCAGGCACATACACTGGGTAGCATATATCTATCAAAATCAGCTTCTGAGATGCCTCAAGACTTACTGCACATGTGTAGGCTGTGTATGCAACACCTATTTATCCTAGGTTCTTGGATATCAGGCAGCTGACTGGAGCTCCAACATAGCTGTCTGGTAGCTAGAATTACTGAGCAAACTATCAAATTGCTAGATGTAAAAAAGGACACAAAGAAAGCAAAAATTTAACAAGTAAATCCATACTTGAATGGGAGAGGGAAGTAGTAATCTGTGTGTTCTGCAATGGCATTCGAGCTTGAATATCAGTAGAAGTACTATTACCACCTTTTATCAATGCAAATCAATTAATTAATTTAGAAGGTTATCATGCAGACCAAAAAGAATTTGGAGGCAAGGGATATATCTTCTTTTATGTTGTACAGTACTAACTCCGAGAAGGTTAGACATGGTTTCAGTTAATACTAGAAATCTATGCTTAACAAAAAAATTGGTGACTCTAGAACAGTTCTCCTGCGGAGTTTCATATGCTTGATCTGTGCACTTTTGCTTACTGCAGTCATTACATGAACAGAAGATAGGACCCACCTATTTGGAAAAGAGCTTTCCATGAAACAGCAGAATGGCTCTGCATGTGTATATCAAATGTATTCATACTTCTGAGGAGAGGATGGCATGGGGTGTGAAATGCCATAAATACACACTGCAGTTACGAAAAATGACTGCAGGACAAGTCCTGTGTGCACTTGCTTTTATTTAATTATCTCAGGGGTAAAGAATCAACTATCAAGAACCTCTAATGTAACAAACGATGGAAAACTTGGTGCAGAGATGGAAAATAATTCATAGTGATTATAACCATGGTTAAAGAGCCTTGCTATCACAATGGAGAAAAATTTCCACTTTATTTTGAATCATTTCTAGCTCCAAAAAACCTCTACACACTTTTTTTTTTAAACAAAAAAAGTTAAGCTGTTTCTCCACCTTTCCTACATACTACATGTAAAACAATGTTGTTCAGAATTCTCCATTAGAAATGACATTTGAATTGGACAGATGACAAAGCACAAAGAAGCCTCCTCCTTCTACATGTACCAGCTAAATTTTTGCAGACTGAGATTAAAAAAAACAAAACAAAACCAGTAAGTATCCATAAATACACAGTACTTACCTGTACAAACTAAACCCTTCACATAGTTTCAGGGCATTTCTTACATGCATGTATACATCTTTTCCACACAAATAACCTGAAATATTCTTTAGAAATTCAGTCAGAGAATGGCATTATGTACTAACTAAAATGTAGGCTGTTAACTGCACATGGTTGCCTGTATTTATTACTATGGTTTAGCCTATAGAAGAACAGATGGTTTCCATGTGCTCCCTATCAAATACTCTCAACCACATATTTGATCATATGCACTAGGTTTTTTTGATTTAAATAATTGAGCTTTAGCATTCTGTACTTCTTAAATTTGACCTGCTTCTTGCAGCTCTTTCGACTTGTGGCAACTGCTGTTGGCTGATGGCCAGCAGCCTTTTCCTCAGACTTTGAGTATAGTTAATTCAGCAATGAATTAAAAACAGATATTCTATATTCCTTAAGACAACGCAGTCTACATTGTGTTCTTCAAATAATCCCAACAGATGCAAGTAAGCACAATTAATAATTCAACCATTAACCACAAATTAAAGACTTAATCTCATTTAATCTTATGACACATACATGAATGGCTTTAACCTACTATTTATATGATTATTTAAAGAGCATACTCATTGCAAATACAAGTACATCATTTACAAAGAAAAATAACACTTAAAACATACTTTCTATTTCTCTTGTCCATTTGTTTTAGAGCCAAGATTTGTTGTAAAAATCATTCTATTATGCTCTGCTGGGATTAATAGAAACAACTTCTCAGTTTGTGTCCTCCGATCACATTCTACACTGTATTTCCCTGCAATGCATTATAGGTTATTTAATTGAAGCAAGAACACGAACATTACTGAGTCCTTTCACTATTACTCATAAGAAAGAAGAAGCACATGGTTTTATTTGGGAGTTTAGTTTGCTAATCAGTGAAGTATGATGTTACAACCAGATAATACAAAATCTCTTGCCTAGCAAGTGCACACAAATGAACGTGCTACCATTCTCTGATTTACTGGAAAACAGAAATCTATGTTTTAATAACCTGAAACACAATTTGGCATATTCTCCTTTTTTGGAAAGTTTTTCTTTAAATAAAAGGGTTAAACAGAGTTATTCTTCAAACAGAGTTAATTTAAACCTTAGAGTCAATTCTAAACAAACAGAAAATGTACCTATAAATACGTATTAAAATCTTTTGCACATGAATACACATATAAAAGTACCAATGCATACCTGCTAAATTGTGAAATCTTCTATGAAATTTAGAATATTAAATTAAGAGATTAAATTTGAAGGGTTTTGTTTTCCAATTTGGCCTGTAAAGCTGAGGCCTAAAGACATTTTTATTATGTTATACTGTGCATTGGCTATAGAATATTCCAACATCTAAAAACACTGATATTTAAATCAGATCAATCAATCTCTTAAAACAGAATGAAAACTACTTTTTTTGGTACACTGAAATAAAAAAATACAGGTAAGGACAGAAAGGACTGAGTTAGTTCATTGCTCCTATCCTCCCAGAGTGACAGTAGTCTAGAATTTGCCTATGTCTGCCAGCAGATTTTCTCCAGAGAAAAGCAAGGATGCTAAGTATAATCAATGAAGAGTTCTGAAGTGCTTCCAAATGTAAAAATGAAGCCTGACTCTGGTGGAGTGAAAAAGCAGGAAAAAAAAGGGGAGAGAGAAAGAGAGAAATACAGTGAGAAGTCACGTGTCCAGACAAAAGATGGATGCATCCACACGGTCTGGATTCCCGCTGGTCGAAGAGCGGAGGTCGCAGTAAACAAAACAGGAGTTTCTGCAAGGGGAAGAGGCATAATGCTAAAAGAACCCACAGTACTGTGAGTGCTGCCAAAAGCAGCAGCACAGTCAAGGAGGAGGATCCTGCATGACGGAAGGATGCAGAGCCAGGTTTGACAAAGATGCCTCACTACCTAGCAAATGTTACTGAGTGCTTAGCTGCAAGACATGTTAACAGTTGATTACTCTCATTGATTAAATAGCTACACAGGAGTTAAGTTTCGAAATTCCTCAGGGACCTAACAGGATATTTTCAGTCACTCACATTTTGAGGGGGCTATTTTGCAACTATCTGCATCCAGTATAAACAGATTTTGGCTACATTCATGTAGTTCTGAAAAGATCCTCAAATGTTCCTAAACGTTGCAACATTCAGGTATAGGAATGACCACTCAGAAGGCATCTTAATAGTTAGTAAAATTTTAAATCTCAGAAAAGTTAGTAAAATTTTAAATCTCAGAAAGCATTGGTGGAAACATTCTTGCAATCCTTTGTTTCCTTTGTCCAAGGTCTCTACCCTTTATTTTCTGCTAATTAAAAGAAGGAAATGAGAGCAATAGCTACTTAAGCTATTGGGGTAAAGCACCCACATGAGTTGGGGAAGCATGGGGAAGCAAGTCCCTGCTCTATCTAATTTGGAGCAGGAAGATTAATCTATTATTCCAAGCCCTAATTCCCAGACTATGGAATATTTTGGATTGCTCTCACTCAAGTTTTCCTATTTCATTTATTTCAGACTGCAGAACAATCACATAGTTGCTGAGCAAAAACCCATAGAAGAAACTGATCCTATAATGGTGAGTGACTCCACAACAGTCAGATGGAAAGAACACCTGTCTGCTAGGTAGAAGAGAGTAAAATCAATACTACAGTGAAATCAATAATACATTTACACACCACAACAGGAGGAATACAAGTTTCTACTACTGATCAGTAATTTCAGCATGTCTACCACTGTGCAAATTTCCTAGCCATCAGAAGACAAACATACATGCACCCTTATTCTAAGAGTGAAAATACAGGCTAGAAACCTAGCTTCAGTTTGATCCAACTCTAAACTACTTATTAACTGTATGATAGACTTAGCTCATGTAGGTCTACTGATAGAAATGCCTAACCCTAGGGTTTAGCAGCAGCTAAGAGTGCATTTAATAAGATCAATTGCACTTAAAACAGTTGACTTTAGCACATATGGAGCATGTGATTTAGATCTCTGAGCAAGATTTAGATATTCCAGGTCTCCTGGCTTGTCAAGCACAATTGCCAAATTGGCATCACTACTGATGAAAGTTTAGGTTTGAAGGATTTAGGAGACTTTAATTTGGGAGAGTTTGAAGAGTTCTGCCTCGAGCAGCGTATCTTCCAAGCTTTTGCATCCTCCCAAAGTAGGCCACACTAATTTCACCCAGACCTCAAGATGTTACAAGCCAAAAGTACCACAGATGTCATATCCACCTCTTTGTCTTGCACATGATGACACAGGCAAGACTTCAGTCTGTTCCTAGATGCTTTGGAAAGAGCATGTACCTCAGAATTTTGGCCTGAGTCCAGGCAGATCTACTAAACTAGCAGAGATTCGTGCTGTTGAAGACTAGAGGATAAAGGCCAGTTTTTTTTATTATTATTACTATTGAATCTGGTCGTAGGTCAAAAGAAAATCCATGAAGACCTTAAAATGAACAGTTTTAATTCAGCAAAGACAAAAACAAACTGAGGAACACAGGAGTGAAGTGCAAGGGAAGTTACAGAAAGCACATGCAATACAGAGGGAAAAGAGTACAGCTGCTTGCTGGTAGGGGATTGGAGGTCTTTGGGGTTTTTTGAGTTAATTAAAATACCTTGGCTATGTGAAAAATTCCTACCAACTTCAAAGGTATGCATATCCTTGAAGTGCTTTGCAAGACTGAGGCCTAAGAATATGGAAAAAAATAAATAACTTCAGATTCTTACCAGAAGGCATTTGTGTATTCAGTGTTACTTAATTTCATAAATACTTCATCATAATTAAAGACACTCGGATGGCTTTTTTTAAAAGTAGTTAGTTGTTAAGATGATTGGCAGTTTTCCTTGTTGTTGACAACACCTAATGATACATTGCAGGATAGCAAGCTACATTAAGAAATCCAAAAATACCTCCCCTGCACTCACCACATGAGGTAACACTAAGGTTTTCTTTCCACAGACATTTTATTGGTACTTATCATTTAAAGAAGGATGATGGATGTCAAAGGCTCTCCAAGTATGTTTTTCAGATCATTTATTCAAAGGTTTCTTCAAAAGGTTTTTAGGGTTTGTTTTTTGAATCTATACCACCAACAAATATAATCAGCAGGCTTCAAGATGCCAGACAAATTGCTTCAAATATTGATCAATTTATATCTGTCCCTGAATAAGAAACAGAAGTATCATCCACAGCATATAAACTCAAGTCTTGGATTATGATAAACAGTTGGTACAAGGAGATTTCATTCACTTTTGTCCGGGACAGAAAGAACGTCCATATAAATACTTAAGAGGCTAAAGAGGGAACAGAGGAGGGGGATGGGCCTCACACCCATCGTGGAATCAGTGTTCAGGATAGCTGCGCTGCAAACTTACGGCCAGCCTAAAGCATATGGATATGGAATATACCTTCTAAACCTTACCTTTTCTGCTTCGTTCTACTTCCAGTCTTGATGCCCTGATCCTGCAAAACTGATTATATATATTTAACTTCAGGCAAACAAGAAAAATTGCTTACTGATATGCTCCATTTTTTAAAAATAATTTTAAATACAGGGGTTTTTCTTTGCATTTAATTATTCATATTTTATGAGATAGAGGAATCACAATCATTTTAATTGTGAATAACTGAATAATTTAATTCTTAATAAAAGAAAGAAAAGATATGATATTTTATCCATTTTTCTACTTTGTTTTTTTCCTTTTTGGACTGCGGCATCACTGGTCAGTGTCCCCTCTTTACAAAGTAAAGGAAAAAAATTAAATTGTGAAAGCAACTACTAATGTTTGCTGTTTCTCCAGGAAAGCTCTCATTAATTTCAGTGAGAACTTTGCTTTAAGTTATACATAATTTAGTATTTTTAGTCTGTGCAAATATAGCATAGTGATAGAACAAAGCAGTTAGCCTTTTTTTTAGGTTCTTATTTAAGTGCCTGATTTCTATGAAAGCTGAGTTTCCAGTTGTTCACAGTGCCTTCAGTAAAGGCTGCCAGGGCTAAGCACTTTTTAAATTCAAGCTACTTTTAGTTCTGAAAACAACAGGTATGTAAAAGCCAGACTTTGAACAGTTTTTTTTGTGGAGCACATGAATACTTCATGAAGGGCACTTCAGATACTCCACCGTGGATGGTTACAACAAACATGTCGTTACGTGTCCTCAACACATTTGTTAGAGTATCACTGGAATAGGTGTCATAGGATCATCCTGGAAGCACAAACAATGAAAGGCTCAAAGTTCAAGTCATGACTATATGCTAATTGTATCAGTGGGATGATGCTCACAGCTATTACTTTGGGTACATGAATCAGGACTTGGGGTTTCTTACAGTGAAAATGTTCAGTGAGAAAGTAATTCTCTAAGTGTGGGCTCCCCCCCAAGCTCCATGCTCAACATCCAGTGATGATAAGGGTAGCATTATTTTCTGTATCAATAACCCTTCAAAATAAGATTTTAACTACCTAAAGGATAATTACTTTCTCACTGAAGCTGGGTTTACCATAAACTTTTATAAAGGACAACATTTCACCCCTGTTCTGTTAAGGACTCTCATTATATAAACAAGTACTTGAAACTTGCTTTTCTTGTACATTAGAATGGAACCAGTAACTGTTCTTTGTGCTTGCTTTTTTTTTTTTTTTTTAATTACATCAGAAAAAGAGCAGGAGTGCAAATACACTCACAGAGATAGTATGCGACAAGAGGCCCACCTGAGCTCAGAAATGTCTATACCATCGAACCACAACCTATTCAGAGATAAGTTTCTGCCATATGCATACATAAAATATTTCTGGTCCTCCCTTTTTCTCTCACAAAGGGATTTAAAATATCTCCAGTCAGTTACATTTACGTTAAGGCCCAATTCTGGACTAAGGCCTAAAACTAGCATAGTAACTAATAAACCTCCCAAGGATTTGTCCATTCAGTCACTTCTGCAGAGGCAGACATCATGCCTATCTTTACTTGTAAAAATCAAGACATGAAAGAACCGGTCTGAAGTCCATATGCAGGTAGTCCATCAGCCGCCACTACCCACATTGATTTAAACGCAACTGTTGTCTCAGAGAGTTACTAAATTGGTGATTACTGCAACCTTGGAAGCCATGCCAGATGAAGGAATAACTGTACACAACTCCTGCTTCTTACATGCTTCCCTAAGCACTTTATATTGGCCGTTGTTAGAGACAGGATTATCAGAACAAGTAGAAAGAAGCTTGCCCTCACTCAGCAAGAAATTCTTATGTTCCGACAATAAATCAAGGCAAATCTTAAAGTACATTGAAATCATTGCCAAGATCCAGGCAGAGTGCTCAAACCTGTCCCTGTAAGAGGATGGGACCGCACCCTCTCCCTCCACTTCCCCACCCCAAATCCAGTCTGGTACTTTAACAACAAATGGTCTCTTCTTCCATAGCTAGACATAGTTTTATCAGCCCCCACAGCAGGCAGCAGGACTATAACCTCTCTTGGCAGCCCTCAGGACTGCAGATATGTTTAGAAAGTTCATGAGATTACTAATGCTGCAGTGTACTAATGCTTTTGTTACAACTAAACAAACTAACTGGGTCTACCTGAGTAGCACAGAGTTGAGAAACCCAAAAAGTTTCCATACCTAAACAGATTCCACACACAGGATCTCACACATACAGACCTAGTGAAATGTGCAGTCAGAAAATGTCCCCTGGCTTAACCAAGGCCATCCTCTGTAACACGCCAAAAGCCAGAATATAAATAGCACTGTACCTGATGCCAGTGAGTGAGCCTAACTCATACAATGTAGTGTTTAAAAAAAAAAAAAGGCAGCTGATCTGCAATATAATAGATGTCAATTTTCCTACCTCAATTTTTTTAAACCATGCTGAAAGAACAGCCGCACCTTGTTCTTAAAATAAACAAACTGTTTCTCTTTTTCTGTAACCTCTGACAGTACAAAGTAAAATGATTCATTAAATGACTGCTTTATGGTTATTTATGAGATGCTAAGTAGGTGTATGATGTGCTAATTATTAAGAAAGCGCACATTTGGAACATCTCCAGGTGTCTTTCCAAATCTTTTTCCCCAGGTGCAGTTGTTTTTCAATTTCTTTCTGTTTAAATGAACATTACAGCATACACAGTTTCTTCACCTATATTCATTGCTTCACAGACTCTGACATCAGAAAACAAAATTCAGAGCACCTGATCACCAGCCATTGTATTTCATCTGGACACTTCTATGTCAAATCTACAAAAGTTAGCTCAGCTTAAAAAAATCGTGGTTTTGAAATTAAGGCAGACAAGACAGAAGACTAAGATGCTGCTAATATCTAGAACAACTGCAAGGGCAGTGAGCCAATTACACGAAATCCTTCCAGGAGCAAAACGTTTAAAAAAAAAAAAAAAAACCCAAACACACAAAACAAAACAAAAAAACCTCCCCAAATTCTTCCCAGTCTACCTAGGAAAACAATCTTTTCCTTATTCATATCCTACAGTCAAAACGAAGTCATGTCATACTACACAAGCAGCTAGAAAAGTAACCGTCAGAACCCTGGCCGCCCTGCATCCCACGCCCAGCTCCTTGGGGTGACCACGCCGCTGTGCTCGAAAGGAAGCTCAACAGCCAAAGGGAAGAGGGGATTTTTGGAGCAGGAGCGGAGTGAGCTGCACTGAGTTTCAGAAGCAGCGCTGCGCACTACGGCAAACAAGCAGAGCTCCAAGGAGCGACTCTTAGGCTGAAGCTAAGTGACTTGGCAGGTCTTACTACACTGGAACTCGCAATTTAGAGAGACCATTACAGCAATAAACACACCGCTTCATAGATTATTTAATAATCTGACAGTATGACTGTATCAAGGCTAAATGAAAATACATTTTTAAAGGATTCACATCAATACCATAGGACTAAATCAGTCACTTATTTGGACATCACTGTCACCGATTAGGACACCGATGTCAGGACATGCCTGAAAGGCTGTTTTAGTAGTAGCAGTAGAATTGAGAATGAATCACTTTTGACACGTGTTCAGGTGCAAAATACATGGATCTGAAACACAGAACTGGGAAAAGAAGTAGAAGAGGAAAAGTGTCATCAAGCAGTGATATTGTTAAATTCAGTATAAAACCTTTACTATCTCATCCCTAGCATTTTCCATGGTACTTTACTAAGGTGTTCTTCACATTAAATTGGATGTTTACATACAGCATAATCATATCTTTCTGCTTCAAATAAGCACCAAATAAAAACTGAGTTTCAGGAAACAGCAAACTGAAGGATGCAAAAGGAAGACATATTTCCAGCAACAAATCTGAAGTTAATACAAAAGTGAATAACAGCAGGTTGCAAGTGTGTGTCAAGCCACAGTATTATAGGAATAGGGCAGAAAGCATTCTGTCTACACCAAATAATTACTTTAAATTGAGTATTAGTATTTCCTAATATAATAAATATTTTAATATTTTATTTTAATTGTAAATTTATAAAGCTCATTCACCTTGGAGTAAAGGTAGAAACATGAGATTTTACTTACTGCTTTGTTTAGTCTAAATCCTTGATCTTGCCAGAGAACAGTGTGGTTTTGGGGCGTTTATTTCTTGGTTTTTGTTTTAACTTTTTAAGGAAGTTTGCGTAATTCTAGCATGTTAAATTTTTCAAAAATTTGCTTGTAGCCTGCATATTTATGTTTCATTAATTAATTTAAGTTCTGCTTTGCACTCTAAGGAAATTATTCATCTGCAACAAAGGATTTCGACAGACTTGTAAGAAGCATATAATGAGATAAAAAATGAATTTCCTTTTAGTTACCCTTTAAATTAAGCAATTGTTGGGAAAAAAGACAGGTTGAAGTAAAGACTAAAGGTAAATGTTTTGCAAAAACTGGAGCTTGTGAAACCTAGGAAAAAAAGATATTTCTAAAGGATATTATAAAATTCTGAACACAATTTCCCTTTTCTAAACAGAATACATTTTTTTCTTGGTTTACAACAAACATTAAGGCAATGTAATCCAAGGCAACATACAAAGAAGAAATATCCTAATCCAGAAAATGAAAGAACATCAGCTTGTTGCTGATATAGATAACTGTAGCCTCAAGTTACAGTTTTACTCTGAAGGACATGATTTCCCTCTCTCTCTCTCCTGTCCTATCCTGAACATGTAAACACAGATCTCAGTGAACATGGCACTCCCATTTCAAAAAAAACTGGTAGGCAGATGCAGCACTAAATATATGCTTAGTCTGGAGCTATCTATGCAGTCTGGAAAACAAAACAGGCCAGAGCTCAGAGGGGAATAACTATGAAAAAGTTCTGGATATTGTTTTCCTTGAAAATATAGTATATTTTGACTTAGTATCATCCACACTTTGTTAAACTTCAGTAATTCTCATAAGCACTCTAGTTTTTCACTGAAGACTGATCATTCATTTGAAACAAAATTCAAGATCAAGCTAAACATGAATCTAGTTTTTGAGGCTTAGCAAACTAATTTTTATTTCAAAAAATACATCGTAAGACAGTAGCAAGCAAATCTGCAGTACTCGCCCCAAACCAGAAAGTATCCAGTTACCTTGCCTACTGATCATGCCTGATCCTGCAAGTAATGATTCATCTCAGTAACATAATACTAATGGAAACAGCCCTACGGTTTTAGTACGTAAGAATAAGGAGGAGACGCCTGATCGAAATGCTCACAGAATACCAAAGAACAATTAGTAATCAAGACCAACAACAGAGTAAGTAAAAATAAAAATCAACATGCTAAATTCCTTTCTTTAGAGAGTTTGAGTCCTGTGATGATGACCTTAGGTTAGGTTGGACTTGTTCAGCTTTCCACTAGAATTGCTTCTGCTCTGTTTATTCTCATCAGCCACAACACTCATACAACTCCAAATCATCAGCCACAACCTCCTCCACACGCACGGCATCGACAGTTGCAAAGTCCAGGATCATACACACTCTCTCAACATTACAGGGAACACATGGTGGGAATCCTTTGTTCAACACCTTGCAATAGGCAAACAAGAAGATCCATTAGTATCAGGAAACTTTAAAACACTGTAGGACTATTTCTGTAAGTTTGCTCACCACTCAGTAGGGAAAGCAGGCAGGGTCTTTCAATATGCCACGACACCTATCTTGTCAACTTTCAATATGCCTGCCTAATCTTTCCTTGAATGCTGTAGCAAAGGCAAAGTTCTCTCACCCACTCCTTCAATGCATGCAACACCACTGAAATTTTTAATAAAGTTAAGAAGACTCATACTAGCCAAAGATCTGACTCCTTAGAGCTCACTCTTCACTGAATCTTGCACTTAACATACAAACATTTAGAGGGTTCTCTTCATACTCAGTTAATCTAGGATCCCTTCCCTAGACACCTGAACCACAGTTTCAGACAGAACACAGAAAAGAAACTGTTATTTTTATTTATTTATTTTTTTAAACAGAACCACCATGGCTAAAGGTTGACTCATACAAATCCCAAGATTCAGTCTCTCCATAGCCTTTCACAGACAGTGCTATCAGAGGATCCGCTGCAACTTCCAAGTCTGGTATTGCACAGACTTGAAAAGGATTCTCCTGAGTCTTTTAAGAGCAGATAAGCCACTAAGATGTCAGCATTTAACTGGTTAAAAAAAAAGAACACAACCAAAAATCCCAAACAAAAAACACAGTCGTTTTAAAATCTAAATATTTTGTAGCAAATACTTTTTTTGAATATTCCAACAAAGAAACCGGTTTGTTAGCATTTTTGTGATTTACGTAGGCTATTTACCAAAAATTTAAAATATCTGTTTTGTTTTAGGGTCTTTTAGCCCTGTTGGGAAACCAACAAATTTCAGGTGAAATGAAAATTTCTCATGACCATTAAATGCTTGCTGAAACATAACTGAATAAATTCAGATAAAAATTCATCTTAATCTATCAAAGATTTAAACACTTGCTTAAAAAACACGGGTAAGTTCTTAATAAGGACAGTAGATTACTCTTGTCTTAAATTATCCTGGATCAAGACTGCAGTTAATTCCTACAGTGTAATCTAGGCAAACAAAGTAACAAGAGTAGAAGAAAAGCTTTACAAGTGTAAAGAAACTGAATTTACAAAATAAGTAGGGAATGGAGATAATTAAGCTAAGTAACAGCACTGAGAAACACTTTGCAATTATGTCGGAAAGTATTCAAGAGAGGCCAAGGTGGGCAAGAATACCCATCTACAGTTAGGCAGAATCCAGATATTGTATCATTTCAGTGTAATACAACAGAAAAGGCTTGCAGGTAACATTAAATCTTATTACAATTTTCCTCATTCTACTGGTAATTTTCATTAATATGAAAAATAAAAAGGCACATTACTATGACAGTGACATGATGTGAGCAATTTTATTGAAGTAGAAAGCTAAGAACGATAATATGCAATAATTATTTTATTGATGCACAGGAAATGAATTATTCATGGTTTCAAAGTATCTGTGAATAATTCTAATTACCTGCTTTTAAAGTATATGAGATCCACAGAAAATACATTAACAACTTTGATTGAACACCTGCTATCCTGTGGAAGATAACAAGCACCAGATCCCAAAATGTTCTGACATTGAAGTCAATGGCATTAGGTCGTCCAAGTGTGTATTTCTTGAAGATCATGGAGAATTTTGTTTTACTCTGTTGGGGTTTTGGTGACCTGCGATAGCTTTTGACATAACTGAAAAACAATAGCAGCTTAAATTCAAGTCTTGATTTGCATTTTTAGTTCATATTTGGGGGGGGGGGAATCTAATGCAAGGTTATTATGGAAATCAGAAAGGCTGTGACTAGAAAAAGCGACCTTTATGATTAACTTACTGTCTGTATTTTCTAAATCTACATAACTCTTAATGCTAATATGTAGTGATAAATGTTGCATTTCTAGATATTAAATTAACTTGTTAAATTGTTAAATGCATCTGTGGTCTTCTATACTGCAGTGTTTAGTATGAGGTTAGGTGAAGTGAAAAATTTTCAGTTCCTCAAGTCCAAATTCTGCCATTTCACTCTGAACATTTCCTTTAGACTAACAAAAATTCAGTATTTTTTACTATCAATTACTCAGCTAGCAACTAAGTGCAACAGAGAAGAGAGCTAACTTTCATAAGATAAAACACTTCTTAAAGGTAAGGTGGAGTCCTTTGTCCCACTTGCCCTAAGTTTCTTTATGAAAGTGTTTTGCAGGACGTTAATTTATTTTGCCTTTAAAATACACAGAAAATTCACAGACCATTCACTGTTCTCCAGAGAAGAATGAAACCTAGAGAATCATGTACAGGACAACACATTTCAACTGAATCCCCACCCCTCCAAAGCTGCGGCAGCTCTAACGCTTGCTAGCTGATGGGAATTTCCGAAAATCTACTTCATTTAACTTCACTGTCAAAAGAAGGGTTTGTGAACATGGTGATTTAACAAATTCTCACAATTCACCACACCAAAGAATGAATACATAAATCACAAGAGCTGGGATATCAGGACCTTCAAATTTTCTGTTTTGTTGTAGGTGCATTATCCTTTCTGTTCCGATGCTACCAGGCTAGATGCTTCCCATTTGCCATCCACATTAACTGTAGGAGGGAAATAAGACTCAAAGACTTTACCAAGAGTTATAAAGCTCTGCTGGGGTCCGTCCCCATTATCTCTGTGGTAAGAGAGTAAGAGCCGCCCCTCCTCTGAAGTATACCGTTTGCTCCCTCTGGCTTTGTACAAAGATAGAACTTTTTTCCTGGCAGCTAGAACGTGTTGCACGTTTGAGTTTGTTCATTTTATGCAATAATAATAAAATAACGACAGTGTACTTTCCAGAAGAGCAACTCTCTTCCCTATCACTAAATCCAAAAATCTCTTTGTATCCAGTCATAAATGAATAGGTCTTCCCAGTCACTTGCCTCAGTTACGATGGGGCTCCAATGGAAGGATGTATTCCACTTAGATCCCCTGCTTTAGTTATTCTACTTCTCTGTTTGATGATAATTTTCACTAAAAAATTTTTCGTTTATAGAATTTTAAAATATTCAATTACGCTCACTACTTTTGTAAGCATAACTGTCCAATACCAGAATGAGGTATTCAACATCAACCTTTTGGAATATCTTGGTTCAAACTATAAAATCCCATTCTGAAATTGAGCCTGCTCTCAGTTCCACCACTGTAAATCAGAATTAAACTGTAAAAATTAAGGTGAACTATGGGAAAGTAGCATCTCCAAGAATTCAGACATAACATTTCAAATACAACTTTCAAAATGCATTCTATTAAGAACAGATATTAAACCTGCTATGAAGCATTTCTTTAATGAGAAGTCCCTTGCTGTCCTGTTTTGCAGAACAACATACAGACTGTGCGACATATAACTGTCTAAGAACATTCTATTGACCACCTGATATAAACATATTGATCTGACTTACAGAGTCAGTAATTCTCTGCTGCCTTGGGGTTGATCAAATTAATTCTAAAAGTATGAAACATATCCCTGTATGATACTGTAATTTTTACAATTCCCTCTCTATACATTCCTCTAAACTACAACACATACTCCAGAAGATGCTGTACAATCCTTTCCTCCACACATGCTATAAAACCATTTATTTCCTGGGTATTCTGTACCTTCCATTCTGGGACTCCACACTGCATAAAACACCTAAATCAAAAGTTTTCATAGAAGAAGAAACACATGAGGCATGCGATAAGTTAAGCTATGCCATACTTAACTGTTCATACAGTGTGTTCGGTCTCTCTTAAACCAAATAATCTTAGTTTTACAAGCAATCATTCCATTGTTAGCTCTATTCCGTCTAACTAAATGTTGACTTTGCTCGTGAAACTACTTATAAATGTGTTTGCTAGAGCAGATGTAATAACTCAAAATAAAGGAAATGTCAAGAGAAACTAAAGCACTGGAACTGAAGGTCAGCCAATTTTTCCTGTGTGCATTTGTTTGGCTCAATAATTATTTATCCTTTCTCATTTACTTAAATGTTTAATCAAGCAAATGTAAAAGAATTATGAAACAAGAGTAAATACATCACAATCATTTTAATACAGACTTAATAAAATCAGAACAGTAGGTTTTGTTGGTTTGAACTTTTCCAAATCAAGCTGGTATTTGCAACTGCCAATGACATTCCTGGAATAATTTCTGTACATCATCTACTACTTAGTAGCAGCTCAAGTATAGCTTTAGCTATGATAATGCAAGGGACACAAGAGCAGCTTCAGAGGCAGAAAGCTAGTTCCATTTTCATACCTAGTTCTGTTTTTTCTGCATCCACAGTAAAGGTGAAAATTAGTGTGAATTGTGATGGAAGAGCTTTTTGTATAGGAATTATTAATTCATCAGAAAACAAACTGAGAAAATTAATATATCTTTAAGACCATCAAATGGCCATCCAAATATGATTTTACCACTGCCCATCACAACACTGGATTTCAGCTCATGTCCCATAGTTGAAAGAGTAAGCATCTTATATCAACCTACGAATATGCCACCCTCTTTCTTCTAGCTCTGGCAACACTGTTTTTTAAGAGGACACCTATTCAAAAAAAAAAAGCAAAAACCCCACCCTACTATAGAAAAGTAAATTTCTTCATTTGTTTTTCTAAATTTAAAAGTTAAAAAGGATTCCTTTTAATTCCCTTTTAAACTCCTGTACATAGGAGTTAGACAGTTCTCTCCTTTATAAAAATGTCTGCGCCAAAAACTATGCACGGCTCTTCACAGAATTCCTGAAGTATCAAACACATTTGGGGGGAGAGGGAGGTGTGACAGCAGACAAACAGCAGCATTAGAAAAATGTTAACAAACCCTCCTGACAATAAATAAAGTCTTACAGCACGTAGCAATAAAATAGATCTTTACTGGACTCTGTGCAAGCGGTAAGTTCTGCTACTACACAGCCTGCTGCAAGACCAAGGAGTGAGTTTTTGGTTCAGCAGGTCAGTGCTTAGATATTAAAGACAGAAGCAATATGCTTACTTTTGTTAACATATTTGTAACATGTATGCAGAAGAGGATTCTTTCTTTTGAAGAAACACAAGCTGATATCACACAGGAGCTGGAAGTTACTAACAGGTAACTCAGGTGCTTAATACAATGTTCTGTATTTGGGAATACGAGAGGAGTCGCTATCTCACACAGGTGAAACTCCTAGAAAAGACACAAGTACAAGCCTGCACATACACAGAGTAAATGTATTCAAAGAGAGAAAGAGAAAAAATGCATTGCTAAAGGAATTACACCTTTCTTTTGATTACAGGCTGGATCATACATATGACCAAGTGGGATGGATGCAGGGAACTACAGGCTGTACTAATAAAAGGTTTGTCATGATTGCCTTATTTCATGTAACCAAAAGGAAATTAATTGAATTACAGCAAGTATAGAACTTTGGCTTAACAATTAATCTCTAGTAGTTATTCGCTTCGGAGAACCCACACCTTTTTGTAACTCATTATACTTAATAGCATGAAGTGTCAGAGAAACGCACCATAGCTGCCTACTCCAAACTTTTTTTTGGGCTTTGGGCTCTAAACTGCTTTCCTAAATCTACTGGTCTCTTCCATAAAATTCTCAGTTCAGTTAATCTAGGAATATAAACATTTACTCATTTATGAGCCTCAGAATCAAACAAGTTTCAAAATGTAATATATGAACAAGAGGAAGCGGCACATCTAGAAATGACTGATCAAAGCTATAGAAAAATAGTAGAGCTTGCCCTCAAATTCACATTCTAATGCCTTGGTCTCCTTTATAAAGCTATACACATAAGATATAAGCAGGTACAGTGCACAGCTTTTTGCAGTTTTCATCTTAACTCATCCACATCCTGATTTGCACAAATCTACTTATTTATTGTTAAAAATGTTCGGAAGCATTTACAGCTAAACAAGAACAGAAATTTCAGTCAGCAGAAACTAAGGCTTAGCTTTGCAGGAAAATTAAGACCTGTTGCACTTTCTATCTGTGAATTAAAAATGAAATCATAGCTGAACTGTAATTGCTGAGAAAAAATGAAGCAATTTCCTATGGCAAAGTTTAAAGGAAGTGGTTATGTGCTTGTAAAATGGTAAAGATATCCTCAGTAAAGTAAATATAAATGAACTTTTTTATTTAGAAAATGAACATTCTATATGAATGGACTCACTAGTCTGAGAAATAACAAATACAAACAAGTATCTTTTGGAGGGTGAGGGGAGGGTGGAGTTCTGCTCTGGAACTGCAAAACAATTCTTTCTCAGCTTAAGCAATGGAAAAAACCCGGATGAAACAGCAAAGTGTAACACCTACTATTCAGCAAAGCTGAATGAATAGGGCTATATTGTTAATTTGTATCTTTTAAATTTTTTTTTTAGGCTTTAAATAAGAGTTCACTGAAGATAATAGAAAGAATTTTAAAAAAAATTTACATTAAGACCACATGGAAAATTGGGTTATTAGAAGATAAATGAATGTTTCTATTACATTATATACTATTGACCAAACTCACCCTTACCATTTATGTAAGACTGAGGATTTTGTATGACCTTGTGCCTTTCAATGTAGCATGTTCTATTAGTATGAATTGCTAAAAGCCATTCCCTGTGTGAAATCCCTGTAAACTACTTCGTACATGCAGTCGATCTCATATTACATGTGTTCTTGAATATATTTTCTGTTCATTTTTTTTAAATGATGAAAGTATCAAAAAGGTAACTAAGTCACCCTTGTACAAATTACATACATAAACGCCTTTATGGATGATATATTAGTTTCAGGGAGTACTAAAAAAGTCACAGTAGAATTCAGATTCTTATTTCAGACAAAAATGTGTTCTTTATATCAAAGGGGAAACAGCTAGATTTACATCCATTTTCTTTATTTAACCAGTTAACTGAGTTATTAACAATCATCATCGTAAAAGCAGTCAAAAGTCAACATCTCCTTTAAAACAAAAACAAAAACACACGGTTGTATTTCTAGGCTAGAGAGAGTTAGCTGAACATTATTTTCTGAAGGTTCACGCCTGTGTTAAAGCAAGCAAACAGATAATCTGATAAAGAAAACAGCAAGGAAGCATCTAATGTGGTCTGAACAACCACGAAGAGTAACAGTAAAGTCTATAGAGAGCTTTTAAGCTAGTTAATCAAAATGGGATTTGAACTTCAGACAAAAACTCTTGCATTCGGGGAACGAGAACTTTGTATATGTCTTATAAAGAAACAGCAATGCAATAACAACAGAAAACCTTAACCTCACAAGAAAAACAAAATGTTGTATCCTGAATTTGGCATTCTACTCCAGTGACAAAGAGGGAACAAAGCATTTGGCAGCTAAGCAAAATCATAAAATCTAGAACCAAAGCATCTTTTATGACTGGACACCTCAATAATTACTTTAATTGGCTATTCATATTAACATCTCCCACCAAAAAAGGGTATCTCATCACCTCTCACTGACTGAAATTGTAAGGCGAAGTAGCTGCCAAGACCACACTATTTCGGATTCGTTGACTGCGCTCGGAGAGGCCTTTCTGGGTAAGGCTCACGTTTGTTTCAGAACCTCTCACCGCTGGGAGAATCAAACTCCACTTGCCAGCGGATCAACACAGCAGCTAGATTTAAAGAAACCTGTCTACAAAAGAAATTGCTACACTTCTGATGAGCATTAGATTTAGAAAAGATTTTTCAATTCACAGAATTATATATAGTGAAAAAAAACCAAAGTTTTCTATGCATTTTCCTTATCATGTTGAAGGTAAAACTTGTGAATTATATGGATGGCAGCACCTCCCTATCCCCAAATGCTCTTTTATGATGCTTTCCAAGGTACAGTGAAATTACTTAAAATCTTAAGAAAAATGCAATTGCTAACAGGCTCCAGCTTCTACGTGCATCTCATACAGAAATCTGAAGGGAAATGCTTTCAATTTTGAAAAAATACTTGCATATTTCATTCTGAAGAATGTAAACGCATGGTTATCTTGAGAATTAGCACAGGAAAATATAATTTTATATAAGCAGATTTATCTTAACTCTATTATGAAACTGCGTCCCTCGAAAGTTTTTTCTAATGCTTGTGCATTTTGCTAAAAGCATTACCAATCACTGTTTTCTGAAAATATCTGAAAGGGGTATTATTATCAAATGCATAGAGAGTAAAAAAATATATTAAAGAAAACAAAATTTATTTACACGAGATGAAGAGCTACTCTAACCTCCCTTTTCAAGACTAGCTTCAGGGTGACTTCTGCCTAGTGTAGCTACTGCTTTTCAAAATACAGGTTCCTATGAAACCACAAATAGACAATCTAACACCGTATACCTTTATACTTCTGCTGTACACATGCCTGAGGTTGAGCTTACAGTTTCAGTTATTAATATATTACTTTGCATTATATCACTCCAAAGATTACTGCCTCTTAGACAAGGACTACAGAAAACAAACACACGTTAAATCAGAAAACAGCAAAAACTTATCTGAATAACTGGTGGAACTGTCGTCATCAGCCCTTTCACCGTCAGTGCAACCCTTTTCACCTCACCATCTCCCCCATTTGACACCCATACTACACACATCAACAGCAGGGATACTCAAAATAAATGGCTTTCATGAATGTCATATAGCAGTCATCCGTAACCTCTTACACAACAGGAAGCCTACCCACTCAACACAACATGCTCCAGCAGCACAGGGTGATAACTAGAACACCTTACTGGCCAAAAGAAGCTCTAAGTCATACATAGGTAGATTGTAAGGGTGAAAAAAGCAGGAACGCTAGGGAGGAAATGGCTTATTTTCCCAGGCTGTGGATGTATGACACTGTCCCCAATTTGCTACGGTCAGGGATATATGAGACTTTCAAAAGCCACTACAGTTCAGTTCCTACCACTTTTCCAGTCAGTTGTCAGACAAATATTAATAATCCCAACAAACACTGCACTCACACCCTTACTCTTGCTTTCAAAAACCCACTGTATTTTTGGTAGGGGTTCCTATGGAGAAGATAGCATTAAGCTCTCTTCCCCTTTTAGAACCTCAATTATCAAGTAAAAAGACCCTGTGTTTTTCAGAATCTGTGTATTTATACTCTAAAATAACCCAAACTATTTATTTGTTTTTCTATTTGCCATCTAAAACTGGGGTCACTTTGAAATAAGAATTTATAGCTCTTGCAAGCAACACCACCAGAAAATGTCATATCATAATCATGATAGATTATTTTGTTTAAAAGATGATACTGAGAATTATTAGTAGTCTGGTAGTTCTTTATCCAGCCATACTTCATTTCTTGCAGTATCAATTATAACAGAAATTGAAGAAACATAGTGCACTTTTTTATTCTCTGCTCACAGTTCCTGAAACTATGTTTATCAGGTTTTTATTTTGTGTTCAGATAGTTTGAATATTTTAGTATTTGAGACCATTGTAATACTTGATAAAAATATTCTTTTTAAGAAAGCTGACGAAATGGATGTTCATACGCATTTACTATCTTTCTTATATATTTTCCTAGATAACAGCTTTTCATTATTGAAAATCATTAATATCAATCTTAAAAATTAGTAGACAGATTATCAATTTTTTCCATTGAATATCATTCAATTTTAGTAATTCTCAACTAAATCTCAATTAAGCCCAATTTCTTCCCATTAATTTAATTACTTCTGATCCCCATCAATAGCCTTTGTTAATTTCAATTACTTTCAATAAATGTCCAATTAAATCCTTTTACTTCTAATTCATTTCCATAAATTTCAACCAGCTTCCTTTGAATTCATTTGATAGCTTTAAAACCAATGTTACAGATAGTGTCAGACAGACTTTTCACTCAAAACATCATACATTTGAACTCACAGAAAAAGTCATACAAAATATATTTTGGTACAAATTAATAAATAGGTTTAATATAAATTTGGCAAGTTTCCAACTGCCTACAGAATTTAATAGTGAATGTTCTCTGTTAAAAGAGTGAAAACTAAGTTTTTTGATATGCTTATAGACATGTAGGTCTTGATACTTTTTCACAGAGGCATTGTAACATACTCTCCTTTTCTGGATACCCTCTTCTGATACAAAAGCCTTCTGAAGGACACCTGGGACTGTATTTAGAAATCTGTGTTGAGAAAGAAATAGGACCAGAGGTTTGAGAGAAGAGTGAACAGCAACTGTTTTCGGATTAAATAAACATTACTCTTCTGCGTACCTAGTTCCGTGATGAAAGAGAATATTACGCAGCCTCCACTCTGGTGGCAGTCACTTGTCCATAGCAATCATCGCCTGGTCAATTCATGACTCCAAACTACCAGGTTGCAGAATTCAGAATACATATGCCTGGAGCCCAGTAAAGGTCTAAATGAAAGGCACAGGGAACACACACACACTTCTCCAGGGAAGCACTGCTGTTCTGATATAACCAAGTCAACAGTGAATCAATTTTAATTTGGAACAGGTCATTATGCCTTCCCAAGCTCTCTTCCCATCTTTATTCCTTCATGAGCTGGAACTTTGCCTCTGAAGCACAAGAGAGAATTAAAAAGTGCTTAGTGATGATAATGATCAACTCAGTCCTTTTAAAACTAGTTTTCATGGCTACATGGGTGTTGGGGGTGGTTGCCTCTGATCCTTCCATTCCTTCTTTATACGTAAGTATTGAGACTAACATTTAAAAGATGCAAGCTGACAAGTTTACAGTCTCTCTTTTAACTCCAGAACCTGTGGAAATCCTCAGCTGCTCAAGTTACTAAGCCCATCATATTATACCCATTAGGCAACAGTTTGCTATTTGGCTAAGTTGCCCGCTTCACAAAGCTGAAGCATATTCCATAGTGGAGGCATTTCCTTCCCATTAGAACAGCTAAGTTGCAATTCAAGAGAGAACATCACCATTACTGTTTTTTGTTGTACCTTATCTTACCAGTTTTTACAAGGCAGTGATCTACTGAATCTTCCTGAGTACTACTAAACAATCCAACTCTTAGAAAAGATACTGTTTCCTATTAAATGCTACAGAGTATCTTCATGAAGGTGATATATAACATTTGAATTACTGAGGAGCATACATACACACATCTCCAGAAAACAAAGTCAATATCCATAAATGCGTTTTCTTCAAAGAAATGCACAGATTCAAATATCTATTTCCCTCTCCCTGTGCAACACCGCCAGTCTAACTATTTCTTTCAAATGGTTGAAAAAGTCTTTTAGACTTCTTACAGTAATACTATAAATGCTGATAAGAAGTTAATTCCTAATATAGTACAATAATAGAAAAATAAATACACTGAACTTCTTGATAAAGGTCTTCATTTTCAAAGAAAATGTATATGTTTTAAGACCATTTCTGTCATAACCCCACTGATTTCCCTCATTAAAGAGAGCTCAATCAGAACTCTAAATCCTCAGTTACTGGTAATTAGACCATGAGGGATTCTTTCCACTGTGGCTTGGATCAGGATCTAGGTGCCCTAAGGCCAAATTTCATCTTGTTGAATGGATGCAATTGAAAGAAAGCTTGGCTGTTTTTGTTTCTTTAAATATTTTTTAAGGCTTCCTTTGTTCAAATCAAAATTTGGGTTTTTTTTTGTTTTTTTTCCCCCCAATCTCTCAAGAATTTAATATAGAATGATAACCTAACTCAAAACATGCTGAACCAAAAAAAGAAAAGAAATGTAATCAATGGAGTGTTTTCTTTCCTCTACAGAATTTCCTCAGTTGACTTAATAAAACAAAACAAAAAAAATCCACTGTGGACTGAAAATATTCCCAAGGCTTCTACAGTACCTTCACATAGTATTCAGCTTGTTCCTCCACTACACATTTCAGTAGGACTTACTTATTTGCAGCTATTTAGTTTACCAAACTCTTATTACTTAGCTAAAAGTTTATAAATGATATTCAGATTTCTAAAACCTAACCTAACACTTCATTCTGTAAGTTACCCTCCTCTGCTGTATGACCACCACCTAAGGCAGGCCCAAATCAATTTTCAACTTCAGTGATCCATAGCAGATAAACTACGATTAGACAAGCATATTTGTATTTTAAGCTTTTCAGTAAAAAAGCAAAGGTCAGATACATAAACTAGACTTTTGGAAATCACACATAATAATCACTAATCTGCTGAAGAAGCTTCTTGAATGCTGAGATAGAGTTACAAATAAAATTAAGTGGTAATTGTTTAAAAGTACGATTTAAGAGCTAAAGCTCCCTTAAAAACCATTTGAAGGTAATTTTTCTTCTAGTCAATACAGGCTAGATAACAACAACATGTTTCCCATCTTCACTACCAGAGAGACTTAAAACAAGAGTTCAGATTTAAACAAGACGCAACTTCAAAATGGAACATTTTTGATAATATTATTTCTCACAGGCTATTTGACATGGAAATGGCATATGGCCAGGGATATAAACAAAGCCCAAGGACACAATCCTGTGTTTTGTTCAACATTTGCCTACACTGCTAGGGTTTTCAAAGTAAGAGAAGCAAAATAGATGAGGCAATAAGACAGATACTAGGAACAGGTAAATACTATGGACATATGACCCAGCCATGATGGTTCATCTCTAAATGACAGTCAAATGTTATTATCTTTAGCTCAGTGCTTTTCAACAGCTGTTCACAGAAAGAATTTAAGTCTCTTACTTTACAAGGAGTTTTATTAGAAATTATTTGATTGACTATGAAGGATAAAATGCACTGTTTCACACTCACGCAGCCTGTAACAGCCACACTGAGAAAACCTCAGTGTTTTCTTCATCCCCAAGACACTGAAGCTTAGAGGACTTCAAATTCCAGTCTACTTTGCTCTTAGTCTCCCTTTTCCTCATGGTCCAATTATGCTATCACCACTATAACATACTTCAGATTTTTTTAGCATTTTCATTTAATTGTTGTATTATTCTTTCATGCCCTATTTTTGAGATTTAAGTAGCTCAAAAGTGTCTGCGCAGTACAAGTATCTATGAGTAAATATATCTATTTCTGAATGTTTATGATTAATAATGTAATATTGTAGGCAGCTAACAGAGAAAACATTGTAATTACAGAATATTAGGACTTACATATGTTGCTTCTAAACTGCATTTCTTAGTATCTCTGTATTCTCTCCATCTATTATAGTTAAATAAATGTCTTCTTATCATCGATTCCTGTGACCATAAAAGTATTTATCTGTTTTGTACTGAAAAAAAAAGGGAGGGGAAGTATTCTGAACTTCACATATGGGTTTTTAAACTCCCAAATTTTCATTTCTCTCAAATTCTGTTATCTCAAAAATGCATACCAAACAAAACACAGGACAATTTTAGCAGAAATGTTGAGGACAGAGCAATAAGGCAAATCGTTTATTTGCTAATCACGTATCACTGTATCTTGTCAGCAGTGCGAGTACCTCGGAATCTTCACGCCACCTGCCACGGCATACACAAAGCCACAGGTTTACACGTGCCTGAAGCTGTCACGGCAGTGGGTAGAAAAAAAACACGATACCCCCAGTAGTCATCTTTGTGCCTGATAACTGAACAGTTCAAATATTTTCCATTACCAGAAAAAATGAATTCATATTGATCTACATCCTCTCTAGAGCATCCTTTGGAAAAATGATATATATGTATAGATGAGGCACTGTTCACTGCAGCACCGTAACAATTGGTTTCAAGTGAAAAATGAGGACAGCAACCCATTATACAGTACACATGGGACAATGTCTTTGTTTCCTTTTCATTTCTTTTTTTGCCATAGTAAATGTTCGTATTTAAAACTTCAACACCCAAAATGCCTGTACCTAAATTATGGCACAAGGGGCTTCACTCAAAGATCAGACAAATCCACCCTTTAAAAGAAAGGAAGAAAAAAGACATGGTGAGAGAAAAGAAAGGAGAGAGGCAGCATACATTCAATACTAGTCCTATAGTACACGACCTTAATCACTAACCATGTGTGTAAAACAGTCTGTATTCGTTTTTTTGGTTCTCTACAATCATTGCATCCTGTGCTTCATGAAAGAAACTAAATGACCTCAATGAGGTAACCATATATGGTTTTGCAGTATGTAAAAAACAAAAGAAACAAAAAAAAACCCTCCACACACAAACAAAAAAGCTACAGGTTCAGAGAAAAGAAACACAGTATTTTCAAACCACATTCTGTCTCAGTATTATTCGAAATAAAACAGACAAGACACAAATTCCCAACAAAAAGTCCCAGAGGAGGTGGGACTCAGCACGAATTCAACCCAGAGAACACATCTCTAAGCACTGGGGTTTCGCTTGTGCTCTCTTAGGATAAGTCTTCACTGAAAACCACAGCAGACACAGGAGGTACCCGAAACAGTTCTAAATTAACTAGCTCAGGTATAAGCAGTCTAGACACAGTTGCCTAAGTTTATGGACCTACTAATTTAACCTGCTTCAGAGCTCTGTGCTACCATCAGTGCTCTCTATTCATTCTGCACATTCTTCTGCAGGTATCAATAGCTAGCATGGAAGTACCTTTACTACTGATAGAAATCTTGCATTATACAGCCTGTGAATTTGTAAACTGAAAATCATCTTAAATTCCCTAAGACTCCCATTCACCTCCAACTGAAGTTGAAACATGAGGGGGAGAGGAGCAGCCTATTTTTACAGTTGCCAGCTGCTATTCAAATTATGAAAAAAAGACACAGTGAGGCTCAGAGGAACTCACAGTGGGAAAGGTACTAACTTGCCAGTGAATTCCAGAGTCACGGTCTTCAACTGAAAATTCTTGGTTCTTCCATCTTACACAATAAAACAGAAGTATTAACAGCTATTTTCTCCATGTGCATCTACAGTGACACAAAGGGAACTGACAGAGAGACAGCATGTGACAGAAGTACTTGTTAAGGCATTTGGGACTAGCTGCTTTTAGCCAACTCTGCCTAGCCACCCAAACACTCCATCAGGCTGACCTAGTTTAAACTTAGTTAATCTTCCCTAATAGCAGAAGGTCTCTTCTTGCACCAAGAATGTCTCTTCCTGCATTGCCTATCACATTAACTTTGAAGAGTGAGGCTTCATGGAATTTAAATTTGCTCTGTAACTTTATCACACAGACAATGCTATTTTCTCTTTTACCCAGATTCAATAGAAGTCAACTGCTTCTCGTAAGGCTCTCCCCCTTCAGTTACCCAAATGTTATGGCCAAAATGAATGAATAGGTCTGTTTTCCATGTTATTTAGAAAGAGATAAAATTTTGGGCATCATTCTTAAAATATTCATTAAAGAGATCAGAACCCATCATATATCAGACCTTCCCTTGAACTGCACATGCTGTGCATGTTCTTTCACTTTGCTGTATAGGTTCTTATGTCACAAGAAACCACCTGAAGCACATTTTGTTATACAAAATGTTTTTGCAAGTTCTGAAGCATATGTGTGTGTGTGTGGGGGGGGGAATACTAGAATGTGGGATATTCTCTCCATTGCAGAAAATTTAGGGATTGAATGCAATTTTCTCATATCAATAAAATACGGAAGATCTCACCATTTGAAAGTTCAGAGCCTAGTAATTCATATTATCTTCCTGAAAAGAAGAAAATCTGTGAAGAAAAATCAAGAGAGAGCCAACACAATAGGAAATCAATGCCAAAAACATTTCACTTATAAGCCACAAGACCCCTCCCCCTCCTCCTTTCTGCACAATCTCTGTATCCAGTTCCACTCCAGTTCTAAAAAACTGTAACCAAGAAGCAGCAACAGGCATTAATTTTGCCTGTTATTAAGCTCCTGGAGAGTGATTTTTCTCCAAAGAATCTCTGTAAAGTAGATTCATCGAAACAATATGGAGCAGTGAAGAACGAGAACACCTCTAACCAGTTAGCCATGCGCCCAAGAACTGAAGGCCAAGACATCCCTGTAAGTTTTCTGGGCTTATCTCACTTGCCTCTCTAAGTACAACAGTTTTGACGGTCAAAAAAAGGCAGAAATAAACATATCCCAATAGCATTTTCCCTCCTGGGCTCTTTTTAAGAGAGAAAGACACATTATGGTCCCTCTTTAAGGGACTCTTCTCTGTAGTACATAGGCTAAAATTTTCTCTACTCTAGCTGAGCAAAAACCCAAATTCATCAAGTAACGGGATTTCTGTTAGCTTGTATAGAGGATATTTCTCAGGTTTACAGATAACTAGAAAATTTTTCAGAGGTCCAGTCCTACAGTCATTGCACGTGAGAAGAATCTACTAATTTCAAAAGATGCTAAACACCCAAAAGACACCAGTGTGAGCTGCAGTATTGTTGGATGCTCAGTAGTTTCAAGTTTGGGCAAAACCCGATAACCCCATTTGTACGTAATACAACTAGAAGCAGAAGCACTATTAAAGGCAATATAGATTCACATCCAAGCAGATACCACGGTACTTCAAATATGCAGTAACAAGAGTAGAGTTATAAAACAAAATAGAATAATTTATGAGGAGCATAAAGGGGTTAAGCAAGGTGAAAGAAACTTTACACAGAGAGGTATTGGAATAAGAGCTACAAAATATAGCTGTGTAATCATTTTACATTTTAACATTTTATTTGCATTGCAGTTTTTGGGTTTCTTTTCAATCATAAGCACCAAAGACAAAGTGGGACTCTGATCATCTCACTGCAGTTTACCAATCAGGATTATATGCCAATGTGTAATGAAGTGGAACTACACGATGTGACAAAATATGATGTGACAGGTAAATTTCAAAGGAGAACCCACTAATTTGGAATCAGTAATTGCTACAATTCAAACAGCCCCATTACTTTAACACTGAATTTTCAAAGCTGGATTTATGGCATATTTTTAACTGGATTAAGTGTCAACTTCAACTGAGCAATTAGCATTTTTTTAAATATTTCTCATCAACAGAGTACTATTTATCACCTGGCAGGTAATAATTTCTTATTCCTACCTTTAGTACTGCTGAATATTTTCTCTCAAATAATATATTCAATCAAAAGAACACAACATTTTATGCTAATGTAATCTTTGTACAGCTTTAGCTAAAATCTCAAGTGCTGATAATTATAAAAAAGCCTGTAATGGGATTCCAGAAAATTGGGATTTTACTTATTTATTTTTACAAGGACAAAACTCGATCCTCCGCAAATTCTTGAAGAACATTCAACAGCATAAACTGCAAGTATTTTCACTGCATGAATTGTATAGCTAGCCTGGGCGCTGAAAGTATCTCTGAAAAAGGACAGACTACATACTTACTGCAAAGCTTCTGGAGAACTCTGCCATGCACAAATAATTTTATATCCCCATACCCTACTTTGAAAAATTGACACTTCAACTCTTCTATCTGCCAGTTTCTTCATAAAAAGCCCAGGTTCTACATGGAGTAGTAGTATGCTGGTACAAAATAATATTTTAGGATCACACAAACTACTCTGTTGGTGTCCAGTGGACTAATTAACACTTTACTCTAACTTTCACAATGTTTCCATAACTTGGAGCATTTCAGTGATGTAGATGCATTTATAAAAAGTAACAGGCAGCATAAAACATGACATTAATTTTAAGTACAAGATCACAACATGAGGACAGACAGGCAGGACAGAAAATTTATAGTTAATTACTCTCTTCTTCACAGCTAAGAACTGTGAAATTTCTGAATTAGTGTTCTTCAGTATGCAGTAATTGCTGAGACAGTCAACCATACAGACCAGGAAAGCTATATATATTACCCCAAAATAATAACGTCAAAGCATACCTGACATCACTAACAATGAGCACGTAATTTGTATGCCCAAATAACAAAAAGACATAACTATTCAATACCTTTGGGAACAGAAAGCACTGAAGAATCAAAATTATCTATTTTTTGTATGAAAGTAGTATATATGCTCAAAAGATGTAACAAAAATTACATTTTCTCTTGGCAATACCTTTGGAAACTGAGCAATTGCAATGTTCACTTCACAATTAACTTTTAAAAATGGATGTTTGGACGGGGATTCCCTTTGACAAACATACCGGCCATCATTGATTTCTATCGTTTTGCATATAAATCCATGGCTCTCACGTCTGTTACAAATCAAGCCTGCATATTTAATCCGATGAACTCCAATCAATTTTTGAGTAGTCAAAATTTTATTTAAAATCTCAGCTAAAAACCTAACTAGGTAAAAAATATCTTCTAATTTTTTTTAGTACATGTGTTGAGTTGTGAAAATTCTTAACATACTGATAGCAGTTAATACAGATGTAGACAACTAATACAGGTTGCAGTAGACTTTCCAGAAGTATAAGAGTATGCTGGAGTCTGAGATTAATAGACCTTCAACAAAAAAGTCACAAATGGCTCCTCTGAACACTTCTCAACAGGTATATCAAACACACAGTAAGCACAATTGGTAAGCCAAAATGTTATCAAAAATGCCTTTTTTCCCCCCAATATGTTACAGATATTTGATTGATTGATATTATAGTCAATTGACAATTCAAGGAAATAATGCAAAAACAGCCTTATAAAAACTACAATTAACAGGCAAGTGTTTTAGACACCTTTATCAAGTTGCTATAGCAGTTTTAATTGCAAAGAAGATAACTGCAAGCCAGTTGACAGCAGCTGACTTTTAATCATCTTCCTCCCAATTAAAACTGTAAAATGGTGCATACTTCAATGGTAGTGTGTTATACATTCTGATAAAATAGGTATTTTTATTTTTACACCTACACACTGGGAATACGCTTTCCTAACCAATTCTGTTAACAAATGTTGACTTCAGTAAACACGTTTTTAATTTTTTAACCAATATTCTGGAAGACTCAGCAGATACGGACAGCTTGTCCCTGAATGTCAAAAAAGCCATTTTAAGATTTACATCTAAGAGTAGGTATCAAAAACAAATTATTTTGCACTTTGATCGGTAATTTATTAAGTAGGTTCAAGGACTATACAGCAGCATCAGGGTAGAACTTCCTCTTCTCAGCTATCTGCAGTCCTGTTACCACGTGATTTTCTGCTTTTACTAAGCTTATATTACAAATCTAAAATAGGGGATGGAAGGAAAAGAGACATTCAGTCTCATTTCAACTCCTGACACAGGTTTACTGCTCAAATCATCCACTGTGAAAAGATGCTTTTGAAAAGATAACTGTACCAAAATAATTAATGTGCAAATATATCTTGCCCAATTATCACAAACGACTCCACTATTTCTTCCTATGTGTAGCTCTGTTGTGGAAGAGCAGGATTAAATAATGTTAATGAACATTACCACACTTGTATTTTGGAATCATTAATAAGTCACTGTGACTGTGCGTGTGTGTATGCAAGCACACATTTCCATTTTTCAACATGTGAGATTTAAACACACTGTCTTGGTCAAGGTTTCCAGGTACAAAAATATATGCACAGTAAACTGCCCATTTTCTGGTTGTTTAATTACTGCTTAAAACTTTTTTCTTACACTCAAACGTTTTTCCCCTCCCTTAGAGGTTTCATAAGGGATTCAGCCACAGTTCAAGCCTCTGTATGTCTGAAGTGCCTTCAAAGTCAATACCAACTGACTCTGCATGGCAAACATATTGAAGATTTAATTTTTGGTACGTAAATGGCTTGATAAAATATTAGAAATCCTCAACACACTCCCTTCAACACTACTGCACATTATCAGCTCTATTTTGTAGAAAACTATACAGTATCTCTCAATTCTCTGGGTTGCTGTGCTAATGTTATCATGTATCAGACAGTTCTACAAAGTACATAATCATTTCTAATCTTGCACATCTTTAGGTTTGTCATAGTCAATATCCATAAAGTTAGCTTCAATATTAATTGTACAATTTCCAGGCAGGATTAAGCAGTATATATGAGGGGGAAAAAAAAGAAAAAAAAAAAGAGAGAGAGAGAGAGACAGAAACCAGAAGGAAAAGGTTTCTTAAGCTCTTTTAGCAGCTTAGAAGTAAATCATAAAACGTCAAGCTACAAAAATTGGCTCAGATAAATATGATTTTTCCTGAATCAGTTCACTAAGCTTTTATCCTTCCTGAATACTTTCAACTCAATCCTAAATGCTGTAAGTGCTTGCCTTAATACGAAAAGTTATGCTACAAAACATAGAAAAGACTGAGAGTAGGAGTTATTCTCAAAGTGAAAAAGTTTGTCTTCGTTTAAATCAGGAAGTAAGGAATTTATTTGGAATTGGAAGGAAAAGCAAAGTTATCAGGATAATTTTTAGGTGTTTCACTTTCGTTTAGCTACCCAAGCGCTTCCAATAAATAATGTCTTCTGTAACACCCACTATACATTTCAGAGCTTTGTATCTTAAATCTCATAGCTATGCAGTTTGATAGTCCCACATTTTAAAAATAACATAGCTGTGTCTGTTAGTAATATAATTACACTACCGTATTTTCAAGTGCTCGCCAATTCCAAACAGGCTGTCATTTGGTATTCCATGGGACCTGTACTCTTCTTCCATGATCTATGATAAACTCTGTTAATGCCGAGTCCTATGCTGTTTTTCTCTCAGGAAATGATCACTGAGGATAAAGGTTACTATCCACATGTAAAGAAAATTATTTTGCATTTGAAAACCTATACCCATTCCCCAGAATCTCCATTATTGAGAAATTCAGGCCTGCACTTCAGTTACAGTATCAGCAGCCCTACACAAGCCCACAGTTTTGCCGTTTTATTTACCTCCTTCCAAGTCACTGGGTATGTGATGTTAAGGTCGGTACCATACATACTGCGCTCTAAGACTTTGGCTCATCCCCTCCTACTCTTGCTGGGTGAAGTCTGGGAGAATGTTATTATCAGGCAAATAATGTTATTATCAGGCAAATGTATCTGTGAATAAGACTATTTTAGAGGAAATTAAACGTAAAAAAAAATACACTCTGGTGTTTCCATGGGAGCTTATATAAGTCATTATTATGCATATATCCAAATATTAAACTCCTCTCCAATACATGTATAAATAAATATATTTGTTGTGTGAGTCAAATGAGCATGTAACCTAGCATAAGTTATAATTCATCTCACCTTAAATGAATCTTTCCACAGTTGAAAAAAAATAAAGTGTATTTCCTCCAATGCTAAAGACTTTCCGGGTCAAAGTGGCGAGGCAGATACATGATATCAAACAGGGGAGAGTAAAACTTGTACTACACAAAGCATAGTATTTTCAACCCATCTGATATTCCTGAACTTGCTGAGATATCATGGGTCAGATGCAGTACAAGAGGACAAAGAGATTTAAAGACAAAACCTAGATCAGTGCTACAATCTCCTTTTCAAAATTTAAGTCTTTATGAAATTTTCAAACTAAAAAAGATTTAAAAGTTTAAGTAAGAGCTAAGACACTTGAAAACATTTTTAAAGTTCAAATAAAGAATATGAGAATTATTTCCATATGCACATCTACAGTTTTAGAATAGTTTTTCTATGTGGATAAGAGTGATTTGTTTTCACCAATCCAAGTAACTATGCTCTCTTGGATTTAAAACAGAGGATAATATTTTACCACATGGTAATGGGCAAACTCCTCTTCCCTAGGACAAATTCAAGGCTTGCATATAAACAGAAGCCATACTTAAAGTGCTTATATTTACAATCCTGCACTTATTTTTGTAATCTAGCAAAATTCGTGAATGCAAAAAGCAATTAAATGCAAAGAAAATACAAGATAGCTGTAGTTGTCTTACATTCAAAGATATATTTTGTACAATTTTATGAATTAGTGGTAAATGGATTCCATACGTGATTCCTAGAAGTTCAAATATGCTGTCATGTTTTTGAAAGGATTTGGTAAGTGTGCCAACAGGCAAATTAAATACACTGCAAACTACAGATATAACTAACTCATTTTCAACAACAATTTTCATTTTAAAATGGGTACATTCCCACAAACATACATGAATGTAAATAATACAAAAAGGAATATAGCCTGTTTAGTGCTATCTTTGTCAATAAGCAATCAAAACGTCCCTATATAAAGTCAACTGAGGTAAAGGAGATTTTCAGTACTTCAGTAATTTTAAACCAGGCTCAAGGAAGAAATGCATCATACTTAAATATTTAATTAAATGACATATTTTGCCTTTTAACTATAAAAGATGAAATCAAAAGCAATAAAAACCTAAATCTTCAGTTAAAAAAATTATTTTTTTAAACTGTCGAAAGTAATCCATGTAGCTGCAGCAATGTAAGCGTCACCCATAAATTTTTTGGAAACAAACAACATGAAGTACACTTGAGATAAAAAAAAAATAAATTCCAGTGTTCATTTATAATATCATGAACATGTCTCTGTATCATTATTCTTCTAGAAAATCTCTTTATCATCAGCTATAATTTCAAGAACCAATTGCAACTACTGTTTAAAGTGCAACACCCAAATTCTAAAATCATTTTCTGGATCACTAAAGTTTTATGATGGCAATACCCTGAAACTCACTATGAAAAAAAATCATCTGAAAATAACATGAGTTTTCTATTTTTAATTAACCTGAATAATCCCCCAGCAGAATATACAGGTAAGTGAAGAGAGCACCACCAGCAGCCTTTACACTGCTACTACTGAATGAGCTTATTGGATGTCCATGCAGAACTGATTAAGAGCTCTTTGTCATGTGCTACAGAAATAGAAAAAGATTTAAGCAATGAAGAAACCATATCTTCCAGATGCTTCAAAATCTAAGGAGCATCTTGATATGGGAAAAATGTTTATTTTCTTTGATACTACAAAAAACCTAGATAACTGGTGAGTAAAGAGGCAGAAATAATGATCATGGTGAGGACAATCGTGAAGAGCTCTCTAACAACCAGAGGCTGAGGAAGACTAAGAATAAAAGGTAAAGTTGTAGGTAAGCAAAGGGACTAGTCCATAAAAAATGGGGTCTAAAAATATCAGCTTAGCAATAAAAACATATATTGGGGCAAGCATGGTAAAGACAAGACTTTCACTAGCAGTGCACTGTAAAAGGAGCACAATGGCCCTGCTGATAAACTGCTAGTGAAGTGTTCTTTTAGCAAGAAAAACAGTTTTTAAGGAAGAAATAGCTCCTGTTTCTCCAACGCCCTTACGCAGACTTCTATCTCACAAAGAAACAAAGAAAGAAATCTGAATATGATATATTTGAAAATAAATACTGTGAGCATCTCCAAACATAACAGATTAAGTGACAGTTGATACTAATTCTGTTATACTATCATACATTCTTGTCCAATTCCTGCTGCCAACAATTAGGTTCTCAGTCCCATAATAATAATTGCTGACAAATTTTCTTAGATGAAATATAGACCTTTAAATTTTTAATAAAATTATTAGGAGGAGACAAATAATGAACACACAATTGTTTTGGTATTAGAACTGTTCTACATTCTTTATTTTCATCAACGAATATAACAACAACTTTATTAGCTACATAAATTTAAAATTGTGAATAAAATCATGCATCTCCTTAATATATAAGGAAGTGCAAACAATATAATTTGAAGTTACGAATAATATTACTAATGATGCTTTCACTGAAAATTTTTAGATACATCATTAAATAAGCCTGCCAAAATTTCTATGATTTGAGTAAATTGCATTACCGCCATTTTAACTGGAGTAATTGATGTACATGTATATTCATTTCCAATTTTTACACTCCCTACTCTGTCACAGATTTAGTTAAGAGAAACACTAACTCTTCTTCTCTTCGTCTAATCACTTACTGAAATCACCTACCACCTTTTGGACAAGGGCATCGTACTGATGCTGGAGCTAGCTCCTCCTAAGTGCTATAGACAGCCCATGGTGGTCTGCTCTAGATTTGAGTCAATGGAAATCATTTACAGCCATTAGGCTAGATCACAGTATAAATTTAAAAAACTACATTTCTTCCTACTCCTCTTCTAATTTTCACATTACTCCTTTTTTTTTCACAGTCCCAAGAAATGCAAAGAAGCTATTTCAAAGTGCTCTTTTTCCCCAGAAAGTGACTTAGGAAGGACAGTGCATTTTAATATCACTGAATTCTCAAAGTCTTCTGAAAAAAAAATTGGAAGTGTCACTGAGAGAAAAAAAACCTCCAAAAGAATTCCTATACATATTTTTATTTTGCAGGTCAATCTAAAATGCCCTTCTAAACATCCTACTAATCTTTAAATCCTTATTTCAGATTATAAAATAGAAAAAAAAATTGCAGCTTTGCTTTTCAAGCACACTCAAGCCAATTAAAGGATCCAAATTACTGAATAATTGATCGCATTTTGACCTTTGAGAACTAATTTAGGGAATAAAATGGCAGATCATTAACTGCTCAAGAGAAACGATTTCTGTCTAGAAGTTACATTAATCCTTCATACAAAATAGATATAAAAATTTCCATGTGATTTACTTACCGGCATTTGTTCACTTTTCTTATTTTTTACATTCAAAAGACTAAAATCTTTTCCTTTTTTTTTCTTGAAAAAAACACAGTTTAATCTCAGGTTCATTCATGACATCGGAATCTCTAATCAGCTTATATGAACTACACAATATAAACAAAGAACATTCAAAAATATAAATTAGAGATAGAAGAGATCTATTCATTTACTATTACATTATCTCAGGGCAATACTGATGAATATAGTGTACACATGGAATAAAATATTATTGAAAATGGATATGTTCTGTTCAGTTTAAAAAGACAGATGTATTTCCACTATATTACTATGGGTTAGTATTGTACTTATTACTATTTTTTTGAATGATATCCAATAATTTTTAATTCATTTATCTTACAGATGCCAAAATAATCATGTTTTTTTGCTGACATTGCAGATGATCAGAAATTTCACAGCCGACTGAAGACCATCTGAGAAAAAATGAGAGGAGTCCCAGTGTTCAACTACAGCTATCCCTAAGGGACAGCACTCAGCCAGTGCTTCCTAAAACTGCATGGGTGGGACACAGTTCCCTTGTTTATAGGAATTCTGAAGAAAAATCAAAGGGAAAAAGGCCAGTTGTCCACTAGTAGGATTCCTAACCTGAGATACTGATAGAAACCAGTTAAGATGCAGAATCCTCCACAACCTTACTTCTAGACAGTAGGGTGAGTTTTACATGCAAATGGATGGAAAGGAGTTACATGTGAATACGGAAATCTAGTTCATATCTCACTCTGAAACAGGACATCAAGAGCTTGAAGCAGATATTCCACATTTCAGATGAATATTCAAGCATCAGGTGGCTAAATGTTGTATCACTGATTGGCAAACTGCACTCACACCCCAATTCTATCTGCTAGCTGTAATATACCACACATTCAAGATGATGAGAGACAGAGGGGGAGGGGGAGGGGGAGACATTGAGCAAGAGCACGAGAGCAATCTGGAAAAAATCCTGTATTAACACCTAGAGAAGATTTAAAATTATGACAAATTTCTTGCTAACAAACTATTCTTCATTCTGAATATTGAGTCATCACTTATATTAAACAGGACAGAGACAACAATAGAGAAAATTGGTGCACTCTATTTAAATAAAAGAATTGGGTAAAATTGTCTCTGATGAAGACTGAATACAGAAAGCACTGTGCACCACAAAGACACATCTTAAGAATAAGAAATTCTACTATTTTGAACACATTTCTATTTTGTTCATCTGCTTCTGTTGTTAAGTCCTGCAATTTCCTTTACTCCCTATACTCTTTCAAACATTAGTAAAACAAATTTATCAAACCTCATATTGTGATTTGATGCATATTACATTATTATTGTTGTAATAATTGTGAATGGCTCAAAAAATTATCATGGTGTATCATGAAGAACAGTATAGCATGTATTCTTCTATAAATACAATTAATTTACTACTGCTTAATGGAAGATAATGAAGAATGCAAAATGAAAATTATGTGTACTCATTTTAATATTTTTATCATTAAATAGGATTAAATTTTATTTTAAAACATAATTAGGAGAAAATGTCTTACTGCCTAATATCAACAAGTCATTGACATCTTCATTTCACACATTTGCCAAAAAAGAGGTTTTCCTCTTTTGCCATTAAATAATACTTTAGAACCTTTTTCTCCAGGAATACCAGACTTTTCTTACTGATACCGAACCTGTAGTGTATCCTCATACATAGAACTACTACATACATTTTTCTACATTTAGAAAATCAAAAAGAAATCTCAGATACGGGGGAAAAGGAAACATACATTCTATGATTCCATGATCTGCATACTTTTACAAAGCTTAGAAAAACACAAAATTCTTAATCTCTTCTTTTCTCCCAGTTTTTCATTTGAATGTCTGATGTGATAGACTGTAATCATGTAAAAAAATAAGGTTTGGGAACACCAGGAGCTCGAAAGACCCTGTTATTACTTGAATACACAGCTAAAATCAGGAAAAAGTTTATGCTGTGTTCTGAGTGAAATGTCTCCGGTCTACGAAAAAATCTAGGAGTGACATTCGGGCTATTCATAATGCTGCATCACCCACAGCCTTCACAGCAGGATGACAGCTAGGAATGCCCATTCAAACAGAATGGCTTGTACTTTGAAGTGCTCTAGGTCTCCAGGCCACATTTACTGACAAACTGTGGTTCAAGATGAAGATTTAGGACAGCAGAAGCTGAAGAGACACTTATGCATTAATGGATGACTTTAGAGTATGAGTGAAGCATACGATTACGATAGCAGATTAGAAGTGGGGCCAAAACAAATGCATGCCCTATAATTAATATCAAAATTTGCAGTTTCTCCTGGTATATTAATGTCTAAATCTAGGGTTGAAATTTGGAACAACAGCTGCTGGAGAGCTATTTACACAGAGATATTCAGCATGATCTACACAGAGCTAGTTGGAAGATTACTGAGAGCAGAGTAAATCCCTGTGCTTAATTCTAAGTTAGGTAAGGGTCTCTGGATAAGGCCAGAGCTAGTAACAGATTTCGAGTTGGAGTTCAATACTTAAAAACAGTTGGTTTTATTGCCGTAGCTTAGATGACCACAAACTGAGGAAAAGCTGTTTCTACAAGTTAAAAGGGCTTTACTTTTCTGGTTTCTAGAATGTTAAAACCAATCTTAAATAAAGTTCCTAGCCTTATCCACCAGTTCTAAGTGAAGTAAATTAAAAACCATTCTCTAGCCCTCATTCTAGCTCAGCGGGTCATGAACAACATGTGGCAAATACCCTCGGTGTACTGGTCTAAAAAAAAAAAAAAAAAAAAAAAAAAAATTGTCCAATGCATAGCAATTACTTTTTAACATTTGCAGACTAAAATAGCAAGCAACTTAAGAACAAAAAAATGATGGAGAATTAACACAGCCTATAAATGTGTTATACTTCAGGTGCCAAAAATTTTTTACAAGACTGAGACATTCAGGAGAGCTGCAGTGCTTCCTGTGACATAGGCACAAACTGTAAATTATGCCAGGAGTTTTAAAGAATTCAGTTCCCAGATGCAGTGAAAAATTAATTCAGTAAATTCTAAAAAGCTTAAAAACTGTCTTAGTAGGAGGGCAGGAGACAGAAACAAAACCTCCCAATGAAAGGTAGACATAAAATAATAGATTTTCTGCTGTAGTTTTACACGTAGATATTTATTATGTTATACAAACTGTACAATACATGACTCTATCTGGAGATGGCTAACTCAGTCACATCAAACACTACACAAAAGACCATCCTTCTCAGAATAAACTCTACATTAAAATGGGAACTTCCAGTCTCACAAAACCCCACTTCCTATCCTATCTCCTGCTCCTTTGGACTACCTCCTTTATTCAGTATTTTTTTTTTTTTCCAAAGGTGTTCATAATGGTTCTATAGATGAGCAGTTAAAACCATTTCAATGTAATCTAATGTTAAAATTTTCACTGACTTTAAGGGAAAAAAAGGAATATTTATTCATTTAGACCTGTATCTCATAAAGGGATACTACTTCTAGCTTGAATTGTGTCTAACAAAACATTTTTTGCTTTTCAGTTTTCTAAGTGCCTTCCATAATACTTCATGGTGACGCTTCCCCCTGCCCTCCAAGGCTCTTGGCACTTATTTTGAAACAAATATTCATAGACATGGACTATCTTCTAAGGCAACAGAATACAGCCTGTGTTAAGATCACTTCCTTCCAGAAAAGAACCGCAGTATTATTGCAGTAATTGACAAATCCCTACAAAAAGAAATTCTCCCTAGCTGCAGAGAATATGATTCAAGTCTTCCTTTAACTTCTGGACAATGTGAAAGAACAGAATGGATTTCTTAAATTTTTTTTAAACAGGCTTTACTCTAAGCTTCATTTTGGAGGAAATTTTTCATCATTATTTTTAAAGGTATCTTTGAATATGTGCAGACAATAACTGTGATGAGAGACAACTACAATAAATACAATACACTTTCTTTTAAGCAGGTTGGACCATTTATGCACACAGTGGAAAAGACTATGTTCACAAGCTCTCATGTGAACCTGCAGGGCACTATGAGGTCTACAAAGGTAATTAAATCCTTCACAAGCAGAGGTGGACACACCTTTTGAAGAAAGAAAACTTAATTCTACAAATTTCTAGGCAGGGTACCCGAGGTGACAGTTTGCTCAGCTCAAACAGAAAGATCTATTATTTACAATCCAACATCATCTGATAGCTAATGAGCCAGAATTTTCTAGACTTCTATGCCTCAAAGAGAGATCCACAGGCCCAGTGGCATCTTTAAGCTCATCTTGATTACAGCAGAAGAACCAAAAAAAAAATACTGTAAAGTTCACATGACAAAACACAGCCAGCAAACAGCTTAAATTTAGGAAAAAAAATCAGCACTTGAAGTGAGCTTCACTTTCAGAGAGTAAGTACTGGCAAAAAGAAAAATGACAAACACATTAGAGAAAACTTAAGTCAGAAGACTGCACTGTTAGGCAGATGCACAACCAATCACTCAACTTGTACAAGTACGTGATACACAGTGAAGATCTGAAGAGACATACCATGCACAGGGAAAGACACTGAACCTACAATATCCAATGAGAGTAGACTACTTGTAAACACAGTTGGAAGACTTCCAAACAGCTATTAATACAGGCACAATTCAAATATCTGAAAGATATGATCTCATTCTCCTTTGTGATCATCTCTATCTCGAGACTAAAGTAGCAAGTGATTAAGTCAAAATCTCCTGCTTGCTGAAAGCTGACTATCTGTATTTTTACCAGTAACTCCACATTCCTCTGCAACCTCACAACTTCGGCCTTGTGCCATCACTTAGTGTAAAGGACTCTAAGCAAGTATTCGTGAAGCTGAAACCCAACATGTTACTAAAGTAGTACAAAATGCTTTTATCTCCCCCTCTCATTACATGTAGAATAGCATCTAAAATATGGAGCTAAAATAATGAAAATACAGATTCTTCTTTTAAGAAAGTATGGAGAAAAAAATAATCAAAAATATGGAATTAATTCACTCCTGATTCAACAGCTACAGGGCTTCTCATCATTTGTGGCTGAAATCTGAGGCTGTGTCAACACCTGGAAAAAAACTACAAAGGCCTAACCAAATCATTATCTGCTAGAAGAGATAAACAATCCTTTAGAAGAGTCTCCTGTAGAAATTGTTAAGCGCCTTAAAGTTATTGCACAAAAACTGCTTGCCTAATTCTTGTAAGAGGGTTGGCTGGTTTATTCTGTAAGGATGGACTCCTGGTTAAGCATATTTTTCAAATCCAGCACAAAAAGAATGCCCCTGGAACCTCTGCTTCTAAAATCTGCAACCCATAAGCTGAAAAATTTGCCTCCTTAGCAAAGAAAGAAATACTATAGTTTGGCAGGCAGAGCACATAATTCCAAGTTCTCACACTTTTTAAATCTAGAACACAGCATTACCAATATTCTATTACTCTTCTTTTGTTTTCCTATAGAAATAGGAATTAAGTCCATTTTTACCTCGAGGTACCAATGCAGGTCTCAGATAGTGTTAGTAGATTCAACATCACTATAAAATTTTCAAATGAACAAAGACATCTTTTTCTCTCAAAGTTTACAGTTTGTGGAATCAAGCCATTTCCAGGACAAAGTCTATTTAATAAGTCTCCTAATTTAAGCCATTATGGTAAAAGTTGAAGTTGTTTGAAAAAACCTTTTTTGCAATTCTTCAAATGAGAAGTTTTTCATGTTAAGTCATAATTATTTCCTCAGTTCAAAATGAGGATAACTGGATACTTAAAACTTCAAAACAGGAAAGGAATTCAACTTTCGAAGCAGACACTTCAAACACAGCTAAATAAAGTATACTTCATATGAACCACAGGGTCTGCTTGAATAGGTTCTCTTGATTTATTTCACTTTGATTTTGAATTTTTTTGTACCAACTGGGAGAGGTATCCTGCTTTCAAATGGAAGCTATTTTTTCAGCATCTAAAAACTTTCTCACAGAGCAGGAAAACAAGATTATATCATTTACTGTTAGTAGGCACTACTAAAACACTATTTATTATTTCGTGGTAAGAGAAGTTGCTTAAATGCTGGACATATTAAAATTTAAGAGAAAATCATGTTTTCTTGCTTGCAACTCTCCAGATGCATGCGAACAAATCTATAAAGCCATATTATGCACAGAAGACCTATCATAATTGTGCACATAAATATGAAAAATGTTATGTCACCTATTCAAATGCAGACACAGTGGTTGCATATAGTGAAGATATACAGTAGCTGCTGTTAAACCTATAAAGTTGGGGTTTTATTAAGAATTATAACCATTTCCACTAACTCAATTGCATAACAGAGCAGTACCAGTTTAACAGCAATTCCATCTTAGTGTTTCTGTTTATTAAACACAGCAATTCACACATTAAGCTACCAGTCAACTTGCTAGCTCTACCAGTTACAACAAGGTCATAAGTGCAATGTTGCAATAATTAACATATTCACACATTCACTCACCTTATCTCAAAAGTAAAAATTAACTTAGCTTTTATTTTTTAAGATTTTTTTTATTTCTAAAATCACAAAATCGCTTTCCATTCTGAGAATGTGATCAAATTTTTTGCACTCTCACCTCTGGGTCAGACTCCCAACAACTGACGACACAATGTGAACTAAATCATGCCACACTGCTACAGGGAGAACTAGACAAAAGCTACAGCCAGTCATTAACAAACATTCCCAGTAATAAATATGAGAAAACATTGTTCCTAAAAATAAAAAGATTGGAGAATTTTATTTCCTGTGCTTTCGCTTCACCATTTTAAAGATCCAGACACAATTGGTATCTAGGGTGTGAAGAATGTTCTAAACTTCATACGGCACATCCAGTATTCCTCATGAGAGATGCTTGATAACTAGAATCAAAAGTGGTCTGAATTGCTGAAGTCATTTATGAAGAATAATATTTAATCTTTTCATACTGAAATGGAAATCAAAATTATCCCATAGCTTTTGCTCTTCTTTCATAAAGTAAATTATTTGTTTACATTACTATTATGGGGGTTTTATTTTGCAGCAGAATTTTGCTATTTCCATATGGGAGCAAAAATTAATCTCTGCTTCCTCTGTTCATTTTCAGTCCAAAAGACAGAAAGTAGAAGGTGTATAAAAGCTTTTTTCCCCATTCAGCACCATGAACATCCAGTGACATGGAAAGATTTTGGAAATTTTTTTCAGCTTCCACTGTGTGTGTGTGGGGGGGGGGGACGACAAGCCAGTCCAATGAAAAAATTCTTCGTCATTCTAAAACAATGTATTTTTAAATTAAATTACACTTTGAATTGCATCAAGGGTTCCCTCAAATATATTCCAAGTACATTCCTTTCAGTATCTGGAAATCAAAAAATGTTGATGTTATGCTATACGAAAATTTCAATGATCTGTTTGGGTTGACCAGAACTTTTACTGAAGTAGTCCCCCAGTTTTTCAATACTGTCTGAAAAAAAAGATTATGTGTGTATCTCCAGCTGCACATTCTCATCAGTGCACTGGCAATTTATTCATGCAATATAACTACAACAAATTTCCCTTTTAGCAAGATTAAAACACACAGAAAATCCCTGGCTTATTCAAGGCCAGACCCCATAGTACCTATGAATTACAGAATCACAGAATGGTTGAGGTTGGAAGGGACCTCTGGAGATCATCTAGTCCAACCCCCCTGCCAAAGCAGCATCACCTAGAGCATGTTGCCCAGGATTGTGTCCAGGCGGGTTCTGAATATCTCCAGAGAAGGAGACTCCACCACCTCTCGGGGCAACCTGTTCCAGTGCTCTGTCACCCTCACAGTGAAAAAGTTTTCCCTCATGTTAAGATGGAAGTGTCTGTGTTTCAGTTTGTGCCCATTGCCTCGCGTCCTGTCGCTCGGCACCACTGAAAAGAGTCTGGTCCCATCCTCTCAACACCCTCCCTTCAGATACTTGTACACGTTGATAAGATCCCCTCTCAGCCTTTTCTTCTCCAAGCTAAACAGGCCCAGCTCTCTCAGCCTTTCCTCATAAGAGAGATGCTCCAGTCCCCTAATCATCTTTGTAGCCCTTCGCTGGACTTGCTCCAGTAGTGCCATGTCCCTCTTGTACTGGGAAGCCCAGAACTGCACACAGTACTCCAGATGTGGCCTCACCAGGGCTGAGGAGAGGGGGAGAATCACCTCCCTCGACCTGCTGGCAACACTCTTCCTGATGCACCCCAGGATACCATTGGCCTTCTTGGCCACAAGGGCACATTGCTGCCTCATGCTTAACTTGGTGTCCACCAGCACTCCCAGGTCCTTCTCAGCAGAGCTGCTCTCCAGCAGGTCAACCCCCAACCTGTACTGCTGCCATGGGGTTATTCCCCCCCAGGTGAAGGACCCTGCACTTGCCTTTGTTGAACTTCATGAGGTTCCTCTCCGCCCACCTCTCCAGCCTGTCCAAGTCTCTTTGAATGGCAGCACAGCCCTCTGGCGTATCAGCCACTCCTCCCAGTTTGGTATCGTCAGCAAACTTGCTGAGGGTGCACTCTGTGCCTTCATCCAGGTCATTGATGAAGAAGTTGAACAAGACTGGACCCAGGACTGACCCCTGGGGGACACCGCTAGCTACAGGCCTCCAACTGGACTCTGCGCCGCTGATCACAACTCTCTGAGCTCTGCCATTCAGCCAGTTCTCAATCCACCTCACTGTCCACTCGTCTAACCCACACTTCCTGAGCTTGTCTATGAGGATGTCATGGGAGACAGTGTCAAAAGCCCTGCTGAAGTCTAGGTAGACAACATCCACTGCTCTCCCCTCATCTACCCAGCCAGTCATCCCATCAGAGAAGGCTATCAGATTGGTTAGGCATGATTTCCCCCTGGTGAAGCCATGCTGACTACTCCTGATCACCTTCTTGTCCTCCACGTGCCTGGAGATGGCCTCCAGGATGAGCTGCTCCATCACCTTTCCAGGGATGCAGGTGAGGCTGACTGGCCTGTAGTTCCCTGGGTCCTCCTTCTTGCCCTTTTTGAAGACTGGGGTGACATTGGCTTTCTTCCAGTCCTCAGGCACCTCTCCTGTTCTCCATGACCTTTCAAAGATGATGGAGAGTGGCTTAGCAATAATGTCCGCCAGCTCCCTCAGCATTCGTGGGTGCATCCCATCAGGGCCCATGGATTTGTGGGTGTCAAGTTTGCTTAAATGATCTCTAACCCACTCCTCCTCCACCAAGGGAAAGTCTTCCTCTCTCCAGACTTTCTCTCTTGCCTCCAGGGTCTGGGGTTCCTGAGGGCTGGCCTGAGCAGTAAAGACTGAAGCAAAGAAGGCATTCAGTAACTCTGCCTTCTCTGCATCCTTCGTCACCAGGGCACCCACCCCATTCAGCAAAGGGCCCACATTTTCCCTAGTCTTCCTCTTGCTACTGATGTATTTGAAGAAGCCCTTCTTGCTGTCCTTGACATCTCTAGCCAGATTTAATTCCAAATGGGCCTTAGCCTTCCTCGTCGCATCCCTGCATACTCTGACAACGTTTCACTTTCACAACTTACAAAGAAATCTCTGAATTTTCACTGGCAAAATCTCTTGTGTTCTCCTCATCTCATTCTCCTAGAATCAATGTGCTGACTTGTCTTTCATCACTAAAAAAAATTCTGCTTTCACTCCTCATCCGTTGCATAAGTTACATATGTGCACTAGATGTTCTGTCTGTACTTATAGCAAGCACCAATCTCAATCCTCACATTTTCAGACTCAGTAATGAGTATATGAGTAATCCACACAAGGTTAGCACATAAACTCTGATTTACTGTGGTCACTTTGTAGCATGGAACTCATTCAGCACAGTTCTCTGAAAACTCAGGTTAATTTCCACAGCTGCTAGTGTTACTGAAATGCAACTAAGTACGGTAAATGGGGATACAACTAAGTACAAGATACTATGGCTTCTTTCTTGGATTTTACTGTTTTGAGAGGAACTTTATTGCTGCTATATGATAGGATATCTTCTCAGCTGTGAGGAAAACAATGTTTTCTCTCTAATACACTGAGCTCAGAATGGTACAAGAGCAGCAAAAACTAATCGCTGTGGTTGTACATGCAAAATACAGTGAGTTCCCCCCCCCTTTTTTTTTTAATCTTGAAGGTAGCTTAATAGTTTGAGAACAGACTTTTATTAATGTAAATGAAGCTCTAATAGTATATTGCATGAAATTCTTTTTATTAAGCATTTCTTTGGAAAACAGCCTACCAACTGGATTAATCCACTACACTGTATTTTGTGTAAGCATTTAACCAAAGTGACTTTTAAAATAGATTACCAAGTAAACTTTAAAGTAGCCAATAAAGATACTTCTGCAGTTAAAAAAAAAGTTTCATGTGTAGTTAATTTCACACTTATTTGCACTGGAAAATTAAATTTTTACTTATCAACATACCACAGAAATACTGGGAAAAACTCTGCTATTATGTTCTTCTCAGACTTTTTTGCTTTAGGCAAACTAATAAAATTAATTGATAATTAGGAAACTGACATGATAATCTCAGTAATATTAACCAAGATTCCAACTGTCCACACTGTTGGTCAGAACAATAAAATTATAATCCTTGAGAATGCTCCTAAATTCCCAACTTATTTTTAAAAACAGAATTCAAGAACACTGATCATTTATGTGCTTTTGAAAAAAATACCTTAGGTCTGCCATTCTTGAGCACTCAAAATTCTCTTTAACTACAATGAGAAGGAAAGTAGGATTAAGTCTCTGTCAGTCTCTGACTGACAGTAACATCTTACATTGACTCACTCTCCACTTAAAAATGTGAAGAAAAAAGTGGAAATATTTTGTGGGCAAAAGAAAAATGAATTGACATTTAAAATGCTCAGGACTGTCTCTAGGCAAAGTTTAAGAGGCCATTTTGATAGACTGAAAATCTGCTTTATTTTCAAGATAGCTTTGAAATCAGGAGGCATTCTTAATTTTGCTTTTAAATTTGAAAGTTTTGAGTTCTAAATATTACTGACAGGGATGTTTTTCTACTTCTTTTTCTAAGGCATTTCTCATGAAACGTGTAGTATCCAATACATTATAAATGAACTTTCCCTGACAGAACTTGAAGTTTATCCTGTAGATCAATTAGGTTTAGGCATACCTGACAATAACGCTAATTTGATTCATTTTTTAACAGTCCATCAACAATTTCTTTTTTTCATCTTAAAAACATCAACCTTAGATCCTGTTATAGTTTTGCCTCAGTGACTTAAAGACTATATCCATTTGAATCCATTAAAAAAGTGCAGTTATTTTAAATTCTTGGGAAATTGTGTATCAGTAACCCCAGGAAGATTGCTGTATATAGCTCCTGGGCTGAATTTACTTAAACTCATTACAGGTTTGGCTGACAGGCCCCAACACACCCTTTTTGGGGCACATTTCACAGGCACAGGCTTTATTTCTTTTTCATTGAAATTGAATCAAACCAGCTGCAGGAAGCCCTTGTGACTACAACAAATTTTACACACTCTTCAGTTTTAGTAAACCCTTTCCCAGAGTGCTTTCCATTTACCTGGGATTTTTAGTTCACCTCTTCAGGAATATTTGCTCCTAGTTTAACCCCCCCCCCCCAAAAAAAACCTGTATCAACTTTTACTTTATTAATTTATTTAGCCTCATAAATACACTACTGTAAACAAAAACAGAAAAAAAATCAATGCATTTTCTTGCTTCTCTTTACCCTTAACTATACAGGACCTTAGTGAAGTGGTCTCCTAGAAAGCCAAGATATCAGCCAAGTGGCTCCCCCAGATTCCCCAGTTTAACCAAAATCTTACAGCCTCTCCTACATTTCAGAGCCTAGGAACACTTCCTGGATCCCTGGTTTGTGCGGTTTTTGGCCACAGTCCAACTCCTGACTCCATGCTGGCATAAGAATTAAGCATATGCCATTCTTCCACTTTCCCTTCTCTTTCTTCCATCTTGAACTCTAGCTTCTATGGGACCAAAATACAATTATATAGGCCAGAAAGGAGTGGAGGGTTGCTCCAGTTAGTTCCCAGTCTGGTCAACTGTAAGATCAGGAATGCAGAATTCATTTGGCTTACAGCAGACAAACAGCCTCAAATTTCCAGCAATGTCTTCTGATCATCACTCCTAACTAAGATTCTTGTACCTATGTAAGGATCTTTAAATTCTATCAGAAACCTTAATGCTCTGTAGTATAAGAATCACTAAAAAACTGTTTTTCTGACTTGAGGTATCCAATGTCTGTAACAAGAGCGTGGAGAAAACTACCTTTATCTAGCAAGATAGTTATGGGAAGGTTCTTTATGGGAAAGTTGAAAGTAATTTCAGTTAAATAAATCATTTAGTGAGCCACTTCTGATGCATATATTACATCCCTAACACAAAGGTTGTAGTTTCATGTTCATTTAAGTCAGCATAAGCCAATCTTACTGATAAAAATGAAAGTCCATTCTTCTCCCAACTTGCTCCCACCCCTTCATCCCAGCTATTTGTTACAAACATTTGTCCTGTTAAACTATAAACTGCCCTGAAAAAAGGTGTTGCAGCTTCAGGTTCCAAGATGACCTGCTCAGGCTTTGTCTTTCTTTCAATGACCCTTTTTGCAGTACTTTGGAACAGGCTTTCCCTCAGTACCCTCAGGGCTCTCTTCTTGGAGAAGCTATCTGCATTCACTTAATTCTACCCTTCTGAGGACATGTTTCCCCATTTCTGACAATTTACCGGGATGAATCTATTGGCCCTTAAAGCTTCAGGAATGCAAGTTACAGACAGACTTTCTCGATATTATCTACTGTTAATAAGTAAACAAGAAAAAGTAAGAGTCAAAAGATTTTTCAAAAGGTCCACAGCATCTTAAAAACAGTACACAGTAATCCATATGAATAGTGAGTATAAATACTGTGAGTCACTGTCTGAGTCATTCTCCCTACTGAAAAACCTATTCTGTATATAACAACCTTTTCTTACTGGCTTTCACGGACGGCAAATGATGAAATAGAAAACCAGCCTGGAGGAACCCTCAAAATTTTAAAAGGCTTAGAAGATCTGAACAATCCAGATGCAGGATGCTAAAGGCAGATGGTTGTAGAAAAGCAGTCTGTTCCCTCAAGTAATAACATTTAGAAATGTATCTAGTGGATTGCTTGAGGGATATAGTTCTATATTACTAATGGCCTTATTACTCATAACTAGTAGCTATATAAGAGTCATGAAAGGTAATCAATCACAAGTAACTAACATATGTACAATATAACCAACTAGTTATTCAATTTTGCAACGGTAGCTGTTATATTATTTTTAAAAATACATTTTTTTTCCACCAGAGGTGCTGGCTAGATGAGAGCTCTTGCTTTGTTGCTTGCTTACTTTCAAGAGTTTTACATTAAAAGACTGTATTGAAGAGAGTAAGGAATTTCTCTCAAAAAGAGAGAAAGCGCGCGAGAGAAAGCGCGCGAGAGAAAGCGCGCGAGAGAGCACAAAAGAAAAGAGAGTCATTAATGCTGAAATCAGGAACGGCTGGTGATTTCATGTTTATGCAACCATGCTGCAGTGAGGCCTAATAATTTATGACTGCAAACAGTGAGAGATCTGTAGGTGGAAGACAGTTTAAATACAAATAATTGCTAATATTAACCATGCAAATCAATGGTGTTATGATAGTCATATTTACAATCATGCTTACACAATTGGCTGTCATGAACGTTAACTCTTATGTCTCACAAGACTTAATTTCTCTTCTCACAGTGTCAGACAGTACTGTTCTTTGATATTTCTCATTTCCTTTGAGAAAGGTTCTGCTTTGATTCTTTTCCTGAGGAAAATTGTTCTTACCCCTAATTCCATTAGAATTCCAGTGGAGCCAGAGATGAATTATCTGTGTAGCTCTATCAGTCTAACAATTTCTATGTTCAGTTTAGCATTATTAAACTTTGTTTAATTTGTGTAAACTTGATTTTGCATTTTCCCCAGTCTTGTTTTTCCTCTTTCCCTGCCCCTTGCCCCCACCGGTAGTGATAAATCATTAATATTGCATAAGTTAGTACAGCCTTGTTAATGGTGAGTATTTTAAGACTTGACACTGCATATATTGTCTCATATTCTTCAGGCAGAAGTATTCCTACCTTGCTCCTCTGTAGGAAGGTATCAGTTATAAACTTGGTTCTAAAGCAGTCTTCATGGATGTTTGAACATACTCACTGTTTCTTGTTTTCTTCTAATTCTCTATCTTCAAGGTTCCTTTCACTTAGATTCTCAGACCCTCTCTTTGCAGGAGCATAAGGTCCAACAGTCACTGTCAACATACTTTCTCTCCAAAAGAGAAACAGAAGGCAATTTCTATCTGCATGTGTGTGCGTGTACATATTAATATTTATATAGAGAGAGATTTAGGAAAACACACACACAGCGCACAGATACACAGTCTGCCTAGACAGATAGAAAACTTAAACAAAATACCAGTTCAACTTTAATACAGATGACAGAGTCAAACAATTATACGCAAAAGACATCTGCTGTGTGAGATTTCATAAAAAGGTCCAGAAAGCACAGAAATCTGCAAGTTTTTCTCTATGTCATTCATGCTACCTTTCCCTTTTTCTTTTTTCCATATTTCACATTTTATAAACTATGTATTATGGCAATATCTGCAGGTCCCAATTATGATCAGTGCTTCATGCTACTAGACATTGAACATCAGTGGTAGTTCTGAACTTCTAGTTCCCTAAGTGTTTTTAGAAAAAAATTAAGTTTGTCCCATTAAGACTAAAATCAATTATTGGATTAGTAATAGTAATAAAAGAAAATCCAGCAAACTAGAATCCCTGCTGCTGCACTGATTTCTAATCTCAGTTAAAATCTTTTTTAAATTCCTATAATTTATTTCATTAAAAATAGTAGCAAATTCCACGGTGACTAAATAGACATACACACGGGAAGAACTGTGCCTTCAATTTAATTAAGGATGCAAAACCATACCAAACTCTGGTGCAGGGCCCATTAAGAGCAGAAGCTAACTTTGTTAGTATCTCAGTCAAACATTGTTTTTGAGATAACACTAAGTACTTAAAGGAACATAACCATTGTTCAAAGAGTAGGCCAGACCAACAGGGATTTGAACACATAATTCAAGTGTGGTTAGATACTGCATCTGAGGTTCAGATACCCACGTAATGACTTCCATTAATTTGCACTAAGAAATAGCCTTCCCCACCTCAAAGACATCTTCCATGTAATTATATTTAAAAAAAAAAAAAAAGAGCTACACAATTTCAGGCAATAAAAAAGTACAAGTGCACACTATATATAAATAATAGCAACAAGTAATAATTTGGGAACTAGGGCTATAGTGTCATGGAAATAAAATGACTACACAGGTTATGGAAGGAAATTTCTGTGAAAAAGTAGAAGCCCTCTGCATACATTTCATATTAATATATTACTCTATACATATGCACTTTTGGTAATAACACTAAAGAACACAGTAAGTTTAACATCTTTCTTATTATTATGTATTTTAGAATACTTGGCATCTCTAATAGCCCATGCTGACCACTAGACAAATGCCTAATTTGTGACACTTTTACTGTATTTATAAACAATTTATCCTTAGTATTTAATTTATCCTCATTACAGTAACAGCTAAAGGCCCTGATTAAGGATCAAGAACAAAGACAAAAAGACACATCATTGTGGTTACACGATTATCTATTAAGATATAAAAATATTCATTATGCAAAAATGAAACTCCAAGTTTTATTTTAAACCAGTATTGTCTAGTGACTTCACAGGAATTTTCATGCAGCCAGAAGGCAGTATCTGAAGAGGCTAATTTCAGTGACTTTCAGCCCTAACAAGGAACTCAGGAGGCATTTTTGTACAGTCTCTTCACACAAGCTAGAAATATGTTGCATAAAGTAAAGAACTAAGACATTTTCCATTACCTTTTATTTACCAAATAGCTGTTCATACCACTTGAAGTTTGTCCTTTGGTGCCAATTGCCCTAAATTATAACAAAGTATGTCTTCCACAGGCATAACTGAGCTTTGTTTTCTGCTTGAAAGTGGACTACTAACAAAGTCTCATATTTCTGAAGGGACAGAGGTACTGTACAACATTGGGTCAACTTGCTTAGGCATTACAGAAAGTAATGCCTAGTTTCTGGATCCCAAGGGATTTCCTTGGATGGGGGATAAATTCAGAGTTGCCCACGTCTGTCATAGTTGAGATGCTCCAAAATACAACAAGCCTAAAGAACTTTAATGTAAAAAAATGTACGCAATACTATTCTTGCAGTGCCTCCAGGATTAGATGGTATTTTTGTAAAGGTTTAGGATTTTAACTTTTATAGACTAAATCCAACAAAATACCGCTTTGTAGGCATAAATCCTTTCCTAGAGAGCCAATGTATTTTTATTCTTCAAATTCAAAAGGGAAGGTGCTATGCTCTAAACCCATTTAGAAGACTGAAGAATTATGAAGACTCTGCCACGTGATAGGTGAGGTAAACTTCATAGTTTATCTACGGTGCATCCCCAGTCTAGTGCCAAGGGCTCCTTATCCAAATACATCATCGGGATGAATTCCCATAGTATATACATGATAAAGTTACCAATACCTACTTTCTTCACTGTTTTTTTTTCTGGAGATCATGTCTAGTTCCTTCATCACTGTTCTTCAATATAATTATACTGTTCTTTACTGTAATAAATAATGGAAATAAAATACTACAAAAGGAAAAAATGGAGAAAGCAAAATTGCAACTGCATCCAAACAAGGAAAATAAGCGACGTGCACTGGAAGTTACAGACTTCACTACAATAAAAGCAACTTCAACGTTTCTACAGATGCTGTTTCTAGTGTGAGATGTAGGTTTTTTTCATAAAATCCTTTATCTTCCCAATCCTGTATCTTGTGTTGTGTCACTTCTGCAAAGCAAGCGTACATGTTAGAGTCACAGTTCATTAACAGTTCCATTATACAAAATTCAAGGTTTCACCTTTTACAACAACTACAAATAAGATCTCAAAGACTGGCCAACTGGATATATGAATAAAATATTTTACAAATAACTTCAGAGATCTTAATGATACCAACTGCTAATACTGATTCATACTACCGGAAAGTAGAGAAAGTAGATAGTACAGTAGTACAAAAAGGCAATACACACTAGGATAAAATAATCCTAACTTTGCCTACAGTAGATAAACCTATGAAAATGTCAGGTTAATTGTTCAGGATCTGTCAAAACAACAAATCAAATGAACAGAACAGGCACAATAACACTATGTCAGTATAAATTCATGGTGGCCTCATGTCCTTGGTCCTCCTCTGATCCCCCTCTCAAAAGGTAACTTTTGCACGTATATTTAAATGTTAAAACTACAGAATATTAGCACATACCACATTGGGGAAGGTGAGGGATAAAAATCTGCTGGATTTTTAAGCTTCATTTAAATTTATCTGCACTGAAGACGTTAACCTCCACAGCATCTGTCAAAATATCTACCTTGGCTTTCCCAAGGTAAACAGAATTGCACCAATATAAATATATACCTGGTTTCTAAAAAGAAACAGAAGTGAAACCGTGACCTCCTTGCGGCCATAGTCCTGCCTTTACCAATGGGCCAAGAGATGAAATCCACATGTCCTATCTTCTTTTTATTCCATGGAATGGAAAATATGGGAGGATAAAAATTTACCATTCAGCAGTGGAAAATATCATGATGTGATACATCTGAGGCAACACTAAAAAATATACAGCAATGGAAACTTTTTCACTTGAAGACATGCCCCTCACAGAAAGGGAGTAGAATTTTGCCTGTTTCATGTTCAGTTTGTTTAAAAAGCGAATAGAATTATGTAGCCTCTATTTCATTACACGTGATGGTTTTGTTCTGTTTATCGTATAGATTTTTATTTACCAATGTTTAAGCCAAGTCAAGAAAGACTGAGGTGATGATGATGCTAAATAGCACAAAGGAGTAAATGTATGGCAAAGATTGTTTCAGATCTTTTATCACCAAGCATTAGGGTCTCAGCTGCTCTCAGCTATGCAAAAAGGCAGTCATAGCCTGAACTGTTTTTTAATACTTAATTACAGTATGGAGGATGCAACTCATTCTGTTATTTTGTTCCTTATTAATGCCTTGACTACAAAATACTCATTAAGTAGTTGTCCCTTGATATATATTCAAATGCTGAAGATAGTCCAAAAGTTTAATTTACCTCTTTGGTATGTTCCTCATAAAAAGCACATGTAACACATCGATTACTTGCTAGTATCTAAATAGCCACGAATGAAGCTTTTTGTTATTGTCTCTTAACTATAACATCTCAGACTAATCTAAAATTATGTATAAAGTATCAAGTTACTGATCAAGTTACTGAAATTAATAAGTTATTACTCATCAGCTGAGCTCATACAAACCATACATACTATGAAAGCACTCAGTCAAGCAACACAGTCACTGGAAAAGATGGAACTATTTCATTAATACTTGTGTTTTAAGTATTTTCTATTTCTTGAAGCTGTGACCAGTAAAGGAATTAAAATTTTGTACGTGCTAAAGAATTTGCAGAGACACAAACACAAATCTTTTGTCAGTCATTACACTGGAACTCAATCTATTCCAGGTAGGGGATGACACATTAAAGGGAAAGCATTCATTTAGGCTGATACTGTTCTATGAATTGTAACTAGATGATCATACTTATAGCCTCTTCTAGCCTTAAAGATATGACAAATGATAGAATTTCATCCAGTAATTCCTGTATCAAGCTCCATAATTTGTGGCTGAACTACAGTACACATCATCCAAGAACTTACCAAAACATCATTGAAAGTGAATAGAGGGAGTCTTCGCCACCTGAAAATCCTTCAAAAAATCTTTCTTTAAAGTTTAAAATCTCTTTGCCATAATTTAAACTTCTTTCTTGATAAGTTGCACTTATATATTCATATACTCATTATTCCTCATCTTTGTAATGAAGTTTAATCAGCCTCTACTCAACAGAAAGGAGAACTTTTCAGGTATTCCTAAAATACTTGGCAAATTATTGCCACATTTGATGGGATGAAAAAACTGAAACAGTATCAAACTCCTATCAAGTCAAGGCAATAGAACATTTGGTTTACAGCCTGGAACAGTGCCCTAATCACTCTAGTAGTGCATATTCATTTCACAAAAATAATGCCTTCTCATTTTAGTCCAAATTCTGACAGAGCCTCACTAGCAACAAGAGCCTGACACTAGGAACATTCTCCTAAATAACATTTCTGTACATCAGCTGTATTGTTAAAAGGATATAGCAGCTCCCACTGTTCCTACAGCACATAATCCCCAATCTGGAAAAAGAACTTCAAAACTCCAAGACTTACCTGAACAATGCATTTTATACTGGTTCTGTATACTAGGATGAGCTTCAGAAACGTAAAAAGTTATCCCTGTATACATTGCAGTCACTGCAAGTACAAGATGTTTGTATACATATATAAACGTGAATGTTTGCAATCAAACTCGATGATTGTACTAAAAAATAAAAATAAAAATCATTAAAACGCTATCAAAAACTCACACCTATATAAAAATACAGCTAACCTGCAGGCAGATGAAAAAGTCACCAAGCCATATGTTTCTCCCACTTGCCCTACAAGTCAGTAGAATACAGGCATGTATTTTAGACTTTGCTGCATAAATGCAAAGAGGCTACAATTGTAATTTGAGTTTCAAAAATATCACAAGTTCTAATACCCAACCATACTGTCACATTCTGAGAAAGAACATTCTTTTTTTTTTTCGGTAGGGGGAAAAAAAAAACCCACCGCAACAAGGTTTATAGAAAGAAAACTGCATATTAAATGACTTGCAGTGACATTTTCAATTAAACATTAATCCCAACAAAGGATTGAAAAAAAGTGGAACTCTTATTGTACAGAGAGCCAAAATAAACTAGTTTAAACAAAATACTTTTATTAATTCACGTAAAACTTAAGTATCTCTCAACACAAAAGTTGTGCCATCATAAATTCCTTCATATCAGGACAATAAGATTTTATTTGCTAAGTCTACATGCTTCCAGAAATGTTTTCTGCAGCTCAGTTATACTGGAAAGTAAGATTATATTGGTATTGAGATCATTTTCTCAGTATTTAATACCGAACTAAGCTGCAGCATATGACAGATTTATGCCTATTTGCTGAGCTGTATTTTGCAAAAACACCAAATAGCAGGCATTTTAATCTACACTCTACGGCAAGACCTTGTGAAGTAAACAGTTTAAGAAACTCAATATATTGCAATGGGCAGGGGGGCTCAACTTCTTTTAAGCCTTCTCTACCCATCACATGCATATTTTCAGTAACATGTTTGAAGATGCAATGTACAGTCCACTGCATTTTCCTCTTAAAAATGAATACCTCCTACATGAGGTCTAAAGGTAGGAGTTCATAAGCAAATGAAATCAAAGTATTCACGGATTTACTGTGTGAAGATACTCATGACAACACAAATTGATAGTTTGTTACTATGAAACAATTGGCATTTACTAAGGAATTACTGCAGGATGTGTTTCCCAGCCTATGCTTAGGTTGTGGAGATGGCAAATTATAAAGACAAAAAAAACAGTGTGTTGCTATATAACGTACAGTATGGACATGCAACTGCACATGCAAAAAATTGATGACAGACGTAATGGTTTTTTGCTGACCTCTACGATATAAATTGGCAGCCTCTGTTCAGCTCATAACAGAAAGATGTCTGCATCACACACCCCATCATCATGACTAGCACTAAAAGATAACCTTGCTGGCAATCTAAGCAGAAAACAAGACGACTAAACAGAAAAAGACATCTGAACTACTCTAGAGGAGATTATCTACTGATTAGGGTTTGAGAAACCTCAATTATTTTCTAGCTTCATTGGAACCATCAAGAGTAATAAGTCTGCATTAAAAAGGAAAAAAAGCAATCCTCTAGATTGCATCCAGTCAAATATTTGAAACACAATATCCCACACTTAAATTCAGCCTTGTCATTTTATTCTGACATCAGTTTTCAATCATATAAATTATTTCTTTCCTTCTCCGCTCCCCCCCCATCAAGAGGTTCTGTGGTTCAATTACTTCATAGATTGCCTTTGATTGTGTAGCAAACAGTACCACTGCATGCCTCAAATAGGTCCATGCACATCACCAGAATCCATTAGGATAGTTATTTCCAAGCAAAATCCTCTTCAGCTTATGCAGGCCTGAACTCTAATGTGGTATTATACTGCAGGTAAAGAGCATGTCCACTGCAAATATCCTGAAATTCTGGCTGTGAAATGAGAAGGCTGTATAAAAGTCACTTCAATCATTTTGAAAGATGAAGGAGTCTAGTCCAGATCTTAAAAACCTCACTTCTAAATAATCAAGGGAAGTACCTTCTCAGTAACAAACACCACAGATGAGCAAAATTAACGGACAACGTGGGGCAAAGACACTGAACTGACTTTGCACATCACACCTATTGGGACTCACAGACTTGACAAGGTTCATTGAGGCAAAACCGTATTGTGACTATATTATGACTTTTGGTGGTAGTTCTCCTTTAAACTGCAGACCACCTCATCACAAAAATCACCATCACACTGCCTACAAACAGCAATCATATGATCACAGTCAAGACCAAAATAAAGGACTGATTTATCAGAAAAGTCCAGGTCCCCTCAAGATAAAGGATCAATGAGACAACACAGAAAGGCTCATTTTACTATATGGACAGTAGTGTCATGCTTAGAAAGAAATGACCACATTTTTCCTTTCCTGGATTCTCTCAGACATTACATTAGACTTCAAAAGTAATACACATTAATACATAACTCCTAATATTTACGTTCACAAAACCTTGAAACTGTAACACCTAGAAAGAGTAGCTGATCCCCAGTACTGTGTGTACAGCAGTATCTGAAGTTGGCTTAGCCATTACAGTCATACAAAAGGAGTGCTTATGTTTCCCCTACATTCTTAAAACAAAAAGCTTATAAATGGTTTACTGTCAGCACTACCAAAAGTCAAGCAGATCTATTTTGTAAAGTGTAAGTACCATTAAACTGTAGTTATATCTGGCTTAAGGGAATTTGTCATTTAAAAGGAAAAAAACAAGTAACAGCATTAAGTCAAGAGTGTCATCATCAAGACCATGTGCTTCATCTGGGCATCTTAAATCTGGAAGTGCATCTTCTACTACCAGTATGTTCTGTTCCCATACAATGTCATCAAAGTACAAAAAAAAAAAAAAAAAAAAAAAAGGATATATATTGAATAATCCTACTATAAAATAGCATTTCTTATCACGTTCTTGCAGTTCACTTGTTTCTTAGTGCCTTGCTTTTCTTCTTATTTCTCCTGTGGGTTTGTTTTTTTTGTTTTTTTTTTTGTTTTTTTTGCTCCTTTAACATTTTGAAATAAATGAAAAGAAAATAATAATTCCAAAAAGCTCACGCCAGTTGGCAGGGAAATTAAAAATCACAGATTCAAAAGTACTTTCCCAGTTCATGAAAACATCTCTAATGAGACAGATGAAAATATGAATTGCTTCTAATGAGCTCAAAATTGCACATACTTCCCTTAGTTTAATTTTGTAAGCCTTCACAGATATTTTGTTATGCTTTATTATAAAACAAGAAGTGGCCACAAGGCTGTGATAACCAATTTATGAGATTAAAGTACTCAACTTGAATGGTTTCATTAACTTCTAAGTCATGAGTCCAAGTTAGCATAAAATAAAACTCCTCTCCTATTCACAGAGGGTCTTATACTACAATGACTTTCAACCTTTTGGAGCCATTTGCACCTGGGAAGAGTAACTACAACACTCATTTTGACCTGCCTACACTATACTTGCCTACACAGCTATAAAGGAAGGATGTACAGCAAAACTGTGATGAATAAGGCCCTAACAACTAGTGGATTTGTACCATGAATTTCAGCAATGACACAGCGGACCCAATAGGCTCCCTTATTGTAGGGCAGTCAAGTTAATCTAAGCAGCAGCCGCTATAAAGACATTCTAACCAGTTTTATAACAGGATGAAGCAAAGGCAATGCAAACACCTTTGCCTGTTTTTACCAGGAGATTTTAGGATGGCCAGGAATGCACTGCTGGGTCACATCAGAAGGACATAATGGTACACTGCAGGCAGAAAATGGAATGAAGTTGTAACAGGCCTTGTAAAAAGTTTCATGTCAGTTCCTGGCTATTACGGAGTTGCGACTGTGTAACTTTTATGGATTGGTACATAATGCAGATAAGGGGAGAGGACAGGGTGATACAAAAAAGAGGGGGAAAGAAAAACAGAGATCCCAGGTGGCCAATAACAAGCTGTGTGTGCTCATGAGATCCAGGAACTTGTTCAAATCCGGAATTCAACAAATTTTCAGTTTGTAGCAATTAGTAGAGCTAGGCTTAGATGGCATAATTGTCAGCATACACCTGTGAACTTTAATAGACATTTTGCTGCTGCACTAGACAAAATACGATCAATCACCTGTCCCAAACAAGTGAACAGTTTTGGTGTGCTCAAGAAAATAGACAGTCAAACTATACAAGCAACCTGTTGATCATCAAGTGCAAACGCGTCCAGAACATGGAGACTGCGAGAGCCAGCAACAGCTAATCAGAAAACAGCAGCACAATTTGAACAGACTAATCACCAGCAAGGTTTTCTCTACCCAATCCTGTAACTAAGGACACTTCAGATTATGGGGGGTAACAAGTAACAGAAAGACTTGGGTGGGGGGGGGAGGGCACACTCCACAACCCTTCACCAGGACTAAGCACAGTATGGACGGAACTGCTACGAGGATTCAGGACATCTCTCCAACACCTAGCGTACCTGAAAGACCCTGGTAGGAGAACCCCATGACCCTGCACCAGGATCTTGGACCATCTTTCCAGCCTGTAATA